>NC_141875.1:731591885-732841885 GCF_056163025.1 Triticum urartu
TAGCAAAAATGCCCGTGCGTTGCAACGGAAAAAAATGAAAAAGTACTCCCCAAGTCTAATGGCTCAAGATTATATTTTGCTGCTTCACTAAAATACTCTCTCTCTCTCTCTCTGCACGCGCGCGTCACCGAGGCATTCCTCATAGCATCAGTTATGTAATTTATTTGCCGACGGTCTTAAACATACAAAACGATGTTTATGAAGTGCTACACTTTAATTATAAAATAATGGAACAACTGACCTCAAAGAAGTGGATTTGTGTTGGTGTCAATTACAGTGTCTTTTTCTCTGGAGACATGTTCATCCCTTCAGAAATAGATCAACATAAGGAAGGAGCGGCGAAGCAATGGAGGACAGACAGTACGATGTACACCCCCGTTAGAGGCCCCAAAAGAAGGTCCACGGAAGTATAACACACCTGCTCTAACCTGACGTTGATGTACATCATCATCGATGTCCTTTTCGGCATTGTGTTCTACTTGGCCGTCCGCTACGGCCAGTCGCTCTTGTGCGAGTGGCGGGAGCTCCATGGCACCAGCCACGGCCCGCCTCCCGGAACCCCTCGCCATTGGGCAGCTGGGGTGGCTGCCGGAGCACCAATAGTAAGAGGAGGGGCAGCAAGGGGAGGGTGATGTCGGTGGAGTGCGTGGTGTGCCTGAGCACGGCGACGTTGTGCGCATGCCGTCGGCGTGTAGGCAATTCTTCCTGGGCAGCTGCATCGGTACCTGGCTGTGCGAGCACTCGTCGTGTCCGGTGTGCCCGCCATCGGTAGCTGCATCGATACCTATGTAGTCAGTATGACCCACTTCAAGCCTCAACGGCCACCGCTGCTTCAAGGCCTCCTCCGCAGATCTGGATCGAGGCCTGCCGATTAAATAATCGTCGTCCCGGACACTGCCAGTTGTGTATCCACCTGGGATATAACAAGATTTGTGTGGATTTGTTCCCTCTTCTTTGATATGTTTCGGTCCTATGCTTGTTGTGTGTCCCCCGCCAGGGTTAACAAGATTTATGTGGATTTGTTCCCTCTTCTTTGATCTGTTTCGATTCTATGCATGTTGGCTTCTGATGCAACAAGGCCGCTGACATATAAAAGTAGATGGAATCGGGTGCAAAGAAGTGGGGTGGGACTATTATTACTTTGTACATGCAGCGCGTCCTAGCTGGCTATACATGTTGGACGGGCAGGTATTCCCCTAGCGAGGAAGATTTAACCTTAACTGGGATAGTTGGGCCTGATTCGGTGTGCCAGGTCATGGGTTGTTTCGTTTGCTAACGAAACTGATGCGAAACTGAGGTACGAAGGGTGGTGAAACGGTGGACGGAGACAAAATTTAGTACCACCTCGAATATGTTTTAAATTCAAACTAAAAGCGTAAAATCATGGGGAAAAGCGTATTGTGACGGTGAACCCACGGAGTCAATCCGTGCTTTATTATTAGGGAGAGACTAGCAAAAGGGCCCGTGCGTTGCAACGGGAGAAAAAGAAATCATAATCTTTAATGGCCATAATCACATTTTGCTGTATCACCGAGATACAACACCACTCTCAATTTTGTAAAATGATGGATATTTTTTAAACTCGTGAACATATTTGAAACCGTGGTCATTTTTCAAATTTGATCATTTTCAAAAATCAAGAATATTTTTCGAATTCATGAATATTTTATACTATTCGCAAATATGTTTTAAAAATTGTGAACATTAAAAAACGTTTCTTGAATTGGTGAACTTTTCTTGAATGGATGAACACTGTTTTGGAAATTGGTGGGTTATTTTTTGAAATTGACGAACATTTTTTTATTTAACGAACATTTTGTGAAATGCATAATCTCTTTTGAATCAGCAAACATTTTATGCATGAATACACTATTTTGCAAGTCACAGATAATTTTTTAATTTTTAGGATATTTGTTCATTCATGAACATTTTTTGAATTTGCTAAATTTTGTTCAATTTCATTAACATTTTTTCATATATGACCTTTTGAAAAAATCATGAACATTTTTTGATTTCTCAAACATTTTTGTTCAAAGTTTCGAACATTTTTTGAATATGAAAACAGTTTTTTAATAAAATCGTGAACATTTTTCAAATACACAAACATTTTATGATTTATTAAAAATATATTTCAGAATTCCCATTTATTTTAATTTGGGAACTTTTTTGAAGTCCGAAATTATTTAAAGTGGAAAGAAAGAAAGCAGAAAAAACAAAATTAAAAAACAGGCCGCCCGGACATGGACCGGCCCAAACGGTCGCGCTGCGTCTTCTCCCGACGCACAAAGCACGGTATAGGAGGATTGCCCTCTGTGAACCGTTTTTTACCACTTATAGAAAAATGGCTCATGTGTTGTAACGGGTGCATAAATATATTCACTGGTTATCATCAATGTTGTAAACATATATTTTTAGTGTCCATATGCACAACACATCATATTGTTGATTTTTTCTTTTTAAAAAAATCACTCTTCTTCGTGTGGCCATGGAGGCATGGCGGATCCCACCGCCAATGACACATCCGTCTAAATATAATATACTCGTATATTCATCTTTTGTGAATCTTGAAAGTGCGTTATATCGACTAGAGGGGGGGTGAATAGGCGATTTTTATGAAAGTCTTCAAAACTTGGAAGTTATGAAGACAAACAGTGAAGATTATGCCTATTACTATGCAGCGGAAGTTAGATTACACTAGGCCAGCCATGGTCATGTATTCAATAGAGTGAAAGCACAGTGACAAACAGTTTCGGTGTAATAAGGATCAAGTAGGAAGAAGTTATGAAGCCAAACAGATCATGCATTCACGTTGTGAAGACAAATGATAAAGCAAGCACGCAATGACTTCACAATGAGTAACAGCAAGAGACGGAAGTGAAGATGAAACCAGTGACTCGTTGAAGACAATGATATGTTGGACCAGTTCCAGTTGCTGTGACAACTGTACGTCTGGTTGGAGCGGCTAGGTATTTAAACCTTAGGACACACAGTCCCGGACACCCAGTCCTGAACACACAGTTCAGGACACCAAGTCCTCACCGTAATCTCCTTGAGCTAAGGTCACTTAGTCCTCGCCCAATCACTCTGGTAAGTCTTCAAGGTAGACTCCCAAACCTTCACAGACTTCGTTCACTGGCAATCCACAATGTCTCTTGGATGCTCTGAACGCGACGCCTAACCGTCTGGAGGATTCACAGTCCTCAAGTGTAATAAGTCTTCAGATCACACAGACAAGAAGACTTAAGTGATGCCCAATTTACTCTGGCTCTGGGTGGTTAGGGCTTTTCTCCTCACTAGGAATTTTCTCTCAAAGGCTTCGAGGTGGTTTGCTCTCAAACGACAAAAGCCGTGCACTGAAATCTGAGCAGCCAACTGTTTATGGTTGTGGGGGTGGGCTATTTATAGCCACTTGGCAACCCGACCTGATTTGTCCGAAATGACCCTGGGTCACTAAGGAACTGACACATGTCTCAACGGTCAGATTTCGAACTCTCATGACAACTTTACTTGGGCTACAAGCAAAGCTGACTTGTCCGACTCTGGACAAGATTTGCTCTCATTGTCTTCACTCGAAGACATAGGTTTTTGATTTAGGCATCACTTAAGTCATTCTGACTTGTTCTCCTGGACCCCACTGAACAGTACAGTGGTTCCTATGACTCAACAAAAATAAAAAGAACTACGAAAGATCTAAGTCTTCGAGTTCCATAGGCTTCATAACGTGTCTTCTGTTGTCATAGTCTTCAATGTGAATATCTTCATATACCACCTTTGACTTCAATGTCTTCATTCATTTTTAGGGGTCATCTCTGGTAGTAAACCGAATCAATGAGGGACTTCTACCTGTGTTTTCCTGCAATTCTCACAAACACATTAGTCCCTCAACTAGGTTTGTCGTCAATACTCCAAAACCAACTAGGGGTGGCACTAGATGCACTTACAATCTCCCCCTTTTTGGTGATTGATGACAAACTAGTTGAAGTTTTCAACGGGGAATATAAAGTGTGAAGTCTGTAAAGGAATTGTCATCATAAGTTGCAAGTGCTCCCCCTGAAGATGTGCATATAAGTTAATTTGCTTTTGGAATGCAAATGCACATGGCAGGTTGTACTTGTGGAGATCAGCTTCAGCTTATGATGACAATCTACTATGCATGTGAAAGTATATGAAGATAATAACATGCATAATGGAAAATGGACGTCTGCAGAATGAGATGAGTGCGGAATTTATCGTCGCACATGCGGAATTTATCTTCGCAAAAGGAGTGGTAAAACAAGTAGCAGACGACCATCGAGTTTTAGTGTTTACAACTCAAAAGAACCAAATGAAGCAAAACAAGAGTTGCAAACACGAAGCAAGTATAACAAAACAAGGCACCCGCCCATATTGACCCGCTTGAAGACTATGAACATCATATGCTTCTCCCCCTTTTGTCAGGAATGACCAAAAAGGTTTGAAGACATAGAGTTTTCTACGCGTTCCCAGGCGCAGCAAGGTCGGTGGAGTTGTTTGGCGGTGCTGAGCTTTGAGGTGCTGAAGCGGGTGGTGGTGAAGTAGCATCATCATCTTCATCAATGATCCTCGCAGTGACGGTGGCAGCAGATGAGGAATACTCAGAGTCTTCAAGTGACGGTGTGTTCGCATCACAGCCCTCCTAGGAGGTGTGGTGTCAAATTTGAAGCGCTCTGTGAAGCCATCCTCTTCAAGTTCAGCTTCAATGCAGATCATTGAGAGCCCTTTCCACGTATGACGGCAAGTCTCATGCGTAACGAAGGCATTCTTGGTGGCCAGGTTTCGAAGACGATTGACATCCACCAAGAGGCTCTTCATTTGACGTTTCAGCCAGTCGTGATGCCTATCTTGCTTTTGGTGAAGGGCCACAAGAAGCTCTCGGTCAGTGAGGACATGAGCACGCTTCTTGGGTCTTGGAGCGTTTGTGCTATCTGTGGCTTCAGTTGATGCTGGTGCACGTGTAGTGCCACCCATAGGATAGACCCTGGACATGGCTTCAACACCTTCAACATTCTGCGTGAAGCTCTGGTGTTCGGCATTCTGAAGACTTATTGGTTGCTTGGCAGGCTCAGGGTATATTGCTTCAACAGAGATATCCACATCTGGCAGGAAGATGCGATGGTTTCGGGCTGAGGGCTGATACGAAATTGTAGAGTGCAGTTTGATCAGCCTCATCACCCAAGGGGCATAGATTTTTAGTCCAAATAAGTCCGAGCCTGACGCAGCAAGTTGTCGTATGAAAAGATCCTGTGCATTGAAGCATTTGCCATGCATGATATAGAATATGAGAGTCTTCATTGCACCCTCAATCTTGGCATGTGGAGAGTGTCCCTTAATGGGCCAGAGAGTCCGCCGGATAATATGATATATGGTCCTGGGCAGGTACTCTAGGTCTTCAACGAAGAACTCAGTTGGATAGGGTGCATCTTGAGGCAATGGCTTCATCATTGAGAGCATCTAACTCATATTGGGTTCAGGTCTCTGAAATATGCTCTCAATAGCTTCAGAATGAAGTTGACACCCTTCCTCGAAGAATTCGCCTGGAGTGGGCAGGCCAGTGAGCTCAATGATATTCAATGCATTGGCTTCATGATGTACATTTCCGGTCATCCACTCCAGGATCCAAGTCTTAGGATCTCTGTTGTAGCCTTTGATGTGGAGAGTGGCATAAAACTGAAGCAGAAGCTCTTTGTTCCAGTGCTCTTCATCAGTCACGAACGGCAGCAGACCCACTTGCCTGAAGCAGTCCAAAGCTTCCTCAAGACATGGCAGACCAGCAATAGCTTCAACCTCAAGGCACTTGTGTGGGAAGATGCGACCTTGGTTGTATAAGATGCAAGAATAATAGATGCGCTGTGAATAGCTCCAGAACCTGTCTGATACAATCCTTTCCCTTGAATAGGGGTTCTTGGAGCTATCGAAAAATGTGTTGTCTGCCTTGAAGCTATTTGCATCAAAGGAGCCAGGTGCTGATGCAGGACCTGGGAATCCTGGAAGCCTTGGGACTGGCTTCTGGACATGAGGCCTGTGCTCTATGTGATAGTCAAATTGTGGACCTGCAGCAGACTCAGGAACTGAAGTGTCTGGCTCAGTGGCTTCGCTGTCCGCTGAAGCATTTGGTGGGGCGGGCTCCACATTGGCTTCAGTGTTAGTAGTTTGAGGGACATCTTCAGGCACGTTCTCTTGGGGAACTGCATCTTGATGGAGCGAGGGAGTGAGTTCTGGAGGTGCTTCTTCATTGTCTTCGGCTGATGCAGCCGGAATTTCTGCAGACTGGACTTGAGGCCGTGGACCTTTGTGAAGCCTACGGAACGCAGACGACGCTTGTGGTGTCGGAGTGGGCTGGGCCTGAATGTCTTCTTCCTCCTGAGGGCGATCCGCCCATGACTCATCTTGTGCTATTGGCGTCAGAGGACGACCAATGCTGATGGGTTCGCTTGTTTCAAGCTGAGGAAGGGCTTCATCACCTTGCACATTGTCCTGATGACCAATGTCTTCAGCAGCTAGTGGGTCGGCTGCTGGAATATCTTCAGCGTCAGGTGCCTCTGTGGGAGCAGGCTCATGAACTGTTAGTCTTCTTTCTGCATTGGGGTGAATGACAGAAAGGGGTTCAACCATCAAGGGCTCTGTGGGAGCAGCCCTAGATTTCTTAGTCTTGCACTTCTTTTTACTAGGGGCAGAAGGAGAGGCTTCAGAGCTCTTCCTTTTTCTGGCTTCAGCTTCTGCAGCTCTTGTCTTCTTTAGCTCTGAAGTTGTTGACCGGCTCTTTGGCTTTGAGCCAGTCGTGGCGGTTGGGAAGACAATGGAAGTGGCTGCTTGTCTTGATGCCTCTGGTTCACTCACAGCAGGCTGCTTCTTCTTCTTTGCGGCCATCTTGGGGTCGATGCCTGGACGCCCAAGTGCCTTGCGCTTTTCAGCCTCGTTGTAGGCTTGAACACATTTGTCAGCCAATGACTTCATCCTTTCACGCAAGCCTTGAGCTTCAGCACGCTTCTTCAGAAAGTTTTCTTTGAGATCATGCAGCATGATTTTGAAGCTTCTCACTTCCTGCACGCTGAGACTGGCCATGTGCTTCTTGAACTGAGCTTTTTCGTGATCAATTTTTTGCTTCAGCTCAACAATGCGCTGAGCAATGGCCAGTTCTGAAGCAATTGCGCCTTGGAAGGCGACGCTGAGTCCAACAGGCAGCTGCAGATCATTGAAGCTTATATCTGGTGTGTCAAACCATTCATCGATGAAGCTGTGGATGATGGCGACATCAAAGAGAGGCAGATTATTGAAGATTTCCGCTTCCTCCTTGCTTTTGATGAGCTGTTCTAGTGCATCATCGCCCAGATCTTCATCGCTTGATAGATCAATGGCTTCACTGCGCAGAATGGCAGCAGCAGTGAGCTCTTTGCCTGTGTGTTGCTGGGGCTCCTTATCCTTCAGGGGCTTGGAGATGCGGGATACATCTTCAGACTGCACACTGACTTCAGGAGGTGCAGTTTTCAATGGCTTCGCCCTTGAGATTTTTGAGGCAGGGGCCGGCTTCGAAGCTTTTGGTTTCTTTGTTTGCTTTGGCTTCGGCACAGCAGGAGCTTCATCAGACTCAGAATCAGCTGGAGGGTCATTCACAGCAGTCCCTTGGACTAAGATGTGGGTGATCAGGCCCTCAAGATTGGCAAACGGACCGATGATATTGGGTTCCGCATCGCGTGTGCCATCTGCCCTTGGTGAGGAGGGACCAGGATTGAAGTCAAGCCCAAATTTCTTCTTGTTTAGCTTCGCAGACTGTTGAGCAAACTAAAAGTTGCGTTTGAAGAGATTGTCGTCACGACACCAGAGAAGTGACGACGGATGTGCATCATCAGGCTGTGGTCCTCGGACCATGCATGGGTAGAAGCCTTGAGCAATGGCTTCATCTCTGGTTCTGGGTACAAGGTTCTTGTATAAGATATCCCCCCATGGACTCTTGATTGCATTCTTTTCAGCATACTCCTGGGTGACGAAGCGGTATTTGAACCACTATTCTGCCAAATAGCGTCGAATCCATTGGATTCGGGTTTTGCGCTGCCCATAGCTCTCTTCTGAATTTGTTTTGTACATTTCTGCCAAGTCTTCAGGCAGATCCTTGGAAGTTCCCTCACGTCTCTGTCTGCCCCCCTTTCTTGCTGCTACAACTGAAGCCATAAACTTTAACTTGAAAGGCTTTAAAACTTTCAAAGGCTTCAAAGGCTTTCTTTTTCTGGACAAACAGGAACTGGCTTCAGGAGAGTTTATGTGATGCTGTAGGAATTCTGCAAATGAATGCAGACTATGAGAACCGAAGGATTCTCCCATAGACATGTACCTGTGACAGCATTAAGGTGCGAGGGAAGGGGAAGAGGTCATATGCATTCTCAGAAGGTTTTGAAGATTAATCAGTTTAGAAGACATTGACCTCATTGTGCGAAGACATTCACTTATAGATAAGAAGTTGGTTCCAGATTTGTACGAACCCATAGATCAGTACAAGTGAGGAATCTAACTACTTTATGAAGCACAAGTGAATATACTAGGCATGTTATGAGATGCAGCGAGAGATCTAACTGGTGTGAAGAGAAACTTCTTATGGTTGAAAGTGACAGAACCAAGAGATCAGAAGAGGCTGTAAAAAGAAGTTTTATTTACCACACTGGAACTGCTAGACGGAAGGAAGTTGATGCCGAGCAGTTCAGTCCCCCGTGCCCTAACTTGGCGACGGAAAACACCTAAGGCGACGGCGGAGAGGACGATGTCCGCGGTCGGCGTGAGAATGACGTTGGAGAGGTTGCGGCAGCGAAGCGCGTCGTCTCCGGCGTCGTCGAGTGCTAGCAGTGGCGCTAGGGTTCGTGCGAGGATGGAAGAAGGAGATAATGACTGCGGTAAGTGTGAATTTATAGACTTAGAGGCGGCACTGTGCTATTACGCAGGTGCCCCTGGCAGTTCGCATTTGAGGCACGCGTGGCCAGTTAGCGAAAGTTTGGGGTTTGTTCCACGTCCCACGCATGCCTAAATTGTCGGGCGGTCGTTCCTGCTTCTCCGGATCTTATGTGGAGGAATGAGCAATAAAAACAGACTTTTATGGTTGTCTCTATGTCTTCAGCTGACAAGGACACAGTGAAGACATTCGACAGTTTCAACAGAATGCATATGACTTGGAGAGATAGAGTTTGAGATAGAAAGCATAGAGTGGTTAGGGTCCGATCACATTCACTTAGTTAAAAAGATTCAACCAAGAAGACATAGCTATAAGTGAATGCTGTAGAGGACAGAACACTTAGAGCATATATATATATAATCATCGTAGTGAAGATAATCATGAAGACATGTTAAGTTCAAAGCCAAACCAATGTGAAGATATTGCAAGGTAACGCCATGAGTTAAACACTTCAAAATGGAACTTTTGGTGGTGGCGTTACCCACCATATAGGAAGTATTAGACCCAGACACGGCGCACAATTATTGTGGCGCTCCGAAGTCAAATTCCACATTAATGTATTCACACTTAGAATGTATGTCTTCATTGATTGAAGATATACTTTACTTAGTGCGTTGCACATCTAAGTCATCAATATGCATAAGTGTTAGGATGTGTGCCTGATCACAGGACATTTGAGGATTCCGATATTTAGCTCACACCGTAACTTGCAAAACCTCTTCTCATCCAAGGGTTGGTGAAGATATCTGCCAATTGCTCTTCAGTGTTGACGTGTATGATATCAATGTCTTCCTTCACAACATGATCTCTGAGAAAGTGATGGCGAATTTCAATGTTCTTTGTCTTCGAGTGCTGAACTGGGTTGTTGGCAATCTTGATGGCGCTTTCGTTGTCGCAGTAAAGTGGCACTTGCTTCAGATGAATGCCATAATCCTTGAGTGTTTGCTTCATCCATAGAAGCTGAGCGCAGCAAGATCCAGTAGCAATGTATTCAGATTCAGCAGTGGAGAGAGATACACAGTTCTGCTTCTTTGAAGACCAACATACAAGTGATCGTCCCAGAAAGTGACATGTGCCTGATGTAGACTTGCGATCAACTTTGTCACCAGCATAATCAGCATCCGAAAATGCAATCAAATCAAACTCTGAGCCCTTTGGATACCATAATCCTAGAGTTGGGGTGTGAGCCAAATATCGAAGAATTCGCTTCACAGCTAAGTGATGCGACTCCTTTGGTGCCGCTTGAAATCGAGCACACATGCAAACACTAAGCATGATATCTGGCCTAGATGCACATAAATAAAGCAAAGACCCAATCATGGAGCGGTATATCTTTTGATCGAACTCTTTACCATTGTCGTCAGGACCTAGATGATGTTTGGCTGGCATTGGTGTTGTGAAGCCTTTGCAGTCTTGCATACCGAACTTCTTCAGGCAATCTTTGAGATACTTCTCTTGAGATATGAAGATGCCATTGCGCTGTTGTCGGATTTGAAGACCAAGAAAGAACTTCAGCTCCCCCATCATGGACATCTGATATTGCTCTTGCATCATATATCCAAACTCTTCACTATACTTCCGATTGGTGCAGCCGAAGATAATGTCATCCACATATATTTGGCACACAAACAGTTCACCATCGTATGTCTTCGTGAAAAGAGTAGGATCCAGGGAACCAGGTATGAAGCCTTTGCTCTTCAGAAAGTACTTGAGTGTATTATACCAGGCCCTAGGGGCTTGTTTGAGGCCATACAGTGCCTTGTTGAGCTTGTATACCATATCAGGATGTTTTGGATTTTCAAAACCAGGTGGTTGTGCAACATACACTTCTTCTTCAATCTTGCCATTGAGAAAGGCACTTTTCACATCCATTTGATATAGAAGTATGTTATGATGATTTGCATAGGCCAGCAGTATGCGCATGGCTTCAAGCCTAGCCACAGGAGCAAAAGTTTCATCGAAGTCAATGCCCTCTACTTGAGTATATCCTTGAGCAACGAGACGAGCTTTGTTTCTGACAACTCGACCATGCTCATCTTGCTTGTTGCGGTATATCCATTTGGTGCCTATTATGTTGTGCTTCCGTGGATCGGGACGCTTAACCAGTTCCCATACATTATTCAGCTCAAACTGTTGAAGCTCTTCTTGCATAGCTTGAATCCATTCAGGTTCCATGAAGACTTCTTCAACTTTCTTGGGTTTTGATATTGATACGAATGTGAAATGCCCACAGAAGTTTGCTAGCTGAGTTGCCCTTGAACGAGTGAGTGGACCAGGTGCATTGATGCTGTCAAGTATTCTGTCAATCTGCACTTCATTTGCAACACGAGGATGTATAGGGCGAAGACTTTGCTCTTGCTGATCTGCGTTGTTGTTTGGAGGAATGTCTTCATGCTGAGCATTGTCTTCATGTTGATCAGGTGCTGAGATGATGAGTTCTTCTTCAGGATGAGCTTCAGAAGGCATAATCTCTCCAGTTCCCATAAGCTTGATTGATTCACTAGCTCGGACTTCATCTAGCACATTTGGCAGTTGCTCTCTTTGTGAACCATTTGTTTCATCAAACCGCACATCCACTGTTTCGACCACTTTGTAATGGAAGAGATTGAAGACCCTGTAGGAGTGTGAATCCTTTCCATATCCAAGCATAAAGCCCTCATGTGCTTTTGGTGCAAACTTTGAGGTGTGATGTGGGTCCTTGATCCAGCACTTTGCGCCAAATACTCTGAAGTAACTGACATTTGGCTTCTTGCCAGTTAGGAGTTCATAAGATGTCTTGTTCAGAAGCTTGTGAAGATAAACACGATTGATTGTATGGCATGCAGTATCAATGGCTTCAGTCCAGAATTTTCTTGGAGTCTTGTATTCATCTAGCATTGTTCTGGCCATTTCAAGGAGTGTTCTGTTCTTGCGTTCGACGACGCCATTCTGCTGTGGCGTGTACGGAGCTGAGAATTCATGTGTGATGCCCAAGGTATCAAGATATGTATCAAGGCCAGTGTTCTTGAATTCAGTGCCATTGTCACTACTAATGTGCTTTATCTTGGCGCCAAAATTGTTCATAGCTCGATTGGCGAAGCGTCTGAAGACATCCTGCACTTCAGTCTTGTAAAGGATTATGTGTACCCAAGTATATCTAGAGTAATCATCAACAATGACGAAGCCATAGAGGCAAGCAGTAGTAGTAAAAGTTGAGTAGTGAGTGGGACCAAAAAGATCCATGTGGAGCAGTTCGAAGGGTTGTGTAGTAGTCATGATTGTCTTCGAAGGATGTTTTGCCCTTGTCATCTTCCCTGCTTCACAGGCACCGCATAAATGATCTTTCTTGAACTTGACGCCCTCGATGCCGATGACATGCTTCTTCTTCGCAAGGGTGTGGAGGTTCCTCATGCCAGCATGCCCAAGCCTCCGATGCCAAAGCCAGCATTCTGAAGCTTTTGCAAGAAGACATACGGAAAGTTGTGGTCCTACTGAGAAATCTACCGCGTACAAATCACCTTTCCGATACCCTTCAAACACTAGAGATTTGTCAGATTCCATTAGCACCAGGCAGCGATATTTTCCAAACATTACAATCATATTCAGATCGCAAAGCATTGAGACAGACATTAAGTTGAAACCAAGGGATTCAACAAGCATGACTTTATCCATGTGTTGATCCTTTGAGATTGCAACTCTACCTAGACCCAATACCTTACTTTTACCAGTGTCAGCAAATGTGATGTGGCTCTTGTCGGATGGACGTAATGTTGAGTCCATAAGAAGGCTTCTTCTGCCAGTCATGTGATTTGTACACCCACTGTCAATAATCCATTCTGAAGACTTTGAAGTCGCTGGTGTCGTACCCTACAGTGCAGTTAGGGGGATAGGCTTCACGAAGAGAATTGTGAAGCATAAACATTTGACGAACCAGTGGGTTATGAAAACTTAGATCCAGATTAGGACTAATAGGGAGAGTAGCATGCGATCCAGGCCACATCAGCCCATTAGTCCCGGTTCAGTCTAGAACCAGGACCAATGTGGGCATTGGTCCCGGTTCGTGAGCCCATGGGGCCGGCCGGGCCACGTGGGCCATTGGTCCCGGTTCATCTGGACCTTTTGGTCCCGGTTGGTGGGACGAACCGGGACCAATGGGCCTCGCTCCTGGCCCACCACCATTGGTCCCAGTTGGTGGCTTGAACCGGGACCAAAGGCTCCCCTTTAGTCCCGGTTCATGCCACCAACCGGGACCAATGAGGTGCCTATATATACCCCCTCGCGCAAGAGCAGAGCACAGTGCTCTGTTTTTTCTGGCCGAGGGGGAGAGGGCTTTGTGGTGCTCTAGCTCACCTCCTATGCACATGAGATTTTCGATGGAATGCCCGAGCCACACTACTTAAGCTTTCTCCTCTCGAAGCTCGACCTCCAAACTCCATTTTACTCGAGATTTGTCTAGATTTAGCGGTCCGTCACGCCCCGTCCCTGTCTTCACCGCCGTCGATCACCCGCGCCGATCTCATCACCGACACCACCGTGGTGAGCCTCTTGTTCTTATCTTCTTTCTGAAAGGAAAAATATTCTTACTTGTATGTTTAGATAGATACTTGTATCATTTTCTTACATTTTTATTGCATCTTATATAGTGCGATGGTTTTGGTATCCGCCCCCGTCGGCCCTCGTCCTGTCTATGATTCGGATTTGGTATGTATATTATCTTTATAACTATTGGTTCATTTATTGTTTATGAAAATTATGCCGACCAACGTGACATAGATTTTATTTATCTAGGATGTATATGAATCGGAAATGCCAACCGACCTTGTCGAGAGGTTAAATTTAGTTGAAGAAGAAAACAATTTGTTGAAGGAAAAAATAAAAAAATTGAGGAGGAGAAGATGATATTGGAGTTGCATGTTGCGGATGTCGTCGATGATCACAAGATCAAGATGGATGCAATGCGCTTGAAGATTAGAAAGATTAGAAAATATGCCATTCATACCGAGGCTTGGTATCATTATGCCGTTGTATCAATTGTTACCTTGGTTGCGATTATGATCGCATTTGTTTTCGCATTGAAATGTTTTACATAGTTTCAATGTATGGTTTAATTAATTAGATGCTCTGGAGAGCTATATGTTATTAGATGAGAACTATGTATGCACTTTGGTTTTAATGTGATGATGAACTTCTATTAATTTGGACACTTAATTATATATAATGCACGCAGATGAACCGGCAATGGATGTACGGTGACAGACACACCCGCGAGTACATTAAGGGCGTGCATGAGTTTCTCGATGCGGCTGAGGCAAACAAGCAGAATGGTTTTATGTGTTGTCCATGCACTGAATGTGGGAATACGAGGTCTTACTCTAACCGGAAAATCCTTCACTCCCACCTGCTTTACAAGGGTTTCATGCCACACTATAATGTTTGGACGAGGCACGGAGAAATAGGGGTTATGATGGAAGACGGCGAAGAAGAAGAGTACGATGACAACTATGTGCCCCCTGAATACGGTGATGCTGCAACGGGGGGAGCTGGTGAAGATCAAGAGGAACCAGACGATGTGCCCAATGATAATGCCACGGGTGAAGCTGCTGAAGATCAAGAGGAACCAGACGATGTGCCCGATGATGATGATCTCCGCCGGGTCATTGTCGATGCAAGGACGCAAAGCATTAGTCAAAAGGAGAAGCTGAAGTTCGATCGCATGTTAGAGGATCACAAAAAAGGGTTATACCCCAATTGCGAAGATGGCAACACAAAGCTCGGTACCGTACTCGAATTGCTGCAGTGGAAGGCAGAGAATGCTGTGGCTGACAAAGGATTTGAGAAGCTACTGAAAATATTGAAGAAGAAGCTTCCAAAGGATAACGAATTGCCCGACAGTACATACGCAGCAAAGAAGGTCGTATGCCCTCTAGGATTGGAGGTGGAGAAGATACATGCATGCCCTAATGACTGCATCCTCTACCGCGGTGCATACAAGGATCTGAACGCATGCCCGGTATGCGGTGCGTTGTGGTATAAGATCAGACGAGATGACCCCGGTGATGTTGACGACGAGCCCCTCAGGAAGATGGTTCCTGCGAAGGTGATGTGGTATGCTCCTATAATACCACTGTTGAAACGTCTGTTCAGAAACGAAGAGCATGCCAAGTTGATGCGATGGCACAGTGAGAACCGAAAGAAAGATGGGAAGTTGAGAGCACCCGCTGACGGGTCGCAGTGGAGAAAAATCGAGAGAAAGTACTGGGATGAGTTTGCAAAGGACCCAAGGAATGTATGGTTTGCTTTAAGCGCGGATGGCATTAATCCTTTCGGGGAGCAGAGCAGCAATCACAGCACCTGGCCCGTGACTCTATGTATGTATAACCTTCCTCCTTGGATGTGCATGAAGCGGAAGTTCATTATGATGCCAGTTCTCATCCAAGGCCCTAAGCAACCCGGCAATGAAATTGATGTGTACCTAAGGCCATTAGTTGAAGAACTTTTACAGCTGTGGAATGGAAACGGTGTACGTATGTGGGATGAGCACAGACAGGAGGAATGACGTTTCAGCCAGTCGTGATGCCTATCTTGCTTTTGGTGAAGGGCCACAAGAAGCTCTCGGTCAGTGAGGACACGAGCACGCTTCTTGGGTCTTGGAGCGTTTGTGCTATCTGTGGCTTCAGTTGATGCCGGTGCACGTGTAGTGCCAGCCATCGGATAGACTCTGGACATGGCTTCAACACCTTCAACATTCTACGTGAAGCTCTAGTGTTCGGCATTCTGAAGACTTATTGGTTGCTTGGCAGGCTCAGGGTATATTGCTTCAGCAGATATATCCACATCTGGCAGGAAGATGCGATGGTTTCGGGCTGAGGGCTTATACGAAATTGTAGAGTGCAGTTTGATCAGCCTCATCACCCAAGGGGCATAGATTTTTAGACCAAATAAGTCCGAGCCTGACGCTGCAAGTTGTCGTATGAAAAGATCCTGTGCGTTGAAGCATTTTCCATGCATGATATAGAATATGAGAGTCTTCATTGCACCCTCAATCTTGGCATGTGGAGAGTGTCCCTTAATGGGCCAGAGAGTCCGCCGGATAATGTGATATATGGTCGTGGGCAGGTACTCTAGGTCTTCAACGAAGAACTCAGTTGGATAGGGTGCATCCTGAGGCAATGGCTTCTTCATTGAGAGCATCTGACTCATATTTGGTTCAGGTCTCTGGAAAATACTCTCAATAGCTTCAGAATGTGGTTGGCAGCCTTCCTCAAAGAATTCGCCTGGAGTGGGCAGGCCGGTGAGCTCAATGATATCAAAAGCATTGGCTTCATGATGGACATTTCCGGTCATCCACTCCAGGATCCAAGTTTTCGGATCTCTGTTGTATCCTTTGATATGGAGAGTGGCATAAAACTGAAGCAGAAGCTCTTCGTTCCAGTGCTCTTCATCAGTCACGAACGGCAGCAGACCTACTTGCCTGAAGCAGTCCAAAGCTTCCTCAAGACATGGCAGACCAGCAATGGCTTCAACCTCAAGGCACTTGTGAGGGAAGATGCGACCTTGGTTGTATAAGATGCATGAATAATAGCTGCGCTGTGAATAGCTCCAGAACCTGTCTGATACAATCCTTTCCCTTGAATAGGGGTTCTTGGAGCTATTGAAAAATGTGTTGTCTGCCTTGAAGCTGTTTATATCAAAGGAGCCAGGTGCTGATGCAGGACCTGGGAACCTTGGAAGCCTTGGGACTGGCTTCTGGACATGAGGCCTGTGCTCTATGTGATAATCAAATTGTGGACCTGCAGCAGACTCAGGAACTGAAGTGTCTGGCTCAGTGGCTTCGCTGTCCCCTGAAGCATTTGGTGGGGCAGGCTCCACGTTGGCTTCAGTGTTTGTAGTTGGAGGGACAACCTCAGGCACGTTCTCCTGGGGAACTGCATCTTGATGGAGCGAGGGAGTGGGTTCTGGAGGTGCTTCTTCATTGTCTTCGGCTGATGCAGCCGGAATTTCTGTAGACTGGACTTGAGGCCGTGGACCTTTGCGAAGCCTACGGAACGCAGACGACGTTTGTGGTGTCGAAGTGGGCTGGGCCTCAATGTCTTCTTCTTCCTCCTGAGGGCGATCCGCCCATGACTCATATTGTGCCATTGGCGTCAGAGGACGTCCAATGCTGATGAGTTCGCTTGTTTCAAGCTGAGGAAGGGCTGCATCACCTTGCACATTGTCCTGATGACCAATGTCTTCAGCAGCTAGTGGGTCGGCTGCTGGAATATCTTCAGCGTCAGGTGCCTCTGTGGGAGCAGGCTCATGAACTGTCAGTCTTCTTTCTGCATTGGGGTGAATGACAGAAAGGGGTTCAACCATCAAGGGCTCTGTGGGAGCAGCCCTAGATTTCTTAGTCTTGCGCTTCTTTTTACTGGGGGCAGAAGGAGAGGCTTCAGAGCTCTTCCTTTTTCTGGCTTCAGCTTCTGCAGCTCTTGTCTTCTTTAGCTCTGAAGCTGTTGACCGACTCTTTGGCTTCAAGCCGGTCGTGGTGGTTGGGAAGACAATCGGAATAGCTGCTTGTTTTGATGCCTCTGATTCACTCACAATAGGCTGCTTCTTCTTCTTTGCGGCCATCTTGGGGTCGATGCCAGGACGCCCAAGTGCCTTGCGCTTTTCAGCCTCGTTGTAGGCTTGAACACATTTGTCTGCCAAAGACTTCATCCTTTCACGCGAGCCTTGAGCTTCAGCACGCTTCTTCAGAAAGTTTTCTTTGAGATCATGCAGCATGATTTTGAAGCTCCTCACTTCCTGCACGCTGAGGCTGGCCATGTGCTTCTTGAACTGAGCTTTTTCGTGATCAATTTTCTGCTTCAGCTCAACAATGCGCTGAGCAATGGCCAGTTCTGAAGCAATTGCGCCTTGGAAGGCGATGCTGAGTCCAACAAGCAACTGCAGATCATTGAAGCTAATATCTGGTGTGTCAAACCATTCATCGATGAAGCTGTGGATGATGGCGACATCAAAGAGAGGCAGATTGTTGAAGATTTCCGCTTCCTCCTTGCTTTTGATGAGCTGTTCTAGTGCGTCATCGCCCAGATCTTCATCGCTTGATAGATCAATGGCTTCACTGCGCAGAATGGCAGCAGCAGTGAGCTCTTTGCCTGTTTGTTGCTGGGGCTCCTTTTCCTTCAGGGGCTTGGAGACGCGGGATACATCTTCAGACTGCACACTGACTTCAAGAGGTGCAGTTTTCAATGGCTTTGCCCTTGAGATTTTTGAGGCAGGGGCCGGCTTCGAAGCTTTTGGTTTCTTTATCTGCTTTGGCTTCACCACAGCAGGAGCTTCATCAGACTCAGAATCAGCTGGAGGGTCATTCACAGCAGTCCCTTGGACTAAGATGTGGGTGATCAGGCCCTCAAGATTGGCAAACGGACCGATGATATTGGGTTCCGCATCGCGTGTGCCATCTGCCCTTGGTGAGGAGGGACCAGGGTTGAAGTCAAGCCCA
Source organism: Triticum urartu (assembly GCF_056163025.1). Lineage (NCBI taxonomy): Eukaryota > Viridiplantae > Streptophyta > Magnoliopsida > Poales > Poaceae > Triticum > Triticum urartu. Next base: position 731,610,302 of record NC_141875.1, read on the forward strand.
AATTTCTTCTTGTTTAGCTTCGCTGACTGTTGAGCAAACTGAAAGTTGCGTTTGAAGAGATTGTCGTCACGACACCAGAGAAGTGATGACGGATGTGCATCATCAGGCTGTGGTCCTCGGACCATGCATGGGTAGAAGCCTTGAGCAATGGCTTCATCTCTAGTCCTGGGTACAAGGTTCTTGTATAAGATATCCCCCCATGGACTCTTGATAGCATTCTTTTCGGCATACTCCTGGGTGACGAAGCGATATTTGAACCACTGTTCTGCCTAATAGCGTCGAATCCATTGGATTCGAGTCTTGCGCTGCCCATAGCTCTCAGAAGTTTTATTTACCACACTGGAACTGCTAGACGGAAGGAAGTTGATGCCGAGCAGTTCAGTCCTCCGTGCCCTAACTTGGCGACGGAAAACACCTACGGCGACGGCGGAGAGGACGATGTCCACGGTCGGCGTGAGGACGGCGTTGGAGAGGTTGCGGCAGCGAAGCGCTTCGTCTCCGGCGTCGTCGAGTGCTAGCGGTGGCGCTAGGGTTCGTGTGAGGATGGAAGAAAGAGATAATGACCGCGGTAAGTGTGAGTTTATAGACTTAGAGGCGGCACTGTGCTATTACGCAGGTGCCCCTGGTGGTTCGCATTTGAGGCACGCGTGGCCAGTTAGCGGAAGTTTGGGGTTTGTTCCACGTCCCACGCACGCCTAAATTGTCGGGCGGTCGTTCCTGCTTCTCCGGATCTTATGTGGAGGAATGAGCATTAAAAACGGACTTTTATGGTTGTCTCTATGTCTTCAGCTGACAAGGACACAGTGAAGACATTCGACAGTTTCAACAGAATGCATATGACTTGGAGAGATAGAGTTTGAGATGGAAAGCATAGAGAGATTAGGGTCCGATCACATTCACTTAGTTCAAAAGATTCAACCAAGAAGACATAGCAATAAGTGAATGTTGTAGAGGACAGAACACTAGAGCATATTATCTATATAATCAACGTAATGAAGATAATCATGAAGACATATTGAGTTCGAAGCCAAGCTAAATGTGAAGATATTGCAAGGTAACACCAAGAGTTAAACACTTCAAAATGGAACGTTTGGTGGTGGCGTTACCCACCGTATAGGAAGTATTAGACCCAGACACGGCGCACAATTATCGTGGCGCTCCGAAGTCAAATTCCACATTAATGTATTCACACTTAGAATGTATGTCTTCATTGATTGAAGATATACTTTACTTTGTGTGTTGCACATCTAAGTCATCAATATGCATAAGTGTTAGGATGTGTGCTTGATCACAGGACATTTGAGGATTCCAGGATATTTAGCTCACACCGTAACTTGCCAAACCTCTTCTTATCCAAGGGCTTGGTGAAGATATCTGTCAATTGCTCTTCAGTGTTGACGTGTATGATATCAATGTCTTCCTTCACAACATGATCTCTGAGAAAGTGATGACGAATTTCAATGTGCTTTGTCTTCGAGTGCTGAACTGGGTTGTTGGCAATCTTGATGGCGCTTTCATTGTCGCAGTAAAGTGGCACTTGCTTCAGATGAATGCCAGAATCCTTGAGTGTTTGCTTCATCCACAGAAGCTGAGCGCAGCAAGATCTAGCAGCAATGTATTCAGATTCAACAGTGGAGAGAGATACACAGTTCTGCTTCTTTGAAGACCAACATACAAGTGATCGTCCCAGAAAGTGACATGTGCCTGATGTTGACTTGCGATCAACTTTGTCACCAGCATAATCAGCATCCGAAAATCCAACCAAATCAAACTCTGAGCCCTTTGGATACCATAATCCTAGAGTTGGGGTGTGAGCCAAATATCGAAGAATTCGCTTCACAGCTAAGTGATGCGACTCCTTTGGTGCCGCTTGAAATCGAGCACACATGCAAACACTAAGTATGATATCTGGCCTAGATGCACATAAATAAAGCAAAGACCCAATCATGGAGCGGTATACCTTTTGATCGAACTCTTTACCATTGTCGTCAGGACCTAGATGATGTTTGGCTGGCATCGGTGTTGTGAAGCCTTTGCAGTCTTGCATACCGAACTTCTTCAGGCAATCTTTGAGATACTTCTCTTGAGATATGAAGATGCCATTGCGCTGTTGTCGTATTTGAAGACCAAGGAAGAACTTCAGCTCCCCCATCATGGACATCTGATATTGCTCTTGCATCATATATCCAAACTCTTCACTGTACTTCTGATTGGTGCAGCCGAAGATAATGTCATCCACATATATTTGGCACACAAACAGTTCACCATCGTATGTCTTCGTGAAAAGAGTGGGATCCAGGGAACCAGGTATGAAGCCTTTGCTCTTCAGAAAGTGCTTGAGTGTGTCATACCAGGCCCTAGGGGCTTGTTTGAGACCATACAGTGCCTTGTTGAGCTTGTATACCATATCAGGATGTTTTGGATTTTCAAAGCCAGGCGGTTGTGCAACATACACTTCTTCTTCAATCTTGCCATTGAGAAAGGCACTTTTCACATCCATTTGATATAGAAGTATGTTATGATGATTTGCATAGGCCAGCAGTATTCGTATGGCTTCAAGCCTAGCCACAGGAGCAAATGTTTCCTCGAAGTCAATGCCCTCCACTTGAGTATATCCTTGAGCAACGAGACGAGCTTGGTTTCTGACAACTTGACCATGCTCATCTTGCTTGTTGCGGTATATCCATTTGGTGCCTATTATATTGTGCTTCCGTGGATCAGGACGCTTAACTAGTTCCCATACATTATTCAGCTCAAACTGTTGAAGCTCTTCTTGCATAGCTTGAATCCATTCAGGTTCCATGAAGGCTTCTTCAACTTTCTTGGGTTCTGATATTGACACGAATGCGAAGTGCCCATAGAAATTTGCTAGCTGAGTTGCCCTTGAACGAGTGAGTGGACCAGGTGCATTGATGCTGTCAATTATTCTATCAATCTGCACTTCATTTGCAACACGAGGATGTATAGGACGAAGACTTTGCTCTTGATGATCTGCGTTGTTATTTGGAGGAATGTCTTCATGCTGAGCATTGTCTTCATGTTGATTAGGTGCTGAGATGATGAGTTCTTCTTCAGGATGAGCTTCAGAAGGCATAATCTCTCTAGTTCCCATAAGCTTGATTGATTCACTAGCTGGAACTTCATCTAGCACATTTCGCAGTTGCTCTCTTTGTGAACCATCTGTTTCATCAAACCGCACATCCACTATTTCGACCACTTTGTAATGGAAGAGATTGAAGACTCTGTAGGAGTGTGAATCCTTTCCATATCCAAGCATGAAGCCCTCATGTGCTTTTGGTGCAAACTTTGAGGTGTGGTGTGGGTCCTTGATCCAGCACTTTGCGCCAAATACTCTGAAGTAACTGACATTTGGCTTCTTGCCAGTTAGGAGTTCATAAGAAGTCTTGTTCAGAAGCTTGTGAAGATAAACACGATTGATTGTATGGCATGCAGTATCAATGGCTTCAGTCCAGAATTTTCTTGGAGTCTTGTATTCATCTAGCATTGTTCTGGCCATTTCAATGAGTGTTCTGTTCTTGCGTTCGACGACGCCATTCTGCTGTGGCGTGTACGGAGCTGAGAATTCATGTGTGATGCCCAAGGTATCAAGATATGTATCAAGGCCAGTGTTCTTGAATTCAGTGCCATTGTCACTTCTGATGTGCTTTATCTTGGCGCCAAAATTGTTCATGGCTCGATTGGCGAAGCGTCTGAAGACATCCTGCACTTCAATCTTGTAAAGGATTATGTGTACCCAAGTATATCTAGAGTAATCATCAACAATGACGAAGTCATAGAGGCAAGCAGAAGTAGTAAAAGTTGAGTAGTGAGTGGGACCGAAAAGATCCATGTGGAGCAGTTCGAAGGGTTGTGTAGTAGTCATGATTGTCTTCGAAGGATGTTTTACCCTTGTCATCTTCCCTGCTTCACAGGCACCGCATAAGTGATCTTTCTTGAACTTGACGCCCTCGATGCCTATGACATGCTTCTTCTTCGCAAGGGTGTGGAGGTTCCTCATGCCAGCATGCCCAAGCCTCCGATGCCAAAGCCAGCATTCTGAAGCTTTTGCAAGAAGACATACGGCAAGTTGTGGTCCTGCTGAGAAATCTACCACGTACAAATCACCTTTCCGATACCCTTCAAACACTAGAGATTTGTTTGATTCCATTAGCACCAGGCAACGATATTTTCCAAACATTACAATCATATTCAAATCGCAAAGCATTGAGACAGACATTAAGTTGAAGCCAAGGGATTCAACAAGCATGACTTTATTCATGTGTTGATCCTTTGAGATTGCAACTCTACCTAGACCCAATACCTTACTTTTACCAGTGTCAGCAAATATGATGTGGCTCTTGTCGGATGGACGTAATGTTGAGTCCATAAGAAGGCTTCTTCTGCCAGTCATGTGATTTGTACACCCACTGTCAATAATCCATTCTGAAGACTTTGAAGTCGCTGGTGTCGTACCCTACAGTGCAGTTAGGGGGATAGGCTTCACGAAGAGAATTGTGAAGCATAAACATTTGACGAACCAGTGGGTTATGAAAACTTAGATCCAGATTAGGACTAATAGGGAGAGTAGCATGCGATTCAGGAACGAAGTACATAATGATGCCATTAGGGCATTTTATCTTGCGCCCTACAAGATTTTTAAGGTCCCCAGCAATAGCATCAGAAGATTTTGTTTTTCTGCTGGAGACCTTTCCCTGCAAAAGAGAGTTAAGCTTTCTTAACCACCCACATCTTCAAGGGTGGCTTAGAAGCAATAAGTCTAAGTGCAGCATTTGAGAATTTTGGCTTTGAAGCCTTAGCAAACAGTCTAGCAGGTGGACAATAATACTCATAGGAATAAGCAGAATAATTTTTGGTCACATGAACACGGTTCGATGAACCGCTCTCATATTCATATGCCTGAGTATAGTTTCCCTGCAAAATATTTGCGTTAGTGTGACTCAGGTGAGTCCTCTATTTGTATGAAGCCTTTGGACCATATGAAGCCTTTGGTCTGAGGTTTGTCTTCTTTAAGTGAGGTGTCATGAAGACATTCACAGGAAGATTTTCCAGACACTTTTTCGGAACCTAGATCTTCTTCATAGGCGGTCCATTCCTGCAGTTAGTACCAATGTACCTGGCAAACACTTCACCATTCTGATTCTTAAACAGTTTATAGTTTGCATCAAAGGATTCATCAATGATAATGGGGTTAGCACAAGTGAAGCCAGATAAGTTGGATGGATCTGCTGAAAGTTCCTTTACAGCAACCCATGTGGTTTTGGTGTACTGCTCAGGTTTCCAGTAAGAGCCATCTGCATTTATTTTCCTCACAAACCCAACACCCTCTTTCCTAGGGTTTCGGTTCAGAATCTGCTTCTTGAGGACATCACATAATGTCTGATGCCCTTTAAGACTTTTGTACATCCCTGTTTCAAGCAATGTCTTCAACATAGCATTCTCATTAGCAATAGCAGTGGTATCCTCAGTAGAGGGGTTAGTTACCACGTCAACAGTTGAAGATATTGCAACAGCAGTAGAAGTGGAACATTCAGCAACAGAATTAGCATTATCACGCTCAATGCATTTAATACATGGTGGTTCAAATCCTTCCTGAGCGGGACTGATCTGTTCGGAGTGAAGTGACTCGTTTTCCTTTTGAAGATCTTCATAAGCCACCCTCAATTTCTCAAGTTCTTGCTTCCTTTGAAGATAATCATATGAAAGCTTTTCATGAGTTGTTGAGAGAGTATCATGACGATCTTCAAGTTCCTGATACTTAACGTGAAGGTTTTTTATGTCTTCAATTAAGGATTCAGATCGAGTCATTTCAGCACCCAACAGATCATCGCTTCTGTCTAACAGTTTTTGAATATGTTCCATAGCTTTCTGTTGTTCAGTTGCAATTTTAGCAAGTGTTTTGTAGCTAGGTTTTGAATCACATTCAGAGTCATCGTCACTAGATGTTTCATAGCGAGTAGTGCGTGTGTTTACCTTGGCACCGCGTGCCATGAAGCAGTAGGTAGGGGTGGAGTCGTTCTTGTCATTTGCGTTGGTGTCGGTGATGCAGTCATTGTCTTCAGTGTTGAAGATGGACTTGGCGACGTATGCTGTAGCCAGACTCGCAATGCCAGAATCAGACTCCTCCTCAGACTCCACCTCTGCCTCCTCAGATGCGGACTCCTCCTCTGAATCCATCTCCTTTCCAACAAACGCACGTGCCTTGCCAGATGAGCTCTTCTTGTGTGATGAAGACTTTGATGAAGACTTAGAAGTAGACTTTGAGTATTTCTTCTTCTTCTTGTCGTCAGAATCTTATTCCTTGCTCTTCTTCTTCCTTCTGTTCTCATTGTCCCACTGTGGACACTCAGAGATGAAGTGTCCAGTTTTCTTGCACTTGTGACATGTTTTCTTCTTGTAGTCATGAGCTGAAGCTTCATCATTCCTTGAGCTTGATCGTGAAGATTTTCTGAAGCCTTTCTTCTTGGTGAATTTTTGGAACTTCTTCACTAGCATTGCAAGTTCTCTTCCAATGTCTTCAGGATCATTAGAACTGCAGTCAGATTCTTCTTCAGATGAGGAGACAACTTTTGCCTTCAAGGCGCGAGTTCGCCCATAGTTTGGACCGTAGATATCTCTTTTCTCAGAAAGCTGAAACTCGTGTGTGTTGAGCCTCTCAAGTATGTCAGACGGATCGAGTGTCTTGAAATCAGGACGTTCTTGAATCATCAGGGCCAGGATGTCAAACGAACTATCAAGTGATCTCAACAGCGTTTTGACGATTTCATGTTTGGTGATTTCAGTGGCGCCGAGGGCTTGAAGCTCATTTGTGATGTCAGTGAGTCTATCAAATGTGTGCTGGACATTCTCATTGTCATTTCGCTTGAAGCGGTTGAAGAGATTGCGAAGGACACTGATTCGTTGATCTCTCTGGGTTGAGATGCCTTCATTGACCTTGGAGAGCCAGTCCCAGACCAGTTTGGATGTCTTCAAGGCACTCACACGGCCATACTGTCCTTTGGTCAGATGACCACAGATGATGTTCTTGGCAGTAGAGTCCAGTTGAACAAATTTCTTGACATCAGCAGCAGTGACACCTTCTCCAGCCTTGGGAACGCCGTTCTCGACGACATACCATAGGTCGACGTCAATGGCTTCAAGATGCATGCGCATCTTATTCTTCCAGTAGGGATATTCAGTTCCATCGAAGACGGGGCACGCAGCGGAGACTTTGATTATCCCTGCAGTCGACATAGCTAAAACTCCAGGTGGTTAAACCGAATCACACAGAACAAGGGAGCACCTTGCTCTGATACCAATTGAAAGTGCGTTATATCGACTAGAGGGGGGGTGAATAGGCGATTTTTATGAAAGTCTTCAAAACTTGGGAGTTATGAAGACAAACAGTGAAGATTATGCCTATTACTATGCAGCGGAAGTTAGATTACACTAGGCCAGCCATGGTCATGTATTCAATAGAGTGAAAGCACAGTGACAAACAACTTCAGTGTAATAAGGATCAAGTAGGAAGAAGTTATGAAGCCAAACAGATCATGCATTCACGTTGTGAAGACAAATGATAAAGCAAGCACGCAATGACTTCACAATGAGTAACAGCAAGAGACGGAAGTGAAGATGAAACCAGTGACTCGTTGAAGTTAATGATATGTTGGACCAGTTCCAGTTGCTGTGACAACTGTACGTCTGGTTGGAGCGGCTAGGTATTTAAACCTTAGGACACACAGTCCCGGACACCCAGTCCTGAACACACAGTTCAGGACACCAAGTCCTCACCGTAATCTCCTTGAGCTAAGGTCACTTAGTCCTCGCCCAATCACTCTGGTAAGTCTTCAAGGTAGACTCCCAAACCTTCACAGACTTCGTTCACTGGCAATCCACAATGTCTCTTGGATGCTCTGAACGCGACGCCTAACCGTCTGGAGGATTCACAGTCCTCAAGTGTAATAAGTCTTCAGATCACACAGACAAGAAGACTTAAGTGATGCCCAATTTACTCTGGCTCTGGGTGGTTAGGGCTTTTCTCCTCACTAGGAATTTTCTCTCAAAGGCTTCGAGGTGGTTTGCTCTCAAACGACAAAAGCCGTGCACTGAAATCTGAGCAGCCAACTGTTTATGGTTGTGGGGGTGGGCTATTTATAGCCACTTGGCAACCCAACCTGATTTGTCCGAAATGACCCTGGGTCACTAAGGAACTGACACGTGTCTCAACGGTCAGATTTCGAACTCTCATGACCACTTTACTTGGGCTACAAGCAAAGCTGACTTGTCCGGCTCTGGACAAGATTTGCTCTCATTGTCTTCACTCGAAGACATAGGTTTTTGATTTAGGCATCACTTAAGTCATTCTGACTTGTTCTCCTGGACCCCACTTAACAGTACGGTGGTTCCTATGACTCAACAAAAATAAAAAGAACTACGAAAGATCTAAGTCTTCGAGTTCCATAGGCTTCATAACGTGTCTTCTGTTGTCATAGTCTTCAATGTGAATATCTTCATATACCACCTTTGACTTCAATGTCTTCATTCATTTTTAGGGGTCATCTCTGGTGGTAAACCGAATCAATGAGGGACTTCTACCTGTGTTTTCCTGCAATTCTCACAAACACATTAGTCCCTCAACTAGGTTTGTCGTCAATACTCCAAAACCAACTAGGGGTGGCACTAGATGCACTTACAAATCTTAACATCACAAACTGAAACATTTGGACATTTGATTTTGGTGAGTACATCCAAGTTGTACAAAACCGTTCATAATTTAGGAAGGATTAAGTAGAGACATGGCATAAAGAATATGCGTGTTACATACTAAAAAACAATTTACCACTCTTTTTTTGCGACATATGTTTTGGGAATTTACCACTCATATCATTAGTCTTTCCTATATATTATAATATCTTCACGCCACGGTCCTTCTTCCTGTTGGGGAACGTAGTAATTTCAAAAAAATTCCTACGCACACGCAAGATCATGGTGATGCATAGCAACGAGAGGGGAGAGTGTGATCTACGTACCCTTGTAGACCGACAGCGGAAGCGTTAGCACAACGCGGTTGATGTAGTCGTACGTCTTCACAGCCCGACCGATCAAGCACCGAAACTACGACACCTCCGAGTTCTAGCACACGTTCAGCTCGATGACGATCCCCGGACTCCGATCCAGCAAAGTGTCGGGGAAGAGTTTCGTCAGCACGACGGCGTGGTGACGATCTTGATGTACTACCGTCGCAGGGCTTCGCCTAAGCACCGCTACAATATTATCGAGGATTATGGTGGAAGGGGGCACCGCACACGGCTAAGAATATGATCACGTGGATCAACTTGTGTGTCTAGGGGTGCCCCCTGCCTCCGTATATAAAGGAACAAGGGGGAGGTGCGGCCGGCCAGGAGGAGGGCGCGCCAGGAGGAGTCCTACTCCCACCGGGAGTAGGATTCCCCCCCCCCTTTCCTAGTTGGAATAGGATTCGGGAAGGGGGAAAGAGGAGAGAGAGAAGGAAGGGGGGGGGCGCCGTCCCCCTCTCCTTGTCCTATTCGGACTAGGGGGGGAGGGGTGCGCGGCCCAGCCCTGGCCACCTCTCCTCTCTTCCACTAAGGCCCATATACCTCCCGGGGGGTTCCGGTAACCTCCCGGTACTCCGGTAAAATCCCGATTTCACCCGGAACACTTCCGATATCCAAATATAGGCTTCCAATATATCAATATTTATGTCTCGACCATTTCGAGACTCCTCGTCATGTTCGTGATCACATCCGGGATTCCGAACAAACTTCGGTACATCAAAATGCATAAACTCATAATATAACTGTCATCAAAACCTTAAGCGTGCGGACCCTACGGGTTCGAGAACAATGTAGACATGACCGACACACGTCTCCGGTCAATAACCAATAGCGGAACCTGGATGCTCATATTGGCTCCCACATATTCTACGAAGATCTTTATCGGTCAGACCGCATAACAACATACGTTGTTCCCTTTGTCATCGGTGTGTTACTTGCCCGAGATTCGATCGCCGGTATCTCAATACCTAGTTCAATCTCGTTACTGGCAAGTCTCTTTACTCGTTTCGTAATACATCATCTTGCAACTAACTCATTAGTTGTAATGCTTGCAAGGCTTATGTGATGTGCATTACCGAGAGGGCCCAGAGATACCTCTCCGACAATCGGAGTGACAAATCCTAATCTCGAAATACGCCAACCCAACATGTACCTTTGGAGACACCTGTAGAGCTCCTTTATAATCACCCAGTTACGTTGTGACGTTTGGTAGCACACAAAGTGTTCCTCCGGCAAACGGGAGTTGCATAATCTCATAGTCATAGGAACATGTATAAGTCATGAAGAAAGCAATAGCAACATACTAAACGATCGGGTGCTAAGCTAATGGAATGGGTCATGTCAATCACATCATTCTCCTAATGTGATCCCATTAATCAAATGACAACACATGTCTATGGTTAGGAAACATAACCATCTTCGATTAACGAGCTAGTCAAGTAGAGGCATACTAGTGACGTTCGGTTTGTCTATGTATTCACACAAGTATTATGTTTCCTGATAATACAATTCTAGCATGAATAATAAACATTTATCATGATATAAGGAAATAAAATAATAACATTATTATTGCCTCCAGGGCATATTTCCTTCAGTCTCCCACTTGCACTAGAGTCAATAATCTAGATTACACAGTAATGATTCTAACACCCATGGAGCTTTGGTGCTGATCATGTTTTGCTCGTGGAAGAGGCTTAGTCAACGGGTCTGCTATATTCAGATCCGTATGTATCTTGCAAATCTTTATGTCTCCCACCTGGACTAGATCCCGGATGGAATTGAAGCGTCTCTTGATGTGCTTGGTTCTCTTGTGAAATCTGGATTCCTTTGCCAAGGCAATTGCACCAGTATTGTCACAAAAGATTTTCATTGGACCCGATGCACTAGGTATGACACCTAGATCGGATATGAACTCCTTCATCCAGACTCCTTCGTTTGCTGCTTCCGAAGCAGCTATGTACTCCGCTTCACATGTAGATCCCGCCACAACGCTTTGTTTAGAACTGCACCAACTGACAGCTCCACCGTTTAATGTAAACACGTATCCGGTTTGCGATTTAGAATCGTCCGGATCAGTGTCAAAGCTTGCATCAACGTAAGCATTTACGATGAGCTCTTTGTCACCTCCATATATGAGAAACATATCCTTAGTCCTTTTCAGGTATTTCAGGATGTTCTTGACCGCTGTCCAGTGATCCACTCCTGGATTACTTTGGTACCTCCCTGCTAGACTTATAGTAAGACACACATCAGGTCTGGTACACAGCATTGCATACATGATAGAGCCTATGGCTGAAGCATAGGGAACATGTTTCATTTTCTCTCTATCTTCTTCATTGGTCGGGGATTGAGTCTTACTCAATTTCACACCTTGTAACACAGGCAAGAATCCTTTCTTTGCTTGATCCATTTTGAACTTCTTCAAAACTTTGTCAAGGTATGTGCTTTGTGAAAGTCCAATTAAGCGTCTTGATCTATCTCTATAGATCTTAATGCCCAATATGTAAGCAGCTTCACCGAGGTCTTTCATTGAAAAACTCTTATTCAAGTATCCTTTTATGCTATCCAGAAATTCTATATCATTTCCGATTAGTAATATGTCATCTACATATAATATCAGAAATGCTACAGAGCTCCCACTCACTTTCTTGTAAATACAGGCTTCTCCAAAAGTCTGTACAAAACCAAATACTTTGATCATACTATCAAAGCATTTATTCCAACTCCGAGAGGCTTGCACCAGTCCATAAATGGATGCTGGAGCTTGCACACTTTGTTAGCTCCCTTTGGATCGACAAAACCTTCCGGCTGCATCATATACAACTCTTCTTGCGGAAATTCATTCAGGAATGCAGTTTTTGACATCCATTTGCCAAATTTCATAATCATAAAATGCGGCAATTGCTAACATGATTCGGACAGACTTAAGCATCGCTACGGGTGAGAAGGTCTCATCGTAGTCAATCCCTTGAACTTGCCAAAAACCTTTTGCGACAAGTCGAGCTTTGTAGACAGTAACATTACCGTCAGTGTCAGTCTTCTTCTTGAAGATCCATTTATTCTCAATTGCTTGCCGATCATTGGGCAAGTCAACCAAAGTCCATACTTTGTTCTCATACATGGATCCCATCTCAGATTTCATGGCTTCAAGCCATTTTGCGGAATCTGGGCTCACCATCGCTTCTTCATAGTTCGTAGGTTCATCATGATCTAGTAGCATGACTTCCAGAACAGGATTACCGTACCACTCTGGCGTGGATCTTACTCTGGTTGATCTACGAGGTTCAGTAGTATCTTGTTCTGAAGTTTCATGATCATTATCATTAGGTTCCTCACTAGTTGGTGTAGGTGTCACAGAAACAGGTTTCTGTGATGTACTACTTTCCAATAAGGGAGCAGGTACTGTTACCTCGTCAAGTTCTACTTTCCTCCCACTCACTTCTTTCGAGAGAAACTCCTTCTTCAGAAAGTTTCCGAATTTAGCAACAAAAGTCTTGCCTTCGGATCTGTGATAGAAGGTGTATCCAATAGTTTCCTTTGGATGTCCTATGAAGACACATTTCTTTGATTTGGGTTCGAGCTTATCAGGTTGAATCTTTTTCACATAAGCATCGCAGCCCCAAACTTTTAGAAACGACAACTTTGGTTTCTTGCCAAACCACAGTTCATAAGGCGTCGTCTCAACGGATTTTGATGGTGCCCTATTTAACGTGAATGCGGCTGTCTCTAGAGCATATCCCCAAAACGATAGCGGTAAATCAGTAAGAGACATCATAGATCGCACCATATCTAGTAAAGTACGATTACGACGTTCGGACACACCATTACGCTGTGGTGTTCTGGGTGGCGTGAGTTGCGAAACTATTCCACATTGTTTCAAATGTACACCAAACTCGTAACTCAAATATTCTCCTCCACGGTCAGATCGTAGGAATTTTATTTTTTTTGTTACGATGATTTTCGACTTCACTCTGAAATTCTTTGAACTTTTCAAACGTTTCAGACTTATGTTTCATTAAGTAGATATACCCATATCTGCTTAAGTCATCTGTGAAGGTGAGAAAATAATGATATCCGCCACGAGCTTCAATATTCATCGGACCACATACATTTGTATGTATGATTTCCAATAAATCTATTGCTCTCTCCATAGTACTGGAGAACGGTGTTTTTGTCATCTTACCCATAAGGCACGATTCGCAAGTACCAAGTGATTCATAATCAAGTGGTTCCAAAAGCCCATCAGTATGGAGTTTCTTCATGTGCTTTATACCGATATGACCTAAACGGCAGTGCCACAAATAAGTTGCACTATCATTATCAACTCTGCATCTTTTGGCTTCAACACTATGAATATGTGTGTCACTACTATCGAGATTTAATAAGAATAGACCACTCTTTAAGGGTGCATGACCATAAAAGATACTACTCATATAAATAGAACAACCATTATTCTCTGATTTAAATGAATAACCGTCTCGCATCAAACAAGATCCAGATATATGTTCATGCTTAACGCTAGCACCAAATAACAATTATTTAGGTCTAATACTAATCCCGAAGGTAGATGTAGAGGTAGCGTGCCGACTGCGATCACATCGACTTTGGAACCATTTCCCACGCGCATCGTCACCTTGTCCTTAGCCAATCTTTGCTTAATCCATAGTCCCTATTTCGAGTTGCAAATATTAGCAACAGAACCAGTATCAAATACCCAGGTGCTACTGTGAGCATTAGTAAGGTACACATCAATAACATGTATATCACATATACCTTTGTTCACCTTGCCATCCTTCTTATCCGCCAAATACTTGGGGCAGTTCCGCTTCCAGTGACCAGTCTGCTTGCAGTAGAAGCACTCAGTTTCAGGCTTAGGTCCAGGTTTGGGTTTCTTCTCTTGAGTAGCAACTTGCTTGCTGTTCTTTTTGAAGTTCCCCTTCTTCTTCCCTTTGCCCTTTTTCTTGAAACTAGTGGTCTTGTTGACCATCAACACTTGATGCTCCTTCTTGATTTCTACCTCCGCAGCTTTCAGCATTGCGAAGAGCTCGGGAATAGTCTTATTCATCCCTTGCATATTATAGTTCATCACGAAGCTCTTGTAGATTGGTGGCAGTGATTGGAGAATTCTGTCAATGACTCAATCATCTGAAAGATTAACTCCCAATTGAATCAAGTGATTATTATACCTAGACATTTTGAGTATATGCTCACTGACAGAACTGTTCTCCTCCATCTTGCAGCTATAGAACTTATTGGAGACTTCATATCTCTCAATCCGGGCATTTGCTTGAAATATTAACTTCAACTCCTGGAACATCTCATATGCTCCATGACGTTCAAAACGTCGTTGAAGTCCCGATTCTAAGCCGTAAAGCATGGCACACTGAACTATCGAGTAGTCATCAGCTTTGCTCTGCCAGACGTTCATAACATCTGTTGTTGCTCCAGCAGCAGGCCTGGCACCCAGCGGTGCTTCCAGGACGTAATTCTTCTGTGCAGCAATTAGGATAATCCTCAAGTTACGGACCCAGTCCGTGTAATTTCTACCATCATCTTTCAACTTTGCTTTCTCAAGGAACGCATTAAAATTCAACGGAACAACAGCACGGGCCATCTATCTACAATCAAACATAAAAAAGCAAGATACTATCAGGTACTAAGTTTCATGATAAATTTAGCTTCAATTAATCATATTACTTAAAGAACTCCCACTTAGATAGACATCCCTCTAATCCTCTAAGTGATTACATGATCCAAATCAACTAAACCATGTCCGATCATCACGTGAGATGGAGTAGTTTCATTGGTGAACATCACTATGTTGATCATATCTACTATATGATTCATGCTCGACCTTTTGGTCTCCGTGTTCCGAGGCCATATCTGTATATGCTTGGCTCGTCAAGTATAACCTTAGTATTCCGCGTGTGCAACTGTTTTGCACCCGTTGTATTTGAACGTAGAGCCTATCACACCCGATCATCACGTGGTGTCTCAGCACGAAGAATTTTCGCAACGGTGCATACTCAGGGAGAACACTTCTTGATAATTAGTGAGAGATCATCTTATAATGCTACCGTCAATCAAAGCAAGATAAGATGCATAAAAGATAAACATCACATGCAATCAATATAAGTGATATGATATGGCCATCATCATCTTGTGCTTGTGATCTCCATCTTCGAAGCACCGTTGTGATCACCATCGTCACCGGCGCGACACCTTGATCTCCATCGTAGCATCGTTGTCGTCTCGCCAATCTTATGCTTCCACGACTACCGCTACCGCTTAGTGATAAAGTAAAGCATTACAGCGCGATTGCATTGCATACAATAAAGCGACAACCATATGGCTCCTGCCAGTTGCCGATAACTCGGTTACAAAACATGATCATCTCATACAATAAAATTTAGCATCATGTCTTGACCATATCACATCACAACATGCCCTGCAAAAACAAGTTAGACGTCCTCTACTTTGTTGTTGCAAGTTTTACGTGGCTGCTACGGGCTTAAACAAGAACCAATCTTACCTACGCATCAAAACCACAACGATAGTTTGTCAAGTTGGTGCTGTTTTAACCTTCGCAAGGACCGGGCGTAGCCACACTCGGTTCAACTAAAGTTGGAGAAACTGTCACCCGGAAGCCACCTATGTGCAAAGCACGTCGAGAGAACCGGTCTCGCGTAAGCGTACGCGTAATGTCGGTCCGGGCCGCTTCGTCCAACAATACCGCCGAACCAAAGTATGACATGCTGGTAAGTAGTATGACTTATATCGCCCGCAACTCACTTGTGTTCTACTCGTGCATATAACATCAACACATAAAACCTAGGCTCTGATACCACTGTTAGGGAACGTAGTAATTTCAAAAAATTTCCTACGCACACGCAAGATCATGGTGATGCATAGCAACGAGAGGGGAGAGTGTGATCTACATACCCTTGTAGACCGACAGCGGAAGCGTTAGCACAACGCGGTTGATGTAGTCGTACGTCTTCACAGCCCGACCGATCAAGCACCGAAACTACGGCACCTCCGAGTTCTAGCACACGTTCAGCTCGATGACGATCCCCGGACTCAGATCTAGCAAAGTGTCGGGGAAGAGTTCCGTCAGCACGACGGCGTGGTGACGATCTTGATGTACTACCGTCGCAGGGCTTCGCCTAAGCACCGCTACAATATTATCGAGGATTATGGTGGAAGGGGGCACCGCACAGGGCTAAGAATATGATCACGTGGATCAACTTGTGTGTCTAGGGGTGCCCCTGCCTCCGTATATAAAAGAACAAGGGGAAGGTGCAGCCGGCCAGGAGGAGGGCGCGCCAAGAGTCCTACTCCCACCGGGAGTAGGATTCCCCCCTTTCCTAGTTGGAATAGGATTCGGGAAGGGGGAAAGAGGAGAGAGAGAAGGAAGGGGGGGCGCCGCCCCCCTCTCCTTGTCCTATTCGGACTAGGGGGGGAGGGGCGCGCGGGCCAGCCCTGACCACCTCTCCTCTCTTCTACTAAAGCCCACTAAGGCCCATATACCTCCCGGGGGGTTCCGGTAACCTCCCGATACTCCGGTAAAATCCCGATTTCACCCGGAACACTTCCGATATCCAAATATAGGCTTCCAATATATCAATCTTTATGTCTCGACCATTTCGAGACTCCTCGTCATGTCCGTGATCACATCCGGGACTCCGAACAAACTTCGGTACATCAAAATGCATAAACTCATAATATAACTGTCATCAAAACCTTAAGCGTGCGGACCCTACGGGTTCGAGAACAATGTAGACATGACCGACACACGTCTCCGGTCAATAACCAATAGTGGAACCTGTATGCTCATATTGGCTCCCACATATTCTACGAAGATCTTTATCGGTCAGACCGCATAACAACATACGTTGTTCCCTTTGTCATCGGTATGTTAGTTGCCCAAGATTCGATCGTCGGTATCTCAATACCTAGTTCAATCTCGTTACTGGCAAGTCTCTTTACTCATTTCGTAATACATCATCTTGCAACTAACTCATTAGTTGTAATGCTTGCAAGGCTTATGTGATGTGCATTACCGAGAGGGCCCAGAGATACCTCTCCGACAATCGGAGTGACAAATCCTAATCTCAAAATACGCCAACCCAACATGTACCTTTGGAGACACCTGTAGAGCTCCTTTATAATCACCCAGTTACGTTGTGACGTTTGGTAGCACACAAAGTGTTCCTCCGGCAAACGGGAGTTGCATAATCTCATAGTCATAGGAACATGTATAAGTCATGAAGAAAGCAATAGCAACATACTAAACGATCGGGTGCTAAGCTAATGGAATGGGTCATGTCAATCACATCATTCTCCTAATGATGTGATCCCATTAATCAAATGACAACACATGTCTATGGTTAGAAAACATAACCATCTTCGATTAACGAGCTAGTCAAGTAGAGGCATACTAGTGACGTTCGGTTTGTCTATGTATTCACACAAGTATTATGTTTCCGGATAATACAATTCTAGCATGAATAATAAACATTTATCATGATATAAAGAAATAAAATAATAACATTATTATTGCCTCTAGGGCATATTTCCTTCATTTCCTTCCTTATATCTTTCTCACTTATGGAAGGGATACTCCTTTTTTTTGTTGCTTCCAATATAAGCCGTGTAGTAGATGCCTTCCATGCCTTCATATTTCCTTCCTATATTAATCCGTGCATGCCCACTCCTTCCCATATTATAATCTCTTTGTGCCACGGTCCGTCATCCTTCATTATATCTCTTTCTCACTCATTAACTTCTGATGGCGTCAGGCAACCCGACTCCAGCTTTTCTTTTGTTAACCAGCTTATTTTGCAGTCAACTCGTGAACCTATAAAAACTAGTTGGACTTGGTATAGATAAGCGATGTGGTACTATTTAATTTGTTGAAGAACCTAAAGTTTGATAGAGTCGAGTAAGCTAGCTCAGTTGGATTTCCGTCTTGGCGCTAGTGTGTACGGATTTTTTCGTGGGATATGTCTTTTTAACTCCACGCGGCCCATGTTGGTAATAAACAAAAAAAAGGCCCACTTAGGCATAGGTAGGCGTCGAGCGAGGGCAAGGGAGGTGCACGTATGAAACGGTTTTAGTACCACCTCGAGTATATATTTTAAATTCAAACTAAAAGCGTAAAATCATGGGGAAAAAGCGTATTGTGACGGTGAACCCACGGAGTCAATCCGTGCTTTATTATTATTATTAGGGAAAGATATATAATCATGCCTTAACCCCTCCCTCCCAAACACACACATGTCCATGTCTTCTATTTCAAGATGACTTTCTCAAGGGAGGCTCAAATATTCTCTCTTTGGCATGTCCTCTCCTCCGTTGCTCCATCCCTCAATGCGAATAAAACCGAAGCCGAAATCAGTCGTCCACCCTATTCGACCCTTCTTGTTCTCGAGGCACTCGCCCACTGGGAATGAAGCTCAATAGCTCATATTTCTACAACCACTACATGGTTCATCGGTGCTTCGATACGGAGCCAACATCAATTACCATAAATCATAATTGACCGGGTCAAAGGGTCAAGATTCACATTCGACGAGATTGAGAACGCCTAATAGGAACTTTCAACAAAGATTAATTTCCTTGCATAATTTTCCACCTTCCTCCATCCTGCCGCTAATATAATATAATAGGGAAGAGTGATAAGTTAGTGTCGGAAACAGGAGAGGTTTTTTTTGAGCTGATCGACTATCTTCGCTTTTGATTCCATTCGGATTCTGACTCATCGTGTCGAAGACGCACTCCACCACGGCCACATCCGGACGATTTTGTCTGGCAAAGATTATCACCTCACAAGACCCGGCCTAAATTGTAAGAGCGGGAAAAAAACTACAACATGGACCAATTCACAAGAGGTTTCGATCTAGAGTTGATGTTAGCAAACAATATGTACCCTCGTGCTTTCAATTATTAACCCAGCAGTCGTATGAATATACTTGGTTCAGAGAAAAATCAGTATAATTTTTTTTTGAAAAGATCTAAAGCATACTGAGTAATAATCAAACATCGGGTTTTTAAGGATGGGCGTAGATCAAACCTGCATGATTCCCACATTAACTTGCGTGCAACAGGAGATACATACGTGTGTATGCAGAGGCCAAAGCAAACATTAGCAGATGATGAGCTGCCGCCGGTGAGTAGTTTTTCAACTCCTTGCATACGTACGTGTAGAGAACAAACCAAACATGATGATGTGATGAAGCTGCCGCCAACAATTACTTGTCGTCGACTCCTCGCATGCATGCGCCTCACGAACGCATCACCTTTCGTTGGGTAATTAAGTGCCAAAGACACGTTCATCAACACCACGACTTGATCAGGACTTGATCAGGAAGCGCCCTATGACTGTCTTTTGCATGTACCTGATGAAACACTGGGGCTGTCAAATAGAGTTCCGGGTCGATGGCCGGAGGGGGTGGGTGCAGGTGCTCCGGTGGTGCCTGTTATATGCCTCCTTGTCGATGGTGTTGGTGAACATGTCCACCGTGGCTCCGCACTGGCGAGGTCTGACACCAGCTTGACATAGGAACATGGCTTCCTCGCCTCGCCATAAGGCAGCTTGATGGCCTAAGTAATCATCCGACCAGCACTGATCATGATTCATGACTGTGGATGAAGACCGTGGGCAACAAAGTAAGGACAGTACATGCAAACAAAAAGTGCGCCTAGGCATATCGATGAGAATCAGGTTCAATACCACGGCGGTACTATACCTGTACGATGTATTTACGTGACAATATCTTTGTTGAGCTCGTGGAGGAGCTACTCATAGTTAGAGAAGATGAGATAGTTGGCCTCGGAGGTGGCGATGATCCACTCGTACGCAGTCTTCAGGACTCGTCGTCATCATACAGTCATGCTGGATGTTCATCCTAGCTGAGTGTTCTTTCTCCGGGTCTAGTCCAACCAGCATCATCGGCAAGACACAATGAATCCACCAAGCGCTGTTGGTTTGCGGCCACCTCTAATCTGTGGCTCTACGCCGACGCAGCGCTCGGTCATGGAGCTCCGTCGTTCCTTCGCGCGGGACTGTGATCATGCAGGCCTCAAATTGTAGTCGATGTAGGATCGAGCCGCGGGGGCTCGCATCGGCTGTTGAGCCGATCGACCTCATCGACGGAACCTTGAGTAGGCGAGACAGGATCTCGTCAGATGCATCGGACGTAACTATCGCCAATGACCTAACCCACCGTGATCTCCTTTTCGTCTCAAATAGGTACAAATAGAGACGGTCAGATTAAGGAAGGGATACAGTAGGATTCCAATCAGAGTCGTCAAGAGTTGTTTTCCTTTTTTTCATCCAGTCCAGCAGGACGTTCATAGTTTGTTTTTCCTTTATTCTTCATCAAGCCAAACGTGTAGACTTTGTCTGTAGTGCTTTTCTGTTTTTTCCCGTACACGTGTGTAGAGCAACATATGTAGGACAAAAAAACATCTAAACGGGGCGGACGAAAACAACAACACAGCGGGGGATATATAGATAGATTAGTACCACCTTGGATATAGAAAATAAATATAGACGTGTTGAAGAAAAAAACTGAAAGCGTAAATTCACAGGAAGAAACGTATTGTGACGGTGAACCCACGAAGTCAATCCATGCTTTATTATTACTAGTAAAAGTGCCCGTGCGTTGCAACAGGCGAACAACAAAAACTCACAAAAATTAGGTCACCATAAAACAATTCAAGTTAATCAGATTGCGCCAACTAATGTAAATCCTACAAATCAAATCAATACTTAAGAATAACTCATGTAAGAAAGAGGAACCTTAGCTTAGAAAAAAAGAGGAACTTGCACACCATCCTGCCTTCCTTCTGGCGCTGCTAGTGGCCATCGCTGTGCCTCCTTGTCCTCGTGGGCAGACGTGGGGAAGGAGCAGATCCTCAGATCAAGGAGGCCATGGACGGGAGCAGCCGCTCAAGGAAAAGAACTACATATACTAATATCAACACTTCAGTATAGCAATATAACTTATGTAGCATCGCCCAAAAAATTAGTACAGCAAAAGGGCATGGAGTAAAAAAACATGGTCCAAAATCATCTACTGGGAAAATAAATCAAAAGGACAATGTTTTTGTACCCACATGGGGATCAATGTTTTGTTTTAATGTTCTGTGAAGAGGTTGTGGCTCATGCCGCATGACATTTACAAGAGGAAAAATTCAGATCATCTCTAGGTGCTAGCACTTTGCAGAAGCCTGCAAATCCAGTTTGGCTCCTCCAGTTAGTTCATGGTGTGATGCCGCCTGCAGAAATAAGTCAAGAGCCAGCACATCCTTCGATGCCCGGTAGTGCGCCTAGCTATACAAATTTCACATATTACATGCCAGCTTCTATACCACATCCGATGAATCGGAGAGGCATAGTACCTTTCTAATATTTGCATACCACAATTTGGATAAGGTAAAATTTCATTTTGATAACATTTGTGATGCTGCCTCAAGTGTGTATCAACCTCATCATGGATTCCACCACAAGCTTTGAGAACAGAGAAAATCGGTCTTCCAACAACTTGGCTGGCCATGGTTGCTCCAGACTCCACAGCCAGGCCTGCAATTTTTATTTGGCGGTGTTCATCAGTCCACAAAATAAATGGGTAATGATATGAAGGGGTAAGATGATAGCTAACCATTGTCAAGAATCTAGACTATATCGTTAAGAAGGACTGATGTGATTTGATGCACGGTCGTGATGACAATTGACCCGGAAAAATTATGTTGTATTGTGTTCTGGATCAGGTTATTGGTTGCACTATCCACCGAAGCAGTGGCTTCGTCCAGGACCAGTATCTTGGTGCGCCTAAGAATCACCCTACCAACACAGAAGCTGGAAATGGCCCATGCTCTAGTTCTGTCCATTCTCTACCATTTCGAGGGTAACTTTGAATTTTAGGAATTTCCAAAGAAGCAAGACTACCAAAATATGAACTGTATGGCACAATAGAGCAGACCTGGTGAGTCAAGTTTTAGCTCCTTTCTCCGAACTTCATCTCATAGCCGACAGTAATCCAAGGCCTGAAATGTCAAATAATATTTTTCAGATAAGTTAAGAAGATCATAGGGCCTCTGTATTTGAGAAATGCAAACAACCATATTGTGGAGACATATCAAACTAAAAAACAATTGCGAGCACTTTAAAAGAGGGCCCTCTGTTTCTGTTATTTTTTAATTCACCACGACCACTTTGTGCACACGCAGATGTAATCAACATAACAACATCTGTATTCATCAACCTCTGAGATGGAAATCAGGAGACATATTTGTGAACTCAGATGTTAATTGTGAACCATCTCTTAAGCTTGCCTGCTGAAGTAAGCCACTGTTTTCATGTTCCAAGAGGTCAAATTTTCATGCTGGTTCTAGTGATATTTTTCAGACTGAAATTATTTGTTAACATATACATATAAAATCATACTGATTGTAGAGGAGCTAAATATCTCAACCCCTTTTTACTGGAAATGATATGGATATCATACTCGTGTATTCGGTGATGGCATAATGTTCCTGTTTTACTCTCTGAACTATATGTGCAAGGACAAAGCGAGAGCCATGGGGGGAAACAAAAAAGGATCAATGTAGTGAGTTTGAGTGTACATGCAACAGTCTGGAACATCAAATTCATTACACTGATACAACCACAAAGTATAGAACTTGCATATACTAACTTATTAAGCTTTGCAGTGTCATCACAAATGTGTTGAAGCAATCTGTATAAGAAGTTCCTTACCTATGGAGGAGCATGTCTGGTTGTGGTGGTAGTCGGACTTGGGGCCAAAGGAGATGAGGTCACGGCCCTTGTCAAGGACGACATCTACCTCGCCAGCTCCCAACTTGGCACTGTCAAGGCCCACTGCAACATTGAGCTCCCAACAATGCTAACTTTTCCATATGAAAGAAGCAAATATTACTTAACAACAATAAATTATGTTCTCAAATTCAACATCCTTCAGAGCACCGGGGTCTCTAGCTCTCTGCCAATCCGAAGTTCCAAACGGTCCAATGCGAAAACCTCACAAAGTCACCACAAGCTTATTTCCTGTTCTTTCGGTTCGAAAGAACTCTGAAGAATTTCAGGTATCATCGACCTGAGAATGGAAACAAAGCTTGGAAATGTCACTGCTAATCGATGGCAGAATTAGTTTCAGAAATATATATAAAGAACAGAGGTTCTGGAAATATTTTATAAACTGCCAGCGTCTAGGATTCTAATCTAAAGAAAATAGAACACATAAGGTTTCTGGTATTTTTTTCTATTATTAAGGACTTGTAGCCTCCTGACTCCTATCATGAAGTGGCTTGCTTGGACCTCATGCAGGAACTTAACATATTTGATGTGCTTAACATTCAAAGGACTGATGTGCTTGATGGCGATTTGAACTACATGTCTTCTTATGTTATCCATTATCATAACCACATATGAAAATTACTAATTAGTATAAAATCATCCCTTTGATGTGAAAAGCATCTAAACAGATGATTGGCAATAGTACTGCACATAGCTAAATTATTTGGACTGGGTTGACCACTGAAGGCCATGCTACACCGTTGATCCCATTATGTAGGCCTAAATTCGCGTTGTTGGTGTGGTTGGGCATTTCATCAAACACCCAGAAGGACATAGTTTAATCAGTACAGAATTTGGCCACCAAGGAATTGAGAGAGAAGCACTCAAAGAAGCCTGGAGAACGACCATACCTCCCCCGCCTTTGCCGCCACCGCCCTCCTCCACCTGTATATCCCTTCCCCTCCACACCTCATGTCGTTGCGCCGCTGCAGCGGCAGGAGGACGATGTTGCTGCCTATCTGGAGGGACACGACCGGGAGGGAGCTCGAGGGAGTCGCGTCGACAGGGGGCGCTACCGGCGGCGAGTTGGTTCAGCGCACAGATGGTTAGTCGTGGCGGCGCGAGATGCAGGGGAGTTTTCTCCAGCGGCGCGCAGAGATTTGACTCGCAGGCGGTGTCGGAGTTGGGGCGCCGGAGTTCGGGGGTGGGGACATGGAGGAGATGGGTCATGCCCTGGAGCTCACCTCCCCGAGATCCTGGTGCTGTCGTCCTCCTCGAATTCCTGCTGCCCGATCCGGCCTCCGCGGCATGGGTGTACTCCTTTGAGCCAAAGGGTGGCTCCGCAGATGCGAAGGCTGACGGCGTGAGGGGCCCTGAATTAATACCACCTCGCGTATATGCTTTAAATCTACCATTCTTAAGAAGTTGCTCCCCACTATAGCAATTCTCTCTACATGCACATCGTCCACGTCAGCATGATGCCATGTCAATGTTCTCTCAACATGCAACCTCCACGTCACTGGTTCCCTCAAATCAGCAATTTTGCACATGCATAACGTCACATCCACATTATCAGTCCCACGATGAAAATCTAGAGCGCACTACTAGATTTATGATCACAATGAATGTTAGTGGTCTGCTGTTTCACTACCGCATCAATTCCCAGCCGTTTCGTCCTTGCATAAGCATGTATGTAGGATGTACCCATGTAATCAATGCAGCAATCCCCGTCGGTTCCCGTTCCATCCCATCCCCTCCCCCCTGCCTGAGTCGCTTGATGTGTGCAGTTACTATCTAGCGACCAAACAGTCCCTTCGAATCTCACGGCTTCATAGCACAAGTACTGGGAAATCAAGAGTCCGTCCATGGCACAACTCATCTTCTGATTGTCTCCCGGTTAGGATATATATACATCTATCGAAGTCGTCCCAAAATCAAAGCGTTCAATCTCTTTTCATTATCGCTGCTATGTTTGCGAGTTCTCTCAAACCCTCTCGGTCTCTACAACAAGTCTTGCAAAAAATAAGGCGACTTGAGAGGAGGGCTTATGGCGGCCAAACCTGTCGATCTCCCTAGGATGCACCGGCTGTTTTCGGCAGCCGGAGGTGGGGGAGGTGATGGCGGTAATGTGCCGGTGGAGAGTACTACCACGTAAAGTTGTCCTAGCGAGTAGCGACTAGGGTGTCTCCTGGTGGCGCATGTCGGTGGAGGAGGGTGCCCTGCACAGGAGTAAAGCCATCTGATTGCATCCCTGTGGTTGTTGCGAGCTCCGGCGAGGCCTGCAGGTGCTGCCAGTGCCAGGTATGTGGGGGAGTAGGAGTACTATGTTCAGTAGTCTGATGTCTGCCCGTAGGTGGGGGGACGGCGCTGTGGGATTGTGGTGAAGCGGTGGGTGGTTCTTCATTTATTTTCCAATGTTGTTTTCTAATCATCAATGGAGCTGGTTACAGGGCCAAGGTCAGAGGAGCATGGGGCAGGCTGTTCTTTGGGAGAATGGCTTTGGACAGTTGTTCTTCGTACTTCTACTACTCATGGGTACTGTTCGGATAATTTGGTGTATGCTGGCTCAGGGGGATATGGTAAATTGGTAATGAAATAGTGGAGTACTACTTTTCTCAAAGAAAAAGAATTCTATTGCTGTTGTTTGGGATGGTGACGATGCCTCTCTTGGTTTGGCTGTGGGTCGATTCAGCCGCCGCTTCTCTTAGCTACACCACATGTGATTAATTTTCCTTGGCTCCATGGTCTACGGTCGCACTGCTGCTGCACTAAGTACACAACGCAGGTAATAATGCTTCGATCGACTCATTCCGATGCTGTACATCTACCCATCTTTTGCGCCCCAAGATATTCAAACAAGTAGTTCGCTTCCCTTCTGAGATTCATACGAATTTTGGTCCATGGATTATATCAAATTAGCTCACACAGCAACAGTTATTTTCTTACCATATTTAGTTACACTCTATAATTCATATGTAATTAGGACTGTAATAGGTAATGCATTATATAACTTTTGACAACAGGAAAATAGAAAATCTCACTTTCTTTATTCACATTCCTCAGTCCTATTTTTCACATTCTTTTCTATTATTATAGGGGGCTGATCTTATAGACCTAATTTCTCATATGCAGCTCACATGTAGAAGATGCAATGTCCTATGTTTTTTCTTTATGGATAAGACACTTTCAATGATGACTTCCCATGCTACATCATCAACCACGCATGCAATAAACTACAGACAGTTTCTACCTAAAATTAGTAATAATGTTACTTAAATTCAGGATTTGTTTTAATCTACAGAGTGATCATGTCCATTTGTAATAGAGTAGAACTTTCATTAGTACTCTTCTGAACAGTTCCTATTCCATACCGAATCAATAATAGTTTGTACATTAATTTCTCCCTTTGTCTATTACATGCTATGGATTGATCAACTTATCGATTATTTTTAAAATAATCATGTGATATAGCCATTTTATTCAAAAATATACATGATTTGGAAGCTAAATCTATGTATTTATTCTAACTAAGCACGTGACCGCACTAATCTGCTTCTCTTAACATGTAACCATGCCATCTTAACATACAACCATGGATGCGTAAAACCTCTACATGCAACAATGCATGGAAAATAGTACTTATATTCATTAAATATTATGTAACTATGAAATATTCGGATACAATAAATTATATGTAATTTTAGTTTTAGTTCTCATATTATAAATCCAAATGTTCCTGTTCCATCTAGCTAAATTTCAAATATGTTGCAACCGATTCCCGCAGCAACGCGCGGGGTATCATCTAGTTTAAACTGAAAGCGTAAAATCACGGAAAGAAAACGTATTATGACAGTGAACCCACGGAGTCAATCCATACTTTATTATTAGGTATAGATAGGGAAAGACTAGGGAAAGAGCCCGTGCGTTGCAACGGGTATACATATTCTATGCTCGTGCTTTTCTACGGAGCGAAGACAAATTTTCATGAACCACAACTGGCCAATTTGCTCTCCTAGCTAGCAATTCAGCAACCAGTCCCATCTTCCATCACCGATGCATCCCTTCCCCACTCATCTGTTCCCTCCCATTTACTTTGGTCAGTTCCATGCCATCTCTCCGCAATTCTCCCTTCCCCCTAACCACTTACACTTTTAGCCGTAACCGTATGATCAATCTTATTGTCGTCTATCTTCGCGTGCATGTGCTTGAGGGGCACGTGATCAGCGTGAAACTCTTGCTACCCACTGATCTACATGCCAATATTCTCTTTCCTCCTCACAGTGCTGACCACTGCCACCATGGTACGCAACAGGAAGCTACATGGCCGGCCTTCCGATTCACCACCGCGAGCAAGATCGGCACATAACTACGCAACAGACGGCTACACGGCCGGCTTTCCATTCACCACCGCAAGCAACATCAACACACAAACTGCAAACTCTCACAGTGGGGCCTCCCTCTCAATTTCTCTACCACAAATTACAAGCAGTGGGAAATAAATCACCCCAGACAAATAAAACAAAATTGTGACAGACCCTTGTAGAAACTAACAAAATAAGGAGAGTTACATACACATATAAGCATAGATGTCATTGTTCTACATATATACACTAAATATGCACTCGGAGAAGAAGCCGTAGAAAGTAAATAAAAATACGATGAAATTGCACATGATTCTTAGGTATACGTAACTCTGCATATGAGGCGTAACTCTGCATATGAGGCATGATCCCTCTACCTCTGCAAGCATAGCAAGAAGAGTAATTAAGTGCTAATTAAAGCTTCATACTGTAGCTTGAGCACAATAGTAATAAAATCCAGTATAAGTTAGCTTTGTTGGCATATATATGTGCACTTGCAGAACTATGTAATCCATATAAAAAATACAACATGCAATGGGAGGGACTTGCATTGCTATCAGATGCATTGGAGTAAATTGCAAAAAACCACCACATTTGTGGACCCTAAATCAAAAAACCGCCACGTTTCATTTTTTTTGCAAAAACCCACCACCATTGTACTGACAAATTGCAAAAAAGACTGATCAGTCAATAAGCAGCGATTGACGCCAAAACTGACCGATCGGTCCCACTTGGCAGGCTGACATGGCACCAAGTTTTCACACCGTTTGACTAGCCCATTAAAAGGTTCCCAGGGCCCACCCGTCAGCTTCTTGGCTTCTTTCTCTTCTTCGAGCCTCTTATCCACTGATGCTGGCCTCGCCGGCGCCGCTCCCCCGCGCCTCCCTTGCTGGCCAAGCCTCCCCTCCCTCCCCTTCCATTGCCGGCAGCCACGGCAGTTCCCGTTGTCCCCGGCGGAGGCAGGGCCGGACGGAGGCTCGGTGGTCACGGGCTCACGACGGCTGGAGGTAGCGGCGGTGCTGTCGCTGGTCGGGTCGAGCTCCCCCACGCCGAGCTCGCCGGTGACCTGAGACCAGCACGAAGAGCTCCCCGACCTCCAGTGCTCCTTATTTCCCAACCCCGCGACCCGCCCCATACTCGATTATCCCCGTCGCTGTTGCAAACCTCGGCCCGCCATCGACGCCGTTCATGGTTGTCGCGGCCAACGACCACCGCAAATCACTGAAACTAGCCGAATAGACTCGTCGTCGTCTGAATACTCTCTTCCCCAGAGGAATCGGCGTGAGGAGCCAGGAACGGAGGAACCGTCGGCGTCGCTTTCATCTTCTCTGCCTCCGGTGGAGCTCCACGGCGCGCTGAACTCCTCTACAACTAACCCATGTGATCTGCCTCAACTACATCTGCTTCGCAAGGACGTGCATAAGGCACTAATGCCTCTTCCTCGAGCTCTCTGCAAGGCCGCCCCCGCCCTTCACCTCTGCTATGTCATCCGCCGCCGACGTCGTGGCTAACTGCCGTGCTCCGCTGCTGTCCCCGTGTCCTGGACCCACCTAGGCATGCTAATCCATTGATTTCCTCCTGCACATCGGCAGCTCACAGCCCCGACAGCAAACACACCGCGCGGCGAAGCTTCAGATTTGCTCTAGATCCAGCTCGTCGCCGCCCTCGCAGTTCATTTCGATGGCCACCTCCGGCGCCCGTTGCTCCTTCCCATCGCGTGCATGGCCACCGCCACGGCGTCGGGCGGCTCGACCAGGAGCAGGTCGTGGCGGCGCGTCCAAAAGAAGAAGGTTGCGGCAGCCCAGCAGCGCGGGGCGGCGGCACCGACGAGCGTGCGGGCGCGGGCGCGCTGTGGCCTGCGGGGCAGCGACTGGTTCGATTTTGACTGGTCAAACCTGACTAAGTTAGCGCCGTTAGTCCCTTCGTGACGGGCGCCGTCTCCCCCTCCGCCAAGTGGCATCTGACAGTGGGACTCAGCGGTCAGTTTTGCATCAAACGGCTCTAATCAACCAATCAGCGTTTTTTGCAAACTGTCAGTACAATGATGGTGGGTTTTTGCAAAAAAACGAAACGTGGTGGTTTTTTGATTTAGGGTCCCCAAATGTGGTGGGTTTTTACAATTTACTCGATGCATTGGCACTGTGCATATACATACATTGCTATATGTACGATGAAATTAATTTTTTTAAGAGAAACAAATAGAATACGTGTGTAATATATATAGAAATATTACTGTTTGGGAGCTGCCTCGAGTGTTAACCAGCGTGCAGCCGTTCCTGAACAGGTTGCACTCGCCGCCGTGCTTTGGCTCCGCAGCAGTGCATGCTCGGGCTGTCAGGCAATTGCTGGAATGCTGGTTTTCGCATCACGGCTCGATGCTGCCGCTCGCTGCGTTGCTGGCTGCCGCTGGTGTGCCGGTGCCGAGCCTCAATGCCATTGCCATCTGATGCGCGTCGCCGGCTCTCACTCGCATGCCTCCGCCTCCCGTGCGCTGTCGCGAGCATCACACATCTGCCTGCAGGAGTCGCTGCACCGCTCTTGGCCGTCACCACCATGCATCAACGGCAACCGCGTTCCCGAACAGCCCATGCGCCCTGGCCTACCTGGCCGCGAGCATCGCGTTCTTGGCACCACTGCGATGGGCCAAGGCCGCATCGCACGCACCATCGTGTCGCCGTGCCACCACGAGCCATTTTGCCGCCCAAGTGCCCAGGCCACGCCGGCCAGCAAGAACTTGGGCGGGAAACCATGGCCGTCGGGGGTAACGCGCGAGGGCCGGCGTGGCCGAGCGCCCGATGGCTTGGTGAGCCCCAGCCATATTGCCACCACGGAGTTGATCCCGTCGCAGCTGACCAGCACCTTTGCCCAGAGAGTCGAGCCGTCAGCAAGGTGGAGCATCTTGGCGCCGTCGCCGTCGCCGTCGTCGATGGACACGATCCTGGAGGAGTAGCGGATGGTGCCCGTCGGCAACTCCGCCGACAGGACCTACAGCAGCATGTCCCGCCTGACGCAGGGAACTCGTCCCTGAAGTCCCCACTTCCTTCGCTATCTCACCCGTGGACGCTGACATGACGCGCAGCCCTTGGATGTGCAAGTGGAGCTTCCTGATCTGGTCGCCGACGCCGAGGGCGTCGAGCGCGCGGAAGGCGTTGGGCCAGGTGGCGAAGGCGAACCCCGAGGCCCGGAGCGCCGGGGACGACTCCAGCACCACGCTCATCACCCCTTTCCCGTGCAGCCCGAGCGCGGCGGCGAGCCCGGTGAGCCCGGCTCCCACGATCACGATGTCCTCGCTGGACTCCCCTTGCCGTTGTATGCTTGCTGCCGCTGCTGATAGCAATGAGGTCGAGGCCACGTAATTGGTGGACTTTCGGAAGAGAGCACCTGTTGACACGAATCAACCAACCAATCTAGCTAGAGCTAATTAGTACCACCTCGTTTATATTATGATTTTGTCTACACGAATCGTAAAAACGTATTATGACTGGGCGAAAGCGTATTGTGACGGTGAACCCACAGAGTCAATCCGTGCTTTATTATTATTAGGGATAGACTAGCACAAATGCCCGTGCATTGCAACGGGAGTGTAGAAAAAATATAACATTGCAAAAAGGGTTTTATGAAACGATGGGTGAGAAAATAGGTGGAAGACGAAGCTCTGGAGGCTTGCTGCTCTAAACTTGTAAGGATGATGCTAACTAAGTGACAACATTTTTACTTGGGGACGGCATTCCGATGACCTCATCAAGGTGATGCAAGAGTTGGCAACATCTGGTTCGCGTCCACATATGTCACAGATGTTGTCACGAATCAACCAACCAATCTAGCTAGAGCTAATTAGTACCACCTCGTTTATATTACGATTTTGTCTACATGAATCGTAAAAATGTATTATGACTGGGCGAAAGCGTATTGTGACGGTAAACCCACAGAGTCAATCCGTGCTTTATTATTATTAGGGATAGACTAGCACAAATGCCCGTGCGTTGCAACGGGAGTGTAGAAAAAATATAACATTGCAAAAAGGGTTTTATGAAACGATGGGTGAGAAAATAGGTGGAAGACGAAGCTCTGGAGGCTTGCTGCTCTAAACTTGTAAGGATGATGCTAACTAAGTGACAACATTTTTACTTGGGGACGGCATTCCGATGACCTCATCAAGGTGATGCAAGAGTTGGCAACATCTGGTTCGCGTCCACATATGTCATAGATCTTGGTCTCTGACCAACAAAACAATCAGATAAGGGACAATGTCTAAATTGTTGACGGTATCTAGATTAGAAGAAAATATCACACGGCCCTCACCCAATAACCATGGCATGGGTTTTATCGTGCGTATTCGAGAAAAAAATGATATAATTTTTAAAACCTATTTTTGAAATCATATAGAATATAAGAAGAAGCTCTGTGATCGGCCCATCTAACTCTTCCTAACCCTAGCCCGGTAACGTGACTAAACACACAGGCTGATTGATCTTTACGGCCGGCTGGAACACACAAGCACGCACGTACAAATACACCAAAATCGTTCCTTTAATACCTCCCTGGAATCCAGTTGATTTATTCTAGCGCGTCTCCTCGAAGCGAAGCCTCTTAATTTATTTTAGCGCTTTCCTTATTATCTTCTATCGCAATTTTGTTCTCCAATTTCGTTCTAACTAAGTGACAACATTTTTACTTGGGGACGGCATTCCGATGACCTCATCAAGGTGATGCAAGAGTTGGCAACATCTGGTTCGCATCCACATATGTCACAGATCTTGGTCTCTGACCAACAAAACAATCAGATAAGGGACAATGTCTAAATTGTTGACGGTATCTAGATTAGAAGAAAATATCACACGGCCCTCACCCAATAACCATGGCATGGGTTTTATCTTGCGTATTCGAGAAAAAAATGATATAATTTTTAAAACCTATTTTTGAAATCATATAGAATATAAGAAGAAGCTCTGTGATCGGCCCATCTAACTCTTCCTAACCCTAGCCCGGTAACGTGACTAAACACACAGGCTGATTGATCTTTACGGCCGGCTGGAACACACAAGCACGCACGTACAAATACACCAAAATCGTTCCTTTAATACCTCCCTGGAATCCAGTTGATTTATTCTAGCGCGTCTCCTCGAAGCGAAGCCTCTTAATTTATTTTAGCGCTTTCCTTATTATCTTCTATCGCAATTTTGTTCTCCAATTTCGTTCTAACTAAGTGACAACATTTTTACTTGGGGACGGCATTCCGATGACCTCATCAAGGTGATGCAAGAGTTGGCAACATCTGGTTCGCATCCACATATGTCACAGATCTTGGTCTCTGACCAACAAAACAATCAGATAAGCGACAATGTCTAAATTGTTGACGGTATCTAGATTAGAAGAAAATATCACACGGCCCTCACCCAATAACCATGGCATGGGTTTTATCTTGCGTATTCGAGAAAAAAATGATATAATTTTTAAAACCCTAGCCCATCTAACTCTTCCTAACCCTAGCCCGGTAACGTGACCACACAGGCCTCGAAGAGAAGCCTCTTAATTTATTTTAGCGCTTTCCTTATTATCTTCTATCGCAATTTCGTTCTCCAATCCTTTGCCTCGGTGTGGATTGCTTTCCTTATTCCCCGTCTCAATTTCTTTTCCTTTCTTATTATTTACCTTGCCGCACAAATTTCTTTCTCAAATTTTCTTCAGCGTGGAAGGCTTTCCTTATTAGTGTTCCCCGTCTCAAATCCTTTTCTTTCCTTATTATTTATCTCGCTGCACGTTGCAACGTCGGCTGGAATCCTATATAAATTAGGAGGATGAGATATAAAGTGGCGAGGTGGGATTAACCAAAGCACTTGGCTAGCTCAGTTGGTAGCGGATTAATTACAGGACAGGGAGGTTGTGAGTTGGAATTCCTGCCTTGGCAATTATATTTTATCACGGCCTTTTACCCCTTTTGTGGGCAGCCTTCGTTGGGCTAGAATCGCTATGGGCCGTGGCTAGACGAACAACTTCATGGGCCTGATTAAGTACGTACGTATCTACAGGCACGGACTGCGGGTTCGAGGAATTGAATCGTTTTTTCTTACACTTTAGTACCACCTCACATATATGTTTTAAATTCAAACCAAAAACGTAAATTTATAGGAAGAAAGCGTATTGTGACGATGAACCCACGGAGTCAATCCGTGCTTTATTATTAGGGATTAGGGATAGACTAGCAAAAGGGCCCGTGCGTTGCAACGGGAGGGAAAAAAACATATTTTTCAATGGTTATGACCACATTTTGTTCACATCTCATCTCATGATTTTTAAAATTTATTTACAAATGCAAGAAAATGTACCCTTTTTCAAATTTATTCACAAATTAAAGCAATGTTCATATTTTTGAAAAAAATATCTTGGTTGTCAAAAAAATTGATAATTCAAAGAATTATTCTGAATTTCAAGAAACGTTTTCTAAAAGACATACTATAATATTTTGATCTAACCCGGCAATTACTTCTTCAAAATTCACGCTCATGTCGCAAAAATGTTGTAACAAACATGTTCAACTGAACTGTGTTTGGCACTGGATCAACTCATAAACTAACTTATAGACTGAAAAGTAGGATGCTTTTGTTGTCTTAAGGAAATACATATGGAAAACATCACAAACTCACATAGCTACATGAAAATTCGTAGCTTTGTACTTACCTAGCTCATCTATGGATCTCACTGATGCCAAGTATATATAGGTTTGCATTGTATTGTAGAGTTTTTCTTTGAAGCATATATAGGAGACTTGTATACTAATTCACACGTCCATGCAACCTTCGCTTGGCCCTGTCTGCTCATGCAGGTTAGAATTATTTTTTCATGCATAAATTATGTCGGGATTTTTTCTTATCAGACACTCCAATTGGGCTCTTGTCATCGCCGCGAAGTCTCACCCAGTTGGCACTGCAGTTGAAGCATATAAAAGCCAAAACTTGTATGTAAATATATGTTAAGTAAAAGGAAGTGATTCCCACAACCCATGTTTTCTAACATATTTATGGGCATCCAAGATATTATGTCTGTCCATCAAGAAGATATGCATGGACAGATATCTTCATAGGCCGGAGCAGCAGCAATAACAGAAGGCAGCTGTTTCTAAGTGTCTTTTAGGCCTTTTATTTTCATTCACTAATTGAGCATATTTTATTATACATATAAATAGCGGACCATGCATCCCTTTGTAAGTGCAAACTTTGCACGTTTTTCTTAATGTTCGGGTTAATTGGAACCAAGGACCAAAACAGTAAGACAAAGACAGTGGATTAGTTTTCATAGCAAATATGTCCATGCGTTGCAACGAAATAAAAAATAATAATGCCTAGATGGTGGATACGGCGGCACATGGAATAATTTCTACCTTAACTCATTCCCCGTCCCCGCGATTCGGTCGTCGATGAGTTGGAGGTCTGGTCTTCTCGCCGGTTAGTGGTAAGATAGTGTATTTGGTCGTCGTTCGTTTGCCGTTGTTCTACATGGCGGCAGTGCCAAATTTGTATTCCGCCAAATCCCTTTGGATGGGAGGCTCTTCTTCGTCGGCCTTCGATCTGGGCGCATGGTTGTTGTACAGGAGCGACGCCAGTTCTAATACCTTCTTCGTCGATGGTGAGGGAGGTGTGGTGGTGGATCCCTTCCGCCTCTTCTCTGGTGCACTAGGCCGATGAGGCCGTTGCTGGAAGAATTCCCGTCCGCAAAAGGTCCGACTGCAGATTTCAGAGACCGCCGACAGTGGCACCGTGCCGTCAATTCGCGGTGGAGTGAGTGGTTGTTGGGTTCCTCAAGGACCTGGATGCAATTTCCTTATTTGGGGGGGGGGAGGGCGTTGTGTCATTAATAAAAATAGGAAAATAATTTACGAATCGGCACATCAGCTGATTGCTAGAAGAAACCAGGTGCATCACTGGCGCTCCTGCATCATATGGAAACCCACACACGCGCTCCTTAGTTTTTTTTCCCGTGTCGCTCCCCAGGGCGATATCGGGTCGACCCCAGCGCCCACGACCTCTATATGCTGGGCACCTCACCGACACTGCCGCCGGCCCACGCTGCAGCAACGACGGGCCAGGCTGCCAAGGTGGCGCGCGATGTTTTGGCAGCATAAATTGCTGTTGCGGCTGGGCGGCGTCCCTGTGCCGTGGCGGTGAGGAGCCCCTCCGGTATGGGGCGAAGGAGGCAGGGCTCCTGGCGGGCGGCCTACGCGCAGGAGGCGGGTCGGCGGCGGCTCTTGCCGGGGCGGGGCGTGGATCAGCGCCGAGGCCCCCTCGGGGCTCCGGATTCGGAGTGGTCGTGTGGGCGACGCCTTGCTGCGGGGCTTCACTGGGGTGGATGCCGCTCGGCTTGAGGTTGTTGGTGCTGGCGTGCGTGCGGCTGCCGGTGGCGCAAGAAGGATGCGAGGGCTCGTCCGTTTCTGTAGAAATCAATGGCATGCTTGTGACACTGTTCTTCAGGCTCTATGTGCTTCTTTACGATTTATTTTTTAGCCCCAACGGCAAATGGCTGGGCACCCCATGCTGCTTGTGACACTGTTCTTAAGGCTCTCTCTCTCCTTCTTTATGATTTATTTTTTAGCTGCAACGTCAAATGGCTGGGCACCCCATGCTGTTTATTCTTTGGATTCATGGGCCTGTCCTTGTTTTCTCGCTTCAGCATTTTCGATTGATGACGCATAGTACATGCGGTAGGCATCTTTCTTCAATTTCTTGGCTAAACATGAATCACATCTCACCTTTTTTCCTGACTTGTTGATTTTTGCAAGTCCAAAAGCATATAAGTTGATAGGTTTTGATGTAAAGGGGCAGGATGGGACTATTATTTCGGATCTGAAAGTTTAGCAAAGGCATAATCGAACGGCATTTCCTATTTGACGCTGCAGGCGGCCGTTACAGTGCAATTTGCAAACGGGCGCCTGCAGTAGACCAAGCCGGGCCGGCCCATCTTAGTTCAATCTTGTTTTGCAAAAATGAAGCCACGCCAGGTTCGTTACCATCGTTGAGCTATAACCACCGCGCCATCGCCCTTCTAGTGTGCATAGTAATTCGCTCGCGCATTTTTATTTGTTTCTTCTGGTTCGCGAATGCCCGATTTTGGGAAACTTCTAGAACCTTTCTAAAATCACTACTAGGAAAAGGCCTACTAATGGCGCACCTAATTTGGTCATTAATGGCGCATTAATGGTGCGCCATTAGTGCCACGCCATTAGTATATTTTACTAATGGCGCATCACTAGTGCGCCATTAGTATCTGGTATACTAATGGCGCACCTCGGATGCGCCATTAGTATATACAACAGTGCGCCATTAGTATGCCTCCCAGGGGGCCATGTACACCCAGGTGCTTTGGCATACTAATGGCGCACAACCACATGATGCGCCATTAGTAACTTTGGCATATTAATGGCGCACTGCCTAATGATGCGCCATTAGTATCCTTTGGCATACTAATGGCGCACTGTGATGTGATGCGCCATTAGTATGAATATTAGGTTTTTTTTATTTTTTAATTTTCTGTTTTTTGCACAGGTTACAAAATGTATAATTGGACAAAATATAGACAGCACACATCAACAACAGATTCATCGAATACAATAGAAGATTAGTCTCTGAATACAATTCATCATTTTAGTCTCCGAATACAATTCATCATATTAGTCTCCGAATTGAAAAGACCGAACAAAAATAGAACATCATATTACAAGTCTCGAGACCGCGAGTTTGTTTTCACATTACAAGTCGATATCGATCATCTAAACTACCATCACATAGAAGAGAGCTGCGGTCATCACGATGAGCATCATCACGATGAAACTCGTCTTTATCCGGTTCCTCCAACGCTCCCTCCCCTCTCCCGCTAGATAGCGGGCGTATCTAGATTTGGCCTCGGCCCTAGTGGTGTACCCTTTGTAACTATTACCGCTGAATCGGTGAACCTGTCTCCGACACTCCTCCCAGTTGTTGTAGACTCCGGGAACCTTACCCTTGTACACGACATACCACGGCATCGCTATGCAGTAGCCAAACGAAACGTTAGTACCAATTCACAGACAATACATAAGCAATATATAAGTATGCAACAGAACGATCGGAAGAGAAAAGCAAGACATTAATAGCATCGATTACATCTAAGTTGAACGACTCTCGAAACTAAAGAGACATGCTACAAGTTCATTAAAGTTTAATTACAACATGAGCCAATCGATGTTTCAGAACTAGACACAGCATCACTGCTTTCGACTCGACTCAAGGGACCGGAGCGTGGATGAAGCCGCCGTCTATTGTGGGAGTCATGAAACAACGGGCGTTGTCAGCCTGCATTTGTAGGATTGTGTCGATGTCATTGTTGGACGGTTGATTTTTGAGGTAGAACTGCCCCGAGGTACGAAGGACATCTTGATGGATGATTTCCGCAAACTCCGACTGGATGCGAAAGAATTCTTGTCTGATGTCCGCGTCCTGGATTGCCGACACGCTCGCGGCCCAATCTTTGAGTCTACTCGGTAGCAAAAGTTGATGATGGTCCCGTATGATCGCCTGCATGTGATGGATGGCGTAGTAGGCACCCTTCTGACCGCCAGGCGGCTGCTTGACGCAGCAGAACATCGTATTGTGGGAGAACACGTGCTTGCCGTACTTACGAATAGGCCTGGTGTAGGTGCCTCTAGATTTGACGTAGCCGGGGAGAACATCATCAAGAACCTTCTTGACATTCGTGTAGTCTATGTTCGACTGACGGTCCGGGTCGAAATACGTAGCCATGGAATATTTGGGACTTAGGAGGATGAGCGTGCAACTTGTGTCACTGCAGAAAACACGGAATGTTAAAAGAAAAACGATCGAAATCTAAGAATTCATATGTTACGGGGCGGTTGAGGGGAGGACTTACTCGGGAAAGTAAGGAACTCGCGACTTGCCGGTCTCCAGCGCCGCCCAAGATCTTGGCACGCATGTAGAAGGGGTCGACTATCACGATGTCCGGGGTCTTGTCGCGAATGATCCGCATCTCCATACTCAGCGAAAATAGCCGAACGAAGGTGTAGTGCAGCGGATGAAGGTTCAACATAGCGTGGATGTCATCAAACCGCAGGACGATCGTACCCCTGATGGAGTTATCCACAAAGCCCTTGCCCTCTGGCACCTTGGCCGCGAAAACCGGGTATGCCACATCCTTCTCTCCGAGACGCCGCTTCTCCAAAGAAAGAACACTGTCATGCAGACTCCGCATAGCACCGGTTGCAGCATCGAGCATATTTCTCGGTAGCATCGGCCTACCCGCCACATGCACCCTCCTCGAGATATCCTCAGGTGAAGGTGGCCCGTCCTGAGCACGGATCGTACTCGGTGCCGGTTGGCCCGCACCCTTGTTAGTCTTTCTTTTGCGTGCCTTCTTCTTCTCCTGTAATGGGACCGAGTTCTGCTCACAGACCGCCTTCTTGAGTGTGTTGGGGCTGATAATATTTCGCACCTCGCCTATCTGAGGCTCGGTGAAGTCGGCAGCTGGAGGCGTCTCCTGAGAGCTGAACGGCAGACGACGCCTGTTGCAACTTGGCTTCTCCGCGGTACCAGCTAGATCGCGCACGTCTTTTGTTGGGTTGGGTTCTTGAGAAGGAGGCCCCATGAAGTCGCCACCGTACCCATGATCGGCAAAGTACTGATCGACGTTGGCAAATGTATCGTCGTCGTCGTCGTTCTGATCTTGTACCATATGCATGTTTGGATCCAGTGGCATAGGGATGTCCGGCACCGTTGCGGCGGTCTTGCCATGGGGCCGACTTGGCGCCGGCACGACTGGCGGTGTTGTCTTTGGGGTGGTGTCCCCCGCCCCCAAACGAATCTGGCTCTTCGGCCAAAGCAGGGGCCAGCTCAGGCAGGCGCTGAGGGTCATCACGTCATCATCGTCGGCCCCGACGGGTCGAATCGGAGGTAACAACTCGTCGCAGCCTGGCAGCACCCAAACCAGTTGAACCCTAAACAAGTTGGGTGGCATCTCGGTACCGTGGAACAAGGGGTTGCCCGGTTGAACGATTTTGCCCTTGGCGACATCGACCAACTCGTTGTTCACGAAGTGTAGGAGAGTGCACGGAACGTCGGCGGCGCCCTGCGAAAACATGTAGGGCGTCAGGGATGCCCAGTCAAAGGCAAGGAGATGAAGTCCTCGGCCGAGAGAGTCTTAATTAGTTACCGTGATGATGGCGTCGAGCTCGGCTAATGTCGAGGCACCGCCAACGGCGGGCGTGCAGTTGACGGAGGGGCCGCTTGCTGCAGAGGTGCCGGCCGGCGTACACCCGGGTGCATTAAGCTCCCGTGCCGGCGTCGGAGACACCAATGCCGCCTCCGCCGGAGACACCAATGGCCCCGCCATCGCGTTCTGCGAGTTGCTGGCCGTGAAGCTAGCAATCGGGGGCGGCCCCTGTTGGCCGCCCGCAATCCACGCACTAATCCCCTGGATCAAGGTAGGCACAATGGCGGTGATCGTCGCTCCGAGTTGTTGTTGCACTTGCTCTTGGACAATCTCCGGAATCCGCGCCACCTGTGCCCTGAGTTCTTGAACCTCGCGCGCCTGGCTTTCCGAGCTGGTCTTTTTCTCCTTTCGCCCACCAGTGTTATAGTATGACGACCATTTTGTCGACAAGCCTTTGCCGGCCACACGACCAGCTGAAGTCGGCTTACTGAGCTTATCCTTGTTCTTCATTACATTCAACGCCCTATTTAGAGTGGTGTCCCAAGGGTTGCTCTTAGTCGACCCCGCGCTACTGCTTTCAGTCGCCTGCGGAAGGAATGTGAACCATTTAGAAATTTGGCCTCATTAATTAGAATGCAACCATATGGAGCTAATTACGCGGGGGTGTATTCCTTACCAGAACAAGCTCAAGCGCCCTGGTCTTCGGATCCGTGGTAAGCTCCTTTGTTTTCGGGTCCTTCTTGTACCGGGCCCTGACAAAGTTCCTGGTCTGCTTGTCACCGTATTTATCGAAGAGGGGCAGTAGGCCTTGCTTGGCACGGTCCGCCACCTCCTTGTCCCATATAGGCTCCGCCACTCTGTAACTGCCGAGACCGAGTGTGTGTTCCCCTAAGTTCAGCTCCTGCATTTATTTAGCCCACTTACTTGATTCGGAGCTTGCGGTGCTCGAGCAATTGATCTTGAAGTCGTTGTAGTCATCTTCGGTGATCGAAGGATTTTTCTCCTTGATCTTCTCATAACTCTCACCTTTCTCGATCATTCTCTTCACATTGCTTTTCCAAGTAGACAGGGCCGTGCTCATCTTCGTGAGGGCAGCACTGTTCACTTTATTCCCTTTGAGGCTTGTGTTTTCAAATTCAGCGGGGAACTTGTATCGTTCGTGCAGCTTCGTGAAGAGGAGGTTGCGCAAATTCCCTCGGTCAGGATGCCTGAGGTTCTCGGTGTTGATCGAGACGGTGCTCCGGAGAATGCACCCAAGCTGAAGCGAGTACCCCTTGACTATTCGTTCGGGCGCCGTTGGATTCCCGTTGGAGTCCACTTCAGTAACTTCCTCCTTGAGGGTGCGGAGCACGGTCGGGCGCCAGTCCTTCCGTTGCCTCTTCGGTTGGCTGCCATCTGTGCGTGCGCCGCCATCATCAGTGGTGGCATCCTCGGCGGCACCATCAGTGGTGGCATCAGTGGGGTCATCCTCGGCGGTACCATCAGTGGTCTCAGGATCGGTGGGGAAGGCGGCGTCCTCATACAAGTGAGGTTGTTCCTCCATCTCCTGGGACAGCTCCCAGAATGCCTTGATGCCCGAACCCCCGGCCTCATCATTGTTGGCCATGTTTCTCTCTAAATAGGAACAAAGTTTGGTCAAAAAGTTGGTTGTTGTCAAGGAAC
This sequence comes from Triticum urartu, assembly GCF_056163025.1. NCBI lineage: Eukaryota > Viridiplantae > Streptophyta > Magnoliopsida > Poales > Poaceae > Triticum > Triticum urartu. The sequence goes on from NC_141875.1 coordinate 731,651,413, forward strand.
AAGATCATGGTCTCATCATTTAGGGTTTGTCGACACCGAGGAGAATTCTAAGTTGGGCCTAATCACTTGGCTCTATTGCCGCCTATGGTTTAATGCAGCTAGAATAAAGGGGCACTTGATCCTACTTAATTAACTACTAAGATACCCCGGCCCATGCATTAGTCACAAGTACCCCATATGTCCTATTTTTAGCAAAGTCATGCTAAAATTCACGGAAAATTTCAGCATGACCTTTGCTAAAAATAGGACATATGGAGTACCCGAATTTGCCGGAACGGAAGTTAATCGACATTCCAGCAAACTCAAGGGCCTCCCGGGGTACCTGCAAAATCATCACGACACGATGGTCGGAGACATGACCTTTGCCTAACAGTTCTGAACTCCTGCCAAAACTGAACACAACATATATATACCAAGCATCTTGCCAGCTAGGAGACCAGCTAGTAGACCATCATTTGTCAGGCCAAATTGAGGCCAAACAGAAAACCAATGTGGGCATGGCACAAAGTCCATGACCCAGAACAGGAGACATACCAAGCACTAAATGAGGACAGAAACAGACATTTAGAACAATTAGTTATTAGCTAAAATGTCTTGCTTGAATGCATCACAATTTATTCACTACTCCAAGGAGTACTATTTCTCACAATCCCAAGGAGAATAACTGGCAACAGAAAACAAAACACTTATGGTAGTATGTTGATGTCCAGCCAATGCACGGAAGTTAAAGGCACCCATTTAACTATGAAACAACATTTTTTTTGGAGCAACACTCTTAACACTGGAGAATGAAAACTGAACTCAGTCATTACTCATTAATACAACTTTTTTGGTAGCAAAGTAGATTGACAGCTCTTGCATAAGAGAACAGGAAAGTAGTGATTGTATAATAAATCATATAACTTACAGGAGGGGTTATCCGATATTCTGGCTTTATAACAACTTGTATGCCCACTGCAGCGAAACAATGAATTACGTTAGTAACCATGAACTGTTCTCAATAACAGTACAGAAGGGCACAATATTGGGCAGTTTGTTAGTCTGGCATGGTAGCAACAGTAAAATATATACAAGCAGGCACTCCCTTCTCTGTATACCAATTCAAAGTCCAACCAATGTCTCACAATATTTTTCAATTTTCAGCATGACCCCCTTCTTCACGAGGAAGCATGCTCTGACAAGCTAAGTTAAGTTACACATGTAATGGCCAAATTGGGGGAAATTACTAGCTAAACAAGTTTAAGCGCACACACATGCTGGCTACAAGAGAAATGATAGGGTTAAAAGACCAACAAACAAACTCGTGTAAACTGCCTTAGTTTCAGGTCTAGATTGTTCAATTCCACTTTCCACTCGCGGGCTCTTAAATCAGAACTCAACTAAGAGATACGCTGATCTAACGCGCACGAAACCACTCTCAGTTCGATCGAACGAAAGATCAATAGTGGCCAAAACTGAAGAAAAAACTGAATAAAAGCATGACTTGCATACAGAGCACATACCAAGCAATGGCCTAAAATAGCAAGCATCAAATTAATAGCAGTATCAAACTGGAAAAAGTACATCCATCGATTTCTAAGAATCGGTAGCATTACCAAATTATCAACTAGCACTAAGCAGCAAGCAGCAAGCAGCAAAAGGGCACTGATTTAGTACCATTGACAGTTCACAGCAGCAAAAATCTGAGACGTACTAACACGAGCTATCAATCACAGTAGCAAAACAAATCCATTCGTCCATCTATTCAATATGCAACAGCAACATCCACCCATCCGGCTAACAAACAGAGGGGTGGGGAACAGGGAGATGAGAGGCACCTGTTCTCGAAGGAGATGTGGGCGGCTGGTCGAAGCAGGGGCGACGGGAGGGCCGGGGGCTTGTCGAAGCAGAGCAGCAACGACGGGCGGGAGGGCCGGCGGGCGGCGGCCAGGCAGGGCCTAGCGCTGGCGATGCTGAGAGGAAGGGGCTGGCGATGCTGACCGGGCCGGCGAGGCAGGATCGCCTGGCGGCGGCGCAGATCCTCCCTCGAAGGCTCGAACCCTAGCCGCTGTGGGAGGGAGGAGCGGGGTGGCAAAGGAGATGAGTGTGGGGGCGTGGGGACTGCGGAGCGGGAGGAGGAGCCCGACGAGGTGGACGGGGCGGCGTCCGGGCCGCCGGCGACGAGGGGGAGGAAGGGGAGAGGGAGGTGGCGGGGGCGCGGTGGAGGGAGGGAGAGGGAACTGGCAAGGGGGATAGGGAAGGGGGGATCGGGCGAAGGGGGAGAGGGAAGGGGGGATCGGGCACAATACTAATGGCGCACCACCCCTCGGTGCGCCATAAGTACATCCATACTAATGGCGCACCTCACCGTGGTGCGCCATTAGTACTTTTTTTTTCTTATAGCAATGGCACAATACTAATGGCGCACCACCCCTCGGTGCGCCATAAGTACATCCATACTAATGGCGCACCTCACCGTGGTGCGCCATTAGTATTTTTTTTATAAGACAGTAATAATTTTTTAAACTTGTTTAAATCATAACAGTAATATTTTTTTATAAGACAGTAACAGTAATATTTTTTTATAAGACAGTAATAATTTTTTAAAAAATATCATCAAACAGTAATGCCGGTGGAGCGGGGGAGGGTGCGCGGGGTGCGGGGGGTCGGCGGCGGCGGTTGAGTAGGGGAGGGGTGCGGGGGGTCGGCGGCGGCGGCCGGTGGACCAGGGGGTGCTCGGCGGCGAGGGGGACCGGATCTGGCGAGGTGGGATAGCGATCGAGATGGAGGGGGATCGAGATCGAGTGTCCATGAAATTTAAAAATATTCATGATAGTTCAAAAAGTGCCCATGAAATACAATCGAGAAATGAAGGCTACGATTTAAATACAATCGATCTTTGCTAGCTATCTATTCACAATCTTCTTGCCCTTCTTTTTCGCAAATGGAGTTCTTCTGTGGAACAGACATCCTTTAGGTAGGGTGGTCCTGCTTCTTCTTTGGTGTATGCTGCTACTTCATCATCGTCGTCATGTTCGATCCTCGGGTCGCCGTACTTGTCGAAGTCTTGCTCATTGGCTACTCCATCCATTCCGATGATCTTCCTTTTGCCTCTCATCAGGACAACACGACTGGGCTTTGACGGGTCGGTAATGAAGAAGCATTGGTCCACTTGGGAAGCCAGTACCCATGGCTCATTTTTCGCGGTGACGTTTGCGCCCGCGGTCTTGGATTTGGCTTCGGGTATAACCATGGTGGTGAAATACCGGTCTTCTTTTAGGACGCTCTTGGCCCATCTGACACGGAACATCTGGACCTTCTCTCCAGCGTAGCTCAGCTCCCAGATCTCCTCGATCCTTCCGTAGTATCTGTCCTTGTCGTTACCGGTGTAGGATTCCATCGTTACCCCGGAGTTCTGATAACCATCGCTCTTCATGTCCTTGGCCTCGGTGTAGAATGTGTAGCCGTTGATATCGTACGCCTCATAGGTCATCAGGTTGTGGTCGGCGCCCTGTGACAAGGCGAATATGAGTTGTTCTTCTGCGGAAGAATCCTCATGTAAAGGGTACGACAGAAGCTTCTTCTTGAACCAACGCGTGAAACATGAGTTGTGCTCTTTGAGTATATCTCCGTCCGTCCTCTGTTGGCCTCGGTCATTGTACGTCTTCTTAATAAAGGTTTTGTGCTGTACCACCCAAGGATCGAGCACGTCTATGTGTTGTAGCGCGACTAGGTTTGCTCTTTCAAAGTCGGCGAGTCGACCCTCGAAGTCGACATGCATTTCGCGACGACCCTCACGGTGACCCCATCCAGCGAGCCTGCCGAGGTGCCTGTTGACGGGCAGACCAACGGGGTTCTCGATGCCTAGATAATTCATGCAGTAGGAGATGCACTCTTCGGTCAGAAAGCCCCTGGCTATGCTTCCCTCTGGACGTGACATGTTGCGAACGTATCCTTTGATGACACCATTCATCCTTTCGAACGGCATCATGCTGTGCAGGAACATCGGCCCGAGTTGGATGCTATCGTCCACGATATGGACCAGCAGATGCACCATAACGTCGAAGAATGCGGGCGGGAAGTACATCTCAAACTCGCATAGTATCACCACGATCTCTTCCTGTAGCCTTCTGAGTTGCCTCACGCCAACAGACTTTCGAGAGATGACGTTGAAAAAGTTGCATAGGCCAAATAGGGTTTCACGGACGTGCGCGTCCATGATCCCACGGATTGCAACTGGAAGTATCTGCGTCATCAGCACATGACAGTCGTGAGACTTCATCTCGCTAAACTTCAGCTTCGCTAGGTCTAGGTATCTGCTTATCTTCCCCGCGTAACCGTAAGGAATTTTTACTCCTACGAGGCAGGTGAAAAACTGCTCGATCTCCTCCTGACTTAGAGTGAAGCACGCGGGAGGGTAGTCCTTTCCGGTCTTCTTGGCCTTCTTGCCTTTGCGACGACTTTCCGTGTCCTTCTTCACCTCATCATCATCATGATCATCATATATAGCGTGAAGCTCCTGCCTGATGCCCATTGATTTCAAGTCTGCCCTTGCTTTCGGCCCATCTTTGGTCCTCTCTGGCATGTTGAGCAGGGTACCAAGCAGACTCTTGCACACGTTCTTCGTGATATGCATGACATCAAGGCTGTGAGGCACACGGTGGATCTTCCAGTACGGCAAGTCCCAGAAAACAGGCCTTGTTTTCCATACGTTCAGCAGCGGCTCTGGCGCCTTTCGCTTCTTTCTCGGCTCTGGCGCCTTTTGCTTCTTTCCCGGCAGTGGCCAGTCTTTCCAATTTTTCAACAGCTCGTCTATTTCCTCGCCGCTCATCGTACGCGGGCGTCCTCGGGGTTCGGTTTCACCATCGAACAGATCCTTGCGTTTTCTCCACGGGTCATCGTCGTGAAGCCACCTTCGATGTCCCATGAACACGGTTTTTGAAGACCCGGGATCTCTATCTAGCTGGCGATACGTTGTGTCATCCACGCACCTGACGCATCCAGAAAATCTGTGGACCACCTGCCTCGCGACATATCCGTAACCGAGATAGTCGTGCACCGTCATGAGCTGAGCGGCTCTCATAGGGAAATATTCTTTCTCTGCGGCGTCCCACGTATTGGCTGGCGTTTTCCACAGCGTGTCAAGCTCCTCTTTCAGCAGCCCCAGATACAGATTGATGTCGTTCCCTGGTTGTTTCGGTCCTTCAATTAGCATACTCATGTGAATGTACTTCCTCTTCATGCACAACCAGGGGAGAAGGTTGTACATCCACACAAATACAGGCCAGGTGCTATGTGTGCTTCTCTGGCTGCCAAACGGATTGACTCCATCGGTGCTCGCGCTCAGCACGATGTTCCTTGGATCGTTCCCAAATTCTGGGTCTTCGAAGTTCAACGCTTGCCACTGGCTCGCACCCTTAGGGTGACTCAGCATCTTGTCTTTTTTATCTATCTCCGGATCATTTGCGTCATCTTCTCGCTTCTTCTCCTCCCTATCTAACGCAGGAGCTTTGCTACCTTAGGGTCCGTGAAATACCGCTGCAGACGAGGAGTGATCGGAAAGTACCACATCACTTTTCGAGGAGATTTCTTCCTCTTCTTGTATCGAGTGACGCCGCACACCAGGCATATGGTAGACTCCGCGTGCTCGTCCCGATAAATGATGCAATTGTTCATGCACACATGGTATTTCACGTGCAGTAAATCCAGAGGACACACGATTTTCTTCGCCTCCTCCAAACTGGTCGGGCACTTGTTCCCCTTGGGAAGACGTTCGTGTCAGAATGACATATTCTCGTCGAAGCATGCGTCGGTCATTTTGTGTTTTACCTTCATCTCCAGAGCCATGAGCGTTACTTTCAGGCGGGTATCCTCGGGCCTACATCCTTCATACAATGTAGTAACCGCGTCTAACTCAAGTTGATCCATCTTGGCTTTCTCTCGGGCGGCAGCTCTTGCGTTATCCATCTGCTTGAGAAGCAACTCTTGAATATGAGGGTCCTGCAGCCAGCCCATCGATGGTCCAGCGTCGTCTGCTCCGCCGGCATCATCATCTTCATGATCATGCCCGTCATCTGCTCCGGCATCTTCCTCATCATCATGTCCTACATCTTCTACATGATGACTGTGTACAGCATCACCGTCGTGATCATCTCCTGGGGATTCTTCGTCTTCTCGCCCGCCCGAGCCGCGGTGGTTGTCTTGCTGCCCTTCCTCATTTCTTGCCCGCCCCCCATGGACGACTTCGTAGTCATCTTCATCACCTTGCCACCGATAGCCATCCATGAAACCACGCAAGAGCAGGTGGTCCCGCACCTGCCCGGAATCCGGGTCCGCAATAAGGCTCTTCAGCTTGCATCTTCGACACGGACATCTTATCTCCGTCTCGTTCTTTTGAAGCATCTCGGCCTTCGCGGACCTCAAAAACCTATTCACGATGCCTTCGGTCATCGTGCGGACCATGGTCGCCTGCGGGGTAGAGCAAAACGATATTTTAGAACCAAGAAAAAATTTGGCATGAGTTTCCCTAAAAATAGGACCAAAAAGAATGCTTAATGCCAAAATTCTCGCCGAAACGGAAATGAATCAACATTCCGGCAAAATATTGACAACTATCGCATTTCAAATACCGGTACACCTCCAAACACAAACACATGTGCAACACCACAAACATATGCAACACCACGAACATATATAGATCTAGGTAGGCCATAAAAAGTGCATGTGCACATTGTTGTAGGGAGAATAACATAAATATAGCTTCCCCCCTTACTTACCTATCAAAACAAGGTAATTTAACCACTTAATTTGAATGAATCTATGGTGGAAATGAGGTGAAAAAAAGGAGGCACCCGAGACAAGGAGGAGGTGGAGAGAATGAAGTGGGGAGAAAGTGAGTGTGGGTAGGAGAGGCTGTCCAAAATATCTTGTTGCTGTCCACTTACTAATGGCGCACCAACTCTAAATGCGCCATTAGTAATCCGGGTTACTAATGGCGCACCTTCTGGTGGTGCGCCACTAGTAGTTTTGTAAAAAAAAACATACTAATGGCGCACTGTTCCAAAGTGCGCCATTACTAGTTTAAACTAGTAATGGCGCACGGTGGAACAGTGCGCCATTAGTACTTTTGCAAAAAAAGGAATAAAAAATATAAAAAAAAACAACATTAGTGGCGCACTTTCCGACAGGTGCGCCATTAGTATATACGACTAATGGCGCACCGCTTGTCTGGTGCGTCATTAGTGTCAATCCCATCTATAGCCCTTTTTCTAGTAGTGAATGGTTTTCCCCAGTTCGCGCTTTAGTTTACGGATGGTTTTATTCGTTTTTTTCTTTTTCCTTTCCTTTTTTAAAATGTGTGATTTTTAAAGAATTTTGTGTTTAAAAAATCGATGAACATTTTTCAAAATCGATGAACTTTTTTAGATTACGTGAACTTTTTTTAAATCCGATGAACTTTTTTTTAAATTCGATGAACTGTTTTTTTTCAAATTCGATGAAGTTTTTCAAATCCAATGAACTTTTATAAAAATAGATGAACTTTTTTCAAAATCGTTGAACTTTTTTTAAATTTGTGAAACTTTTTTTCAAATTCAGTGAACTTATTTTAAAATCAGTGAACTTTTTTCTGGTTTGATGAACTTTTATTTCAAATTTGATAAACCTTTTTCGAAAATCACTGAACTTTTTTTGAATAACGATTAACTTGTTTTTCAAATTCGATGAACGTATTTCAAAACCGTCGAACTTTTTATCAAAATTGATGAACCTTTGTCAGATTCGATGTACATTTTCCAAATTTAAGTTTTCTTCCTTTTTAAAAATCTGTGAACATTTTTCCAAATTTGATGAACTTTATTGCAAAATCGATGAACATCTTTTTAAAACCAATGAACTTTTTTCAGATTTGTGAACTTTTTCTCTTTTGCCAAATAATTCAAAAGAATTAAGTGGTACAATAGATGAATGGTTCAGATCAATATACATAGCGCTGCGTACTTGTTATTAAGCATTTGCCTCTGTTAATAATCACAAACGGCAAGTAGTTCTTGTGGATGGTGATACCTGTGCGTTAGCACGATGTGGGGAGTTCGAAACCTGTATGGCATTTTCGTGGGCCGGCCCAGTGCGGGGCGCTGCAGGCGCCAGGAGCAATCAAACTCTGTTTACCTATACCCAGCGAGGGTTCCCTAAAAAAAACCTATACCCAGCAAGGGGAGGTCAGAGCAGGCCGTGAAGTTCAACTTTTTAGCGGCCCATAAAAAAAATTGGGATATTACTCACGATGCAGTATGGCAGCGAAGACAACGTACGAAATTGGATAATATTGTAGAGACAAAATTTAGTACCACCTCGAATATGTTTTAAATTAGAACTGAAAGCGTAAAATTACGGGAAGAAGCGTATTGTGACGGTGAACCCACGGAGTCAATCCGTGCTTTATTATTAAATTAAAAAATTAGGGATAGATTAGGGAGAGACTAGCATATATGCCCGTGCGTTACAACGGGAAAGACAATTGGATGTTACCAAAATGCTCATCAACGCGACACTAATAAAACATCCAAACGGTGCAACCTGGTAGCAACGGGGAGGCACATGCTGAGGTCTATTAGAAATGCACATTAGTCTGGCGTTGAAAACCGTGGTAGAAATGCAATATTTTTGTTATGATTTTTGTACCACAATCTATTGAGACCATCCATGAATAAATCAAAGTTGAACAAAACCATTAGATTGAAATTTACTTCATCCACCCCTTTAAGTTTCTTGGGGCTATCTCAAGAATTTGAACCAGCCTACTGTCCAATTAACACACTTGCTATTTCTCTTAAAAATAGTTTAGTTGTGTTAAAAAAACTGATGAACTCGCTTGCAACAACAACGAACCAGCCCACTGTCCAATTAACACACTTGCTTTTTCTCTTAAAAAATATTTTAGTTGTGTTAAAAAAATGGATGAACTCGCTTGCAGCAACAACCCGAACGCATGCACCTGCGCCCCTCGTTGAAGCTTCTTGGAGATTCAAACATATCGCCCACAAATCCGTCTGGGGTTCATTCACATAAAATTTAGAAAATACGTTCGGGATTTTAGAAGAAAAAATCTCAAGGGAGCAACATAATTTAATGGGCGGAATTGATCTCTCACGGGAGCTCGCATGCATGCACGGCCGGGGTTCCATTTGTCCTTCATTCCCGCTGATCCTCCATTTGTCCTTCATTCCCGCTGATCCTGCATGCAACGCTGACTTAATTCCTTAAGATACCATTTACAATAATTAGCCAGCCAATCAGCAGTCGTGCATTGACCACTCAATTTCTGGAGTTGATTTATTTGATCCCTTATTTCTTGCTTCTCGAGGCTTGTTGATAGGCAACTTGTGAAGGTATATAAATTAGTAGAATTTGGTAAAAATAATAGAGGAGGGACTATTGGAAAGCAAACCATGTTATGAACCAAAAGTGTGTGCTTTCCTAGCTGGTTGCGCCCTTATATTTGAGTGGGATGGTCCAGCGTTTGAATCCCCCACGAGCGCTATTAACTTTTTGCTGATTGTTGCGTTTCACTGAAAAAAGGATGTGTAGCTGGCCAGCTCGGCTAGGGAAGCGCTCCGGCCCAGGCCAGACCGCGCAGAAAGATGCGTAGCTGGCCCAGCTCGGCCCAGGGAAGCGCGCCGACCTAGGTCAGACCGCGCAGGAAGATGCCCGACGGTTCAGCAAGGGTTGGGCTGAGACTGCGGAAAGCTATCCATGAAGCAATATTCCAGAGCCCTCAAGCAACCCATGGCTTCATCGAGAGGTACTTGCAAGATCTGGCGATCATACAAAATACAACTCAGAACCAAAACATGATTGGCGCGGTTCCATGACCAGTTCATGCAAAACCAAAAAAACCACCTCCTGGACATCACAAAATCCACGTTGATGCAGGTGTCCACGTAAGGAGAGGTGGTTCAGCGGTGGCTATATGTAGAGATGAAGGGGGCAATTACATTGGAAGCTTGGCCATTGTAGTCGAGGGAGCTTATGATCCCCCAACGTTGGAGGCAATAGCATGTCAGGAAGCTTTGGCTCTGGCAGATGATCTGGGCATTCATCACTTCATCGTGGCATCGGACTGTCGACAGGTCGTGCTAGACATCAACAGAAGGGCACGCGGGGCTTATGGCGCCGTCATCAACGAGATCAACACCCAAGCTTCTACTTTTTCGTGAATCTTTTCTTTTGAAAGCCGTGCTGTTAATTATGAAGCACATCGCTTAGCAAAATTTGCACTCTCTAGAGGCCCGGGTCGCCATGTCTGGTATGGTGTTCCCCATGACCAAGTGTGTATCCCATTTCATGTGGAGTTTGATGAATAGAGCAGGTTTTTACCCCTCAAAAAAAAGCAAGGGTTGGGCTGGGACTGCGGGTTCTATCTTTTCCTAATAATACCACCTCGTTTATATTGCGATTTTGTCTCTACAAATCATAAAAGCGTATTATGACATGAGAAAAAAGCGTATTGTGACGGTGAACCGACGGAGTCAATCCGTGCTTTATTATTAGGGAAAGATTTACACGGGGCTATCTTATGTAGATCTCCAGGCCTCTAATTATTTGCATTTATTTTTTCTAGCTCTATGGATACCAATATGGTTCTTTAAAATTACTGCATTTCCACCATAAAATTTAAATAGCCCGTTGCAACGCACAGACATTCTACTAGAAAGTATACTTATTCAGAGAGATAAGTTAGGGCACGTAAAATTATTAGCACGAAGCTGAAACATGTGGCCACACAGGATCCCCGCGGACCAGTTGCTGGAGGAGCGCGGCGGCAACGGGCGCGCTCGAGTTCGAACTCCTCGAGCTCGCGCCGGTTGTATGTCGGCGGCGGCCGGGCACCGTGGTTGAGCCACCGACGCCCCCCCCCCCTCCCCCCTTGCGCGCGACGTCAGATCTGGCGCGGTGGCGGCACTCCGCCTCATCCCCCGAGTCAGCCATGGCAGTTCAAGGCTTGCCGGCGGCGACAAGTCGAGCGGCACGGTGAGGAATTGGAGGGGAACGCGACTGCGGGGGATAGGGTTTCGACCCGCATCTGCCACGCAAACCCGCAGTTATAGTGGCTCGGGGGTTGCGTTTGCGGGTTGCTGCAAAAATATTTACGGGTCGGACACTGATGCGGGCTCTGGTGTGGCCAGAAAAATGGGCCGAGCCGGTATAATCGCCGGAATTATGCGGGTTTGCGCCGGATGCGGGGTCTGCTAGAATTGCTCTAATGACCCGTAACTGCAGGAAATTGCCTACATATGCACACGTGCTTGAGTCGTGTCTTTGATTCGTTTTTAGTTTCAAAATTTTAATCCAATTACCAGATTAGCCCGTGTGTGTCCTGTTGTTTCTGTCCTTCTTTCTTTCTGATCTGGTATACAAGGGAGTACTTGTAAATTACTCCTTCCGTTTCTTTTTACTCCGCATACAAGGTTTGATCGAAGTCAAACTATACAAAGTTTAACTAAATTTATATAAAAAAATATAAACATCTACAATACTAAAACTATATAGTATGAAAATACATTCAATGCGGCATCTGGTAATATTGATTTCAATATTGTCAATGTTTATATTTTTTTGTGTTTAAAAAAATGTTTATATTTTCTAATATAAAGTTAGTCAAATTCTATAAAGTTTGACTTTGACCAAACATTATAGGCGGACTAAAAAGAAACAGAGGGAGTATAAAGCAGCCGTAGCGAGCCATACAAGCGTTATACGGCGGTTGTCGCTACGAGTCTAAGCCGGGCACGCTGCTGATCATCTTCTATGTAAGTATATAGAGGGAAAGTAATATTAGCACGAAGCAGAAAAATGTGGCTGCACAGGAGCGCCGACGACGGCAGCAGGAGCTCCGCCGCGGCAGAGCTGTGGCCGAACCTCCCCAAAGATCTCCTCAGCGAGGTCTACGCCAGGCTTGACGCCCCGCTCGACCGGATCCGCTTCGCCGCCACGTGCCTGTCATGGCGTGCCTTCGCCTCGACTCACCTTCCATGGCTCATCCTCGACCCAAGCGGCCTCGGCGACACGAATCACGTGCGCTGCTACTGCCCTCAAGACGGCACCGTCCTGCCGCACGTCCCGTTCCCGATCAAGGACACCCGGAGGCGCTTCGTCGGATGCCACAACGGTGGCTGGGTCGTCTCGTACGAGGCATCTTCCCTCAGGATTGTGAACCTCTTCTCCGGTGAGGTGGCACCCTCAGAGAAGCAAAGGAAGATGGTCCGTTCAGGTCAACGTATCAGCACTGGCGGGAGGAAGATCATCTTCTCGGAGCCGCCCACTTCGAGCGGTTGTATCCTTGCCGCAATCACCTACTCGGATGACGTTGCCGTCTATAGGCTTGGCCGCCCGGAAGCAGGCTGGACGACACAAGAATTGAATCATGAAGAGAAGCTCAGCGACATCGCCTTCTACAACGGTGAGCTCTATGGCCTCACGAGACACACCGGGAGGCTCATCAAAATCAAGATCAACGTAAAGAAACACGACGTGCCAGTGATCACGACTATTCTCTTGACGACCATGCCAAACCAGTATCCAGAGAGACGTTTCGATGAGTACGGCAGGTACATCGTTGGGCTACCTGGCAAGTTGATCATGGTGACCAGGAACCGTAGGTGGGGGTCGTGGAGTACCAACAAACCCTTCTTCACGGTCCTTGAACTAGTTGAAGATGACAGAGAGATGCAAAGGTCAACGTACAAGTGGGTGGAGGCCACCAGCTTAGATGACCACGCCTTGTTTTTGGGGCGGACGTGTTCCAAGGCAGTGCGAGGTGTGAGGAAAAACCACATCTACTACTCTCACCACAGCGGCCTAAGCCATCTAGGTGTCATCAACCTTGGTGCCAAAGTGTTACCCACGAACTCAGGTGGCCATGTGTATTACAAAGAAGACGAAACCATGGGCAACAATCTCAAGGGCATCACATCGGAAGGGTACTACGTGTATGGCGCTGAACCTCCCATGTGGCTTCTCCCTCCAGATATCTAGCCGGTCAAGATTCTTATATAGCTTCGATATACACTTTTGCACGTACACCGTTCCTTGTGCATCTTGATAGTTTTTTCAGTACTCCCTCTGTTCGAAAAAACTTGTCGCATAAATGCATAAAAATAGATGTATCTATAATTAAAATACGTCTAGATACATCCATTCCTTTGACAAGTATTTTTGGACAGAGGGAGTACATTTGTTTATCAATAATTAATTCAACAACTTACTGTCATGTGACATGAAATTGGTACTCCTTAATTCATTTTCACTTTGTGCATTCTTCCCCGTTGAGAACCAGAGGACTAATTGATTCCACTTGCATGTGCATGCATGTTCAGTCCCGAAAAAAAGATGCATGGATGCCACAGCAACACCCTGTCCTCTTTGCTCCCTCAATACTGCCTCCGTCCTCTTCGATACCATCTCTTCCTCACTCGTCTCCCTCTGCCTCTCGTAGCACCGCCAGAGAGAGAGAGAGTGCAGCAGCGCCTCCTGCCCGATTCCCCAACGCCGCCCCTGCCGGAGTTCCTCGTCTCAACCACCCGATCCGGCCGGCCTCCGCCGCCCTTGCCCTTTCCCGGCCGGATCCCGCCAGCAGGGCCCGTCCCCGCCTCTGTTTTCCTCCACCACCATCGCCTCCGGGTGCTGCACTGGAGTTCCACCTCGTCGGAGCAGCTCAGCGGACCAGGACGCCCCTCTTGCACCTCTCCTTTCTTCCCCTGGTTCCCTTTCTCTTTGACTCTCTCTCTCTCCCGACTCAAATCGCCCCCTCTCTCGTCTCTGTAACAGGAATCCCCGAGGAGCCGCCCTCGTCCCTGACACCGGCAAGCTCGCTACTGTCCTTGTGCTGCAACGCTGCCGCGCCCACCTCCGCACACCTACCTCGTCGGACCCCTACCCCGGTTCCATCTCCACGCCAAGACCGTCCGCCTCTGCTCATGGCGAAGCTCCTCTTGCAGCTCTGCATCGCTTGTGCCTCCTCACCGGGCAGAGAAGCTCTTGTCTGAGCCGTCTCCTTCGGCCAACCCGGTTGCTACCGCTGCTGCCTTAAACTTCCCTGGTGCAGCTCGTTTCCAATGAATGGCAGCCTGAGGTTTACCTCCACGCCAAGTACCACGACCCGCAAGACCGAGAACGCCAAGTACCCCTTCGAGCTATCAAGACCGCAAGCGCCAAGTAACACGACGACCCTCGAAGACTTCGGATTCGACAAGTTCGATGACGCTCTTGTACAACTACGTTGCCGAGACCGGGACCGACAAGACCGATGACACGGAAACGCCAAGTATCCCTACGCACGAAGACGCCTAAGACCGTTTCGGGTTTCATCAAGTACCGCTACCGATGACTCGAGCACCTATGAAAATGTGTTCCACTACCGTCGCCGAGATTGCGAGAACCTCTACCGACGACCTCGGAGCGTGAACGACGACCGTTGTCGAAGACCCGTACCTCTACCGCTTCCCGGACATGAACAACTACCTCCACGACGAACGTGGCGAGAACGTCTACTTCCTCTACTTTTCACCGGACGAGAATAGTCCCGTTTGCACTCTTCGAAGGTATAACCACCGAGACGACCATATGTGGACCGTATGCATGTGTTGTATGAGATGCATCCTATGTTTGCACCATGTCCGAATTGTGACTCGTTTCCATGCCACTAACCCATGGGAACCCGGTAGTCGGGAGCACCCCACCATCTTGCTCAACTCGCTCACACCCTATCTTTTTCACCGGCATCTCAATCGAGTTACCAGAACTGGAACGTTGTCGTGGCACCGTTTTCGTTATTGTCGCCATGACGCCTTTTCTTTCCGCCATGGTGACAAAATGCTTCATAATATGCTTGTCAACATTTTCATAAAACTTGCATAAAACTTGCACATGTTATCCGCATCATGATAATAACTTTTAAAATGTTCAAATTGTTGTTGCATTAAATTGCTAATGCACATGAGGATTTACCGGAATTGTTTTTGATGTTTCCGACCTCATTTAAAATGCCTAGCTGTGTATTTTACTCATGTTTCACCTCTTTCCATGTTAACCAACATTTAATTTTGTTGAGTACCTAATCGGGAGTGAACTAAATAATGGAATGTGGATTTTTATCGATATGCATCCCGATGCATATTGACCTCCACTTAACTTGTAGCGTTGTTTGTGCACTTTGCCATGCCATGCCTCAATAACCGGACATGCATCATCTTGGTTGTGCATCATGTCATGTTTATGTGATGGTTGTTTACTATGTTGTTTGCTTTTTTTGGGTTGTTTCTCTCGTTAGATTCGTCTTCGGAGTTGTGAGGATCCGTTCGACTACGTCCATTTGTCTTCTTTATGGACTCGTTCTTCTTCCTTGCGGGATCTCAGGCAAGATGACCATACCTTCGAAATCACTTCTATCTTTGCTTGCTAGTTGCTCGCTCTATTGCTATGCTGCGCTATCTACCACTTGCTTTATCATGTCTCCCATATTGCCATGTCAAGCCTCTAACCCACCTTTCCTAGCAAACCGTTGTTTGGCTATGATACCGCTTTTGCTCAGCCCCTCTTATAGTGTTGCTAGTTGCAGGTGAAGATAAAGTTTGTTCCATGTTGGAATATGGATATGTTGGGATATCATAATATTTTTTTAATTAATGCATCTATATACTTGGTAAAGGATGGAAGGCTCGACCTTATGCCTGGTGTTTTTTCCACTCTTGCCACCCTAGTTTTCGTCATACCGGTGTTATGTTCCTTGATTTTGCGTTCCTTACGCGGTTGGGTGTTATGGGAACCCCTTGACAGTTCGCTTTGAATAAAACTCCTCCAGCAAGGCCCAACCTTGGTTTTACATTTGCCTCACCACCACCTACTTTTCCCTTGCGAGTCGCGCTCCCGAGGGTCATCTTTATTTTAACCTCCCGGGCCAGTGCTTCACTAAGTATTGGTCCGAACTGGGCGATGTCCGACGCCCCCTGAGCAACCAGGGTCTATGCCAACCCGACGTCTTGCCCATCCGGTGTGCCCTGAGAACGAGATATGTGCCGCTCCTATCGGGATTTGTCGGCACATTCGGGCGGCTCTGCTGGTCTTGTTTTACCATTGTCGAAATGTCTTGTAACCGGGATTCCGAGACTGATCGGGTCTTCTCGGTAGAAGGAATATCCTTCGTTGACCATGAGAGCTTGTGATGGGCTAAGTTGGGACACCCCTGTAGGGTTTTGAATTTTCGAAAGCCGTGCCCGTGGTTATGTGGCAGATGGGAATTTGTTAATATCCAGTTGTAGAGAACTTGACGCTTAATTCAATTAAAATGAATCAACTGCGTGTGTAGCCGTGACGGTCTTTTCTCGGCGGAGTCCGGGAAGTGAACAGGGTTCTTGTATTATGCTTGAATGTAAGTAGTTTCAGGATCACTTCTTGATCATTTCTAGCTTCACGCCCGTGCGTTGCTTCTCTTCTCGCTCTTATTTGCGTATGTTAGTCATCTTATATGCTTAGTACTTGCTGCAGCTCCACCTCACTACCCTATCCAACCCTTAAGCTTAAATAGTCTTGATCTCGCGGGTGTGAGAGGGTGTGAGATTGCTGAGTCCTCGTGACCCGCGGTTATTCCCAAACAGTTGCAGGTGCCGATGATACTAGTGCGGGTGACGTAACTAAGCTCAAGTGGGAGCTTGATGAAAATCTTGGTCATTGTTTTGTGTCTTTTCCGGTTGATCAGTAGTGAAGCTCAGTTGGACCGATCGCGGATGTAGCATTTGGGGTTGTCTTCCTTTATTTTGGTTCCGTAGTCAGACCTTAATTGTACTTTGGATGATGTATGTCTAACTTGTTATTTGTGTGAAGTGGCGATGGTAAGCCAACTCTTTATCCCTTTTTTATTCAGTATATGGGATGTGTGAAGATTACCCCTCTTGCGACAAACCTACCATGCAACTATGCCTCTAAGTCGTGCCCTGACACGTTGGAGATATAGTCACATTGTCGGTGTTACAAGTAATTCTGAACTTTGAATTTATCTATTGCTGTACTATTCCTCCTCATGTGGCTTACGAGTGCGAGCTACTTATTTCACTCGCCGATGCATAGCAGCAGATATAGAAGTAGTTTAGCCATGAAGTGATCTTGATTATGTACCACGCGCCGAAACAGAAAGTAGTCCTTAAGATAGCAGGAACCACACTGGACCAGGAGGTCGAGGTCAGCTTGAGTTTGATCAGGACGATCCATCAGAAACGGGAGCACATCCATGCACATCCACCATTCCGAAGCTCCTAATCCAAGAGCCTTATTGTACTCCACAACAAAAATCAAACTAATATACTGCCTGGCGCACAACAGCAGAGAGAAGTACCGATCTCCCACGATCAGGATAACAATACGGTACCGGTGTCGGTGTCGTGCAACTGTGCAAGGTTCTTTTACGAACTTATATGTGGTTGGCTTTACCTACGAAACCACATAATCCCGTATGTCCAAGAAATAGAGGATATATATCGCTGTCATGGCCTCCTTATGATAGGAGTTTTTTCTCCCAAAAAGATCTAGATATCTTACTATAAAATTTCACCAGAAGTAAAAATTTGCAAACGTAGTAAAAAATTAAATCAAGCTCTACGGACCACCAACCGGCCACTACCATCGCCAAAACGAGCCATTGATGCACCTATGTGGCTCTCTCCTACAAAAACCGGTCTAACCTTTTCGATGGTAGCCATGAGAGGATCAACACTTTGAAGTTGCAGTCGCCTCCGTTTAACCATTGAATCTACGACGAAACTCTGCTAACTCCATCCAGACGAACGAACTCAAGGAGGATCAAAGCTCAGGAGACCAACTCAAAGAACAAGAGCCGCCATCCATTGAAGCATCTCCCCTGCTATGCCAAAAAACCCTCACATAAACTACTAGCCGAAATAGAAGCACTGGGATTCCCCTCACTGCCACTTGCCGCTAGAGCGGCAAGCACATAGGAGGTTAATCTACGGGCCTGCCGGTGGAGCCTGGGTGGGGAGAGTATATCATAACTGCCGCTTTGGAGGGGAAGGGAAGGCAAATTGCATCGCTGCATCTATCTTAGACGTTGAAGTTACAAATGTATTTTATACAAAATTTCTTTCCTAGAATAATTTTTACAAATGTATTTTCTCTTTTTCATTGAAGTTACAAATGTATCCTAGAATATTCCTTGCTTTATATTTAATCACGTAAAAGCCTCTCATTTCCGCAAATGAGGGTCTTTTGCTTGATTAAATATAAAGCAAGGGGGTTTCTGCAAAAGGATACGCATATGACAAGGGGGCTCCACTCGTCAGTTCCGATGTCTAAACCAGTTTAAACGCATGTCAGTGTGATTTGTTGCGGCCTTCCTGAGACTTGGTACTGATCTGCAAAAAAAATATATAAACAGGTACCACTTTGTTAATCTAGCTACAAACGTGGTACTTATATGAAATTAACTCGACCTAGTCAGCATCCTACACATGCCTCCTCGCCACGCTCGCACCTGACAAGCGGGCTCCGCTGGTTAGTTTTCCAACGAAATACGGCTTTTACAAGAATAACCTCGATTTGTATTGGCCCGCCACAGACTTGGTACTGATCTGCAAAAAAACATAAAATGGTACCAATTCATTACCTTATTCCTAATTATGGTATAATTATATGCAATTAACTCGTATCTATGAGTAAATGAAAGTGTTCGTTCGTTCCCCTAGACACCATCGAAGGGATGTCAGGTGAGTATTATAGCCTCCTAAAAATAAAGAAAATGTTGTTACTTGTAAAATTTCGTAACTGATACCCCGCAAAAAAATAAAATCGTAACTGATGATTGCGAGCCTGGTGTAGATCTCGCCATAAATTGCATGGAGCATAGGAATTGGCTAGGTTTCCTAACTACTATTTAATTACATCCTGGGTTTGCTCCTGATCGTCCTTTACTCCTGAGTATATAAGTTTGTCAGGAGAGATATATTTGGGCATGTTTAGTTTGCACGAACAGAAACATGCCACCGCACATGACATTACTGCTTAAAAAAATTTACATGTAATAATATTTGATTTTTTTCAACATATGTAACATATAAAATTGTTAAATTGCATAATGCAAAAGCTTTTTTTTTAGAACTCATGCGCTGTCAGTCCTCAAAGCTGGACCTTTTTATATGGCGGCTGCTATCCATCAACCGGTTGATCTTGGACAAAGATAAACCGCCTGACAAGCCGTCCGATTAGGCGCATGTGACCGTTCGATCACAGGCTCATGCATGGCAAACGCAGCTCGTCTTCGTCATCTCACATCTTACCCCTGTTTCACAAGTTGGCACTGATCAGAGCGATGCAGGACCCCCACGTAGCACATGCGACGCTTCATCACAGCAGCCAAAGGCACGACAAATGGTTCGTTGCAGTGCCGGTGATGTTACATCACAACACCGATGGCCCCAGCGACGCTGCATAGCAACACCGGCGACCCCCGACAACACTGCATCGAGCATCGGCGACCCCTGCAGCGCTGCATAAAAACATTGACTATTATGCATAGCAACTCCAACGACTCTGCATCACAGCATGGGCGACCCCAGCGGCGCTGCATAGAAACAACGACGACGATGCATAGCAACACTGGGGACTCCGGCGACGCCACATCGTAGCACCGACGGACCCGACGATGCTGTATAGGAACAGCGGCGACCTCGATGACGTTGTATAGCAACACCTGCGACCCCGGCGACGCTGCATCGCAGCACTGACGGACCCGGCGACGCTGCATAGAAACAACAGTGACCCCGTTGAGACACCGGTCACCCCGACGACGCTGCATCCCAGCACTGGTAGCCCATATGAAGCTGCATCGCAGCACCGACGACGAGCCCCTCTCTGCAGACCCGCAGCTCGCTTGAAACACAGGTTGTGGCATCATTGCAGATCGTCGGCACGAAGCTTGCCTCCGCCTACGGCAACAACGACTACCGAGCCGGGGTTGAGTTGGAGCATCACAGGCTGCTGCACCCACCAACCAGCATGCATAGCCTCCGATTGCAGCATGTGTGGGCACGGCGAGCGCCTTGCTACACCGTCGTCATGTGGAGCATCGGCGACGACTACTACACAACCCCACTGGACCCGCGCGTCGCCAAAGGCCCGTGGTCACGGCATAGCGATGGCTGTCAGTGTCAAAACCGGCGGATTTCGGGTAGGCGGTCCCGAACTGTGCGTTTAAGATCGATGGTAACAGGAGACAGGGGACACAATGTTTAGCCAGGTTCGGGTCCTCTCTATGGAGATAATACCTTACTTCCTGCTTGATTGATCTTGATGAATATGAATATTACAAGAGTTGATCTACCACAAGATTATAATGGCTAAACCCTAAAAGTCTAGCCCGTTTGACTATAATTATGAGGATATATGTCTACGGACCTAGCCCTCCGGTTTATATAGACACCGGAGGGATCTAGGGTTACATAAGGTCGGTTACAGAGAAAAGAAATTTCATATTTGGACGCCAAGTTTGCCTTCACGCCAAGGAGAGTCCCATCCGGACATGGGTAGAGTCTTTGGTCTTTGTATCTTCACATCCCATCAGTCCCGCCCGAGGACCCCTTAGTCCAGGACTCCCTCAGTAGCCCCTGAATCAGGCTTCAATGACGAGGTGTTCGGCGCGCAGATTGTTTTCGGCATTGCAAGGCGGGTCTCCCTTTCCGAATACTCCAAGATAGTATTCGGTTGTGACGAACGTGTCCGGATCTGTAACACAAGTACCACACACGACTGCAGAGAATATAATATTGCACGGGTCCAATCCGCTGACAACTTTTTGTAATGTGACATCACGTCTGCTTGGTCATCATTTCGAACCGTTTTCCGCCTGCCGTTCCACGTTTCGAGACGCGGTTTTGATTGGCACCTCTTGTTGAAGTAGATATCATGTCCCCTTACTGCGGGATTCTCATCAATATGGGCGTGGGTAATCTAAACATACCGTTTACACAGCAAAAGATGAAGGCCAGGGGGCCCACCACCTGTCCACGAGGATGGGGGCACGCTTGCCCCCCTAGGGCGCGCCCCCCTACCTTGTGGGCCCCCTGGAGCTCCTCCGACTCCAACTCCAACTCTATATATTGTGTTTCGGGGAGAGAAAAATCGGAGAGAAGGATTCATCGCGTTTTACGATACGGAGCCGCCGCCAAGCCCTAAAACCTCTCGGGAGGGCTGATCTGGAGTCCGTTCGGGGCTCCGGAGAGGGGAATCCGTCGCCATCGTCATCATCAACCATCCTCCATCACCAATGTCATTGCTCACCGCCGTGCGTGAGTAATTCCATCGTAGGCTTGCTGGACGGTGAGGTGTTGGATGGGATCTTTTATGTAATCGAGTTAGTTTTGTTAGGGTTTGATCCCAAGTATCCACTATGTTCTGAGATTGATGTTGCTATGACTTTGCTATGCTTAATGCTTGTCACTAGGGCCCGAGTGCCATGATTTCAGATCTGAACCTATTATGTTTTCATGAATATATGTGAGTTCTTGATCCTATCTTGCAAGTCTATAGTCATCTACTATGTGTTATGATCCGGCAACCCCGAAGTGACAATAATCGGGACCACTCCCGGTGATGACCATAGTTTGAGGAGTGCATGTATTCACTATGTGCTAATGCTTTGTTCCGGTTCTCTATTAAAAGGAGGCCTTAATATCCCTAAGTTTCCAATAGGACCCCGCTGCCATGGGAGGGTAGGACAAAAGATGTCATGCAAGTTCTTTTCCATAAGCACGTATGACTATATACGTAATACATGCCTACATTATATTAATGAACTGGAGCTAGTTCTGTGTCACCCTAGGTTATGACTGTTACATGATGAACCGCATCCGGCATAATTCTCCATCACTGGTCCATTGCCTACGAGCTTTCCATATATTGTTCTCCACTTATTTACTTTTCCGTTGCTATTGCTATCATCACTAAAAAAATACCAAAAACATTACTTTTGCTATCATTACCTTTTATTATCATTGCCACTACTATCATATTACTTTACTACTAAACACTTTGCTGTAGATACTAAGTTTTCAGGTGTGGTTGAATTGACAACTCAGCTGCTAATACTTGAGAATATTCTTTGGCCCCCCTTGTGTCGAATCAATAAATTTGGGTTGAATACTCTACCCTCGAAAACTGTTGCGATCCCATATACTTGTGGGTTATCAAGACTATTTTCTGGCGCCGTTGCCGGGGAGCATAGCTCTATTCTTTGAGTCACTTGGGATTTATATCTGCTTATCATTGTGAAGAACTTGAGAGATCCAGAAACCAAGATCTATCCCTCAACTACAAGGGGAGGTAAGGAACTACCATCTAGCTCTGCACTTGATTCACCTTCTGTTATGAGTAAGCTTGCGACACCTAAACCTGCTTCTGCTATTCGTTCTGATATGTCGCATGTTATTGATGATGCAACTTCTGCTATGCATGATACTTATGATGAAACTACTTCTATGCTTGATACTACTCTGCCACTTGGTGAATTTCTTGATGGACAACTTGCTAGGGCTAGAGAGAATGAAAATATTGAATCTGATAATATTGATGAAATTGATGATGAAGACTTGCATGTTATTCCTGAGGGTTATGTTTTTGATAAAGAAGCTTCTTTAGCTATTTTAGCTTGCAAAGATAGATACGAACTTAAGAGGTTATTAGATAAATGGAATAAGCAATCTCTAAATGCTAGAATGAAACCTGACCCTGCTTTTTCTACTTCACCTATTTGTGTTACCGATAAGGATTATGAATTCTCTGTTGATCCTGATATAAGTACTTGGGTTGAATTTGATCCTTTTCATGGCTATGAATCTGAAACTTTTGTGGCACATCTTACTAAATTAAATGATATAGCTACCCTGTTCACTAATGATGAGAGAACTCGCTACTTTTATATCCTTAAAATATTTCCGTTCTCATTAAAGGGTGATGCTAAGATATGGTTTAATTCTTTTGATCCTGGTTGTGTGCGTAGTCCCCAGGATATGATTTATTACTTCTCTGCTAAATATTTCCCTGCTGATAAGAAACAAGCTGCTTTAAGGGATATATATATAATTTTGTGCAAATTAAAGAAGAGAGTCTCCCACAAGCCTGGGGGAGGCTTCTCAAGTTACTTAATGCATTGCCTGATCATCCTCTTAAGAAAAATTAAATACTTGATATATTTTATAATGGACTAACCGATGCTTTCAGAGATTATCTGGATAGTTGTGCTGGTTCTGTTTTCAGGGAAAGGACACTGGATGAAGCTGAGATTCTATTGAATAATATGCTGACAAATGAAAATAATTGGACACCTCCTGAGCCAGTTCCTGAGCCTATTCCTAAACCAACTCTGAAGAAAAGGAGTATTCTATTTCTCAGTCCTGAGGATATGCAAGAGGCAAAGAAATCTATGAAAGAAAAAGGTATTAAAGCTGAAGACGTTAAGAATTTACGTCCTATTGGAGAAATACATGGTCTTAATTTACCGCCTGTAGAAGAAACATATGATCCTAATCCATTACCTATTGAAGAAACTCATGGTCTTGATAACCCGACACAGGTAGTAAAGGTAAATTCTCTCTATAGATATGATAAAGCTGAACTCCCATTTACTAAATTTGCTAGCCCATGCTTAGATGAGTTTGATAAATTTATGGCAAAGCAAGAAGATTTTAATGCTTATTTTGGTAGACAATTGAAATACAATTCAAATATGCTTGAACACTTGGGTGGTTATATGGCTAATGTCAAAGGTGAACTTAAACTTATTAGTAAACATGCTTCTATGGTTACCACTCAAGTAGAACAAGTACTTAAAGCTCAAAATGATTTGCTAAACGAATTGAATAGTAAGAATAATGATAATGCTGTTAGAGCTATGACTAGAGGTGGTAAAATGACTGAGGAACCTTTGTATCCTAAAGGCCACCCTAAGAGAATTGACCATGATTCTCAGAGAAATAATATAGATGCACCTAGTCCTTCTAAAAGGAAGAAAAAGAAAAATGATAGGACTTTGCAAGCTTCTAGTGATCCTATTGTTGAAACACCTGAGAACCCAAATGATATTTCTATTTCTGATGCTGAAACACAATCTGTTAATGAACCTAAAACTAGTGATAAGGTTAATGATAATGTTCATGATGATGCTGAACCTAGTAATGATAATGATATAGAAATTGAACCTGCTGTTGATCTTGATAACCCACAATCAAAGAATCAACGTTATGATAAGAAAGACTTTGTTGCTAGGAAACATGGTAAAGAAAGAGAACCATGGGTTCAGAAACCCGTGCCTTTCCTCCCAAACCATCCAAGAAAAAGGATGATGAGGATTTTGAGCGCTTTTCTGAAATGATTAGACCTATCTTTTTGCGTATGCGATTAACTGATATGCTCAAAATGAATCCTTATGCTAAGTATATGATAGATATTGTTACAAATAAGAGAAAGATACCGGAAGCTGAAATTTCCACCATGCTTGCTAATTATACTTTTAAGGGTGGAATACCAAAGAAACTTGGAGATCCCAGTGTACCAATACCATGCTCCATTAAAAGAAACTATGTTAAAACTGCTTTATGTGATCTTGGAGCCGATGTTAGTGTTATGCCTCTCTCTTTATATCATAGACTTGATTTGAATAAGTTGACACCTACTGAAATATCTTTGCAAATGGCTGATAAATCAACTGCTATACCTGTCGGTATTTGTGAGGATGTGCCTGTTGTAGTTACAAACGTTACTATTTTAACGGACTTTGTTATTCTTGATATTCCCGAGGACGATAGTATGTCTATTATTCTTGGAAGACCCTTTTTGAATACTGCAGGGGCTGTTATTGATTACACTAAAGGCAATGTCACTTTTCATGTTAATGGTAATGAGCATACGGTACACTTTCTGAGGAAACAACCTCAAGTTCATAGTATCAACTCTATTGGAAAAATTCCATCGATTATATTTGGAGGTTTTGAATTTCCTCTTCCTACTGTCAAGAAGAAATATAATATTCTTATTATTGGGGATGTGCATATCCCCGTTGAGGTAACATAGTGTTATTCAAAATTTCTCCAGTTCCATATTTTTCGGAATGAGTTCGTTAACAAGACTTGATCAACCTTGTTAGTGGATTCCTTTTGATGATCATGAGATGGATGAAACTAGAAGGCACAACCTTCTGTACCATCCTTTTACTTTTTGTTATTTATATTAAATCAAATAAAAATAGTATTTTTCTGTCTGTTATCTGGTTATCCATGCAATATTTTATACCCCAAAAATAAAAGTTCTTCAAATTCCCTGAAATTTAAATATGATTTTTTCCAGAATATTTGAGAATATTTGGCACTGAGAACACAGCAGGGGGGTCACCCACCTGCCCACGAGGGTGGAGGGTGCGACCCCCTGCCTCGTGGGCCCACAATGGCCCTCCTCCACTTATCCTTTCACCCACACACTCCTTCATCCTCCCACAAACACGAATAACCAGCTCAACCCCGAGTCCAAGCTCGTTTTTCTGCCATTTTCGATCTCCTTGCTCAAAGCACCTCTCACAAAACTTCTTGGGGAGATTGTTCCTTGGTATGTGACTCCTCCATTGGTGCAATTAGTTTTTGTTGTAGTGCTTTATTCATTGCATTTTTTTGCTGCCTAGGTGACCATGTTCTTGAGCTTGCATGTCAAATTTATACGGTTCCAAGTAGTTTTGGTGCATGATATAGGCTCTAGGCACTTGTAGGAGTAGTAGCTATCAATATTATTGAGTTTGGTTTACTTTTATTTTGAAGTTACTAAAAATTTCAGAATTTTTCAGAAAATGATGAAGAGACTTTTGAGGGGCTCATCGGGCCGAAGCTCGAAGGAAAAGGCACAGAAGCCTAAGTATAATCTGCCTCGCACCACGGAGGTTCGGTCGTGTGAATGGCCTTCCGATGATTTCTTGAGAGCAGCCGGGATTTATGAAGATTTTTATGAATTGGCTAAGAATGCAGGCCTCACCGCTTTCCTCCACGACCAACGCGATCAGTATCTCTTACTCACAAATATCTTTGTGCAAAACTTTCATTTCCATTCTAGGAGCTCACCACCTACGGTGGAGTTTCATTTATATGATGAGCATAAGGAGATGTCACTTTATGATTTTTGTCGGGTTTGTTTAGTCCCTTTCGACGGCAAGACAGGGAACCACATCGCGAGGATGTGGATGGGTTTGTTGATACTATCACTGTAGGGGAAACAAGGAAGGTTTCCGATGCACGAATCACCAGCATACATTTTCCTATTTTATGCTATTTTGCATTATTTGCTAGTCGTTGTTTAATTGGTCGCGGAAACTATGGAAACCTTAGTGTCCCTGATATTATTATTTTGCTCCACGGTTTATTCGGTGATAACTCTGTCAGTATGGGCGGCATTATTGCTAAACGGTTAAGTCTGAACCGTACAAAGAGCCCCATCTTTGGAGGCATCTATGCTTCACGCCTAGCTGCACATTTTAATATACCTATTAGGAATTATGACAAGGAAGAAAAAGTGCTGCCTCGTGTTTATTTAGATTATAAGAGTATGGTGGCACATGATTTTATTGTTAAGAATAGGGAAGGAGAGCTTAAATACAAATTGTTCTTTGATAAACATCATCCTGAGACTATTACCCTGCCTGCTCTTTCTTTGTTTGATTTATCTACATGCCAGTACATTGTTCCGTTAGAGGCTATTCACGCCTACCAGAACCCTACACCAGCCATGGAGCCAGAGCCGGAACCACAAGTTGATCCTTCACGACAGTCTAATTACCAGTGGGATCCGGAGATGATTGCCAACCAGTGGCAATCAGAGTCTTCTTCTTCTTCTTCTTCTTCTTCGCAGTACGACCCAAACTACTATTATGGATATCCGCCAGGCCAGCCGTGGCCATAGACCAACTTAGGCCAAAAGCCTAAGCTTGGGGGAGTACGTATTTCTCACCGACAATACATTTATGTTCACACACTCATTGCTAGATGTCGGTGCTCATACTTTTTCATTGTATCATCCATGCTACTTTATTTCCTTTTTATGCTTTCTTCTTGCGTGTTCAATAAACCTTAAGAAAAACCAAAAAAATAGTTGTATCTTTTAATTAGTTTACTTTCCATGCTTGTAGTAGTAATTAAAAATAAAACCCAAAAAGATTTATTGTTCTTCTTTTGCTTGTTGGAAGCTCTCCCGTGTAAATAGTTTTATTTATTTTCTTTTCTTTGGGGGTCGATCGGAGAAGACCACAATTAAATTGTTGAAGTGGCTCTTATATGCATAATTGTTGATCTGACAAAAAAGCCCATATTGCCTTGTCTTCTCCTGTTTATTGAATGCTTGCAGATTCCAGCTTAGTCCAATGCACATGCACCCTTATTATTATTCACATCGTTCGGTTGTGCAAGTGAAAGACAGTAATGATGATTATATGATGAACTTATTGAGATGAGAAAAGCTGGTATGAACTCGACCTCTTTTGTTTTTGTAAATATGATTAGTTCATCGTTCTTGATTCGGCCTATTATGAATAAACATGTTTGCAATGACAACTAGAGATCATAGTTCTTGTGCCATGCTTGATTAGCTATGAGTTATAATGGTTTACCTTGCGTGCCAACATGCTATTAAAATGGTTATGATGTGGTATGATAGGGTGGTATCCTCCTCTGAATAATTTAAGTGATTTGACTTGGCGCATGTTCACGCATGTAGTTGAAACAAAATCGACATAGCCTTCACGATATTTATGTTCATGGTAGATTATATCCTACTCATGCTTGCATTCGGTGTTGATTAATTTTAATGCATGTTCATGACTGTGTTCGCTCTCTTGCTGGTCGATTCCCAGTCTTTTGCTAGCCTTCACTTGTACTAAGCGGAAATTCTGCTTGTGCATCCAATCCCTTAAACCCCAAATTTATTCCACATGAGTCCACTATACATACCTATATACGGTATCTACCTGCCGTTCCAAGTAATTTGTATGTGCCTCTAAAACTTCAAATAAATATCCTGTTTTGTATGCTCGAATAGCTCATGTATCAACTAGGGCTGTCCGTATCTTCCATGTTAGGCGGGTTATTCTCAAGAGGAGTGGACTCCGCTCCTCACTCACGAGAAAGTGGCTGGTCACCGGGATGCCCAGTCCCAAGCTTTACGCAAATCAAATCAAAATAATTGCAAACAAAACTCCCCCTGGGATTCTTGTTAGTTGGAGGCACTCGTTGTTTCGAGCAAGCCATCGATTGATGCTTGTTGGTGGAAGGGGGAGTATAAACTTTACCATTCTGTTTGGGAACCGCCTATAATGTGTGTAGCATGGAAGATATCGCCATCTCTTGGTTGTTATGTTGACTATGAAAGTATACTGCTCAAAATATTATTCATCTCTATTTCAAAATCGAGCTCTGGCACCTCTACAAATCCCTGCTTCCCTCTACGAAGGGCCTATCTTTTTACTTTTATGCCGAGTCATCATCCTCTTATTAAAAAGCACCAGTTGGAGAGCACTGCCGTCATTTTCATTCATTATTGTTAGTTTACATTGGGTATGACTTGACTGGATCTCTTTTACCATGAATTACAATGTGTAGTCAGTCCTTGGTCTTTAAAGGTGCTCTGCATTTATGTTTTGCGGTCTCAGAAAGGGCTAGCGAGATCAAGGTTGGAAAAAGCGCTAGGCGGTAGGCGGGCGATGACTCTCTGCCTAGCGCCTAGCCTGCCTAGGCGTAGCCTAGGCGGGCCAATGCATTTTGTATGGTAGCAGGTTAGGAGGACAATTTTTTGGCTAGGCATAGCCTTAGTCATTTTCTACTACAGTAGGTTAGGACAATTGAATGATAATATGATACTCCCTCCATCCCATGATATAAGATCTTATATTGAGATCTTATATCATGGGATGGAGGGAGTACATCACAACAACGTGAAGAACTAAAAATGATCTACTCAAGGGAAGTAGTAGCAACATAGGAACATCAAATATTCAAATATAGTTGAGGCAAACATCACGCAATGCCCAATATGGCATATAGCATTATAAATTATGTGATCAAGTTCAAAAGTACTTTATTCCTAGAATCTTATTTGAAAGACTTCTCTCAAGTCACAATAGGGATAGTTCCACACAGATGCACAACTTGAGTTAATTTAGGATCAATAGGACGTGTCCACTGTCAATGGGACATATGTTGTGTGGCTCAGCGCTTCCAATACAAGTAACTTAAGCATCTCCAGCACGATAAATATTCACGCCTTCTCTGAGCTCTAGCTCACGGGAAGTCTTTTCCCTCCTCTTCTTAGATGCCTCCTCAAGAGATTTCTTGCACCTATCTTTAGCTTCCTGCGAGCTTTTCTTGCATTTAGCCACAAAATTACCAATGTGAGCCACATGCTGCTTGTGACGATAAACACCTCCAATGATCACGTGGTTACAAAACAAACACTTCACTTTGTCCTTGTTGGAAACATCGTCTAGAATCCCATACTCCCATCCCACATCATCCGACTTTCTCTTACGGGCATTCTCTTCCAGCAACACTGATGTTGCATTTGTCTCCAACATCCTACAAATGCTCAAATACATAGCAGCAATAGTTCAGTAATTCACATCGATAATGATAAAAAATATGGACCAGGTCTATCAAAGTGGAGACCCCAAGTAGGCATAAATCTAGATAGTAATCAAAGCAAAAAATGCAATATAGTATGTCTGTACGGGTATGCGCGTGTCCACATCCGAAAAACATAAAGTAGAAGATAAATCATTACCCACTTAATTAGGTATATGATTTTTACAGAAGAAGGCAGAAGCAAAGCAATATAAGTTATAATATCATAAATTCATAGTTTATGCAGATCCAATATGAAATAGGTAGGAAGCTGCGTATCAAGAGATTCTAAGCAAAACAAACTAAATAGAAAATACAAAAACTACAATGAGGGAAACCAAAGAACATAATTTTTTGCATTACAAGCTTATAAATTTGTTGCATAATTGCATTGGAAACTTATTTAGTCCTGCAAGGCTGCAATGCTCGATACAGATCCAGAAGCAAATCCATTTTTATACCGACTAAACAACCCTCTGATTAATGAACCTCTAGTCTCCACAATAAAGATTACCAGCAACCACATACATGTGATCCTACTTTTACAGTAGGACTAGTTCTGGCTGGTGTTGCATCTTGGCATCAGGCAACTGAAGAGAAAATCATAGCATAAACTTCCAAGAAACTTTCTGTTGTGAAGTAAATCAATAATAAAAAAACTACCATGGAGGAAACCAAAAGAACATATTTTTTGCATAAGCTCATAAATGTGTTGCATTCGAAACTTATTTTGTCTTGCAATGCTCAATACCGATCCAGAAGCAATTTCCTTTTTATAGAAACTGAACAACTCCTCTGATATACTAATTTGAAGTATCATGTGAAATAAATAACCCCATATCTCTACATTTAAGATTACTAGGAGCCACACTCACACGCATATGATCCTACTTTTAGACTAGTGTACTAGTAGCAACTATGTCACTGTCACATTTTGGCATCATGCAATAGAATATGATCCTACTTCTATACTAGCACAGTAGTACTAGTAACATCCAGTATCACATCTTCGCATCATGACATGTATATAACTTATGAACTGAGACAATCATAGAAGGAACTTCATTAACATGAATAGTGCATAGAATGATTACCTTCAGACTAGTGGATACTTGCCTTACTAACCTCCTCGTCCGATGAGCTATCGAGTACAACTGCATCACAAAGTTACTATTATTTTCAGTCATGTCTTAGTCCATTAGAAGTGATTAGTAAAGAAAATTTCATAGGTTCAGTGTCTAGGGTGGTCAAGTCATTTGGTGCAACTGTCAGCGGCAGTAGGCGTAGGTCAGGCACAGGGAGCACTACACGCTGCCGAGCTGGCTGCCAGTGAGCACGGGCATGCTGGATTGCGGTGACAGACTAGGCAAGACCAAAGGCATTGAGCCCGGCCAAGAGCAGATTTTACCTTGAGCCTGAGCATAGTTCCTATCTCCCACTATATTGTTTATGCCCAAATACTAATTGCTTCTTACTGTATTTGTTACATACTGTAAATGCATGAGAAAATTCAGACACAACAGAATCAAGGCATGTATAAATCAGTTGCAGATCGAACAAACTAACTATCATTTCTTTTGTTGACTCGATTATGGTACTACTACGTGATGCTTACATGACATTTAAATTGTGAGATCTCTGCACAATTTTTTTTATTGAGTGGCACCCATGCGCTGCAATCCTAGATTTATTATTATTGCCTCTCGAGAGGCCCTAAAACCTCTTGGGAGGGCTGATCTGGAGTCCGTTCGGGGCTCCGGAAAGGGGAATCCGTCGCCATCGTCATCATCAACCATCCTCCATCACCAATTTCATGATGCTCACCGCCGTGCGTGAGTAATTCCATCGTAGGCTTGCTGGACGGTGATGGGTTGGATGGGATCTTTCATGTAATCGAGTTAGTTTTGTTAGGGTTTGATCCCTAGTATCCACTATGTTCTGAGATTGATGTTGCTATGACTTTGCTATGCTTAATTCTTGTCACTAGGGCCCGAGTGCCATGATTTCAGATCTGAACCTATTATGTTTTCATCAATATATGAGAGTTCCTGATGCTATCTTGCAAGTCTATAGTCACCTATTATGTGTTATGATCCGTTAACCCCGAAGTGACAATAATCGGGATACTTGTCGGTGATGACCGTCGTTTGAGGAGTTCATGTATTCACTATGTGTTAATGCTTTGTCCCGGTACTCTATTAAAAGGAGGCCTTAATATCCCTTAGTTTCCGTAAGGACCCCGCTGACACGGGAGGGTAGGACAAAAGATGTCATGCAAGTTCTTTTCCATAAGCACGTATGACTATATTCGGAATACATGCCTACATTACATTGATGAACTGGAGCTAGTTCTGTGTCACCCTAGGTTATGACTGTTACATGATGAACCCCATCCGGCATAATTCTCCATCACCGATCCATTGCCTACGAGCTTTCCATATATTGTTCTCCACTTATTTACCTTTCCGTTGATATTGCGATCATCACTACAAAATACCAAAAGCATTACTTTTGCTATCATTACCTTTTATTATCATTGCCACTACTATCATATTACTTTGCTACTAAACACTTTGCTGCAGATACTAAGTTTCCAGATGTGGTTGAATTGAAAACTTAGCTGCTAATACTTGAGAATATTCTTTGGCTCCCCATGTGTCGAATCAATAATTTGGGTTGAATACTCTACCCTCGAAAACTGTTGTGATCCCCTATACTTGTGGGTTATAAGGGCCGCGCCCCCCCTTTCCTTCTTCTTTTCCTCCCCTTCCTTCCCCTCTCCTACTAGGACTAGGAAAGAGGGGGCAAACCTACTTGGAGTAGGATTGCCCCCCCCCCTTGGGTGCGCCTCTCCCCTTGGCCGGCCCTCTCCTCCCCCCCTTTATATACGGGGGTAGGGGGGCACCCCAAAGACATAGAAGTTGATAATTGATCCCTTTGCCGTGTGCGGTGCCCCCCTCCACCATAATCCACCTCGATCATATCGTAGCTGTGCTTAGGCGAAGCCATGCGTCGGTAGCAACATCATCACCGTCATCACGCCGTCGTGCTGACGGAACTCTCCCGTGAAGCTCTGCTGGATCGGAGTTCGTGGGACGTCATTGAGCTGAACGTGTGCTGAACTCGGAGGTGCCATGCGTTCGGTACTTGGATCGTTCAGATCGTGAAGACGTTCGACTATATCAACCGCGTTCTCATAACGCTTCCGCTTAAGGTCTACGAGGGCACGTGGACGATACTCTTCCCTCTCGTTGTTATGCATCACCATGATCTTGCGTGTGCGTAGGAAATTTCTTGAAATTACTACGTTCCCCAACAGTGGCATTCGAGCCAGGTTTTTGCGTAGATGTTATATGCATGGGTAAAAAACAAGTGAGTTGTGGGCGATACAAGTCATACTGCTTACCAGCATGTCATACTTTGGTTCGGCGGTATTGTTGGATGAAGCGGACCGGACCGACATTACGCGTACGCTTACGCGCGACTGGTTTTACCGTCGTGCCACTAGTAGAAAAAGGGCCTGTTGTCCCAGTTCGTAAGGGCCTTTTGTCTCGGTTCCTGAACCGGGACTAAAGGGTCGGTACTAATGCCCTGTCCCTTTAGTCCCGGTTCAATCCAGAACCGGGACAGATGGGCCTCCACGTGGCCTGTGCGCGGAGCCCAGGCAGGAGGGCCTTTGGTCCCGGTTGGTGGCACCAACCGGGACCAATAGGCATCCACGCGTCATCATTTCTGTGGCTGGGGTTTTTGTTTTTTTAAAGGGGGGGGGTTGGGGGTTTTGGGGGGTTAATTTAGGTGTTTCATATATTGTGTTAGCTAGCTATAATTAATAGAGAGAAGTGTCCTCTCTTATGTCCATGCTTGGTCGATGCTACGTACTATACAAACGTATAGAGAGGACTAGACACGCTAGCTAGCTAGTAAGCAAACAAAGGAAACAGAAGATCGTCATGAACATATATGCATACAGAGAGAAGTGATATCGACCACCTCTCCTTCTCCGGGAGATTGGTCGAACAACAAGTTCTCGTATATCTATCCGACACTACCGGCTACATATATACAATAGTTATCTATTACAAATATAATCTCCTAACATACCGACTCATGGTCCACATAGTATTCTCCGTCTTCAGCGATCATGTGGTCAAGAAAGAATGCCGCCAATTCCTCTTGAATTGCTCGCATGTGAGCTGGTGCTAGGAGTTCATCCCGCTTCCGAAACATCTAATTTGAAGAAGGGGGTCAATACATATATATATGAATGAATGAAACTCAACACAAATAATGGTAATAAAATAAAATTGTGAATGTTGTTATTTACGCACTTCATATTGTTTGTTAGAGTAGCCCCGCTCACAGGTCGTGTGGCGGATGGACTCGCAAACGTAGTATCCACGGAAATCATTCCCTTGTTCCTGCCACAACCACTTTACAAGAAATAGAGGACAATCAAACTGATAAGCAAGAATGCCAAATGGTATTGATGAAACTAGCACTTGAATCAATAGGAGATGCGCGGAACATGCTACTGTAGTACTTACTTTCGGGTGTTTATATTGCAGCTTCTTCGGGAGTCCCGGAGCTTTTTTGGTGAATTTTTTCCAAACCCTGCCAGACAAAGAAAACAATTACTTGATATATCAGGAAATGAACAAAGTTGCTGATATGCTGGATAATGATCGATTTAACTTACTTCTCGAGCATTTGAGTCATGTCTGCATAGTCCTGGGGGTCTTTTCGTCTTGAGTCTAAGACGGTTACTAGTCCCTGCTCAAGCTTAATCTCTAGGAGAATATAGTGGAAACTGCACACGCATGCATGACTCATCAATTACATTACTATAACCTTGCGTAATATATAAGGGAAACCGAATACGCACAAGACAGTAACACTCACTTGAAGTTGTAAGGAAAGAGTATTATATCTTTGTTTTCATTTATTACCAACGATCGTAGCAAGTTGGCCTCGGTATCTGCGGCATGAAATTTAACCTTAGTTGCATCTATGATATTTGTGTTAATGAACCCAATATCACCGATTTGTCTTTTCTTCAATTCGACGATCTTCAATCTGCATAATATAGTGAGGATAATTATAAATACATGCAATGAAAGAGCTGAGCTATATAAAGAGACTTAATGACAGAAGTAGTACTACTTACAGACAGTAGCAGGTGACCGTTGCTTTATCGAGGGCCAATTGATTGAAAAACTGAAAGAACTCCTCAAATGGAACAGGCAACAGATCAATTCCAACGAGGTCATGCTCCTTTTTAACTCTCACATACAAAGTACTCCTCCCCCAGACTCTCTGTAGGTTTTCAAGTAACAATCATGCAATCTTCGCATCATCGTTGATAGAGATCTTTCATCTTTGACGAGAGGCTTCCCGTACTCGTATCTTTGTATCTGCACCTCCATGAAATCATAATGTACATCGTCGGGCAGGTAATATCCAAGATTGCTATAACTGGGCACCATCCTCGGATCATTAGCGGCGATGTCGCTAGGCACCTTGAGCGGGGGGCACGATTGCTTCGTTTGTTCGCCGAGATGTGCAATTTGTTTCCCAGCTCGTCGTTCTTTCAGCCTTTGATCACTAACAGTAGTTACCGACCGCTCCGCTTCGGCAAATTCCTTTCCAATAATGCGCTCATAGTTTCCTTTCGGCAGAGACTTGGGTGGTTTTGTCAGGGCAGCCAGAGTGTGCTTCGCTTTCACCGGATCTACCTTCTCCTCCGGAGGTGGATGTTTCTTTGCTTTCACCCCTTCAAAGAAGTTCCTCACTTCTTCTCGCACGATCTCGGCGTTCTCCTCCGGGGGTCCTCTTGTATGGTAACTTCTCTGGAGTCTTCAGAGAAGGACCGAATCTATATGTCCTCCCACCTCTGGCTGTACTGCTAGACGCCGGCAGAGCAGACGGAGCGGTTGTCTTCTTTACTTGCTTACGAGGCGGAGGAGAAGGACTACGACGCGCCGGAGCAGCCGGAGCGGCGGCAGGTCTCTTCCGCCCTTGCTGACGAGGCGGAGAAGGAGGAGGCTGGCTGCTCGGGCGCGCCGGTACAGGCGGAGAAGGAGGCGGAGTGCCGCCATGCGCCGGAGAAGGAGCCGGCCGAGTGCCCTGATCGTCACTCACCGGAGGAGGCGGCGGTGGAGGAGGCGGAGTGCCCTGACTCGCCGGAGGAGGAGGACGAGGCGGAGGCGTCCAGTTCGGAAGGTTGATGAGCTCCTTCCGCCATAGGCATGGAGTCTTCAGAGTAGAACCCAGCCGAGTCTCCCCTTCACCGGTAGGGTGGTCAAGCTAGAGGTCCTCAAATCCCTCTTTTATTTCATCCACCATCACCCTAGCATATCCTTCTGGAATCGGCCGGCAGTGAAAAGTTGCGCCCGGTTCAGTAGGAAAAACAGAGCCAACAGCCGCCTTGACCTTCATATTAATCCATTGCGTCATAAGGTGGCAATTTTCAGACTCCGTGATAGCATCCACGGGATAGTTGGCAGGAGCCGTCAAGACATGCTCCGGCTGAAGTAGCTCGGTGGAAGCCACGCTACTTCTCCGCTGAGATGGCGGGGTAGCTTCAGGGGAAGCTTCAGTAGTTCGTGTGCTACGATTTGCTTCTCGTTGCTCTATCGCTTGTACTCTTGCTTGCAGCGCCTGCATTTGGGTCTGCTGCACTTTTTTCCTCCTCTCCTGGCATTTGTAACCGCCTGCGTCTGAAAACCCAACCTTCCACGGAATGGAGCCTGGCGTGCCTCGTGTCCGTCCAGGGTGCTCAGGATTCCCGAGGGCCATTGTGAGCTCGTCGTTCTCTCTGTCTGGAACGAACGTCCCTTGCTGCGCTGCTTCGATATACTGCTGAAGCTTCTTGACTGGTATGTCCATTTGATCGTTCGTCCAAATGCACTTCCCTGATATAGGGTCCAAGGTTCCGCCAGCCCCGAAGAACCAAGTCCGGCAATGGTCTGGCCAGTTAATTGTCTCTGGTTCGATCCCTTTATCAGCCAGATCATTCTCAGTCTTGGCCCACTTGGGCCGGGCTACGAGGTAGCCACCTGACCCCGTGCGATGGTGATGCTTCTTCTTCGCAGCATTTTGCTTGTTTGTCGCCGACATATTCTTACCCTTTTCCGATATCTTGTGGGCCACAAATGCGGGCTAATGATCTCTGATCTTCTCATATCTGCCCTTGAATTCTGGTGTCTCTTTATTTTCGACAAACTTATTCAGCTCTTTCTTCCACCTCCTGAATAGTTCTGCCATCCTCTTAAGAGCAAAAGACTTGATTAATTGCTCTTTAACTGGCTTCTCCGGATCATCCTCTTGCGGTAGGGTGAAATTTGACTTCAACTCAGTCCAAAGATCATTTTTCTGCATATCATTGACATAAGACACCTCAGGGTGTTCTGTAGCCGGCTTTAACCATTGCTGGATGCTGATCGGGATCTTGTCCCTAACCAAAACCACGCACTGAGCAACAAATGCGCTCTTTGTCCGGAGGGGCGCGATTGCTGTGATCTCAAACTTTTCATCCGAGCTCAACTTTTTCTTTGGGCCTCGTCTCTTTACCGAAGTTGTGCTTGATCTGGAGGGCTAGAAGAAAGAACAAAGACTTAATTAATATGTGTACATACCAAAACAATGAATGCATCAATTAGCTAGTCAGCAGAAGCTTAACTAATATATATACCTGGCCGGACTCGGTTCGGTCACCGGAGACGTCATCACGGTCTCCTTCTTGCACCGGCATTGGGTCACCGGAGCCGTCCTCACGGTCTCCTTCTTGCACCGGCATTAGGTCACCGGAGCCATTATAATCATAGCCAGCTGCTTCCAGACCATCGGTGTCGTTGAGAAACAACGAGCAGATGGCATCACTTCCTCGTGCGATTATGTCCCCCAACAACTCTTCTTGTACTTCGTCTCGGGCGGTATCCATAGTTTCTACAAATATTTACAACATGGCAATTATTATTCAAACATGACAGATGGATATATTAGTGGCAAACGTAGAACTAATATTAATTAGTGGCCTCGACACTGCTTCTCTAGGGTTTGGGGTGGCCTCAACGCTGCTTCTCTAGGGTTTGGGGTGGCCTCGACAAAGCTTCAAGGATAAAAAAAGAAGAGGAAGAAGAAGAAAAAAGAGGAGAAGAAAGAATAGAGGAGTAAGAACTCCTCTATTCTTTCTTCTCCTCTTTTTTTTCTTCTTCCTCTTTTTTTTATCGGAAACGAGGGTCGTCGAGGGTCGCCGAGCGGTAGAGGAAACCCTAAATAGCAAGTATCGTGGGTGTGAGATACATGTGGCCGTCGGTGTCGGACACTACATCCACGTCCCACAAATGACGTGGGCGTCGAAGCCCGTGTCACTTGTGGGACGTGGATGTAGTGTCCGACACCGACGGCCACATGTATCTCACACCGATGATACTTGCTATTTAGGGTTTCCTCTACCGCTCGGCGACCCTCGACGACCCCTGTTCCCGATAAAAAAAGAGGAAGAAGAAAAATAAGAGGAGAAGAAAGAATAGAGCAGAAGAACTCCTCTATTCTTTCTTCTCCTCTTTTTTGTTCTTCCTCTTCTTTTTTATCCTCTTCTTCCTCTCATGTTCGACGACCCTAGACCCCCTCTCGACCCTCGACCCCTCGGCGACCCTCGTTCCCGATAAAAAAAAGAGGAAGAAGAAGAAAAAAAAGAGGAGAAGAAAGAATAGAGGAGAAGAACTCCTCTATTCTTTCTTCTCCTCTTTTTTTCCCCTTTTTCCTCTTCTTTTTTTATCCTCTTCTTCCTTTCATGTTCGGCGACCCTCGACAACCCTCGTTCCTGATAAAAAAATGAGGAAGAAGAAGAAAAAAAGAGGAGAAGAAAGAATAGAGGAGATCTTCTCCTCTATTCTTTCTTCTCCTCTTTTTATCTCCTCTATTCTTTCTTCTCCTCTTTTTTTCTTCTTCCTCTTCTTTTTTTATCCTTTTCTTCCTCTCATGTTCGACGACCCTCGACCCCTCGGCGACCCTAGACCCCCTCTCGACCCTCGACCCCTTGGCAACCGTCGACCCCCTCTCGACCCTCATATATAAAACAGTTTATTCCTTCTTCTTCCTTCTATTCCTTCTTCCTAAATATATAAAACTTTTTTTAAAATGAAACTAACCTAAAATGTACTAAATCAGAGAACATATATAGATAAAAATTTTCTAATAAAAAATCTAACTTTTGCATATATGTATTTTTAAAACATCATTACAATTGACAAAATACATACATATATACCTATATGAACATACATAAAAAACATATATGAACATACATACAAAAACATATATCTAAAAGATACATACATACATATATATATATGAAAATCTAAAAACATGTAAAAAAGCATGTATAATTAAAAAATGCACGACGGCGGCGGGGGTGGCAGATGCGCGGTGCTCACAGAGGCGGCGACGCGTCGGGGCAGGGGACGGCCGACGAGGGCACAGGCGACGGCCGACGAGGGCGCGGGCGACGGCGACGACGGGCGCGGGCGACGGCCGATGAGGGCGCGAGCGACGGCCGGCGAGGGCGCGGGCGACAGTGACGAAGGGCGCGGGTGATGAGGGCGCGAGCGAGGGCGCGGGCGACGGCGACGACGGGCGCGGGCGACGGCCGGCGAGGGTGCAGGCGACGGCAACGGCGGGGGCAGCATGCGGCGTCGGGGCAGCCTGGCGGCGTCGAGGAGGTCGGCGTCGTCGGGGGCAACTGGTGAGGGAAATCTGAAAATTTCACATGTCCTGGTTATATACCAAAGGCATTGGTCACGGTTCGTGGCACAAACTGTGACCATTGCCCCCCTTTAGTCCCGGTTGGTGCCACCAACCGGGACCAAAGGCCTCTTTTCAGCAGCCCAAAGGGCGGGAAGCGGCGGCCTTTGGTCCCGGTTGGTGGCACCAACCGGGACTAAAGGGGGCATCGGTCACGGTTTGTGCCACGAACCGTGACCAATGCCCCCTTTAGTCCCGGTTGCTGGCACCAACCGGGACCAAAGGCCTTGTGCTGCCCCGCGCCAAAACTTTAGTCCCACCTTGCTAGCTGAGAGAGCTCGAGAGTGTTTTATAAGCGCTACTGCGCCTTCCCTCTTGAGCTCCTCTCAAATGCAGGCTTTCGGGCCTAACCCTGCGCTGTGTGCCTGTGGGCCTACTGGGCCTCCTGCGGGCCTGAATCCTGGCCCATGGTAGGGTTTCTAGTCGTATTCAGGCCATGGGGGCCCAGTAGGTGGCACTTTTTTTTCTTTGTTGCTTTATTTATTTTATTTTGTTTCTACTTACAACAAAATACTTATTGTTGCTATTTTTTCCAGTTTTTTGTTTTGTTTTCTGCATTATTTATTTTCTTTTGTTTTTTGCTTTATTTTTTAATTCTTTTTTGCTTTTAGTTTTAGAAAAATTATGAACTTTCTGTTAGTGCCATTACTTTTCAAATTTGAAAACACTTTTTTGTTTTTTCATTATTGCTTTATTTATTTTATTTTGTTTCTACTTACAACAAAATACTTATTGTTGCTATTTTTTTCTAGTTTTTTTGTTTTGTTTTCTGCATTATTTATTTTCTTTTGTTTTTTGCTTTATTTTTTTATTCTTTTTG
The DNA here is from genome assembly GCF_056163025.1 of Triticum urartu. Lineage (NCBI taxonomy): Eukaryota > Viridiplantae > Streptophyta > Magnoliopsida > Poales > Poaceae > Triticum > Triticum urartu. The sequence goes on from NC_141875.1 coordinate 731,691,715, forward strand.
CTTTTAGTTTTAGAAAAATTATAAACTTTCTGTTAGTGCCATTAGTTTTCAAATTTGAAAACACTTTTTTAGTTTTTTTGTTTTCTTTGTTGCTTTATTTATTTTATTTTGTTTCTATTTATAAAAAATACTTATTGTTGCTATTTGTTTTGTTTTCCAGATTTTTTGTTTTGTTTTCTACATTATTTATTTTCTTTTGTTTTTTGTTTTTTGATTTATTTTTTATTTATTTTTGCTTTTAGGTCAGCAAAATTATAAACTTTCTGTTAGTGCCATTAGTTTTAGAAAAATTATAAACTTTCTGTTAGTGCCATTAGTTTTCAAATTTGAATAGTTAAAATTTGAATTCTTTGAAATTTGTGTGAACCAAAAGTTTGTGACTAACTTTACTAAAAAAATGAACATAGATGCACCTATAGAGAAAATTCGACCCAAATTCATAGTTTTCAAATGAACTCTGAAAAAGTTGGCATAGCATACTCGTGTGTTACAAAGTTTGCATGGTATCATCATAATAGTTGCGGGAGAAAGTCTTCACTTTTTCTTCGCTTGTGTCATTTGCTTATTGCGCCGTAACCATGGATAATCTTCATCATTTATCAAGATGCTTGGGTCAGCCTTGACATTGAAGGGAGGAATTTCATGAAACTTTTCATAATCTTCAGACATGTCTGTCTTGCCCTCCACTCCCAGGATGTCCCTTTTTCCTGAAAGAACTATGTGGCGCTTTGGCTCATTGTATGATGTATTCGCTTCCTTATCTTTTATTTTTCTCGGTTTGGTAGACATGTCCTTCACATAGATAACCTGTGCCACATCATTGGCTAGGACGAACGGTTCGTCAGTGTACCCAAGATTTTTCAGATCCACTGTTGTCATTCCGTACTGTGGATCTACCTGTACCCCGCCGCCTGACAAATTGATCCATTTGCACATAAACAAAGGGACCTTAAAATCACGTCCGTAGTCAAGTTCCCATATGTCCACTATGTAACCATAATATGTGTCCTTTCCGCTCTCGGTTGCTGCATCAAAGCGGACACCGCTGTTTTGGTTGGTGCTCTTTTGATCTTGGGCGATCGTGTAAAATGTATTCCCATTTATCTCGTATCCTTTGTAAGTCAATACAGTCAAAGATGGTCCCCTGGACAACAAGTACAGCTCATCACAAACAGTGTTGTCACCTCTGAGACGTGTTTCCAACCAACTGCTGAAAGTCCTGATGTGTTCACATGTAATCCAGTCGTCGCACTGCTCCGGGTGTTTGGAGCGCAGACTATTCTTGTGTTCATCGACATACGGGGTCACCAAGGTAGAGTTCTGTAGAACTGTGTAGTGTGCTTGAGACCAAGAATATCCGTCCCTGCATATTATTGAGTCACTTCCAAAAGTGCCTTTTCCAGTCAGTCTCCCCTCATACCGCGATTTAGGGAGACCTATCTTCTTAAGGCCAGGAATGAAGTAAACACAAAACCCGATAACATCCTCTGTTTGATGGCCCATGGAGATGCTTCCTTCTAGCCTAGCGCGGTTACGGACATATTTCTTTAGGACTCCCATGAACCTCTCAAAGGGGAACATATTGTGTAGAAATACAGGCCCAGAATGACAATCTCGTCGACTAGATGAACTAGGACGTGTGTCATGATATTGAAGAAGGATGGTGGGAACACCAGCTCAAAACTGACAAGACATTGCGCCACATCACTCCTTAGCCTTGGTACGATTTCTGGATCGATCACCTTCTGAGAGATTGCATTGAGGAATGCACATAGCTTCACAATGGCTAATCAGACGTTTTCCGGTAGACGCCCCCTCAATGCAACCGGAAGCAGTTGCGTCATAATCACGTGGAAGTCATGAGACTTTAGGTTCTGAAACTCTTTCTCTGGCATATTTATTATTCCCTTTATATTTGACGAGAAGCCAGTCGTGACCTTCATACTGAGCAGGCATTCAAAGAAGATTTCTTTCTCTTCTTTCGTAAGAGCGTAGCTGGCAGGACCTTTATACTGCTTCGGAGGCATTGCCGTCTTTTTCGTGCAAACGTTGCAGGTCCTCCCGTGCCTCAGGTGTATCTTTTGTCTTCCCATACTCGCCCAAGAAGCCTAGCAGGTTCACACAAAGGTTCTTCGTCACATGCATCACGTCGATTGAAGAGCGGACCTCTAGGTCTTTCCAGTAGGGTAGGTCCCAAAATATAGATTTCTTCTTCCACATGGGTGCGTGTCCCTCAGCATCATTCGGAACAGCTAGTCCCCCAGGACCCTTTCCATAGATTACATGTAAATCATTGACCATAGCAAGTACGTGATCACCGGTACGCATGGCGGGCTTCTTCCGGTGATCTGCCTCGCCTTTGAAATGCTTGCCTTTCTTTCGACATTGATGGTTGGTCGGAAGAAATCGACGATGGCCTAGGTACACATTCTTCTTGCATTTGTCCAGGTATATACTTTCAGTTTCATCTAAACAGTGCGTGCATGCGTGGTATCCTTTGTTTGTCTGTCCTGAAAGGTTACTGAGAGCGGGCCAATCATTGATGGTCACGAACAACAACGCCTTTAGGTTAAATTCCTCCTGTCTGTGCTCATCCCACGTACGTACACCATTTCCATTCCAGAGCTGTAAAAGTTCTTCAACTAATGGCCTTAGGTACACATCAATGTCGTTGCCGGGTTGCTTAGGGCCTTGGATGAGAACTGGCATCATAATGAACTTCCGCTTCATGCACATCCAAGGAGGAAGGTTATACATACATAGAGTCATGGGCCAGGTACTGTGATTGCTGCTCTGCTCCCTGAAAGGATTAATGCCATCCGCTCTTAAAGCAAACCATACATTCCTTGGGTCCTTTGCAAACTCATCCTAGTACTTTCTCTCGATTTTTCTCCACTACGACCCGTCAGCGGGTGCTCTCAACTTCCCCTCTTTCTTCCGGTCCTCACTGTGCCATCGCATCAACTTGGCATGCTCTTCGTTTCTAAACAGACGTTTCAACCGTGGTATTATAGGAGCATACCACATCACCTTCGCAGGAACCCTCTTCCTGGGGGGGCTCGCCGTCAACATCACCAAGGTCATCTCGTCTGATCTTATAACGCAATGCACCGCATACCGGGCATGCGTTCAGATCCTTGTATGCACCGTGGTAGAGGATGCAGTCATTAGGGCATGCATGTATCTTCTCCACCTCCAATCCTAGAGGGCATACGACCTTCTTTGCTTCGTATGTACTGTCGGGCAATTCGTTATCCTTTGCAAGCTTCTTCTTCAATATTTTCAGTAGCTTCTCAAATCCTTTGTCAGCCACAACATTCTATACCTTCCATTGCAGCAATTCTAGTACGGTACCGAGCTTTGTGTTGCCATCTTCGCAATTGGGGTACAACCCTTTTTTGTGATCCTCTAACATGTGATCGAACTTCAGCTTCTCCTTTTGACTTTCGCATTGCGTCCTTGCATCGACAATGACCCGGTGGAGATCATCATCATCGGGCACATCGTCTGGTTCTTCTTGATCTTCAGCAGCATCACCCGTTGCAGCATCATTGGGCACATCGTCTGGTTCCTCTTGATCTTCACCAGCTCCCCCCGTTGCAGCATCACCGTATTCAGGGGGCACATAGTTGTCATCATACTCTTCTTCTTCAACGTCTTCCATCATAACCCCTATTTCTCCGTGCCTCGTCCAAACATTATAGTGTGGCATGAAACCCTTGTAAAGAAGGTGGGAGTGAAGAATTTTCCGGTTAGAGTAAGACCTCGTATTCCCACATTTAGTGCATGGACAACACATAAAACCATTCTGCTTGTTTGCCTCAGCCGCATCGAGAAACTCATGCACGCCCTTAATGTACTCGGAGGTGTGTCTGTCACCGTACATCCATTGCCGGTTTATCTGCGTGCATTATATATAATTAAGTGTCCAAATTAATAGAAGTTCATCAACACATTAAAACCAAAGTACATACATAGTTCTCATCTAACAACATATAGCTCTCCAGAGCATCTAATTAATTAAACCATACATTGAAACTTTGTAAAACATTTCAATGCGAAAACAAATGCGATCATAATCGCAACCAAGGTAACAATTGATCCAACGGCATAATGATACCAAGCCTCGGTATGAATGGCATATTTTCTAATCTTTTTAATCTTCAAGCGCATTGCATCCATCTTGATCTTGTGATCATCGACGACATCCGCAACATGCAACTCCAATATCATCTTCTCCTCCTCAATTTTTTTTATTTTCTCCTTCAAAAAATTGTTTTCTTCTTCAACTAAATTTATCCTCTCGACAATAGGGTCGGTTGGAATTTCCGATTCACATATATCCTACATAAATAAAATCTATGTCACGTTGGTCGGCATAATTTTCATAAACAATAAATGAACCTATAGTTATAAAGATAATATATATACCACATCCGAATCATAGACAGGACGAGGGCCGACGGGGGAGGATACCAAAACCATCGCACTATATAAGATGCAATAATAAAAGTAAGACAATAATACAAGTATCTATGTGAACATACAAGTAAGAATATTTTTCCTTTCAGAAAGAAGATAAGAACAAGAGGCTCACCACGGTGGTGCCGGCGATGAGCTCGGCGCGGGTGATCGACGGCGGTGAAGAAGGGGACGGGGCATGATGGACCGCTAAACCTAGACAAATATTGAGGAAAATGGAGCTTGGAGGTCGAGCTTGGAGAGGAGAAAGATTAAGTAGTGTGGCTCGGGAATTCCATCGAACACCTTGTGTGCATAGGAGGTGAGCTAGAGCACCACCAAGCCCTCTCCCCCTCGGCCAGAAAAAACAGAGTAGTGTGCTCTGCTCTTACGCGAGGGGGTATATATAGGCACCTCATTGGTCCTGGTTGGTGGCATGAACCGGGACTAAAGGGGAGCCTTTGGTTCCGGTTCAAGCCACCAACCGGGACCAATGGTGGTGGTCCAGGCGCGAGGCCCACTGGTCCCGGTTCGTCCCACCAACCGGGACCAAAAGGTCCAGATGAACCAGGACCAATGGCCAATGTGGCCCGGCCGGCCCCCTGGGATCACGAACCGGGTCCAATGCCCCCACTGGTCCCGGTTCTGGACTGAACTGGGACTAATGGGCTGACCCGGCCTGGACCGTTGCCCCCTTTTCTACTAGTGTGCTTTGCACACAAGTGACTAGCGAGTGTCAGTTTCTCCAACTTTAGTTGAACCGAGTGTGGCTACGCCCGGTCCTTGAGAAGATTAAAACAGCACTAACTTGACAAACTATTGTTGTGGTTTTCATGCGTAGGTAAGAACGGTTCTTGCTCAACCCATAGCAGCCACGTAAAACTTGCAACAACAAAGTAGAGGACATCTAACTTGTTTTTGCAGGGCATGTTGTGATGTGATATGGTTAAGACATGATGCTATATTTTGTTGTATGAGATGATCATGTTTTGTAACCGAGTTATCGGCAACTGGCAGGAGCAATATGGTTATCGCTTTATTGTACGCAATGCAATCGCCATGTAATTGCTTTACTTTATCACTAAGCGGTACCGATAGTCGTAGAAGCAATAGTTGGTGAGACGACAACGATGCTACGATGGTGATCAAGGTGTTGCGCCGGTGACGATGGTGATCATGACGGTGCTTCGGAGATGGAGATCACAAGCGCAAGATCACTACACCACAACACCGAATTGCGGGCAACTGCCGGGAGAAATATAAGAATGAGGGCAAACCATCTGCCAGGGATCTTGTTACTGCCGGTAGAAGTACATAACGGCGGAGAAACTGCCGGTAGAAGTTAATCAGCAAGGGCATGCACACTGCCAGTAATAATGTCCACATCTTAGGTCATGAAAACTGCTGGGAGAACTGAACTACGGCCCACTATCTGTCGGGTCTGCCTGTGGCGCGAGCCCAAAATAATATTTGGCCCAAACGGGCGCTGGCGCGGGAGAGCGCGTGACATTTCCACTCAAAAGAATTACAACCACCGCTCAAAAAAAGAGAAGAATTAGAGCCACCACATGACCTGTTCTCCCCCAAATCGGTCCCTCCCTAGACATCCTCCTCGACCGCCGCCGCCGCCCCCTCTGCCGTTGACCACGCCCTCCACCTCGCCCCCTTTGGTTGACCTGGGTGACCCCATCGGGATCTATGGCGGTGGTGCTTGGATCTCGGTGTCACCTCCCACGATACGCCTCTGGTTTGCGAGGTCGTCGTTGCCTCCCTCCCTTCGACACGACCACCAGAACTGGTCGACGATGTCGGTCGCCTCCATCTCTTCTTTACAATCCATCACTTCGACGAGCATAGGCCCCCACCACGGCTTCCTCCCCGCCAACGGCAAGCGTGGTGTCCCATCTCTACTGTGTTGGTACAATACTTTCGTCAGATCCGTCTTGGTGGAAACCCGATGCAGGTGAGATCTTCCTTACCAAGGTTGTTAATCTTTTCTTCTCTGTTCAATGTGAACTCATGGTACTCGTTGTCCAGTTCTCCTTACGAAGGCAGATTTTTCCCTTCCAGCGAGTTACTACTGAGCGTGTTCCTTATTGTTTTTTTCCTTTTCCTGCCAAATTGATGTAGGTGCTATTAGTGAAAGGATTGGAGACTGGTTCTAGCAGTGGTTGGTTTGTTTGAGGAATTCCTGGTGCTCGTGATTAGTAAAGGGTTTCAGCCAGGTTAGTGTATATTTCATTTTGTTATCTTAATATGCAAGTATATGTGCCTACTTCATTTGCTTATATCCATTCTTCTTAGTACATGGATCGGTCTTTATTTATTCAGGTTCAGACATTGCGCAACTGAAGACTGTGTATACTAGTCAAAGGCACGATCTATGCACGTGTTCTTAACTCACTCATCCGTTTATTTGAGAAATATTTATTTTCAGATGGTAGTAGTATGTATGCTGTTGAGTGTTAAATCCCGTCCTAAGGATTGGCAAGTTGCTGCTTCAAAAATTGGTAGATACAAACGATTAGTGCTCTGTACAAGCTAGTTGTTTATAGAAGGAAGGTTACTCTAGTCATCGTTGTTTCCCGATCATAGCCACAAAAGATATTGAATAGCAGAGTTTCACCAGTGGGCCCATTTGGAACCGTCAGGATTCCAGAAAGGTCCTGGAGTTGTTTTGGCGCTTGCCCGTACATAGGGAATCTAAGAAATGTCAACCATTAGATCGCTTGGGCAAGGTACTGATGAATGGTGGATATTCATTTTATGGAACAAATCGATGACTTGTATTTTCTCTGGAGTCTGGGCGGACTGCTAATCCAAATTCAAAAAATTATGTACTATAGTAGTAGGGGATTGTAGCGCTCTATAAAGTTTTTGGTTCCACCATCTGGAAGAGCTAAATTTATAGACATGAGTGTGGATTTGATATTAAAAATTTCTCTACAAAAGTAGCTACTTTTCCTGCCCTGATTTACCATCTAGCTAATTGTTTCATAGGAGTTCAATACTGAGGTAACATTTTTTTTCTCTCAAACTTGTGCTTGAATGTACCAATGAAGATGCTCTTCACAACTCTAATTCTTGGTGCCAATGGGTATTCTTCCATTTACTATGATTAAGTGCTCTTTGTGCTAATTCTGGATGTTAAAAGAAAACAAACTTTGACTAATGAACATGTAGTTGGAATGAACAAGTACCCTTGTTTATCTCCATTGATCGGTTGATGTCAGATCATTTAGTTCACTCGCTATCACGCACATATACTTGTACATGTAAGAAAACCAATCAGATAGAGAATCTCTTTCTGTCTCTTCTCTGTTTGCTACAAACATAGACTGAAAGTGGAGTACTTCTTCTAGAGTTTAAAGATTCGAACTTGCAAAAGTGTTAGTTCTCTGATATGAAGTTTATTATTTATGTACTGTGAAAGTTGTTGTCTGAATGTGATATACCCATATATTACATAAAGAACAAGTTCACATTGGTACCAAAAATTATGCTTAAACTTTCATGCCATCTAATAGATAGTATTTTGTGTATACTTTTCAACTTCACAAGCATTGCAGTAACTACATTGTCACAGGAAATTAGATATTTTGAGAAGCTTCTACAAGATCTTGATATCATTTGTGTTCTATCCCTTGATCCTGTGCTTGAGAAGGTGCTTCCCTAAATTGCACAACTCCGAAAACTTGTACGTGATTTGATTTTCTTCTGGTGGTCACACTTACATCCTTCAAGGATCATCCTTATCAGTTATTACAGTAAATTGCTATTTGCACTATTAGGAGTATCTCCTGGAAAAAAATCTTCTATAGACAAACGTGACTAATGTATGTGTGTTGTGTTAGATATAGATTTGGTTATGAGTTACTGCTTTTTGTGGTCATGGGGAAATTAATCATTCCAGGATCTCAACATTGTAGTATTTTGCACAAATTTGTGAAGTTCAACGCCTTAGTGTCATGGCTCGGGACTAAATGTTCTTGAGTTATCACATCAAAACTTGAGATGTGAAAATCAAACTACTTTTGCTTACTTGATTCTTTTGAGCGTGCATATGAAACAATGGTTATCTATGTCGCTTTCCTATGCTATCAGCTACTGTGATCTATCTTTCATACTTATATACACATTATGCTTGGACATGTGTTGTTTGTGTGAAAGGAAACATCTAGTATTTTGTAATGCTTGAACTTAGGGTAGTCACTCCTTAAATATTTCTCCATTTAATCGAGTAAGAACACTTCTTCAGAACATTTTATCATTTTCATCTTTAGACATCTTGATAGGAAGCACCAGGGAATGTTTGCAGTTTCGATTTATATTGTACGTAAAGGACTGTAGATATGCTCTCTGCCAGTGAAAACTTCTAAATGATCTATGCACTATGGCAGTGCCGCAGTGGATACTTCTAAATGACTGCACACATGTTTTTATTAAGTCTTATCAGTATAGGGAGTTCAATAATCTTTTGGTGATAAACAAGCGGATGCCACAACTGAATACTAAATCATTAATACGCTGTAGGAGTTTTACAAGCAAGCTTTGGGTAAAAAGATTTTTGTATTGTGCTGTTTATTCCCATTGGTCGATCGATGTGAGATCATCTAGTTCAACTGTCATCATGCACATATACTGTTACATGGAAGAAAAATAACTAGCTAGAGAACTTATTTATGTCTCCTTTCATTTTGCTGCTAAGATAGACTGAAAGTGGAGTACTCTTCTATAGTTTAATTGTTAGTACATGCTAATTTTATAAGGTTGGGGTCTTCAATCTAGTTTTTACTCAATAAGTTACTGTTTCTTAAGAATAACATGAAGCATGGATTCTTATATGTTCCATGTATTATGTCAGGGCAAGTAATTATCAGCCAAGCAAAGGCTACAAGATGCTAGGAGGAGAAGTTTGAATGGAGGCAGAGAGTACACTAGGTAAGTCATATATCCAACCTGAACTTGTTTACTCATTTTTTATTTTTGCTCTAGTCTGAGTCCAAAAAGATGGTTTGACAAATGGGGGTGACATTCTGTACACATGCGCGCATCTACCATTCATGCTTGTGAAGCACTTTTAAAAATAAAATGAATATGGCCAAATTTGGGTTCCAAGTTTTGCCATGCTGTCATGACTTCGTATTAGTTTGCCCCCTTCAACATGTAAAACTATGAACCTGACCATATTTTATTTGGAACATTTAGATGATGTGTCAGAATGAAAACAAAAGGCAACGATGAGAAGGAAAACAAATGGCAATCTACTTACATCTGATGTGTAAATTCTAATGTGCCAAAAATTTCTCTTTTCATGAAATAGAATGGAAAAAGGAAGAGAATACAATGTTGAAGCACAAGAGTGAGAGGCTAGCGGAAGTTAAAGCAATAAACTATAAGCATTTTGAATGATTAGGGCCTCGTGTTGTTGGGAACATTACAACCATGGGGAAAGCTAATTTTGGTTGCTAGTTTAGCATAGAACACTATATGCTCATTTTGGTCGTGTCGCATCCAAAAACATATGTAATTTTCCTTTTGTTGCACAACACCCTTATATATGGGCGTTTCTAGGAACATATGTATTTGGTTGTTAATTTCATTTAATGAAGTTAAGTTTTACGATGAGGTCCATATGTGAATTATGAAATAGTGTCATTTGTCTTGATTGCCTGGAAAAATGAATGCATATTAAATTAGCGATTTGTTGCCCAGATCAATTTGCTTTTGCTAGTGAAATCAATGTGATGGCATATGAATTGCCGGGTAAACAAGCTTGCGCCGGCAGTTACATTGCCACTAAATGTAGTTTATATGCCATGGCAAATCTGCCGGCAGAAAATAAACTGCCGGCAAAAAAATGTGTGGGGGCAGTATAACTGCCGGGAGATGTTTATCTGCCAGGAGAAGTAATTCCCGGCAGCCGTTCTCGTGGCAGTTCTATCTGCCGGGAGAATTGCTCTCCCGGCAGTTTATCTGCCCTCTTAAGGGGTTTCTCCCGGCAGATTACATGCCATTGCATTGGTGTTGTGGTGTAGTGGATGATGATGACCATATCATATCACTTATATTGATTACATGTGATGTTTACCTTTTATGCATCTTATTTTGCTTAGATCGACGGTAGCATTATAAGATGATCTCTCACTAAATTTCAAGGTACAAGTGTTCTCCTTGAGTATGCACCATTGCGAAAGTTCGTCGTGCCGAGACACCATGTGATGATCAGGTGTGATAAGCTCTACGTTCACATACAACGGGTTGATACGTCTCCAATGTATCTATAATTTTTGATTGCTCCATGCTATATTATCTACTGTTTTGGACTATATTGGGCTTTATTTTCCACTTTTATATTATTTTTGGGACTAACCTATTAACCGGAGGCCCAGCCCAGAATTGCTGTTTTTTTTGCCTATTTCAGTGTGTCGAAGAAACGGAATATCAAACGGAGTGCAAATGGAATAAAATCTTCGGGAACGTGATTTTCTCACCGAACGTGATCCAGGAGACTTGGACCCTGCTCCAAGGAACAAAAGAGGTGGTCACGAGGGTGGGGCACCCCCTGCCTCGTGGGCCCCTCGTTGCTCCTCGGGCGTACTTCTTCCTCCTATATATACACACGTACCCCCAAACGATCAGGACATGAGCAAAAAACCTAATTCCACCACCGCAACTTTCTGTATCCACGAGATCCCATCTTGGGGCTTGTTCCGGAGCTCCGCCGGAAGAGGGCCGTCATCACGGAGGGCTTCTACATCATCCTAGCCCCTCCGATGAAGTGTGAGTAGTTTACCTCAGACCTTCGGGTCCATAGTTAGTAGCTGGATGGCTTCTTCTCTCTCTTTGAATCTCAATACAAAGTTATCCCCCTCTCTTGTGGAGATCTATTTGATGTAATCTTCTTTTTGCGGTGTGTTTGTTGAGACCGATGAATTGTGGGTTTATGATCAAGTCTATCTATGAATAATATTTGAATCTTCTCTGAATTCTTTTATGTATGATTGGTTATCTTTGCAAGTCTCTTCGAATTATCCGGTTGGTTTGGCCAACTAGATTGGTAGTTCTTGCCATGGGAGAAGTGGTTAGATTTCAGTTCGATCTTGCGGTGTCCTTACCCAGTGACAGAAGGGGCAGCAAGGCACGTATTGTATCGTTGCCATCGAGGATAACAAGACGGGGTTTACTTCATATTGCATGAATTTATCTCTCTACATCATGTCATCTTGCTTAAGGCGTTACTCTGTTTTTAACTTAATACTCTAGATCCATGCTGGATAGCGGTCGATGAGTGGAGTAATAGTAGTAGATGCAGAATCGTTTCGATCTACTTGTCACGGACGTGATTCCTATATACATGATCATGCCCAGATATTCTCATAACTATGCTCAATTCTGTCAATTGCTCAACAGTAATTTGTTCACCCACCGTAGAATACTTATGCTCTTGAGAGAAGCCACTAGTGAAACCTATGGCCCCCGGGTCTATTCTCATCATATCAATCTCCATCACTTTCATCTTGCTTTGCTTTTTACTTTTTACTTTGCATCTTTATACCAAAAATACCAAAAATATTATATCTATCAGATCTCACTCTCGTAAGTGACTGTGAAGGGATTGACAACCCCTAATCGCGTTGGTTGCGAGTAGCTATCGCTTTGTGCAGGTACGAGGGACTTGAGCGTGGGCTCCTACTGGATTGATACCTTGGTTCTCAAAAACGGAGGGAAATACTTACGCTACTCTGCTGCATCATCCCTTCCTCTTCGGGGAAAACCAACGCAAGCTCCAGATGTAGCAAGAAGGATTTCTGGCACCGTTGCCGGGGAGTCTACGCAAAAAGTCAACATACCAAGTACCCATCACAATCCCTATCTCTCGCATTACATTATTTGCCATTTGCCTCTCGTTTTCCTCTTCCCCCAATTCACCCTTACCGTTTATTTGTCCTCTCTCTCTCTATCCTCCCTCTCTATTTGCCTCTAGTTTGCTCGTGTGCTAGTTTGCTCGCTTGTCGTTATGTCTGAAATTGGGGAAGTTATCGCCAATATGGGCGATAACAATATCATGGAAAATTCTGATGGTCTTGCTAAAGATACCATCTTTCATACAAAAAAATTCCGTGTTGGTAGTGGTAATATTATTGGAAAAGGAGTTATTCAAGATTTCTTTACTTGTGCCAGTGCTTTACCTTCTATGGGTAGTTCTATCCTTCACAGAAATAGTAGTCTTGCGGACGCTATTGCCATGCATGTAGTTGAACTTGAAAGACAATTCATGCACATGCATCCTTCCATACAAAGGATTTTTCTGAAATTTTCTAATATTGAGCATTCTTCTGTTAAGCGTGTCGCTACTATCTTTTTGGCTCATGAGTTCAGATTCATAATAAGAGAAGCCAAAGAAATCTTTGCGCATTATAGGGTGGACGCTTGCCGTCCTCCCATAGAAACTATCCTCTTTGATCAAGAATAAATAATGCGTTTTCAATCTCTAGATTATATTGCTTTCAATGAAAATCTTAGAAGAAGGGTTCCTACCAATGTTTTAGTTGATAGAATTTCTGAACTTAATGATGATTTGGCTATTCGAAATAATGAGCTAGGATATTCTCTTGAATATAGGCTTACAAAGTTCTGTCAAAAGAATGCTTATAATGATGAATTGGTTGTGCATTACGAAGGACCAAAGGAGGAACCTATACCTCCCAAGGTTGATCTTGGGGACTTTTATCCCGTTAAATTTAGTCCTTTTGATTACTTTTGCTTTCCTCAAAGAAAGCTTGCTTCTGAACGTAGAGAATATGAAATGAGTTTTAATAATCTATCTTACTATTATGGCAATACCTAGATCTATCCTCGCTTTTATGGCTAGCCAGGGGCGTTAAATGATAGCGCTTGTTGGGAGGCAACCCAATTTTATTTTTATTCCTTGCTTTTTACTCCTGCTAGTAATAACTGAATTATTTAGCCTCTGTTTAGGTTGTGTTTTTTGTGTTTAATTAGTGTTTGTTCCAAGTAGAACCGCTGGGAAGACTTGGGGAAAGTCTTGTTGAACTTGCTGTAAAAAACAGAAACTTTAGCGCTCACGAGAACTGCTGTAATTTTTATTTGAAGAGTGCTATTTAGTTAATTCTTTTTACATATGATTAATAGATAAATTACTCAAGTCTAGAAATTTATTTTAGAATTTTTGGGGTTCCAGATCTGGCGCTAGCTACAGATTACTACAGACTGTTCTGTTTTTGACAGATTCTGTTTTTCGTCTGTTGTTTGCTTATTTTGATGAATCTATGGCTAGTAAAATAGTTTATAATCCATAGAGAATTTGGAATAAAGTAGGTTTAACACCAATATAAATAAATAATGAGTTCATTACAGTACCTTGAAGTGGTCTTTTTTTTTCTTTCGCTAACGGAGCTCACGAGTTTTCTATTTTGAGTTTTGTGTTGTGAAGTTTTCAAGTTTTCGGTGAATTCTTTTGATGGATCATGGAACAAGGAGTGGAAAGAGCCTAAGCTTGGGTATGCCCATGGAACCCCCAAGCTAATCCAAGGACACCAAAAAGTCAAAGCTTGGGGATGCCCCGGAAGGCATCCCCTCTTTCGTCCACTTCCATCGGTAATATACTTGGACCTATATTTTTATTCACCAACATGATATGTGTTTTGCTTGGAGCATCTTGTATTATTTGTGTCTTTGTGTCTTAGTATGCCAAAATCATCCTTGCTGTACACACCTTTCGAGAGAGCCATACATGAATTAAAATTTGATAGAATACTCTATGTGCTTCACTTATATCTTTTGAGCTAAGTAGTTTTGCTCTATGTGCTTCACTTATATCTTTTGAGCTAGATAATTTTGTTCTATGTTCTTCACTTATATCTTTTGAGCTAAGTAGTTTTGCTCTATGCAGTTCACTTATATCTTTTGAGTGTTATAATTTTGCTCTATGTGCTTCACATAGATCTTTTAGAGCACGGTGGTGGATTTGTTTTAAAGAAACTATTGATCTCTCATGCTTCAATTAAATTATTTTGAGAGTCTCTTAATAGCATGGTAATTTGCTTCATAATAACATGCTTGGTATTCAAGATTTGTGAAACTTTCTTTTGAGTGTGTTGAATACTAAGAAAAGATTGAAGCATGATAATTGTTTTGAGATATGGAGGTGATAATATTAAAGTCATGCTATTTGAGTAGTTGTGAATTTAAAGAATACTTGTGTTAAAGTTTGTGATTCCCGTAGCATGCACGTATGGTGAACCGTTATGTTACGAAGTTGGAACATGATTTGTTTATTGATTGTCTTCCTTATGAGTGGCGGTCGGGGACGAGCGATGGTCTTTTCCTACCAATCTATCCCCCTAGGAGCATGCTCGTAATACTTTGCTTTGATAACTTCTAGATTTTTGCAATAAGTATATGAGTTCTTTATGACTAATGTTGAGTCCATGGATTATATGCACTCTCACCCTTCCACCTTTGCTAGCCTCTCTAATACCGCGCACCTTTCGCCGGTATCATACACCACCATATACCTTCCTCAAAACAGCCACCATACCTACCTATTATGGCATTTCCATAGCCATTCCGAGATATATTGCCATGCAACTTTCCACCTCCTAGTTCATCATGACACATTCATCATTGTCATATTGCTTAGAATGATCATGTAGTTGACATAGTATTTGTGGCAAAGCCACCGTTCATAATTTCTTCATACTTGTCACTCTTGATTCATTGCATATCCCGGTACACCGCCGGAGGCATCCATATAGAGTCATACTTTGTTTTAGAATCGAGTTGTAATCATTGAGTTGTAAATAAATAAAAGTGTGATGATCATCATTCAATAGAGCATTGTCCCAATAAAAAAAGAAGAAAGGCCAAAGAAAAAAAAGAAGGCACGAAAAAAGAGAAAATAAATAAAAAGGGGCAATGCTACTATCCTTTTTTCCACACTTGTGCTTCAAAGTAGCACCATGATATAGTGGGTCTCATATATTGTGCTTCAAAGTAGCACCATGTTCTTCATATAGAGAGTCTCATATGTTGTCACTTTCATATACTAGTGGGAATTTTACATTATAGAACTTGGCTTGTATATTCCAATGATGGGCTTCCTCAAAATTGCCCTAGGTCTTCATGAGCAAGCAAGTTGGATGCACACCCACTTAGTTTCTTTTTAAACTTTCATACATTTATAGCTCTAGTGCATCTGTTGCATGGCAATCCCTACTCACTCACATTGATATCTATTTATGGGCATCTCCATAGCCCGTTGATACGCCTAGTTGATATGAGACTATCTTCCCCTCCTTTTTGTCTTCTCCACAACCACCATTCTATTCCACCTATAGTGCTATATCCATGGCTTACGCTCATGTATTGCGTGAAGATTGAAAAAGTTTTGAAAAAGTTAGAGTATGAAAAAATTGCTTGGCTTGTCATCGGGGTTGTGCATGATTTAAATACTTTGTGTGGTGAAGATGCAGCATAGCCAGACTATATGATTTTGTAGGGATAACTTTCTTTGGCCATGTTATTTTGAGAAGACATAATTGCTTTGTTAGTATGCTTGAATTATTATTATATTTATGTCAATATAAACTTTTTTCTTGAATCTTTCTAATCTGAATATTCATACCACAATTAAGAAGATTTACATTGAAATTATGCCAAGTAGCATTCCGCATCAAAAATTCTCTTTTTATCATTTACCTACTCGAGGACGAGCAGGAATTAAGCTTGGGGGTGCCTGATACGTCTCCAACGTATCTATAATTTTTGATTGCTCCATGTTATATTATCTACTGTTTTGGACTATATTATGCTTTATTTTCCACTATTATATTATTTTTGGGACTAACCTATTAACCGGAGGCCCAGCCCAGAATTGCTGTTTTTGCCTATTTCAGTGTTTCGAAGAAACGGAATATCAAATGGAATAAAATCTTCGGGAACGTGATTTTCTCATCGAACATGATCCAGGAGACTTGGACCCTGCTC
This sequence comes from Triticum urartu, assembly GCF_056163025.1. Classification (NCBI taxonomy): domain Eukaryota; kingdom Viridiplantae; phylum Streptophyta; class Magnoliopsida; order Poales; family Poaceae; genus Triticum; species Triticum urartu. The sequence goes on from NC_141875.1 coordinate 731,708,188, forward strand.
CATGGAACAAAAGAGGCGGACACGAGGGTGGGCCCCCCTAGGGCGCGCCCCCTGCCTCGTGGGCCCCTCGTTGCTCCTCCGGCGTACTTCTTCCTCCTATATATACACACGTACCCCCAAACGATCAGAATAGGAGCAAAAAACCTAATTCTACCACCGCAACTTTCTGTATCCACGAGATCCCATCTTGGGGCCTGTTCCGGAGCTCCGCCGGAAGAGGGCCGTCATAATGGAAGGCTTCTACATCATCCTAGCCCCTCCGATGAAGTGTGAGTAGTTTACCTCAGACCTTCGGGTCCATAGTTAGTAGCTAGATGTCTTCTTCTCTCTCTTTGAATCTCAATACAATGTTCTCCCCCTCTCTTGTGGAGATCTATTCGATGTAATCTTCTTTTTGCGGTGTGTTTGTTGAGACCGATGAATTGTGGGTTCATGATCAAGTCTATCTATGGATAATATTTGAATATTCTCTGAATTCTTTTATGTATGATTGGTTATCTTTGCAAGTCTCTTCGAATTATCCGTTTGGTTTGGCCAACTAGATTGGTAGTTCTTGCCATGGGAGAAGTGCTTAGCTTTGGGTTCGATCTGTTGGAAATATGCCCTAGAGGCAATAATAAAATGGTTATTATTATATTTCCTTGTTCATGCTATAATTGTGTTATCCGGAAATCATAATACATGTGTGAATATATAGACCAGAACATGTCCCTAGTGAGCCTCTAGTTGACTAGCTCATTGATCAACAGATAGTCATGGTTTCCTGACTATGGACATTAGATGTCATTGATAACGGGATCACATCATTATAAGAATGATGTGATGGACAAGACCCAATCTTAAGCATAGCACAAGATAATGTAGTTCGTCTGCTAGAGCTTTTCGAATGTCAAGTATCATTTCCTTAGACCATGAGATCGTGTGACCCCCGGATGCCGTAGGAGTGCTTTGGGTGTACCAAACGTCACAACATAACTGGGTGACTATAAAGGTATACTACAAGTATCCCCGAAAGTATCTGTTGGGTTGACACGGATCGAGACTGGGATTTGTCACTCCGTATGGCAGAGAGGTATCTCTGGGCCCACTCGGTAATGCATCATCATAATGAGCTCAACGTGACCAAGTGTTTGGTCACGGGATCATGCATTACGGTACGAGTAAAGTGACTTGCCGGTAACGAGATTGAACGAGGTATTGGGATACCGACGATCGAATCTCGGGCAAGTAACGTACCGATTGACAAAGGGAATTGAATACGGGATTGATTGAATCCTCGACATCGTGGTTCATCCGATGAGATCATCGTGGAACATGTGGGAGCCAACATGGGTAACCAGATCCCGGTGTTGGTTATTGACCGAAGAGTCGTCTCGGTCATGTCTGCGTGTCTCCCGAACCCGTAGGGTCTACACACTTAAGGTTCGGTGACACTAGGGTTGTAGAAATATTAGTATGCGGTAACCCGAAAGTTGTTCGGAGTCCCAATGAGATCCCGGACGTCACGAGGAGTTCCAGAATGGTCCGGAGGTGAAGATTTATATATAGGAAGTTTAGTTTAGGCCACCGGGAAGGTTTCGGGGGTAATCGGTATTTAACCGGGACCATCGGAAGGGTCCCGGCGGTCCACTGGGTGGGGCCACCTATCCCGGAGGGCCCCATGGGCTTAAGTGGGAGGGGAACCAGCCCCTGGTGGGCTGGTGCGCCCCCCCATGAGCCTTCCCCTGCGCCTAGGGTTGGAAACCCTAGGGGTGGGGGGCACCCCACTTGGCTTGGGGGGCAAGTCCCCCTTGGCCGCCCCCCCCCCCCCCCCCCCCCCCGCCCTTGGAGATCCCATCTCCTAGGGCCGGTGCCCCCCTAGGGGCCCTATATATAGTGGGGGGGAGGGAGGGAAGCCGCAACCAAGTCCCTGGCCCCTCCCTCTCCCCTCGTAATACCTCTCTCTCTCTCGTTGGTGCTTGGCGAAGCCCTGCCGAGATCACCGCTGCTTCCACCACCACGCCGTCGTGCTGCTGGATCTCCATCAACCTCTCCTTCCCCTGGCTGGATCAAGAAGGAGGAGACGTCTTCCCAACCGTACGTGTGTTGAACGCGGAGGTTCCGTCCGTTCGGCGCTCGGTCATCGGTGATTTGGATCATGAAGAGTACGACTCCATCAACCCCGTTCTCTTGAACACTTCCGCTCGCAATCTACAAGGGTATGTAGGTGCACTCCCCTCTCCCTCGTTGCTAGATGACTTCATATATTGATCTTGGTGATGCATAGAAAATTTTAAAATTCTGCTACGTTCCCCAACAGTGGCATCATCAGCCAGGTCTATGCGTAGTATCTATGCACGAGTAGAACACAAGTTGTTGTGGGCGTTGATTTTGTCAATTTACTTGCCGTTACTAGTCTTATCTTGATTCGGCGGCATCGTGGGATGAAGAGGCCCGGACCGACCTTACACGTATGCTTACGTGAGACTGGTTCCACCGACTGACATGCACTAGTTGCATAAGGTGTCTAGCGGGTGTCTGTCTCTCCCACTTTAGTCGGATCGGATTCGATGAAAAGGGTCCTTATGAAGGGTAAATAGAAATTGGCATATCGAGTTGTGGTTTTGGCGTAGGTAAGAAACGTTCTTGCTAGAAACCTATAGCAGCCACGTAAAAACCTGCAACAACAATTAGAGGATGTCTAACTTGTTTTTGCTGCATGTGCCATGTGATGTGATATGGCCAAAAGGATGTGATGAATGATATATGTGATGTATGAGATTGATCATGTTCTTGTAATAGGAATCATGACTTGCATGTCGATGAGTATGACAACCGGCAGGAGCCATAGGAGTTGTCTTAATTTATTTATGACCTGCGTGTCAACATAAACGTCATGTAATTACTTTACTTTATTGCTAAACTGTTAGCCATAGTAGTAGAAGTAATAGATGACGAGACAACTTCATGAAGACACGATGATGGAGATCATGGTGTCATGCCGGTGACGATGATGATCATGGCGCCCCGAAGATGGAGATCAAAAGGAGCAAATGATATTGGCCATATCATGTCACTATTTGATTGCATGTGATGTTTATCATGTTTTTGCTTCTTATTTTCTTAGAACGACGGTATTAAATAAGATGATCTCTCACAATAATTTCAAGAAAGTGTTCCCCCTAACTGTGCACTGTTGCTAAGGTCCATTGTTCCGAAGCACCACGTGATGATCGGGTGTGATAGGTTCTAACGTTCGCATACAACGGGTGTAAGCCAGATTTACACACACAATACACTTAGGTTGACTTGACGAGCCTAGCATGTACATACATGGCCTCGGAACATGGAAGACCGAAAGGTCGAACATGAGTCGTATAGAAGATATGATCAACATGAAGATGTTCACCGATGATGACTAGTCCGTCTCACGTGATGATCGGACACGACCTAGTTGAATCGGATCATGTATCACTTAGATGACTAGAGGGATGTCTATCTGAGTGGGAGTTCATTGAATAATTTGATTAGATGAACTTAATTATCATGAACTTAGTCTAAAATCTTTGCAATATGTCTTGTAGGTCAAATGGCCCACGCTAATGTTGCCCACAACTTCAACACGTTCCTAGAGAAAACCAAGCTGAAAGATGATGGCAGCAACTACACGGACTGGGTCCGTAACCTGAGGATTATCCTCACAGCTGCCAGGAAAGCATATGTCCTTGGTGCACCGCTAGGTGAAGCACCTGTTTTCCCTCCAGAACCAGACATTATGAACCCTTGGCAGACACGTAGTGATGATTACTCCCTGGTTCAGTGCGGCATGCTTTACAGCTTAGAACTGGGGCTCCAAAAGCGTTTTGAGCAACACGGAGCATATGAGATGTTCCCAGAGCTGAAAATGGTTTTCCAAGCTCACGCCCAGGTCGAGAGATATGAAGTCTCCGACAAGTTATACAGTTGTAAGATGGAGGAGAACAGTTCTATCAGCGAGCACATACTCAAAATGTCTGGGCTGCATAACCGCTTGTCTCAGCTAGGAGTTAATCTCCTGGATGATGCGGTCGTTGACAGAATCCTTCAGTCGCTCCCACCTAGCTACAAGAGCTTTGTGATGAACTTGAATATGCAGGGGATGGAAAAGACCATTCTCGAGGTATATTCAATGCTAAAATCAGCGGAGGTGGAAATCAAAAAGGAACATCAAGTGTTGATGGTGAATAAAACCACTAAGTTCAAGAAAGGCAAGGGTAAAAAGAACTTCAAGAAGGACGGCAAGGGAGTTGCCGCGCCTGGTAAGCAAGCTGCCGGGAAGAAGTCAAAGAATGGACCCAACCTGAGACTGAGTGCTTTTATTGCAAGGGAAACGGTCACTGGAAGCGGAATTGCCCCCAAGTACTTAGCGGAAAAGAAGGCCGGCAATACCAAAGGTATATGTGATATTCATGTTATTGATGTGTACCTTACCAGCACTCGTAGTAGCTCCTGGGTATTTGATAACGGTGCAGTTGCTCATATTTGTTACTCAAAACAAGAACTGCAGAATAAACAGAGACTGGCGAAGGACGAGGTCACGATGCGCGTCGGGAATGGTTCCAAGGTCGATGTGATCGCCGTCGGCACGCTACCTCTACATTTACCTACGGGATTAGTTTTAAACCTCAATAATTGTTATTTAGTACCTGCTTTGAGCATGAACATTGTATCTGGATCTCGTTTAGTACGAGATGGCTACTCATTTAAATCCGAGAATAATGGTTGTTCTATTTATATGAGAGATATGTTTTATGGTCATGCCCCGCTGGTCAATGGTTTATTTTTAATGAATCTCGAAGGTGATGTTACACATATTCATAGTGTGAATACCAAAAGATGTAAGATTGATAATGATAGTCCCACATATCTGTGGCACTGCCGCCTTGGTCACATCGGTGTCAAACACATGAAGAAGCTCCATACAGATTGACTTTTGGAGTCTCTTGATTTTGAATCATTTGACATGTGCAAACCATGCCTCATGGGTAAAATGACCAAGACTCCATTCTCCGGACAATGGAGCGAGCAACCAACTTATTGGAAATTATACATACTGATCTATGCGGTCCAATGAGCGTTGAGGCTCGCGGTGGCTATCATTATGTTCTCACTCTCACTGATGACTTAAGTAGATATGGGTATGTCTATTTAATGGAACACAAGTCTGAGACCTTTGAAAAGTTCAAGGAATTTCAAAATGAGGTAGAGAATCAACGTGACCGAAAGATAAAATGTGGAATGTGGAATATTTTAAGTCATGAATTTGGTACGCACTTAGGGAAATGTGGAATCGTTTCACAACTCACGCCGCCTGGAACACCTCGGCGTAAGGGTGTGTCCGAACGTCGTAATCGCACTCTAATGGATATGGTACGATCTATGATGTCACTCACTGATTTACCGCTATCATTTTGGGGATACGCTCTAGAGACAGCTACATTCACTTTAAATAGGGCACCGTCTAAATCCGTTGAGACGACACCGTATGAATTATGGTTTGGGAAAAAACCTAAGCTGTTGTTTCTAAAAGTTTGGGGATGCGATGCTTATGTCAAGAAACTTCAACCTGAAAAGCTCGAACCCAAGTCGGAAAAATGCGTCTTCATAGGATACCCTAAGGAAACCATTGGGTATACCTTCTACCTCAGATCCGAAGGCAATATCTTTGTTGCCAAGAACGGGTCCTTTCTGGAGAAAGAGTATCACTTGAGAGAAGTAAGTGGGAGGAAAGTAGAACTCGATGAAGTATTGCCTCTAGAACCGGAAAGTAGCGCAGCTCAGGAAGATGTTCTTGTGGTGCCTGCACCGACTAGAGAGGAAGTTAATGATGATAATCAAGGTACTTCGGATCAAGTTGCTACTGAACTTCGAAGGTCCACAAGGACACGTTCCACACCAAAATGGTACGGCAACCCTGTCCTAGAAATCATGTTGTTAGACAACGGTGAACCTTCGAGCTATGAAGAAGCAATGGCGGGCCCAGATTCCAACAAATGGCTTGAAGCCGTGCAATCCGAGATTGGATCCATGTATGAAAAGAAAATATGGACTTTGACAGACTTGCCCGATGATCGGCGAGCGATAGAGAATAAATGGATCTTTAAGAACAAGAGGACACGGATGGTAATGTTATCATCTATAAGGCTAGACTTGTCGCTAAGGGTTATCGACAAGTTCAAGGGGTTGACTACGATGAGACCTTCTCACCCGTAGCAAAGCTAAAGTCCGTCCGAATCATGTTAGCAATTGCGGCATACTATGATTATGAGATATGGCAAATGGACGTCAAAACGGCATTCCTTAATGGCTTTCTTAAGGAAGAATCGTATATGATGCAGCCGGAAAGTTTTGTCGATCCTAAGAATGCTAACAAGGTATGCAAGCTCCAGTGCTCCATCTATGGGCTGGTGCAAGCATCTCGGAGTTGGAACATTCGCTTTAATGAAATGATCAAAGCGTTTTGGTTTATGCAGACTTATGGAGAAGCCTGCGTTTACAAGAAAGTGAGTGGGAGCTCTGTAGCATTTCTCATATTATATGTGGATGACATACTTTTGATGGGAAATGATATAGAACATTTGGACAGTATTAAGGCCTACTTGAACAAGTGTTTTTCAATGAAGGACCTTGGAGAAGCTGCTTATATATTAGGCATCATGATCTATAGAGATAGATTGAGACGCCTCATTGGTCTTTCACAAGGTACATACCTTGACAAGATATTGAAGAAGTTCAATATGGATCAGTCCAAGAAGGGGTTCTTGCCTGTATTGCAAGGTGTGAGATTGAGCACAGCTCAATGCCCGACCATGGCAGAAGATAGAGAAAAGATGAGTGTCGTCCCCTATGCCTCGGCCATAGGGTCTATCATGTATGCCATGCTGTGTACCAGACCTAATGTAAACCTTGCCGTAAGTTTGGTAGGAAGGTACCAAAGTAATCCCGGCATGGAACACTGGACAGCGGTCAAGAATATCCTGAAGTACTTGACAAGGACTAAGGATATGTTTCTCGTCTATGGAGGTGACGAAGAGCTCGTCGTAAAGCGTTACGTCGATGCTAGCTTCGACACAGATCTGGATGACTCTAAGTCACAAACCGGATACATGTATATTTTGAATGGTGGGGCAGTCAGCTGGTGCAGTTGCAAACAAAGCGTCGTGGCGGGATCTACATGTGAAGCGGAGTACATGGCAGCCTCGGAGGCAACACAAGAAGCAATCTGGGTGAAAGAGTTCATTACCGACCTAGGAGTTATTCCCAATGCGTCGGGCCCAATGACTCTCTTCTATGACAACACTGGAGCTGTTACCCTTGCCAAGGAGCCCAGGTTTCACAGGAAGACCAGGCATATCAAGCGTCACTTCAACTCCATTCGTGAAAATGTTCAAAATGGAGACATAGATATTTGCAAAGTGCATACGGACCTGAATGTCACAGATCCGTTGACTAAACCTCTTCCTCGAGCAAAACATGATCAACACCAGAACTCTATGGGTGTTCGATTCATCACAATGTAACTAGATTATTGACTCTAGTGCAAGTGGGAGACTGTTGGACATATGCCCTAGATGCAATAATAAAATGGTTATTATTATATTTCCTAGTTCATCATAATTGTCTATTGTTCATGATATAATTGTGTTATCCGGAAATCGTAATACATGTGTGAATATATAGACCACAACATGTCCCTAGTGAGCCTCTAGTTGACTAGGTCGTTGATCAACAGATAGTCATGGTTTCTTGACTATGGACATTAGATGTCATTGATAACGGGATCACATCATTAGAAGAATGATGTGATGGACAAGACCCAATCTTAAGCATAGCACAAGATCGTGTAGTTCGTCTGCTAGAGCTTTTCTAATGTCAAGTATCATTTCCTTAGACCATGAGATCGTGTAACCCCCGGATGCCGTAGGAGTGCTTTGGGTGTACCAAACGTCACAACTAACTGGGTGACTATAAAGGTATACTACAGGTATCCCCGAAAGTATCTGTTGGGTTGACACGGATCGGGACTGGGATTTGTCACTCCGTATGACGGAGAGCTATCTCTGGGCCCACTCGGTAATGCATTATCATAATGAGCTCAATGTGACCCAGTGTTTGGTCACGGGATCATGTATTACTGTACGAGTAAATTGACTTGCCGGTAACGAGATTGAACGAGGTATTGGGATACCGACGATAGAATCTCGGGCAAGTAACATACTGATTGACAAAGGGAATTGAATACGGGATTGATTGAATCCTTGACATCATGGTTCATCTGATGAGATCATCGTGGAACATGTGGGAGCCAACATGGGTATCCAGATCCTGCTGTTGGTTATTGACCGGAGAGTCGTCTCAGTCATGTCTGCGTGTCTCCCGAACCCGTAGGGTCTACACACTTAAGGTTCGGTGACGCTAGGGTCGTAGAGATATTAGTATGCGGTAACCCAAAAGTTGTTCGGAGTCTCGGATGAGATCCCGGACGTCAGGAGGAGTTCCGGAATGGTCCGGAGGTGAAGATTTATATATAGGAAGTTCAGTTTCGGCCATCGGGATGGTTTCGGGGGTAATCGGTATTGTACTGGGACCACCGAAGGTTCCCTAGGGTCCATCAGGTGGGGCCACCTATCCCGGAGGGCCCCATGGGCTGAAGTGGGAGGGGAACCAGCCCCTAGTGGGCTGGTGCGCCCCCCCCCATGGGCCTTCCCCTGCGCCTAGGGTTGGAAACCCTAGGGGTGGGGGGCGCCCCACTTGGCTTGGGGGGCAAGTCCCCCTTGGCCGCCCCCCACCCTTGGAGATCCCATCTCCTAGGGCCGGCACCCCCCCTAGGAGCCCTATATATAGTGGGGGGGAGGGAGGGCAGCCGGAACCAAGTCCCTGGCCCCTCCCTCTCCCCTCGTAACACCTCTCTCTCTCTCTCTCGTTGGTGCTTGGCGAAGCACTGCTGAGATCACCGCTGCTTCCACCACCACGCCGTCGTGCTGCTGGATCTCCATCAACCTCTCCTTCCCCTTTCTAGATCAAGAAGGAGGAGACGTCTTCCCAATCGTACGTGTGTTGAACGCGGAGGTGCCGTCCGTTCGGCGCTCGGTCATCGATGATTTGGATCACGACGAGTAGGACTCCATCAACCTCGTTCTCTTGAACGCTTCCGCTCGCGATCTACAAGGGTATGTAGATGCACTCCCCTTTCCCTCGTTGCTAGATGACTCCATAGATTGATCTTGGTGATGCGTAGAAAATTTTAAAATTATGCTACGTTCCCCAACACGATCTTGCGGTGTCCTTACCCAGTGACAGAAGGGGCAGCAAGGCACGTATTGTATCGTTGGCATCGAGGATAACAAGATGGGGTTTATTTCATATTGCATGAATTTATCTCTCTACATCATGTCATCTTGCTTAAGGCATTACTCTGTTTTTAACTTAATACTCTAGATGCATGCTGGATAGCGGTCGATGAGTGGAGTAATAGTAGTAGATGCAGAATCGTTTCGATCTACTTGTCACGGACGTGATGCCTATATACATGATCATGCCTAGATATTCTCATAACTATGCTCAATTCTGTCAATTGCTCAACAGTAATTTGTTCACCCAATGTAGAATACTTATGCTCTTGAGAGAAGCCACTTGTGAAACCTATGGCCCCCGGGTCTATTCTCATCATATCAATCTCCATCACTTTCATCTTGCTTTGCTTTTTCACTTTGCTTTGACTTTTTACTTTGCATCTTTATACCAAAAATACCAAAAATATTATATCTATCAGATCTCACTCTCGTAAGTGACCGTGAAGGGATTGACAACCCCTAATAGTGTTGGTTGCGAGTAGCTATCGCTTTGTGCAGGTACGAGGGACTTGAGCGTGGGCTCCTACTGGATTGATACCTTGGTTCTCAAAAACTGAGGGAAATACTTACGCTACTCTGCTGCATCATCCCTTCCTCTTCGGGGAAAACCAACGCAAGATCAAGACGTAGCACGGGTGCAAGCCAGTTTTGCACATGCAGAATACTTGGGTTAAACTTGATGAGCCTAGTATATATAGATATGGCCTCGGAACACTGGAGACCGAAAGGTCGAGCATGAATCATATAGAAGATATGATCAACATATTGATGTTCACCATTGAAAACTACTCCTTCTCACGTGATGATCGGACATGGTTTAGTTGATATGGATCACGTGATCACTTAGATGATTGGAGGGATGTCTATCTAAGTGGGAGTTCTTTAATAATTTGATAAACTAAACTTTAATTTATCATGAACTTAGTACCTGATAGTATTTTGCATGTCTATGTTGTTGTAGATAGATGGCCCGTGCTGTTGTTCCGTTGAATTTTAATGCGTTCCTAGAGAAAGCAAAGTTGAAAGATGATTGTAACGCCCGGATAATCATGCTACAGTAATCTCACGTTAATGGTGCCATGTCGCCTCGGTCACTGTAGTTAATCTCGGGTTAATTCGAAACCACGTCGAAAATTCAAATTCAAATTAATGTCAAACGGCAAAAGTTTTCAAAATATTAAACTAAATTGTTCGGAGTGTGCAGTTAAATGCCAGGGTAATTATAATAAAGCGAACACATTTTTATAAAATGCCTAGATGATTTAAAATGATTTAAAACAGAAAAGTAAATAAATAAAAAGAAAAAAAGACTACAAAAACAAAACAAAACTAAAAAGAATAAAAGGCCCCCTGGCCAACTGGGCCAGACGGCCCAGCTAATCGGCCAGGCCGGCCCACCTGGCCCAGCCGGCCGACCCGCCCCTGCCTTATCCCCACGAGGGGGAAACCCTAACCGACACTCCCCCCCTTACTAACCACTCGCTCTCCCCCACCCCCGCTGGATCTGGATCGGGAGCCCGATCCCCTTCTCCCTCGCTCGGCGCCCGACTCCGTCGCCCGTCGTCGCCAGTGGACCAAGCCGGCGCCCCGAGCTCCCCCGCCGGCCTGCTTCCTCCTCCCCACCGGCCTGCTCCCACGTCTCCCGTCGTCCCCATCGCCCCCACGACCCCCCGCTGCCACGAACCCTGCGAACCACAGTGAGCTGCCCCTCCTCGCGTCCCTCCCTGCTCCTCGCGTCGCGCCCGAGCTCGCGCACGCTCCGTCGTGGCCCTCTCCGCGCACGCGCCCACATGGCCACAGCCGCGCGCGCCCGCCTCCGCAGCTCCCCGCACGCGCTGCTCGCCGTCCCGCGTCACGTGTCTCGCCGTAGCCCCGCTGCTCCTCACCGCATCGTCGCCCCGCCTCCACTTGCTGCTAGCGCTGCCGGTGCCCTGCGCATGCACCACCTACGCCTTGTCTCCCCCCATGTGCGTGCTGCTGCTACTGCCTCCCGCCCGCCTACGGCTGCCGTGCCTTCCAGCGCCCCGGGCCACGCCGTGCTTGCCTCGGTCGCGCCCGTTGCCGGCCGCGCGTGGCCTCGCCTGCACTGCTGCTTCGCCTCGCCTCTGCTCAAGCAGCCGCCATGGCCCGCGCTCCGCGCCCGCCGTCGCTGGCCCGCACGCGCTGACCGGCCCTGAACCCCGCATCGGCGCCCCACCTCGCAAGCGCTTTGTGCCCTGGCCCCGCTGCTTTCGCCCGGCCGTCGCGGCTCCATCCGCCGCTACTGAGGTGGCTCGCCGGAGCCCCTCCACCATGGCTGCCGGCAAGACAGCATGCCCGGGTCCAAGCAACCCGGCGCCCGCAACTGCACCCGTTCGGGCGACAACCGTCGCCCCAGCGCCCAAAACCCGTTAAAGCCCCCTGTGCCTATGACACGGGACCCCACCCCACAGAACGTTTCCAAAAAAGGATTTAAAAAAAGAATAATAAAAAAATAAATAATAAATAAACTTAATTAATTAATTAACTAAATTAACTAAATTAATTAAATTAATTAATCCTAGTTAATTAATCTAATTAATCTGTTAGTTTACTTGAACAGTAGTTTGTTTAGCCTAAACCCTAATTAAGTCTAAACTGTGTATGACAGGTGGGACCCACTGGTCAGGTTGACCAGTCAACTCTGTTGACTGCTGACGTCAGCATGACATCATGCTGACGTCATTAATCCATTTTTGAATTAATTTAAATAATTAATTAAATTCCAGAAATTAATAAAGTCTTTAGAAAAATCGTATCTTTTAATCCGTAACATAGCGAACACGCGACTTTCCCCTCCGGCTCCTCTGACCGAAAACGCGAAACACTGGTGATATTTTCCCGGATGTTTCCCCCCTTCACCGGTACCACCTCATACCATGTTAGGGCACACCTAGCATCACGCTTTGTCATGTCATGCATCGTCATGCATCTGTTTGCTTAATATTTATTGTTTCTTCCCCCTCTTCTCTCGCTAGACACTGAGACCGACGCCGCTGCTACCCAGTACGACTACGGTGTTGACGACCCCTCTCTCTTGCCAGAGCAACCAGGCAAGCCCCCCCTTGAACACCAGATATCGCCTACTCTCCTCTATACTGCTTGCATTAGAGTAGTGTAGCATGTTACCGCTTTCCGTTAATCCTATCCTGATGCATAGCCTGTCCTTGCTACTACTGTTGTTAGCTTTACCTCCAATCCTAATGCTTAGTATAGGATGCTAATTTATCATCAGTGGCCATGCATTCTTGTCCGTCTGACATGCTATTCTATCGGGCCGTGATCACTCGGGAGGTGATCACGGGTATATACTTATACATAATATATGATACTTGTGATGACTAAAGACGGGTCTCTCGTAGGAGGACCCGCTAGTGATTCACGGATTGGTTCCGAAAGGACGTTCGTCCCGACGGCCCTCTGAGTGGATCTTTGTGGCGAAGCGACGGGGCAGGTTGAGACCACCTAGGAGAGAGGTGGGCCTGGCCCTGGTCGGCGTTCGCGGTTATTTCAAGATAACACGTTTAACGAGATCTTGGTATTTGATCTGAGTCTGGCTACTGGCCTATACGCACTAACCATCTACGCGGGGACAATTATGCGTGCCGGATTGGACTGGAACGCCTGCTAGGCTAGGTCTGCTTCCGGCCGCGTTCGCAACATGCAGGTGTGTAAAGGGCGATGGGCCCAGACCCCTGCGCCATAGGATTTAGACCGACGTGCTGACCACTCTGTTGTGCCTAGGTAGGGCTGTGACGTGTTGATCTTCCGAGGCCGGGCACGACCCAGGAAAGTGTGTCCGGCCAAATGGGATCGAGCGTGTTGGGTTATGTGGTACACCCCTGCAGGGAAGTTAATCTATTCGAATAGCTGTGATCTTCGAACAGGATGACTTGGAGTTGTACCTTGACCTTATGAGAACTAGAACCAGATACTTAATAAAATACACCCTTCCAAGTGCCAGATACAACCGGTGATCGCTCTCTCACAAGGCGACGAGGGGAGGATCATCGGTTAGGATTATGCTATGCGATGCTACTTGGTGAACTTACCATCAACTCTCTTCTCCTGCTGCAAGATGGAGGTTACCGGAAGCGTAGTCTTCGATAGGACTAGCTATCCCCCTCTTATTCTGGCATTCTGCAGTTCAGTCCATATATGATACCCCCTTTTCCATTTGATACCAAAGCATACATTTGTAGTGTAGCTCCTTGCTTGCGAGTACTTTGGATGAGTACTCACGGTTGCTTTTCTCCCCCCTTTCCCCTTTCCTATACCTGATTGCTGCGACCAGATGTTGGAGCCCAGGAGCCAGACGCCACCGTTGACGATGACTACTACTACTCGAGAGGTGCCTACTACTACGTGCAGCCCGCTGACGACGACCAGGAGTAGTTTAGGAGGATCCCAGGCAGGAGGCCTGCGCCTCTTTCGATATGTATCCTAGTTTGTGCTAGCCTTCTTAAGGCAAACTTGTTTAACTTATGTCTGTACTCAGATATTGTTGCTTCTGCTGACTCGTCTATGATCGAGCTCTTGTATTCGATCCCTAGAGGCCCCTGGCTTGTAATATGATGCTTGTATGACTTATTTTATTTGTAGAGTTGTGTTGTGATATCTTCCCGTGAGTCCCTGATCTCGATCGTACACGTTTGCGTGTATGATTAGTGTACGATTGAATCGGGGGCGTCACAAGTTGGTATACGAGCCGACTGCATGTAGGAATCCCCCTTCCACCCTCCTTGGCCGAAGTTGAGTCTATACATTACTAAAACTTTTACTAACATGGTTGTGTGCCTTACGGGCCCACGTCGCCATCTGGGTGGTACTAGGATCTTTTACTCCTCGCTCCTTACTCTGGGACTCTAAACTCTCTCCTACTCGGGTTAAACGATTTTACTAACTCTAACATTAGGATCCCGTGACCACGTTCACCCCAAAGTTGGATAAGCCCTAGCTATTCTTTAGAGTAGTATATTGAACATTATCCACACTGTCAGTTGACTTCTTTGAAACATCTTTGTTTTTAGATGGAACCCACAAGACAGGTCGTGCGCCACACGACGGCCATTGGTGCCTCAGGGTCACCTGCCGTGTTGGTTGAGATGATGACCTATCTGGGTTATCGCTGGCACCCTGAGTACACCGTCTATGAGGAGTATCAGGACTTCAACCAAGAGCAGTACCGTGCCATCGTCCACGTCTACTCTTGGGAGTATGACTCCACTACCGTGCTGCACACTACTCATGGTGTTGGAGTGATTATCGATATGGCGGTCCACAATGCTGCTTATGCTACTCTGACACGTCTTCGTGGAGAGTATCAGGAGTTGGACACCTCCCCCTTCAGGCACATTGCTATCGCATCTGATGTTGGTGCAGAGGGATACTACACCGCTGCCTACTCCACTGTCACCCGAGAGCCCTTCTACCATCAGAACCTAGTTCTCCATGCTGGTGGGCTGGATAGAGCTAACCGAGCTCTTCGCCACGAGTTGTACACCACCCGTCAGCACCTATATCGTGCTCTGACGCTGTTGCACCCCTCTGTCCAATCTGGTGATCTGTCGCGTTCTGCGATCTACCCTGCCAGGACCGTGATGCCCAGGGCGTCGGCTGGCCAGATGTGGGAGGCTACTCTCCCGCGCTTGGTCCTCTCCTGCCACCTGCGCGTCGGGTTCCGCACCAGAGTATCCACGGACCCCAGGCTACTCGCATGGAGGTCTTCCCTTCGTGTCACTACCAGCTGTCAGGCTACACCTACCTCCACAGTTCCTACTGGGACTGATGTAGGATTTCTTGTTAGTGTTAGATGCATTCGCCGCGAGCCTGCGTGCCGCCTATGATGTTCTTAGTCTGTGTACTGAACCCTATGCATGATCACTTTTGTAAGATGTGCCAACTACTATGTAGTATCTATCGTGTTCCTTTCATTATGCATGTTTCATCATGAATGATTTTTTCCTTTGCAAATTATCAATGTTGAACTACCCCTGTTATATATTAGCAGGATGGTTAGACCAGGTGCTCGTGGTCGTGGTAACCCTCCCCCACCCCCGCCCGAGTACATGGCTAGGATGATGCAACCGTTTGAGCTGAATCGCCAGTTCATGGAGAATATTATGGCTCAGTTTCCTCGCCCCAATATGAACTAGCAGCCAACCCAAGTGACTCTGCAGGATTTCATCCACCTCAATCCAACTGTGTACCGCAGCTCAACTCAGCCTCTGGATGTTGATGACTGGCTCCGTGACATCACCTATGAGATGGAGTCTGCTGATGTAGCCCTTGCCAGTTATGTCACCTTTGCTTCCTTCTTCTTGAAGGGACCCGTGGCTCAATGGTGGGACAGCCATAGGCGTACTCTGCCAGTTGGAACAATCATCACCTGGCCAGACTTCCAAGCTGCCTTCCGTGCTCGCTTCATTCCTCAGGGAGTCATGGACCGGAAGAAGCGCGAGTTTCGCAACCTCACTCAGGGCACCAAAACTATGGAAGCTTATCAGCGGGAGTTTCTGGATCTGTCCCGCTATGCTGAAGAAGACATTGCAACCGATGCATGCAGACAGGAGAAGTTCCGTGATGGCCTTCAAGCTGATATCAAGATCGCACTTCTAGTGCATGACTTTGCTGATTTCGCCACCCTGGTGAACAAGGCCATCAATGTTGAAACTGGTCTGCAGGAATACCAGAGCTCTCACAAGCGCAACCATGACACAGGCTCATCTTCGTAGAAGCGTAAGATATGGATTCCCAACAGCATGTACCAGCCAACTGCACCTGCCCCAAGGCAGTCCTATGCCGAACCTCGTCTGCCTTCTCCTCCAACTAGGCAGCCAAGGCTTCCAGCTCCACCACCCCAAGCTCCTGTTCGCACTCCCAATAATGGTTTGCGCTTCAGGTGTGGTCAACCAGGGCACCGTGCTAGGGAATGCAACCAGAACCAGAATCAACTAGCCCTCCCAGCAACTGGCCGTGGAAGCAACCAGCCCCGCAACACCAATGCCAAGTCTTATGGTCGTGTTCATGCCAACCACGTTGATCTCAATGAAGTTCTAGACCAGCCTGCTACCGCGATGGGTACACTCCTCGTTAATTCAGTACCAGCATCTGTTTTATTTGATACAGGAGCATCGCATTCATTCATATCAGCTGAGTTTGCATTCATGCATGGCATTAAATACGAGGAGATGAACACTGCGATTGTGGTACACACTCCTGCGGGCCAGTGTCAAACCTCTATGGTTAGTCACAACGTTCCCGTTGAAATTGAAGGACCGGAATTCCTTGCCTCTCCCATCGTACTAAAGTCCTGTAGCATCGACCTCATTCTGGGAATGGATTGGTTGAAAGCGCATACTGCTTCTATAGTTTGCGCCACTAAGGTCGTCCATCTACTACACCCTTCTGATGAAATAATAGCTTACCAAGCTCATCTAGTTCAGAATGCTGAGGCACGGCTTTATGCCTTAAATGCGTTGAACGCTGCACCACTCGAGGGCATTGAAAACATTCCCGTCGTTTGTGAATTCCAAGACGTCTTCCCAGAAGAACTTCCAGGGATTCCCCCTGCTAGACCTGTCGAATTCATCATCGACTTGAAACCCGGCACCACCCCTATAGCTAAACGACCCTACAGGATGCCGCCGCATGAACTCATTGAGCTTAAGGAAGAAATCGACAAATCTCTTGTCAAAGGTTTCATTCGCCCTAGTTGCTCTCCTTGGGGAGCACCTTCTCTCTTTGTTAAGAAGAAGGATGGGACAAACCGATTAGTCCAAGACAACCGTCCTATAAACCAAGCTACCATTCAGAATAAATATCCTCTTCCTCGGATCAATGATCTTTATGATCAACTGGCTAGCTCATCAGTGTTCTCCAAACTCGACTTGAGGCTGGGTTACCACCAGATCCGTGTTCGTGAAGAGGACATCCCAAAAACCGCCTTCGTGACTCGGTATGGGTCATACGAGTACACCGTCATGTCATTCGGCTTAACGAATGCTCCCGCCACCTTCTCTCGTCTGATGAACTATGTATTCATGGATTACCTCGACAAGTTCGTCGTGGTTTATCTGGATGATATCCTTGTATTTTCCAAGAACAAAGAAGAACATGCTGAGCATCTTCGTCTTGTGCTGGAAAAGCTTCGAGAGCATCAACTGTATGCTAAGTATTCCAAGTGTGAATTCTGGCTCCCTGAAGTAACCTATCTTGGGCATGTCATCTCCAAGGATGGTATTGCCGTCAACCCTGAACGAGTTCAGGCTATTCTCGATTGGACTCTTCCAAAGAATGTCAAGCAAGTCTGAAGTTTTCTCGGTCTCGCCAGCTATTGCCGTCGATTCGTCGAGAACTTCTCCAAGATTGCCAGGCCTCTGACTAATCTGTTGCATAAGGGTGTCAAGTTCGAATGGACAGACAAGTGTCAGGAAAGTTTCCAGGCACTCAAAGACAAGTTGACTTCTGCCCCAGTGCTTGCTCCACCTGATACTAAGAAGGACTTCGTCATTTACTGTGATGCTTCCCGTCAAGAATTAGGTTGTGTCCTATTGCAAGAGCGCAGAGTGATTGCTTATGCCTCTCGTCAACTGCGCCCTCACGAAGAAAACTACACAGTTCACGACCTCGAACTTGCTGTTGTCATTCATGCACTGAAGCAGTGGCGACATTACCTTCTCGGTAATCGTTGCGAAATCTTCACCGACCACCAAAGTCTGAAGTATCTGTTTACTCAGCCAGATTTGAACCTCCGTCAGCAAAGATGGATGGAGACTGTTGCAGACTTTGACGTGGGTATATCCTATACCCCCGGCAAGGCTAATGTGATGGCTGATGCCTTGAGCCGCAAGTCTTACTGCAATCACCTCCAGGTTCACAAAGTTCAGCCCTCGCTTGTCGAAGAATTTAGAAAGCTTAACCTTCATATTGTTCCTCCTAGAGCACTCGCCCCCCATCCCCCAGGGTTTCAGAAGATGAATCTTCGTGTTGTTACTAAGGGTTCTCTAAATACCCTGGCTGTCGTACCAGATCTCGTAGCTGGTATAAAGACTATTCAAGGTTATGACTCTGAAGTCCATAAGATTAAACGTCATCTAGCAGAAGGAAAGCCCTCGTTCTTCTCTATCGCCAATGATGGCGCCTTGTACTTCAAAGGCCGCCTAGTGGTACCACGTTCGAGGAAAAACCTGGATCAGACTAAAGAGGTTATGAAAGAAGCTCATGATACGCCTTTGGCTATTCATCTTGGTAGTACAAAGATGTACCAAGACATCCGTCAAAGATTCTGGTGGTCTAATATGAAGCAAGACATTGCTCGATATGTTGCTGAGTGTGACGTTTGTCACCACATCAAAGCAGAGCATCAAAGGCCTACTGGAACTCTACAACCTATCTCTATTCCTGAATGGAAATGGGACCATGTTGAAATGGACTTTGTCACTGGATTTCCCAAATCGCGGAAAGGTCATGATGATATTCTTGTTGTCATTGACCGGCTTTCTAAAGTTGCACATTTTCTGGCGGTCAAAGAGACAATCACTGCTAGTCAGCTTGCTATTTCTACATGTCCAAAATTGTTTCACTTCACGGTATTCCACTGGTTATCAGTTCAGACCGTGGCAGCTTATTCACTTCAAGATTTTGGGCAAGTTTCCAAGAAGCTATGGGAACTCACCTGTTGTTCAGTACGGCGTTTCTTCCTCAGTCGCAAGGACAGGTTGAACGTGTCAACCAAGTTCTCGTATACATGCTTCGAGCTTGTGTAATTTCCTTCGGTAAGAAATGGGAGGAATCTCTTCCATATGCCGAGTTCTCTTATAATAATAGCTATCAAGCTAGTCTGAAGATGTCCCCCTTCGAAGTGCTATATGGACGAAAGTGTCGAACCCCTCTGAACTGGTCAGAAACTGGGGAACGTCCACTCTTCAGTCCGAATATTATCCAACAGGCCAAAGAACAAGTTCGCATTATTCGCGAGAATCTCAAGACTGCTCGGTCACGTCAGAAAAGTCAGTACGACCGTCATCACAAAGACATGGTATATCAACCTGGCGAAAAGGCTTATCTTCGAGTTACACCAATGAAGGGTGCTCACCGCTTCGGGATCAAGGGCAAGCTAGCTCCTCGCTATATTGGCCCATTCACTATTCTCGAAAGGCGTGGAAAAGTGGCATATCAACTGGAGATTCCGCCGAACCATTCTCAGGTTCACGATGTGTTCCATGTGTCACAACTCCAACGCTGCTTCAAGGACCCAATCCGAGCAGTGGATCATGAAGTGCTCGAATTGCAATAGGACTCTCGTATAAAGAGCATCCGGTCCGCATTCTCGACCAAGCTGAACGCCGCACACGTCAGAAGGCGATCAAGTTCCTCAAAGTCCAGTGGTCGAATCACTCTGGAGACGAAGCTACCTGGGAACACGAGGATCATCATCGAGATGAATACCCCGCACTGTTTTCTTCTACCTCCTAAATCTCGGGACGAGATTTCTTATAGTGGAGGAGATTTGTAACGCCCGAATAATCATGCTACAGTAACCTCACGTTAATGGTGCCATGTCACCTCGGTCACTGTAGTTAATCTCGGGTTAATTTGAAACCGCGTCGAAAATCCAAATTCAAATTAATGTCAAATGGCAAAAGTTTTCAAAATATTAAACTAACTTTGTTCGGAGTGTGAAGTTAAATGCCAGGGTAATTATAATAAAGCGAACAAATTTTTTATCAAATTCCTAGATGATTTAAAATGATTTAAAAAAGAAAAGAAAATAAATAAAAAGAAAAAAAGACTACAAAAACAGAATACAAAACAAAACTAAAATGAATAAAAAGGCCCCCTGGACAACTGGGCCAACGGCCCAGCTCACCGGCCAGGCCGGCCCACCTGGCCTAGCCGGCCGACCCGCCCCTACCTTATCCCCGCGAGGGGGGGGGGAACCCTAACTGACATTCCCCCCCCACTCCCCTCTCTATCTCCCCCACCCCCGCTGGAACTGGATCGGGAGCCCGATCCCCTTGTCCCTCGCTCGACGCCCGACGCTGTCGCCCGTCGCCGCCAGTGGACCGCGCCGGCGCCCGGAGCTCCCCTGCCGGCCTGCTTCCTCCTCCCCACCGGCCTGCTCCCATGTCGCCCGTCTCCCCATTGCCCCCACGACCCCCCGCTGCCACAAACCCTGCGAACCACAGTGAGCTGCCCCACCTTGCGTCCCTCCCGGCTCCTCGTGCCGCGCCCGAGCTCGCGCATGCTCCGCCGCGGCCCCCTCCCCGCGCGCGCCCACAAGGCCACTGCCGCGCGCGCCCGCCTCCGCAGCTCCCCACACACGCTGCTCACCGTCCCGCTCCGCGTGCCTCGCCACAGCCCCGCTGCTCCTCACCGCATTGTCGCCCCGCCTCCGCTTGCTGCTAGCGCTGCCGGTGCCCTGTGTGCGTGCACCGCCCACGCCTTGTCTCCCCCCCGTGTGCGTGCTGCTGCTACTGCCTCCCGCCCGCCTACGGCCGCCGTGCCTTCCCCCCCCCCGAGCCGCGCTGTGCTTGCCTCGGTCGCGCCCGTTGCCGGCCGCACGTGGCCTCGCCTGCACTGCTGCTTCGCCTCGCCTCTACTCAAGAAGCCGCCCTGGCCCGCGCTCCGCGTCCGCCCTCGCTGGCCCGCACGCGCTGACCGCCCCTGAACCCCGCATCGGCGCCCCGCCTCGCAAGGGCTCTGCGCCCTGGCCCTGCTGCTTTTGCCCGGCCGCCGCGGCTCCATCCGCCGCTGCTCAGGTGGCTCGCAGAGCCCCTCCGCCGTGGCTGCCGGCAAGACAGCACGCCCGGGTCCGAGCGATCCGGCGCCCGCAACCACGCCCGTTTGGGCGACAACCGTCGCCCCAGCGCCCAAAACCCGTTAAGGCCCCCTGTGCCTATGACAGGGGGCCCACCCCATAGAACGTTTCCAAAAAAGGATTTAAAAAAAGAATAATAAATAATAAATAAATAAATAAAATTAAACTTAATTAATTAATTAACTAAATTAATTAAGTTAATTAATCCTAGTTAATTAATCTAATTAATCTATTAGTTTAATTAAACAGTAGTTTGTTTAGTCTAAACCCTAATTAAGTCTAAACAGTGTATGACAGGTGGTTCCCACTGGACCCACTGGTCAGGTTGACCAGTCAACTCTGTTGACTGCTGACGTCAGCATGAAATCATGCTGATGTCATTAATCCATTTTCGAATTAATTTAAATAATTAATTAAATTCCAGAAATTAATAAAATCTTTAGAAAATCGTATCTTTTAATCCGTAACTCGGATTAAATTATTTTCAACATGAAAGTTGCTCAGAACGACGAGACGAATCCGGATACGCAGCCAGTTCGTCCGCCATGCATCCCTAACATAGCGAACATGCAGCTTCCCCCTCCGGCTCCTCTGACCAAAAACGCGAAACACCTAGCATCACGCTAGGGCACACCTAGCATCACGTTAGGGCTCCTCTGAAGGATGTTTCCCCCCGTCACCGGTACCACCTCATACCGTGTTAGGGCACACCTAGGATCACGCTTTTTCATGTCATGCATCGTCATGCATCTGTTTGCTTAATATTTATTGTTCCTTCCCCCTCTTCTCTCGCTAGACACCGAGACCGGCGTCGCTGCTACCCAGTACGACTATGGTGTTGATGACCCCTCTCTCTTGCCAGAGCAACCAGGCAAGCCCCCCCCTTGATCACCAGATATAGACTACTCTCCTCTATACTGCTTGCATTAGAGTAGTGTAGCATGTTACTGCTTTCCGTTAATCCTATCCTGATGCATAGCCTGTCCTTGCTACTACTGTTGTTACCTTTACCTGCAATCCTAATGCTTAGTATAGGATGCTAGTTTATCATCAGTGGCCATGCATTCTTGTCCGTCTGCCATGCTATACTATCGGGTCGTGATCACTCGGGAGGTGATGACGGGTATATACTTATACATAATATATGATACTTGTGATGACTAAAGACGGTTCGGCTCGTAGGAGTACCCACGAGTGACTCGCGGATTGGGTCCGAAAGGACGTTTGTCCCGACGGCCCTCTGAGTGGATCTTTGTGGCGAAGCGACAGGGCAGGTTGAGACCACCTAGGAGAGAGGTGGGCCTGGCCCTGGTCGGTGTTCGCGGTTATTTCAAGATAACACGTTTAACGAGATCTTGGTATTTGATCTGAGTCTGGCTACTGGCCTATACGCACTAACCATCTACGGGGGACAGTTATGGGCACTCGATGTTGTGGTATCAGCTGAAGCCTTCGTGACGTCGGCGACTGAGCGGCGCGCGCTGGATTGGACTGGAACGCCTGCTAGGCTAGGTCTGCTTCCGGCCGCGTTCGCAACATGCAGGTGTGCAAAGGGCGATGGGACCAGACACCTACGCCATAGGATTTAGACCGGCGTGCTGACCTCTCTGTTGTGCCTAGGTAGGGCTGCGACGTGTTGATCTTCCGAGGCCGGGCATGACCCAGGAAAGTGTGTCCGGCCAACTGGGATCGAGCGTGTTGGGTTATGTGGTGCACCCCTGCAGGGAACACTTGTAGAAAAAGGGTCAAACGTGAAGCACATTAGTGCCGGTTTGTATTTGAGCCGGCACTAATGTATACATTAGTGCCGGTTCCAACGGCTAGCCGGGCCGCTTTCATTAGTACCGGTTCGTGGCGAACCTTTAGCACCAGTTCGTGCCACGAACCGGTACTAATGAGAGTGGTGGCAGGATGTTGTCAGACTGGGGCCCCTCCAGCCCCTTTCGTACCGTTTTTTGGCACGAACCGGTACTAAAGGTCGTCCTACATAAACCCTTCGTCCACCCGAACTCGCTTTGTTCTTCCCCTTTCCCCTCTCCTCTCTGTTCATCCCCTCTTCCTCTCGATCTCATCACACATTTTGCCCAAAATTTGTCAAGATTTGAAGGCCCCATCCATTCAAATGATCACAAAGGTTAGCAACTTTGTCCTTTCATCTCTCGTTGCTAGATTAGCTCTTGCAATGCTTTATATAGTGATTAATTTGTGAGTTTAGTAATTTGGGAGGATATATATATGTGCTAGTATTTGATTTATATGCAATTTGAGGTCAAAAATAACACTTAGTTTGCATATGTAGGTGTGGTTTACATAGTGCCTTCTAAATCTCCATCGTAGCCACCGTCGATCGCCCACACCATCCCGTCGCCGGCACCACCTTGTGGTGAGCCTCTTGTTCATGAAATTTTATATAAAAATTGATGTTTGTGTGATTTGGATATATAGTTACTCGTATAATTATCTTACCCGTACGTTGTTTGTTATACATATAGTGCCATGGTTTTGATATCCGTCCCCGTCGGCCCTCGTCCTTGTTATGATTCGGATGTGGTATGTATATTCTCTTTTAAAACTAGTTGCATTTCGTGTTTATGACAAATTATGCCCATCAAGTTGACATAGAAATTTTTTCTAGGAGGTATGTGAACCGGATATTCCAACCGACCCTATTGCCGAGAGGTTAAATTTAGTTGAAAGAGAAAACGAGTACTTGAAAGAAAAATTGAAAAGAATTGAGGGGGAGAAGATGGAATTGGAGTTGCATGTTGCCGATGTCGTCGATGATCACAAGATCAAGATGGATAAAATGCGCTTGAAGATTAGAAAGATTAGAAAATATGCCATCGATAGTGAGGCTTGGTATCATTATGCTGTTGGTGAAGGAAATATGCCCTAGAGGCGATAATAAAGTTATTATTTATTTCCTTATATCATGATAAATGTTTATTATTCATGCTAGAATTGTATTAACTGGAAACATAATACATGTGTGAATACATAGACAAACTTAGTGTCACTAGTATGCCTCTACTTGACTAGCTCGTTAATCAAAGATGGTTATGTTTCCTAACCATGAACAAAGTGTTGTTATTTGATTAATGAGGTCACATCATTAGTTGAATGATCTGATTGACATGACCCATTCCATTAGCTTAGCACCCGATCGTTTAGTATGTTGCTATTGCTTTCTTCATGACTTATACATGTTCCTATGACTATGAGATTATGCAACTCCCGTTTACCGGAGGAACATTTTGTGTGCTACCAAACGTCACAACGTAACTGGGTGATTATAAAGGAGCTCTACAGGTGTCTCCAAAGGTAGATGTTGGGTTGGCGTATTTCGAGATTAGGATTTGTCACTCCGATTGTCGGAGAGGTATCTCTGGGCCCTCTCGGTAATGCACATCACATAAGCCTTGCAAGCATTGTAACTAATGAGTTAGTTGCGGGATGATGTATTACAGAACAAGTAAAGAGACTTGCCGGTAACGAGATTGAACTAGGTATTGGATACCGACGATAGAATCTCGGGCAAGTAACATACCGATGACAAAGGGAACAACGTATGTTGTTATGCGGTCTGACCGATAAAGATCTTCGTAGAATATGTAGGAGCCAATATGGGCATCCAGGTCCCGCTATTGGTTATTGACCGGAGATGTGTCTCAGTCATGTCTGCATTGTTCTCGAACCGTAGGGTCCGCACGCTTAACGTTACGATGACAGTTATTATGAGTTTATGCATTTTGATGTACCGAAGTTAGTTCGGAAGTCCCGGATGTGATCACGGACATGACGAGGAGTCTCAAAATGGTCGAGACATAAAGATTGATATATTGGAAGCCTATGTTTGGATATCGGAAGTGTTCCGGGTGAAATCGGGATTTTACCGGAGTACCGGGAGGTTACTGGAACCCCCCGGGAGCTATATGGGCCTTAGTGGGCTTTAGTGGAAAGGAGAAAGGGGCAGCCCAAGGTGGGCTGCGTGTCTCCCCCCTCCCCTAGTCCTATTAGGACAAGGAGAGGTGGCGGGCCCCCTCTCTCTCTTTCCCCCCTCAAGGAATCCTATTCCAACTAGGATTGGGGGGGGGGGAGTCCTACTCCCGGTAGGAGTAGGACTCCTCCTGCGCCCCCTCCCCCTTGGATCCTTTATATACGGGAGCAGGGGGGCACCTCTAGACACACAAGTTGATCCTTGAGATCGTTCCTTAGCCGTGTGCGGTGCCCCCTGCCACCATATTCCACCTCGATCATATTGTAGCGGTGCTTAGGCGAAGCCCTGCGATGGTAGAACATCAAGATCGTCACCACGCCGTCGTGCTGACGGAACTCCTCCCCGACGCTTTGCTGGATCGGAGCCCGGGGATTGTCATCGAGCTGTACGTGTGCTAAGAACTCGGAGGTGCCGGAGTAACGGTGCTTGGATCGGTCGGATCGGGAAGACGTACGACTACTTCCTCTACGTTGTGTGAACGCTTCCGCAGTCGGTCTGCGTGGGTACGTAGACAACACTCTCCCCTCTCGTTGCTATGCATCACCATGATCTTGTGTGTGCGTAGGAAATTTTTTGAAATTACTACGTTCCCCAACAGTGGCATCTGAGCCTAGGTTTTATATGTTGATGTTATATGCACGAGTAAACACAAGTGAGTTGTGGGCGATATAAGTCATACTGCCTACCAGCATGTCATACTTTGGTTCGGCGGCATTGTTGGACGAGACGACCCGGACCAACATTACGCGTACGCTTACGCGAGACCGGTTCCCCGACGTGCTTTGCACATAGGTGGCTTGCGGGCGACTGTCTCTCCAACTTTAGTTGAACCGAGTATGGCTACGCCCAGTCCTTGCGAAGGTTAAAACAGAGTCAAATTGACAAACTATCGTTGTGGTTTTGATGCGTAGGTGAGATTGGTTCTTGCTTAAGCCCGTAGCAGCCACGTAAAACTTGCAACAACAAAGTAGAGGACGTCTAACTTGTTTTTGCAGGGCATGTTGTGATGTGATATGGTCAAGGCATGATGCTGAATTTTATTGTATGAGATGATCATGTTTTGTAACCGAGTTATCAGCAACTGGCAGGAGCCATATGGTTGTCGCTTTATTGTATGCAATGCAATCGCAATGTAATGCTTTACTTTATCGCTAAGCGGTAGCGATAGTCGTGGAAGCATAAGATTGGCGAGACGACAACGATGCTACGATGGAGATCAAGGTGTCGCGCCGGTGACGATGGTGATCATGACGGTGCTTCGGAGATGGAGATCACAAGCACAAGATGATGATGGCCATATCATATCACTTATATTGATTGCATGTGATGTTTATCTTTTTATGCATCTTATCTTGCTTTGATTGACGGTAGCATTATAAGATGATCTCTCACTAAATTATCAAGAAGTGTTCTCCCTGAGTATGCACCGTTGCCAAAGTTCGTTGTGCCCAGACACCACGTGATGATCGGGTGTGAGAAGCTCTACGTCCATCTACAACGGGTGCAAGCCAGTTTTTGCACACGCAAAATACTCAGGTTAAACTTGACGAGCCTAGCATATGCAGATATGGCCTCGGAACACGGAGACCGAAAGGTCGAGCGTGAATCATATAGTAGATATGATCAACATAACGATGTTCACCATTGAAAACTACTCCATCTCACGTGATGATCGGTTATGGTTTAGTTGATTTGGATCACGTGATCACTTAGAGGATTAGAGGGATGTCTATCTAAGTGGGAGTTCTTAAGTAATTTGATTAATTGAACTTAAACTTATCATGAACTTAGTACCTGATAGTATCTTGCTTGTTTATGTTGATTGTAGATAGATGGCTCGTGCTGTTGTTCCGTTGAATTTTAATGCATTCCTTGAGAAAGTAAAGTTGAAAGATGATGGTAGCAATTACACGGACTGGGTCCGTAACTTGAGGATTATCCTCATTGCTGCTCAGAAGAATTACGTCCTGGAAGCACCGCTGGGTGCCAGGCCTGCTGCTGGAGCAACACCAGATGTTATGAATGTCTGGCAGAGCAAAGCTGATGACTACTCGATAGTTCAGTGTGCCATGCTTTACGGCTTAGAATCGGGACTTCAACGATGTTTTGAACGTCATGGAGCATATGAGATGTTCCAGGAGTTGAAGTTAATATTTCAAGCAAATGCCCGAATTGAGAGATATGAAGTCTCCAATAAGTTCTATAGCTGCAAGATGGAGGAGAACAGTTCTGTCAGTGAGCATATACTCAAAATGTCTGGGTATAATAATCACTTGATTTAGATGGGAGTTAATCTTCTAGATGATTGCGTCATTGACAGAATTCTCCAATCACTGCCACCAAGCTACAAGAGCTTCGTGATGAACTGTAATATGCAAGGGATGAAAAGACTATTCCCGAGCTCTTCGCAATGCTGAAAGCTGCGGAGGTAGAAATCAAGAAGGAGCATCAAGTGTTGATGGTCAACAAGACCACTAGTTTCAAGAAAAGGGCAAAGGGAAGAAGAAGGGGAACTTCAAGAAGAACGGCAAGCAAGTTGCTGCTCAGGAGAAGAAACCCAAGTCTGGACCTAAGCCTGAAACTGAGTGCTTCTACTGCAAGCAGACTGGTCACTGGAAGCGGAACTGCCCCAAGTATTTGGCGGATAAGAAGGATGGCAAGGTGAACAAAGGTATATGTGATATACATGTTATTGATGTGTACCTTACTAGAGCTCGCAGTAGCACCTGGGTATTAGATACT
The DNA here is from genome assembly GCF_056163025.1 of Triticum urartu. Lineage (NCBI taxonomy): Eukaryota > Viridiplantae > Streptophyta > Magnoliopsida > Poales > Poaceae > Triticum > Triticum urartu. The sequence continues at coordinate 731,736,137 of NC_141875.1, forward strand.
GGTTCTGTTGCTAATATTTGCAACTCGAAAAAGGGACTACGAATTAAGCGAACATTGGCAAAGGACGAGGTGATGATGCGCGTGGGAAACGGCTCCAAAGTCGATGTGATCGCAGTCGGCACGCTACCTCTACATCTACCTTCAGGATTAATATTAGACCTAAATAACTGTTATTTGGTGCCAGCGTTGAGCATGAACATTATATCTGGATCTTGTTTGATGCGAGACGGTTATTCATTTAAATCAGAGAATAATGGTTGTTCTATTATATGAGTAATATCTTTTATGGTCATGCACCTTTGAAGAGTGGTCTATTTTTGATGAATCTAAGTAACACACATATTCATAATGTTGAAGCCAAAAGATGCAGAGTTGATAATGATAGTGCAACTTATTTGTGGCACTGCCGTTTAGGTCATATCGGTATAAAGCGCATGAAGATACTCCATACTGATGGACTTTTGGAACCACTTGATTATGAATCACTTGGTACTTGCGAACCGTGCCTCATGGGCAAGATGACTAAAGCGCTGTTCTCCGGTAGTATGGAGAGAGCAACAGATTTGTTGGAAATCATACATACCGATGTATGTGGTCCGATGAATATTGAGGCTCGTGGCGGATATCATTATTTTCTTACCTTCACAGATGACTTAAGCAGATATGGGTATATCTACTTAATGAAACACAAGTCTGAAACATTTGAAAAATTCAAAGAATTTCAGAGTGAAGTTGAAAATCATCGTAACAACAAAATAAAATTTCTACGATCTGATTGTGGAGGAGAATATTTGAGTTACGAGTTTGGTGTACATTTGAAACAATGCGGAATAGTTTCGCAACTCACGCCACCAGGAACACCACAGCGTAATGGTGTGTCCGAATGTCGTAATCGTACTTTACTAGATATGGTGCGATCTATGATGTCTCTTACTGATTTACCGCTATCGTTTTGGGGTTATGCTTTAGAGACGGCCGCATTCACGTTAAATAGGGCACCATCAAAATCCGTTGAGACGACGCCTTATGAACTATGGTTTGGCAAGAAACCAAAGTTGTCGTTTCTTAAAGTTTGGGGCTGAGATGCTTATGTGAAAAAACTTCAACCTGATAAGCTCGAACCCAAATCGGAGAAATGTGTCTTCATAGGATACCCAAAGGAGACTGTTGGGTACACCTTCTATCACAGATCCGAAGGCAAGACTTCTGTTCCTAAGAATGGATCCTTTCTAGAGAAGGAGTTTCTCTCGAAAGAAGTGAGTGGGAGGAAAGTAGAACTTGATGAGGTAACTATATCTGCTCCCTTATTGGAAAGTACTTCATCCCAGAAACCGGTTCCTGTGACATCTACACCAATTAGTGAGGAAGCTAATGATGATGATCATGAAACTTCAGATCAAGTTACTACGGAACCTCGTAGGTCAACCAGAGTAAGATCCGCACCAGAGTGGTACAGTAATCCTGTTCTGGAGGTCATGTTACTATACCATGACGAACCTACGAACTATGAGGAAGCGATGATGAGCCCAAATTCCGCAAAATGGCTTGAGGCCATGAAATCTGAGATGGGATCCATGTATGAGAACAAATTGTGGACTTTGGTTGACTTGCCTGATGATCGGCAAGCCATCGAGAATAAATGGATCTTCAAGAAGAAGAGAGGCGCTGATGGTAATGTTACTGTCTATAAAGCTCGAGTTGTCGCGAAAGGTTTTCTGACAAGTTCAAGGAGTTGACTACGATGAGACCTTCTCACCCGTAGCGATGCTTAAGTCCGTCTGAATCATGTTAGTTATTGCCGCATTTTATGATTATGAAATTTGGCAAATGGATGTAAAGACTACATTCCTAAATAGATTTCTGGAAGAAGATTTGTATATGATGCAACCTGGAGGTTTTATCGATCCAAAGGGTGCTAACAAAGTGTGCAAGCTCCAGCGATCCATTTATGGACTGGTGCAAGCCCCTCGGAGTTGGAATAAACGTTTTGATAGTGTCATCAAAGCATATGGTTTTATACAGACTTTTGGAGAAGCCTATATTTACAAGAAAGTGAGTGGGAGCTCTGTAACATTTCTAATATTATATGTGGATGACATATTGTTGATTGGAAATGATATAGAATTTCTGGATAGCATAAAAGGATGTTTGAATAAGAGTTTTTTCATGAAAGACCTCGGTGAAGCTGCTTACATATTGGGCATCAAGATCTATAGAGATAGATCGAGACGCTTAATTGGAATTTCACAAAGCACATACCTTGACAAAGTTTTGAAGAAGTTCAAAATGGATCAGGCAAAGAAAGGGTTCTTACCTGTGTTGCAAGGTGTGAAGTTGGGTAAGACTCAATTCCCGACCACTGCAAAAGATAGAGAGAAAATGAAAGATGTTCCCTATGCTTCAGCCATAGGCTCTATCATGTATGCAATGCTGTGTACCAGACCTAATGTGTGCCTTGCTATTAGTTTAGCAGGGAGGTACCAAAGTAATCCAGGAGTGGATCACTGGGCAGCGGTCAAGAACATCCTGAAATACCTAAAAAGGACTAAGGATATGTTTCTTGTTTAGGGAGGTGACAAAGAGCTCATCGTAAATGGTTACATTGATACAAGCTTTGACACTGATCCAGACGATTCAAAATCGCAAACCGGATACGTGTTTATATTGAACGATAGAGCTGTCAGTTGGAGCAGTTCTAAACAAAGCGTCGTGGCGGGATCTACATGTGAAGCGGAGTACATTGCTTCTTCGGAAGCAGCGAATGAAGGAGTTCATATCCGATCTAGGTGTCATACCTAGTGCATCCGGTGCAATGAAAATCTTTTGTGACAATACTGGTTCCATTGCCTTGGCAAAGGAATCCAGATTTCACAAGAGAGCCAAGCACATCAAGAGACGCTTCAACTCCATCAGGGATCAAGTCCAGGTGGGAGACATAGAGATTTGCAAGATACATATGGATATGAATCTTGCAGACCCGTTGACTAAGCCTCTCTCACGAGCAAAACATGATCAGCACCAAGGCTCCATGGGTGTTAGAATCATTACTGTGTAATCTAGATTATTGACTCAGGTGCAAGTGGGAGACTAAAGGAAATATGCCATAGAGGCAATAATAAAGTTATTGTTTATTTCCTCTTATCATGATAAATTTTTATTATTCATGCTAGAATTGTATTAACCGGAAACTTAGTACATGTGTGAATGAATAGACAAACAGAGTGTCACTAGTATGCCTCTACTTGACTAGCTCGTCAATCAAAGATGGTTATGTTTCCTAACCATAGACATGAGTTGTCATTTGATTAATGGGATCACATCATTAGGAGAATGATGTGATTGACTTTACCCATTCCGTTAGCTTAGCACTTGATCGTTTAGTTTTCTGCTATTGCTTTTTTCATGACTTATACACGTTCCTATGACTATGAGATTATGCAACTCCCGAATACCGGAGGAACACTTTGTGTGCTACCAAACGTCACAACGTAACTGGGTGATTATAAAGGTGCTCTACAGGTGTCTCCGATGGTACTTGTTGAGATGGCATACGTCAAGATTAGGATTTGTCGCTCCGATTGTCGGAGAGGTATCTCTGGGCCCACTCGGTAATGCACATCACTATAAGCCTTGCAAGCATAGTAACTAATGAGTTAGTTGTGGGATGATGTATTATGAAACGAGTAAAGAGACTTGCCGGTAACGAGATTGAACTAGGTATTGAGATACCAACGATCGAATCTCGGGCAAGTAACATACCTATGACAAAGGGAACAACGTATAGTGTTATGCGGTTTGACCGATAAAGATCTTCATAGAATATGTGGGAGCCAATATGAACATCCAGGTTCCGCTATTGGTTATTGACCGGAGACGTGTCTCGGTCATGTCTACATAGTTCTCGAACCCCTAGGGTCCGCACGCTTAAAGTTTGGTGACGATCGGTATTATGATTTTTGTGTTTTGATGTACCAAAGGTAGTTCGGAGTCCCGGATATGATCACAGACATGACGAGGAGTCTCGAAATTGTCGAGATGTAAAGATCGATATATTGGAAGGTTATATTCGGACACCAGATGAGTTCCGGGGGTTATCGGATAAATACCGGAGAACCGGGAGGTTACCGGAACCTCCCGGGGGGTTACTGGGCCATATGGGCCCAAGTTGAGGAAGAGGAGAGGCGGCCATCTAGGGGCGCGTGGCCCCCCTAGCCCAAACCGAATTGGACTAGCCCCCCCCCCTTTCCTTCTTCTTCTCCTCCCTTCCTTCCCCTCTCCTACTAGGACTAGGAAAGAGGGGGCAAACCTACTTGGAGTAGGATTGCCCCCACTTGGGCGCGCCTCTCCCCTTGGCCGGCCCTCTCCTCCTCCCCCTTTGTATACGGGGGTAGGGGCACCCCAAAGACACAAAAGTTGATCATTGATCCCTTAGCCGTGTGCGGTGCCCTCCTCCACCATAATCCACCTCAATCATATCGTAGCGGTGCTTAGGTGAAGCCCTGCGTCGGTAGCAACATCATCACCGTCATCACGCCGTCATGCTGACGGAACTCTCCCGTGAAGCTCTGGTGGATCAGAGTTCGTGGGATGTCAACGAGCTGAACGTGTGCTGAACTCGGAGGTGTCGTGCGTTCGGTACTTGGATCAGTCAGATCGTGAAGACGTTCGACTACATCAACCACGTTCTCATAACGCTTCCGCTTACGGTCTACGAGGGTACGTGGACGATACGCTTAAATTACTACACTAACTTTGAAAACATTGTTTATTTGTAAAAATCATAACTAATTATGAATTCAAATACTTCGTACTAAAATCTTGAAACTATATTTTCAAGACAGAACAGTTTTTTTTATGTAACCATACACCTCGATAATATTTCAATGGATTCAAAAGCATGATAGTGTTGTTTTCATTACCAAATACAGTATGCATATTTTCTTTGACATGTGCCAAAAGCTCATGCAAAAACTAAATGTTTATGTAGCAAAAGAAATTCATAGGTTGGTAATGTTTCGAAAACCGGGATATAAATGTGGGAACATATAATATTCATATGTTAAGAGAAAACCACAAACAAAACAAAATAGTACTTCCATAAATACAAATAGATTAGCATGATGTACATAATCTTCCCATCATACCAAACATCAAAATATACAATAATCCATGACTTACTACAATCCTCTCTTAAGTTCAGAAATACATGGTTTCTTCGTGGATCCTAATTCTATATTATGTATGTGGAATCACTCAAAACTTGTACACACTGAACATCACAAACACAATGACACTGTGTTTTTTTAGGTCCACTCTTGCACCTCTAGTATCATATCGTCCCCAAATCCACCAGTATATCAGTCACTTAATGATTCCTCTAATCCAAGAGATCAAGTGGACGTATTATCAATATTCAAATTGTTATATATAAGATGCATGTCAGTGGACGCTGATGTCATGATATGCACCCCGCAAAAAATCTAGTTTTGCAGTGAGATTTTGATGATTCTTGCGAGGAAACAAATGGGATTTTACCAACGAATTTATTCATAATAATAACATGATATGAGTAATAGAAAAATGATTAGCTTACTATTTGATGGCTTGGCAGAAGGTTTATATTTACATTTAATTTTGGTGTGAAAAAAAATTCAGGAAAAAAGAGGGAAAAACACACACCATATTAGAGGAGGGGCTATAAGGGTTTCTTGATGAACAAATATCTTTCTCTCTGTATCCTAGATTTCTAACATTGGAGAGCAAATAAGCATATAAGATATTAGACCATGAACTCCTCTGAGCAAATTATAAGAAGCACCCAGTCCTATTTAGGGAAGGGCCACATGGGGCATGTACGTGATAGTGAGTCTGCTATTGTTTATTTGTTCTCCCATGTCTTTCATCAAAACACGGTGGGAAAACTGAATGGTGGTGACTGGGGAGCAAAAGGCCATAACTTAAAATAAATATGATCACACTAAGGGTGTGATTAGTATCATTAAGCTAAATACTTCAAGTCCAAATGTCAATTCCAATATTTGAGGAAAGGTAATATATTTTTGTTGAAAGATATATCTATTTGTTATAAGCTATAGCACCTCTTATTAATGTCTTTCGGATACAAACAACCATGTTAAAGTTAGAAGAAACTAAAAAAAAAGGTCAACTAAGCTATCAGCATCGACGTGTAGTCTATCCGGCACAAAGGAGGACTTTTCTCCTGAAACATGCAGTTGACATACATGGGAAAATCTCAGCACAACCTGCCTCAGTATTTCCACAGGGAAGATCTCAGTTATGTTAACGTGGAAAATCGAACCTGTAGCTCGGTTGTGATGCGCACACCTGCTGTAACATTGAGTGATGCACCAATGTCCCATACAACATCTTTTCCTTTAATCATCTAGCAATTCACTGGCATAAAGAAAATCGATAATTAAATTCCAGCCTTATTGAATATCCCATGCAAACAGTGTCGTAATTCTTATTCTTGACACTGCGCTCGTGAATTGGTCGCTGGTGATAATCCTCGTTTCTCAATAAGCATGACAATTATAATATTTGATTAACTACTACCTATGGTGCCATATTATATTGTCAATGGATTCTAAGTAATTACTAATTACCCATGTTAAAATAGAGTGATGTACAGAGATCATGTGCCAAGAACTGATATGAGAGACTGGCTGCAAAATCATACAATGCATCAGTAATTCTTCTTGCCATAGTAATCTCATTATTGTTTCAGAAGTGCATAACATAGCATGCTTCTGAATTCTGAGTGCACTCCTGAAAAAGTAGATGGTGGTTCAGCTAAAAACAAACGTAGGAATTGTTGCTACTCAAAATTGAATTCCTGCAGTGATATGAATATATGTGCAGGATGGTAGCAAGAACGAACACCCCTACAAACTGAAATTTGCATCCAAGAATGCAGATGAGAAAGAGGCGTAACCTAAACATTAATAAAAAACTGACTGCCACTACTGGATTGTTGCTACTCAAGACCAGGTGAGGTGATGCATCCATCCTAGACACTACACGCTGCGGGTCGTCATCTTGGACATGATGACCTCCTTGCTGTAATATTTGATTAACATGTAATGGCTAGTTAACTCCTCATGTTATCATCAATCTACGTCCACATGTTCTAAATTTTCTCTAGAAAACGGTGGAGGCACTCGGCTCCTGTAGGAGAAAATTTTCACGTGGATTTAATTGGTGTCGTCCACCCAAATGACCTGTGGCCATTCATGATATTGGTAATAAGATGCAAAAAGAAATCCCAACACTGTTGAATATCTAGTAGATCTCTCACTAAAGGATGGCCCGAGGATGCGTGGAGGCTGGTACGCTGTTGTGTAGTCAGCTAGCTTCGAATTCTACACGTTATGCAATACAAAAAACATCCTGTATATACGACTATACGTACATGTGGTCATCGAGAGATATCTCGTGTGTGTGCGTGAGCTCCTTTTCCGGCCGGCTGGCCGCTGGTACATGCGTGTATTTTGACGCAGCCTGCGGAAGCTGCACGCAACAGTTCAATCCTTGGAAGCCAGGTTGCTCCGTTGATTCGTCTTATAACACGAACCAATCAGAGGGAGACCGAATAATTGGAATCTGGTTCCAGCCAGACCAAGGAGGAAACGGAGATGGCGAAAAATTGAAGGAAAGTTGGAGGATTGTATTCTCGTCTCCCGTCAATCGAGGAGGAAATGGAGATGTCGTAGTGATGGTACGGGAGGAGGGACTTGCGGCGGCTCTGGATGATCAGAGGAGAAGCTGGGAGAGGGAAGAGGACGCATCAGCCACCGGGTCGTGACGAGCCGATATGGTGGGCCTAGTACATTTTCTTCACGTTTGAGGGGTAGCGTTAGACTACAAATCGTATATGTGTATGACTCTTACCACGACTGTAGATTTCATCTAAACCATAGATTTAACAATCAAAGGCTAAATTTATCTATTTGTGAGAACTAACGTGGTGGCTCACGTTTGAGGTGTTGGGTTGGACTGCAAATCGTATATGTGTAGGACTCTTATCACGATTGCAGATTTCATCTAAACCATAGATTTAACATTTAATGGCTTAATTTATCTATTTGTGACAGTTAACATGGTAACTCCGGTGGTGCCTCCAATTAGTAAATATAAGATGGTGGATAAAAACATCAAGCTCGTCGACGTAATCCAGGTGATGCTGGTTCGCCGGATTCTCCCATGCCAAAGCCGAAGCTGCCCCTTATGGGAATTCGACCCGAAGAAGCACCGGACCTTGGAAAGGCTTTTCAGAACCACTCACGAAGACGCCTGGAAGTTGCTCTTTAAGGGCAACGACACGCCGCCAGCCATAGACTCGCACCGCGGGCACGATATTACCCATTCTGCCAATGTGGTAAGCCTTTCAGATGCATCCTCTACTTGCTCGTTTCAAGGAGGATATCTAAGCTTTATTTCTATTTCAGGTATGGACGGAGAGGGCGGAGCGGATTCAGTGTTCGGCTCCGCTACCCGAGGAACCAGTCATCCCGCTCCTGGCGAAGATGATGGTGCCGGCGCCCTATAAAGCGCCGGAAAAAAGGCCAAAAAGAAGGACAAGGGGGTCCGGAGTGGCCCCCGCCGCAAGGGAGCTTCGGATGTGTCGTCCGAAGACAAGACTCTCTCCTCCGCTGCCGAAGATGATGACGAGGAGGAGGAAGAAAGCAACTCTCGCCCTGATGGGGGGAGGAAGAAGAGGGCGGCCTCCACAAATCTGGAGGCGGAGGCGCCCAAGAGGGGGAAGGGTCCCCCTGCGGATAACTCCGTGGGGACATCGATAGCAGCCCGGAGCGGCGCCCCCGAAACAAGCCTCTAGCCGCGTCGTAAGTACTAAAAACCCGCATATGTCCATGCATCCGGCCTCTCTTGCTTCATAATATAATATGTTAATTTATGCCATTGCAGTCCGGCCCACGACAGCTCCCTGCGATCCTCATGAAGAGATTCGTTGGATTCGAAGGCGATGGCTGATGTCTACTACACAACCTTCTTCTTGTAGACGCTGTTGGGTCTCCAAGTGCAGAGGTTTGTAGGATAGTAGAAAATTTCCCTCAAGTGGATGACCTAAGGTTTATCAAGTCCGTGGGAGGCGTAGGATGAAGATGGTCTCTCTCAAGCAACCCTGCAACCAAATAACAAAGAGTCTCTTGTGTCCCCAACATACCCAATACAATGATAAATTGTATAGGTGCACTAGTTCGGCGAAGGGATGGTGATACAAGTGGTATATGGATAGTAGATAATAGTTTTTGTAATCTGAAAATATAAAAACAGAAAGATAACTAATGATAAAAGTGAGCGTAAACGGTATTGCAATGCGTTGAAACAAGGCCTAGGGTTCATACTTTCACTAGTGCAAGTCCTCTCAACAATAATAACATAATTGGATCATATAACTATCCCTCAACATGCAACAAAGTGTCACTCCAAAGTCACTAATAGCGGAGAACAAACAAAGAGATTATGGTAGGGTACGAAACCATCTCAAAGTTATTCTTTCCAATCAATCTGTTAGGCTATTCCTATAAGTGTCACAGACAGCCTAGAGTTCGTACTACAATAACACCTTAAGACACAAATCAACCAAAACCCTAATGTCACCTAGATACTCCAATGTCACCTCAAGTATCCGTGGGTATGACTATACGATATGCGTCACACAATCTCATATTCATCTATTCAACCAACACATAGAACCTCAAAGAGTGCCCCAAAAGTTTCTACCGGAGAATCACGACGAAAACGTGTGCCAACCCCTATGCATAGGTTCATTGGAGGAACCCGCAAGTTGGTCACCAAAACATACATCAAGTGAATCACGTGATATCTCATTGTCACCACAGATATGCACGGCAAGACATACATCAACTGTTCTCAAATCTTTAAAGACTCAATCTAATAAGATAACTTCAAAGGGGAAACTCAATCCATTACAAGAGAATAGAGGGGGGAAGAAACATCATAAGATCCAAATATAATAGCAAAGCTCGTGATACATCAAGATCGTATCACCTCAAGAACACGAGAGAGAGAGAGAGAGAGATCAAACACATAGCTACTGGTACATACCCTTAGCCCCGAGGGAGAACTACTCCATCCTCGTCATGGAGAGCACCGGGATGATGAAGATGGCCACCGGAGAGGGATTCCCCCTCCGGCAGGGTGCCGGAACGGGTCTAGATTGGTTTTCGGTGGCTACGGAGGCTTCTGGCAGCGGAACTCCCGATCTATTGTGCTCCCCGATGTTTTTAGGGTATATGGAGATATATAGGCGGAAGAAGTACGTCAGGGGGGCCACGAGGGGCCCATGAGGGTGGAGGGCGCGCCCAGGGGGGTGGGCGCGCCTCCCTACCTCGTGGCCTCCTCGAAGCTTCCCTTACGTGGACTCCAAGTCTCCCGGGCTTCTTCTGATCCAAAAACAAGTTCCGTGAAGTTTCAGGTCAATTGGACTCCGTTTGATTTTCCTTTTCTGCAATACTCTAAAACAAGGAAAAAACAGAAACTGGCACTGGGCTCTAGGTTAATAGGTTAGTCCCAAAAATCTTATAAAATAGCATACAAATGCATATAAAACATCCAAGGTTGATAATATAATAGCATGGAAAAATCAAAAATTATAGATACATTGGAGACGTATCAATGGCCAGCGAGTCACCGCCGGTCGCTCACTCTCCCACAGCCAAGGGCGGCGAGGAGGTGTTGTCCCAAAGGACTTTCCTTGGCCAGGGAGAGGTCCAGGAGGCCACCAGGGTGACGCCAGAGGGCGAAACCTCGGCTATCGGACGCATGGGGGAGCAGACCCCCATGGCGACTGAGGATGGTGGCTTTGCTCAGTTCGGCCCCGAGCCGAATACAAGTCCGGAGACCTATACGGCTCTGAAATCCGGTGACTAACCTCCTTCGAAAAAAGGGGGTGTGCCTATTCCGCCGGTGACCTCTGACCAACCAGAGGCACCGGATAATCTTCTGGAAGCACTACGATGCGCTTCCATTGTGGATGAACACCGTATCCTTATGGGTACGGTGATTGAGAGGGTTCAGTCCGTCAAGAGCGGACTAACCGAAGCCTGCAGCAGCCTGCTGACAAGTTTTGAGGTAAGCAACACAAAAGAGAAAATCCCAATATAGACAGTAGCCCCTAAGACACTGTCCGGTGTTCGGAAAGAAGAGCCGGATAGAGGATCACTTTATTTTCGCAGGAAACTAACTAAATATGTATTATATGAATAAGCAGGCGTCGTTGCTGGCCGCGACCTCACACACTGCCGAAGTCTCCAGACTAAAGCAGAGACTGGAGCGGGCCGAGGAGGAGCTCGGCCAAGCGAGGAAGCAGCTAGAAGACAAGCAAGGTATGTACTGACTGGCTGTATATTTGGAAAGAATAAATAATGCGTATTGACCATAGTGCCATGATATGTGTAGGAGCAGCGTCCGAGGTCAAGGTCCTTAAACAGGCCCTGGCCCAGGCCGAGGAGAAAGCTGCCAAGGAGAAAGCCGCCCGTGAGAAGTATGAGGCCCGGCTTGATGAGGTCCAGCAAGAGCTCCAGGATGCGGTGAAGAAATGTGAATCCTTGGAGCGCGACGTTTCGGCTCGAGAGACCAAACTTCCTACGGCCCGCCAAAGCGCCGAAGAGGCTCGGATTGAGGCCGAGGGCGCCTTCCAGGAGATCCAGGAGGCCAAGAAAATCGTGGCGGGTAAGCCGTTTAGTATGCAAAGCAAATATGTGAAGAAGCAGTATCTCTTACTAACCTGGATTCGGAGCTCTACTGAGAAGCTGTTCTGGTCGCAATATCTTGCGCCGGAACATCCAATGCCCTTTGGCGATTTGCTAAAACAGTTGGTCGAGCTGCATAGGGTGGCCGAACTGTCCACGAAGGATTTAATAATCTGGCTGTGGCCTGTCGAAGCTATACCCGGGAGCTACTTCGGGCTTGTGAATGCCTGCCCTCGGTTGGACGTTGTCAAGTGGTCGGTCTGCATCGAGGGCACGCGCATGGCCTTAGCCCGCGTCAAGGTGTGGTGGAAGAAGATGGACGCCGTCAAGCTTACGACTAGGGGACCGCTAGAGGGCAAGGAGCACCGCACGCCCGAACGGTATTTTGAAGACGTCCTGAAGGGGTCTCGTATTGTGGCGACGCAATGTGCGTATTACATTATTTTCGAATGAATACATTCATGTTGTCTCTGCCTTGTATGATGAAACAAAGTTGTTATGTAATATAATGTTTGTTATTTAAAAAATTTCACCTCCAGTGCGGCCGTGATGTGTGAAATCTGAGAGTTGGCCAGTCGTCGGCTTCTGCCCCCACGTAGATAGTACGGGGGTGTTCGGGATGTAATCTAAACACTGTTGATCCAATTGTTTGGTACATGAAGGAGGTGTTTAGCGTGACGAACCAGGCAATCGGACTATGCTGCTTTAGCACCCTCACTTAGCCATAGGAGTTTGACAACAAAAATATAGGCGCAGCCCCTAGTATCGGAACTAGGATGCTGTAAACACCTGATCAGGTAAGTACCGATCCCTTGCGTAATGTGGAAAAAATCTCTAAAGATTTGAGACCTCCGAAGAGCTAACCAGCTCCCGCCGCATCATGACAGTCAGTTTTCGGCTTTCTCTACTGAGGTGCTCCTCCGGGTAAACCAGGGCACAATCGCAGTAGTTCTCCCTTTAGCAAGCACAGGAGCTGGGCAACCCAACTGTTGACCAAAGACATGATTTGGAGCCAATGCATATAGTGCTAAATTCGGGGTGCCGAACTATACTGTAAAAAGCGTTCGGACTTTATTGTCTTGTTGTGGGGAGCTATGAAGCCCCTGGCAAATTGAAACATTCCAAAGTGTATGGATGCTACTTGATAAAGTTTTCAAGAAAGAAAAAGAAGAAAGCATAGTAAGCTAAAGCCGTAAAATTTGGGCCGCAAACTGTTTCCATTATAATCTCATTAGTGCGTTAAAGCGCATTTATACAAGTAGTGCAATAAACAGAATGCTATTTAATATGCCTTAACCAAGGGAGAGCTACGTGTGGGTCCTGAAAAAACTGGTAAAGGGATCGTTAAAGAAACCACCTAAAAATTCCCCAGTACGTCCATGCTTCTTGTTGTCTTGGTGTATTTATCCTTCGAAAAGAACCGATGGTCAAGCCGTCAGGAAAGGCCTGTGAAAAAGAAACCTGAAAAAAGCAGAAAAAAGGAAATAGTGAAAGTATGTGTGTCCGGGGGCGATGGAGCCGTATTGTGGATCACAAGCTAGTTATGCCTCTGTCTATGCCCATGGTATTTTCACTGCGTAGTTATGTACGCGCGGTACGTATGCCGCTGCTTGATCAGGGCTGGGACGGAGGCCGAATTGCTAGTAGAGCTCTTGACGAGCCGAGCTGTCCTGCTGTAGAATAGTCCGGACTCTTTTGACAGTGTCTGGGAGTTCGGCCGCCGAATTAAGGTTCTTCTTGGAAAGGCCGCTCTCTACTTCTGCTGCTAAGGCAGCGTTGTGCTCCTCGGTGCGGATGGAGCGTTCCGTGTTTCCATTGACTGTTATGACGCCACGTGGTCCCGGCATCTTGAGCTTTAGATAAGCGTAGTGTGGCACCGCGTTGAATCGAGCAAATGTGGTTCATCCAAGCAGTGCGTGATAGCCTCTGCGAAAAGGGACGATATCAAAGATTAACTCCTCGCTTTGGAAGTTGTCCAGAGATCCGAAGACAACCTCTAGTGTGATTGATCCCGTACAGCGGGCCTCTACACCTGGTATGACTCCTTTAAAGGTAGTCTTTGTGGTCTTGATCCGTGATGGATTAATGCCCATTTTGCGCACTGTATCCTGGTAGAGCAGGTTGAGGCTGCTGCCAGCGTCCATCAGGACTCGCGTCAGGTGGAACCCATCAATTATTGGGTCCAGGACCAGTGCGGCTGAACTGCCATGATGGATACTGGTCGGATGATCCCGACGATCGAATGTGATCGGGCATGACGACCATGAATTAAATTTTGGGGCAACTGGCTCTATCGCATAGACGTCCCTGAGCGCGCGCTTGCGCTCCCTCTTGGGGATGTGGGTAGCGTATATCATGTTCACCGTTTTGACAACAGGGGAAAACTTCTTCTTTCCCCTTGTGTTCGGTGGTCGGGGCTCCTCGTTGTTGTCCTCGCTTTGCGATCCTTTCTCCTTGCTTTCGGCATTTAACTTGTCAGCCTATTTAAAAACCCAATAATCTCTGTTGGTATGATTGGGTGGTTTGTCTGGGGTGCCATGGATCTGTTACGGACGATCGAGTAGGCGGTCCAAGCTGGATGAGCCTGAATTGTTCTTTTTGAACGGCTTCTTCTGCTGACCGGACTTAGAGCCACTGAATCCGGCATTGATCGCCGTATCATTGGTGTTGTCATTGTTGTTTTGACGCTTGTGTCTGTTGCGTCGGGACTTGTCGTTGTTATTTCTGGCTTCAAAGGTGCCGGCGTTGCTTGCATTGTTTTTGCTACGGGCCAGCCAACTATCTTCACCCGCACAAAAGCGGGTCTTGCGTGTCGTGAGGGCTGCCATGGATTTGGGCTTTTCTTGGCCGAGGTGGAGGGTGAGCCGTTCGTCGCGGATGCTGTATTTAAAGGCCTCTAGGGCTTCGGCATCCGGACAGTCGACGATCTAATTCTTTTTAGTTCGGAACCTAGTCCAGAATTTCCTGGCAGACTCTCCGGGCTATTGAACTATATGGCTTAAGTCATCGGCGTCTGGTGGCCGGACATATGTACCTTGGAAGTTTTCGCGGAAGGCGTCCTCCAAATCCTCCCAGCTGCCAATAGAGTTTTCGGGCAGACTGTTTAACAGTGCTGAGCTGGCCCTTTGAGTTTTAACGGGAGGTATTGAATGGCGTGGAGGTCATCTCCGCGGGCCATATGGATATGGAGAAGAAAATCCTCAATCCACACCGTGGGATCAGTTGTTCCATCGTATGATTCAATATTCATGGGTTTAAACCCTTCTGAGAATTCATGCTCCATTACTTCGTCAGTGAAGCAAAGTGGGTGTGCGGCGCCTCTATATCGGGCCACATCGCAACGTAGTTCCGATGGAGTCCGTCTGTGGTTTTCGGCCTGCGCATGACTAGGCTTGTCATGCTCGGCTTGATAGCCGTCGTCACGCATCGAGGCACGCCCCCCTGATCTGTAGATCGATCTGGCCGGACCTGTTTTATTCTTTAGGCCCTGCCGGAGATCATACATGTATCCCTGAGCAGTTTTGTCTCTGCCTTTATGGCGAGGTAAGGCGGACTGATGTTCGGCTTGTGTTGCCGCTTTGTCCCGACCACGTGGTGGCAGGGAGCAGCTGCCATGGTCTCGAATCCGTCGAAGATCGAGTCTCCGCGGATATCCGCGACGTAATTCGAGCTTCCAAATCTGACCTGATGTCCAGGGGCGTAGCTTTTGATCTGTTCCAGATGGCCAAGCGAGTTGGCCCGCAGTGCGAAGCCGCCGAACATGATGATGTGGTCGGGGAGGAAGACTTCCCCTTGGACAGCGTCGTTGTAGATGATTGAAGGAGCCATCAAATCTTTTGACGACGGCACAGTGGAACTCTCAATGAAAGCACCAATGTCGGTGTCAAAACCGGCGGATCTTGGGTAGGGGGTCCCGAACTGTGCGTCTAAGGTCAATGGTAACAGGAGACAGGGGACATAATGTTTACCCAGGTTCGGGCCCTCTCTATGGAGGTAATACCTTACTTTCTGCTTGATTGATCTTGATAAATATGAGTATTGCAAGAGTTGATCTACCACGAGATCGTAATGGCTAAACCCTAAAACTCTAGCCTATCTGACTATGATTATGGGGATATATGTCTATCGACCTAGCCCTCCGGTTTATATAAGCACCGGAGGGATCTAGAGTTACACAAGGTCGGTTACAGAGAAAGGAATCTTCATATTTGGACGCCAAGCTTGCCTTCCATGCCAAGGTGAGTCCCATCCGGACACGGGTAGAGTCTTCGGTATTTGTATCTTCACAGCCCATCAGTCTGGCCCATGTCCAATAGGTTGGACGCCCAAGGACCCCTTAGTCCAGGACTCCCTCAACGGCTCTCGCAGCAACAGCAGGTCCGCTGGACGGGGGTGGGAGTGGGCATGGGTAGAGGGGAAGGCCCTAGGGGAGAGAAGAGAGCAAGGAGGGGATGGGGAGAGATTGGAGAGTTGGCCTCTCGATCCAGAGGAAGACGATTGGTCGGTTGAGAAAGGGGGATAAGGTTCACTAGATGGGCGGTGCGTAGGGCCCATGCGACGCATGTCGATCCCTCCGGGCGGCTAAAAGCATGGTTAATAATACGGACAACGGTGGGCTATAAGGAGTTTCCATCTACAGCCAAGCTTATGGCCGTCATGTACAATAGTAAATTTTAAATGTGTAAAACTTTATTACTAGTTCGCTCACCTTACATCCTCACAAAATGGTTTGGGTCTCGTGTTGCAGCTGGCTACTAACCAAAAGCCCGTTTATTTTCACTCTCCTCTTCTCTCTTCTCCAACTAAGTAAAAATGTAATATTCTATTCCTTATAGCCTGAGTATGTCACCTTAATGTACTTGCTCTTATAGAACGTGGAAATCAATCGGGCAATTTGAAGAGTTTTCTTTTATATATATTTTTTGAGACAATCAAAGCTGGACCAGGACCTGGCCAAAAACAATACTGCTCGTTTACATTTTGGGCCCCTTTTTACAACTCGGTGCGGCCTCCTTTTCCCTACTGGGCTCCGAGCAGCCCGAAAGATCGTGTTGACACCAGATTTTGGCGCGGTTAAAAACTTGATTAAGATGGCCTCAAATAGAGAAGTGATCTACATGAAAAAGTTTCATATTGTTGATATGAACATCTTTGAAGTTTGGGTTATCGCCATCCGACCTCATCTCAAGGGCCGAAACTATGCTCAAAATTTTATGATTTTGTGTTCAGAGTATTGTTCGGCCAATTAGGCCTTCAAGACGACATCCTATGGGAAAAGTCCCTGAACGGATTGTCTTCGTCTTGTCGAGACGATTGATTTAGATATAAAAACCGTCTAAATCGGAGTTTGTATGCAAACGTTAGAGCCAAAACAGTGTGCTGCATAAGTTTGCCCCGAAAGTTCCGGGCAAAACTTCCGGGGAGGTTCCGGGCTAAACCAAAATTTGCACGCGGTGCGCCCCGAAAACTGAAATTTTACATTGTTTGCAGATTTGCGGGGCCGATTTCGACATCAAGATGACCTTGGATGAAAAAGTGATCAACTGAAGAGTTTTTGTCCATTGCAAGATCTACAACTTTTCTTTTGGGACCATTGTCATCCGAAGTAGTATGCGACCTGCAGATTCAGTGCAAGAGGGCTACTTGATATAATTTCAGCCCGGAAGTTCCGGGCTGACCGGAAGTTCCGGCCCTCGTAGTCCGAGTTAGGTTATCTTTTGATGTTTTGGACGGGATTTGAGTCCTTTTCTTGTACGGAAAGTCCAGCCGCCTCATATATATGTAAGGGGTGACGGCCGATTGAAGAACAACACACAATCGCAACGCATCTACCACTTTTTTCATCTACGTTTTGTCCTCCCCCCGTTCTTGCTCCCTCGTTCTTCGCCATTCTTCGTGTTGGAGAGCTGCGAATCTCGAGGCTTTAGGGGCGGCTTGACCGACATAGGGTAGCCCATAGCCGCCGCACTCACCGACGGGGTCCCTCCCGGGAGTGTGGGGTTTCGGGTCCTCAAAAGCTCTCTTCGGTCCTCTTGCGAATCGCGCTTCCGGTGAGACTCCTTCGACGTGAGCTACGGTGCATCACCCCCGGCGTCGAGGGTACACGTGACGCGTTCGTGTGCGAATACACTTTTTGGCGACTCTGCTGGGGACAAAGAGCAATCATCATCATCCATCATGGTCGATCTTCCCAAGCCATCTGAAGTGGATGCCGATAACATCATCAAGCCCAATTTTGAGGAATTATCGGCAGAACATCGCCAAGCTTTTGAGGAGTACAAGAAGGCGCGTGAAGAGAAGGAGATGAAGGAGTTCCTTGCTAAGTTCAAAAAGGACCGCCAAGGCAACATCACTTCAATTGAAGAAATCAAGTTTCCTCCTCTTCACAATGAGCAGCTAGTACCGGCTGTAAGCAAAATCTTCTCTCCTGAACAGCCGGCTGAAATTACTACTCTTATTGCTCAGAATAATGATCTTATTTACCAAGCTATCATAGACAATAATACTTCTCGAAATAATACTCCTCGGTCATATCATGGTAGTGGTAGTATGTCTGCTGGTGTGGAAAACTTTAGTCCAACTTTACCTATTTCTTCGGTGCCGCCCGTGCCGTTGAATTCCTATCCCAGTCAGACAAACCAACTTGTTTCTCCACCCTTTAATCCTTCCATGAATGTACCAAGTTCAGTGAATCCAACTGCATTGCTAGTTTACGGTTCGGCAAGTCCAAGTGGATTGCTGCCGAACTATGGTACAACATACACACCACCATCTCTTCCGACTAGCATTGTACCAACTATTAGAAATCATATTCACCATGTGCCACAACCACACGCAACGTCACTCAATACGAGTGATATTTTGGCTAATGTCAGAGAGGAAATGTCTAGGGTGTTCCGTGAGCATTGTGGGATTGAACTACCTAAACCACGAATTTCCAGGAAACCATATCTAGAAATTTTTGATGTCATGCCATGTCCTCCCGGATATAAAGTTCCAGATTTTGTTAAGTTTAGCCGAGAGGGCAAAAGACTACATGGGAGCATGTTAGTCAATACTTGGCACAATTAGGTGAGGCAAGTCACGAGACGAGTGGAAAGTACGTTATTTTCCTTTATCTTTAACCGGTACTGCTTTCTCGTGGTTTTCTGCATTACCACCCGGTTCTATTACTACATGGTTTTAATTGGGGCAAAAGTTTCATGATCACTTCTACGGTGGTGACAATGAGCTTAAACTATCCCATCTTACATCGGTTAAGCAAAAGCATGATGAATCGGTCTCTGATTATGTCAAAAGATTTAGAGATACAAAAAACCGGTGCTATAGTTTGGTGATAACCGAGAGAGAGATTTGGCTGATCTTGTGCTTAGTGGTTTGAGAACTCACATTAGAGAAAGCCTAGAAGGACATGAGTTTTTAAATATCAACCAAGTCTTGCAAAGGGCTTTGGCTCAGGAAAGCCGAAGCAAAGATCTTAAAGAGGTGCATAGATATAAAACTGATCGTCCTAAGATGAATATGGTTGAGTATGATAGTGATCACTCGGATGATGAGGGTGATATTTATGCTGCTGAATTGTTTGGCCATCTAAGGCCAAACTGTTTACTTGCAATGATTTAAAGTAGATTCGTAAGAATCATGATGAAGAGATGAAATTTACTTTCAACATTGCTAAGTGTGATAAAATATTTGATGCTTTGTTGCAAGCCAAGATTATTAGCATATCTCATACTTTACCGCCGTTCGAAGAGCTGAAACGGCGTGCTTATTGCAAGTATCATAATTCTTTTTCTCATGCTACTAATGATTGTAATGTTTTTCGACGACAGATACAATCGGCCATTAATGACGGGCGATTGAATTTTTCTGAGATGCAAGTTGATAAGCAGCCTTTCCCAATGAACACCATGCATTTGGAGGGGAAGAAGATGTTAATTCAGCCCAACATAGCCGAATCAGCTAATAAAAATAATATTGTCATTGGTGAGCCCAAGAAAAATAAGGAGAGCGACAAGATCTTGGGGAGACAAGTTGTGCTTGACAAGCGACCCGGTGGAAAGGAGGTAATCAAGATCACCATCAAGAATCCTACACTCGGGGGGCAACCACAAGTGCAAGAGAACACTCATGTCAAATTTGTTAAGCCCAAGAGTCCAGAGGTTGGAAAGTGGAAGACGAATGAAGCTAAAGTGCAGCGCAAGAGAATGAAGCCAACTTTTGATATGCTGTTGTCCAAGTATGCCAATCAAGCGGCGGGTTCTAGCTCTGACCGGGCATTAAATTTGAAGCGCTCAAGATCACCTCCTCGGGAAGAATTTCAGCATCACGCAAGGCCATATGGATCATGGGCACCGGGACCATGGATGGCGCCACCCCCCCTATGTGCCATACTACATGGGAGGCTACAATGGAGGATGGGGGCAGCCCCCAATAGCCCCTTATGCTTTTCATCCGGGTTCGGCTGAACCAAGGAGGCCCGTTCATGAGAGGCTTTTTACCCCACACGAGGCCGTTTGAACAACGGTGTCAATCGGCCAATGCATGATAATCATGGAAGGGTTGGCAAGCAAGTGTGGCGTGCTAAATCACCAAGTGCTGAAATTTCAGAGCCTGGCAAGCAAAAGGAGAAGAATACTAGTGCTGAAACTATTATGATAGGCACTAAAGAATTAACAATCAAAGAGCCGATTATTGGTGATAATCCGGCTGATTCTAATAAAGATGTGGTTGCTGTCCAGCAAGGTCCCATGGCTAATGATCACAAAGCTAGCACAAGCAAGGCCAAGTCGAGGGATCCAAAATATACTCAGCCTAAGTGGTGTCCTTCCGGTCTGACCAAGGCGCAAAAAAGGAGATTGCAGCGCATGAGGAGTCATGAGAAGGAGGAACAAGAAGCAGAAAAGCTAAGGGATAAATTTTTCAATGAAAGTCGTCCCATGGTACCCCCAAAACAAGTGTGGAGGCCAAAGAAAAAGGAAAGCATAGCAGCTTCTACATTGATCATAGCAACACCTACACCACCAACGGAGGACGATGCGGCTACTATTACATCGTCCACTTTGCCTACTACTTCCTCTTCCCTTGAAGATATTTTGGAGTCAGTGGACATGCTTGCAGAAGAAGATGAAATGCTTGATTATGAGTCTACACTGGTTCATGAAGGTATGGATATTAATATGGTGTATTACTTACCCGCTGAATTTCGTGCTATAGATGAAGAAGGGGAAGTAGCTCAGCTAGATTTTGGTCCTAAAAATGCAATATTCGAGAAGCCAAAAGAACCGGTGACGCACTTAAAGCCATTGTTCCTTAAAGGTCATATTAATGGATCGCCGGTTGCTAGAATGCTTGTCGATGGTGGTGCTGTGGTTAATCTTATGCCATATTCGGTTTTCAAAAAATTGGGGCTGCATGATGAAGAGTTAATAAAGACCAACATAGTGCTTAATGGATTTGAGGGAAAAGAGAAAACTAAAGCCAAAGGTGTAATTTATGTGGAGCTTACGGTGGGAAGCAAAACTTTGGCTACCGCCTTCTTTGTCGCCGAGGTGCAAGGTAACTACAATGTGATATTAGGCCGCGATTGGGTTCATGCAAACCAATGCGTGCCATCTACTATGCACCAGTTTTTAATTCAATGGGTTGATGATGAAGTTGAAGTCATTCATGCGGATAATTCGGCTTGTGTTGCTTTGGCTGATGCATCGGTGGATTGGCAACATCCCAATGCTACTTGCCTGACGGGGCACGACTTATCAGAATATGATTTTCTTAGCGCCACCAAAAGTGGTTTTGTGCCCGTTTCTTTAAAGCCGGTTGGCGGTAATCGGCTCCAAGGTATGATGTATTTAAATGGATCCTAACTCAGAGTGGTTACAGAAACGTCTTGTAGAATATCGGTCCGATGAGAACGATATGTATGAGTCCATAGAAGAGTTAGATGATATGGATAAACTAGGACAAGGTTTTACATCGGCCGATCCATTAGAAGAGATAGATATAGGAGATGGTTCAATTCCCAGGCCGACATTTGTAAACGAAAATTTAAGAGCCGATCATAAGGCTAAGTTGATCGAGCTATTAAAAGAATATGTTTGTTGCTTTGCATGGGAATATCATGAGACGCCAGGTTTAAGCCGAGAGCTAGTGGAGCATCCGTTACCTATAAAGGCCGGTTTTAGGCCATATAAGCAATCGGCCAGAAAGTTTAATCCAAAAACGTATGACCGGATCAAGGAAGAGATCGGTCGTTTGCTTAAAACTAATTTTATTAGACCTTGTAGGTATGCCCAGTGGATTTCTATCATTGTACCAGTAGAGAAGAAAGGCTCCGGCAAGTTGAGGGTGTGCATTGATTTCAGAGATTTGAATAGAGCTACACCTAAAGATGAATATCCTATGCCAATAGTCGATAAGCTTATTAATGATGCTTCTGGACATAAGGTCATTAGCTTTCTTGATGGTAATGCGGGGTATAATCAGATTTTTATGGTCGAAGAGGACATGTCCAAAACGGCTTTTCGATGTCCCGGTTTCCTTGGTTTATTTGAGTGGACAGTGATGACCTTTGGATTAAAAAATGCCGGTGCCACGTATCAAAGGGCTATGAATTTAATTTTTCATGATTTACTTGGTGTTATACTTGAGGTTTATATTGATGATATTGTTGTCAAACCGGATGCTTTTGAATCTCATCTAGCCGATTTGCTCTTAGCTTTTGAAAGAATGAAGAAATATGGGCTGAAAATGAATCCTTTGAAGTGTGCCTTTGGTGTATTGGCTGGGAAGTTTCTGGGTTTCATTATTCATGAAGATGGCGTGGAAATTGATCCCAAAAAGATAGAAGATATACAAAAAGTAGAGGCTCCAACATGCAGGAGAGATATGCAAAAATTCCTTGGCAATGTCAATTATTTGAGGAGGTTCATAGCCAATCTATCAGGGAAGGTTGATGCATTTACTCCTATCCTTCGGTTAAAGAATGATGTTGACTTTACTTGGGGGGGAAAACAGCAAGAGGCATTTGATATAATTAAGAAATATTTATGCACTCCTCCGGTTATGAAAGCGCCCAAGCACAGGGAGCCATTTAGACTTTACATTGCAGCGGAAGAAGGTGTTATTGGTGCTGTTTTAACTCAAGAGACCGAAGGGAAGGAGCATGTTATTACTTATTTAAGCCGATGCTTATTGGACGCCGAGATAAGGTATACATTTATTGAGAAATTATGCTTATGCTTATATTATGCTTGTACAAAATTGAGACATTACCTAGTGCCTAGTACTTGCATTATAGCTTGTCAAACCGATGTCATCAAGTACATGTTGCATAGGCCAATTCTTAGTGGTAGAATTGGCAAGTGGGCTTATGCTTTAATTGAATATGATTTGGCTTATGAATCTCTGAAATCCATGAAAGGCCAAGTCGTTGCTAATTTTATTGTTGAGCATCGGATTGATGACAAGCTTGATATTGATATAAACCTTGTCTCATTAGTATCATGGAGATTATATTTTGATGGTTCGGTTTGTAGCAATGGCCAAGGTGTTGGTATTGTTTATATATCTCCTCATGGTGCTGTTTTTGAAGCCTCGTGTTGCTTAGAATATTTTTGCACAAATAATCAAGCCGAATATGAAGCATTGTTATTCGGCTTAGAGATGTTGCTTGCCATAGGTGCTACACATATTGAGGCTTTTGGTGATTCGTTATTAGTAGTGCAGCAAATATCCAAAGTTTTTCATTGTTTTGACAAATCACTTAATGTTTATATTGATAAGTATCTAGATATAATTTCTACTTTGGATTATTTTAGTATTGCTCATATATCTAGACATGATAACTGGAAAACAAATGGGTTGGCACAACAAGCATCCGGCTATCGTGTAGATCATGGCATGCTTCATATTTTTCAAAGACCGATGTCTAGTCTTGCCAATAGAGGGGAGGCCGAACCGGAACCCACCGTTTCGGCCACTAATGAAATATTCAATGCAGGAGAAAATCAAGACTGGAGGAAACCCATTGTTGATTATTTGCGTGATCCTAGTAGAAGGGTGGACACATCTGTTCGGCGTATGGCTTTTAAATACACAATGAGAGATGATGGTCTCTATCGCCGAACGGTTGATGATGTTCTTCTAAAGTGCTTGGACGAGGACCAAGCGAGACTTGCTATGGGGAGGTCCATGAAGGTATTTGTGGCACTCATGAGTCGGCTCCCAAGATGAAATGGTTGCTACGACGTGCTGGATTTTATTGGCCAACTATAATTAATGATTGTTTCAGATATTACAAAGGGTGTGAAGCTTGTCAAAAAATTGGTGATATTCAGTTGGCTCCTGCTGCTATGTTACATCCCATTATCAAGCCGTGGCCTTTCAGAGGATGGGGTTTAGACTTTATTGGACAAATTCATCCGTCTTCCTCAAAGGGGCATCGGTTCGTATTGGTGGCAACCGATTATTTCTCTAAATGGTCTGAAGCAGTACCTCTCAAGAACATGACACATGTGGAGGTAATTAAATTCATAACCGAGCACATTATTCATAGATTCGGCATTCCTCAAACGTTGACTACAGATCAAGGCTCATCTTTTATATCACACCAAGTCAGAGAATTTGCTGAATCTTATAACATAAAGTTGCTCAATTCCTCTCCATATTATGCCCAAGCCAATGGACAAGCTGAGTCTAGCAATAAAATTTTAATCAAACTCATCAAGAAGAAGATTGAGGATAATCCAAGGAGATGGCATGAGCTACTGTCCGAAGCTTTGTGGGCGCACTTGAGGATAATCCAAGGAGATGGCATGAGCTACTATCCGAAGCTTTGTGGGCGCACAGAATCTCAAGGCATGGTGCTACAAAGGTAACTCCATATGAGCTCGTATATGGTTAAGAGGCCGTTTTACCAGTGAAAGTGAATTTGAATGCTTTGAGAATAGCCAAACAAAATGATTTATCGGTAGTGGACTTCTATAACTTGATGATGGACAATATTGATGAAGTCACTGGTAGAAAAAGGGCCTATAGTCCCGGTTCATAAGGGCCTTTAGTCCCGGTTCCTGAACCGGGAATAAAGTGTCGGTACTAATACCTACCCCCTTTAGTCCCGGTTCAATCCAGAACCGGGACTAAAGCCCCTCCACGTGGGCAGTGCGCAGAGCCCAGTAAGGAGACCCTTTGGTCCCGGTTGGTGGCACCAACCGGGACCAATAGGCATCCACGCGTCAGCATTTCTGTGGCTGGGGTTTTTGTTATTTTTTTGAAAGGGGGGGGGGGTTGGGGGTTTTGGGGGGTTAATTTAGGTGTTTCATATATTGTGTTAGCTAGCTATAATTAATATAGAGAAGTGTCCTCTCTTATGTCCGTGCTTGGTCGACGCTACGTACTATACATACGTATAGAGAGGACTAGACACGCTGGCTAGCTAGTAAAGCAAATGAAGGAAACAGAAGATCGTCATGAACATATATGCATACAGAGAGAAGTGATATCAACCACCTCTCCTTCTCCGAGAGATTGGTCGAACAACAAGTTCTCGTATATCTATCTGACACTACCGGCTACATATATCCAATAATTATCTCTTACAAATATAATCATACGGACTCAGGGTCCACACAGAATTCTCCGTTTTCAGGGATCACGTGGTCAAGAAAGAATGCCGCCAATTCCTCTTGAATTGCTCGCATGCGAGCTGGTGCTAGGAGTTCATCCCGCTTCCGAAACATCTAATTTGAAGAAGGGGGTCAATACATATATATATGAATGAATGAAACTCAACACAAATGATGGTAATAAAATAAAATTGTGAATGTTGTTATTTACGTACTTCGTATTGTTCGTTAGAGTACCCGCCCCGATCACACGTCGTGTGGCGGATGGACTCGCAGATGTAGTATCCACAGAAATCATTCCCTTGTTCCTGCCACAACCACTTTACAAGAAATAGAGGTCAATCAAACTGATAAGAAAGAATGCTAAATGGTATTGATGAAACTAGCGCTTGAATCACTAGGAGATGCGCGGAACATGCTACTATAGTACTTACTTTCGGGTGTCTAAATTCCAGCTCCTTCGGCAGTCCCGGAACTTTTTTGGTGAATTTTCTCCAAACCCTGCCGGACAAAGAAAACAATTACTTGATATCAGGAAATGAACAAAGTTGCTGATATGGTGGATAATGATCTATTTAACTTACTTCTTGAGGATTTCAGTCATGTCTGCATAGTCCTGGGGATCTTTTCGTTTTGAGTCTAAGACGGTTACTAGTCCCTGCTCAAGCTTAATCTCTAGGAGAATATAGTGGAAACTGCACACGCATGCATAACTCATGAATTACATTACTATAACCTTGACTAATATATAAGGGAAACCGAATACGCACAAGACAGTAACACTCACTTTTAGTTGTAAGGAAAGAGTACTATATCTTTGTTTTGATTTATTACGAACGATTGTAGCAAGTTGGCCTCGGTATCTGCGGCATGAAGTTTAACCTGAGTTGCATCTATGAGATATGTGTTAATGAACCCAATATCACCGACTTGTCTTTTCTTCAATTCGACGATCTTCAATCTGCATAATATAGTGAGGATGATTATAAATACATGCAATGAAAGAGCTAAGCTATATAGAGAAACTTAATGACAGAAGTAGTACTACTTACAGACAGTAGCAGGCGACCGTTGTTTTATCGAGGGCCAATTGATTGAAAAACTGATAGAACTCCTCAAATGGAACAGGCAACAGATCAATTCCAACGAGGTCATGCTCCTTTTTAACTTTCACATACAAAGTACTCCTCCCCCCAGAGTCTCCGCAGATTTTCAAGTACCAATCATGCAATCTTCGCATCATCGTTGATAGAGATCTTTCATCTTTGACGAGAGGCTTCCCGTACTCGTATCTTTGTATCTGCATGTCCATGGGTTCATAATGTACTTCGTCGGGCAGGTAATCTGCAAGATTGCTATAACCGGGCACCATCCTCGGATGATTAGCGACGTTGTGGCTAGGCACCTTGAGCGGGGGGCATGATTGCTTCGCTTGTTCGCCGAGCTGGGCAATTTGTGTCCCAGCTCGTCGTTCTTTCAGCCTTTGATCACTGACAGTACTTCCCGGCCGCTCCGCTTCGGCAAATTCCTTTCCAATAATGCGGTCATAGTTTCCTTTCGGCGGATCAGACTTCGGTGGTTTTGTTAGGGCAGCCAGAGTGCGCTTCACTTTCACCCAATCTACCTTCTCCTCCGGAGGTGGATGTTTCTTTGCTTTCACCCCTTCAAAGAATTTCCTCACTTCTTCTCGCGCGATCTCGGCGTTCTCCTCCTGGGTCCTCTCGTATGGTAACTTCTCTGGAGTCTTCAGAGAAGGACCGAATCTGTATGTCCTCCCGCCTCTGGTTGTACTGCTAGACGCCGACCGAGCAGACGAAGCGGTTGTCTTCTTTACTTGCTTAAGAGGCGGAGGAGAAGGACTACGACGCGCCGGAGCAGCTGGAGCAGCGGCAGGTCTCTTCCGCCCTTGCTAACGAGGCAGAGAAGGAGGAGGCTGGCTGCTCGGGCGCGTCGGCGCAGGCGGAGACGGAGGCAGAGTGCCGCCACGCGCCGGAGAAGGAGCCGGCCGAGGGCCCTGATCGTCACTCGCCGGAGGATGAGGCGGTGGAGGAGGCGGAGTGCCCTGACTCGCCGGAGGAGGAGGAGGAGGCGGAGGCGTCCAGTTCGGAAGGTTGATGAGCTCCTTCTGCCATAGGCATGGAGTCTTCAGAGCAGACCCCAGCCGAGTCTCCCCTTCACCGGTAGGGTGGTCAAGCCGGAGGTCCTCAAATCCCTCCGTTATCTCATCCACCATCACCCTAGCATATCCTTCTGGAATCGGCCGGCAGTGAAAAGTTGCACCGGGTTCAGTAGGATAAACAGAGCCAACAGCCGCCTTGACCTTCAAATTCATCCATTGCGTCATAAGGTGGCAATTTTGGGACTCCGTTATAGCATCCACAGGATAGCTGGCATGAGCCGTCAAGGCATGCTCCGGCTGAAGCAGCTCGGTGGAAGCCACGCTGCTTCTGCGCTGAGATTGCGGGGTAGCTTCGGGGGAGGCTTCGACAGTACGTTTGCTGCGATTTGCTTCTCGTTCCTCTATCGCTTGTACCCTTGCGTGCAGCGCCTGCAGTTCGGTCTGCTGCACTTTTTTCCTCCTCTCATGGGATTTGTAACCGCCTATGTCCGGAAACCCAACCTTCTACGGAACGGAGCCTGGCGTGCCTCGTGTCCGTCCAGGGTGCTCAGGATTCCCGAGGGCCATTGTGAGCTCGTCGTGCTCTCTGTCTGGAAAGAACGTCCCTTCCTGCGCTGCTTCGATATACTGCTTAAGCTTACTGACTGGTATGTCCATTTGTTCGTTCGTCCAAATGCACTTCCCTGTTTCAGGGTCCAAGGTTCCGCCAGCCCCGAAGAACCAAGTCCGGCAACGGTCTGGCCAGTTATTTGTCTCTGGTTCGATCCCTTTATGAACCAGATCATTCTCAACCTTGGACCACTTAGGCCGGGCTACGAGGTAGCCACCTGACCCCGTGCGATGGTGAAGCTTCTTCTTCGCAGCATTTTGCTTGTTTGTCGCCGACATCTCCTTACTCTTTTCCGATGTCTTGTGGGCCACAAATGCAGGCCAGTGATCTCTGATCTTCTCATATCTGCCCTTGAATTCTGGTGTCTCATTATTTTTGACAAACTTATTATTCAGCTCTTTCTTCCACCTCCTAAATAGTTCTGCCATCCTCTTCAGAGCAAAAGACTTGATTAATTTCTCTTTAACTGGGTTCTCTGGATTATCCTCTGGCGGTAGGGTGAAATTTGACTTCAGCTCAGTCCAAAGATCATTTTTCTGCATATCATTGACATAAGACACCTCAGGGTCTTCTGTAGCCGGCTTAAACCATTGCTGGATGCTTATCGGGATCTTGTCCCTAACCAGAACCCCGCACTGAGCAACAAATGCGCTCTTTGTCCGGAGGGGTTCAATAGGTTGGCCGTCGGGCATGATAGTTGTGATCTCAAGCTTTTCATCTGAGCTCAACT
The DNA here is from genome assembly GCF_056163025.1 of Triticum urartu. Taxonomy (NCBI): domain Eukaryota; kingdom Viridiplantae; phylum Streptophyta; class Magnoliopsida; order Poales; family Poaceae; genus Triticum; species Triticum urartu. Next base: position 731,764,977 of record NC_141875.1, read on the forward strand.
TTTTCTTTGGGCCTCGTCTCTTTACCGAAGTTGTGCTCGATCCGGAGGGCTAGAAAAAAGAACAAAGACTTAATTAATATGTGTACATACCAAAACAATGAATGCATCAATCAGCTAGTCAGCATAGGCTTAACTAATATATATACCTGGCCGGACTCGGTTCGGTCACCGGAGCCGTCATCACGGTCTCCTTCTTGCACCGGCATTGGGTCACCAGAGCCGTCCTCATGTTCTTCTTCTTGCACCGGCGATATGATGATGTTGATGATGTTTTTTTTCCTGTTGATGATATGATGATGTTTTTTTTCTGTTGATGATATGATGATATTTTTTTCTATTGATGATATATGTGATGATGTTTTTTTTCATATATGCATTTTTCATATATGTATTAATTTTTTTAAGTTGTTAGTAGATATCGATTTTAGGTTAGTGCATTTTATCACTGATTTTAGGTTAGTTGAGCCTCTTTAGTGCATTTTATGTTTGTTGCATTTTAGGTTAGTGCATTTTATGTTAGTGGAGAGGAAAATGTAAAATAAGGAAAAGGAAAATAAGTAGAGAAAGAAGGAGAAGAAGAAGGAGAAGACGAGGAGAGGAAGAAAAGGAAGAGGAGAAGAAGAAAAGAATAGAGGAGAAGAAGAGAAAATTAGATCTTCTCTTTTTTTTTCTTCCTTTTTTCTTTGACACGTGGGGGGGTCGAGAACACCGGACATTCATGAGAGAGGCGAGGAAGAAGGGGAAGAAGAGGGAGAAGAAGAGGAGAGGAAGAAGAGGAAGTCTTCTCTTATTTTTTCTTCTTCTTCTTCCTCTTTATTTTATCGGGAACGAGGGTCGTCGAGAGGGTCGCCGAGCGGTAGAGGAGAAAACCTAAATAGAAAGTATCGTCGGTGTGAGATACATGTACCGTCGATGTCGGACACTACATCCACATCCCACAAGTGGCGCGGGCTTCGACGCCCACGTCACTTGTGGGACGTGGATGTAGTGTCCGACACCGAAGGCCACATGTATCTCACACCCACGATACTTGCTAGCTATTTCGGGTTTCCTCTACCGAAAAGAAGAGGAGAAATAAATAAGAAGAAGAAAAAAAAGAGGAGAAGAAGAAAGGAATAGTGGAGAAGAAGAGAAAATAGAATCTAGGGCCGGCGCCGGCGCGGGGCGACGACGGGGCGGGGCGGCGACGGGCTCGGGGCGGCGACGGGGCGGGGCGACGGCGGCGGGCTCGGGGCGGGGCGACGGCGGCTGGCGTGGGGCGATGACGGGCTCGGGCGACGGTGCGGGGCGACGACGTACGGGCTCGGGGCGGCGACGGGGCGGGGCGGGGCGACGGCGGGGCGGGGCGGGGCGACGGCGGGGCGGGGCGACGGCGGCGGGCGCGGGGCGACGACGGGCTCGGGACGGCGACGACGTACGACGACGACGGGCTCGAGGCGGCGTCGGGGCGAATGGGAGCGGTTGGCCAAAATTTCGCAAGTGCTGGCTTATATAGCCAGAGCAATGGTCCCGGTTTGTGGCACAAACCGTGACCAATGCCCCCCTTTGGTCCCGGTTGGTGCCACGAACCGGGACCAAAGGCCAATTTTCGGCAGCCCAAAGGGCGGGAAGCGGCGGCCTTTGGTCCCGGTTGGTGGCACCAACCGGGACTAAAGGGGGGCAATGGTCATGGTTGGTGCCACGAACCGTGACCAATGCCCCCTTTAGTCCCGCTTGGTGCCACCAACCGGGACCAATGCCCTTGTGCGCCCCGCGCCCAAAAGTTTAGTCCCACATCGCTAGCTGAAGGGCGCCGGCACTGGTTTATAAGCGCTGCTCTGCCTCCCCATTCGAGCTCCTCTCTAATGCAGGCTTTCGGGCCTAAACCTGCTACTACCTGTGGGCCTATTGGGCCTCTGCGGGCCTGAATCCTGGCCCATGTAGGGTTTCTAGTCGTATTCAGGCCGTGGAGGCCCAGTAGGTGGCATTTTTTTTGGTTTTTTCTTTTTTATTTCTACATTTTTTTGGTTTTTTATTTTTTTTATTTCTACTTAAAACAAAATACTTACAGTTTTTTAGTGATTTCTTTTTGCTTTTAGGTCACAAAAATTATAAACTTTCTGTTAGTGCCATTAGTTTTAAATTTTAAATAGTTTAAATTTGAATTTTTAAAAATTTGTGTGAATCACTAGTTTATGAATAACTTTACTATAAAATTAGAATTTTTTTCTATTTATTTTTTATTTCTACTTACAACTAAATACTTACAGTTTTTTAGTGATTTCTTTTGGCTTTTAGGTCACAAAAATTATAAACTTTCTGTTAGTGCCATTAGTTTTAAATTTTAAATAGTTTAAATTTGAATTTTAAAAATTTGTGTGAATCACTAGTTTATGAATAACTTTACTATAAAATTAGAATTTTTTTCTTCTTTGCTATTTATTTTTTATTTATACTTATAGTTTGATTTTAGGTCACAAAAATTATATTCTTTTTGCTATTGAAGAATATTATAGTTTTATTTTAGTTGATCATAACATAATATTTTAATTGATTGTTTTTATTTTCATAAAAGTTTTGTAGTTCATTCTGTTTGCTATTAATTCATTCTTTGAGCTAAATGACTCTGAAATTGGAAAGCATTTCAAAATGAACTCTGAAAAGGTTGAAAGTTGGCATGGTATCATCATTTCACCCACATAGCATGTTCCAAAAAGTAGAGAGGGTTACGACAAAAACTTGATGCACTTCGTGTACAAAATGGACAATCACTTTCGAAGTATCAAAGTTTCAAACCATAAGACATGAAAGCATTTCAAATGAACTCTGAAAAAGTTGAAAGTTGGGATGCTATCATAATTTCACCCACATAGCATTTGCTTATTGCGGGAGAAAGTCTTCACTTTTTCTTCGCTTGTGTCATTTGCTTATTGCGCCGTAACCATGGATAATCTTCATTGTTTATCAGGATGCTTGGGTCAGCCTTGACATTGAAGGGAGGAATTTCAGGAAACTTTTCATAATCTTCAGACATGTCTGTCTTGCCGTCCACTCCCAGGATGTCCCTTTTTCCTGAAAGAACTATGTGGCGCTTTGGCTCATCGTATGATGTATTCGCTTCCTTATCTTTTCTTTTTCTCGGTTTGGTAGACATGTCCTTCACATAGATAACCTGTGCCACATCATTGGCTAGGACAAACGGTTCGTCAGTGTACCCAAGATTTTTCAGATCCACTGTTGTCATTCCGTACTGTGGGTCTACCTGTACCCCGCCGCCTAACAGATTGACCCATTTGCACTTAAACAAAGGGACCTTAAAATCAGGTCCGTAGTCAAGTTCCCATATGTCCACTATGTAACCATAATATGTGTCCTTTCCGCTCTCGGTTGCTGCATCAAAGCGGACATCGCTGTTTTGGTTGGTGCTCTTTTGATCTTGGGCGATCGTGTAAAATGTATTCCCATTTATCTCGTATCCTTTGTAAGTCAATACAGTCAAAGATGGTCCCCTGGACAACAAGTACAGCTCATCACAAACAGTGTTGTCACCTCTGAGACGTGTTTCCAACCAACTGCTGAAAGTCCTGATGTGTTCACATGTAATCCAGTCGTCGCACTGCTTGAACTGTGTAGTGTGCTTGAGACCAAGAATATCCGTCCCTGCATATTATTGAGTCACTTCCAAGAGTGCCTTTTCCAGTCAGTCTCCCCTCATACCGCGATTTAGGGAGACCTATCTTCTTAAGGCCAGGAATGAAGTAAACACAAAACCCGATAACATCCTCTGTTTGATGGCCCATGGAGATGCTTCCTTCTGGCCTAGCGCGGTTACGGACATATTTCTTTAGGACTCCCATGAACCTCTCAAAGGGGAACATATTGTGTAGAAATACGGGCCCCAGGATGACAATCTCGTCGACTAGATGAACTAGGACGTGCGTCATGATATTGAAGAAGGATGGTGGGAACACCAGCTCGAAACTGACAAGAAATTGCGCCACATCACTCCTTAGCCTTGGTACGATTTCTGGATCGATCACCTTCTGAGAGATTGCATTGAGGAATGCACATAGCTTCACAATGGCTAATCGGACATTTTCTGGTAGAAGCCCCCTCAATGCAACCGGAAGCAGTTGCATCATAATCACGTGGCAGTCATGAGACTTCAGGTTCTGAAACTCTTTCTCTGGCATATTTATTATTCCCTTTATATTCGACGAGAAGCCAGTCGTGACCTTCATACTGAGCAGGCATTCAAAGAAGATTTCTTTCTCTTCTTTCGTAAGAGCGTAGCTGGCAGGACCTTTATACTGCTTCGGAGGCATGCCGTCTTTTTCGTGCAAACGTTGCAGGTCCTCCCGTGCCTCAGGTGTATCTTTTGTCTTCCCATACACGCCCAAGAAGCCTAGCAGGTTCACGCAAAGGTTCTTCGTCACGTGCATCACGTCGATTGAGGAGCGGACCTCTAGGTCTTTCAAGTAGGGTAGGTCCCAAAATATAGATTTCTTCTTCCACATGGGTGCGTGTCCCTCAGCGTCATTCGGAACAGCTAGTCCACCGAGACCCTTTCCAAAGATTACGTAGTGTAAATCATTGACCATAGCAAGCACGTGATCACCGGTGCGCATGGCGGGCTTCTTCCGGTGATCTGCCTTGCCTTTGAAATGCTTGCCTTTCTTTCGACATTGATGGTTGGTCGGAAGAAATCGACGATGGCCCAGGTACACATTCTTCCTGCATTTGTCCAGGTATATACTTTCAGTGTCATCTAAACAGTGCGTGCATGCGTGGTATCCTTTGTTTGTCTATCCTGAAAGGTTACTGAGAGCGGGCCAATCGTTGATGGTCACGAACAGCAACGCCTTAAGGTTAAATTCCTCCTGTCTGTGCTCATCCCACGTACGTACACCGTTTCCATTCCACAGCTGTAAAAGTTCTTCAACTAATGGCCTTAGGTACACATCAATTTCGTTGCCGGGTTGCTTAGGGCCTTGGATGAGAACTGGCATCATAATGAACTTCCGCTTCATGCACATCCAAGGAGGAAGGTTATACATACATAGAGTCACGGGCCAGGTGCTGTGATTGCTCCTCTGCTCCCCGAAAGGATTAATGCCATCCGCACTTAAAGCAAACCATACATTCCTTGGGTCCTTTGCAAACTCATCCCAGTACTTTCTCTCGATTTTTCTCCACTGCGTCCCGTCAGCGGGTGCTCTCAACTTCCCATCTTTCTTTTGGTTCTCACTGTGCCATCGCATCAACTTGGCATGCTCTTCGTTTCTGAGCAAACGTTTCAACCGTGGTATTATAGGAGCATACCACATCACCTTCGCAGGAGCCCTCTTCCTGAGGGGATCGCCGTCAACATCACCGGGGTCATCTCGTCTGATCTTATACCGCAACGCACCGCATACCGGGCATGCGTTCAGATCCTTGTATGCACCGCGGTAGAGGATGCAGTCATTAGGGCATGCATGTATCTTCTCCACCTCCAATCCTAGAGGGCATACGACCTTCTTTGCTGCTTATGTACTGTCGGGCAATTCGTTATCCTTTGGAAGCTTCTTCTTCAATATTTTCAGTAGCTTCTCAAATCCTTTGTCAGCCACAGCATTCTCTGCCTTCCACTGCGGCAATTCCAGTATGGTACCGAGCTTTGTGTTGCCATCTTTGCAATTGGGGTATAACCCTTTTTTGTGATCCTCTAACATGCGATCGAACTTCAGCTTCTCCTTTTGACTAATGCATTGCGTCCTTGCATCGACAATGACCCGGCGGAGATCATCATCATCGGGCACATCGTCTGGTTGCTCTTGATCTTCAGCAGCTTCACCCGAGGCAGCATCATTGGGCACATCGTCTGGTTCCTCTTGATCTTCACCAGCTCCCCCCGTTGCAGCATCACCGTATTCAGGGGGCACATAGTTGTCATCGTACTCTTCTTCTTCGCCGTCTTCCATCATAACCCCTATTTCTCCGTGCCTCGTCCAAACATTATAGTGTGGCATGAAACCCTTGTAAAGCAGGTGGGAGTGAAGGATTTTCCAGTTAGAGTAAGACCTCGTATTCCCACATTCAGTGCATGGACAACACATAAAACCATTCTGCTTGTTTGCCTCAGCCGCATCGAGAAACTCATGCACGCCCTTAATGTACTCGCGGGTGTGTCTGTCACCGTACATCCATTGCCGGTTCATCTGCGTGCATTATATATAATTAAGTGTCCAAATTAATAGAAGTTCATCATCACATTAAAACCAAAGTGCATACATAGTTCTCATCTAACAACATATAGCTCTACAGAGCATCTAATTAATTAAACCATACATTGAAACTATGTAAAACATTTCAATGCGAAAACAAATGCGATCATAATCGCAACCAAGGTAACAATTGATCCAACGGCATAATGATACCAAGCCTCAATATGAATGGCATATTTTCTAATCTTTCTAATATTCAAGCGCATTGCATCCATCTTGATCTTGTGATCATCGACGACATCCGCAACATGCAACTCCAATATCATTTTCTCCTCCTCAATTTTTTTTATTTTTTCCTTCAACAAATTGTTTTCTTCTTCAACTATATTTAACCTCTCGACAATAGGGTCGGTTGGCATTTCCGATTCACATACATCCTAGATAAATAAAATCTATGTCACGTTGGTCGGCATAATTTTCATAAACAATAAATGAACCAATAGTTATAAAGATAATATACATACCAAATCCGAATCATAGACAGGACGAGGGGCGATGGGGGCGGATACCAAAACCATCGCACTATATAAGATGCAATAATAAATGTAAGAAAATGATACAAGTATCTATCTAAACATACAAGTAAGAATATTTTTCCTTTCAGAAAGAAGATAAGAACAAGAGGCTCACCACGGTGGTGTCGGTGATGAGATCGGCGCGGGTGATCGACGGCGGTGAAGACGGGGACGGGGCGTGACGGACCGCTAAATCTAGACAAATCTCGAGGAAAATGGAGCTTGGAGGTCGAGCTTCGAGAGGAGAAAGCTTAAGTAGTGTGGCTCGGGCATTCCATCGAACACCTCATGTGCATAGGAGGTGAGCTAGAGCACCACAAAGCCCTCTCCCCCTCGGCCAGAAAAAACAGAGCACTGTGCTCTGCTCGCGGGCGAGGGGTATATATAGGCAATTCATTGGTCCTGGTTCGTGGCATGAACCGGGACTAAAGGGGAGCCTTTGGTCCCGGTTCAAGCCACCAACCGGGACCAATGGTGGTGGGCCAGGAGGGAGGCCCTTTGGTCCCGGTTCATCCCACCAACCGGGACCAAAAGGTCCAGATGAACTGGGACCAATGGCCCACGTGGCCCGGCCGGCCCCCTGGGCTCACGAACCGGGACCAATGCCCACATTGGTCCCGGTTCTAGACTGAACCGGGACTAATGGGCTGATGCGGCCTGGACCATAGCCCTGTTTTCTACTAGTGAGAATGCGTCGTAATTTTTTGTAGTTGCCCCAATTGCAAGTTGACCATTGACTCATAACTAAGAGGCACCTATGCTTGATATGTCACTATCGTCCTAAGCAAAGACATGGCCGATAAATAGCTATCGCCCTTAGCATAAACATGGCCGATATATAATTATCGCCCTAAGAAACTATAAATGGCCGATGGAGTGTTGACATCGTCCTTAGAACAAATACATTGCAAATTATTTTTCGGCACGCAAGTTTTGCCGAAAAACAGGGGGGCATGTGTTGACACCAGATTTTGGCGCAGTTAAGAACTTGATTAAGATGGCTTCAAATAGAGAAGTGATCTACATGAAAAAGTTTCATATTGTCGACGGCAAGTGTGGGGTTTCAGGGGTTCAAGGTTTAGGGTTTAGGGGAGAGAGCTTTTTCATGTAGATCACTTCTCTATTTGAGGCCATCTTAATCAAGTTCTTAACCGCACCAAAATCTGGGGTCAACAGATCGCTCAGCCTAGACTTGCTCGTGATCATCCTACACATTTTTCCAGGCTAAGTTAGGATAGGTATGCAGGTTTAGCACGGAAATGGATCATGCCGTCGCACACGACCGCAGGTGACGGCTGTGGTGTCTAGAGGCGCTCGGCGGCGGCAGGTGGGTGGCCCAACCTCCACCCAGATCTATGTGAAATGAATGGTGCACTACTAGGAAAAGGGCTATAGATGGAAATGACACTAATGACGCACCAGACATGTGGTGCGCCATTAGTATATACTAATGGCGCAACATGTGTTGGGACACTAATGGCGCACCACATCCACGGTGCGCCATTAGTAACAAATTTTTTTTCATTTTTTTTCAAAACTAGTAATGGCGCACCACATCCACGGTGCGCCACTAGTAAATTATTTTCAAAAAAAATTCCAATTTTTTTTTATTTTTTCAATACTAGTAATGGCGCACCAGTGAACAGTGCGCCATTACTAGTTAAAACTAGTAATGGCGCACTGTCAACTGGTGCGCCATTACTAAGTTTTTTAAAAAAATCAGAATTTGTTTTATTGTTTTTTCAAAACGTACCGAATGCACCCCCCCCCCCCGTGGACCGCCTTTTCAGTTTTAAAAAAATAAAAGAAAATGATGGAAATGTCCAAAAAATAAAAGAAAATAAGTTTCCTATGTGATATGTGGTCTAGTTATTGGAAAAATTTACAAATATGAATTTCGACTTTATTTGCAAAATCTCTCTGAAGTTTTTTATATGAAAAATCATCTACTCGAAAAGTTACATCCAAATTTAACCAGGGGTACCCCGTTAAACATTTTCAAAATCCCCAAAAACCTAACAGAAAAAAAGTTACGGGGCTTTTAAGATCCGGAGGGAAAAAATTTCAAACTTACTAGTGGCGCACCGAATGCTAGGTGCGCCACTAGTAACAGGAAAAAATGGTTTCGAAAAAAAAATTGAATTATTTTTCAAAATATGATACGTAATATGACCGGGAAGTTTGAAATATTTTTTCAAAATTTCATCATACTCATGAACATGTACAAAGTCCTAGACATCAACAAGGTTTAATAGGATTGATATGATAGATATATCAACAAGTGCCTGTGAAGTGAGGTGGTGCTGGGGTTGGATAGAACTATGAAGTTAAGCGTGCTTGGGCTGGAGTAGTGTGAGGATGGATGACTTTCCGGGAAGTTTGACCATAGAGTACGATTTGACCTAAGATTAAGCATATTGACTTGAGATTAAGCCATAGTGACCTGAGATTAAAAAAATGAATTTTTTTAAAAAAAATTGAAAAAAATTATTACTAATGGCGCACTTCTGTGGTGCGTCATTACTAAGTCAGATAGTAATGGCGCACCTCTAGGCATACTAATGGCGCACTACTGGTGCGCCATTAGTATCTGGTATACTAATGGCGCACCAGTGGTGCGCCATTAGTAAAAAAAATACTAGTGGCGTGATACTAATGGCGCACCAGTAGTGCGCCATTAGTACGCAAAACTGGTGCGCCATTAGTAGGCCTTTTCCTAGTAGTGGTGTGTTGACAAAAGGTGGAAAGAAATATTTCATGGTGTTAATTGATGACTCCACTAGATACTGCCGTGTGTATCTTCTGAAATCTAAGGATGAGGCTTTGAACTTTTTCAAGATCTACAAAGCTGAAGTGGAAAACCAACTTGATCGAAAAATCAAGAGGCTTAGGTCCGACCGTGGTGGAGAGTATTTTTCCAATGAGTTTGATGCTTTTTGTGTGGAACATGGTATAATCCATGAGAGGACTCCTCCCTACTCACCTCAGTCAAATGGGGTGGCCGAAAGAAAGAACCGTACTCTAACTGATTTGGTTAACGCCATGTTAGATACATCGGGTCTCTCCAAGGCATGGTGGGGGGAGGCGATATTGACAGCATGTCATGTCCTGAACCGAGTCCCCACAAAGAACAAAGAGATAACTCCATTCGAGGAATGGGAGAAGAAAAGGTTAAAACTCTCTTATCTGCGAACATGGGGTTGTTTGGCGAAAGTCAATGCTCCAATTTCAAAGAAGCGGAATCTTGGACCAAAGACTGTGGATTGTGTTTTCCTGGATATGATTTTCATAGCATTGGCTATAGATTCTTGGTTGTAAAATCTGAAGTACCTGACATGCATGTCGGTACGATCATGGAGTCGAATGATGCAACTTTCTTTAAACATATCTTTCCCATGAAGGATATGGCTTCCTCATCTAATCAGGAGATGCCTAGTTCATCGAATCAGGAACCAGTTACAATTACCGAAGCCACAATTTTGATGGAACACTTTGAAAGTCCTGTGGAGGAGAACAATGAAGTTCCTATTAGGATCAAGAGACAGAGGACTGCAAAGTCCTTTGGTGATGATTTTCTTGTGTACCTCATAGATGACACTCCCAGTTCTATTTCAGAGGCCTATGCATCTGAAGATGCTGACTACTGGAAGGAAGCGGTTCGTAGCGAGATGGATTCCATCTTGGCAAATGAAACTTGGGAGATAACTGATCGTCCTTATGGGTGCAAACCTATAGGATGCAAATGGGTATTCAAGAAGAAGCTTTGGCCTGATGGTACTATTGAAAAGTACAAGGCTCAGCTCGTGGCTAAGGGTTATACCCAAAAGGAAGGTGAAGACTTCTTTGATACTTACTCACATGTGGCTCGACTGACCACTATTCGAGTTCTACTTTCACTAGCTGCCTCGCATGGTCTTCTCGTTCATCAAATGGATGTTAAGACTGCTTTCCTAAATGGAGAGTTGGACGAGGAAATTTATATGGAACAACCAGATGGGTTTGTACTAGATGGTCGGGAAGGGAAAGTGTGCAAGTTGCTGAAGTCTTTGTACGGACTTAAGCAAGCACCCAAACAGTGGCATGAGAAGTTTGAAAGAACTTTAACAGCTGCAGGCTTTGTTGTGAACGAAGCTGACAAATGTGTGTACTATCGCCATGGTGGGGGCGAGGAAGTTATCATGTGCTTGTATGTTGATGACATACTGATTTTCGGAACCAATCTGAATGTTATTAAGGAGGTCAAGGATTTCCTATCTCGTTGTTTTGAGATGAAGGATTTAGGAGTGGCTGATGTCATTCTGAACATCAAGTTGTTGAGAGACGATGATGGTGGGATTATATTGCTTCAATCTCACTATGTGGAAAAGATCTTGAGTCGCTTTGGCTATAGTGACTGCAAGCCCTCTCCAACACCATATGATGCTAGTGTGTTGCTTCGAAAGAATCGAAGAATTGCTAGAGACCAATTGAAGTATTCTCAGATTATTGGCTCGCTTATGTACTTAGCCAGTGCTACAAGACCTGACATCTCTTTTGCTGTTAGCAAACTGAGTCGGTTTGTTTCAAAACCAGGAGATGTGCATTGGAAAGCTCTAGAAAGAGTTTTGCGTTATTTGAAAGGCACTGCAAATTATGAAATTCACTACACCGGGCATCCAAAGGTGCTTGAAGGGTATAGTGACTCAAACTGGATCTCAGATGCTGATGAGATAAAGGCCATGAGCGGTTATGTATTCACTCATGGAGGTGGCGCTGTTTCTTGGAAGTCTTGCAAGCAGACCATCTTAACGAGGTCAACAATGGAAGAAAAACTCACAGCACTAGATACAACTACGGTTGAAGCAGATTGGCTTCGCCGGCTCTTGAATGACTTGCCGGTTGTTGAGAAACCTGTACCAGGTGTCCTTATGAACTGCGACAATCAAACTGTGATCACGAAAGTGAGCAGTTCAAAGGATAACATGAAGTCATCAAGACACGTTTAGAGAAGGTTAAAGTCTGTCAGGAAAATGAAAAACTCCGGAGTTATTGCGTTGGATTATATCCAAACGTCTAAAAATCTGGCAGATCCTTTTACTAAGGGTCTATCACGTAATGTGGTAGATAATGCATCGAGGGAGATGGGTATGAGACCCACAATATGAGTTGTTCACAGTGGTAACCTATTCTTTGTGATCGGAGATCCCGTGAATTAGATGTGGAAGACAAGCTGTTGGTCAACTGAGAGGAGATTATCCTTACTGTTCACAATACCACTCCATGAAGATGCAATACTCTCCTTATCTGCATGGCAGGTTGATGTATATCTTAATGTGTTCTAAGTGACTTATTTAAGCAGAGATGTTATCCTGCAGAACATCTTTTGAAGAACACACCTATATGAGTCTGATTGTCAAACCTCGCAATCTATGAGAGTAGGGTTCTCTCTAGTAAACTCATGAAAGGTCACGGAGTATGACACATAAGCTCCACCCGCGGGGAAGACCCACGGTAGCCACGTATCGGTCAAGGCTTTATGTGAAGCTAGATTCGCAGAAAACTTGAAATTCAAGGCCCAGTCCACTGTTCAAGTTGCTCACTAGTGTAGCATAGAGTTCTAGGTGGAAGTTCAACTTAACAGTCTCCACTGCAGTACCGGTATATAAAACAGTGTTTTGGAACCAAAGGCAAATTTTTGTGTGCCTCTGGGATCTGGTGGGGGATTGCTGGAATTTTGTCTATTTTGGGCCTAGTCCAATAGCAGTTTCAGAAATTCCTAATAAATCCTAGAGGCCCACGCAGCCCATTTGTGCAAGGCAAGAGGTGGAACAAAAGTTTAGTCCCACATTGCTAGTTTAGAGGGAGTTGGACCTCTTTATAAGGGAGGTTCTTTCCCCACATGTATGAGCATGAGAACAAGAGGGACATCCACACGCGTTCCTACTCCGCCGCCCGCCTCGCCACGCCACGCCTCGTCACAACGCGCCGCGGGTTGCGGGAATGAGCCGAGCCGATGTGCACGCCTCTTCGGCCGCTGCCTGTTCACTTCATCTCCCTTCGTTGCTTCACCTCCCGCCGCAGCCTCTTCGCGTCCTTCTCCTGTGCCTATATAAAAGAGGTCGCTCCTCTCCAGAGGGACACACCAGAAGATCCCCTTCCTCTCGCCACAAAGTTCCTGAGCACTACGCTGCTGCTACGATCTTTCCCATCCCGGCTTGCGGCGTGCACCGCAGGCCGGGACAGTAGGCCTCCGAAACCGCACCTTTTGAGTCCTGTACGGGAGAAGGGTGATAAGGTTTTTGGGGAGCGCTCAACGCGACTACTGGCTGCTTCATCACGGATGATCCGGTCGCCGACGACTTCTTCCCCACGTGCACGACCTCCTCGACGACATGGCAGGCGAGGACACCGACCCCAAGTCCAGCGCTTCTACTGCTGCTGTCCCGTACGTGTTCTTGTCTTTCCTGTTAAAGGTTCTGCCGCAGTTCCTTGTTCTAGTCCTTGTCCTACACATGTTAGGTTCTACTTCATATATGCTACATGCTATACTGTCTGCTTTACATATGATAGGCTACGGTTCATATATGCAGAAGCTATTTTCCTTCTCTCTGTCAGAACGCATGACTTGTTTTATCTCTACTATATTAGTCATGCTTTATCTAGTATTTCTGTTAATAAAATCATTCAGTAAATTGCTCATATTTCCAACAATTATGTCGGTGGGGTACCATGTTTATGTTTATGGTGACGAACCTCCTGTGTGGCTCCTCCCGCCAGATATGTAGCATGTCAGGATTACTTACTAGCTTCAATGCATTATACATGTACACCGTTCATTGTGCATTTTTATTATTTCGAGTAGATTTTGACCAACGTTCAGTTCAACAACTCACTATTATGTGACAGAAATTGCTGATTGAGTTCATGCTCGCTTTGTTTTCCATTATGATTTTATAACTCTAAAACCATCTGTCCAATCACGCAGGCAGACAAAATGTGTTTTTTTTTCATCAAACAGATAAAAACTCATGACATCTTGACACGTTAAGGATAAGATGATCATTTTGTCGCTTTGTGTTATTATTATTCATACATAGCTCAAGCTTCTGGATACATAGGCATTCGGCTCAAGTTCCCATGTTAATCTGGAGAAAAATATAAAAGATCCACATTGCATTTCCTCAGGTCTAGAGGTGCCCAAGGAGACGTTCCACCGGATCTCACCCTTTCCTCTCGCGATAATGGTGGCTTGACGTCATCACTGCCGCTATAAAAGTGCGAGAAGGGCAGATCCAAATCATCATCTCAGCCGCCTAATCACATGAACTAATGGTCTATGGTCTGTCTGTTTTTAACGCTAGCAAGCCACTAAATCCATCGACTAATAGTACATGCCCCTTCAATTAAAAAACTACTCCACACGAACGAACCATGATTTCTGTCCGCTCCTCCTGTGTATCCTCCGCCCTCTCCTCTTGTGCGCCGCCCGCTCCTTCTGTGCTGCCCAACGGACGTGCCAGCAAGAGCTGCCACCACCGCCTGCCAATCCTTCGCTCCGCCGCCGCTCCAATCACCGTCGCCGCCTGCTCCAGTTGGCATCTGCCACCGCCCGCTCCTTCTGTGCTGCCCAGCGAATGTGCCAATACGGGCTGCCACCGTCGCTTGCTTATCCTCCACTCCGTCGCCGCTCCAATCTCCTGTCGCCGCCCGCTGCAGTCGACCTCTACCGCCGATCCTCCGCTCCTCCGCCATCGCCACTGAACTCGGCTTCCGTCACCGCCGACTCTGATCCCCCACTTCGACGCTGGCCACCTATACTATGAGGCCCTCGCCATCAAGCCGGTTAACTTTCACCATGTATCTTTCTCACTCTCTGTATCTCTCTGATCCTCCAAATTGATACTTGTGATTCTGTTTTTCTCGGTATCTCATGAGGCCCGGTATATGTTCCTTCCACACAAGAGAAAATTCATTGATGAAATGATTATAAGAAATTTCTACAAAGCAATACCTTGTGAACTTTTCTAGGATGTTTTCTATGATCCACTAATATCTGAAGTTCAGGCAATCTCACTAAGATTATTTCATATGTTATTTATTTGCCTTCTCCCTGCTAACAGATATTTTATTTCTACTGGTTCAAAACATTGGCAGTCATCGGCATTTGCAGCAGCTAAGGTATTATTCATTAGCAGCGGGGGCGTCGGCGATAGGTAGGGAAACCAACTTAGAAACAGAATGAGGACAGATGTGTCATTTCATAAATGTACAATTGAAAAGATGTGATTTTTGTGAACTAAGCCAATAACATATTTCTGAATTGTGAAATAATAACTACGGAAAGTGAAATTGTAATGTATGATTGTGAAACTGATTATTTGAAAATATGAAACAATGTGTTTCAAAAGTGTGTAAATGTGTCATTTCACTAATGTACAATTAAAAAGATGTGATTTTTGTGAACTAAGCCAGTAGCATATTTCTAAATTGTGAAATAATAACTACATAAAGAAAAATTATAATGTATGATTGTGGAACAACTTAACTCAAAAATGTGAAATATGTCATTTCACATAAGTAAGTGCAAAAGAAAAAGATGTGATTTCTGTAGTCACTATTTCACAATTCAGGAACTACATTTCACTTTTCATTGGCTTGTTTCACAAAAATCAAATCTATTATATATTTTTCCAGTGATAAATATTTGTTTCACATAAAAAAAGTGAAGTTTTGAAATTTAAACGTGTAAATATATCCAAGATTGGCCTAGTTCTAAAGGTATTGGTGCCAGGAGTTCAAATATATAAATTATTTTAAAAACAAACTTATGGCTTCAAAGATATGAATGATTTAGTTTAGCCAAGACAGAATTAAATATTTTTGATGTCGATATATATGTATTTGACTCTAGAATTTCCTACTTCGCGAACGATCCCTGGATGCTTCAGCATTTTTGAACTTTTGCTTCGTAAAAATGAAAACAATTGCTAGAGGGCAGACTCGAACCCACGACTAGCCAATTTTTGATGCCTTTGCCACTAGCCCACTACCTGTCTTGTTGTTATAGAAGAGATGGCGGCTGTTTAATCCTACAATAAGCGTTTGAATTCAAACATTTCAAAATATTCGAGATATTTTGCTCGGTACGAGTGTTTCTCGAGGGGAAACAGTAACCGTGCGAGATCACGAAATTTCGCTCGGTACCCAAAACGTGGGTCAGGACATTCATTTCGTATATCAAAAAACGAGAAGGAAAAACTAACGAGCGCGTGAATATTAAAGCATGCAATGAACCACGGATTCTTCACTGGTAGGTGCCGCTAACGCGCAAAAGGAGTTTGCGTCTCACATCCTTGTGCAACTAAAGCTGGAAGTTGTTGGAAGTGAACAACCGCCGCTCATGAAGTGAAACGTAGAATTGAAGAATCCAACCTAACACTAGTAGAAAAGGGGGCAAAGGTCCAGGCCGGGTCAGCCCATTAGTCCCAGTTCAGTCAAGAACCGGGACTAATGTGAGCATTGGTCCCGGTTCGTGCGGCTAAGGCATTAGTCCCGGTTCACCTGAGCCCTTTAGTTCCGGTTTGAGGCACGAACCGAGACTAAAGGGTGCGATGCCCTTTAGTCCCGGTTTGAGACACAAACCGGGACTAAAGCACCCTTTAATCCCGGTTTGTGTCTCAAACCGGGACTAAAGGTCTCATTTTCAAACTCTACCCCCCCCCCCACCCCCTCGTGGATCGCCTTTTTTGTTTCGAAAAAATCAAAAGAAAATGATAAAAACTTCAAAAAATAAAATCCTTCGAGAGGTAGTTATATTACTACATCTACTAGTAAGGAAAATTTAGAAACTTAAATTTGGACATGTTTTGCAAAAAAATATATGGAAAATGTAAAACGGCTATAACTTTTGCATAAGATGTCGGAAAAAAACGTATAATATATCAAAATGTTCAGAACGAAAATCCTCAAATTCTAAAAGGAAAAAAGTTATGCTCAAATTTCAGTTTTTTTTTGAATTTTTGTTAAATCTGGTCAAACTACTTATTTAAGAAGTATTAGTGTTACTAAATAATTATTCAAGAATATTAGTGTTACTAAATAATTATTTCAGTTTTTTTGAATTTTGGTCAAATATGGTCAAACTATGGTCAAACAATGGTCAAACTATTTATTCAAGAAATATTAGTGTTACTAAATAATTATTTTAGTTTTTTTGAATTTTGGTCAAACTATGGTCAAACTGTGGTCAAACTAGGGTCAAACTGTGGTCAAACTATTTATTCAAGAAATATTAGTGTTACTAAATAATTATTGTTTTTTAGAACAATAGTTTCAAACTCAAACAGTGAAATGTGTGACTACATGCTCAAACTAAATTCCCAAGGGTTAATAGGATTGACATCTAACTATTGTCAGGAAAACAACAAGTGCAGACTTGAAAACGAGGAAGAATAGAACCCGGAAGTTAAGCGTGCTCAGGTTGTAGTAGTGAGAGGATGGGTGACCGTTCGGGAAGTTAGATGATTTGGAATGATGAGGGGTGATTAGAGATAGTAGTGAGAGGATGGGTGACCATTCGGGAAGTTAGATGATTTGAAATGATGAGGGGTGATTAGAGATTAAAGGTTAAATTGAGCAGTGATGAGGAGTGATTAGAGATTAGAGGTTAAAATAATTCAGAAATTTAAAAATAAAAAAATCAAAAAAAAATCATAAAATTTCCTTTAGTACCGGACTAAAGGTGGACCTACAGGCAGCGGCCATGTGGAGGGCCTTTAGTCCTGATTTGTATAAGAACAGAGACACAAATACACACGAAAGAAGACTGGTTCCATCACATTTATGTATTTGTTATGACCATCACGGAAGCAAATGAGAGAGGAACCAGTCAACCGGCCGGGTCAGTTTATCATCTCGGTAGTCCTCTGATCACATCCTCGTGAAGCAAAAGCTGGAAGTTGTTGGACGTAAACAAACTTGTACTTAGTACGTACTATTCTACTCTCGTTCTGCACGGCTTCTCTCCCAAAGAGGTTTGAATATGGGCGCCAAATCGGTCAAAAAGCCGCCCAATTGATTAGATCAGTCACATGCTTTGTTTTGCACGTCTTCCGCTTTCAGTTGTGCAATGCGATGGGCGTGCTTTAGTAATGGTACTGAATTACTACCATTACTAAGCAAATAAGAGAATGACCAGTCAATTGGCCGGGTCACTTTATCCTTGTGAAACAAAAGTGGGAAATTGTTGGAAGTGAACAACTTGAACTTAGCACATGTTGCATTCTGGCATTCTGGCAGCCAGAATGCTATTGATCAGAAAGCTACCCAATTGATCAGATCAGTCACATGAGTTCTTCTGGCACTCATCACGCTGCTTTCAGCTGTGCAATGCGATAGGTGTGCTTGTCTGTTACCCACCATATATACTTTATCCGTTGCTCGGGAGAAGAGATGTACGTACCAACCCTTTTGATTCGCCATGGCCGCCTTCCGCCTCCTCTTCCTCGTCCTTTCCTGCGTCGCCGCTGGCTGCAACAGTGCTGTCGCTGTCGCGGTCGACGACCAGCCGCTGCCGCAGCAGGAGTTCTGCATGGCGTCGTCTTCTTCGTGCCCGGAAGCTGCCGTCGACGCTGAGCCGCTCAAGGAGGAGACCAGCGTGATGTACAAGGAGAAGGCCAGCTCGTTCTTCAGACATGATGGTCGCACCATCAAGGTCGACTTCGTACTCCCCGCCAGCAACAGCATAGTCGCCGCTGGGGACGAGGACCTGCAGCTGCGGCAGGAAGCCATGGCGCAGGCCATTACGGTCCTCTCCCGCTACAGCCCACAGACCACCGACCAACAGACGCTCAAGCGGGCGATGGGGGTGGTGAACCTCGAGGCTCAGCGGTGGAAGCCCATCTTCAGGGCCGTCAACAGGGTGCTGGAGAGCGGCGCCGACGACCGCACCAAGGAAGAGGCGTTCACCCAGGCCAGGGTGCAGCTCAACCGCGACCTCGGCCAAGAAGGTCCCAACGCCCTCAAGCTCGACTTCCGCTTTCTGTGACATGCATCGCCAATTCGCCACCTCTGCCTTAATTTCTCTTTCGGCCTTAGCGCGCCCTAGATCTCTGTGGTGTTGTTAGTCGTGGTGCGCTCCCGTCCGTGCGCTGCGGCTTGTCGCAGTTGTCGGAGCTCCACCATTATTTTCCTTCGACTTCGTTCGTCATTGTGTTTGCATTTCTTAGTCAGCGAGGTGGTTATTTTCTTACTCTATTTGTTGTCCCTGTCTTTTTCATGAGTAGCAACCATGCATGTCTGATTGGTTTACTACTTCAGAGGGAATTTAACTAAAATACAAGCAGAATTAGTTGCCATTGCCAAATTTCAACAGAACTGAGCTGCTCTTTTGGCCTCTCTAAGACAGACACTAATGATAAAATGATCAAAATTGCAACATAAAAGAGAGCACTCTTGGTAAATCGCCACAGCCGATCCAAGGGAGTTACCACCTTTTTGCATGATGCTATGATCCTATTGCAGCCAATTTGTCCTGCAAGAATTAATCCATTAATGAGAGCACGGTCCTCAGCTGGCGCGGCAACATTAACAAACGGAATACCACTCCTTCCCGCTGCGACTAAATGACCATGATTATCTCTTATAGCCGTGCCCGTTCCTCTAGTACAAGAGTCATCGTGTAAGGATGCATCGACGTTAAGTTTGATGTAGTACTCCTTGGTCTTTCGCCATCCATGTTGATCGATCCCCGGAGATTGCTTCTTTTGACCTCTTGTGTAATTCGTCACCAAAGCCGCAGTTGCGTGAGTAGTTCTAGCCGGACATTGGATCGTTTCACTGCGAGTTGCCAGCGAGCATTCCCACCAAATATACCAAATGGCTATAGAAACTAGAATGCAAAATATCTCCGGCAAGAGAGGTGTTGTAGTAGACTTGCCCAAAAGAATTCTCTCCAAGATCGACAGTCCTTCATCATCGACAGCACAAGCACCTTCAATTATTTTAGCCATCCCAAGATTCATCCAGATAGTATGCAACAACATTTGATAATAGCATCACAAACACTCTCACAATCCTGCATGCATAATGGCCGCCAGCTGAGAACTACTTTGCATGGGATTTTTTGCAATATACCCAAGCAACGAATTACACCCAACAGAACTCTCCAACAGTTTTAAAGACAAAACTATTTCCTGCAACTTATTATTTGGTGAGCTCCCGGATTGATTGGTACGCCAATATTTCATTCCATGTTGATGATCCCACCCAACATGATATGATGATTTGACCGAAAAAATATTGTTCCTATTGAAGTGCCAAGAAACAAAGGCCTCCATCATTCCCACAACCAGAGGAATTTTGAGTATACAGTTAGCACCAATTGGCTAAACAATATTTCTAAGAAGATCCTTGTCCCAAACTATTCAATTATGATCAATCATCTTTGAAACTTTGGTTAGCACAAACTCTTCTTGTAACAATGCTCCGCATGGAGCTTCTAGGGATCCATGGGTCATTCAAAATAAATCCCCCACACTCCATATATGCCCTCTTTTAAATGTTTGAACTCCTGACCATAAACTCTGCCAACTGAAGAAGCTACCTTTTTCAGTTTACAGTTCAGGAGATCCCTATTAGGAAAATATTCATTTCTTACTACCAAGGCACATAACTTTCTAGTAAGGTCACTACTAAAGGTAAATACTACAGGAAAACAACTTGCATACTATAGGACATCGCCTGAGGCGGGCCTAAATTGGCTAGCCCAGCCAGGTTGGCACCTCTATGAGGACAAAATTGATACCCTTTATGTGGTTCAGCCCAATTTAGATAGGTACCTTTTTGGGGCAAGTCGTGACCAAAAACCACCTCAGATATATATGCCTTACCAGCAGTCTTTGCCTTTTGTTTTGGTTTTGAAACAACAATCAGGGAAGGGGAGAAATCCCATCTCAATATGATTTCATTTCAAAAGTAGATTGATCCAATTTATACAAAAAACATATCAAAAACCTTAAGAACCCAAGGGGAAATACATCTTGCCTAAGCAAGAATCCAGAAAACATAAAACAATAACCACATGAGTCTGACACAAGGCCACATTTTTTTTGGAAAAGAAGGAATACCCCCGGCCTCTGCATCATTTGATGCACACAACCACTTATGAACAAGTACAGAGTAACAATCCCCAACAAAAGTAAAAAGGAAAACTACATGACCAGAAACCATAACCAACAAAAATAGGATAAAATGCGTAAACACAAATCCTAGTATGGAATCATCGCCAAAAATAGTTGTACATGTTCCATGCTACCGTCTGACATCGGGTGCACCAAGATGCCATAAGTTCCCTCACATCCTCATGGTGAAGTAATGACAACACACTGATCCATCCAAACGCTTTGTAGATAAGCTGGAAAAAATGAATCTTTGTTTTGTTAAACACAAAATCATTTCGATAGTTCCAAATATCTCAAAGTAGTTCAAAAACTCAGACCGAATTCGCGCCGTAGCATTGTGCTCCACCCTACCAAACGAGTTACAAAACATATTTGATATGCTAGTCGGCGAAGGAACACTAAAAGACACATGAATAGTACACCACAAAAGCTTGACAAGCGGGCAAGCTAGAAAAAGATGATGAATTATTTCCTCTTGGTTACAAAAACAACATTTTTTACTAGCTTGCCATCTACGCTTAGCCAAATTTTCCTTGGTGAGAATCACACCATGAAAATCTTAATCTTTAAAGAAACTTTGCTTTTCCAGACATGTAGGGACTGGATAACAGATCCAATGTTAATCCAGTCTGTGTACAAGGATTTAAAAGAGAACACACCCGAAGAAGATAGCGTGCAACTTCCACAATAGTTTATTTGTGGTTGCCCACCATAAATCTAACTTCACAGCCAAAATGCATGTTTAGATGCATAAAGTTAAGCAATAATAGAATCATGTGGGCACGAACGGCTTCTGTAACAGGCAACACACTGCAAACTGCGGTTCCTCTAGTTTTCTTCTTTTCGAAAAGGGGTTAACCCCCGGCCTGCCTCTGTGTAACACTATATGTAGCGCATTGTGCTAATTCATGCTACCATTTGGAAAGCAAATGAGAGGAAAGCCACCAGTCAACCGGTCACTCTTTATCACGTAGGTAGTACTAGCTCAGTCACATCCTTGTGAAGCAAAAATGAAAGTTGCACCTGAACCACCCTGTCTTCTCTCTCCATACGACTGCTGCAGAGAATGGAATCAATCAACCGACTCCACCATAGTACATAGTACTCACTCACATGCCATCCCTGTTACCAGCCATCCTGCACTTCTTCTCTCTCCATGCCTCCTGCATCAGATCAGATAAGTCACACTACTTGCACAGGCCACGCGCTTTCACTGCACCAACTAACTATCAGTTGTACAATGCGATCGGTGTTGCCACTGCTACCACACCATATATACTTACCTTCCTTGTTTGTCGATCCATTGCCACCATTCATTCAAGGGGAGAGATGGACGACCGATCGATTCAATTCTCCATGGCTGTGTTCCTCCTCCTCCTCCTCATGGTTGCTCTCACCAGTGTCCGCCCCAGCGACAAGGCGAGCGTGGTGATGAGGTTTGGAGCTCACACCATCACGGTCCACTTCGAAGTTCTGTAACATGCATGCATGCATGCATGCTGGTTTCTTAGTCAAGAGTCAAGACTCCTTAGAATCAAAGTTTTAAATAGCGCGCTAAGCGCCTCTTAGCGGCGGACCTCTTTCAAATACTATAGCGTGCTATAACGGAGCTATAGCGAGCTATTTAAAATATTTGCTCAAGTGTTTGAACAAAAGACTCTTAGCGCGGGACCTTTTGTAAACGCTATAGCGTGCTATAGCGGAGCTATAGCGGGCTATTTAAAATCATGCTTAGAATAATGACGCCCCATGGACCAGGATCCTATGGGCTATGCTACTCCTTTCTGCCTTTCTTTCTTTTCATGACTATTACCATTGTACGTTTATCAGGTTTGTCTGTGTGACCAAGCTTTATTTGCGTCTTCAATGTAGTAGTATTACTTTGTGCCAAACAATGTTTACGTTACATTTGGAAATAAACATTTTTACTACTTGTTGACATCATTTTCTGGCTTGCACAAAATTAACCCCCTTTAAGATAACTGATGGAAGTTCCCCTAGTCCAAATAAAAAACACAACTCAAGGACTAATCGGTAAGAAAAACACAAATTGTGCCCCAGTTGCTTAATAAGAAATATGGCGTGCAGATCCCATCAGTTATGTGGCTAGGGGAACTTCCCCGCCAACCAGGGTCGCCTTTCTGAATTTTTTTTAGCATTTTCAGTACTCACACAATTTGTGTGTACTCACGCAATTCCCTGTTTATTTATTTAAAGAGAATAGTGTTTTCCTCAAAGAGGTTCCATAATTATAGGATTTGATTGCATAGCGAACATGGACGAACATGAAGAAATCGATAATACTACACGCACGGACCAAATCAACGGGCTTTTACGGACTGAACTGCATGCACTACTTTAATTGCCCCCCCCCCCTCCCCCCTCATTTTAAATGGTGGGCCCGCCTCACTTAACCAAATCCCAACCAATCAAATTTTAATCACTCCATGATCCCCCTGTAAAGGTTCGTGCGTCTAGCATCAAGATGGCAATGGGGCCTCAAAACCCGCGTCCCCGCGGGTTTTTATCCTATTAGGGGATGGGGATGGGCGACTTTCTATCCCCGCCGGGCTGCTCGTGGGTACATTATAAAACCCGGCATGTTTCACGGGTTTAAACCCGTTTGAGTACTACCCGAACCCGAAACCCGACAAAACCCGTCAAAATACATTATTTAGCACGCACCGATCCATCTTGACTCAAGTGGCCCAAAGCCACAGTGCGCGAGCAGTCGAGCCCCACAGCGTCGAGGCCCTAGAGTACAAACAATCCCCTCGCTCGGTCGCTGCAGTGTTGCTCGCTCTTTAGGACTCTCTCTCCCGCACAACACGACACCTAAACCTAAACCTAGGTCCCCAGCCGTCGCCTGCTGCTGTAATATGCTCCTGTTTTTCTTCCAAATGTTGCTGTTTTCTTTGACTGCTCGTGGGGACGGGTTCCCCGTGGGTTTTGAAAACCCGGTGGGTTTAGGGGACAGGCAAAAATTTAACCCCGTGCACGTTGATGGGGACGGGGACGGGTTTGTGATTTTTTCGTGGGGATGGGTTTGGCCAAGCAAAACCCGATGGGTTTCGTCCCCGTTGCCATCTTGAGTCTAGCATCGCTCGGAAGAAATACATGGACTCCATGGCCGATCCAGAGCACACTATGTATGCAAAGTCTGGGAGACCAGAACACCGAAGAAGTTCAGTCTCTTGGATCACACAACTAAATAAGTCTAGCTCGTGTTTGTTGCTTGGAATAATCGATCGACAAGACATGGAGAAAGTGATGAACACAGAGAGTAACAACGAAATAAGCTTACCCACCTCGCTGATTAAGGGAACACAAGCTACAGGCAAGCACAATCACAACAGGCGTCGACAAGGAAATGGAAGGCTCAAACAAGTGCGACAGGCCACAGCAGGCAGCACCAGGACTAACAACAGCAGACAAAGACAGGGGACGCTAAGGCCGAAGGGAAAGAAAAAAAAAAGCCAGAGGTGGCGATGTGTCATGCGTGCACGCAGGTCACACGTACTCGAAGTCCATCTTGATGGCGTCCGGGCCTTGCCCGAGCTCGCGGTTGAGCAGCGCCTTGGCCGCGGCGAACGCCTCCTCCTTGGTGCAGTCGTTGGCGCCGCTGTGCATCACCTTGTTGACGTTGTTGAAGATGGGCTTCCAGTACCGCTGCGCCTCCCGGTTCACCACCGCCACGGCCCGCTTCAGGGTCTCTGCATCAGTGGTCTCCGGGCGGTAGCGGGAAAGGACCTCGATGGCCTGTGAAAGGGCTACCTTCCGCAGCTGCACATCGTGGTCGTTGCCCGCAGCGGCGACGGCGCCGTTGCTGCCGCTGGCCACGAGCGCCACAAGGAGGAAGACGAGTAGGTGGTGGGACGCCGCCATGGAAAGTAAGTATACTAGACTAGTGCATTGCACAACGAGGAAGCTAAGTATATATGGTGTGGTGGCAGTGGCACCAAGAACGCATTGCATGAAAGCAACGTGATTGACTGGCAGAAAGTGTGGCCGATCGAGGACAGATGGAGCGGCTCTGGCGCCCATGTTCCAACCTGTTATGCCTGCTGCAGTTTTTGCTTCACGCGGATGTGATAAGGTGACCCGGACGGTTTGACTAGTTCTGTGGTTCCATAGTTTTCCTCTCATTTGCTTCACAAAGGCTAGCAGTCTGAACTATGTGGCCCTAGATAATTAATTGCCTTAGATTTGTTAAAATATGTTTTAGTCTTAGGTGCATCTGTATATAGACAAATCTATGACCGGTAATTTGGGACAGAGTAACAGATAGGAATAGCGGGCTAGCGGTGTTTTGCCTGTTTCGTTCAGTGCTCCAGTTTTATGCATCTAAACATGCACTTTGGGTCTGAAGTTACTTTTAGGTACTTTCGATCAACTGAAAATAAGGTTAAAGGGGAATGCTAGTAATACTCGTAAAACAATTTACACTTAGGTACTTTGGGTCTGAAGTTACATTTAGGTATGCTTAGAAATAGTTTTTGTCCCTTGATATTCAGGTTACGAACTTAGAATGTGTTTGCTGATAAGCGCCTCAACAAGAGAATCAAGAGTTGATCATGCAAGACGTTAATGTATGTGTTCAGATAGTTATAGGTTGGGTACCTTCTATATTTCTAACTTTGTACCTAATGGTTGTTCTGTGAACTGAGCGTGCATGATGTGATTTCGTTATGAACTTGGAACTTGTCAACGGATGTACCTATATGAATATGTTTGTTGCTATATGGGCTTACGGTTGTTCATGTACACATGAGATGTTCTTGGCACTTTGATACTTAATCCATTTCAATATATGGTTGCGTGCATCGCTTGATGCAGAGGCCAGATGTAATCCTTTTCGAAAAAATGTGGAAAAGGTGCTTTTTAGCTGCTATGGTGCTATATATGTGCGGGAAATTAATAGCTGCTGATTATTATTTAGGAAAAAAACTCTACTTCCGGAGTGTTTATTTCGCACCAAAAAAATTCACATTGAGGGATGGGCGAGTAGCAAACATATTTACAGAGTGTTACACAAATAATGTATTACGGACCTATGCTCAGATAGGATGATTCTAGCAACACAACAAATCAAAGGCAGCTGGACATATATAGCTGACATAACCATGTGGTGCCTATTGATTTACATCTGAGCGATGGGTGTGGGTGGAAGCTACCGCCTCGCCATGTGGCGCTGCTGCGGCATCCTCGGCTACTTGGCTACCGGCCGACCTCACATGGCCAGGCCCGGGCAAGGGGTGATTTTGCTTATGTTGGGCACCTACGTCATTGTGTCATGCGGGAGTAGGAGGTGGGAGATTGTAAGGGAGAGGTTAGGGTTCCCACTGAGGAGAATAACATAGAGTCAGTTAATTGGCCTTTTTGGCCTGGATCATTTCAACCAGTAAGTTGGCGGGATCAACTGTGGTCATGCTGTCGGTCTCGGTGAACAACAGCTGCAATGAAACTATTGTCGGTTTTAATTGCCAACCGACCGACATAATTGTTTGACGCGGTTTCTCTTTTTAAGCCGACTATAATGATTTATTAGTGTCAGCCCAAAATTATTTGGATGAAAATTTGTTCCACCACGGACTTCATAGCTAGAATATCTACCATCATGTCTGGTTTCAGTGCAGCAGGGATGACGAGTGATCTTCAAATAATTTTAAAATATAGTTCCTCCGTCCAACGATGTAAGACTAGCTTGCAGAAAGCTTCTTATATTGTGGGACAGAGGGTGTACAAGCTAGTGAAATAAACAATGCGAGGCTAGCTGTGTCCCCTACCTATCCTCTCTTGCACTATAATTCATACTACCGTTAATTTTTAGAAAGAAAAGATACTCTACCGTTAATTTGTGAAGTACATCTCAAAAAACATTGTGAAGTAAAATAGAGGGAAACCAGCCAATCCGATCACACTTTAACAAGTACTCACATAGTTACTCCCTCCGTTCCGAATTACTTATCGCGAGTATGGATGTATCTAGATGTATTTTAGTTCTAGATACATCCATTTCTGCTATGAATAATTTGGAACAGAGGAAGTACATCACATCCTGCACGTCTTCTCTCCACGCGTCTGTTGCAGCAAGTTCATCTGAACATGGTCAAAAGGCCGCCCAATCGATCAGATAAGTCACATGATTTCTTCTGCCACCCACGCCGCTTTTAGGTGTGCAATGCGATCGGCGTTGCCACTGCCACCACACCATATATACATGCGTCCTTGTTCACGAGACTTGTGCTTGCGCTCGCCGTCAGCAACAGCATCAGCAGTGTGGCCGCTACGGACGACGAGACGCAGCTGGGGAAGGAGGCCATGGTGCAGGCCCTCGGTGTGGTCGCCTGTTTCGACCGGGCCAGCACCAACGCCGAGGCGGTGAAGCAAGTGAAGCAGGCGCTCGCGGTGCTGAACATTTGAACAATGACTCCATGAGGTGGAGGCCAACCCCCACCGGTGGAAGCCCATCTTCACGGCCCTCAACAAGGCGACGGACGGAGGCGCCAACGACCGCAGCAGGGTGGAGGCGTCCTCCGAGCTCAAGGTGGTGCTCAACCGCAAGCTCGGCCCGTGTCCCAACTGCCTCAAAAGGGACCTCGGAACCGGTTATCTCTAAATCGCGTGTTCGCCACCTCTGCCTTTCTCTTTCTCCCTAAACGTGCCCTGTATATGCTGTTGTTATTTGTCGGACCTCCCATCCGTGCACGGCGGCTGTCGCCGTTGTCGGCGTGGTGGACCTCCACCTTTACTTTCCTTCCTGTTTCATTAATCAGCCTTGGTGGCTTCTTTCGTTACACTGCTGGCGCTCCCGTGTTCCTCCATGAATATAGCTCATAAGATAGTCTTATCCTAAGCGCAATCTAGAAATGACAATAAAAGTATCGGATTTGCTAACTCACATCTAGATGTTTTTTTAGTTATGTCACATCTAACTTGTCCACCACATGATAAGAAGCTGTAAGATTCGAGCAAAGTTCTTTTCGTTTGTGTTGTCGATGTGTCTCCCGTCGCTAGTGTCCCTCTAGCCTGTTTTTCCAATCACACGCAGTGGTCAGCCTTCGTGGGCATATGGGCTTGTTTTTTTATCTTGTCAAATCCGATGGTGCCCCCGCTGCCTTTGTTCTGCTTTTTGTTCAGGTCTGGGCCTTTTTGTGTTATTTTTCTTTTTTATCATTTGTTTATCCTAAGCCTTTTTATTTTAAAAATTCTTGATTGTTTATTAGAAATTGAGTCAATCCTAAATCTCCTGGGCCTTCTGCTCCCATCCATCACTATCTTCTCACTCTCACATTCCCCTTTTTCTTACACTCTTATCATTTTATTTTGATTTTTGTGTTTCTTTTTACGAGGAGTGACATTGCTGATTCTTGTTTTTTCAATTTTTTGGTATTTGTTTGTGTGTGTTTTTCATGCGGGCACAACATTTGCAGTCGAGATCCGCAAGAAATATATTTTCAAAGTCACGAATATTTTTTTGTCATGCATGCACAATATTTTTTGAACTTTTTGTAAGAATTATCTATGCGTGTCTACACACATGGGATTGTCCCTATGTTCTACAGTCATAATTTTTTTTGCTACTACGTGTTTTGTGCATGGGCTTATCCATTTATGCGCTAGCCCATTTCCTTTTGTTTATTCCTCCTTTTTTTCTTTGTTTTTTTATGTTTGTGTGTCCGTGGCCACACTGTCATTTTGAGCTGCATTTTTTCTCTTTTTTGGGGATAATTTTGTACTAACATTTCTATCTTTTTCTTTTTTGTTATTTTCTTTTTTGTTTTTCTTCTCGTTTTCCACTTTTAATCCATAACATTTTTGTACAAGATATTTTTTGAAGTGTGCGAACACTAATTAGAATCCGTCATTTTTTGAAAAAATTGAACACTTTTTCAAACTCATGAAGATTTTTGAAATTTATTATTGTTTTTCAACATCGACTCGCAACTAGGACGCGTTGTACTTTTTTGTACTTTCCCCAGTTGCAAGTCAGCCATCCAATCAGAACTAGAGGGGACATATGTTTGTACCGGCCCCAGCTACAAGTCAGTCATCGACTCGCAAGTGGGACGCATCGTACTTTTTTGTGGTTGCCCTAGTTGCAAGTCAACCATCGACTCGCAAGTAGGGGGAAGTATGTTTGTAGGGGCTTAGTTGCAAGTCAACTATCGACTCACAACAAAGGGGGACATATGTTTGTAGGGGGCCAGTTGCAAGTCAACCATCAACTTGCAACTAGGATCTGTAGTGGCCCCGGTTGCATGTCAACCATCGAATTGCAACTAGGGAGGCGTATGTTTGCAGGGGGGCAGTTGCAAGTCAACCATCGACTCGCAACTAGGGGGCATATGTTTGTAGGGGCCCAATTGCAAGTCAATCATCGACTTGGAACTGGGACTCGTCGTACATTTTTTGTAGTTGCCCCGGTTGCAAGTCAACCATCGGTTCCAACAAGGGGGAACGTATGTTTGTAGCGGCCCCAGTTGCAAGTCCGCCATCACCTAGCAACTAGGACACTTCGTACTTTTTTGTAGTAATCCTAGTTGCATGTAAACCATCGACTCACAACTAGAGGGACGTATGTTTGTAGGCTCCACATTGCAAGTCAACCAAGCCCTGCCCGCAGACAAAGAAAATGAATAAAGGGGTTATTAAATAGTTCATATCATGAAATGACGAATTTACTAAATAGGCCGAGATATATAGTTAATAATGATTGAAATTACCTGTTGACTATCCCAAACAAGATGTTATAGTCACTATTTGCTTTGAGTAGCGAGTCCAGTATTTGAACTGTTCCGGCGTCAACTTTAATGATACACAAGATCCAGTGAAATCTGCATGCACACACGTTTGCATGTCTTGATTAAGCGGGCATATGTAAGCAAAAACATGTAGCTAGCTAGTAGGCAAAAAAAGAGAATTTGTAGTATAAGAAAGTGTGACTCACTGGAAGTTGTAAGAAAGTAGTATATCTTCATTGTATTTGAGGCGCTTCAAGAACTCTAGCATGCTGTCCTCTACCTGCTTTTCATAATGCTTGTTTATTTTCCATGTGTATTCATTAACGGTGTTTGGGTCAATGAACCCAATGCCATAGCGTCCACCTTTTCTCATTTCATACATCTTCATCCTGCATAATACCACACAAAAGAATATAGTGAGGATAATTACAGGTAATGATTGATCAAAAGGATCACTACAGCTAGCTTGAGACTTAAATTACAGAAAGAAATCACTTACAGGCAATAGCAACTGACGATAGATTTGTCGAGTGCGTCTTGATTGTATAATTGAAACAGTTCAGAATACTCAACGGTTACAGGTTTCTCATGGTAGTAATGATCCTTCTTGACTTGCACCATGAGGGACTCTCGATCGGATCTCTTAGTAATGTCCATGTACCATTCATGTAATTCATACATTCTCGTTGGGAGCTTCTTGACCTCTTCTGGGTTGACCAAAGGTTGGCCCCGGGCATATTTCCGTTTTATTTCCTCCTCTTTAAGCACAGGCATGTCCTCGATCTCGAGGAGTTGTCCAACAGTGATTTTGAGAGTTTCAGCTGCATTATATGCTCCTGGGTTATTACCACATCGCCTACCTCGGGAACGTAAACTGTTTTGCCACAATAATATTGGGCGCGCGTACTGTCACGTGTTGTTGGAGGCACAACAAGCGGGGGGGTCGATTGCGCCGCCTGTTCTCCCTGCTGGGCAACGGTTTTCCCGCATTTTTTGACAGCTGCTTGTTGTTTGCTCGAGCTCGAGCTCGCCTCCTTCTGTAGACGTTGTCGATGTAACTTCCTGATGTGGCGCTCATAGTCTGTGTCAACAGGCTTAGGAGCTGGTGGTTGAGCCATACGAATGAAGTGGTCAACTACTTCCACAGGCACTTTCTCCCTTGGCGGCGGTGGCGGTTTCGGTCCAAAATGGGTGTCGACTTCTGCCCGCACTATGGCATTGGTTTGCTCCTCGGTCCTGTCGTAAGCCCTCACAGGAAGAGGAGCAGTGAGGTTTGGACCATATTTATATCGCTTGCCTCCGCCTGTACTTCCTATACTATGACCTCAACTCGTACCGCTACGCACCATAGCTGCGGGGTGTCTCTTCTGCGATTGCTGAGGCGGCGGAGATGGCTGACGGGGCTGAGTTGGACGAGGAGGAGTGGCCTGAAGCTGTGCCGGACTTGCAGTGGCCTGAGGTTGTGCCGGACTTGGAGGAGGAGTGGACGTCTGACGCTGTGTCGGACTTGGAGGAGGAGTGGCCTGACACTTTGCCGGACTTGGAGGAGGAGGAGTGGCCTCACGCGTTGGTGGACTTGGAGGAGCGGGAGTCTGCTGACTCGGTGGCGGACTTCGACGAGGAGTCGGGTGACGCGGTGTCGGTGGCCTTCGAAAGATGGTGCAATCCTTTCTCCATAGGATGATACGATGTTTGGCATCTCCGAGTGTGTGCTCCTCGTCACCTCCAGGAATGTCAAGCTCTAGCCCCGAATATTGGTCCACCACCTCATCAACCACGACACGAGCATAGCCTGCTGGAATCGGGTTGCAATGGAAGGTTGCATCGGGGGAATTTGTATAAGCAACACCGTCCGCCACCTTCAAGGATATGTTCTTAATTTTGAAGTGTAGCTCGCAGTTAGTGTTCTCCGCGATTTCATCCACGGGGTATCTATCCAGCATTGCGTCAAACGGGGCGGAACCCACGCTGCTTCCCGGCATGGATGGGGCGGTGGTATCCAATGCTGGATCATCCGCTAGCTGCTGCAGCTGCTGAGACCCCCTTTGCTGACTAAGTGAGTCGATCTGCTCCTGCTGCCGCTGGAATTTGATTGCCAAGTCCGCGTGCGCTGATTCTAGGCCTTGAAGGCGTTCATAGTCGAGCTTCCTCTGCTCCTCCTCCATCTTCCTCTTCTTCTCCTCCGCAATCTTCTTTCTCGCACGGGTTCTGTAGTCGGCGTTCCAGTCCGAAAACCCCCCATACCACGGAATAGCGCCCATGCCTCGTGTTCTTCCCGGGTGTTCAGGATTTCCCAGGGCACGCGTAAGCTCGTCGTTCTCTCTGTTGGGCTCGAACAATCCGGACCGAGCCTCTTCTATTGCAACAAGTAGCTTATCTTCGGCTCCGTCCAGACATGCCTTCTTGGAAACTTTGCCTGTCTTCGGGTCCAACTCCCCCCCCCCCATGCGCATAGAACCAAGTCCTGCACCTGGGGGGCCAGCTCAATGTTTCTGGAGTGACACTTGCATCCAGCATCTCTTTCTCAGACTTATCCCACTTAGGCATTCCCACCGCATAGCCACTTGGCCCCAGCTTATGGAACTTATCCTTTTTTGCGGCATTGGCCTTATTTATTCTTGACCGTTCCTTAGATAATTCTGAATCCTTGAATTTCACAAAATCGTCCCAATGAGCACTTTGATTCTCTAGTGTTCCCTCGAATACTGGAGTCTTCCTTCCTCCCTTGACGTACTTGTCCCATTCATGATTCTTGTGGTTCTTGAATGCAACCGCCATCTTCCTAAGAGCAGCGTCCTTGACTTTCTGCACATCTGCTTCTGTGAAATGATCTGGTAGGGTGAAATGTTCCATGAGAGTATCGCAAAGCAGACTTTTTTGTATGTCGTCGACAAAAGTAAGATCTGGACGTGGCTTTGCTGGCTTTCTCCATTCTTGAAGGGAGATCAGGAGTTGGTCCTTCACAAGAACTGCGCACTGACGAACAAACTTGTCCGCAATCTTCTTAGGCGCTAATGGTTCGCCATTACGTTTGATTGCCTCGATATTATACTTTACGCCCTCCTTCAACTTTTTGTTCGGGCCTCGTTTCGTCCTTTTGCCTGAAGATTTGCTCGATCCGGATGGCTGAAAGAAGAAAGATCGGTTCGTTAATATATCTTCAACTCATTTAAAACATGTGATGATCACCAGATGCCTGCTTATATAAAT
This sequence comes from Triticum urartu, assembly GCF_056163025.1. Lineage (NCBI taxonomy): Eukaryota > Viridiplantae > Streptophyta > Magnoliopsida > Poales > Poaceae > Triticum > Triticum urartu. The sequence goes on from NC_141875.1 coordinate 731,797,850, forward strand.
ATATATACCTCTCCAGTGTTGTCATAATCGTAGTTCATGACTTCATCAATTCGGTCGTCGCGATCGAATATCATATCACCCTCTCCGGTGTTGTTTAGAAATTTGGAGCCGTCATAATCTTCTTCATTCTGATCATCATCTGGCCCGCGTATTATATCGAACATGGTCTATTCTCCCTCTCTGTTGGTATTGTCCGCCCTAGCTTTTATTTAACTATGCCAAAAGAAATATAAAACAATTTAGTATTCAAATTACATCGTCTCGAATAATAGATATAATCTCGAATACATCGTCTCGAATAATAGATATAATCTCGAATACATCGTCTCGAATAATAGATATAATCTCGAATACATCGTCTCGAATAATAGATATAATCTCGAATACATCGTCTCGAATAATAGATATAATCTCGAATACATCGTCTCGAATAATAGATATAATCTCGAATACATCGTCTCGAATAATATATAATCTCGAATACATCATCTTGAATATTATATATCGAGTACATCACTGGCTAGGTAGCTAATAAAGATCGAATACTACAAAAGAATCTAGGACACTCGCGGTTCCTGCGGCGCGGGCGGTGGACACCCAAAGAGAAGGAACCCTCACAGGATCATAGCTGAAGTGAGATCCCTGAAGAAACTACCAGGTATTGGAGAACCTGCCGCCCTCTAACGCAACCATGTAGCGATGGACATGCTCGTCCTCCTCCCTGACACGGCGACGTACCACCTCCGGCGGGGCTGGCTCCCTCCGCACCGAAACTGGCCCACGCAAACGCCACCGAATGAGATCAGGGTCGACGACGGGACCCGGGGCCGGGTTCCTCATCAAGCGGCGCGCCCCTCCAGGCAGCACCTCCCAGTGCCAACCCGGCGGAGCCCAGTCCCGGACAAGGGTCAGTCGGACGTCGTCGCGGACGGGTCGACGGCGAGGATGCGGGCCGGGCATCGTCGAGAACAAATACTAGCTATATGCCCGCAAAAAGTAACATTTTTTTAATGATTGGATTTTGATAACTAAAATTTCTAACATTTCTATATAACTAACATTTCTATAACATTTCTAATATTTCTAGAACTAAAAAAAAGAAAAATTTCTAACTTTTTTATAACTATTTCTATAACTAAAAAAAGAAAAATTTCTAACAATTCTAACTTTTTTATAACTATTTCTATAACTAAAAACAGAAAAATTTCTAACAATTCTAACATTTCTAAATATTCTAACATTTCTAACTATTTCTAAAAAAACAGAAAAATTTCTAAAAAACAGAAAAATTTCTAACAATTCTAACTTTTTTATAACTATTTCTATAACTAAAAAATAGAAAAATATCTAACAATTCTAACATTCCTAACTATTCTAACTATTCTAACATTTCTAACTATTCTAACAATTCTAACATTTCTAACTATTTCTAAAAAAACAGAAAAATTTCTAACAATTTCTAAAAAACAGAAAAATTTCTAACAAGTGTGTGTGTGTGTGTGTGTGCGCGCGCTCACCGGTGAGGCGAGAGGCGACGGGGGGCGGCGACGGGCGCGGCGACGACGGGGATGACGACGACGGGGACAGGGACGGGGCGGCGTTGACGGGGACGGGGACGTACGGGCCGGGGCGGCAACGACGACGGGGACGTACGGGGCGGCAACGACGGGGACGGGGACGACGCGGGACGGGCCGGGACGGGGCGGCGGTGACGACGGGGACGACGGGGCGGCGACGACGGGGACGGGGCGGCGACGGGGGCGGCGACGAGGGATGGAGACGTACGGGGGGCGCGGCGGGCGACGGTGCAGAGGAGAAGAAGCAGATGAAAAACTGAAATTTTCATAAGTGTTGTTTATATGGGAGGGGCCTTTAGTACCGGTTGGAGCCACCAACCGGTACTAAAGGCCTGTTTTGGCCAGGCCAAGCGGTGGGAAGCGACCCCCTTTAGTACCGTGGCTCCAACCGGTACTAAAGGCCCCCCCTTTAGTACCTGTTGGTGGCACGACCCGGTACTAAAGGGGGTGCACTGGCGCAGGTGCGGTGCGGCAAGTTTAGTCCCACCTTGCTAGCCGAGGGGCGACCGCACTGGTTTATAAACCCCCGTGCGGTAGCTCTCTCGAGCTCCTCTCCAAAGCAGGCCTACTGGGCCTACATGTTCTGTGCTGCCCTGTAGGCCTACTGGGCCTTTGCGGGCCTGCATCCTGGCCCAACAACAGGTTGGGTTTCTAGTCGTATGTCGGCCGCTTTGGCCTAGTAGGCAGGCTTTTTTATTTTTTTTTCTTTATTTATTTTTGAGTTTTTTTGTGTATTTAGAGTTTCTTTGTGAATATTTTTGCTTTAGGTACAAAAAATTACAAACTTTCTGTTAGTGCCCGTAGTTTTCAAATTTGAATAGTTTAAATTTTGAATTATTTGAAATTAGTGTGAATCACTCGTTTGTAAATAACTTAACTTTAAAAATCAGTAAAGGCATGAAAGAATTTGTTTGCACATAAAATTTCTTCGCGTTTCAAATGCCAAAACACATAATTAACTACCCTAACTATTACAGAGATTCCCTTCTGGGTGTGAAATACAGAAGAAAGTGATGATAGTGAAGCCGATCACATCCCAGATCTTTGGGTGTGAAACTTTTTCTTCGCGTGTGTCCCTTTGCGCCGTAACCATGGAAAATCTTCATCATTTAACGGGATGCTCGGGTCAATATTCACTGTGACTGGAGCAATTTCATCAAACTTTTCATAATCTTCTGACTTGTCTGTCTTGTCATCCACTCCCACGATGTTTCTCTTCCCAAAAAGAACTATGTGCCGCTTTGGCTCATCGTACGATGCATTCGCTTCCTTATCTTTTCTTTTTCTTGGCTTGGTAGACATGTCCTTCACATAGAAAACCTGTGCCACATCATTGGCTAGGACGAATGGTTCGTCTGCATACGCAAGATTGTTGAGATCCACTGTTGTCATTCCGTACTGCGGGTCTTCCGTTACCCCGCCTCGTGTCATATTGACCCATTTGCACCGAAACAAAGGGACCTTCAAACCACGTCGATAGTCAAGTTCCCATATGTCCTGTATATAACCATAATATGTTTCCTTTCCCGTCTTGGTTTCTGCATCAAAGCGGACACCACTGTTTTGGTTGGTGCTCTTCTTATCTTGGGCAATCGTGTAAAATGTATTACCATTTATCTCGTACCCTTTGAAAGTCATTATATTCGAAGATGGTAACTGGGACAGCAAGTACAGGTCATCTTCAATAGAGGTGTCATGCATGGTACGTGTCTGCAACCAGCTGGCGAAACTCCTAGTTTGTTCACGTGTAATCCAGTCATCAGACCGCTCCGGGTGTTTGGAGCGTAGCAAATTCTTGTGTTCATCCATATACGGAGCCACCAAGGCGGAATTCTGTAGAACTGTGTAGTGTGCTTCAGTGAGAGAATGTCCGTCCATACATTTTATTTGTTCCCCTCCTAGCGTGCCTTTTCCATCCAGTCTGCCCTTATGCCGCGATTCAGGAACACCAATCGGCTTAAGGTCAGGAATAAAGTCAATACAAAACTCAATGACCTCCTCATTTTGACGGCCCTTGGAGATGCTTCCTTCTGGCCTAGCACGGTTATGAACATATTTCTTTAAGACTCCCATGAACCTCTCAAAGGGGAACATATTGTGTAGAAATAAAGGACCCAAAACGTTAATCTCTTCGCATAGGTGAACTAGGACGTGCGTCATGATGTTGAAGAAGGATGGTGGGAACACCAACTCGAAACTGACAAGACATTGCACCAAATCATTCTCTAACCTTGGTATGATTTCTGGATCGATTACCTTCTGAGAGATTGCATTGAGAAATGCACATAGCTTCACAATGGCTAATCGAACGTTTTCTGGTAGAAGCCCCCTCAATGCAACCAGAAGCAGTTGCTTCATAATCACGTGGCAGTCATGAGACTTTAGGTTCTGGAATTTTTTCTCTGCCATGTTTATTATTCCCTTTAAATTCGACGAGAAGCCAGACGGTACCTTAATACTGAGCAGGCATTCAAAGAAGATTTCCTTCTCTTCTTTGGTAAGAGCGTAGCTTGCATGACCCTGATGTATGCCGTCTTTTCCGTGCATACGTTGCTGGTCCTCTCGTGCCTCAGGTGTATCTTTTGTCTTCCCATACACGCCCAAGAAGCCAAGCAGGGTCACACAAAGATTCTTCGTCACGTGCATCACGTCGATTGCGGAGCGGACCTCTAGGTCTTTCCAATAGGGCAGGTCCCAAAATATAGATTTCTTCTTCCACATGGGTGCGCGTCCGTCAGCGTCATTCGGAACAGGTTGTCCACTAGGACCCTTTCCAAAGACCACCTTCAAATCCTTGACCATATCATGTACATCAGCACTAGTACGGTGGCGAGGCTTCGTCCGGTGATCCGCCTCACCTTTGAAATGCTTGCCTTTCTTTCTTACGGGATGCCTACTCGGAAGATATCGACGATGTCCCACGTACACATTCTTCTTACAATTAGCCAAATATATACTATCGGTATCGTCCAAACAGTGCGTGCATGCGCGGTATCCCTTGTTTATCTGTCCTGAAAGGTTACTGAGAGCAGGCCAATCATTGATGGTCACGAACAGCAACGCCTTTAGGTCAAATTCTTCCCCCATGTGCTCATCCCACGCACGTACACCTGTTCCATTCCACAGTTGTGAGAGTTCTTCAACTAATGGCCTTAGGTACACATCAATGTCGTTGCTGGGTTGCTTAGGGCCTTGGATGAGCACTGGCATCATAATGAACTTCCGCTTCATGCACCACCAAGGAGGAAGGTTATACAAACATAGAGTCATAGGCCAGGTGCTATGGTTGCTGCTCTGCTCCCCAAAAGGATTAATGCCATCTGCGCTTAGACCAAACCATACGCTCCTTGCGTCATCTGCAAACTCCTTCCCATACTTTCTTTCGATTTTTCTCCACTGCGACCCGTCAGCGGGTACTCTCAACTTGCCGTCTTTCTTACGGTCTTCTCTGTGCCATCGCATCGCCTTGGCATGCTCTTTGTTTTGGAACAAACGTTTCAACCGTGGTATTATAGGAGCATACCACATCACCTTGGCAGGAATCTTCTTCCTGGGGCGCTCGCCCTCGACATCACCAGGGTCATCGCGGCTGATCTTATAGCGCAGTGCACCACATACCGGGCAAGCGTTCAAATCCTCGTACTCACCGCGGTAGAGGATGCAATCATTAGGGCATGCATGTATCTTCGGCACCTCTAACCCTAGAGGGCAGACAGCCTTCTTTGCTTCGTACGTACTCTCGGGCAATTCGTTGTCCTTTGGAAGCATATCCTTTATCATTACCAGCAACTTTCCAAATCCCTTGTCAGATACACCATTCTCTGCCTTCCATTGCAGCAATTCCAGTGTGGTGCCCAGCTTTTTCTTGTCACCTACGCAATTCGGGTACAACAATTTTTTGTGATCCTCTAACATGCGCTGCAACTTCTTCTTCTCCAAATTACTTGCGCAGTTTCTCTTTGCATCGGCAATGGCCCGACCTAGATCATCAACGGGCTCATCTGATGCCTCTTCTTCAGCTTCTTCCTACATTGGCGGCTCAGCTTCTTCCCGCATTACCGGCTCAGCTTCTTCCCCCATTGTTGTATCATCGTATTCAGGGAACCCATGGCCAGGATAGCTGTCGTCGTCCTCTTCTTCTTCATTGTCTTCCATCATAACCCCTCTTTCTCCGTGCTTGGTACAAACATTATAGTGGGGCATGAAACCGGACTTAAACAGGTGGACGTGAATGGTTCTTGACGTAGAGTAATTGTGACCATTCTTACAGCGAGCACACATGGACAAGGCATAAAACCATCCGCCCGCTTGTTTGCCTCAGTCGCAAGCAGAAAAGTATGCACGCCCTCAACGAACTGGGGAGAGCATCGGTCATCGTACATCCATTGCCGGCTCATCTTCATTACACAACACCGAATAGACCAAATTAATACAAGTTCATACATAAAGTTCATACAACACTTAAATGCAACAAACAAATAACTCTCTAGCTAAAGCATTTAAATGCAACAACAAATACGATCAAGATCGCAACTAAGGTAACAATGGATCCAACAGCATAATGATACCAAGCCTCACTATCGATGGCATATTTTCTAATCTTTCTAATCTTCAAGCGCATTTTCTCCATCTTGATCTTGTGATCATCGACGACATCGGCAACATGCAACTCCAATTCCATCTTCTCCCCCTCAATTCTTTTCAATTTTTCCTTCAAATCCTCGTTTTCTCTTTCAACTAAATTTAACCTCTCGACAATAGGGTCGGTTGGAATTTCCGGTACAACTACCTCCAACATACAAATATCTATGTCAACTTGATGGGCATAATTTGTCATAAACACGAAATGCAACTAGTTTTAAAAGAGAATATATATACCACATCCGAATCATAACAAGGACGAGGGCCGACGGGGACGGATATCAAAACCATGGCACTATATGTATAACAAACAACGGACGGGTAAGATAATTATAGGAGTAACTATATATCCAAATCACACAAACATCAATTTTTATATAAAATTTCATGAACAAGAGGCTCACCACAAGGTGGTGCCGGCGACGGGACGGTGCGGGCGATCGACGGTGGTTACGACGGAGATTTAGAAGGCACTAAGTAAACCACACATACATATGCAAACTAAGTGTTATTTTTGACCTCAAATTGCATATAAATCAAATACTAGCACATATATATATATATCCTCCCAAATTACTAAACTCACAAATTAATCACTATATGAAGCATTGCAAGAGCTAATCTAGCAATGAGAGATGAAAGGACAAAGTTGCTAACCTTTGTGATCATTTGAATGGATGGGGGCCTTCAAATCTTGACAAATTTTGGGAAAAATGTGTGATGAGCTCGAGAGGAAGAGGGGAAGAACAGAGAGGAGAGGGGAAAGGGGAAGAACAGAGCGAGCTCGGGTGGACGAAGGGTTTATGTAGGACGACCTTTAGTACCGGTTTGTGCCAAGAACCGGTACTAAAGGGGCTGGAGGGGCCCCAGTCTGACAACATCCTGCCACCACTCTCATTAGTACCGGTTCGTGGCACGAACCGGTGCTAAAGGTTCGCCACGAACCGGTACTAATGAAAGCGGTCCGGCTAGCCGTTGGAACCGGCACTAATGTATACATTAGTGCCGGCTCAAATACAAACCGGCACTAATGTGCTTCAGGTTTGACCCTTTTTTTACTAGTGCAAGTCAACCATCGACTTGCAACTAGGGGCGTATGTTTGTAGGGGCCCAGTTGCAAGTTAACCATTGGCTCGCAATTAAGATGTGTCATACCTTTCTGTAGTGGCCCCAGATGCATGTCAACCATCAACTCGCAACTAGGGGAGGACTTCCGTTTGTAGGGGGGTCAGTTGCAAGTCAACCATCGACTCGCAACTAGGGGGCATATGTTTGTTGGGCCCCCAATTGCAAGTCAACCATCGACTCGCAACTAGGGGAAACTATGTTTGTAGGGACCCAGTTGCAAGTCAACCATCTACCCACAACTAGCACGCGTCATACTTCTTGTAGTGGCCCCAATTGCATGTCAACCATCGACTGACAACTAGGGGGAAATATGTTTGTAGGGGTCCAGTTGCAAGTCAACCATCAACTCATAACTAGGACGTGTCATACTTTTTTGTAGTGGCCCCAGTTGCATGTCACCATCTACTCGCAACTACGGGGGCGTATGTTTGTAGTGGCCCAGTTGCAAATCAATCATCGACTCGCAACTAGGGGGTACATATGTTTGTAGGGGGGCAGTAGCAAGTCAACCATCAACTCGTAACTAGGACGCCTCATACTTTTTTGTAGTGGCCCCGGCTGCATGTCAACCATCGACTGGCAAATTAGGGGGGATGTTTGTAGGGAGGGTAGTTGCAAGTCGACCATCAACTCGCAACTAGGGGTAACGTATGTTTGTAGGGGCCCAATGGCAAGTCAACCATCGACTCGCAACGTGCGCATCGTACTTTTTGTAGTTGCCTCGTTGCAAGTCAACCATCAACTCGCAACGTATGCATCGTACTTTTTTGTAGTTTCCTAGTTTCAAGTCAACCATCGATTCGCAATTAGGGGGCGTATGTTTGTAGCAGCCCCGGTTGCAAGTCAACCATCGTCTCGCAACTATGATGCGTCATACTTTTTTTAGTTTCCCAAGTTGCAAGTCAACCATCGACTCACAACTAGGACGTGTCATACTTTCTTGTAGTAGCCCTAGTTGCATGTCAGCCATCGAGTCGCAACTAGGTCGCGTCGTACCTTTTTGTAGTTGCCCCAGTTGCAAGTCGACCATCGACTCACAACAAGGGGGGCGTATGTTTGTATAGGCCCAATTGCAAGTAAACTAGCGACTCGCAACTAGCGGGACGTATGTTTGTAGGGCCCAGTTGAAAGTCAACCATCGAGTCGCAACTAGACACTGGTAGAAAAAGGGCCTACAGTCCCGGTTCGTAAGGGCCTTTAGTCCCGGTTCCTGAACCGGGACTAAAGTGTCGGTACTAATGCCCCAACCCTTTAGTCCCGGTTCAATCCAGAACCGGGACTGATGGGCCTCCACGGGGGCAGTGCGAAGAGCCCAGTCAGGAGACCCTTTGGTCCCGGTTGGTGGCACCAACCGGGACCAATAGGCATCCACGCGTCAGCATTTCTGTGGCTAGGGTTTTTGTTTTTTTTTTGAAAGGGGGGGGGGGGTTGGGCGTTTTGGGGGGTTAATTTAGGTGTTTCATATATTGTGTTAGCTAGCTATAATTAATAGAGAGAAGTGTCCTCTCTTATGTCCGTGCTTGGTCGACGCTACGTACTATACATACGTATAGAGAGCACTAGACACGCTGGCTAGCTAGTAAGCAAACGAAGGAAACAGAACATCGTGATGAACATATATGCATACAGAGAGAAGTGATATCGACCACCTCTCTTTTTCCGAGAGATTGGTCGAACAACAAGTTCTCGTATATCTCTGACACTACCAGCTACATATATACAGTAATTATCTCTTACAAATATAATCATACGGACTCAGGGTCAACATAGAATTCTCCGTCTTCAGGGATCACGTGGTCAAGAAGGAATGCCGCCAATTCCTCTTGAATTCCTCGCATGCGAGATGGTGCTAGGAGTTCATCCCGCTTCCGAAACATCTAATTTAAAGAAGGGGGGTCAATACATATATATATGAATGAATGAAACTCAACACAAATGATGGTAATAAAATAAAATTGTGAATGTTGTTATTTACGTACTTCATATTGTTCGTCAGTGTAGCCCCGCTCACAGGTCGTGTGGTGGATGGACTCGCAAACATAGTATCCACAGAAATCATTCCCTTGTTCCTGCCACAACCACTTTACAAGAAATAGAGGTTAATCAAACTGATAAGCAAGAATGCCAAATGTTATTGATGAAACTAGCGCTTGAATGACTAGTAGATGCGCTTAAAATGCTACTATAGCTAGTACTTACTTTCGGGTGTCTAAATTGCAGCTCCTTCGGCAGTCCCGGAGCTTTTCTGGTGAATTTTCTCCAAACCCTGCCGGACAAAGAAAACAATTACTTAATATATCAGGAAATGAACAAAGTTGCTGATATGGTGGATAATGATCGATTTAACTTCTCGAGTATTTGAGTCATGTCTGCATGGTCCTTGGGATCTTTTCGTCTTGAGTCCAAGACGGTTACTAGTCCCTGCTCAAGCTTAATATGTAGGAGAATATAGTGGAAACTGCACACGCATGCATAACTCATCAATTACATTACTATAACCTTGACTAATATATAAGGGAAACCGAATACGCACAAGACAGTAACACTCACTTGAAGTTGTAAGGAAAGAGTATTATATCTTTGTTTTGATTTATTATCAACGATTGTAGCATGCTGGCCTCGGTTTCTGCGGCATGAAATTTAACCTGAGTTGCATCTATGAGATATGTGTTAATGAACCCAATATCACCGACTTGTCTTTTCTTCAATTCGACGATCTTCAATCTGCATAATATAGTGAGGATGATTATAAATACATGCAATGAAAGAGCTAAGCTATATAGAGAAACTTAATGACAGAAGTAGTACTACTTACAGACAGTAGCAGGCGACCGTTGTTTTATCGAGGGCCAATTGATTGAAAAACTGATAGAACTCCTCAAATGGAACAGGCAACAGATCAATTCCAATGAGGTCATGCTCCGTTTTAACTTTCAAATACAAAGTACTCCTCCCCCCAGAGTCTCTGCAGATTTTCAAGTACCAATCATGCAATCTTCGCATCATCGTTGATAGAGATCTTTCATCTTTGACGAGAGGCTTCCCGTACTCGTATCTTTGTATCTGCATCTCCATGGGTTCATAATGTACTTCGTCGGGAAGGTAATCTGCAAGATTGCTATAACCGGGCACCATCCTCGGATCATTAGCGACGTTGTGGCTAGGCACCTTGAGCGGGGGGCACGATTGCTTCGCTTGTTCGCCGAGCTGGGCAATTTGTGTCCCAGCTCGTCGTTCTTTCAGCCTTTGATCACTGACAGTACTTCCCGGCCGCTCCGCTTCGGCAAATTCCTTTCCAATAATGCGGTCATAGTTTCCTTTCGGCGGATCAGACTTCGGTGGTTTTGTCAGGGCAGCCAGAGTGCGCTTCACTTTCACCCGATCTACCTTCTCCTCCGGAGGTGGATGTTTCTTTGCTTTCACCCCTTCAAAGAATTTCCTCACTTCTTCTCGCGTGATCTCGGCGTTCTCCTCCTGGGTCCTCTCGTATGGTAACTTCTCTGGAGTCTTCAGAGAAGGACCGAATCTGTATGCCCGACCGCCTCTGGTTGTACTGCTAGACGCCGACCGAGCAGACGGAGCGGTTGTCTTCTTTACTTGCTTAAGAGGCGGAGGAGAAGGACTACGACGCGCCGGAGCAGCTGGAGCGGCGGCAGGTCTCTTCCGCCCTTGCTGACGAGGCGGAGAAGGAGGAGGCTGGCTGCTCGGGCGCGTCGGCGCAGGCGGAGAAGGAGGCGGAGTGCCGCCACGCGCCGGAGAAGGACACGGCCAAGGGCCCTGATCGTCACTCGCCGGAGGAGGAGGCGGTGGAGGAGGCGGAGTGCCCTGACTCGTCGTAGGAGGAGGAGGAGGCGGAGGCGTCCAGTTCGGAAGGTTGATGAGCTCCTTCCGCCATAGGCATGGAGTCTTCAAAGCAGACCCCAGCCGAGTCTCCCCTTCACCGGTAGGGTGGTCAAGCTGGAGGTCCTCAAGTCCCTCCGTTATCTCATCCACCATCACCCTAGCATATCCTTCTGGAATCGGCCGGCAGTGAAAAGTTGCGCCGGGTTCAGTAGGATAAATAGAGCCAATAGCCGCCTTGACCTTCAAATTCATCCATTGCATCATAAGGTGGCAATTTTGAGACTCCGTGATAGCATCCACGGGATAGCTGGCAGGAGCCGTCAAGGCATGCTCCGGCTGAAGCAGCTCGGTGGAAGCCACGCTGCTTCTGCGCTGAGATGGCGGGGTAGCTTCGGGGGAGGCATCGGCAGTACGTTTGTTGCAATTTGCTTCTCGTTCCTCTATCGCGTCTACCCTTGCTTGCAGCGCCTGCATTTGGGTCTGCTGCACTTTTTTCCTCCTCTCATGGGATTTGTAACCGCCTGCGTCCGGAAACCCAACCTTCCACGGAACGGAGCCTGGCGTGCCTCGTGTCCGTCCAGGGTGCTCAGGATTCCCGAGGGCCATTGTGAGCTCGTCGTTCTCTCTGTCTGGAAAGAACGTCCCTTCCTGCGCCGCTTCGATATACTGCTTAAGCTTACTGACTGGTATGTCCATTTGTTCGTTCGCCCAAATGCACTTCCCTGTTTCAGGGTCCAAGGTTCCGCCAGCCCCGAAGAACCAAGTCCGGCAACGGTCTGGCCAGTTATTTGTCTCTGGTTCGATCCCTTTAAGAACCAGATCATTCTCACTCTTGGACCACTTAGGCCGGGCTACGAGGTAGCCACCTGACCCCGTGCGATGGTGAAGCTTCTTCTTCGCAGCATTTTGCTTGTTTGTCGCCGACATCTCCTTACTCTTTTCCGATGTCTTGTGGGCCACAAATGCGGGCCAGTGATCTCTGATCTTCTCATATCTGCCCTTGAATTCTGGTGTCTCATTATTTTCGACAAACTTATTATTCAGCTCTTTCTTCCACCTCCTGAATAGTTCTGCCATCCTCTTCAGAGCAAAAGACTTGATTAATTTCTCTTTAATTGGGTTCTCTGGATTATCCTCTGGCGGTAGGGTGAAATTTGACTTCAGCTCAGTCCAAAGATCATTTTTCTGCATATCATTGACATAAGACACCTCAGGGTATTCTGTAGCCGGCTTAAACCATTGTTGGATGCTTATCGGGATCTTGTCCCTAACCAGAACCCCGCACTGAGCAACAAATGCGCTCTTTGTCCGGAGGGGTTCAATAGGTTGGCCGTCGGGCGCGATTGCTGTGATCTCAAGCTTTTCATCCGAGCTCAACTTTTTCTTCGGGCCTCGTCTCTTTACTGAAGTTGTGCTCGATCCGAAGGGCTAGAAAAAAGAACAAAGACTTAATTAATATGTGTACATACCAAAACAATGAATGCATCACTCGGTCAGCATAGGCTTAACTAATATATATACCTGGCCGGACTCGGTTCGGTCACCGGAGCCGTCATCACGGTCTCCTTCTTGCACCGGCATTGGGTCACCGGAGCCGTCCTCATGTTCTTCTTCTTGCACCGGCATTAGGTCACCGTAGCCAGCTTGTTCACCCTTTCCTTCCAGACCATCGGTTTCGTTGAGAAAGTACGAGACGGCATCACTTCCTTCTGCGATTATCTCCCTCAACAACGCTTCTTTTGTTGCTTCGTCTAGGGCGGTGTCCATAGTTTCTACAAATATTTACAACATGGCAATTATTATTCAAACATGATAGATGGATATATTAGTGCCAAACGTAGAACTAGCTACCTAATCATAGTAAGCTATCGGGAGGGGGTATATATCGACAACGACGACACTACATCTATGTCCCTCGACGACCCTCGTTCCCGTAAAAAAAAGAGGAAGAAGAAGAAAAAAAGAGGAGAAGAAAGAATAGAGGAGAAGAACTCCTCTATTCTTTCTTCTCCTCTTTTTTTTCTTCTTCCTCTTCTTTTTTTATCCTCTTCTTCCTCTCATGTTCGAGAGGATCGCCGAGGGGTCGGGAGGTTTCCTAGTGTCAAAGGATTCAACAAAACCATGTCTTCATCATTAGGCGAAAGTAACATGTGCATGATGGTACGGAGCTCTTCAAAGTTGTTCTGGAACGGAGTCCCGGATAGGATAATTCGCTTTTTGGTACAAAGTTCACAAAGAGCCTTCCGAATATCGCTATTTGGAAGGCCTTTGCTGAATTCGTACCAAAAGGCGGATTATTCTATCCGGGACTCCATTCCAGAACAACTTTGCAGAACTCCGTACCAACATGCCCTGGTTACTTCCGGCTAATGATGAAGGCATGGATTTCTTCAATACTTTGACACTAGGAAACCTCTCTCGACCCCTCGGCGATCCTCGACCCCTCGAACCCTCGACGACCCTGGAACCCTCGACCCCTCGATGATCCTCTTCTTCCTCTCATGTTCGAGAGGATCGCCGAGGGGTCGGGAGGTTGCGTAGTGTCAAAGGATTCAACAAAACCATGTCTTCATCGTTAGGCGAAAGTAACATGTGCATGATGGTATGAAGCTCTTCAAAGTTGTTCTAGAACGGAGTCCCAGATAGGATAATTCGCTTTTTGGTACAAAGTTAAGCAAGAGCCTTCTGAATATCACTATTTGCAAGGCCTTTGCTGAATTCGTACCAAAAGGCGGATTATTCTATCCGGGACTTCCAGAACAACTTTGCAGAACTTCGTACCAACATGCCCTGGTTACTTCCAGCTAATGATGAAGGCACGGATTTCTTCAATACTTTGACACTAGGAAACCTCTCTCGACCCCTCGGCGATCCTCGACCCCTCGAACCCTCGACGACCCTGGAACCCTCGACCCCTCGACGATCCTCTTCTTCCTCTCATGTTCGAGAGGATCGCCGAGGGGTCGGGAGGTTGCGTAGTGTCAAAGGATTCAACAAAACCATGTCTTCATCATTAGGCGAAAGTAACATGTGCATGATGGTACGAAGCTCTTCAAAGTTGTTCTAGAACGGAGTCCCAGATAGGATAATTCGCTTTTTGGTACAAAGTTCAGCAAGAGCCTTCCGAATATCACTATTTGGAAGGCCTTTGCTGAATTCGTACCAAAAGGCGGATTATTCTATCCGGGACTCCATTCCAGAACAACTTTGCAGAACTTCGTACCAACATGCCCTGGTTACTTCCGGCTAATGATGAAGGCATGGATTTCTTCAATACTTTGACACTAGGAAACCTCTCTCGACCCCTCGGCGATCCTCGACCCCTCGAACCCTCGACGACCCTGGAACCCTCGACCCCTCGACGATCCTCTTCTTCCTCTCATGTTCGAGAGGATCGCCGAGGGGTCGGGAGGTTGCGTAGTGTCAAAGGATTCAACAAAACCATGTCTTCATCATTAGGCGAAAGTAACATGTGCATGATGGTACGAAGCTCTTCAAAGTTGTTCTAGAACGGAGTCCCAGATAGGATAATTCGCTTTTTGGTACAAAGTTCAGCAAGAGCCTTCCGAATATCACTATTTGGAAGGCCTTTGCTGAATTCGTACCAAAAGGCGGATTATTCTATCAGGGACTCCATTCTAGAACAACTTTGCAGAACTTCGTACCAACATGCCCTGGTTACTTCCGGCTAATGATGAAGGCATGGATTTCTTCAATACTTTGACACTAGGAAACCGCTCTCGACCCCTCGGCGATCCTCGACCCCTCGAACCCTCGACGACCCTGGAACCCTCGACCCCTCGACGATCCTCTTCTTCATCTCATGTTCGAGAGGATCGCCGAGGGGTCGGGAGGTTGCGTAGTGTCAAAGGATTCAACAAAACCATGTCTTCATCATTAGGCGAAAGTAACATGTGCATGATGGTATGAAGCTCTTCAAAGTTGTTCTGGAACGGAGTCCCAGATAGGATAATTCGCTTTTTGGTACAAAGTTCAGCAAGAGCCTTCCGAATATCACTATTTGGAAGGCCTTTGCTGAATTCGTACCAAAAGGCGGATTATTCTATCCGGGACTCCATTCCAGAACAACTTTGCAGAACTTCGTACCAACATGCCCTGGTTACTTCCGGCTAATGATGAAGGCATGGATTTCTTCAATACTTTGACACTAGGAAACCTCTCTCGACCCCTCGGCGATCCTCGACCCCTCGAACCCTCGACGACCCTGGAACCCTCGACCCCTCGACGATCCTCTTCTTCCTCTCATGTTCGAGAGGATCGCCGAGGGGTCAGGAGGTTGCGTAGTGTCAAAGGATTCAACAAAACCATGTCTTCATCATTAGGCGAAAGTAACATGTGCATGATGGTACGAAGCTCTTCAAAGTTGTTTTGGAACGGAGTCCCAGATAGGATAATTCGCTTTTTGGTACAAAGTTCAGCAAGAGCCTTCCGAATATCACTATTTGGAAGGCCTTTGCTGAATTCGTACCAAAAGGCGGATTATTCTATCCGGGACTCCATTCCAGAACAACTTTGCAGAACTTCGTACCAACATGCCCTGGTTACTTCCGGCTAATGATGAAGGCATGGATTTCTTCCATACTTTGACACTAGGAAACCTCTCTCGACCCCTCGGCGATCCTCGACCCCTCGAACCCTCGACGACCCTGGAACCCTCGACCCCTCGATGATCCTCTTCTTCCTCTCATGTTCGAGAGGATCGCCGAGGGGTCGGGAGGTTGCGTAGTGTCAAAGGATTCAACAAAACCATGTCTTCATCGTTAGGCGAAAGTAACATGTGCATGATGGTATGAAGCTCTTCAAAGTTGTTCTAGAACGGAGTCCCAGATAGGATAATTCGCTTTTTGGTACAAAGTTAAGCAAGAGCCTTCTGAATATCACTATTTGCAAGGCCTTTGCTGAATTCGTACCAAAAGGCGGATTATTCTATCCGGGACTTCCAGAACAACTTTGCAGAACTTCGTACCAACATGCCCTGGTTACTTCCAGCTAATGATGAAGGCACGGATTTCTTCAATACTTTGACACTAGGAAACCTCTCTCGACCCCTCGGCGATCCTCGACCCCTCGAACCCTCGACGACCCTGGAACCCTCGACCCCTCGACGATCCTCTTCTTCCTCTCATGTTCGAGAGGATCGCCGAGGGGTCGGGAGGTTGCGTAGTGTCAAAGGATTCAACAAAACCATGTCTTCATCATTAGGCGAAAGTAACATGTGCATGATGGTACGAAGCTCTTCAAAGTTGTTCTGGAACGGAGTCCCAGATAGGATAATTCGCTTTTTGGTACAAAGTTCAGCAAGAGCCTTCCGAATATCACTATTTGGAAGGCCTTTGCTGAATTCGTACCAAAAGGCGGATTATTCTATCCGGGACTCCATTCCAGAACAACTTTGCAGAACTTCGTACCAACATGCCCTGGTTACTTCCGGCTAATGATGAAGGCATGGATTTCTTCAATACTTTGACACTAGGAAACCTCTCTCGACCCCTCGGCGATCCTCGACCCCTCGAACCCTCGACGACCCTGGAACCCTCGACCCCTCGACGATCCTCTTCTTCCTCTCATGTTCGAGAGGATCGCCGAGGGGTCGGGAGGTTGCGTAGTGTCAAAGGATTCAACAAAACCATGTCTTCATCATTAGGCGAAAGTAACATGTGCATGATGGTACGAAGCTCTTCAAAGTTGTTCTAGAACGGAGTCCCAGATAGGATAATTCGCTTTTTGGTACAAAGTTCAGCAAGAGCCTTCCGAATATCACTATTTGGAAGGCCTTTGCTGAATTCGTACCAAAAGGCGGATTATTCTATCAGGGACTCCATTCTAGAACAACTTTGCAGAACTTCGTACCAACATGCCCTGGTTACTTCCGGCTAATGATGAAGGCATGGATTTCTTCAATACTTTGACACTAGGAAACCGCTCTCGACCCCTCGGCGATCCTCGACCCCTCGAACCCTCGACGACCCTGGAACCCTCGACCCCTCGACGATCCTCTTCTTCCTCTCATGTTCGAGAGGATCGCCGAGGGGTCGGGAGGTTGCGTAGTGTCAAAGGATTCAACAAAACCATGTCTTCATCATTAGGCGAAAGTAACATGTGCATGATGGTATGAAGCTCTTCAAAGTTGTTCTGGAACGGAGTCCCAGATAGGATAATTCGCTTTTTGGTACAAAGTTCAGCAAGAGCCTTCCGAATATCACTATTTGGAAGGCCTTTGCTGAATTCGTACCAAAAGGCGGATTATTCTATCCGGGACTCCATTCCAGAACAACTTTGCAGAACTTCGTACCAACATGCCCTGGTTACTTCCGGCTAATGATGAAGGCATGGATTTCTTCAATACTTTGACACTAGGAAACCTCTCTCGACCCCTCGGCGATCCTCGACCCCTCGAACCCTCGACGACCCTGGAACCCTCGACCCCTCGACGATCCTCTTCTTCCTCTCATGTTCGAGAGGATCGCCGAGGGGTCAGGAGGTTGCGTAGTGTCAAAGGATTCAACAAAACCATGTCTTCATCATTAGGCGAAAGTAACATGTGCATGATGGTACGAAGCTCTTCAAAGTTGTTTTGGAACGGAGTCCCAGATAGGATAATTCGCTTTTTGGTACAAAGTTCAGCAAGAGCCTTCCGAATATCACTATTTGGAAGGCCTTTGCTGAATTCGTACCAAAAGGCGGATTATTCTATCCGGGACTCCATTCCAGAACAACTTTGCAGAACTTCGTACCAACATGCCCTGGTTACTTCCGGCTAATGATGAAGGCATGGATTTCTTCCATACTTTGACACTAGGAAACCTCTCTCGACCCCTCGGCGATCCTCGACCCCTCGAACCCTCGACGACCCTGGAACGCTCGACCCCTAGACGACCCTAGAACCCTCAACCCTCGACCCTATAGAACCCTCGAACCCTCGACCCTGAAACCCTCGACCCTTGACCCCTTAACGACCCTCGACCCTCTACCCTAGTTCCCGACCCTCGACCCCTCGGCGATCCTCGACACCCTCGTTCCCGATAAAAATTAAGAAGAAGAAGAAGAAGAAGAAGAAGAAGAAGAAGAAGAAGAAGAAGAAGAAGAAGAAGAAGAAGAAGAAGAAGAAGAAGAAGAGAGGAGAATAAGAAAGGAATAGCTAGAGGAGAAGAAGAATAATTCTATTTTTTTCTTCTTCTCCTCTTCTTTTTCTTCTTTTTTCTTCTTCTTATTTATTTCTCCTCTTCTTCCTCTCCTCTTTTTCTTCTTATTTAGTTCTCTCGACCCCTCGTCCCTCTCTCGACCCCTCGTCCCTGATAACATATTTTTTCTCCCCTCGACACCTCTCGACCTCTCGTCCCACTCTCGACCCCTCATCATCATCTATCACCCCCCTCGTTTTCTTTAGCATATATCCATGAACAAAATAGAGGAGAAGATCGAAGAAAAAAAAATAAGTCTTCCTCTTCTCATTTTCCTTTTTCCACTCCTTCCTTTTCTTCTTCTTCTTCTTCCTTCTTCCTCTTTTCTTCCTTTTCCTTATTTTACTTTTTCCTCTACACTAACCTAAAATCGATATCTACTAATTAATAACCTAAATAAAAAAATGAATACATATATGAAAAAAAACATCATATAAAAAACATTTTTGACATATTTAGCATATTCTGATCCATAGTTCAAAATTTTCAAATTTCATTCAAATGAAATTTGAATCGGATTCAAATAACTTGTTGAAAACCTATTCTAAACCTCTCCAAAAATTCTGAAAATTTTGCCATCGCCTTTGTCTTGCATCAGTACCTCACCACAATTTTTTTAAATTCCAAAAATGCCCAAAGCCATCTAGCATTTCATCAAACACCTTCTATATGGACAAAAAAATTCAGAAATTCCAAAAAATTCAGAAAAGTGGACAGCGCGTTGCTGCTGCTCCACTTCTCCTCTCCTCTACTTCTCCTCTCCTTCTACTCTTGAATGCATCGGGGCCGGCGGCGACCATGGAGCAGGGGCGGAGCAAGGGTGCTCGGGCGCAAGAGTGGCACTCGAGAGGGGGGCTCACTTTGAGGGGGGCGGTGATGGCTGGAGTCCGGCGACGAGGACGGCGGGCTCGGGGCGGCACGCGGTGACGGGGACGGCAGCCTCGGGCTGGGAGGCACGCGGTGACGGCCGGGGACAAGGAGGCGGGCTCGGGGAGGCACGCGGCGGCGGGCTCAGGGATGCCGGCGACGAGGACGGCGCGGGCTCAGGGAGGTGACGACGTGGTCCGGAGGGCTCGGCGGCGACGAGGACGAGGAGCAGCCTGGCGGCGTCGTCGGAGGAGAGGACGAGGAGATCGATCGAACTGAATCGAGAATTTCACAAGTGTTG
The DNA here is from genome assembly GCF_056163025.1 of Triticum urartu. Classification (NCBI taxonomy): domain Eukaryota; kingdom Viridiplantae; phylum Streptophyta; class Magnoliopsida; order Poales; family Poaceae; genus Triticum; species Triticum urartu. The sequence continues at coordinate 731,817,409 of NC_141875.1, forward strand.
GCTTATATAGCCAGAAGATTGGTCCCGGTTCGTGAAACCAACCGTGACCAATGCCCCCCTTTAGTCCCGGTTGGTGCCACCAACCGGGACCAAAGGCCAATTTTCAGCAGCCCAAAGGGCGGGAAGCGGCGGCCTTTGGTCCCGGTTGGTGGCACCAACCGGGACTAAAGGGGGGCATTGGTCACGGTTGGTGCCACGAACCGTGACCAATGCCCCCTTTAGTCCCGGTTGGTGCCACCAACCGGGACCAATGCCCTTGTGCTGCCCGCGCCCAAAAGTTTAGTCCCACATCGCTAGCTGAAGGGCGCCGGCACTTGCTTATAAGCGCTGTTGTGCCTCCCTATTCGAGCTCCTCTCTAATGCAGGCTTTCGGGCCTAAACTTGCTACTGCCTGTGGGCCTATTGGGCCTCTGCGGGCCTGAATCCTGGCCCGTGTAGGGTTTCTAGTCGTATTCAGGCCGTGAAGGCCCAGTAGGTCGCATTTTTTTTGGTTTTTTCTTTTTTATTTCTACATTTTTTTGGTTTTTTATTTTTTTATTTCTACTTAAAACTAAATACTTATAGTTTTTTAGTGATTTCTTTTTGCTTTTAGGTCACAAAAATTATAAACTTTCTGTTAGTGCCATTAGTTTTAAATTTTGAATAGTTTAAATTTGAATTTTTAAAAATTTGTGTGAATCACTAGTTTATGAATAACTTTACTATAAAAATAGAAAAAAAAATTCTATTTATTTTTTATTTATACTTACAACTAAATACTTATAGTTTTTTAGTGATTTCTTTTTGATTTTAGGTCACAAAAATTATAAACTTTCTGTTAGTGCCATTAGTTTTAAAATTTTGAATAGTTTAAATTGGAATTTTATAAAATTTGTGTGAATCACTAGTTTATGAATAACTTTACTATACAAATAGAGTTTTTTTCTATTTATTTTTTATTTATACTTACAACTAAATACTTATAGTTTTTTAGTGATTTCTTTTTGATTTTAGGTCACAAAAATTATAAACTTTCTGTTAGTGCCATTAGTTTTAAAATTTTGAATAGTTTAAATTGGAATTTTATAAAATTTGTGTGAATCACTAGTTTATGAATAACTTTACTATAAAAATAGATTTTTTTTTCTTCTTTGCTATTTATTTTTTATTTATACTTACAATTAAATACTTATAGTTTGATTTTAGGTCACAAAAATTATATTCTTTTTGCTATTGAAGAATATTATAGTTTTATTTTAGTTGATCATAACATAATATTTTAATTGATTGTTTTTATTTTCATAAAAGTTTTGTAGTTCATTCTGTTTGCTATTAATTCATTCTTTGAGCTAAATGACTCTGAAATTGGAAAGCATTTCAAAATGAACTCTGAAAAGGTTGAAAGTTGGCATGGTATCATCATTTCACCCACATAGCATGTTCCAAAAAGTAGAGAGGGTTACGACAAAAACTTGATGCACTTCGTGTACAATGGACAATCACTTTCGAAGTATCAAAGTTTCGAACCATAAGACATGAAAGCATTTCAAATGAACTCTGAAAAAGTTGAAAGTTGGGATGGTATCATAATTTCACCCACATAGCATTTGCTTATTGCGGGAGAAAGTCTTCACTTTTTCTTCGCTTGTGTCATTTGCTTATTGCGCCGTAACCATGGATAATATTCATTGTTTATCAGGATGCTTGGGTCAGCCTTGACATTGAAGGGAGGAATTTCATGAAACTTTTCATAATCTTCAGACATGTCTGTCTTGCCGTCCACTCCCAGGATGTCCCTTTTTCCTGAAAGAACTATGTGGCGCATTGGCTCATCGTATGATGTATTCGCTTCCTTATCTTTTCTTTTTTGCGGTTCGGTAGACATGTCCTTCACATAGACAACCTGTGCCACATCATTGGCTAGGACGAACGGTTCGTCAGTGTACCCAAGATTTTTCAGATCCGCTGTTGTCATTCCGTACTGTGGGTCTACCTGTACCCCGCCGCCTAACAGATTGACCCATTTGCACTTAAACAAAGGGACCCTAAAATCAGGTCCGTAGTCAAGTTCCCATATGTCCACTATGTAACCATAATATGTGTCCTTTCCGCTCTCGGTTGCTGCATCAAAGCGGACACCGCTGTTTTGGTTGGTGCTCTTTTGATCTTGGGCGATTGTGTAAAATGTATTCCCATTTATCTCGTATCCTTTGTAAGTCAATACAGTCAAAGATGGTCCCCTGGACAACAAGTACAACTCATCACAAACAGTGTTGTCACCTCTGAGACGTGTTTCCAACCAACTGCTGAAAGTCCTGATGTGTTCACATGTAATCCAGTCGTCGCATTACTCCGGGTGTTTGGAGCGCAGACTGTTCTTGTGTTCATCAACATATGGGGTCACCAAGGTAGAGTTCTGTAGAACTGTGTAGTGTGCTTGAGACCAAGAATATCCGTCCCTGCATATTATTGAGTCTCTTCCAAGAGTGCCTTTTCCAGTCAGTCTCCCCTCATACCGCGATTTAGGGAGACCTATCTTGTTAAGGCCAGGAATGAAGTCAACACAAAACCCGATAACATCCTCTGTTTGATGGCCCATGGAGATGCTTCCTTCTGGCCTAGCGCGGTTACGGACATATTTCTTTAGGACTCCCATGAACCTCTCAAAGGGGAACATATTGTGTAGAAATACGGGCCCCAGGATGACAATCTCGTCGATTAGATGAACTAGGACGTGCGTCATGATATTGAAGAAGGATGGTGGGAACACCAGCTCGAAACTGACAAGACATTGCGCCACATCACTCCTTAGCCTTGGTACGATTTCTGGATCGATCACCTTCTGAGAGATTGCATTGAGGAATGCACATAGCTTCACAATGGCTAATCGGACGTTTTCCGGTAGAAGCCCCCTCAATGCAACTGGAAGCAGTTGCGTCATAATCACATGGCAGTCATGAGACTTTAGGTTCTGAAACTTTTTCTCTGGCATATTTATTATTCCCTTTATATTCGACGAGAAGCCAGTCGTGACCTTCATACTGAGCAGGCATTCAAAGAAGATTTCTTTCTCTTCTTTCGTAAGAGCGTAGCTGGCAGGACCTTTATACTGCTTCGGAGGCATGCCGTCTTTTTCGTGCAAACGTTGCAGGTCCTCCCGTGCCTCAGGTGTATCTTTTGTCTTCCCATACACGCCCAAGAAGCCTAGCAGGTTCACGCAAAGGTTCTTCGTCACATGCATCACGTCGATTGAGGAGCGGACCTCTAGGTCTTTCCAGTAGGGTAGGTCCCAAAATATAGATTTCTTCTTCCACATGGGTGCGTGTCCCTCAGCGTCATTCGGAACAGCTAGTCCACCGGGACCCTTTCCAAAGATTACGTAGTGTAAATCATTGACCATAGCAAGCACGTGATCACCGGTGCGCATGGCGGGCTTCTTCCGGTGATCTGCCTCGCCTTTGAAATGCTTGCCTTTCTTTCGACATTGATGGTTGGTCGGAAGAAATCGACAATGGCCCAGGTACACATTCTTCCTGCATTTGTCCAGCTATATACTTTCAGTGTCATCTAAACAGTGCGTGCATGCGTGGTATCCTTTGTTTGTCTGTCCTGAAAGGTTACTGAGAGCGGGCCAATCGTTGATGGTCATGAACAGCAACGCCTTAAGGTTAAATTCCTCCTGTCTGTGCTCATCCCACGTACGTACACCGTTTCCATTCCACAGCTGTAAAAGTTCTTCAACTAATGGCCTTAGGTACACATCAATTTCGTTGCCGGGTTGCTTAGGGCCTTGGATGAGAACTGGCATCATAATGAACTTCCGCTTCATGCACATCCAAGGAGGAAGGTTATACATACATAGAGTCATGGGCCAGGTGCTGTGATTGCTGCTCTGCTCCCCGAAAGGATTAATGCCATCCGCGCTTAAAGCAAACCATACATTCCTTGGGTCCTTTGCAAACTCATCCCAGTACTTTCTCTCGATTTTTCTCCACTGCGACCCGTCAGCGGGTGCTCTCAACTTCCCATCTTTCTTTCGGTTCTCACTGTGCCATCGCATAAACTTGGAATGCTCTTCGTTTCTGAACAGACGTTTCAACCGTGGTATTATAGGAGCATACCACATCACCTTCGCAGGAACCCTCTTCCTGAGGGGCTCGCCGTCAACATCACCAGGGTCATCTCGTCTGATCTTATACCGCAACGCACCGCATACCGGGCATGCGTTCAGATCCTTATATGCACCGCGGTAGAGGATGCAGTCATTAGGGCATGCATGTATCTTCTCCACCTCCAATCCTAGAGGGCATACGACCTTCTTTGCTGCGTATTACTGTCGGGCAATTCGTTATCCTTTGGAAGCTTCTTCTTCAATATTTTCAGTAGCTTCTCAAATCCTTTGTCAGCCACAGCATTCTCTGCCTTCCACTGCAGCAATTCCAGTACGGTACCGAGCTTTGTGTTGCCATCTTCGCAATTGGGGTATAACCCTTTTTTGTGATCCTCTAACATGCGATCGAACTTCAGCTTCTCCTTTTGACTAATGCATTGCGTCCTTGCATCGACAATGACCCGGCGGAGATCATCATCATCAGGCACATCGTCTGGTTCCTCTTGATCTTCAGCAGCTTCACCCGTGGCAGCATCATTGGGCACATCGTCTGGTTCCTCTTGATCTTCACCAGCTCCCCCCGTTGCAGCATCACCGTATTCAGGGGGCACATAGTTGTCATCGTACTCTTCTTCTTCGCCGTCTTCCATCATAACCCCTATTTCTCCGTGCCTCATCCAAACATTATAGTGTGGCATGAAACCCTTGTAAAGCAGGTGGGAGTGAAGGATTTTCCGGTTAGAGTAAGACCTCGTATTCCCACATTCAGTGCATGGACAACACATAAAACCATTCTGCTTGTTTGCCTCAGCCGCATCGAGAAATTCATGCACGCCCTTAATGTACTCGCGGGTGTGTCTGTCACCGTACATCCACTGCCGGTTCATCTGCGTGCATTATATATAATTAAGTGTCCAAATTAATAGAAGTTCATCATCACATTAAAACCAAAGTGCATACATAGTTCTCATCTAATAACATATAGCTCTCCAGAGCATCTAATTAATTAAACCATACATTGAAACTATGTAAAACATTTCAATGCGAAAACAAATGCGATCATAATCGCAACCAAGGTAACAATTGATCCAACGGCATAATGATACCAAGCCTCGGTATGAATGGCATATTTTCTAATCTTTCTAATCTTCAAGCGCATTGCATCCATCTTGATCTTGTGATCATCGACGACATCCGCAACATGCAACTCCAATATCATCTTCTCCTCCTCAATTTTTTTTATTTTTTCCTTCAACAAATTGTTTTCTTCTTCAACTAAATTTAACCTCTCGACAAGGTCGGTTGGCATTTCCGATTCACATACATCTAGATAAATAAAATCTATGTCACATTGGTCAGCATAATTTTCATAAACAATAAATGAACCAATAGTTATAAAGATAATATACATACCAAATCCGAATCATAGACAGGACGAGGGCCGACGGGGGCGGATACCAAAACCATCGCACTATATAAGATGCAATAAAAATGTAAGAAAATGATACAAGTATCTATCTAAACATACAAGTAAGAATATTTTTCCTTTCAGAAAGAAGATAAGAACAAGAGGCTCACCACGGTGGTGTCGGTGATGAGATCGGCGCGGGTGATCGACGGTGGTGAAGACGGGGACGGGGCGTGACGGACCGCTAAATCTAGACAAATCTCGAGGAAAATGGAGCTTGGAGGTCGAGCTTCGAGAGGAGAGAGCTTAAGTAGTGTGGCTCGGGCATTCCATCGAACACCTCATGTGCATAGGAGGTGAGCTAGAGCACCACAAAGCCCTCTCCCCCTCGGCCAGAGAAAAACAGAGCACTGGGGTGCTCTGCTCGCGAGCGAGGGGTATATATAGGCACCTCATTGGTCCCGGTTGGTAACATGAACCGGGACTAAAGGGGAGCCTTTGGTCCCGGTTCAAGCCACCAACCGGGACCAATGGTGGTGGGCCAGGAGGGAGGCCCATTGGTCCCGGTTCATCCCACCAACCGGGACCAAAAGGTCCAGATGAACTGGGACCAATGGCCCACGTGGCCCGGCCGGCCCCCTGGGCTCACGAACCGGGACCAATGCCCGCATTGGTCCCGGTTCTAGACTGAACCGGGACTAATGGGCTGATGCGGCCTGGACCATAGCCCTGTTTTCTACTAGTGAGAATGCGTCGTAATTTTTTGTAGTTGCCCCAATTGCAAGTTGACCATTGACTCATAACTAAGAGGCACCTATGCTTGTAGGGGCCCAATTGCAAGTCAACCATCAACTCGCAACTCGTACGCGTCGTACTTTTTTGTACTTGCCCAGCTGCAAGTCAACCATCGACTCTCAACTAAGGGGGACATATGTTTGTACCGGACCGAGTTGCAAGACAGCCATCGACTCGCAACTGGGACACGTCATATTTTTTTGTAGTTGCCCCATTTGCAAGTCAACCATCGACTCCCAACTAGGGGTAAGTATGTTTGTAGGGGCCCAGTTGCAAGTTAATCGTTGACTCACAACTAAATATATATAGTTTTCTTGAGCATCCATCAGACGAGAAGATGCATAGGACTTTATTTGTATCTTTTGGGTCTACTTTGAATTTTATAGTAGAATCTTGAGTCAATAGCCTGCCTCCCCCTAAGGTAGTGCAGGACCTGCATCATCAGTATCATTTTTACCATTTTCTTCCTCATCCACGCCCTCACATTATTAAGATACATCTTTGTGTAAGGGAAAGTCTTCACAAGCATAGTAATTTTATCTTGAATTTATGAACATTTTAAAGTTAAGTTTGTGTGTGCTTTCTTTAATCGTAACCTGCTAACTGGAAGACACGTAACTAGCTTTTCTGAGGTAAGGGCACGTAACTAGTTTTTCATGGTGGAAAGTAACTAGCTAATCACGAGCTGTTCTAGTTCTGTGTGTTTTTTGCTATGAGCCACGGAATGCTTAACTAGTTTGTATGCACGTCCCCTGATAGCAGGTTAGCTTCCTATCGAGCTGGAATGCTTAAGTAGTTTGTACGTACGCTAAGCTAGCTAGCTAGTTTGCCGAGGCATTACCCACGATGCACTCACGCACAAGCTCTGCTAAATTGGCCAATCGGGTTTGCTGAGATAAATGATCTGTGATTTAGTTCATGGCCTGGCTTAAAAAACACTCAAAGAGAAAACAACAAACAAAAAAAACAAAAACAAATGCGGAGATCCACAAATAGATGATAAAGTCAACTTAGATGTGACATAATTATGTCACATCTAGATGAGGCCTAAACACACCTTAAAAGTATCATGTAAAATAAGCTGTCTGCTAGTCTTGTGATTAGTAACTAGACATGCATAAATATGTGGTGAGAGATATTATTACTAAGTGTTCATCTTTGAATTAAGAAAATGAAAGCCTTTTTTTCTACTTCCTATTTTCACCACGATAACATTTATCCTACACGTGGCAGTCTTAGGATTAACCATTGTACACATCCTTATATGCCCGGAAGGACAACTAATCATTTGAACGGTGCCCCAATGTACCATGCTCAATGGATCGGGAGGCTCCAGGGGCTGTGGGCTACGTTATTTTCTTTCCGTTCACCATTTGCTCCTGCTGCTTTGCTCATGAAAAAGAAAAGCACTCGGTATTTTTGCTAATTTTGAAAAACAGTTGTTAATAAAAAATGATCGACGATTTATAAATATGATTATAATTTATTTATTTTAATTATGAATTTGATTAGCCAAGGGGGTCCGTTTTCTCAATCTGCTCCCGAGGTAGTCCTTTTTGTCAATTAGATTAGCCAAGGTAATATTTTTGAACAAAAATATGGTTGGATGGAGCTGTCCACTTCAACAAAGCCGATAGGAACAAATTGGTTTCGATGAAAAAATTAGTGCTAAATGGGCACACTAAACCTGATTGGAGCTGTCGCCTGGAGCTGACTGGCCGATAGGATTCTAATCGGCTTCGGCGTGACAAATTGTAGCCAATCGGCTTCACTGTATTATTTAAAAAAGAAAATGGCTTAATATTTCTCTAATTTCTTTAAAAAATGTATTATTGAAAAAAATTAGCCGCATATTATTGGTTAATTTGTTTCTTGTCCTTGCGGCTCGGTGCCTGACTATTATATTATTTATTTGCAGTGTCATCCTATACTCATATAAAAAATAAAATCAAAGTTACGCCTTTATGAATGTACCATTGTCTACCAGCATGCATTGCATAATGAAACTGTGTAAGTGCGTAAAAATATGTGCATGAGATAAAAATAAATAATCGACACTTTTAATGCACCAAAAATCTTGCCCTCGCATTTGCGAGGGCCACCTTGCTAGTTCCCTTTAATAGTAGATATGTGTGTGTGTGTGTGGGGGGGGGGGGGGGGGGGGGGGGCGGACAAAGTAGATATATAGTACTCCCTCCGTTCCTAAATATAAGTCTTTTTAGAGGTTTCAAATGGACTACAATATATGGATGTTTCAAATGGACATGTCATTTTGCTCTATATGTAGTCTCTTGTTAGAATCTCTAAAAAGACTTATATTTAGGAAAAGAAGGAGTATAAGATAAAACATGTATTTTTTTGCAGGAAAAACTTTCTATCCATTCACAATCTTTTAAGGCAGTACAATGAACACAATAAGTAAAAATGGTGTCCAGATCGTAGACCATCTAGCGACGACTACAAGCACCGGAGCAAGCTGAAGGCACGCCGCCATTATTGCGTCTCACTCAGCCCGGCAAACCTTGTTGTAAGTCGTCGTGTTAAGGCACATTAGAATAGTAACCGCCGCCGATCAAGAGAAGCATGAATTAAAGGATCCAACCTGAAGACACACAAATTCAAACGAACGATGATGGCCTGGAATTAAAACCGAGCCAAAGACCAGATCTATCACAGTAATGTATTTGCTATGACCATGCATCACAGAAGCAAATTAGAGAGGAACCAGTCAACCGGCCGGCCGGGTCGCTTTATCATCTCCGCAGTCCTCTGATCACATCCTTGTGAAGCAAAAGCTAGAAGTTGTTGGACGTAAACAAACATGTACTTCCTCCGTCCGAAAATACTTATCAGAGAAATGGATGCATCTAGACATATTTTAGTTCTAGATACATTCGTTTTTATGCATTTCTGCGACAAGTATTTTCGGACGGAGGGAGTAAAAAAAAGCGCCCCAACTTGTTGATCACATATCCTTGTGAGTAGAGTACGTACTACTCTCCTCACGTTGTGCACGTCTTCTCTCTCAAGAGGTTTGAAGATAGGCGCCAAATTGGTCAAAAAGCCGCCCAAAACGATTAGATCAGTCACGTGCTTTCCTCTGCACGGCTTCAGCTTTCAGTTGTGCAATGCGATGGGCGTGCCTTAGTAATCGTACTAAGCTAAAGAGAGTGTGACCAGTCCATCGATCAGATCAGTCACATGATTTCTTCTGCCACCCACCCCATATACTTCATCCGTTGTTCAGGAGAGGAGACGTACCAATCTTCCATTCGCCATGGCCGCCTTCCGCCTCCTCTTCCTCCTGCTTGCCTTCTCCGCCAGCTGCAACAGCATTGCCGCTGCCAGCGCGATGTACAAGGCGAGGGCCAGTGTGATTTTCAGACATGATGCTCGCACCATCGAGGTCAAATTCGTCCTCCCCGCCAGCAACAGCCCAGTCGCCGCTGGGGACGAGGACCTGCAGCTGCGGCAGGAAGCCATGGCGCAGGCCATTACCGTGATCTCTCGCCACAGGCCAGAGACCAGCGACGCCGATAAGCTCAAGTGGGCGCTGGGGGTGGTGAACCTCGAGGCCCGGCGGTGGAAGCCCATCTTCAGAGCCGTCAGCACGGTGCTGGAGAGCGGCGCCGACGACGGCACCAAGGAGGACGCGTTCGCCCAGGCCAAGGAGGAGCTCAACCGCGAGCTCGGCCAGGAAGGTCCCAACGCCCTCAAGATCGACTTCGGGTATATGTGACATGCATCGCCAGTTCCCCACCTCTGCCTTAATTTCTCTGTCAGCCTTAGCGCGCCCAAGATGTCCGTGGTGTTGTTAGTCATGTATAGTGCTCCCGTCCGTGCGCTGCAGCCTGTCGCAGCTGTCGGAGCACCGCCATTATTTCCCTTCTGCTTCGTTCTCGACGCCTTCGGCTGCGGAACGTTTGTGATTGTGCTTGCATTTCCTTAGTCAGCGAGGTGGTTATTTCTTACTCTCTTTGTTCTCCCTGTCTTTTCCATGAGTAGCAACCATGTATGTCTGATTAGTTCACTAATTCACAAGAAATTTAACTAAAATACAAGCAGAAGTAGTTGCCTTTGCCAAATTTTACGAAGGCGCATGACCTTTTTTTTATAGAAAGCCTTCTTGGCGGATTACATTACATTCGGAAATATAGCTACAACATTCACGATCTCATGATTTCGACACAATGCCATATTTTTTTGAGGGAAAGGAGGAATGCCCTCGTCCTCCCGAGTAAGAATCTCTAACAAAAGCAAAAGGAAAATTACAAGACCACAAGCCATAACCGGCCAAAATAGGATAAAATGCCTACACACAAATTCTAGTATTCGCGCCCCGTGACAATAGGATAAAATGCCTACATACAAGTCCACCTCCTGATCGATGCCTCGGACAACGGTCTCGACCCTGACAGCGGCTCAGCACGGCTCCCCCATGGCGTGGGCGTGGTTCCATCCGTGCCTCCACCCCGGCCTTGGTGTCGCGGTCATCGTTTCACTCCTTGAGACTGCCTCGAGATGATTCCCTTTGCCAGAAGGTGCGCACTGACGAGGCGAGCTCGTCCCCGGGAATGTCACATCCTCTCGTCCAATGCAGCTTCACGATGACCATTTTCTTCCTCGTTCACCATGGCTAAGATGACATGCCGGTCTCCGTCTCCTCACGGCACTTTCCGAATCCAGTATGTCGTGCTAGCCTGCTGTACCTGGTTGTCGTCGCCACCGGCCTAGTTCAGGCCACCGCCCTGACCCCTAGGTCCCCGACCGCCGCCGCCGCACATCAACGGACGAAAGTGGCAGCCCATATCCGCCAGTTTTTTGCGGACAAGCTCAACCACCTAAAATGTGAATATTGCTGGAATATAGGCTATCCACTTCCCTCTCATCCATAAAACCAAACACTCGCCATCAACCTAAAAAGTGAATATCCCTATCCCATCGAAGGATAGCCACTGAACCAAACAAACCCTATATATAAGTAGCACATCTTGCATTCTTAAGAAGTTGATCCTCACTACTATCGATTTTCTCAACATGCACACTGTCGACATCACCTTCATGCCAAGTCACCAGTATTTTTTAATTAATTGCAGCTGCCTACTGAAACATATACGCAATATATACTTCTAATGGAGTACTAAATGGTTCAGTTTCAAACGTAGGAGTCGAGCAGCCTCTCTTCTTTTTCCAGTTAATACATTTAATACAAATGTTTGCAACCGTAAGAGGCGAATAGTCTCTCTCCATCAAAACAAAAAGCAATGCATCTCGATCTCCCACATATCCCTTGCCTACAAGCACCTCACGGCCGTCCATGGCCAACTACTCTCTCTCATTCAACAAAAAGGAAACCACCTTTTCTCCTAGCTACAGCCAGCGACCAGTAGGCAACCTCCGCATGAGCCCACTCCTCGACACCGGTCTGCCTCATCTCCACCTATCTACGTGCGCTGGGTCACAGTTCTGTTGCCGGCCATCGAGATCGTCAAGGAAAGCTTACCTACGGAGGCTCATCTGGGTGCAGAAGCCTGATCTCTTCCTGCTGCCGTCGGAGGCCTCCATGCCAGAAGCTCCACTTGAGCAGCAGCAGTACGTCTCACCGGCCACGACACAATAAGCAGACAACGATTGATCCGCATCGAAAGCTCTGCCCAGAGACATCAACGGTGTTCCATCCCACTGCCGCTGAGTACAGACGGCAACGATGATTTGCAAGATGTCTGGAAAGGCCGAAAGATGTAAGCCAACGAGTAGTACCTTCTTCGTTCACCAACTGCACATGTTGGTGATTTATCCCTTTCATCACTAACGTCTGACCATTTGTGTTTGCAGCTTTTGCATGACATCTAATTATATTAACACCATTTATTTTTGTGATAGATCTGTTCTAATGAGTGCTGGCACATATGCATTTCATACTTCAGCTGTTTTGCATCATCACCTCATTGTAGTATCCTTGCTAATATTCTTTGTGATCAATCTTCTGCATTATCTATATAGCTTTCAGATGTTTAAAAACATCCCGGCTAGGCGTGTGCAGGGTGTTCCCTTGCTCCTGACCTCCTCCGTCACGCCCATCCTAAATATGTTAAGATGTTGCCTATTAACTGATTCATGAAGTCATTCACTAAGGTGGGCAAATACAATACTCTTCAACAGTACATATATGTGATTCCTTTCTCTCTGTTAATAGTTAAGACATTATTGTGAATTGTACTAACTGATCTTGTTTTTTCATATGTGTAAACAATTTTTTGCCTGTTGCATCTCATCCAATTTGGATGAGGCATGGTCAATTATTACTTTTTTTAAGAAAAGGATGGTCAATTATTACTGCACCCTACTATTTTCTCGATGATTTTCTTACACTTATCTATTCCAAGCAGAGTGTGGCAATATATATGCTTATCCAAGAAGAACAGTCACAAAAGGCTGAGGTTAGTGCTTTGACTTTTAAAGAATTGTTTCCTGTTATTACCATGATATAATGTTCAGATCTTGCAATATTTTCACCCCCCACCCCCCTTGGTTTCATAACTGAATGTAATATTAGTTTGCATCAAGGCAGCAGAGGGAGTATTTCAAAATTAAGTCGGTCACATCCAAGTAACATTGATGGCCAAATATAATGATCATGTCTGATGCAGTAAAGGTGACCACCCACTCACTCTATATCTGTGTGTGAGACTTTTTTTCAACTGATTTATTGGAGATGTTGTCTGCAGATTTAGTGTCCAATGTAGTTGCTCGATGCTTTAGGATACTTTATTTTTTTCACTTAGTTTTTGTTTGAGGAATTGTTTCACTTACTTCTGTTACAATACTTCCATATAATATATGACATTGCTATTAAGTTCATTCCATAGTTTTCTTTTGTTAAACGTAGATGCAAACTTAAAGATGGCCGTCCTGTGGTCAATGCAGTTTCATACTTCCAATGTAAATGTGGTTGTTAATTAGTTCTATCATTCTAAGTTTTAACTGAACTTTTTGTAGTTTTATAGATAAAAGATATCTTTCACATTAATGAGGATGATTCTTCATGTGTGGTTCCAGGGATCAGGACACTAAGGCACATTTACAAGTATTCAAACCACTTTTTTTATTTGGATGTCTGGTGCCATTTTGTTTGTTTTTGGGACTTATTATGCATGGGATTTGTTTTGCATCCGCGGCCATCCATGAGGCATATGAAAATGGTTTTATGTATATTATTCAGTGTCACTAAATATATTCTATTTTTTTTGCATTGTTCAATAAATATGTGTCTACTCATTCCCACAGCAACGTGCAGGGTATCATCTAGTTATACCAAGTCATGCTACCATTTGTAAAGCAAACCAGAGGGAAACCATCAGTCACCCCGGCCACTCTTTATCACGTTGGTAGTACCAGCTCAGTCACATCCTTGTGAAGCAAAACTGGAGTCTGGACGTCCACCTTTCTTGCCTCTCTAGTTGAGCGAATTTTTTTTTTCAAACGAGTTCAGTTTATAAATTGTTTTCGTCCACAGGTAAAAATTTTCGTTTTTGCCGGCAATGGCTGCAGAGGTTGGAATCGTACCATAGTACAGAGGTTCGTATGTGATAGTTCATTTGAAATCTCTAAAAAGACTTATATCTAGGAGTGGAGGAAGTATCAGCTAGCACACCACATATACTGAGCTTCCTTATTTGTTGATCCATTGTCACCATTCAGTCAAGAGGAGAGATGGACAACCGATCGATTCGATTCGCCATGGCCGTGTTCCTCCTCCTCCTCATGGTTGCTCTCGCCAGCGTCCGCAGCAGCGAGAAGGCCAGCGTGGTGATGAGGTTTGTGTCAGCACCACTAATCTTGACGACGGCGTCGTGCGGCAAGCTGGAGTCGCGTTCGTGCGTGAGCGGCGGCCGGGTCGTTGTGCAGCTACATGCATGTTTGTTTTGCTGGGTCAAACGGCCGTTGTGGAGATGCAGCACAATCATAAGACGTGTGCATGCGTATAGTTAGTGGAGAGCAAAAGAAGGATCAAGCCGTTGTGTGACTTGGCCGGCGTGTGTGCGTAGTGGGTTAGCTTTTTTTTTAACACACTACAGATGCAAGCGCTCATATAAACACGCATACACTCACCCCTATGAACGCGCACACGCACACCCTACCCCTATGACCATCTCTGAGAGACTGAGCCAACATATCATCTTGAGATTTTATGAAGTCACCGTAGGCGCCTTGTAGTCAACGGAAATGTCTCCTCCCACTGAAATCGTATCGCCGGAACCACTGTCCACCTAACCATCTCAACCAGAGGTTGGTTCACGCGTAGTGGGTTAGCTAGTGCGTACATGCGCGTGGTGGCCCTGACGTGTGTGGCCGTGTGCTATTTAGGCCTAGTTTTTGGCTACGTGTGTGGCCGTGGTGGCCCTGACGTGTGTGGCCGTGAGAAAACGAGTCCAAAACTTGAGCATGGACTCGCCTAGTTACTGCCTACTAGGGCCATGTCTTCAGCATCCGGGGGCTTGGCATACGTGCCCTGAAAGTTTGCCATGAAAGTTGCATGCCTCTTCGAGGCCAACAACTTTGATTTTTACATTAGCTAAATCTGAGTTTGTATGGGCATGGATAACCAAAACAATGAGCTGCATGACAGTTATTGGATCGGGGTAGACCAAAACAAGATATGTCGAGGCTTTCTGTGGTGTGCAAAGCAACAAACAAATGGTGGGCAATGTGCAGTGGCATGGAACCAGGTGTGCACACCAAAGTGGGCAGGAGGGCTTGGTATCCCTAACTTGAGCTGGCTTGCAGTCACGATGGCCATGGTTAGAAAGGTCCGATTCTACCGAACCGTGGGCTGAGTTCACCATCTCGATGCCTGAACAATCCATGCAGCTTTTTCGTGCGGATGCTAGAGCAACTGTGGGGGATGGAAGAGCGAATCTACTCTGGGAGGAACGATGGCTGAACGGAATGCGAATATAGGAGATTGCGCCGGCCCTGCACAGCGTTGTGGCCAAACGCACGCGCTACTCGCGCACAGTGCAACAAGCTTTTGAGGAAGGCACCTGGGCATTGGACATAGGCCTAGAGCGCACACAGCCGATGCTACATGAATACCTTCAGTTGTGGCCCAGGGTGCGGACAGCACAACTACAGCCGGGATGTGATGACACTATCAGTTGGTCCTGCGACTGGGAGCAAAATGCTTAGCACTCCATGCGCTCAGCCTACGAAGCCAGGTTCTAGGGACGTGAAGTTATCCGGCAGCTGCATTCACGTGGAACTCTGGGGCGCCAATGCGGTGCCGCTTCTTCACATGGTTGGCACTTAGAAATCGTTGTTGGACCTCTGACAAATTAGCACAACGTGGATTGGACCAGCAGGAGGCGTGCCCTTTTTGCGACCAAGAAGAAGAGTCGATCCAACACATTCTGCTGCACTGCATCTTTTGCCAGAGAGGCGTGGACGGTGCTCTGTCGGGCATTGGGGAAGCCTGAGTGGGTGCTGGCCCGGCCCAGCTCGCTACGAGAGTGGTGCACTGACAAGGTCTAGAACAAAACAGCCCGCAAAGACGTCAGAACTCTCTTCATGCTAGTGATATGAGAGTTGTGGAAGCACAGAAACGTAATTGTTTTCAACGGTGCAACGCCATCCATAAGGCGCGTGTTGCAACAAGTACAAGAGGAGGGGAAGACATGGAAAAAGGCTGGACTCTTCAAGTGCGACACGGCAGCGTTCTTCAGGGAGTTAACTAGGTGGGCGTGTGTGAGGAGTTAGTTGTCTGTAGGTGCACCGGCAAGGCCGGGTGGAGTAAGCGTGCACACGCTTTGTAATTAACTGCTGTATGAGGGCTTTTTACTCTTCTTTTTTTTATAATATAAAGTACGCACACTAGTGTGTATTCGAGAAAAAATGAGTTGCATGAAGATTGGGAATGGAGGTTATGGGCCAGCCTGAAGCTACTGGGCATTTTTGTCCGAATTAGATTATACTTCTGCCTTTGGATGGAAACGTAAATGCTTTTCTTGTAAAGAAATTCAGAATTATACAACAGCCGGAGTTAATTGATTCCAAAACTTCCACGGTTAGGTTATATATTTGGATTTTAGATCAGTGACCAACGGTACAACAGGAGGCGCGGAGGGTGCGGGGCCAGCTTTATCACGTACTAAGTACTCACATAGTCACATCACATCCTGCACGTCTTCTCTCCACGCGCCTGCTGAAGCAAGTGGGCAAGATCGATCAGTCAAAACGGCGCCCAATCCATCAGATATCTCAGATGATTTCTTCTGCCACTCACGCAGCTTTCAGTTGTGCAATGCGATCGGCGTTGCCACTGCCACCACACCATATATACTTAGCGTCCTTGTTCAAGAGATGGATCGTTGTACAGTGTACTTAGCTGCCATGGCTGCCTTCCACCTCCTCTTCGTCCTCGTGCTTGCGTGTGCCATGTGTGTGCTGATGTTAGTTCGCCACCTCTGCCTTTCTTTTTTGGCCTTAGCGTGCCATGTGTGTGCTGATGTTAGTTATGGCGCTCCCGTCCGTGCGCTGCGGCATGTCGCAGTTGTCGGAGCTCCACCTTTACTTTTCTTCTTGTTCCTTCTTCACGCCTTGGGCTGCGGAACGTCTGTGATTTTCCTTGCTTGCTTGTAACCAGTATTTCATTAGTCAGCGAGGTGGCTTCTTTTGTTACTCTGTTAGTGCTCCCTGTGTTCGTCCGTGAATATCTAAGCCAAGTTGAAGCTGCATAGATTATCGTGTGCTCCATCTCACCTAGGACATGTACAATGCATGGCTCATAACATTGTCATGCTGGCTTGAACAATCAGATGTTCGTGAAATGCGCTGCTTCAAAGGCTGAAAAATGTGTCCCTCCAGGTGTACTTTTCTTTTAGCTTGGTGTCCACACTTTATTGAATATTAACTAAAACATGAAGGCGCGCGTTACCGCGCCCGTCTGTCTTTGAGAACAAAAATGCAGAGAAATAGAAAAAAAATATAGGGCAAAGTTCTTGAAAATGTGATATCTGGATTTTACGCAATATTTGTTCATAGTTTGACTTTCAGTTAGAATTGAGCAAATATGACATAGAAGTGCTAATAACAAGCATGTGGTGATTCGTGCAACGAAGCCAGTGTGTAAAACAATACGACACTGATTTGCACACGCGGACAAAGAATTATAAATTCAGATGTACATACATATATTTGTATAGAAAATACAGCAATATGATTTCATGCCCCCACATCAAGCTGCACATCAGACTTTGTAGGAGCTTGAAATATCACATAGTATTTCGATTAAAAAAAATGAAGAACATAACTACCTTAGCAGTGAGCACGACCCAGGCAGTTCTACGAATGTGAGACCAACGAGATGCGTCTAGTAGTACATATTTGAGGTCGCGGACGGAAAAAGATGGGACTGGGATGGATCGGACCCAAGTCCTCGAAGCTGAATTATCTTCGGGTGTGGAGCAGCTGTCTACAGGGCACTGTGGCTCCATGGCTCCTTTTCTCCTTCAAGATCTTCGCAAGGAGCTCATCACCATCCCGGCATCGCTACGCCGCCGCCGGCCGCACGGACAGGAACGAGAGGCTTCGGTCGAAGAACACAAATCCTTGCGATGCGGCGTACATTGGTAGGCCCGCTAAAACAGAGTCATCTCCCTCGCAACTGCGCGGCCCATGTCATTTTGGCCCGATTAGCGACAAGCCGTCCAGGTCAATTGGAGGAGCAGCGGCCCTGTGAGGTTGGGTCAGCCTGCGCGCGCTGTGACGGGCCAGGGAGGCACTGCGGGACGTTCGAGGTACGACCAGTAGATCTGAAGCGTTCGTTAGAGTGATCCTATGGCTGAGAGCTTCAAATCGTTGTGGAGGCTCGTAGGTAGCTGAATCTTACTGTTTTGTAATAGTACTAGGGAGGTTATGTTTTTAAGGTTGGTTATATTTTCACAAAATAGTACTACTCCATAGTAGCGACGAAACAGGAGGTCACCTGGTTTAAGTAGCACAGACTTTCAAAAAAAAAATCGCTAAATAAACTCCTTATTTCGTCTCTTTGTCAAACAAAAAAAACCTCCTTCATCCTAGATGTCCTTTAAAATTAGGGGCGGGTGTATGTGCGTGTATATGAGCGCTTGTGTCTGTACTGATGCTCAAAAAATTGTGTCTTTTCTATTAGTGGTTTTCATATCTGTACACTATTTGGCATGCCTGTAGCCAGGAATACTATGCTTCCAAAAAATATAGCGAAATTCATATTATTTTTTATTAAACAACATTTTTTCAACCTGTAACAGACATTCTATAAACTATAGATGATACCGTACATTGCCGCAGGAACACTGCTAAAAATAGGTAGGTTGAAGATATGGATAATTAGTCCAATGAAATGAATAATTGTGAGATTAATTTTTCGTATATGGTAGCCACACATGATTTGTTGATGTGGAAGGGCCGCATGCATCCAAAAATATGTAGTGACTTGACAGGTTGTTGGTGTGGCGGATATGCATGACTTTTTTGACGTGGAAGGGTTGTGCGCTTAGAAAAAATAGTTAGTGAGGGATGCAAGTATTTAAGAATTTAGAGGATGGAGGACGTTGTGGGACCACCAGCGATGGAATATCTAATTAAGTGTAGTCCACGCGTCATCACAATACTTTTTATTGCTGGACGGATTTAAGACATGAACCAAAAAGTTATTTATCTTTTTTTTGTGAGAAAAAAAGTTATTTATCTTAGGCATAGGTGGGAACCCGATGAACGAGTTCACGTCGAGGGTGGCCCGCTCTTCACGTGGTAGGATCAAATCGGAAGGGATAACTAGTTGTAAGCAGCTGGGATAACTAGCTTTATACCTGCCCAGGTTGGATGCAACCCGTACATTGGGATGGCTGACCGGAGCTACAAGAACTCCAACCCGCTCTTCGAACAATCGCAGAACCATAAATCGAGACTAACCAACACAAAACGGCCGGAACGGTAGAGAACCAATTGCGCCGGGGGGGGGGGGGGGGGACTAGAGGCTCCTTCTCGCGAATCCGGATGAACTCACAAAAGCAAAGGTAGGAAAGATCTCTCTACCAGTCTTGCTGCATAAGCTTGTAGTTGAATGGTTTGGCAAAAGGTTTCTAAGAGGATGGGGGAGATGGGGTTTTATAGTAGGGACAACTCCGCTTAGCTAGGTGTGAAAATGGTTTTAAAACTAAGCAGGTTTGCATAGCTTTCTTTGGAGAATAAGCAGTCAACTTTGGGAGTTGTTGGAGAGCTCCTCAAAAATTCGCGAAGCCTTAAGAGCTTGGACACCTTCCACGAGAATGACTAGAGCTTTTGACTCACAACTCCAAATGATGTGAGGTTTTTTGCATTGGAAAGTAAATTTGATGTAGCTTCTGATGATATACCCCTATGGCCCCGTCTCTCCATCACATGTGTGTAGCACAACGAAATATCAGGGATAAAAACTGACATCATCAAATTCACTTGAAACTAGTATTCTCCAAACTTGTTCCTCCAAACCGGTTGTTTCAAGAGCTCATAGGTTGTTGGATTTCTTTCATGTGATACCTAAGTTCAACCAAAAAAATGGAGATGAAAGTATAGTTGTGTCCAAAGTATTTCTTTCACCTGATCACTTATTAATTTGGCGCGACTTCTTGTGATTGGACTTATAATTGTTGGGGACTTGTCGATGGTTGTGGTGTCCTCATCATCCTCCCCCTCTTGAAAATTGAGTCATCCTCGAGTCTGATGGTGCAAAGTATGAGGAGAGGTCGAACACATTGAAAGTTGGACTAACTCCATAATCCATCGGAAGGTCAATTTTGTAAGCATTGTCATTGATCTTCGCAAGCATTTTGAATGGACCATCTCCACGTAGCTGCATGTAACGCCCTCGATGCGGCTATATCTCCCACATGTCGAAGCACGACTTAGAGGCATAACCGCATTGAAAGCAATGTCGCAAGTGAGGTAATCTTCACAACAACCTATGTAAATAAATAAAGGGGAAAGGTACATAGTTGCCTTACACTCGCCACGTCACACAAATACATAAATAAGTCCTTACATTCATCCAATACACTCAAGGTCCGACTACGGAACCAAAATAAAGATCAACCCCCAAATGCGACAAAGTCCCCGATCGCCCCAACTGGGCACCACTACTGATCATCTAGGAAAGACACGTAGTATCGTCGTGAGTCCTCATCGAACAACCACTTGAGCTCAGTTGAATCCCTTGGAGCGGTATCATCGGTCCCTGCATCTGGTTTTGGAAGTAATATGTGAGTCACGGGGACTCAGCAATCTCACACCCTCGCGATCAAGACTATTTAAGTGTAACACCCTGAGACCGATGTGTCTGGTGTCTTCCAGTTATTCGTTGTTGTTGCCTTGTCTTTGCTTGCGTGTCATGCATTGCATGTCATCATGTGCATTTCATTTGCATACGTATTCGTCTTATGCATCCGAGCATTTCCCCGTTGTCCGTTTTGCATGCCGGCGCTCCTATGTCCTCCGGTGGTCCTTTCTACCTCTTTTCGTGTGCGGGTGTTAAAAGTTTTCGGATTGGACCGATACTTGTCATGCGGCCTTGGTTTACTACTGGTGGACCGCCTGTCAAGTTTCGTGCCATATGGACTTCGTTTGATACCCCAACGGTTAACCGAGGAACCGAAAAGGCCTCGTGTGTGTTGCAGCCGAACACCTCTCCAAAGTGGCCCAAACCCCACCTAAACCCCCTCCATCCTCTTGGTTGTTCGATCACGATCGTGTGGTTGAAAACCGCACCTCATTTGGACTCTCCTAGCTCCCTCTACCTATAAATATGTGCATCTCGTCAAATTCGCGGATGAAACCCTAGCCTTCCTCTACCTCGCGCCCGGACGAAATCGCCACCGCAGCCCAGCGCCGGCCCATCTTCTCGAGGCCCAGCTCCACTTCCTCCGGCCTGATATTTTTTTCTCGAGAGGGTATATTTCTCTAAGTCCTTAGTATTTTCAGGCTTTTTCTCCGCATCATAACTCTGCATCCGTAGCTTCGATTCGTGCGTGTAGCATATCAAAATGTTTGACTCGACGAGTACATCATTTCATCTCATTGCGTCATTTTCATTTGAGCTCATCTTGATGCCCGAAATGTTGTTGGAAAAGGGCTATGTGATGTTTATGTCAGATCTGTTTCAGCAAATGCACTTTTGTCTTTTTTGCCATGATTAATGTGTGCATGCTATGATCTTGAGCTCTACATGTGTTTTGTAGAATGTCATGCCATCTTTACAGGGGTGTATGCCATGTATTTTTGTGATCTTTGTAGTGACTAGCACAAGCATGCAAAGTAGCTTACTCGATGATGCTGATTTCAGGGACTTGGAATTTCACTAAGTCCTTGCCCTGTCATTATTTTTATGCCATATGTTCATATTGTTTCCTAGTGATCTGTGCCTCTTTTGAGGATGATCAGTAAGGATATTTTGTAGATATTGTGGTGATCTATCCATCCATGTCTTTGTTTGCATTTATGGATCACTCTAGCTTGAGTCAATCGAGCTCTGCTTTTGCTATAAAATGTTCCTGGCAGATTGTTAACATGTTTAGCGATTTTGCCGAGGTTGTTGCTATTGATCCGTGCATGCTATGATGTTGTTCTTGCCATGTATAGCTTCTATGCCATGTCTTCTTGATGGGTGTATGCTTAGTTTGTCATTCCATGCTCTGTAGTGAGTGCATCGAGCTCGTAAACATGCCTACTTGTTAATCTGTTTTGCATGCTCCAGTTTTTCACCAAGTCTGGATCTGTTTATGTTTTTGCTATGTTCACATGCTTGCAATTGTATTTTCTGATCCCTTTTGGCTCATGGTCACTAAGGGACTTTTATTATATGCTTAGAGTAGCTTCATGCTATGCCTTGCTTTTCCACAATATGTTCCTGTAGCATGTAGTTATCATGCTCTAAACTTTGCTTCCTGATGATAAATTCATGATATCCTGTTAATTTCACTAAGTCTGAATCCTGTTATCTTTTGCACTTTTGCCATGATTGTTTGAGCTTGCTATTGAGTGATTTAGCCGTAGTTCAGTGTTCATCTTTTGTCAAGCATCATGAGAGGATCCCTGCCATGTATTTTGTTGCCATGTTTGAGTGCTGTAGCATGTTATTCTTGATGCATTTAGGTGGTCTCGTGCTGTTTATCGCAGACCGGTGCCATATTTGTTTTGCTTGCCATTTCCAAACCGTGCATCCGATTCCGGTGATCTTTATATCAATTTCAACCGAAATCAACTCCTCTTTCCAGTGGCACTCTTGATTTTCCAAGTTGAGGCCAGGTTCAATCATTCCTTTCCAAATCATGCATATGCACCGCATACCGCATCCCGCATATCATGCCATGTTCATGTGTTGGTTGTTTACTATGTTGTTTGTTTCATTCCGGTGTGCTTCTTCGGGTTGGTTCCGATAATGTCGCGTTTGTGAGGAACCGTTCGACTACGTCTGTTTGTCTTCTTCATGGACTCGTTCCTCTTCCTTGCGGGGTTTCAGGCAAGATGACCATACCCTCGAAATCACTTCTATCTTTGCTTGCTAGATGCTCTCTCTTTTGCTATGCCTATGTCGCGATACCTACCACTTGCTTATCATGCCTCCCATATTGTTGAGCCAAGCCTCTAACCCACCTTTTCCTAGCAAACCGTTGTTTCGCTATATTACCGATTTGCTCAGCCCCTCTTATAGCGTTGTTAGTTGCAGATGAAGATTGGAGTTTGTTCTTTGTTGGAACATGGATATTTTGTTGGGATATCACAATATCTCCTATTTAATTAATGCATCTATATACTTGGTAAAGGGTGGAAGGCTCGGCCTTATGCCTGGTGTTTTGTTCCACTCTTGCCGCCCTAGTTTCCGTCATATCGGTGTTATGTTCCCGGATTTTGCGTTCCTTACACGGTTGGGTTATAATGGGAACCCCTTGACAGTTCGCCTTAAATAAAACTCCTCCAGCAAGGCCCAACCTTGGTTTTACCATTCGCCACCTAGCCTTTTTTTCCTTGGGAGTCGCGCATCCTGAGGGTGATATCCCAACAATAAACAAGTTCCAACAAGGAACGATCTCCAATCTTCACCTGCAACTAGCAACGCTATAAGAGGGGCTGAGCAAAGCGGTAACATAGCCAAACAACGGTTTGCTAGGACAAGGTGGGTTAGAGGTTTGACATGGCAATTTGGGAGGCATGATAAGCAAGTGGTAGGTATCACAGCACAGGCATAGCAAAAGAGCGAGCATCTAGCAAGGAAAGATAGAAGTGATTTCGAGGGCATGGTCATCTTGCCTGCAAAGTTTTCAGAGTCGACTTGATCCTCATAAGCGTACTCAACGGGCTCCTCGTTCACGTACTCGTCTCCCGGCTCTACCCAAGCAAGAACAATAAACAAAAAGGAACACAATCAACCACATGCAATGCTCAAGCAACATGATGCAAACATGGTATGATATGTGATGCATATGCAAGATTTGGAAAAGAATGATTGGACCTGGCCTCAACTTGGAAAACCAAGAGTGCCACTGGAAAGGGGAGTTGATTTCGGTCGAAATCGATATAAAGATCACCAGAATCGGATGCACTGTTTGGAAATGACAAGCAAAACAAATATGGCACCGATCTGCGATAAACAGCAAGTAGCCTTCTAAATGCATCACAATAAATAAGCTACTGCACTCAAACATGACAACACAATACATGGCAGGGATCCACTCATGACGCTTGACAAAAGATGAACACTGAGCTACGGCTAAATCACTCATTAACAGGTTCAAAAAAGCATGGCAAAAGTGCAAAAGATAACAGGTTACAGACTTAGTGAAATTAATAGCATGTCAGGAATTTATCATCAGCAAGAAATGTTTAGAGCATGATAACTACATGCTACGGGAACATATCATGGCAAAGCAAGGCATGGCATGAAGCTACTCAAAGCATATAACAAAAGTCCCTTATTGACCATAAGCCAAAAGGGATCAGAAAATACAATTGCAAGCATGGGAACATAGCAAAAACATAAACAGATTCAGACTTAGTGAAAAACTGGAGCATGGCAAAACAGATAACGAGTAGGCATGTTTACGAGCTCGATGCACTCACTATGAGGCATTGCATGACAAACTAAGCATACACCCAGCAAGATGACATGGCATGGAAGCTAGACATGGCAATAACAGCATCATACACTATTAGGAAAAGGGTTATAGATGGAATTGACACTAATGGCGCACCAGACATGTGGTGCGCCATTACTATATACTAATGGCGCACCATGTGTTGGTGCGCCATTAGTGTCCAAATACTAATGGCGCACCGTGGGAGTGGTGCGCCATTACTAGTTAACTACTAATGGCGCACCACTCCCACGGTGCGCCATTAGTAACTTGGCCAGCACTTCCACTGAATGCACACACCCCCCTTGGACCGCCTTTTCAGTTTTAAAAAAATAAAAATAAATGATGAAAATGTCAAAAAAATAAAACAAAATAAGTTTCCCATGTGATATGTGGTCTAGTTGTTGTGAAAATTTACAAATATGAATTTCAACTTTATTTGTGAAATCTCTCGAGAATTTGTAAAATGGGCATAACTTTTGCGTACGAACTCGGATGAAATTTTTTTTATGAAAAATCATCTATTCGAAAAGTTACATCCGAATTTAACCCTGTTAAACATTTTCAAAATCCTCAAAAACCTAACAGAAAAAAAGATACGGGGCTTTCAAGATCTGGAGAGGCAAAAAAATTCAAACTTACTAATGTCGCACCTACCCATGGTGCGCCTTTACTATCTTCCCGCCTTCAAAATTCAAAATAAGCGAAAAAAATAATAAAAGTTACTAATGGCGCACCTACCCATGGTGCGCCATTAGTATCTTCCCGCCTTCAAAATTCAAAATAAATCAAAAAAATAAAATAAAAAAGTTAGTAATGGCGCACCTGCCCGCGGTGCGCCATTACTATGCCGTATATATGGCTGGGCGTGGTCCTCTCCTCCTTACCTCTTCATTCTTCTCCTCCACTCCACCTCTCCTCCACTCCATCTCCTTCACCATCTTCCCTTCTCTCCTCCATCATACTACCCTCCTCCGCTCCGGCGACCTCCTCCTCCTCCTCTCCGGCGACCTCCTCCTCCCTCCTCTCCTCCTCTCCCCTCCCCTCATGGTTTCTCCTCCCTCCTCTCCGGTGAGCTCCTCCTCCCTCCTCTCCGGTGAGCTCCTCCTCCCTCCTCTCCGGTGAGCTCCTCCTCCCTCCTCTCCGGTGAGCTCCTCCTCCCTCCTCTCCGATGAGCTCCTCCTCCCTCCTCTCCGGTGAGCTCCTCCTCCCTCCTCTCCTCCCATCCCCTCATGGTTTCTCCTTCCTCCTCTCCGATGCTCCGGTGAACTCCTCTCCGGCGACCTCCTCCTCCTCTCCGGCGAACTCCTCCTCCTCCTCTCCGGCGATGTAGGCGAGCGCCTCTCCAGTGACCTCCTCCTCCTCCTCTCCGGCGAACTTCTCTCCGGCAAAAGAACGTACAAGATCCAAAAACAGGAACAAAATTTGAAATAATATCGTGCCAAAAAACGAGCAAAAAACGAGCAAAAAATGGGCAAAAAAATCACGATCCAGATCCAAATTCAAAATTCAAAAATAGCAATGGCGCACAGTGGGGGTTAGACGGCGCGACTACTATTTTCCCGCCTTCAAAATTCAAAAATACTAATGGCGCACCAGTGGCCTATACTAATGGCGCACCGTGGCCTATACTAATGGCGCACCAGTGGTGCGCCATTAGTAAAAAAATACTAGTGGCGTGATACTAATGGCGCACCAGTGATGCGCCATTAGTAGGCAAAACTAGTGTGCCATTAGTAGCCCTTTTCCTAGTAGTGATAGCATGCACGGATCAACAACAACAAGCTTGGCAAAATTGCTAAACATGTTAACAATCTGCCAGGAACATTTTATAGCAAAAGTAGAGCTCGATTAACTCAAGCTAGAGTGCTCCATAATTGCAAACAAAGACATGGATGGATAGCGCACAACAATATCTACACAGCATCCTTACTGATCATGCCCAAAAGAGGCACGGATCACTAGGAAACAACATGAACATATGGCATAAAAATAATGACAGGGCAAGGACTTAGTGAAATTCTAAGTCCCTGAAATCGGCATCATTGAGTAAGCTACTTTGCATGCTTGTGCTAGTCACCACAAAGATCACAAAAATACATGGCATACACCCCTATAAAGATGGCATGGCATTCTTCAAAACATATGTAGAGCTCAGGATCATAGCATGCACACATTAATCATGGCAAAAATGACAAAAGTGCATTTGCTGAAACAGATCTGAAACTATCATCACATAGCCCTCTTCCAACAGCATTTCGGGAATCAAGATGAGCTCAAATGAAAATCATGCAATGAGATGAAATGATGTACTCTTCGAGACAAACATTTTGATATGCTACACGCACGAATCGGAGCCACGGATGCAGAGTTATGGCATGTCAAAGTATGCAAAATATAACTGGGATTAGGGTTTCGGGGGAAAGTCAACCGTCTCGAATCTCAGATCCAGATCCAGCCGGGCGCGGATCCCGAGGTTCGCCAGCCGGAGTTCGTCGTCGCCGGATATGGGAGGTTCGCTGGAGGAAGAAGAGGAGGCCGGGGCAGCGGGTCGCCGGTGAGGCGGCGTACGGCGAGCGCGCGGCGCTCGCTCGAGGAAGAACGGCGAGGCGCGGACGTTGGAGTGCTTGCCGCGGCGGAGCTTTGCTCCGGTGGCCGGACCTTGCGGCGGCGGCGATCCTGCAAGGGCAGGCGGGGAGGCGGCGCGATGATCCCGCGGGCGGCGGGGCGCCCAGGCGGCGGGGAGGAGGCGCGATGGGCTCCGAGGGCCCACCTTGGGCTCGGCGGGCCTCGACGGCGGCGGAGTAGGACAGGGACAAGTGGCGGCTCGGGATTGGTCGGCGGCGCCAGCGCGACGTGTCCGGCTAGGCTCCGGGCATGTCCGGCGACTGCAGAGGAGCGGATCTAGGGTTTAGGGGTGTTTTGACCTGGAATTTTCGAGGAGAGGTCTATTTATAGAGGTAGAGGGAGCTAGGAAGCTTCAAATGAGGTGTGGTTTTCGGCCACGCGATCGTGATCGAACGCTCTAGATGATGGAGGAGGTTTAGGTGGGTTTTGGGCCACTTTGGAGGGATGTTGGGCTGTAACACACACGAGGCCTTTTCGGTCCCTCGGTTAACCGTTGGAGTATCAAACGAAGTCCAAATGGCACGAAACTTGACAGGCGGTCTACCGGTAGTAAACGAAGGCCGCATGACAAGTCTCGGTCCAATTCGGAAACTTTTAACACCCGCACACGAAAAGAGGTAGAAAGGGACACCGGAGGACATAGGAGCGCCGGAAGGCAAAACGGACAACGGGGAAGATGCTCGAATGCATGAGACGAACACGTATGCAAATGAAATGCACATGATGGCATGATATGAGATGCATGACAAAGACAAAACACACGGAGACAAAAACCCGACAACGATGAAATAAAATAACTTAGTGCCGGAAACGGCAAGAGTTGGAATACGAATAAGGTAAATTACATCCGGGGTGTTACACTGCAGCTTGCATTTGCATTGGTCCGGGAAACGATCCTTCCGCAGGTGTACCCACACAAGATCACCTTCTTCAAAAAACACCTTCTTTCTTCCCTTGTTTGCTTGTCTTGCATATTGTTCAGTCATCTTCTCAATATTTTCCTTGGTCTTCTCATGAATTTTTTTTAGAAGTCAGCACGCTTACTTACATCAAGATTAGTTCGCTCCTGCAATGTTAAAGGAAAAAAATCTATGGGAGTAGCAGGTTTGAAACCATAAACAGCTTCAAAGGGACAGAATTTAGTAGTCGAATGTACCACCCTGTTGTATGCAAAATCCACGTGAGGGAGACACTCTTCCCACATTTTTAATTTGTTTTCTTTAAAACTGCTCTTAGCATCATAGATAGTATGCGGTTGACAACTTCAGTTTTTCCATTTGTTTATGGGTGGCATGTAGTGGAAAAGAGAAGCTTTGCTCCTTACTTTGTCCACAGCGTTTTCCAAAAGTAGCTCAGAAACTTCGTGTCACGATCTGAAACAATAGTGTGTGATACTCCATGTGGTCGCAAGACTTCTCTGGAAAACAAATCGGCAATGTGTGAAGCATCATCGCTCTTATGACACGGGATAAAATGAGCCGTCTTGGTAAACCTATCAACCACCACAAAAATTGAATCACTCCCCCTCTTAGTGCATGGTAATCCAAAAACAAAATCCATAAAAATATCTTCCCAAAGTATATATACCAGGAATTATTAAAGGCGTATAAAGTTCATAAGGGTTTAAACGTGACATAGCTTTGTGGCAGATCTCACAACGTCAATCGATCAGATAAGTCACATGATTTCTTCTGCCACTCACGCAGCTTTCAGTTGTGCAATGCGATCGGTGTTGTAACTGCGATCACATGATATATACTTAACATCCTTGTTCAGGAGATGAATAGGTGCACACTGTACTTAGCTGCCATGGCTGCCTACCGCATCCTCTTGTTCCTTGTGCTTGCGCTCGCCGTCAGCAACAGCATCAGCCCAGTGGCCGCCGCGGACTACGATGACGTGCAGCTGCGGCAGGAGGCCATGATGCAGGCCCTCGGGGTGGTCGCCCGCTTCGACCTGGCCACCACCGACGCCGAGGCAGTGAGGCAGGTGAAGCAGGCGCTCGCGGTGCTGAACCGTGAGGTCAAGGCCCGCCCCCAGCAGTGGAAGCCCATCTTCAAGGCCCTCGACAAGGTGATGGACAGCGGCGCCGACGACCGCAGTAGGGCAAAGGCGTCCGCTGAGCTCAAGGTGCTGCTCGACCGCGAGCTCGGCCCGTGCCCGGACAGCCTCAGAAGGGACCTCGGAATCGGTGATCTGTAAAATGCATATGCATGCATGCAGTCGCCAGTTCGCCACCTCTGCCTTTCTCTTTCTCCCTGAACGTGCCAGTCGCCAGTGCGGTTGTGAGTTGTCGGAGCTCCCGTCTGTGCACTGCGGCCTGTCGCAGTCGTCAGAGCTCCACCTTTGCCTTACTTTCCTTCCGGTTTCATTAGTCAGCGTGGTGGTTTCTTTTGTTACACTGCTAGTGCTCCCCGTGTTCCTCCATGAATATATGATAAGTTGAAGCTGCATAGATGGTTGGGTCCTGTGTGCTCCATCTCATTTAGGACGTACACTGGCTCATAAGATAGTCTTATCCTAAGCCTGACACGCAATCTAGAAATGACAATAAATATATGGTGTAAAATAAGTTATTTTTCAGCCTTATCATTAGTAACTAGCATGCCAAAATATGTGGTGAGAGATAAGCCTTTCTCTACATTCTCTTGTCACCCCCTCAACATTTATCCTATATGTGGCACTCTTAAAATGTCACCATTGTACACATCCTTAAAGGCCCGGAAGCACAAGCATTAGTCCTTTGAATGGTGTGCCACGGTACCATGGTCAATGGATCGGGAGGCTCTAGGTGCTTAGGCTGCTATTTTTTCGCTCGCCATTTGCTCCTGCTACTTTGCTCATGAAAAAACAAGCCACACGGTATTTTTGTTAATTTTGAAAAAAAATAGTGAAATAAAAAATGATCATAAACTTTTAAAAAAAATCTGATTTTGATAAATTGTTGACAATTTTTTGAAGACAAGTTCATGATAGAAAATCAGTATTTTTAAAAAGTTCAGTAGTTGGAAAAATATTCGTGATTTTAAAAAACATGCACAAATTAATGTTCATGAATTTTAGAAAATAAAATAGGAAAAATAAACAAGAAGAAACAAAGAAGAAAAATGGGAAAAGAATGACACCAGATAAAAACACTATGTAATATGTTTGTGAAGGTTATGTCATGAGCCCATCTACACCAGCAATTCAGGAAAGCCTAGCTAACACAACGACCAAGGAGAGCAAGGCGCCACCTCCTGATTAAGGAAACACATGTTACAGGAGAGCACAATCACAACAGGCGTCGACACGGAAGTGGAAGGCTCGGACAACTGCGACAGGCCGCAGGGAGCACAAGGACTAACAACACCACACCGCAGACAGAGACAGGGCAGTAGGGCACGCTAAAGCCCAACGAAAAAAAAAGGCAGAGATGGCGAACTGGCTATGCAATGCATGTCACGCATATTCGAAGTCGATCTTGACGGCGTTGGGGCCTTGGCCGAGCTCGCGGTTGAGCAGCTCCTTGGCCACGGCGAACGCCGCCTCCTTGCTGCGGTGGTCGGCGCCGCTGTCCATCACCCTGTTGACGTTGTTGAAGATGGGCTTCCAGTACCGCTGCGCCTCCCGGTTCACCACCGCCAACGCCCGCTTCAGCGTCTCCTGGTCGGTGGTCTCCGGGCTGTAGCGGGACAGCACCTTGACGGCCTGCGACATGGCCACCTTCCGCAGCTGCACGTCGTCGTCATAGCCCGCAGCCGCGGCTGCGCTGGTGATGCTGCTGGCGGCAAGGGCGACGACGAGGAAGAAGAGCAGGTGGTTGAACGCAGCCATTGCAGCCGGTGTTACTGCGGTGCACACTAATCCATCTCTTGAACGGGGAGGCTAAGTATACATGCATGGTGTGGTGGCAGTGGCAGCACCGATCGCATTGCCCAACTGCGGCTGCTATGCATGCAAGCAGCGTGATTGAACGGCAGAAAGTGTGACCGATCGAGGACGGATGGAGCGGCTCTGGCGCCCATGTTCCAAGCTGTTGTGCCTGCTGCAGCTTTCGCTTTGCTTCACGAGGATGTGATAAGGTGGCCCCGCCAGTTGACCGGTCCATGGTCCAAGCTGTTGTGACTGCTGCAATCTTTACTTCATGAGGATGTGATAAGGTGACCCCGCCGATTGACCGGTTTTCCTCTCATTTGCTTCACATTCTCACAAATGGCAGTATGAATTGCAGTGCCCTAGCTACAGGAAACGTGGCTTGCGGTGTGTTGTGTGTTTCGGTCACTGCTCCAGATTTATGCATCTAAGGGCATCTCCAGCCGTTGGCCCCACCAGGACGCATAAAAATCGCTCCCTGGGGGCGAGCCGGCGATACAATCGACGCTGGGGGTGGTTTTGCGCCCAGTCGTCGCCCCCAGCTCGCCCCCAGGCGCCGAAATTGGCCCACTTTGCAGTCCAATTTCGACGAATAAAGGGCCCATATGGGCGAGAATAGGCCCATATTCGGCGTGGTTTCGCCGTGTCTCGGCGTTCAATTATCAACACAATTATTTCTTATTACATATTTCATCACAGAAAAATCAAATACTTCAACAAAATAGTACAACAACAAATAGTTCAATACAAATTATATAGTTCAACAAATAAAAACTCGTATTTCATCACACGGCGTCCCCCTTGAGCCTCCATAGGTGCTCAATCAGATCTTTCTGCAGTTGATGATGCACCTGTGGGTCTCGGCTCTCCTGACGCATACTGAGATAGGCAGTCCAAGTTGCCGGTAGATGGTGATCAACTTCGGCTAGAGGACCCTGCCTGTAGTATGGTTCAGTGTCAAACACTGGGTCTTCTTACTCGCTCTCGATGATCATGTTGTGCAAGATGACACAGCAAGTCATAATCTCCCACATTTGATCTTTGGACCAGGTCTGAGCGGGGTACCGAACAACAGCGAATCGAGATTGAAGCACACCAAATGCCCGCTCGACATCCTTCCTGCAAGCCTCCTGAACTTTCGCAAACCAGGCGTTCTTGCCTCCTGCCGCAGGGTTTGAGATCGTCTTCACAAATGTCGACCATCTCGGATAGATGCCATCTGCTAGGTAGTACCCCTTGTTGTATTGGTGCCCATTGATCTCGAAGTTCACCGGAGGAGAATGGCCCTCAACGAGCTTGGCAAAAACAGGAGAGCACTGCAGCAAGTTGATGTCATTGTGAGTTCCTGGCATACCAAAGAAGGAGTGCCAAATCCAGAGGTCCTGTGTGGCTACCGCATCAAGCACCACACTGCAACCGCCTTTGGCGCCTTTGTATATCCCCTGCCAACCAAATGGGCAATCCTTCCATTTCCAATGCATGCATTCGATGCTTCCAAGCATCCCAGGAAATCCTCTTGCTGCATTCTGGGCTAGGATCCGAGCAGTGTCTTCCGCATTGGGTGTTCTCAAGTATTGTGGCCCAAACACTGCCACCACTGCCCGACAGAACTTGTAGAAACACTCTATGCTGGTGGACTCGGCCATGCGCCCATAGTCGTCGAGTGAATCACTGGGAGCTCCATATACAAGCATCCTCATCGCTGTCGTGCACTTCTGGATGGAGGTGAATCCAAGAGCGCCAGTGCAATCCATCTTGCACTTGAAGTAGCTATCGAACTCCCGGATGGAATTCACAATCCTGAGGAAGAGCTTTCGGCTCATCCGATAACGGCGCCGAAATGTTTTCTTGCCATGAAATGGAGCATCGGCGAAGTAGTCGGAGTAGAGCATGCAGTAGCCTTCGAGACGATGCCGGTTCTTTGCTTTCACCCGCCCCGGCGCCGAGCCACCTCGCCGCGGCTTTTCATTGCTCGCCAGCAGCTGGGCGAGGGCGGCGAGCACCATGAGATGCTCTTCTTCCTGGACGTCGGCCGCGGCTTCCTTCTCCAGCAGCGCGGCGAGCTCTTCCTCGTCATCCGAGTCCATCGCCGAGACAGGCAAAACGCCGAACATCTTGTGCTCGGTGGGCGTGTACCCGCCGCTAAACCGCGCCTCCGCGGCCGGAAACGGCGGCCGGAAACGCCCAGCTGCTGTGGGAGGGGCTGCCGCGGCGAAGCGCTGCTATTTTCTGGCAGGGAATGGCTATCTAGCGGAGTAGGGCGGCGGCCGTCGCCGGGATATAGCTAGTGGAGGCCGAGGGCGCGGGGGGTGTGAGGCGAGTCGGGGGAAGAAAACCTTGACTTTTCCCCTGTCGGTGTGGGCCAGGCGTGCTTTTCCCTAGCGCCGGAGCCCCCAACTGCTCCCCAGCGCACCGGGTTCGGCCTGTGACCGCCGGGCGGAAAAAAGGTCCGAACCGGCGATTTTCGGCGTCCTGAGGGGCGCGACTGGGCCGTTTTTTCCGCGCCGGCACCGAAAAAGTGGCCTGGGGGGGGGGGGGCTGTTCAGGGCGCGGCTGGAGATGCTCTAAGCTTGCACTTTGGATCAACTGAAAATACTTAAGGTTAAAGTAGTAAAACTTGTAAAGGCTATTACAAGGCATGCTTGAAAATAGTTTGTGCTCCTCGATCATGTTCTTATTGCTAACTTGGAATGTTTTTGCAGATGACCGCCTCGATGAAGAAGAGAACCGAGAGTTGATCATGCAAGCCATCTACGTGTATGTTCAGCTAGTTAGAAGTTGGCTACATTTTGCATGCTTCCTCTTTTCTGGTTTATAGGGCTTGTCTTAAAAAATTATTTATTTTTCATTTTATAAGTCTCAATTCTACTAGTTACTATCACATATTTAGATTTTAAGGTGTATTAAATCAATGCGTGCAAGGATTAAGAGAAAACTCATCAATGAATGTAAAAGTTCTTGGTCATTTAGTGGTTATGCATGCATGCATTGTCATTAATGCATCAGTAAACACAATTTTTTGAGAAAAACAAGCATACTAATTTAAGTATTTTTGCAAACTACAAAATGTGCTCCACCACTCACCATTTACCTTGTTGGAGAGATTTTTAAATTGAGCCCTATAAAATGGAAAGGAGGGAGTATGTAACTTGTTGTACCAGGTGATTGCTTTGTGAAGTGCTTCTGCAAACCACTTTGAACTCAAACAAGGTTCATTCTTTGGTGATTTATCTATTCAACTCTTTAAATTGCATCTCTTGGTCATCAACACATTTACCTTATTTTTATACAAGTTATGTATTATTCTAGGATAGATACATCTGAAGGGATGGAACGTGCGGGTGAAGTGTACAAGAAGGCTTAATTTAGTATCAGAAAATAGATTTTACTTAAGGAGATGGTAAAACTATGTTGTGGTTTCTTAGTTTCAATATTTTTTCCAACTATCTTAGCTATATGTATTATCTGTAGGTATATTACAAGTAGTATTTTTTTACCACCAGAATACCAGAATATTTTTATGGACATTTACTGTTTTCAATTGATTATGAAGGCATACACGCAACTTGATTCAATTTATGTAGATGTCATTTGTTTATTCAACATAAAGTAATTGTTGGAACTAACTATTTATTTTGCGTGTGATGAAATAGTTTATTGTTGAAACATGGGTTTTGCCACCTTTTTTTTCTGTGACAGATTAATAACATGAAAATGGTACTGTGCCGATAGGCTACCGCCACAAAATATAGCCAATGCAACAAAAATTATAAAGGGGCAGTGGCCCCATGCAAAAAATCTAGTTGGCCCCAGCAATGTAATAATACCATGGAAAATAAGGTCATCACATTAATATTTTACCATGGGAAAAACCCATTGTGATATGTTAATGCCACAACTTATGTTTCCATTGCAATAGAAAGTGCTCCATGGCTTTAAATGTGTAATACAAAGTATTCTTACTGTGAGAACTAGTATGTATTGTTGCAATAGTGTGGTTTGAATTTTAATGTGTTGCAACAATTTATTACCACACAATCTATCGAACCAACTGCATTTAGCTTTTCCCATTATAAAATTCCCTGCGAAAAATACCTATTGCAATTGTGGTGGTCTTATTGAAACGATTTTCCTAGTTGCAGTATAGCTGCCTCTTTGTAGTAGGTTGAAACTTCCTACCTTTGATAAGGGCCACACTTATTGTATTTATAAGTCGGGGTTATGCCGAATGCGCATCCAGATGTTTGGTTACAAGCTTGGTTTAAACGCAAGAAAAATAAACAAACAATAGCAACCAACCAAGGATCATATCATGTTTACAATGCATTGATGATTCAAATTTTCCTTATATTTCCTGAGTCCTCTTAATTATATGAATATATATCCTAAAATGTTCATGAATTCAAAATTTGTGTCTTAAAAAATCACAAATTTAAAAAGTGTTCATGAATGCAGAAAAAAATCGTGAATCTTAACAAAAGTTTGTGAATTAGAAAAACATCCAAATTGGAAAAAAAACATAAATTTAATAATAATTAAATGATAAGAAAATGGAAAAGAAACAAGAAACAAGAAGAAAACGAAATAAAAAGCATAAAATGGTCGGACAAAACCGGAAGAGGGAGCCTCCTGGAAACTAGAGAAGTCTACTTGGGGCAGGCCCAATACTTATATGTAAACATCGACCTACCCGTTGGATGTGCTGACAACAACATATTAAAAAGGAAAAAAAAACATCCTTGTAGCTTGAGGCATGGGCCCATGTGGGGGAGTAAGCAGCCCATGGATATTTCGCACATGTGGCCCACAAAGAAAAAATGAAATCACCAGCAACACGGGCACACAACTGCATCGCCCCACCTTCTAGAAACCTGCATCAGTAATCAAATTCATGTAGGTGAACGAGTGGCAGTATCACCACTCCAATTCAATTGCAATACCTTCACTGAAGTCTTGATGTTTTTCATATTACAAAGATTTTTACTACGTAACAGATGTCTCTAAGAGATTTCATAGTAGTTATTAGATCGGAAATCCAATTTGGCTCGCAGGAGCACGAGCTCCTGCATGTGAAAATGATTTTTGAAATGTCAAAAAAATCCCAAAAAACTTCTATGTATTCATGGTCACATCCAAATGGTACATGCGAAGTTTTAGGCAAAAATCGTTAAACATTTTGGCCTGTGAAAAAAACAGATTGAACACCAAATGTTAGCCAACAATGTCACCGCAAATTTATTTATTTCACCAATGGAAAACTACTGCTCTGTTTTGCATGAAAATTATTAAGCATGCTTGCGACACTAACATGAACATACCACTTTTTTTTAGGTACTGTTCATCCTAGAGCAAATGCACCCGGGAGCCAAAACGCCTCCCCATTCTTTGATGTAGTATTTACTTTGTAATTTTTTGGACATTGTACCTGTAATGGCTGCGAGTATAAATAAAATTACAGGTTTTTCTAGAAAAAAATATTGCATCGCACGCGCCATCATCAGTTTGTAGTTCGCATAATTACAGTCTACCAGTCCTTCTGTTTCTTCTGTTCATGTAAGCCGTTGTCCTAGTGAGGAGCCTCAAATGTTGGCTAGATTGAGTGAACTCACAGCTCATCCGGTGTATCATCACTGTATCCCTCGTTGTATCCAGGATCTGAATGTCCATGTGAATAAATAAGCCATCAACAAAAATATAGTAATCGTGTTTCACAAATGGCAATCTAGCTGTCTTCATCTCTGTGGGCTTGTCTCGAGGGCTCAAGGCTTGATGAAGCCAGTGCTCTCCATCTTCTCTCAGCTTGCCCAGCTCGCGACCTCCTCAAGTTAGGTAAGTGACGGGTAGATCTGAGCTTGTCGTTCTCTCGATATCGCACTAGACGCGTCTAATAGCCGTTCAGGTACGCGTCTAATAGCCCCTGGGCGTGTTAAACTGAACGTCGACGGGTCGTACTGCCCCGCCTCTAGTGCTGCAGGTGCAGGCATGATCTTGAGGGACAGTAGTGGAGCGATTATTTTTTCGGTGTGCAGAAACCTTCTCTTCTGTGCAGATCCTTTGCAAGCGGAGCTGGCGGCCTGTCTCGAAGGCCTAAATTTTGCCATGCAATGGGCTCCTTTTCCTGTGGACGTGGAGATGGACAGCCTGATTGCTGTGCAGGCTATCCGATCAATGAAGGAAGATAAATCGCAACATGCGATGATGATTTCGGAAGCTAAGAGACTTCTTGGTGAAAGGGAAAGTTCAATTGCTCATATTAGTAGGACACAAAACTGTGTTGGGCATAGACTAGCTGAGTTTGGCCGAGTAGAAGCTAGGACTGCCATATGGTTAAAATCTGGACCTGCTAATGTACCAGAACTATGTATGGAGGATCTCCCTCCAAGCTGAGCAACGAAATTCCCTTTAACCCCGCAAAATAAAAACTTATCTTATGTTCTTTACATATACAACCGATTCGTTAAATCATGTTAGATATTAGGGATCTAATTTCTAGAATACTGATCTATATTCAATGAATTTGCATCTAGAAACATCCGGAGAAGCCTTTTCTAAAGCACGGAAGAATTATTGCCGATGGATTCACTAGAATTTAGATTTTTTTTTTGACATAATCATACTGGTTCTTTTGCTATAGTTTTAGTATTTTTTTGGTAAAATGACATTGCTCAACAATCATTACTAGATGTGGTTTGGAAATTAACTCTTTAACACTTTACAAGTGAACTTAAACACATAGTTGTACATATACCTACATAAACCTAGTTATATATAACTTTAAGGTGTCGTAACCTCCAAAACATAGAGCCGGCCCTAAGTTATGCGACAAATAATAAGATCGGTCCTCAAAAAAAAAAGATCGGCAAAGGTAGGCCCATCGATTGCATATAGGAAAATATATTCGGTGCATTCTACATCTTCTTGTATATGGTCCTTACACGCTACATCATCAAAATATAAATTTGTAGACAATTCTAATTACATGTATATAGTTGGTGCTTTCTCCTCCTGTCGTGCTTCCGTGCAACATCAAAATATAAAATGTGTAGACGAATCTAATTACCTACGCACAAAGCTCGATCTCTCCGGATAGCTGCGATGCTAAGCGATGTTTAGTCGCTTTACGTACGTCCCACCCAGGGTCGACCTCCCAGACAGATGCTGTCCCTCACATGCATTGATGCATGCAACACCTGAGCATCTTTCCCTCCTATAAATCCCCATGCAATACAGCCTTACACCTCATCAAACTCACGGCTAGCTACCCACTAGCCACACTTACCAAACACAAATCAGCTAAACTAGCTTACCTCAAGAAGGTAGCAATGGCGAGGGCTTTCCCTATGGGAGTGGTGGCCGCCGCGGTGGTGCTGGTTGTGCTGTTTACCACCGTGTCCTCTGCCGCCGCGCAGCCTCGACCTCCTCTGCCAATGAACTCCCGCATGATCACCCCGGGGCGGTTTGGGAAGAGGGCTCAGGTGCTCTCCTGCGATGACACCAAGGACGGGAACAGCCCATGCGTCGCCACCTGCGACAAGCGCTGCCCCAATGAGTGTGTTGTCATGTGCCCAGGCTGCAAGACATACTGCTGTAAGCATCCTAATTTGTATCCCCGAAATGCCCTTCTTATGACACAGATAAGATGCTAACCAAAACTTTCTTGAAGTGTGTGACTTTTACCCCGGGGTGTCCTGTGGCGACCCGCGTTTCACCGGCGCTGATGGCAACAACTTCTACTTCCATGGCAAGAAGGACCAGGACTTCTGTGTCATCTCCGATGTTGACCTCCACATCAACGCTCACTTCATCGGCAAGCGCAACCCCTCTATGAGCCGCGACTTCACCTGGATCCAAGCCCTGGGCATCCGCTTCGCTGATCACCGCCTGTACATGGGCGCCCAGAACACCACCAAGTGGAACAACGACGTCGACCGCCTCGAGTTGGCCTTCGACGGAGAATCGATCAACATCGCTGCAGACATCGGGGCAAAGTGGCTTGTGCCTGGCCTGACCATCACGAGGACCACCGTGACCAATGGCGTGAGGGTCCAGCTTAAGGGTGTGTTTGACATCATTGCTAAGGTGGTGCCCGTCACGGAGGAGGACTCCCGCGTCCACAACTATGGTGTGACAGAGGATGACAGCCTCGCGCATCTGGACATCGGGTTCAAGTTCTATGACCTCACCGACGACGTTCACGGTGTCCTTGGCCAGACCTACCGCTCTGACTATGTCAACAAGCTCAGCGTGAGCGCTAGCATGCCTGTGATGGGTGGTGTGGCCAGCTACATCTCCTCCGACATCTTCTCCACTGACTGCAAGGTCGCCAGGTTCGGACTTAGCGCTGGCATCTCCATGGTCACCAGCACGGCGAACTAAGCCATTTCTCAAGACAAATATCACTCTGATCTAATCGGCCTATACTGATGATGGAGAAATAAAATAATATGCGAGAAATGTAATGTGTAACATCCATTTGTGACAGAAATCAATGACCTTCCCCTGAGAAATGAAATCATCTTTCGTGCTGCAAATTTTAATTGTGCTTTCCTATCCGTGCAGTTTTGTTTGGTGTGATGCGATGTTCAAAATTTGCTCCAGGTCTTCTTCTTCTTCCCTATTCTAGTTCTAGTACTGAATAGTAATAATTCAGAGTCGCTCCACCGAGCGATTTAAGTGTCATGCTCATAAGGCAATCACTTCTTAATTAACTTCTTATGACTGTAACTAATAGGTTAGGTAGTAAAGATGAAGTACATTATTTCTAGTGAGTCCATGAATGTAACAAATTGATCCAAAATGTTTGGTATGCCGCTGACGCTGAAGAGACATATTAAGATGATGACCCCCCCCCCCCCCCCCCCCCCCGCGCGCGTTAAACATTTGAGAAAGCATAGACTTGAGGCCACCCCCTTATCTAGCCACTCATTTTTGCATGGCGATTCATGCAAACAGTTTTGTCTTTTTGGTTTCTTCCATATAAAACAACATATTAACTTCAAAAATTGCAGCAGAACAAAAAATTCTAACTAGATGGGAGAAAAAAAAACTTTCGGATTTTTCCGTGCATCATAAATACTGAAAATGACATTTTCAATCCGAAAAATCTCATTTCACATATTTATGTTGGACCAAAAAAATCTGAAAGTTTTTCCTATATTGTAGTTAGAATGTTTTGGTGTCTTGCAAAGTTTGAAGTTCATATGTTGTCTTATTTGAAGGAAACAAAAAAGAAAAAATTTAATGTAATAAGTTAGTTGTATAGCATGGATTTCAAAACAAAAAAGAGAACCCAATGTCCAGCCCGCCTGGACATCGGACCCTATTCGCGTACAACAAAGAAGAGAGAGTGTGCCTGTGTTGCGCAGGTTGTCTCGATGGGGGGTTGACCTTGAGCTCTTCATTGCAGACATGCAGCCAACCGGAGGCCATCGACGGTCGGCCGGCAACCTTTGGCCGGCGAAGGAGGTTGCAACTAGCTCTGGTCAAGTTGACTTACAAACACACAACATGTGCTGTGCTAGCTGCATTTGTAAAAAAAGAACTAGCAGTTCAGGAAAGTCGCAAGTTAACGTAGCTCGGCCGCGAGAGAGCTATGGACGTTTGTTTCGCCATGAATCCACATGACCTGGAAAGATATAGCTCAGTCGTCTTAGAGACTTAGACGATAAAAAAGGGGGCACAGTGAGACGTACGTACGAGACCTAGCTACTTTATGTAGGATTGTAGCCGGGTCAACGCGTATGTCTGGTCACTGGTAAAAAAGGGGCCTATAGTCCCGGTTCGTAAGGGTCTTTAGTCCCGGTTCCTGAACCGGGACTAAAGTGTCGGTACTAATGCCCCGACCCTTTAGTCCCGGTTCAATCCAGAACCAGGATTGATGGGCCTCCACGTGGGCAGTGCTCAGAGCCCAGGCAGGAGACCATTTGGTCCCGGTTGGTGGCACCAACCGGGACCAATAGGCATCCACGCGTCAGCATTTCTGTGGCTGGGGTTTCTGGTTTTTTTAAAGGGAGGGGGGTTTGGGGGTTTTGGGGGGTTAATTTAGGTGTTTCATATATTGTGTTAGCTAGCTATAATTAATAGAGAGAAGTGTCCTCTCTTACGTCCGTGCTTGGTCGACGCTACGTACTATACATACGTATAGAGAGGAGTAGACACGCTAGTTAGCTAGTAAGCAAACGAAGGAAACAGAAGATCGTCATGAACATATATGCATACAGAAAGAAGTGATATCGACCACCTCTCCTTCTCCGAGAGATTGGTCGAACAACAAGTTCTCGTATATCTATCCGACACTACCGGCTACATATATACAATAATTATCTCTTACAAATATAATCATACGGACTCATGGTCCACATAGTATTCTCCGTCTTCACCGATCACTTGGTCAAGAAAGAATGCCGCCAATTCCTCTTGAATTGCTCGCATGCGAGCTGGTGCTAGGAGTTCATCCCGCTTCCGAAACATCTAATTTGAAGAAGGGGGTCAATACATATATGTATGAATGAATGAAACTGAATACAAATGATGGTAATAAAATAAAATTGTGAATGTTGTTATTTACGTACTTCATATTGTTTGTTAGAGTACCCGCCCCGCTCACAGGTCGTGTGGCGGATGGACTCGCAGATGTAGTATCCACAGAAATCATTCCCTTGTTCCTGCCACAACCACTTTACAAGAAATAGAGGTCAATCAAACTGATAAGCAAGAATGCTAAATGGTATTGATGAAACTAGCGCTTGAATCACTAGGAGATGCGCGGAACATGCTACTATAGTACATACTTTCGGGTGTCTAAATTCCAGCTCCTTCGGCAGTCCCGGAACTGTTTTGGTCAATTTTCTCCAAACCCTGCCGGACAAAGAAAACAATTACTTGATATCAGGAAATGAACAAAGTTGCTGATATGGTGGATAATGATCGATTTAACTTACTTCTTGAGGATTTCAGTCATGTCCGCATACTCCTGGGGATCTTTTCGTTTAGAGTCCAAGACGGTTACTACTCCCTGCTCAAGCCTAATCTCTAGGAGAATATAGTGGAAACTGCACACGCATGCATAACTCATCAATTACATTACTATAATCTGGACTAATATATAAGGGAAACCGAATATGCACAAGACAGTAACACTCACTCGAAGTTGTAAGGAAAGAGTATTATATCTTTGTTTTCATTTTTTTTGAATGATCGTAGCAAGTTGGCCTTGGTATCCGCGGCATGAAATTTAACCTGAGTTGCATCTATGAGATATGTGTTAATGAACCCATATCACCGATTTGTCTTTTCTTCAATTCGGCAATCTTCATTCTGCATAATATAGTGAGGATAATTATAAATACATGCAATCACTAGTAGAAAACAGGGCTATGGTCACGGGGCAATATTCACATTAGTCCCGGTTCAGTCACGAACCGGGACTAATATGAGCATTGGTCCCGGTTCGTGCGGCTAAGGCATTAGTCCCAGTTCACTCGGGCCCTTTAGTCCCAGTTTAAGACATGAACCGGGACTAAAGGGTGCGATGACCTTTAGTCCCGGTTCGTGCCTCAAACCGGGACTAAAGATTAGACCTTTAGTCCCGGTTTGAGGCACGAACCGGGACTAATGGGGTTGAGACCTTTAGTCCCGGTTCGTGCCACGAACCGGTACTAAAGGTCCCATTTTCAAACTCTACCCCCCCCCCCCCAGTGGATCGCCTTTTCAGTTTTAAAAAAAATAAAAGAAAATGATGGAAATGTCAAAAGAATAGAAGAAAATAAGTTTCCCATGTGATATGTGGTCTAGTTGTTGGGAAAATTTGCAAATGTGAATTTTGAATTTATTTGCAAAATCTCTCTCAAATTTGTAAAAATGGGCACAACTTTTGCATACTAACTCGGATGAAAAAGTTTTTTATATGAAAAATCATCTACTCGAAAAGTTACATCCGAATTTAATGGGGAAACCCCGTTAAACATTTTCAAAATCCTCAAAAACCTAATAGAAAAATAGTTACGGGGCTTTTAAGATCTAGAGTGAAAAAAATCGAAAAAAATTCAAACAGTGGGCAAACTGTGGTCAAACAATGGTCAAACTAATTATTCTAGAATATTAGTGTTACTAAATAATTATTTCAATTATTTCAATTTTGGTCAAATCTGGTCAAACTGTGGTCAAACAATGGTCAAACTAATTATTCAAGAAATATTAGTGTTACTAAATAATTATTGTTTTTTAAAACAATAGTTTCAAAATAAAACTATGAAATGTGTCACTTCATGCTCAAGCAAAATCCTGAAGGTTAATAGGATTGCCATCTTAGTATTGTCAGGAAAACAACAAGTGCAGACTCGGAGCGAGGGAGAATAGAACCTGGAAGTTAAGCGTGCTCAAGCTGGGGGAGTGGGAGGATGGGTGACCGTTCGGGAAGTTAGATGATTTGGAATGATGAGGGCTGATTAGAGGATAAATTGAGAAGTGATGAGGGGTGGTGATTACAGACTAGAGGTTAAAATAATTCAGAATTTTGAAAATAAAAAAAATTCAAAAAAAATTTCAAAAAAAATCATAAAATTTCCTTTAGTCCCGGTTGGTGTTCCACGTGGACTAAAGGTGGAGCTCCACGCGGCCGCGCCCTTTAGTCCCGGTTCTGGATTGAACCGGGACTAAAGGGAGAGGCATTAGTACCGACATTTTAGTCCCGGTTCCAAAACCGGGACTAAAAGGCCCTTATGAACCGGGACTGAAGGCCCTTTTTCTACCTGTGAATGAAAGAGATGAGCTATATAGAGAGACTTAATGACAGAAGTAGTAGTACTTACAGACAGTAGCAGGTGATCGTTGTTTTATCGAGGGCCAATTGATTGAAAAACTTATAGAACTCCTCAAATGGAATAGGCAACAGTTCAATTCCAACGAGGTCATGCTCCGGTTTAACTCTCGCATACAAAGTACTCCTCCCCCCAGACTCTCTGCAGATTTTCAAGTACCAATCATGTAATCTTCGCATCATCGTTGTTAAAGATTTTTCATCTTTGACGAGAGGCTTCCCGTACTCGTATCTGTGTATCTGCACCTCCATGGTATCATAATGTACATTGTCGGGCAGGTAATCATCAACATTGCCATAACCGGGCACCATCCTCGGATCGACGATGTCGGTAGGCACCTTGAGGGGGGGGGGCACGA
The DNA here is from genome assembly GCF_056163025.1 of Triticum urartu. Lineage (NCBI taxonomy): Eukaryota > Viridiplantae > Streptophyta > Magnoliopsida > Poales > Poaceae > Triticum > Triticum urartu. Next base: position 731,861,504 of record NC_141875.1, read on the forward strand.
TTGCTTCGCTTGTTCGCCGAGCTGGGCAATTTGTTTCCCAGCTGCTCGTCGTTCTTTCAGCCTTTGATCACTGACTGTACTTCCCGACCGCTCCGCTTCGGCCCATGTCTTTGCAATAATGCGCTCATAGTTGCCTTTCGGCGGAGACTTGGGTGGTTTTGCCAGGGCAGCCAGAATGCGCTTCACTTTCACCGGATCTACCTTCTCCTCCGGAGGTGGATGTCTCTTTGCTTTCAATCCTTGAAACCAGTCATCCACTTCGGTTCGCGCGATCTTCGCGTTCTCCTCCGGGGTCCTCTCGTATGGTAACTTCTCTGGAGTCTTCGGAGAAGGACCAAATCTGTATGTCCTCCCACCTCTGGTTGTACTGCTAGACGCCGACCGAGCAGACGGAGCGGTTGTCTTCTTTACTTGCTTAAGAGGCGGAGGAGAAGGACTACGACGCGCCGGAGCAGCTGGAGCGGCGGCAGGTCTCTTCCGCCCTTGCTGACGAGGCGAAGAAGTAGGAGGCTGGCTGCTCGGGCGCGTCAGCGCAGGCGGAGAAGGAGGCGGAGTGCCGCCACGCGCCGGAGAAGGAGCCGGCCGAGAGCCCTGATCGTCACTCGCCGGAGGAGGAGGCGGTGGAGGAGGCGGAGTGCCCTGACTTGCCGGAGGAGGAGGAGGAGGCGGAGGCGTCCAGTTCGGAAGGTTGATGAGCTCCTTCTGCCATAGGCATGGAGTCTTCAGAGCAGACCGCAGCCGAGTCTCCCCTTCACCGGTAGGGTGGTCAAGCTGGAGGTCCTCAAATCCCTCCGTTATTTTATCCACCATCACCCTAGCATATCCTTCTGGAATCGGCCGGCAGTGAAAAGTTGCGCCGGGTTCAGTAGGATAAACAGAGCCAACAGCTGCCTTGACCTTCAAATTCATCCATTGCGTTATAAGGTGGCAATTTTGAGACTCCATTATAGCATCCACGGGATAGCTGGCAGGAGCCGTCAAGGCATGCTCCGGCTGAAGCAGCTCGGTGGAAGCCACGCTGCTTCTGCGCTGAGATGGCGGGGTAGCTTCGGGGGAAGCTTCGGCAGTACATTTGCTGCGATTTGCTTCTCGTTCCTCTATCGCGTCTACCCTTGCTTGCAGCGCCTACATTTGGGTCTGCTGCACTTTTTTCCTCCTCTCATGGGATTTGTAACCGCCTGCGTCCGGAAACCCAACCTTCCACGGAATGGAGCCTGGCGTGCCTCGTGTCCGTCCAGGGTGCTCAGAATTCCCGAGGGCCATTGTGAGCTCGTCGTTCTCTCTGTCTGGAAAGAACTTCCCTTGCTGCGGTTGCTTCAATATACTGCTTAAGCTTACTGACTGGTATGTCCATTTGTTCGTTCGTCCAAATGCACTTCCCTGTTTCAGGGTCCAAGGTTCCGCCAGCCCCGAAGAACCAAGTCCGGCAACGGTCTGGCCAGCTAATTGTCTCTGGTTCGATCCCTTTAGCAACCAGATCATTCTCAGTCTTGGCCCACTTAGGCAGGGCTACGAGGTAGCCACCTGACCCCGTGCGATGGTGAAGCATCTTCTTCGCAGCATTTTGCTTGTTTGTCGCCGACATCTTCTTACTCTTTTCCGATGTATTGTGGGCCACAAATGCGGGCCAGTGATCTCTGATCTTCTCATATCTGCCCTTGAATTCTGGTGTCTCTTTTTTATCGACAAACCTATTCAGCTCTTTCTTCCACCTCTTGAATAGATCTGCCATCCTCTTAAGAGCAAAAGACTTGATTAATTGCTCTTTAACTGGCTTCTCCGGATCATCCTCTGGGGGTAGGGTGAAATTTGACTTCAGCTCAGTCCAAAGATCATTTTTCTGCATATCATTGACATAAGACACCTCGGGGTCTTCTGTAGCCGGCTTAAACCATTGCTGGATGCTTATCGGGATCTTGTTCCTAACCAGAACCCCGCACTGAGCAACAAATGCGCTCTTTGTCCGGAGGGGTTCAATCGGTTGGCCGTCGGGCGCGATTGCTATGATCTCTAACTTTTCATCCGAGCTCAACTTTTTCTTCGGGCCTCGTCTCTTTACCGAAGTTGTGCTCGATCCGGAGGGCTAGAAAAAAGAACAAACACTTAATTAATATGTGTACATACCAAAACAATGAATGCATCAATCAACTAGTCAGCACAGGCTTAACTAATATATATACCTGGCCGGACTCGGTTCGGTCACCGGAGCCATCATCACGGTCTCCTTCTTGCACCGGCATTGGGTCACCGGAGCCGTCCTCATGTTCTTCTTCTTGCACCGGCATTAGGTCACCGTAGCCAGCTTGTTCACCCTCTCCTTCCAGACCATCGGTGTCGTTGAGAAACAACGAGACGACATCACTTCCTTCTGCGATTATGTCCCTCAACAACACTTCTTTTGCTTCGTCTCGGGCGGTGTCCATAGTTTCTACAAATATTTACAACATGGCAATTATTATTCAAACATGACAGATGGATATATTAATGCCAAACGTAGAACTAGCTACCTAATCATAGCAAGCTATCGGGAGGGGGTATATATCGACAACGACGACACTACATCTATGTCCCTCGACGACCCTCGTTCCCGATAAAAAAGAGGAAGAAGAAGAAAAAAAGAGGAGAAGAAAGAATAGAGGAGAAGAACTCCTCTATTCTTTCTTCTCCTCTTTTTTTCTTCTTCCTCTTCTTTTTTTATCCTCTTCTTCCTCTCATGTTCGAGAGGATCGCCGAGGGGTCGGGAGGTTGCGTAGTGTCAAAGGATTCAACAAAACCATGTCTTCATCATTAGGCGAAAGTAACATGTGCATGATGGTACGAAGCTCTTCAAAGTTGTTCTGGAACGGAGTCCCAGATAGGATAATTCGTTTTTTGGTACAAAGTTCAGCAAGAGCCTTCCGAATATCGCTATTTGGAAGGCCTTTGCTGAATTCGTACCAAAAGGCGGATTATTCTATCCGGGACTCCATTCCAGAAAAACTTTGCAGAACTTCGTACCAACATGCCCTGGTTACTTCCGGCTAATGATGAAGGCATGGATTTCTTCAATACTTTGACACTAGGAAACCTCTCTTGACCCCTCGGCGATCCTCGACCCCTCGAACCCTCGAACCCCCGATAAAAATTAAGAAGAAGAAGAAGAAGAAGAAGAAGAAGAAGAAGAAGAAGAAAAAAGAGGAGAAGAAGAAAGGAATAGCTAGAGGAGAAGAAGAACTGACAAAGTCTTCTCCTCTATTCCTTCTTCTTCTCCTCTTTTTTTTTCTTCTTCTTCCTCTTTTTTCCTTTTCTTTTTTTCTCCTCTTCTTCCTCTTCTCTTCTTCTCCTTCTTCGGGTAAGCCCTAGTTTCCCGACCCTCGACCGCTCGACGACACTCTCGACATGCCCTCGTTCCCGATAAAAAAAGAAGAAGAAGAAAAAAGAAGAGAAGAAAGAATAGAGGAGAAGAACTTCTTCTCCTCTATTCTTTCTTCTCCTCTTTTTATTCTTCTTCTTCCTCTTCTTTTTTTCCTCTTCTTCCTCTCTTCTTCTTCTCCCTCTTCCCCTCCTCTCTCATGAATGTTCGCCGTCCCCCCCCCCTCGACCCCTCAACGACCCTCGTTCCCGATAAAAAAATAAGAGGAAGAAGAAGAAAGAATAGAGGGGATCTTTTTTTATCCTCTTCTTCCTCTCCTCTTCTTCTCCCTCTTCTTCCCCTTCTTCCCCGCCTCTCTCATGAATGTCCGACGTTCTTGACCCTCGACCCCCTAAACTAGTTCTCGACCCTCGACCCCCTAAACTAGTTCTCGACCCTCGACCCCCTAAATATCCATATATGAACAAAAATTTCTACAAATGAAAATAACCTAAAAAAATCATATGATCATCTATGAACAAAAAAAAAACATCATTTGATCATCTATCATCTATGAACAAAAAATTCATCATTTGATCATCTATCATCTATGAACAAAAATATTCCTAGATACATAAAAAATTTCTACAAATGAAAATAACCTAAAAAAATCATATGATCATCTATGAACAAAAAAACATCATTTGATCATCTATCATCTATGAACAAAAAAATCATCATTTCATCATCTATCATCTATGAACAAAAATATTCATCATTTGATCATCTATCATCTATGAACAAAAATATCCCTAGATACATAAAAAATTTCTACAAATGAAAATAACCTAAAAAAAATCATATTATCATCTATGAACAGAAAAAACATCATTTGATCATCTATCATCTATGAACAAAAATATTCCTAGATACATAAAAAATTTCTACAAATGAAAATAACCTTAAAAAATTTGCAAAGGGAGGGCGCCGGCGGCCGGACCAAGCTAAGGAGAGGTCGGCAGCGAGGATGGCGTCGGGGCAGGGGCGCGGGCGACAGCGAGGGCGGGCCGGGGCGGCGCGCGGGCGACGGCGACGGGGGCGGGCCGGGGCGGCGCGCGTCGGGGCCGGGGCAGGGGCCCGGGCGACGGCAAGCGACGGCGAGGGCGCGGGCGACGGCGAGGGCGCGGGCGACGGCGAGAGCGCGGGCGCGGGCGAGGCGACGGCGACGGCGGGGCAGCCTGGCGGCGTCGGCGTCGGGGCGGCAACTGCGAGAGACGAGAGTGAAAATTTCCAAAGTGTGAACATATATGGCAAAGCCTTTAGTCCCGGTTCGTGGCACAACCCGGGACTAAAGGTGGGCATTAGTCCCGGTTGGTGCCACCAACCGGGACCAAAGGCCGCCGCGCCTTTGGTCCCGGTTGGTGGCACCAACCGGGACTAAAGGGGGGCATTGGTCACGGTTGGTGACGAACCGTGACCAATGCCTCCCTTTAGTCCCGGTTGGTGCCACCAACCGGGACCAATGGCCTTGTGCTGCCCGCGCCCAAAAGTTTAGTCCCACATCGCTAGCTGAAGGGCGCCGGCACTTGTTTATAAGCGCTGGTGTGCCTCCCCATTCGAGCTCCTCTCTAATGCAGGCTTTCGGGCCTAAACTTGCTACTGCTTGTGGGCCTATTGGGCCTTCTGCGGGCCTGAATCCTGGCCCATGTAGGGTTTCTAGTCGTATTCAGGCCGTGGAGGCCCAGTAGGTGGCATTTTTTGGCTTTTTCTTTTTTATTTCTACATTTATTTTGGTTTTTTATTTTTTTATTTCTACTTAAAACTAAATACTTATAGTTTTTTAGTGATTTTTTTTTGCTTTTAGGTCACAAAAATTATAAACTTTCTGTTAGTGCCATTAGTTTTAAATTTTGAATAGTTTAAATTTGAATTTTTAAAAATTTGTGTGAATCACTAGTTTATGAATAACTTTACTATAAAAATAGAATTTTTTTTCTATTTATTTTTTATTTATACTTACAACTAAATACTTATAGTTTTTAGTGATTTCTTTTTGATTTTAGGTCACAAAAATTATAAACTTTCTGTTAGTGCCATTAGTTTTAAAATTTTGAATAGTTTAAATTTGTTTTTTGCTATTTATTTTTTATTTATACTTACAATTATTTTTTATTTATTTTTATAGTTATTTTTTATTTATAGTTTAAATTTTATAGATTTTTTTCTTTTTTGCTATTTATTTTTTATTTATACTTACAATTAAATACTTATAGTTTGATTTTAGGTCACAAAAATTATATTCTTTTTGCTATTGAAGAATATTATAGTTTTATTTTAGTTGATCATAACATAATATTTTAATTGATTGTTTTTATTTTCATAAAAGTTTTGTAGTTCATTCTGTTTGCTATTAATTCATTCTTTGAGCTAAATGACTCTGAAATTGGAAAGCATTTAAAAATGAACTCTGAAAAGGTTGAAAGTTGGCATGGTATCATCATTTCACCCACATAGCATGTTCCAAAAAGTAGAGAGGGTTACGACAAAAACTTGATGCACTTCGTGTACAAAATGAACAATCACTTTCGAAGTATCAAAGTTTCAGACAATAACTGCGCCACATCATTGGCTAGGACGAATGGTTCGTCTGTGTACCCAAGATTGTTTAGATCCACCGTTGTCATACCGTACTGTGGGTCTACCTGTACCCCGCCTCCTGACATATTGATCCATTTGCCTCAACACATAAAACCTCGAACCATAAGACATGAAAGCATTTCAAATGAACTCTGAAAAAATTGAAAGTTGGGATGGTATCATAATTTCACCCACATAGCATGTGCATGTACAAAACGGACAATGGTAGCATGTTCGTCTGTTACAAATTTGGCATGGTATCATCATAATAGTTGCGGGAGAAAGTCTTCACTTTTTCTTCGCTTGTGTCATTTGCTTATTGCGCCGTAACCATGGATAATCTTCATTGTTTATCAGGATGCTTGGGTCAGCTTTGACATTGAAGGGAGGAATTTCATGAAACTTTTCATAATCTTCAGACATGTCTGTCTTGCCGTCCACTCCCAGGATGTCCCTTTTTCCTGAAAGAACTATGTGGCGCTTTGGCTCATCGTATGATGTATTCGCTTCCTTATCTTCGCTTCCTTATCTTTTATTTTTCTCGGTTTGGTAGACATGTCCTTCACATAGATAACCTGTGCCACATCATTGGCTAGGACGAACGGTTCGTCAGTGTACCCAAGATTTTTCAGATCCACTGTTGTCATTCCGTACTGTGGGTCTACCTGTACCCCGCCGCCTAACAGATTGACCCATTTGCACTTAAACAAAGGGACCTTAAAATCAGGTCCGTAGTCAAGTTCTCATATGTCCATTATGTAACCATAATATGTGCCCTTTCCGCTCTCGGTTGCTGCATCAAAGCGGACACCACTGTTTTGGTTGGTGCTCTTTTGATCTTGGGCGATCGTGTAAAATGTATTCCCATTTATCTCGTATCCTTTGTAAGTCAATACAGTCAAAGATGGTCCCTTGGACAACAAGTACAACTCATCACAAACAGTGTTGTCACCTCTGAGACGTGTTTCCAACCAACTGCTGAAAGTCCTGATGTGTTCACATGTAATCCAATCGTCGCACTGCTCCGGGTGTTTGGAGCGCAGACTATTCTTGTGTTCATCGACATATGGGGTCACCAAGGTAGAGTTCTGTAGAACTTTGTAGTGTGCTTGAGACCAAGAATATCCGTCCCTGCATATTATTGAGTCTCTTCCAAGAGTGCCTTTTCCAGTCAGTCTCCCCTCATACCGCGATTTAGGGAGACCTATCTTGTTAAGGCCAGGAATGAAGTCAACACAAAACCCGATAACATCCTCTGTTTGATGGCCCATGGAGATGCTTCCTTCTGGCCTAGCGTGGTTACGGACATATTTCTTTAGGACTCCCATGAACCTCTCAAAGGGGAACATATTGTGTAGAAATATGGGCCCCAGGATGACAATCTCGTCGACTAGATGAACTAGGACGTGCGTCATGATATTGAAGAAGGATGGTGGGAACATCAGCTCGAAACTGACAAGACATTGCGCCACATCACTCCTTAGCCTTGGTACGATTTCTGGATCGATCACCTTCTGAGAGATTGCATTGAGGAATGCACATAGCTTCACAATGGCTAATCGGACGTTTTTCGGTAGAAGCCCCCTCAATGCAACCGAAAGCAGTTGCGTCATAATCACGTGGCAGTCATGAGACTTTACGTTCTGAAACTTTTTCTCTGGCATATTTATTATTCCCTTTATATTCGACGAGAAGCCAGTCGTGACCTTCATACTGAGCAGGCATTCAAAGAAGATTTCTTTCTCTTCTTTCGTAAGAGCGTAGCTGGCAGGACCTTTATACTGCTTCGGAGGCATGCCGTCTTTTTCGTGCAAACGTTGCAGGTCCTCCCGTGCCTCAGGTGTATCTTTTGTCTTCCCATACACGCCCAAGAAGCCTAGCAGGTTCACGAAAAGGTTCTTCTTCACGTGCATCACGTCGATTGAGGAGCGGACCTCTAGGTCTTTCCAGTAGGGTAGGTCCCAAAATATATATTTCTTCTTCCACATGGGTGCGTGTCCCTCAGCGTCATTCGGAACAGCTAGTCCACCGGGACCCTTTCCAAAGATTACGTAGTGTAAATCATTGACCATAGCAAGCACGTGATCACCGGTGCGCATGGCGGGCTTCTTTCGGTGATCTGCCTCGCCTTTGAAATGCTTGCCTTTCTTTCGACATTGATGGTTGGTCGGAAGAAATCGACGATGGCCCAGGTACACATTCTTCCTGCATTTGTCCAAGTATATACTTTCAGTGTCATCTAAACAGTGCGTGCATGCGTGGTATCCTTTGTTTGTCTGTCCTGAAAGGTTACTGAGAGCGGGCCAATCGTTGATGGTCACGAACAGCAACGCCTTAAGGTTAAATTCCTCCTGTCTGTGCTCATCCCACGTACGTACACCGTTTCCATTCCAAAGCTGTAAAAGTTCTTCAACTAATGGCCTTAGGTACACATCAATGTCGTTGCCGGGTTGCTTAGGGCCTTGGATGAGAACTGGCATCATAATGAACTTCCGCTTCATGCACATCCAAGGAGGAAGGTTATACATACATAGAGTCACGGGCCAGGTGCTGTGATTGCTGCTCTGCTCCCCGAAAGGATTAATGCCATCCGCGCTTAAAGCAAACCATACATTCCTTGGGTCCTTTGCAAACTCATCCCAGTACTTTCTCTCGATTTTTCTCCACTGCGACCCGTCAGCGGGTGCTCTCAACTTCCCATCTTTTTTTCGGTTCTCACTATGCCATCGCATCAACTTGGCAAGCTCTTCGTTTTTGAACAGACGTTTCAACCGTGGTATTATAGGAGCATACCACATCACCTTCGCAGGAACCCTCTTCCTGGGGGGCTCGCCGTCAACATCACCAGGGTCATCTCATCTGATCTTATACCGCAATGCATCGCATACCGGGCATGCGTTCAGATCCATGTATGCATCCGCGGTAGAGGATGCAGTCATTAGGGCATGCATGTATCTTCTCCACCTCCAATCCTAGAGGGCATACGACCTTCTTTGTTGCGTATGTACTGTCGGGCAATTCGTTATCCTTTGGAAGCTTCTTCTTCAATATTTTCAGTAGCTCCTCAAATCCTTTGTCAGCCACAGCATTCTCTGCCTTCCACTGCAGCAATTCCAGTACGGTACCGAGCTTTGTGTTGCCATCTTCGCAATTGGGGTATAACCCTTTTTTGTGATCCTCTAACATGCGATCGAACTTCAGCTTCTCCTTTTGACTAATGCATTGCGTCCTTGCATCGACAATGACCCGGTGGAGATCATCATCATTGGGCACATCGTCTGGTTCCTCTTGATCTTCAGCAGCTTCACCCGTGGCAGCATCATTGGGCACATCGTCTGGTTCCTCTTGATCTTCACCAGCTCCCCCCGTTGCAGCATCACCGTATTCAGGAGGCACATAGTTGTCATCGTACTCTTCTTCTTTGCCGTCTTCCATCATAACCCCTATCTCTCCGTGCCTCGTCCAAACATTATAGTGTTGCATGAAACCCTTGTAAAGCAGGTGGGAGTGAAGGATTTTCCGGTTAGAGTAAGACCTCGTATTCCCACATTCAGTGCATGGACAACACATAAAACCATTCTGCTTGTTTGCCTCAACCGCATCGAGAAACTCATGCACGCCCTTAATGTACTCGCGGGTGTGTCTGTCATCGTACATCCATTCACTAGTAGAAAAGGGGGCTTTGGTCCAGGCCGGGTAATCCCATTAGTCCCGGTTCAGTCTAGAACCGGGACCAATGGGGGCATTGGTCCCTATTCGTGAGCCCAGGGGGCCGGCTGGGCCACGTGGGCCATTGGTCCCGGTTCATCTGGACCTTTTGGTCCCGGTTGGTGGGATGAACCGGGACCAATGGGCCTCGCTCCTGGCCCACAACCATTGGTCCCGGTTCGTGCCTCAAACCGGGACTAAAGATTAGACCTTTAGTCCCGGTTTGAGGCACGAACCGGGACTAATGGGGATGAGACCTTTAGTCCCGGTTCGTGCCACGAACCGGTACTAAAGGTCCCATTTTCAAACTCTACCCCCCCCCCCCCCCCCGTGGATCGCCTTTTTAGTTTAAAAAAAATAAAAGAAAATGATGGAAATGTCAAAAAAAATAAAAGAAAATAAGTTTCCCATGTGATATGTGGTCTAGTTGTTGGGAAAATTTGCAAATGTGAATTTTGACTTTATTTGCAAAATCTCTCTGAAATTTGTAAAAATGGGCATAACTTTTGCATACTAACTCGGATGAAAAAGTTTTTTATATGAAAAATCATCTACTCGAAAAGTTACATCCGAATTTAACTGGGGGAACCCCGTTAAACATTTTCAAAATCCTGAAAAACCTAATAGAAAAATAGTTACGGGGCTTTTAAGATCTAGAGTGAAAAAAATCGAAAAAAATTCAAACAGTGGGCAAACTGTGGTCAAACAATGGTCAAACTAATTAATCTAGAATATTATTGTTACTAAATAATTATTTCAGTTATTTCAATTTTGGTCAAATCTGGTCAAACTGTGGTCAAACAATGGTCAAACTAATTATTCAAGAAATATTAGTGTTACTAAATAATTATTGTTTTTTAAAACAATAGTTTCAAAATAAAACTATGAAATGTGTCACTTCATGCTCAAGCAAAATTCCTGAAGGTTAATAGGATTGACATCTTAGTATTGTCAGGAAAACAACAAGTGCAGACTTGGAGCGAGGGAGAATAGAACCCGGAAGTTAAGCGTGCTCAGGCTGGGGGAGTGGGAGGATGGGTGACCGTTCGGGAAGTTAGATGATTTGGAATGATGAGGGGTGGTGATTACAGACTAGAGGTTAAAATAATTTAGAAATTTGAAAATAAAAAAAAATTCAAAAATTTTTTTCAAAAAAAAAACTATAAAATTTCCTTTAGTCCCGGTTGTTGTGGTGTTACCAACCGGGACTAAAGGTGGAGCTCCACGTGGCCGCGCCCTTTAGTCCCGGTTCTGGATTGAATCGGGACTAAAGGGAGAGGCATTAGTACCGACATTTTAGTCCCGGTTCCAGAACCGGGACTAAAGGCCCTTATGAACTGGGACTGAAGGCCCTTTTTTACTAGTGATTGCTGGTTCATCTGCGTGCATTATATATAATTAAGTGTCCAAATTAATAGAAGTTCATCATCACATTAAAACCAAAGTGCATACATAGTTCTCATCTAACAACATATAGCTCTCCAGAGCATCTAATTAATTAAACCATACATTGAAACTATGTAAAACATTTCAATGCGAAAACAAATGGTACTAATGCCTCTCCCTTTAGTCCCGATTCAATCCAGAACCGGGACTAAAGGCCCTTATGAACTGGGACTGAAGGCCCTTTTTTACTAGTGATTGCTGGTTCATCTGCGTGCATTATATATAATTAAGTGTCCAAATTAATAGAAGTTCATCATCACATTAAAACCAAAGTGCATACATAGTTCTCATCTAACAACATATAGCTCTCCAGAGCATCTAATTAATTAAACCATACATTGAAACTATGTAAAACATTTCAATGCGAAAAAAAATGCGATCATAATCGCAACCAAGGTAACAATTGATCCAACGGCATAATGATACCAAGCCTCGGTATGAATGGCATATTTTCTAATCTTTGTAATCTTCAAGCGCATTGCATCCATCTTGATCTTGTGATTATCAACGACATCCGCAACATGCAACTCCAATATCATCTTCTCCTCCTCAATTTTTTTAATTTTTTCCTTCAACAAATTGTTTTCTTCTTCAACTAAATTTAACCTCTCGACAATAGGGTCGGTTGGCATTTCCGATTCACATACATCCTAGATAAATAAAATCTATGTCACGTTGGTCGGCATAATTTTCATAAACAATAAATGAACCAATAGTTATAAAGATAATATACATACCACATCCGAATCATAGACAGGACGAGGGCCGACGGGGGCGGATACCAAAACCATCGCACTATATAAGATGCAATAATAAATGTAAGAAAATGATACAAGTATCTATCTAAACATACAAGTAAGAATATTTTTTCTTTCAGAAAGAAGATAAGAAAAGGAGGCTCACCACGGTGGTGTCGGTGATGAGATCGGCGCGGGTGATCGACGGCGGTGAAGACGGGGACGGGGCGTGACGGACCGCTAAATCTAGACAAATCTCGAGGAAAATGGAGCTTGGAGGTCGAGCTTCGAGAGAAGAAAGCTTAAGTAGTGTGGCTCGGGCATTCCATCGAACACCTCATGTGCATAGGAGGTGAGCTAGAGCACCACAAAGCCCTCTCCCTCTCGGCCAGAAAAAACAGAGCACTGTGCTTTGCTCTTGCGCGAGGGGGTATATATAGGCACTTCATTGATCCTGGTTGGTGGCATGAACCGGGACTAAAGGGGAGCCTTTGGTCCCGGTTCAAGCCACCAACCGGGACCAATGATGATGGGCCAGGAGCGAGGCCCATTGGTCCCGGTTTATCCCACCAACCGGGACCAAAAGGTCCAGATGAACCGGAACCAATGACCCACGTGGCCCGGCCGGCCCCCTGGGCTCAAAGCTCTACAGGTAGCTAGCAGCTAGGACGATGCGTAAAATGCAGTGCACGGTCACATGCAGCAAAGAAAATCAAACTAATAACGTATCTTTATACGTGTGCATGCTCTTCTGTCTAGTAGAAAATTAACGTAGCTATGTTGTCGGCCACCTTTGTGTCCCCCTACGCCACTTCACCTCCACTTCACTTCCGACTATCCCCGGCCATCCCGGCCCCAAAGTCCACCCTTCCATCTCCCATAAGAATCCCACAACTCCACCTAGCTAGCTCCCACACACAACCCACAGATACATCATCATCTGATCCACCCACAGGTAGATCGAGCATACAATTGGCTCCATCCACAGCTAGCTAGCTCTCGCCGGCGATGGCGGCGAAGCGGCAGGCAGGCTGGTGCTTGCTGGCCGTCGTTCTGGTAGTGACGCTGGCGGTGGCGTCGGCGCAGCCCGGAGTGGGCGGGTCGGGAAGGAAAGGCAAGGTGAAGGTGCCGCCGGGCAAGTTCGAGACGGTGACGTTCGCCAAGAACAACAAGCGCAAGTACGAGGTGGCCTGCACCGACAACCGTGGCCCGCCCTGCGTCGTCTCCTGCCCCAAGACCTGCCCCAACAAGTGCCTCGCCTTCTGCGAGTACTGCATGACCTTCTGCAGTACGTGCTTACGACGCTCTTTTCCTTTCCCTTTAAATTGTTCCAAGTCTAACTTCTACTCCTTCTATCCAATAACATAACATGTTATAGCAACCAGTGTATGAGTATACATATTATCTAACCTATATCGACAGAAAGAAAGAAGAACATGCTACTAATATCTACCGCATCAATAATAGACTATCATCCGATGAATCTAATTAACGAAACTACGGCAATATCATGCAGTGTGCGACATGTTCCCGGGCACGTCGTGCGGGGACCCACGCTTCACGGGCGGCGACGGCAACACCTTCTACTTCCACGGCAAGAAAGACCAGGACTTCTGCGTCGTCTCTGACAAGGACATCCACATCAACGCGCACTTCATTGGCAACCACAACCCCGATATGAAGCGTGACTTCACGTGGGTGCAGGCCCTCGGTGTCACCTTCGTCCACGGCGGCGCCGACCACCGCCTCTACGTAGGTGCCAAGAAGGTCGTCGAGTGGGACGAGGAGGAGGACCATGTTCAGATCACCCTCGACGGGGTGCCCGTGGAGGTGGAGGCCGGCAAGAATGCCCAATGGGTCTCTAGGGCCATGCCGGGGCTCTCCGTCACTCGCACTGACACGGTGAACACCGTCGTCGTGGAGCTCGACGGCGTGTTCAGCATCTCGGCCAACGCCGTGCCCATCACTGATGAGGACTCCCGGATCCACAACTATGGGAAGACCGAGAAGGACAGCCTCGTGCACCTTGACCTCGGGTTCAAGTTCCACACCATTACTAATGGCGTGGACGGTGTGCTCGGCCAGACCTACCGCTCCGACTACATCAGCAAGGTCAACGTCACGGCCAAGATGCCCATCATGGGCGGCGCACCCAAGTACCTCTCGGCCAGCCTCTTCTCCACAGACTGCGCCGTCTCCCGGTTCCACCGTAACGGTGACGCGGCCATCGAGACGTTCGCCTCATAAACCATTGGTTCATGGATCCTACACGAGAAATAAACAAATATCAACCGGAAGGGAGTGCAATCATCTCCATCATGTTGTTGTGGAGTATATATGTGTGCATCTCACACGATTAAGGTTGTGAAATAAGTTTCAAGTCAATAATTGAAGCAAAGTGTATACCATGTTAGTAACTTCACATTTTTTAAGAAAAGAAGCATCGTGCTTACATAGTACCTTCCTAGAGCCAAAAGCAATATCCGCTGAGCCTTGCCTTTTTTGTTTTGTTTTAAGACAACCTTGAGCCTTGCCGAGCTTGCACAATGTACCACTGATTGATAAGAGATTACATATGTGCGCGGATGAAGCCGCCGCACGCCTCCTCCCCTCGAGGAAAGAACTTAGGGTTCCTCTGACCCCCATAGGTGCCGCCGCCGCTCGCCTCGTCTCTAGTAGCCCTAGGGCCATGGAGGTGAGGTGGACCCCAGCCCTTGCCGGTGGGAGAGATCTTGCTCCGTTTTTTGGTGTTTTCGTGAGTTTGTTTAAAGTTTATGTCCTACTCAGCAAGATGAGGCAACGACTCCTTGATGGTGGAATAACATTTTCCCCACCCGGCTCCCGTTCCAGTGGTGCGCCTAACATCATTGGAGGGTGTGTTGAGGTGTATCTCCGCCATATTTCGTAGTATTTGATCTGTGCTGGTCTTCGATGGATCCACTTGGATCCAGTCTTTGTTCGTCTTTATTCATGTGTCTACAGGTTGGATGCTTTTAATCTATACTCCCTCTGTAAACTAATATAAGAGCGTTTAGATCACTACTTTAGTATTCTAAACGCTCTTATATTAGTTTACGGAGGGAGTACTTCACTTCATCGACGGGAGTTGTTGTTCTGGTGTGCTGGTCCTGTGGGGCCTTAGCACGGCGACTTCCCGACTATCTACTACTATAAGTTTGGCCCGACTCCAATGAGGGAGGTGTGATGACGGCGGCGCGCCTTCGGCTCGCTTCAGTGTTCGTAGTCGTCGCTAGGTGGTCTACGGATATGGACGTATTTTTTTTCTGTGTTCTTTGTACTGAAATGGCATGATAAATAGATCAGAAAGTTTTCTAGGAAAAAAAATGTACCACTGATCATAGTTGGGCTTGGGCCTGAATGTGGTAGTGTGAGACACCAGCCTAATCGAATGTGAAAATGAGTGGGCTTCGAGACCTTCCCCCAGTGCCTTGCCTGGCGCTCGCACACGGCTACATGGGTTGCGGCCCGATAGCCTCCTGTTACTTGCTCGCTCAGCAACATTGGAGTCTCATCTATAAAAAAGCAACACTGGAGCCACTAACGAGTGGATAAGGGCATCTTCAGCCGTTGGCCTTTCAGGAGGGACAAAAAATCGTCCCCTGAGGGCGCACCGGCGCTAAACCGCGCATTGGGGGCGTGATGCCCCCAGTCACGGCCCCCCACTGGTTTTTAAAATGTTCAAATTCGGCGCAAACACAACGCAAACACGGGCAAGTTCGTTCAAATTTAAACATATTTTACAAAAAAAAGAAAAAAAAACTACCGCGGGCTACCCCGCCGCCCGCCTCGCCGCCCGCCCACGTAGTCGTCGCGCGACCACCGCATGGCGTCCTCGTCGGAGAAGCCGCATCGGGCTATCTCCTCGTACTCCTGGGGGAGGCTGGACTCCACCTTGGGCTCGACGAGGGCGCCGGAGCTGCGGGTACGCGCGCTGACAGGCGTGTCCTGGGGCTCCGGCTTGACGGGGCGGAGGTGCAGGCAGGGAGAGCCGCCGGAGCTGCGGGTACGCGCGCTGATAGGCGTGTCCTGGGGCTCCCGCTTGACGGGGCGGAGGTGGAGGCAGGGAGAGCCGTCGGACGAGGAGGAGGACACCCCGGTCTCCATGCGCCTCGGCGTCCAGGAGCTTCCCCGGCGGCGTGAGAAGGACGGGGGAGCGGGGTACTCGAGGCGCGGCGTGTTGCCACCCTCGATGTACTCGAGGACGGACTCCAACGTGCGCCCGGGCACGCCCCACCACCGCCGCCGGCCGGCGGCGTTGAACCTGCCGGAGGGCACGACGCCGTTGGTGGCCTCGAGCTGCTCGTCGTGCCGGCGGCGGAAGTACGGCTCCCAGATTGGGCTGTCGGGGACGTACCGGGGCCCCTCTCTCGCCGCACGCGGCAGGGACGAGCGGATGCGTGCGATCTCCGCACGCCGCGCCGCGCCGGTGGGTACCGGGGGCACCGGCACACCGCCAGCGCTGATCCTCCACGCCCCGGCACCCGCATGTCCGGCGGGACCGGGTACTCGGCCTCGAAAAGGAGGCGAGCCTCGTCCTCGTGCAGATGACGGCGCCCGAACCCGTTCGCCGTCGCCTGGGAAACGCTCGACCATGCTTTTCTCAATTGGTGACGGCGAGAGGAGGAAAGGGGGAGAAATGAGCGCGTCGTCGGTGGATGATCGGGGTGAGTCTCTCTGGCGCGCTTGCAGTCGGCTTTTATAGGCGGAGACGCCGCGTGGTAGGCTTGGCCGGCGCGTTACGCGTGGCGTGATTGCGTGGCGGCCGAGGGACACGTCGCCCAGCCTTCACTGCGCCGCCCGTGAGGCATCAATGGAGGCTGACCGGCGCGGCAGCACGCGGCAGCTTTGGCATTGATTCGCCGCGGGAAACGAGGCGATGAGGACGACGAAGGGGCGAGAAGAGAGTAGAGTCGCTGACGTGGCGGGCCCGCGGCTCTTCGCGCCAAAAACGATTCGCCCGGCGCCCCCGAGCGACTCCCAGCGCGCCGGGTTCGGGCTGGGTCCGTCGACGCCAATTTCAGCCCGAGCCGGCGAAAACTGGGCTCTTGGGGGCGCGACTGGGCCGATTTTTTGGCGCTGGCGGACGAAAAAACGCCTGAGGGACCTTCTTGGAGGCGCGGCTAGAGATGCCCTAACCCCACGCAGTGAGCAATTCCTGGCACTACCATCGCTCCCAGTGCACCCATGTGGCACACCCCCAACGCCGACATGTGTTGCACGCCAGCGCACCACGCGGGAGCACGGGTTTGTTTTCCTTTTCTCGACACGTATTTGGGATTTTTATTCAGCTGTTGCCTAGATTTTCCTAGGTTTTGGTGGAATTTTTTTAAGAAATAGTAGAGAATTGACTTTAAATAAACTATAAGTTTTTTAGAAAAAAAACATGAATTTGAAAAATGCTCATGAACTTGGAAAAAATCACAAACTTGAAACATGTTCTCTGAATTGAGAAAAAGTTCATGAATTTGAAAGAAATCATGAAGATGAAAAGTGTAAACAGCTTTAAAAAATGTCCATGAATTTGATTTTTTGGGTGAATTGAATAAAATTCCACAATAGACAAATTCACAAAGCTAAACAGTAAGATTGGGATTTTCAGAAAGTTCGTCTTTAAAATAGGAAAAAGAAAAAGGAAACAAACAAAGACCAACCTGAAAAAGCGCAGAGGAAAACCGCCCTAGAAAAACCAATGGAACCTTCCCCCAAAATCTACATGGGCCGGCCTATATAGGAACTAAACTCACCCGCCGCTTAGAATGTTGTGCTCTCGGCTCATTCTCACTCAACCTCATCATGGTCGTCTGATCTGTGCAGTAAGAAATCTCGGCCACCAGGTCTGAATGAGCAGCACAAGGAGCTCCATGAAAATAATAATTACATACTCTAAGCATCTTAGAACAAGCGTCACAATAAGCAGCGAGGGGAGTCACACGGCCTCCCATTGGGTCGAAGACGAATGCTCTCCACCGCCATTGACCCAGGTCAGAAGAGCCATCAACAAAGCACATCTCTGGTCACCACCAAAGATGTAGAGATGTGCCCACAAGGCCGCAACAAAGGCCTCCTTTTGACCCATAGAAGGGCCTGGAGCTGGAGGTTGAAGGAGTTGTGGCCGTAGAAGAAGAACCGCATTCCCCTCACAACATAGAGAGACCATGAACTACCGAACAGCAGACCAAGCCTCGTCATCTTACTCGCCTTGTAACCGTCGTGCCTAGAAAACGTTGGGATGATCACACTGAATTTCTCTTCCTCATCCTTTACAAGAGTGTCCTCCTATTCGTCCCTTTTCTCTGCGGAAGCGACCGCGCCAATGACAAGACTGATCTGTGCTCGTCGCGTTGGACGTGAAGCCGCGGCCACCATCCAGCGCAGTTGTCGAGGCACTCTAATGTAGCTGTGTCATGTGGCGTTAACCCTTAATCATGTCCAATGTATACAATCAGACACCATGTATTTGTATCAACCCAGCCAACCCAGGCAACCAAACGCCAGGCAAAATTCGCTCCCGCAATGCATGTAACCAAACGATGTGCAGATCATGATTAGTTGTCTGATGCCCAACTAGGACAAGTATGCAAGGAGCAAAAAAGATGCAGGTAACCAAACATGCTCATAATTTTTTTCTAAATATGGTAATTGTACCGGGCGAATGTTCGTTGCAGGGGAGATGGTAAGCGGACCATCTTTGTTGGCAGTTTTAGTTGTAAAACGAGACCAAACGACGGTAGATTTTAAACGAAGATTTGCCTTCTCGGGGAGAAATTGCCATGTCGCCTGAAGAAACTGCCACCTCTCCCCACCCCCTCAACTAAAACCGCCACGGAATCGAGAAGCAACTTGTGATTGGTTGGTTAGGAGGACAGTGGTATCCCAGCAAACCAGAGTTCACATGGTTATTCCTGGGTTTATTCCAGACTTCTGGCGATGTTCGTTCAGTGAGAGGACACGTTTCCATTGACTGCGAGGCATCTATGGTGACTTCGTAAAATCTCAATATGCTATGCCGACGCAGTCTCTTCGAGGTGCTCATAGAGGTACGATATACGTGCATGTGTTCATAGAGATGAGTGTATGCTCGTGTATGTGAGCTTCAATTTTAGTGTGTTAAGAAAACTGCCCGGGAATCAGTGGCAAATGCCGCTCTCTCTGGCTAAGGGGTCCAAAATAAATAATGTTATCAGCTTGGAAACATACGTGGATGGATATGGTGCTTCCCACACAAAAATCCCCCTCCAAGAATCTGAATCCCCTAGCCCGTGCTGTGCTGCGCCGCCGGACGAATCGGAGCGCGGCGCCGCCGGGTACGGAGCAAGCCTCCGACCTCCTCGACAGTGTCCACACCCGGACCTCACCTAGCCCCTGGAGCGCCCCCGGGTTCGGCACGAGACGGCCGCCGGGCGCGGGGGCGGGCCTCTCCCACCCCATTTCCAGGTTCAGCGCCAAGGTTCTCACCGTTGGGTGCGCGAAGGTACTATCCTCTGCTTCCATTTTTCTTCAGAAGCAATCATAACCAATTATTCACTGATAAGATGCCACTGGGATGGGATCCCGATATCTTCTCATGAAATCATTTCACTGAAAACAAAGGGCTCTATGAACTGAATTCACAGAATAATCAAGACAGATTGAACCGTATTAACACTGGTATATGTTGGTGCCTGGGAATATGGTTGAACTAGAATCTGGACCCTACGAAAGTGTGGCCATTTAATGGCATGTTCTAGCTTCGAGGGCGATGAAATTGTAACCTTTTATTCTACTCCCTCCGTTCGGAATTACTTGTCACAAAAATGGTTGTATCTACAACTAAAATACATCTAGATACATTCATTTCTTGGACGAGTAATTCCGAACGGAGGGAGTAGTTGCCATGTGATTCCAAGCCTCACACATTTTTTTTCTTATTCACACGACGCAATTGTGCGATCTCAACTTCTACAAGCACAGTGCTGTGGAACTGTTCTGAAACCAGAGGGGCGTATACTATGCTGGGGATGGCTTGTATTGTATCTTCTTCTATAGGACCGGTTTTTGAATGTTTACAAATACAGGCAAATTGCACAGTATGCTGTTCTATTTTCCGTTGAACTGAAAGTCTGAATCCACTTAATGTGCAAAGACCTAGGACCATCAGAGAATCAGTAGTACCATCCATTCTGTTCGAATAGACACATATCTTTAAACTTACAAACTGCTACTACCTTTTATGAGGCACCAGATGTTTCATTGCTTGCGGCAGTTGTTGTGGCTCCATGGCATTGACCTCCCAGGAGTACCTTCACTCTGAATATTCTCGAATTTTTCCAGCTCAAGTGTCATGCTATTTTCTGTTTGCACATGTGTCGCAATTACTTTGTTACATCAGAGACAGTCCATATGTCCCAGGTGTATGCTGTTCATTTGTGCGTTTAACCGAAACCAGTTAATGCAAAGTATGGAACTACAACCATCAGAGAAGTGCAAGTATAGAACTACAACCATCAGACTGTATCGTTGAGCTGTAACCAGTTAATGCAAAGTATACAGCTACAATCATCAGAGAAGTAGGGATACAAACTGCTAGCTGTAATGTGGCACCATACAAGTCATTGCCTGCTGCATTCGTTGTTTTCTGGCGCTTTACGCCCAGGAACTACCTTTGGAGATGTTCTTGAATTTACTAGCTCGGACACCATGCCATTTGCCTATCTGTTACACTCTTACAGTCTTACAGTTACCATGTTGTTACATGATCTCCCTTTTTTTTGCATTTCTATTTTGCTAGATAACCCAGGATTTTGAGCTAAATGCAGCCTCTAAATGCAGGGAAATAATAGCCTGTATCTTTTCTGTAGAACCGGGGTTTGTGTGTTTACAGATACAAGGAAATGTGCAGTATGCTGTTCTATTTTCCGTTGAACTGAAACCACTTAATGTGCAAAGGCCTAGGACCATCAGAGAAGTAGTACCATCAACTCTGTTCACATAGACACATACCTGTAGGGATACAAACTGCTAAGTGCTATGAGGCACCGCACCACATATTTCATTGCTTGCTGCAGTTGTTGTGGTTCCATGGCATTGACCTCCCAGGAGTACCTTCACTCTGAATATTCTCGAATTTTTCCAGCTCAAGTGTCATGCTATTTTCTGTTTCCACATGTGTCGCAATTACTTTGTTAGATCAGAGACAGTACATTTGTCCCAGGCGTATGCTGTTCATTTGTGCGTTTAACCGAAACCAGTTAATGCAAAGTATAGAACTACAACCATCAGAGAAGTGCCAGTATAGAACTACAACCATCAGACTGTACCGTTGAACTGAAACCAGTTAATGCAAAGTATAGGACCATCAGAGAACTAGACAAGTGTCGGTTTCATCGTTCTGTTCACATGCCTATGAGGCACCAGATAAGGCATTGCTTGCTGCATGGGTTGTTATGTGTCATTTACGCCCAGGAACTGCCTTTGGAGTTGGAGATGTTCTGGAATTTACTAGCTCAGGGCTCAGGCACCATGCTATTTTCCTATGTGTTACAATACCATGCTATTTACGCCCAGGATCCCCCTTTGGTTTGCAGTTCTACTTTGCTGGATAACCCAGGGTTTTGAGCTGAATGCAGCCTTTTAATCCACAGGCAGTAAATCTGCTACATTCCAAGCGATGCTATTAATGCATCATTTATAGTAACATCCTGGTAATCTTACTTTGAGTACATATGTTTTGCAGACCCGGGCGATCAAGATATGCAATAGAGTATTTCAGTGGATCAGGGATCTCACACCACCATTTTTTTCTCCTCCACCTTGGACTGCAGTTGTGTGTTGCGAGCTCAGATGGCAGAGCTGGTGGCCACCATGGTGGTCGGGCCACTGCTCTCAGTCGTGAAGGACAAGATGTCCAGCTACATGCTTGACCAGTACAAGGTGATGGAGGGCATGGAGGAGCAGCACAGGGTGCTCAAGCGCAAGCTGCCGGCCATCCTGGACGTCATCGATGACGCTGAGCAGACTGCATCCCACAGAGCAGGGGCCAAGGCTTGGCTCGAGGAGGTCAAGAGGGTGGCCTACGAGGCTAACGGGCTCTTCGACGAGTTCAACTACGAGGCGCTCCGCCGCAAGGCCAGGAAGAACGGGCACTATGGCGAGCTTGGCTTCAATGCAGTAAAGCTCCTCACCACCCACAATCGTTTTTCATTCCGCGACAGGATGGGAAGAAGCTGTGCAGGATTGTGCAGGCCATCGAAGTCCTTGTGGCTGAGATGAACGCCTTTGGGTTTAAGTATCAGCAGCAAGCACCAGAGTCCATGCGGTGGAGGCAGATGGACCATGTTATCTTCGATCCGAAGAAAATCATCAGCAGATCGAGAAGCCAAGATACTAAGAATGTTGTTGGTACACTACTTGGTCAAGCCAACAATGCGGATCTCTCGGTCTTTCCCATCGTTGGAGTAGGGGGCCTAGGCAAGACCACCTTGGCGCAGCTAATTTACAATGAACCTGAAATTCAGAAGCATTTCGAGTTGCTGATCTGGGTTTGTGTCTCTGACAGCTTTGATGTGGATTCCCTGGCTAAAAGAATAGTTCCATTTCATCTAGAAAAAGATGTAGTTGAAGCAGCAGCTTCCAAGAAAAGCCCACTGGATAGTCTTCAAGACGTACTAAACGGGCATAGGTACCTCCTTGTATTGGATGACGTCTGGAACCGAGAAAGTGATAAGTGGGAAAAGCTCAAGGTCCGCCTTACACATGGTGCCAACGGCAGTGTGGTTCTGACAACTACTCGTGATGAAGGAGTCGCAAAAATAATGGGTACAGTTAAACCCTATAATCTTGCAGCTTTGGAGGATAACTTCATAAAGGAAATTATTGAGACAAGAGCATTCAGTTTGCAGAAGGAAGAGGAAAGGCCTTCTGTGCTAGTTAATATGGTTGATGAGATCGTGAAGAGATGTCGTGGCTCTCCTTTGGCCACAACAGCGCTGGGCTCTGTGCTGCGTACAAAGACAAGTGAAGAAGAATGGAAGGCTATATCAAGTAGAAGCAACATTTGCACCGAGGAGTCTGGAATTTTACCAATACTCAAGCTCAGCTACAATGACTTGTCATCACAGATGAATCAGTGCTTTGCTTTCTGTGCTGTTTTCCCCAAGGATTACGAGATTGATGTAGACAAACTGATCCAACTATGGATCGCACATGGCTTCATCCAGGACCACAAAGAAGTTAGTCCTGAAACCATTGGCAACCGGATTTTCAGCGAGTTGGCCTCAAGTTCATTCTTTGTGGATGTGAAGCAAGGAAAAGCCACATCCTATGAACGCATGGTGGGGGGTAGTTATTACAAACGTACATGTAAAATCCATGATCTTATGCATGATGTTGCGCTGTCTACAATGGAGAATGAATGTGGTTTTGCACCCGAGGAACCAAATCGGATAGAGTGGCTTCCAGATACAGCCCGCCACTTACTTTTGTCTTGTGAAAAACCAGAAATTGTTTTGAATGATTCTCTGGCAAGAAAATCTCCAGCTATTCAGACACTTCTGTGTGATAGTTATATGGAACACCCACTGCAGCATTTGTCAAAATATAGCACCTTGAAGGCACTACAGCTCCATACGCGGAGAAGTTCATTCCCCTTAAAATCAAAGCATCTTCATCACCTAAGGTACCTTGATCTCTCAAGAAGTGATTTTGAAGCACTTCCTGAAGATATAAGCATTCTATATAACCTGCAAACATTGAAAATCTTTGGCTGTCAAGAACTGCGTCGGCTTCCAAGACAAATGAAGTATATGACTGCCCTCCGTCACCTCTACAGTCATGATTGTCCAAAGATGAGCGGCATGCCTGGTGACCTCCGGAAACTCATGTCCCTTCAGACGCTTACGTGTTTTGTAGCAGGCCGTACTAGCTCTGAGTGCAGCAATGTTGGAGAGTTGCAGCATTTAAATCTTGGTGGTCAGCTAGAGCTAAATCAGCTAGAGAATGTGACAGAAGAAGATGCAAAAGCAGCAAATCTCGGAAAGAAGAAGGAACTCCGAGAACTGACATTAAAATGGACTATTGGTTCTAGGGATGATGCAAGGGTGCTTGAGTGTCTCAAGCCTCATGATGACCTGCAGTCTCTAAGGATAGAATCCTACGGAGGCACCACATTCCCAACATGGATGGCTATGTCGCGAAACATGGTTGAAATCCATCTTTCCTATTGTAAAAACCTACAATGGCTATTCAGTTCTAGTGCATCCTTCAGTTTTCCAAATCTGAAGGAGTTTACACTTCGAGGTCTGGAATGTTTGGAGGGATGGTGGGAATCAAGTAATGAGGAACAAGGAAAAGAGGTAATATTTCCTCAGCTTGAGAAGTTGCATATTCTTGACTGTGCAAAGCTGACAACATTACCAGCAACACTGCTTGGAGAATCTTACGGTAGGATGGAACGGTCAGCATTTCCTACGTTGAAGGTTCTTGAATTGAGATACTTGAGGAGCTTTGAGAGATGGGATGCTGTCGATGGACCTCAAGGAGCAGAGATAATGTTTCCTCAGCTTGAGGAGTTGTATGTTGCACACTGTGGAAAGATCAAAGCATCATCAGGACAACAAAAGGTTTGTCCAAAGCTGACAACAAAAGCTGAATCACGGAAGCTCCGTGTTTTAGAGATGCAGAGCAGTGAGGAAGAGATGTTCCTGTGGATAGCTAGACATGTGACTTCACTGACCAATCTGAAGCTGCAGAACTGTGAAGGCTCGGAAACAACCTCGGCAGCAGCGGCTGATAATAGTTTGACACAAGCGATGAGCGCCATGGAGAATTGGAAACATCACGATTTCCCTCTGGCAGATATGGAGTTAATTGGCTTTAAGTCAGGCGTAACAGAGCTATGTGCAAGCTTTGTACAGCTCCAACGCTTGTGCATCAATGATTGTGCCGCATTTGTCCACTGGCCAGAGAAAGAGTTCCAAAGCTTGGTATCCTTGAGGAGTCTAAACATTATGTCCTGCGAACAACTGGTTGGATACGCAGCCGAGCCATCAACAACAACATCAGAATCCTCGAGCCAGCTCCTGCCATGCCTGGAGTCTCTCAAGATATATGGCTGTACGAGCATGGTAGAGGTCTTCAGACTCCCCGCGTCCCTGAGGAAGATGACGATTCGTGATTGCGCGAAGCTCAGGTCCATATTCAGCAGGAGGCTGCAGCAGCAGGGACAACCATCAGCATCATCTATCGTTCAAGGCTCACCACCTGTATATTCAGAGGTGCTCCCATGCTTAGAAGAGATAGACATACGTGGCTGCGACGGATTAACAGGGGCCCTTGATCTTCCCCCATCCCTCAAGCACATCAGCGTTTATCGGTGCGGCGGGTTGAGGTCAGTGGAATCTCACTCGGGAGAGTTCCCGTCGCTGGAGGGCCTCTCCGTCGGGCTCTGCGAGACCCTGTCATCCCTACCGGATGGCCCACGAGCGTACCCGTCTCTCAGAGTGCTCAAGGTCTACGACTGTCCTGGTATGAAGAAGCTCCCTGCTTGCCTGCAGCAACAGATAGGTAGCCTCGAGGGGGTAACTCTAGATGCCCATCATCAAGGTTAGTGTCCTCCTCTATTTTAGCTGCTGCATTTCAGCAATAAATTCAGACATCCCTTGCTTCCAGATATACCCCTTTTTTCTTAATTCCTTCCAGATTACCGCTAGTCCGCTACTGCTAGAGCTGGATTTAGTGCTCCAGCTAGCGAGATACCTAATTAAAAGAATCGTGTCTCAATTTTTCCATGTAACAGCAAACACGCGTTGCGAAGGCATGTACAAGTGAGTATCATTTAATTGAGTAGTTTAGATATGAATGGTAATAAGTACTGCAAAACCCAAAATCAGAGCAGATGTCTTTCTCGTGTAAATCCTTTGTTCCTCCAGCACACACTTTAATTTCATTGTAAACTTTGATGCTACATTAATACTTAGAAATTTTCTCATGATATCATTTGTGACCAGGACCTATTCTGTCGAAGCCCAAGACATGGATAAATGGCATCTGTAGAGGATAGTTGAGCTGTCGACGTGTGTGTGACACCATCACCATGTGAAGCTATACATATATTTTGAGTTATCTCCTTTTTTTTAAAACGGAGAGCTATCTCCTGATGTCGGTTGTGCATGGTGGAACTGTTTGCTCACACACAACCTAGGTAGAGTAGGACTCATGTCTGGATAAAGTTGGAGTATTTCATGCTTTATGGCAAGAATTCCGTGACACTTGGTTTAGGTATGTCTCTGCATTCTTGTTCTAAATAAGTTTTCCATGACGTTTATACGTCTCCTTCAGTATTGTTTCAGTCAGAGCAAGTATGTATAGAACTGGCCTGGAATGTTCATATTTGTGTGCTATGTAGTATTACTTAATCTTCAGTATATATGCAACTCCTTTATCTTGGACTTGCTAGTCCAGGATTTACCTCCACGTAGCCTTGCAATTGATTCCTGCATGATGTGTACAGCTATTGTCGTAATTACTTTCTGAAAGAAACAAAGTGCTTGCACAACGTTCTTTTCTACACATTAGCAGATCGAGAAGCCAAGATACTAAGAATATTGTTGATACACTATTTTGTCAGGCTAGCAATGCAAATCTCACAGTTGTTCCCATTGTTGGGATAGGGGGGCTAGGCAAGACAACCTTGGCGCAACTCATTTACAATGAACCTGAAGTTCAGAAGCATTTCGAGTTGCTGATATGGGTTTGTGTCTCTGACAGCTTTGATGTGGATTCCTTGGCTCGAAGAATTGTTGACTTTCATCTTAAAAATAGTATAATTAAAGCACCTTTTAAGAAGGGCCCATTGGATAGCCTCCAAATTGTACTAAGCGGGCGTAGATACCTCCTTGTCTTGGATGATGTACGGAACCGAGAGAGCGATAAGTGGAAAAAGCTCGAGGTCCGCCTTACACATGGTGCTAAGGGCAGTGTGGTTTTGGCAACTACTCGTGATGAAGGAGTCACAAAAATAATGGGTACAGTTAAGGCCTATAATCTCGCAGCTTTGGAGGATAACTTTATTGAGGAAATTATCGAGTCAAGAGCATTCAGTCTGCAGAAGGAAGAAGAAAGGCCGGTCATGCTAGTTAATATGGTTGGTGAGATCGCGAAGAGATGTCGTGGCTCTCCTTTGGCTGCAGCCGCACTGGGATCTATGCTGCGTACAAAGACCAGCAAAGAAGAATGGAAGGCTATATCGAGAAGAAGCAACATTTGCACCGAGGAGTCTGGAATTTTACCAATACTGAAGCTCAGCTACAATGACATGTCATCACAGATGAAGCAATGCTTTTCTTTCTGTGCTGTGTTTCCCAAGGATTACGAGATTGACGTGGACAAACTGATCCAACTATGGATCGCACATGGCTTTATCATGGACCAAAAAGAAGTTAGTCCTGAAACCATTGGCAAATGGATTTTCAATGAGCTGACCTCAAGGTTATTCTTTGTGGATGTGAAGAAAGTCCGAGTCTCACGGTATGAATATGCGCGCCCGGTGGTGGGTGATTATCCCAAACATACATGTAAAATTCAAGATCTTATGCATGATGTTGCATTCTCTACAATGGAAAAAGAATGTGCTCTTGCACCTAGGGAACCACGTCAGATTGAGTGGCTTCCAGATACAGCTCGCCACTTATTTTTGTCTTGTGGACAACCAGAAACTATTTTGAATGGATCTGTGGCGAAAAGATCTCTGGCTATCCAGACACTTATGTGTGATTGTTATATAGAAATGGGAGTTCGGTTGCAGCATTTATCAAAATACAACTCTTTGAAGGCATTACGGTTCCTTTTAAATTGGGGCGGACAATTCCATTTGAAACCAAAGCATCTGCATCAGCTAAGGTACCTTGATCTCTCAAGAAGTTATATCGAATCACTTCCTGAAGATATAAGCATTTTATATAGCCTGCAAACATTGAACATATCTTGCTGCTACTCACTTCGTCGGCTTCCAAGACAAATGAAGTATTTGACCGCCCTCCGTCACCTATACACTCATTGTTGTCCGAAGTTGAGGAGCATGCCTGGTGGTCTCCAAAAACTCATGTCCCTGCAGACACTTGCATGTTTTATAGCAGGTCCTACTGGCTCTAAGTGCAGTGCCATTGGAGAGTTGCAACATTTAAACCTTGGTGGTCAGCTAGAGCTAACTCAACTAGAGAATGTGACAGAAGAAGATGCAAAAGCGGCAAATATCGGCAATAAGAAGGAACTGCGAGGCTTGACATTAAAATGGAGTGTTGGTTGTGCTGATGATGCTAGAGTGCTCAAGAGTCTCAAACCTCATGACGGACTGCTGGGTGTAAGGATAGAATCCTACGGAGGCACCACCTTTCCGACATGGATGGCTATGTCGAGAAACATGGTTGAGATCCAACTTTTCCAGTGTGAAAAACTGCAATGGCTATTCGGTTGTGATACCACCTTCACTTTTCCAAATATGAAGGAGCTTACACTACAAGATCTGCATTGTTTGGACAGATGGTGGGAAACAAGTAATGAGGTACAAGGACAAGAGATAATGTTTCCTCGGCTTGAGAAGTTATCTATTGTTAGCTGTGCAAAGTTAACAGCGTTGCCGGACACAACACTGCTTGGAGAACCTCACGATACAATGGCACGGTCAGCATTTCCAGCATTGAAGGAACTCTACTTGGATTTCTTGGACAACTTTTGGAAATGGGAGGCAACCGAGGGAACACAGAGAGGACACATGGTATTTCCTAAGCTTGAGAAACTTACAATTATGAATTGTTCTATCCTGACAGCATTACCGGAAACACCGGCTGATGGAGATTATAGTATGGCACAGTCAGCGTTTCCTGCATTGAAAGTTCTGAAATTGAAATGCTTGAGCAGATTCGAGAGTTGGCATGCAGTCGAAGGATATAAAGGAGAAAACTTAATGTTTCCTCAGCTTGAGCAATTGGTTGTCATACACTGTGAAAATATGACAACTTTATGTGGACAACGGACCTTCCCTAGCCTTCAGGAGATCCGTATCGAGTTTTGTCCAAAGCTGACAACAAAAGCTAAATCACCAAAGCTCAGCATGTTACACATGGAGGGAAATGAGGAAGAGATGTTCCTGTGGGTACCTAGACATATGACATCATTGACCAATCTGAAACTGAAGAACCTTGAAGACACGCAATCAGCCTTGGAGGCGGCTGATCATAGTTTGACACAAGTGGTGGACGCCATGGAAAAATGGAATCAAGATGATTTCCCTATGGCAATTATGCACTTGAGTGGCTTTAAGTCGGGTGTAACTGAGCTATGTGCATGTTTTGTACGGCTTGAATGGTTGTGCATCAATGATTGTGCTGCGCTTGTCCACTGGCCAGAGAAAGAGTTCCAAGGCTTGGTATCCTTGAGGAATCTAGAGATTTCGTACTGCAAGCAACTGGTTGGATACGCACAAGCTCCTGCAGCTGAGCCATCAGCAACATTAGATTCCTCGATTCAGCTCCTGCCAAGCCTCGAGTATCTCAAGATATTTCAGTGTGAAAGCATGGTAGAGATCTTCAAACTCCCTGCATCCCTGAGGAAAATGGAAATTCTTGATTGTTCTAAGCTCAAGTCCATATTCAGTAGGAGGCTGCAACTGGAACAGGGATCATCATCGAATCTTCAAGGGCGATCACCTGTATGTTCGGAGTTGTCGTCATCATCAGCTGTATCCAGGGCGGAGCATTCTCTCTTTCCATGTTTAGAATCTATATACATACGGGGGTGTCATAGCTTAACAGGGATCCTTGATCTTCTGCCGTCGCACAATGAAATTGAAATTACTGTTTGTTAGTGCCGTGAGTCGAGATCAGTGGAATCTCACTCGGGAGAGATGCCATCGTTGTTGGAGAAACTCGAGATCGGAGGATGTGAAACCCTGTCATCCCTACCAGATGGGCTGCAAGCATGCTCGTCTCTCCAAGCTCTTTACATTGGAAACTGTCCTGGTATGAAGAGGCTCCCTACATCTACATGCCTGCAGCAGCGTATGAGCAGCATCGAGAAGAAATGTCTAGATGCCCATCTTGAAGGTATGTACGCATGTCAGTCCGGCTGTCTGTTAATCTTTCACACTCAGCAACAAATTCAGACATCCTTCTAGCAAATTCTGTTTTTTGTTAGAATTTTGTTAGAAACTGCCCTTAGGTTCTCTACATGCCTGCAGCAATCTCTAAGCAGTCTCGAGCTGAAATATCAGATTAATTTGTCACATTTCAGCAACAAATTCAGAATCCTTCCAGATATATTACTGCTTGAGCAGAGTTGTTCTAACTAATACTCCGTAGATAGTACATAATTAAATGAGGAGGGTCTTGAATATTTTTTGGGGGTGTAACAGGAAACATGTACACTTAATAGTTATTACTTACTACAGTAGAGTTTATATTGATGTCAAGGATAACAGCACACACCAAGGAATCAAAGATAACAGTAACAGCGTGACTTGTACTACAACCCGACACCCACAATTGGAAGTGAATATTCCTTTTACCTATAGTCTCTGTTCCTTCGATGCATGCTTTTACAGTGTCAACTTTGATGCTAGATTATCATTTACAAATTTACTGTATGTGACACCATTTGTGATCATTGATCAGGGCCCAGACTACTGAAGCCCAAGACGTGGAGAAATGCCATCCGCAGAGATTAGTGAGCTGTCGGTATGCAACACCATTACCATGGGAAGCATTGTTGGTAGGCTTTGTGTTATACCGAAAAAGGCTTTCGCCCCGCTTTGTGTTATGGTTTGCTACTTGTTTCAAGACTCCATTTTCTCAATGAAAATGGGGGCCATGTGGCCTACTTTGATCGGAAAAAAAAATCACCATGGGAAGCTACCAAGCTGCAGCAGTCAAGCAAAAGATTTGATTATATGCATGGGCCATCGCTATATTTTGGGATATCTTCTGCTGGTGTTGATTGTGCACGGCTCTGCCTTTTCGCAGAACTGTTTCTGTCCATACAGCCTGGATAGAGTAGAGATCATGTTTGAAAAGAGTATGTATTGTCGCGATATCGTTTGCCAACATTCATATGCCAAGAATTCTTTGACATTTGATTTGGGCATGTCACTGTATTTCCTGTCCCAAAGAATGTACTACCAAGTTATGGCATGAACATATGCGTGTTGGCCTCTGATTTGGAACACTTGTGTGAGACCTTTATAATATGGTTTCAGTGAGAGAAAGCATTTACAGAACCTACTGAAACACTCATGGTTGTCAGCTGCATCCTGGACTCGGTGGTCAGCTAGCCTTGCAATGGTGTGGTCAGCTAGCCTTGCAATGGTGTGCTCAGTTAATTAGTTAGTGAGTGTGACCTAGATAAGAGGTGTAGCTACATGGCCACATAGCTACAACTTTCCCTTAGTTTCTGAAGAAAAGGAATGAAGCACGCACAATAATATTAGGTGTATCCTGATAATTCAAAACGGTGCCAAGGCTCATATACACCCGACGAACAGTAAATTAAAAAAAAAACATAAAAGATCTAAAAATTTAGGAATTCAAGATGCTCATGCGTGCAAGGCGCATGCAAGTTTCGTGGTGTTTCGACATCTGAGGAACTCATACAAAAAAATCAGCTCCGAATATTGTTCTTTTTTAAAGTTTCTTACACACCTGATGGCTGACAATAGGGAGTTCTGTTGATTCATCCAAGT
Source organism: Triticum urartu (assembly GCF_056163025.1). Classification (NCBI taxonomy): domain Eukaryota; kingdom Viridiplantae; phylum Streptophyta; class Magnoliopsida; order Poales; family Poaceae; genus Triticum; species Triticum urartu. The sequence goes on from NC_141875.1 coordinate 731,893,089, forward strand.
TGGACAACTCTGATTGAATGAAATCTCACTTTCCTAAAAAAAGGAAGTGGGAGAAATGGAAAAAATGTGTGCAACTACACACAAAAATTAGAACTATGTCTTTGTTGCAAATATAAATTACGAAAGGTGTATGAGTAGAGAGGGATATCCTTTCAGCAGCTACAAAAAAAAAACAAGAGTGTTATCTTTCGCTTACAGCGAAATGCACCAGCGCTAACCAGGATCACTGTAGTGCGCCGGCCCCAGAAGCGCTTTCGAGAAGCTTCTAACGTCCGGTTTGCAGAACCCTTCACCTAGTTTTGTCTGGTTTTCGGAAGGTTACATGCATTTTTTTCCCTTTTTCTTTTCTAAGTTTTTCGTTATCTCCATTTTGGTTTCTTTTTTTCTTTATTTTTTTCAAATACATGTCAAGTTTTTACTGAATATAGGTTGAACTTTTTCTATATACATGTCGAATATTTTTGTCATTACACGTTGAACATTAGTCGAATACATGTTGACCATTCGTGAAATGTGCATTGAATTTTTTAAAAATATAGAGTGGACATTTAAAAAATATAAGTGAACATTTTTAAACACGCATTTAATATTTACATGCAAACATTTCTTAAATCTCATAACTTTTTTTTAATGATACAATGATTGTTTTATAGTTTATTGAGCAATTTTAACATGCTCCCTCTTACCCTCTCTTTTCACATGAGAGGTAAGAAGCTAAGAGTTAATCAAACTCACTACTTAATACAATTAACAGCTCAGATCTATTTTATACACTTACCTCGCATGTGAAAAGGAGAGGTAAGAGGGAGCATGTTAAAAAAACTCTAGTTTACGAACATTTTCCAAAATTGCGAGAACAATTTTCCCTAATTGTTTATTGCAAAACTTTATGTAACATGTTTTTCACAGATATTTTTTTACAAATTACACTTTATAAAAATCATAAATATTTAAATCATGTACATAGTTTTTACGTGTGAAATGTCTTTAAATGTCACAATTTTTTAAATGGTATTAATATTTTTGAAAACTGTGTGAATTGTTTTACATTTCATGAAACGCACAGTGAAATTTTTTATAAAATTTAAATTAAATCATTTTTTACATATATTTTATTTAGAATATTTCGATATATTAACAAAATTTAAAAAGAAAACATAAAGGAAAAAATAATGAAACTAAGAAAATTGTGTGGACATGTCATGGACTTCTTCTCAAGTTGTGTGGACCTGTCACTAGAGAATGAGGAGAAAATGAGTATGATATTTGATGATGTTAGTGTTGACAAATAATTATGTGAGTGCGCCACTTCCCTAGTCTGAATTTGGGGGCTCTCAAATTCACAATGATGATGATGATGACGTGGATGGCTCAGGCTGTGATTAGATGCTACCCATGTCACACCTACCAAAGCTAATGGTCGGAGAAAAAGATCGTGTCCATATTCACCTAGTCCTGCTATGGTGCAAAGATTGCATTCAACCGTATTGCTGACCTCTGGGAAAAGAGGGAGACTAGTCACAATTCAGTGACATCTGAAATGAATGAGGATGCTATGAGGGATGAGATCAAAGAGATGAAGGACATCGTGGTGAAAGTGGAACTCTACCTAGAAGTGAAGTGTATTTCCATGCTCTAAATATCTTCACAAAGAAGCAACATCATGATTTCTTTAATGCGCTCAATGAGGAGAATGGATCTTATGCTCATGAAATAAGTATTCTTATCCCTTTGCTTATGTTTTTGTTGGAAGAACATGTAATACTTTGAAGATCGTCCTATTCATGCCTTTATCTGCAGTACTCTTATGCGAGACAATATTTTTTTATGATATCTCTATGTGAGACAATGATGTTTGAAAAAAATTCAATTTTTTATGTTCATATGGGCGATAAAACGCTAAAACACAACTCAATATCAGAACGAATTACAAACCAAGTGCATTGCCGACTTTTCAATTTGAATATCAAAATTATGATGGAGGGAGATGAACTGAAAAAATCTCGCAGGCTTATTTTCAGGGGTTTTATTTCATAGGATCTTATCTGGGGCTTATTTTCGCATGAACTTATGCATAAGCCACAATTCAAAAGAACTGGCTTTTATTGCATCGGTGGATTGCAGAGGGTTACTCAAGTTAGGTGCATGGCAAGTCTATGGAGGAAGTTTTGGAATATTACTTCATAGAACTCATTGGCAGGAGCATGCTTCTGCCATCTCAACAGTCAATGTATAGTATGAAAGGAATCGACTCCTGCCATGTCCATGACTTGATTCGTAAAATTTCCATCTCAAAATCAATGGTGGAAAATCTTATTTTCACATTGGAGAAAGGAAAAATAGTGGGGCCACATGATGGCTATTTAAAGAAATTCTATGACTTTGTGGTCTCCATCTTCTTGGCGACGCAGTTCAACACAACAATGAATCCTTGAAATTGGTCTTGAGTGTTCATAAGCTTCATATTTAACAGCCTTGTAAGCATTGTCCTTTTTCAAGGCAGACGCCCCTCCTTCGCTACTGCAGTATCAATCGTGGAACTGATACGCCACAACAAATTCCTATGCACTAAATAACCCAATGATGACATATTTCATCCAGATATACATACTAAATGTGAGGACGAATCTGAAGTGGTCCTTCCCTATTTTGGGACAAGTGGTGGAACTTTGTGAATTACATTCATTTGTGGCTTTGGTTTGTTGTGCTGCGATGATGAATATTATTTTTGGCAATTAAAATTAAATACTACTACTTATACTAAACATTTCTCATAAAATTCAATATTTTCAATTATACTAAACCTTTATAATTTTGTTGAATCACAACCACATCAAGTATATTGGCATTACAAAAGCTATACTAGTTTTCTTATTTTGCACCTTTAAAAAATATTTAAACCAAATCATCTTCTGAAAGAAAAAAGTAAAGATAAAGTTATATATATTCAATTTTGGTAATTGCTTGTAGAGGCTCACCAGGGATATTACTGTGTCTATGGTTAGGAAACCTTAACCATGTTTAATCAACGAGCTAGTCTATTAGAGGCTCACCAGGACACAATGTTTGTTTATGTATCCACACATGTATTTGAGCTTCCGGTTAATACATTTGTAGCATGGAGAATAAACACTAATCAAGAATAAGGAAATATGATAATCACAACTTTATTATTGCCTCTAGGGCATATTTCCAATATTTTTAAGTTTATTCAAAGAATTGACATAGATTATGGACCGCTCTGGCGGTCCTTTCTAATATATTTTTCCAATCGAATTCAAACAAAATATGGACGAACTGTAAAAAAATTTATTCATATTTAGAATTTTTTTTACAGAGGTTCGATCAAAATTTTGACTAAACCATAAAATGACCTAATCTAATCGTCGCCGCTTGCGGCGGCGAGCACGATGAAATCCACCTCGCTGGCGTCGACGGAGCCCACGCCATCTTCGTTGTCGACGCTGCAGCCTGTGCCGATGAAGTCGAAGCCATCACCCGCCGGCACCGCCACGGACAGACACGTCTCGCCCAGTCGCGAAATGTCCTTCAGGTCGTTGGGCGCGCGCGGCAGAACCCATCCCGGGGCCATCGAGGTCCCGCGGACGGCAAAAGAATGCCCCGGCATGTCCTCGGGGTCGGCGGGTTCTCAAACGGCCACCAGCTCGGGTGGGATCTCCGGCGCTGCTGTTGGGGAGACGACCGCGGGCGGCGCCGGAGGAGGTGGGCAGCTAGATGACGATGACCTTGTCAGAGTTCCTGCCGTCCCAGAACTCGCGGCAGCCCGGCGTGTTGAACCAGCCGCTAAGGCTAAGCCGCTGCTGAGCGCGGCGGACGGCGGGTCCCTCGACCACGTAGCCGATGCCGCCGATATGCCAGCACAACTGCAGGCGGGAGGCGGGCGGCACGAAGATGTTTTATGGCGTGGGGTCGTTGGCCTGACCCACTGTCAGCGAGAATGGCTAGAACCCCGCCGGCGCTGCTCCGCGCCTACAGCTGCTGTCGGCGCTGCCGCTGGCCGACATCATAGTCGGGTCCATGCAAGTTCTTCAGAGGCGAGGAGGGAAGTAGATTTGGCTAAAGGCAGTTGAGGGCAGGGGTGCATCGGCAGCACGGCGTACTCAGGCTATTTATGGCCGGGCAAACCGGGGAGGCCGGTGGTCGACGAGACCCAACATCAATGGTAGCCTCAGAAGCCAACAAGGCACCATCAATGGTGGCCTCCGGAGTCGGCAATAGTCGTCTCGCGGTGCCCAACTGTCGTCCACACGCCAAGTCGTGGTTAGACAGACTCGACGGGTCAAAGCGATGCGCCCAATGCATGTCTGGACTCTGGACCGGAAACGCGGCCCGACATGATCCACACGGTCAAACAGCTGACCACCACACGATGTGACAGGTTAGGCTGACGCGACGATGGGTCCACCTTGCCACGCGGCGTCATGTGACGCCCATAAACTAAATATTCGACCGGCAAAAACGTCTTATATTTAATTACGATGGGAGTATTAAATATCATTGGAAATATATCTTTTATCTGCAGTATAATATCTCTAACTTGAAAACAAATGTATAAATATGATGTTGAAACCATTAAAAACAAAATAATATGTTTACCTTATTTCATTTTTGATCTTTAACATTAGAAACATATTCATACATAAAATAATGTAGAGTTTGCGGCTTAAAAATGATGCTCTCACAATATAGCTGTGCTAACAACAGTGGCTCCCTTTGCATTGCCAGGTGAACAATCAAATCAAATTATTACGGACTCCGACATGAATCCTTGTACTCGTAGACTGGGGAGAAAGATTCGGGAAGGATGATTCATTGATTCATTATATCATAGCCTGGAGAGCTTGAGCTGCTGCTTGAGCAGCGGCCGGAGGTGCTCCTGGTACCCGTCCGGCACCACCGTCTCGTTCAGGGGGTCCTTCCACGCCTCCTTGTAAAGCGCCGAGTACACGTCCCCGTCGTACCGCCCCAGCGCCGACCCCAGGTAGTGGTCCGTGTAGTCGAACGCGTCCACCAGCGCCACCACGTTCGGACGAACCTGCAACCGCCACAACATTCACTTGAGTCATCTGCTGTCTCTGCCGGAGGTGTTGTTACCTACCAACATAGATCGATTGGCCTTGATTCTTCTTATTACCTGCGCGTAGAGCTTCCCGAGCTGCTCATTGGCCAGCGCGCCCTGCCTGGCGGTGACGCACCCCGTCGACAGGAAGTCACCCAGGTGCTTGTGGATCAGGTGGAGCGCGTAGATGCCGCACAGCTTCTGAAGCTGCTCCTTCACCCCATGCCCAGGGATGTCCTCCTGCAGCTTCTCTATGAACCTGGCACACATATGCATAGGGCGAACAAAGATGGATGAGTACTTGGTTGCTCCGAAATATGGAAATACAGGCTCCAGAGCAAAGTTCAGCTTACTTGGTCACAATGATGAGCTGAACGTGAGCCACAGCAGCCTCGAGTAGATCTGGGGAAAGCTCGGAGAAACCTACAAGGCACACGAGATCATTCAATATAACCGAGTGCACCTAGTAATTCACCAATACGATGCCACTTGCAAGGTTGCACCCACGTACACTTTGATGTTTCTAAATTCTAATTCAGTAGGCGGTTGCGAGGTTCGTTATGGATGAGCTATATTGAGCGTGTGGTGGTCAGTTCGGTTGCACTGGAGCCACGCCAACTGGCTTTGGGCCTTGGTGCTCTCGTGTTTGGCTCGATGTCCCTGATGTTGCATCTATGTTTTTTTGCCTACCCCAAGCTCTAGTGTCTTTGTTTTCCTGTTTTTCGGTTTTCACTCGGTTTTCCCTAATTATTAACCCGGCCCGGAAATGTTAGGTTTTTCGTCCGGTTTCCCTTATAAACTGGACAATCTCTCTCTTCTTCTTAATGAAATGTAGGAACCTCCTGCCCTCGTGATGTGGTTCTTAAAAAAATTTCAGTATGTGCAATACGAACCTTCTTCTTGGCTTGGTGCCTTGCTGATGTTCTGGGCACAGTTCACCGCCATCCTCAGGGCCCTAGCTTCAAACACCTCCTTTATGGCAGCAGGGCTAAGCCAGTCTTCCACTATAGAGAATGATAAATAAATGCATGAATCAGTACGACAATCGATCATAAGGTCAATCGCTTAACCAAAAAGTAGCTCCAGACAAAATGTCTCATACAGTTTGGAAGTTACTATCATATAAAAAGCCTGCCTGAAGATATACCTGTCTTTACAACGCTTTTGCATTGCATCAAGTGCTGTATGTTGCCCATGTAAGCTGTTGTGCCCACAGGCTGCTTTCCACTGGCCACCTGAGAAATAGTCTTCATCAAAAACCTTGCAACCTGTAGAGAGCACCAGAGGTTGTGGTCATAGTTATACTACTTTACTGAACCAATGTTCTCACTCCGATCCATAATACTTGTCTCTCAAACGGATGTATCTAGCAATGAAATACAGATACGTCCGTTTGATCAACAAGCAATATGGATCGGTGGGAGTACAAAAAACAGGTTAAAATGGACCAGCTGCGTTGCATTGGAACTATGATGAAACAACAAACTGACCTGCAAGAGCAAAACGACATTGTCTCCTTCATAAGTGCAGGCAGGAAGATTGACCGCAAACAATTCAGGAAGCCCACTGCTGTTCAAGTAACCATGTCCACCACAGAGCTTCTGACATTCTTCAATCGCATCCTGCATAACAGAGAGGCTAGCTTTAATATTACAGAAAAATTCAATGTGAAATGCATCCATTATATAAACTGGCTTGACCATGCAGGTGATAAACCAGTAAACGAGTAATCCCTCTGTCCCATAATATAAAACGTTATTATATTCAATATACTCACATATTGGATGCAATAACGTCTTATATTATGGGATGGAGGGAGTATTTTGTTGAAGGCATTGCTGGATTAGTTGATTATATACGTACAGCTGTTGCAGATGTTGTCACGGACTTGAGCCCAGCAGTACAGGCATGAGCCTCGGGCAGCGTTGAGAAATCCTTAGCTTCCAGTTTTTGTGTGACATCCGTGTATAGCCACTTAAGCCACTGACCCACAAATCTAAATGCATAAGCTGAAGCCAGCAAAGGAAACAGCCTGCTCTGTTGAGTCTTGTAATTGAGGACCTGTAGGCAGTGTAAAATACATTACCCACTTGTTGGTGGTGAGATAGCTAAGGAAACATCACTAAGAAATTGTCTTGACATCTTATCCAACTTCTTTACTTCTACTCCCTCCGTTCCTAAATATTTGTCTTTTTAGAGATTTCAAATGGACTACCACATACGGATGTATATAGACATATTTTAGAGTGCAGACTCACTCATTTTTTTTCCGTATTTAGTCACTTGTTGAAATCTCTAGAAAGACAAATATTTAGGAACGGAGGAAGTAGTTTCGAGTGTGGCCAGAGTAACAGATTACTTGAGAATGACGATTAGAAAGGCGGACTGTAGTATGGTACCTGAATCTCAGGGCCACCAGCTTTTGAACCGAACTGCTTCCGGATAGCACTATACCTTACAGCAATGCAAACAGCACGGGACGAAGCCCTGGCAGAATCTGCGACAATTGTCTGACGGACATAAACCATTGTCCCGTATAGCAGCTGCTTCGGCACGTCTGAGTGCACATACTTTCCCTCCCTTGTAACTTGGGAAAGCCTAGAAGAAATAAGCATGGCATACTTTAGGAGGATTACATCAAATTAACAAGATATATTCGGTGAACACATAAATGAAGTGGCAGAAAACAAGGCATGCCAATGGACCAACCTCATCAACATTTGATCCCTTGGGATGCGCACATGGTCCAAGCGCATAACACCATTATCCATACTGTTATATGCCCCGCTGCCAAATTTTCCACCAATATCACCGATAGTAATGCCAAGGAGCGGAGAGTGGTCATCTAAGCTTCGCAACTGCATAATGAAACCTGAAATACGGATGCACATAAGTTACAGTTCGCAAAGGAAAAGCCCACTTAAGCGTCACCTCACCGCGATGCACAAGGCTTTACCATGTATGCCATAGTCTTTTCCTTCCGTTATGAGACGAGCATAGACGACTGCATGAGTCGAAGTTTTTCCCAAGCCACCAGGCCACCACTGCACAAGGGGAGGGGAAATCATGAACCAAGAAAAAAAGCCATTGATGAATTTTAAATCACCAAGGAAATATAACTAAGAAAGCAAAGTCCTAGAATAAATAAGTAAATTTAACAAAATATTACCTTGCTAGAGGTCAGAGTCGGGCTGTGCATAATAAACTCATCGGTACTTGGATCAAATGTGGCAGTTGTCTCAAGACCCTGAACATTTGAACCATGACCAAGTTCAGTCTGGGCATAGGTTCCAATTATTTGGAACTTGTACGCCATCGTTAACCACTTCTTCTGCTGCTCTTCCGTTCCTTGCCCTTTTATGGAAGGAACAAACATGACCTACACAAGGATTATTGCATTAAGTGTTGCTTAAAATTTGATAAAATGATTTATATTCTTAGTTGCAAGTGACTAAAAAAATCAAATATCATTGAAGCACACCGAGGATAAACTTATCAGAGTTCAATAGTGTGGATGAAACCTGCACAAAGAGAATCTATCTGTTGACCAATGTGGTATGTAGGGTTAAAAAAACAATGAGGTATGTTTTGGGTAGGATTTCAGCGCGGAGAGTAAGGCATGGTCCAAGGCTGGCTTGTTTAGAGGGGAGTTGACAGTTTTCTTGCGGGAGTTGTATAGGTGGTTGGCTCGCGAGTAGTCCATGCCGTAGATCTCTTTGCAGCCCATGTTTTAAACTTGGCATGGTTGGGTGTCTTTCCATTTCTTCTATATATTTCATGCTTGTGCGTATTCTTGAAAAAGTAAGAAATACCCAATGGAGATCAACATAACCAGGTTGGTCGATGTACAGCCTCAGCAAGTTTGCTTCCTCCTCTGTTAATCCACAAAAAAGAACATGGACGTATCTCAGTGAACAGTACAGACATAGAACAAATAAACGCTGGAGAAAGCATGGGGTTTGTGTTGGGCAACCTGTGAGATGCAGCTCGACGGTGCGCTTCCACGCATGTGCCGCTTTCTTCAGCGTATCCTTGAACAGCTCCTTCCTGGAGAGCATCGTCCTGGTATCCTTGCGGAACACCTAGATCGAAAAGTAACAGAGTAAGTGACCCCTTTTCAACGAGGGGAATTTCATACTTAATTGTCACCACAGGTTACTTGAGCAAAACATATTTCATCGACACAAAATTCAATACAAAACCAAATGCTACTGCTAGAACAGCCATTAGAAACTGCCTCACTGCTGCTTATACAATGGGTGGACTACCGGTTTTCAAGCTGGAAAAACATAGCATACACAACAGGGTAATCTAACAAACAAATTTATAAGAGCTACTAGTACAGTATTCGGAGCATTCTGAAGAAGAGGTCAAGGAGCGAGCAAGCCAAGCACAAGGGGGAAGACTGAAGAAGTAGAGGCACTGTATGAGGAAGGTGGAGTGTTGAAGCCTGGGAGCGATCATGTTTGATTGATGTTGACAGACGGTTTTGCTAAAAAAAAACACATGCTACAGATGATTCTTGCGGGCTATCTGACCATTGGTCACCATACAATGGGCGGACTATCATCAAGCTTGGAACAGGAGAAGCAGAGCTTGAGTATCCTAGTAACAGGATGAACATGCTCACAAAAGCTACTGATACAATGAACAAGAACGGCGACAAGGTGAAGAAGGGAGAGAAATCAGAGACCAATGGTGGAGGAACGAGCGGCGCCAATGTCCTGTGATCGGCAACTCTATATGAAGAAATTACGGACGTAGGCCAAATTTTTCTAATCTACGGAAGATGTAGTGTGTGGCGCATGTGAAGACAACGGAGCCTCATCACTCAAAGCTTGCCGATAGCAGCACCAAGATGGTGTTTATCAGATGCGAGAGAAGTTCTGACACCAAGGCATACCTATTCTATGACCCACGAATCAAACGTCTACAAGTTTCACGTGATTGTGTTTGAAGAAACTCGATCGTTCATGTGACACCAAGATGGCAGCCGACGACGCTCCAAACAGTAACATATTCATGGTTGAATTTCCAAGTGATGATGATATAGGGGAGGACATCCAGGTGGATGGCAAGATGACCAACTAAGGTGACCATGGTGTCAGCAATCACCACGGCGCCGACACCAATGACGACGAGCATGGGTCGCAAAGTGATAGAGACAATGACGCGCATGACACGGGTGGAGATCTCGGTGAAGACATTGACAACGGGGCGCATAGTGATGATGGCAATCAAGATGATGGTCATGGTCACGACGATGATGCCGTCGACCCGGCATCTACCACGCCCGGGACTCTGTCGACTTCCTCAAGTGTATCGACGCCGAAAGAATTTGTGCCGTCTCATTCACAAACTACAACGGACTCCTCCGGGCCTCATCGCTAAACGACCCTCAAGAAAGTCTACAAGTATGCAAACCTTGTTATGCTCAAGTACTTCGGACTGTGTTTACTTGGAGTTGAGGAATAGGCGTACTTCATAAAGGCGAGCAAGAGTCCTAACTAGACACACACCATCGATGAGGAGATAAAGGCGATTAAGAGCAATGACACTTGGACTTTGATAACCCGACCTCCGAACCATAAGGCCATAGGTTTGAAGTGGGTGAGGATGCGTCGCACGTACATCACCATTCTTAGTTGAACCTTTTAGGTTTGATGGATATGAGTACATACATGAGTCATAAAGGCACGCACACGTTTGTATAAATCTTTAGTAATTGTATGGACATAAAAATAATAATGAAGTTTTTGAAAGAAAAATGAATTTGTGCCATTGATATTGCCCTTTAGACCTTCTTCGGTTACACCCATTGTGAAGAGGATTGGATGGGATTTTTTTGGGGGTGGGGTGACTTGTAGGGGATTAAATCCATCTCAATCCCTGCCAAAACCCCTTCACAACCCTATCAACCGAACACAGCCTTAGGAGCAGGAGGAAGAAGAAGAAAGACTGAATTATTGACATTGGTATTGCCCTTTAAGAAGAAGATGATGAAAATAATGATAACAAATAAAAATATTGCACACATTTTACACATAAAATGCTCTTCCTAATATGCAAGCAGAACCATATAACAGTGGAATGATATTGGTATTACCCTTAAAGAAAAAACTGAAATAATATAAAAAAATAAATAGCTAAATAATATAGTTTTCTAGGAAAGAATGAAACCCATTAAAAACAATGAAGTTTTCTAGGGAAGAATGAAATCCTCTAAGCAGAAAGAAAATAGAAGTACTAAAACTAGGAAGAAAAAATAATGAAGTTTTCTAGGGAAGAATAAAACCCTTTAAGAAGAAAGAAAAATAACAAAATAATGAAGTTTTCTAGGGAAGAACGAAACCCTTTAAGAAGAACACAAAATGAAAAAAAAATGCACACAAGTTTGCCATGAAACTGCACTTTTTTGTAATTTGTAAAAAAATAAGCATATATATTACAAACTTTCCCTCTAATATAATTTCACACATGGTTTATGTACTTGCGTGTATACTACTTACTTACAAACAGAAAAAAAAACATTTTGTAAGAAGAATTGAAGTATAGTGGCATTGGTACTACCCTTTAAGAAAAAATTGAAAAAAATGATAAAATTTGCAGACAACTTACACATAGTAGTGAAATTTACATAAAAAAGTTTTAAAACAAGGAATGAATTAGTAGCATTGGTATTGTTCCTATAAAATAAAATGAAATAAAAACTAAAAGATAATACAAAAATAAAATTGTCAAAGAGAGAATAAATTAGTGGCATTGGTATTACTCTTAATGAAACAAAAAACTTTTTCTAATATGCAGCAAATCTATCTATATCTATACCTCTATACCTATACCTACCTATACTAATTACAGACTCCCAAGTAATTACCACGTTAATCAGAAATTACTAACCGTTCATCTGGTGGGACCGAATTATTACGGTGTAGATTGAGTCATAGAAAAAGTCAAATTATTATGGTGTAGATTGAGTCATAGAAAAAGTCAAATCCTTTCTTGGTCGTTCGTGGAATCAGAATCCTAAAAGAAAACTCCTACCTCTCAATCTATCTACAAGTCCTTGGTCTCTTTTCTCAGTTTTGAAAATATAAGTAAAAACTCCCTCCACGGTCTCCTTTCTTCATACGCTGGACAGCCTCTTCCCAAGTTAAATCAGATTCATCCGATCGGTCGCATTGTATCTATAGGATCGTTAATTTCTATTTTCCCTACCCTATATCCACGTTCATCTACTCCTTGAGAGATCGCCTCTGCCTACCCCGCTGCTTTCTTGGCCCCTATGAAAGGGCTCCGTCCCGCTGGCCGTGCTTCTGGCCGAGGTCTCCGTCGCCTCTTCCCTGTGTCTATCACCTCTCTTCGTAACCAGTCTAGGTTTGCTATGCTCTTGGTCAAGGTCTCCGTCAACTCTTCATGCGCTGTCACTTCTGGCCGTAGCCAGCACAGGCCAATGATGGACACAGCGACCAACAAGTATGTATGTCTTGGTTGGGTAAGAATCTGATGTATTGTGCATTTTTGTCAAGTTAGTTTGCTATATATTTACTCGAATGAGAATGTTTTGAACATGCCTATACCCTACACCCTACCATTGGTTGGGGCAGATTAGATGCGTTTGTGTTGACAAAAAACTGCATGCAGCCTAATCTCCCAAAGAGAAATTTTATCATACGTGTGGTGTCCTTAGATCTGTAAGAAATAATACTTATGTGTAGAACTAATAGGATGTAGTTGTGCTGTCGCACTGAAATACATGATTCTGTAGTAGATTTTGTGCATGAGTGCGTGACACTTGCGATTAATATCTGGAATCTCTGCACAGCAAACCATATGTGCGTGATATCTATCATGTTACAGTGGCTAAAATAGGAGCATATAATCTTCACTTAATCAAATCATCCCTACATTGGACAGATAAACAATAGAAAGAGAACTCAGTTTCATGTCAAGATATAGAAAACATACATTGGTAAATGCGTCTAAAATTCAGAACGAAGATCTTATATCTTATGGCTTCTGTTCCTTTTTAACAATTAGTTTGGTGCAGCCATGTAGCTGACTTGAAGCATATATTGTTGCCCTTCCCGATTACTATAGGACCAGGAACACCCTGTCCAATACTTGCCCTCTGCAAAACTTGCACACGTAAGTAGCAAGGCTTGATCCAAGAATTAGTTGATGGCCGATGCTTTTGTCAGGCTGCAACACGTACAGTTACACAAGCTAGCCGTGCAAGCAGGCAGGTGGATTGATTTTGTCAGGAAGGACCGAAGGAGCCTCGGTAGCAAACCTGTACAATAGCCAGGTGACTGTTCACTTTTGTTGTTCTGTAAATTCTACCATTCTGTGTCTTCTTTCCTTTTGGTTACTTCCTGCTTTTCCAGAGGTCTGATACGTATGTGCCATACATTGATTCTTTGTATAGATGAAAACCTGAAGAAAATACTTATCTTTTCAAAATATCTCCTTTAGTTTTAATGTTATGTACTGTTCAATTAACAGACATTTAGATGATAATTTGGAACCATGCCAAAGTGAGATTTTGATTAATTATATGTACTCTTTAGAATACAAATGAGTTTATTTCAGTAATTTAGCTCCGAATTCATCTATTTAAATAAAATAATTCGTAAAGGAAGTGTACTTTGTTGTTTATATATATATGCATTACGGACAATGATGCAAAATAACTACGACACACATACTATATTCATTGGTTTACTTTTTGCCTGCTGCATTGAGATATTTGTAGGCTTCAGGCTGCTCTATGAATAATCACATTGCTCAACATCCCTTAGTATTCTGGCCTATTAGTATCTACTGACTATTGCTCCACTTGGTTTTCTCCTTACCTTTTACTAGCTTTGTCATCAGTTAAGCAGATGAACTGTACCAGTCTGCGCAGCTTATCCAATAACTGTATACACAAGAATATGGAGAATTGTCATCACTTAGAATACAAAGGTTCTGTTCACATATGCTCTCCACGACATGTCAAAGCATATTTGGAAACAATTGTAGCACCAGATGTATATGTGCCACCGAGCGAGTGTTGAGCAGTAGCCTCCCATGGATTAAGATGTGCTCTTAATTTTTTAATCTTTTGGAACAATGATGTGCTATGCTTCCACTTGATTTTCACCTTTTGCAAACATATAGTACACATTCATAAATCAGGAGCTAGTCACTTTTGCCTGAGGTACAATTTCTGTTTGCAGTTGTTGCATGTACGTATTACGTCCTTCTTAATAAGATGTTCAAATAAACCGGATGTGACTCTAACTTGCATATTGTTCATAGCTCTGAATGATACAATTTCACTATCCTAACAAGCAAGGGAATCATCTTAGAAGGTTATATCTATAATTAAAATAGGTACATGGCAAATGTCTACGTGCTGGACGTAGGAAGGAACTCCCTGCCCAAGTTATGCTATCTAATGCTAAAGCTAACATTTTCAGCTACACCTTCTACGTATTAGCTTCGATTATTATATGGTATATCACTTGGTATTTTTGTATTTCCCAATAATTATCATGTTTCTTTGTCATTTAATTCCATTTTGGATTACAGAACTGCATGTATGCTTAGCTACATGTTCCTAAATAAAATTGTTCCTATAGCTCTATTTTATTTCATGCTTGGGTGCACTGAAATATAATTATAGGGAGATGGTTCTTTTGTCAATTAATCTGACTATAGGTATATTTCTTTATCTAACTTACATATTCATTGTCGGGTCCTATATGTGGTGTACTACTTTGTAAGACAATGGTTTCTAATGTTGATGCATTGCTAATGTACTTATTTACATTTTGTTTCAGAGATGGCCCTTTGAAATTTTGTTTTGATAGACGATTGATTTTTAATACCTTTTTGTGGATATTTTACTTGATAATAATAACCAGTCAAACTGATTGAAATTCATAAGTATCTAGAGATAGTAATTGCCTAATATAGTTATTGAGATATTTTTAAATGCTGTAAATTCATGAGGTTGTATCGGCTATGAACATCTAGATTCTATAGGTGCATAGCTATCTTATTTGTGCTGATATAAACTAATGTCTCCTTCGCTTTTCTGCAGACCCTTTTGCTTATATTTGATATATTTCAGATGGTAAACAAATGAACATGTGGAGTCGCCAGATAATTTTCCTATCATGATGATTCTCCTTTTTTGTGGCTAATTTTCCGGAGATTTTTGATTTGTGGCTCATGGAGTTCGGTAAAGATCATAGTCCATTAAAGTTAAGGCTCTTGCAATACATTAGAGAGTGCAGTAGTTGACAAAAAATGAGAGAGTGAAATTCTTTGTCAATATATTTATGTCACTTTGCAACAGTAGATGAGAATGTATTTCCTCTGACATCTTTTAGCATGACACGTAAATACGTTTTATATGTAGTATATATCCTAACCTTGATTATTTTTCAGAATTTCATCTGCGATTAACTTATTACTTCTCTAAGATAACCTATTACACACATTTTGCCTTACAGTAAAGCAAATGTTTGATGATTTCAATACTAATGATTTATAGGTGAATTTCTTAATTTGTATATTTTAAATATGTAAAAAAAATTGTACCCAATTTATTGTTAATATCTTGATGTGTTCCAAAAATATACTAGCCCGTGCATCCGCACGGGTTGATGACTAGTATACATATAATAATGCAAATTTTTGCAATCTAATATAATTTACACACATACTCCTTCCATTCCAAAATTCTTGTTTGAGATTTGTCTACATACGATAGACAGCAATTTTGGGATGGAGATAATAATATATAGTACTTGCGTGCATACATACAAAATAATATTCTGGGTGATTTTTTAGGACGGAGGGAGTACGTGTAAAGCTTCTGGGTGATTTTTTGTAGTGTTCTAAAACCAACAGTTGAGCATATTCGTGGTGCATGGAGTTGAACATATTATTCCTCAAAAGCTGTGCGCGATGGTGGCTGAAGTTGACAGTCAGTTCGGCCGGCAGATAAACAAGCTAAAGCTATAGACAATTCTTGTGCGCTGCACTGCCAGTGCCAAAACAAGTCGAATTCGTTTGGGGAAGAAAATCATGTCGGGAAGGGTGCTCACGGGGTCTGAGGCGACGAGGCAGGCCATGCGGTCGGCGACCTCGAGGGCGTGGCGGGAGCCGGCCCAGGCGACCTTCATGCCGTCCACGTCGAACTGCGCCGTGGCCCTCTCACCTGCCAGGTGGTCTGCCTCGCCTCCCCCGTTCGCCGCCGCCATCGCCCTCCTCCTCCTCCTGGCTGATGTTGCTGGCTTGCTGCTGATGCGCGTTGGGGCGTGCGTTTGTGGTGTCTGGGCGGAGCACGCAGCGTAGGAGGTATTTATGGCGTGCGCGGCTTGGGTGCACGGCGGACAGCAGTGGTGTTAATGGGGTACTACTACTCCAGTACTACGTTGTACTATTTGCTTAGCATCACGTGTTATGTTTGGTCGCCCCCATTAGAGCAAGTATAAGACGGCTACAAGAGATGTCACATAAAATTTATACCTATTTGAAGAAGAAAGGCGAGGGGATAGAGAAGCGGGCTACAAGCTTATACCATCGGCTATAGTACGAGACCCAACAATCTTTGTGAGAGAAAAAGATTGGGCACGTATTAATGCTATGATGGATGAGCTATTAGATTATTTATAAATGACATGACAACTTTATATTGCCGGCTCTTGGTGTTATACTATTAACCATGCTTTGATGTGTGCTGCTATAGTCTCCTCCTCTTGTTAATTGGGTACTAACTACTGGTTGTTACGTAGTACGATTGTAGACGAAGACAACTCACCTCGTACACAAACTGGCCGGCAGCAGCCCTTACGTCGATACGACCATGTCCCAATCAAGGCACAACTGCCCACCTGAGCCGTATGTCGACAAAGACAACTCACCTTGCTCATCACAACAAACAATCGCTCTACCTCGTATGTCGATAAAGACAACTCACCTTGCTCATCACAACAAACAATCGCTTTACCTTATTATGTGACCCCTCTCGTTTGTGCCATCCTATAATATTGATGATGACATGACAACATATTCGTGCGTTTTTGCTTGTCCTGCTTTTTACAAACCCTGCGAATCAAAGAGGTCCTCAAAATGGATTAAGATGCAAGGTTTGTGGCTTGCACACAGAGAACCTTTGTGGGATTATACAACATTGGGAAACTATGCACAGTAGGATGAAGGCAATCGTATCGCTGTTGTTATATGGATCCAACACAAATCGTGATTTAAAAATTAGTAAAGATAGACCCCTCTCGGCCTCTCTCACAAATCCCAACTAAACTATTTCCTAGGTATATTGCTTCACTTCTGCTTCAGTACAAACACATCGACGGCGAAGATCTGTCCACATCCGTTTATAATAAATGGCACGATGGTCTATTTTCTAAAAAAATTGGTCGCCCGTCCGGCCATATCGATACGCGTTCTGTGTACGTACCGCACATAGCGACCCGGTGTGCATGGCACATACGCAATTAGCTAACCAACCGCCTCGCTCAGCGCCCCAGCCTCGCGTCCCTGGCGGCTGCAACCCTAGCCGCCGCCAGGGCCAATCTCCCAACGCCGTTCTCCGGCGGCTCCCCTCCGCCGGCGACCTCGGTCGTCGGTGGTGAGGGGGGCCGCCGGATCCACGCGTGTGGATCGATTTTTCTCCTTTATAGTTTAGGTTTTTAGGTTGTTCATCGTCTTTGCTTCGGTGATGACGATGGCGGCGCTGAATAATGAATCTTCGAATCCTTCCCTGACGAGGCCATCGGTCCTATGGTTAGGGATGGATTTGGAAACCAGTCTGTTCAAGCAAGGATGGTGTGGCGGCGGCGGCATCCTCGTGGTGGACCTGTGTCCTCGGGCTCCGCCGTTGCGACGACGTTTGCTCCAGCGTCGACGCGGAGCTTGGGAGGTAGTCCAGGAGCGGATGCAGATTGTGGTCTGCATCGACAACATCTGGAAGACGGAATATCTGCTGGGCTCATGGTTTGTGGATGGCAGGTATGGTTTCCTCCTTCAGCGTCTTAGTCGTGGTGGGGTGCCAGATCTGGAGTTCGATGGCGTGTCCGGGGTGTTGCCCTGGTCTGATTCGTTCAACGGCAAGGGCTTCACTTTTGGTGAGCCACTTTGGAGGTCCGCAAAGCTGCATATCAGCGATGGAGCCGCGTCGAGCTCGGGTGAGGTGGTGATTCGTCATTCTTTTCTTCGGTGGCTGCTGTGGTGGTGCCAGAAGCAGTTGACGAGCGTTGGTGTCAAGCTCAGAGATGTTCTACTATCTTTTTAGTTTTGTCATGTCGGTCTTTACGTGATTCTTTATGATATGAATGAGACACATATTATCATGAAAAAAATGGCACATACGCAATTAGCGAGTCAATCGCATCGCTCGAGGCGGCGGTTTCCCACAAGGCGAGCGAGCGGCAGTGCCGCCTGTCACACGCCATGGTTGCGCCGCACGCACCGCAGTGCTGGCTACCACACTAGCCTACCACACGCCACTGCTGCGCCGCTTGCCGCGCTTCCGCTGTGACATGCCGCATGCACCTACCACCATTGCGCTGAGTCGCCTGCCACCACAGCGCATTGTGCCTACCACCCCTCAATCCTCCTATAAACCCCCACGCCCGACGCCGTTGTCACTCGAGCCTAGAAACGCATCCGCCACCCCCACCGCCAGTAATTCAGCCCAAAACGCAGCTGCCGTTCATGGGCTGCAAGGCTGCAACCGCAAGTGCACATGGTTTAGTTGAAGATATACAGGATTGTGGGAGGTGGAAGCAGCCGAATAACTTTTTTAACACAATACAGAAGCAGACGCTCATACATATGCATATACTCTCATCCTATGAAGACAGGCACACACCCTACCCCATGAGTACCTTCAAAAGAATGAGCCGAGACATCATCTTGAGATCGACGAAGTCACCACAGACGCTTTCATAGTCGACGAGAACGTCTTATCTCACTGAACGCACATTTATGGATGTCCTGAAATAAATCCTACAAATGCGAGAATCCGTGTAAGTCTAGGACTTATACCACCGTCCTCCTAATCACCCAATCATAAGTTGGCACTTAACAGCCTTGGGGAGGCAAAAACATGCCGATAAATTAGAGGAATACTTATGGGAGATTACAACATATCTGCAACGACATCATAGCCGTGGGATGAAACATGAATCAACGGCAAATGATTGGTCTGCCGATTTCCTTCCACCAGACGTATGATGAGAATAGTTACCCCTTAACTTTTCATGTACTACTATTACATCCCTCCCTGCTTGTAGAGTCGTAGTATTTCCGGGACATGAAGTTTTTGCAACCGAGCTTGGGTGAACAGTAAAATTGAAAAATATTTAAAAAAATCTGAATTTGTTTTATGACAAATGTTTTAAGAGCCTGCAAATTTTCATCATGAAATCACATTTGTGAAAATCATGGTAAAAAAACAAAATCGATAATCTGATAATGGTACTTTCGAAAGCATTTCAGAGCACTAAATTTTGTTTGCCACGACTTCCAGAATTGTGATTTCGTAATGAAATTCTGCAAGCCCTTAGAAAATTTGGCAAAGTCTTCCATAAAAAAATTCAGAGTTTTTGGACATCCTTAAATGTTTTTCGAGTTACTGTTCATCCCGAGCTCATTTGAGAGCTCGGGTGTAGAAAGGGACTTTGGTATTTCCGTTCTTTGATTGAGTTGATCAGTCAAGACTGCCGTTGTACAAAGGCTCATTTTATATCGCCAGCTGCATGTGTAAGCTGATACTCCCTTTAACCGTTCATTTTGGAGTGTGTCAATCCAGAAATTAACAATACCTGCTATTACATTTTGGAAGGTTTGGTTAGCTGTCCCTGTTTTTACACGTCAATCCAGAAATTAACAATACCTGCTGAGGTACAGACAGCGGGAACAACTATTGCTGAGTTGTTGCAAGCTTGGGTAGTTGAGTTGCGATAAATTGCCATTGGTTGAAGAAGTGCAGATCAAAGCTCGATTTGTTTGTAGGAGTATTTTATCAAGTACAACCATCAGTTTATATTGTGGCCCGTGCATTGTACGGAACATCAAGATGCATTTTTTTATAAAACACTTGTTGTGATTGACCCATGCGGGAGTAATCCCATGTGTAGAAACTAATGATATCTCGAAAAAGAGGAGATATAAGGTGAGGAGGAGTGGGGCGTGGTGGTGATTGATGGCCAGACTGAGCGGAGGCATGGGGATGGCCGATGCCGGCAGCGCCCACCATGCCAGATTGTTTCAGAGGCTTCGTTTTTTAATTGCTCAACAATGAGGTTGTGGGAGACAAGGATGAATGATGAAAATGCTTATCTGCAAATGTGCAGAGAGGTGCGCGTATCTTTTTGAAAAATTGCTGTAGTTTGCTTTCTGTCCGTCAGATATAGATCAGACGGTCTATACTGTAAGATGGCAGGCACACCATCATCACCAACTCGATTTTTTATAAAAGTAGAGATAAGAACTAAAGATGCCCGACCTGTTAACGTGCAATGTCAGAATAGTTGTCCCTATTAATCTATGTCAAACGAAAAAAACAATGTGAAGAAGGTAATCGAGTAGCTTATTTCAAAAACAAATTCAAAAAGGAGGATGACCCTGGCCTCTAGATCAGGGTGATGCATATATACAACCATTTTTTAATTACTCCATTCACCAAGACGTTACAAAAGAATACACCAATAAGGCTGAAGCCATCTTCTTTGGCAACAACATTCTACACCTATCAAATGATTTCAAGTGATGATGGAGCTAGTGGCCACCATGGTGGTTGGAAGAGTACTCTGGTCGGACCACTGCCATCCACTGTGAAGGAGAAGGCGTCCAGCTACCTCCTTGACCAGTACAAGGTGATGGAGGGCATGGAGGAGCAGCACAAGATTCTCAAGTGCAAGCTGTAGGCCATTCTGGACGTCATCGCTGACGACGAGCACACGCGTCCCACAAAGGAGGGGCCAAGGCTTTGCTCGAGGAGGTCAAGATGGTGGCTTGCGAAGCGAACGAGATCTTCAACGAGTTCAAGTATGAGGTGTTCTGCCGCGAAGACAAGAAGAATGGGCACTACAACAAGCTCGGCTTCGATCTAGTAAAACTCTTTCCCACCCACAACCGTTTTGCATTCCGTGACAAAATGGGGAACACGCTTGGCAGCATTGTGCAGACCATTGAGGTCCTTGTGGCTGAGATGAACGCCTTTGACTTTAAATATCAATAGCGAGCGCCAGCATCCATGCACTGGCGGCAGATGGATCCTCTTATCTTTGATCCAAAGAAAATCATTAGCAGATCAAGAAGGTAAGATACTAACGAATGCTTTGCAAGTTTCTCGCCATTCTAGATGTTCAGAATATAACTTCCAGGAACGATTTGGATTTGTTTTATTGCAAAAAAAAAACAAATCAGCGGAAAATGCGGCCGCCACTGTTGAATCCTCTGCCCAATATTGCTGATGCCATTGCCACGGAGCAACCTAGCCCAATATGGTACATAATTCCCTTGTCTCTTCATTCGGGCTTAAACCCCAATCTGAATATGAACTCACATCTAGCTTGCATTTCTGAATAAGAAGTTCATCAATGTTTGTTTCTACTTATGTTTATGATTGTCTGATTTTGCTGTTGCCGCCATACAAAGAACCTAGGTATGCAACGGTAACAGAAAAGATGCTAGGTTATTCGTGTGCCATTCCCTTTTTATTCTATTAATTGTGTTTTTTTCCTGTAGCCTATTTCCTGCTCAACCTACAGAGATGTGGTGACACACATGGAACACTCTTATATTGCAGCCACGACTTTAGAGATAAGGCAGATTCCACATGTAAGCAGATGCCATTGCTAGGCACTCTAATTTGTTCAATTGTTCCTTAAAAGTACTTTTGAAATCTGTGATGCATTCAGGTTTGCTATTTTCCTTATGCCGAGAGCTAACATCATTTCCCCCTTTTTAATCGGTTAATTAATTTCTCTGAGTAATATTAGCTCTCGGCCCTCGGCATAATAACTTGATTGGAGCTCGCAGTATCTTTTTTGTATCTCTATGGGTCCCCAGAGAGAATAATTGGATTTTACCAATTTACAAATAAATTTTACATTCATCATCTGAATGCACAGATGCTAAAAAAATGTACTAGAAAAAAAAATATCCTCAGTTAGCTGCAAGATCGTTATGTTATTTTAAATAACAAATGTAGTGTTGCTAATAGTAAATCACAATGTAGTTCCCTTCAGGGTGGTTAGATTAACAATTTCGGCCGTTTGGTGATAGTTTACTTGAGAAAATGCATGGCATGCATACTTGTGCACATGTGGTGCAAATGTCACTTAATATTCATGCTCATCACCTGCTTTTCATTTTTTATGTATACCTAAATTTTCCTGCCGCAAAGCGCGGGGTATCATCTAGTTAGGAAAGAAACACGTTGCAAAGCAGTGATGTAATCAAGATCTAACACCACCGCCCCCTCTCTCATGAGTTGTTACAGCCCAACTGATTTTGGCCCGGCCCGTGTTTACCAAGGGGTGGACTTCTCTCATCCTCACTCTCAAATCCGCCGTGCTCGAAACAAGCGGCCCGTATCCAGCCACGCATGTCCGCCGCCGGCGACGGGGAAGATGGCGCCGCCGCCGCCGCCGCCGCCGCCGGCACGGTGGTCCTCGAGATCACCGACGCAGCAGCATCCCCATCCTCCACGCCTCCACCTCCCCCCATCCCCGTCTCCGCCCTCGCCGGCCCCCTCCCGTCCCCGACCGTCCTCGCGGTCCGCGCCGACCGGAGCAGGCTAATCGAGAGCTCCTCCTACTTCCGCGCCCTCCTCGGCGGCAGCTTCAGGTCAGCAAACACCCAGCCTCCTGGCTCCTGCGCTAACGATTCATCTCCCAAGCAAGCGACTAAGCGAGTCAGCTCGATTTCTCTGAACGGTGCCTGCAGCGAATCGGGCAGCGGCTACGTGCGGATCAGCTGCGACCTCGCCGCCGCCGTGCAGGTCCTCCGGTACCTCTTCGATCCCCCCGCGAGCTTCACGATCTCCCACGACAACTTCCTGCCGCTGCTGGAGGTATCCATCCTCTTGTCAGTAGCTTATCGCAGTGAAATCAGCATGTTTAGAGTTTTTCTTTTGAACCTTGAATACAGCTTTTGAACCTCCCGGGAGCTTCGCGATCTCCTACATACTAATGTTACCAATTAGCTCGAGTGCCTGAGCTCTGTGGTCATTTGGTTGGATGATGCATTTTGCTTACTTTCGGCTTCAGTTATGTCTGTGTATGGTATGGTCCTGCTGTGCTGCTCGGCTTCTGACATGGGGGCGCAACACAATGATACTTTGTCCTCTCAGGGTGCTCTGTTTCTCGCTGTCGAGAGCCTTCTAGCGGACTGTGAAAGGTGGTTCAGAACCATGGGATCTCAAAGTTCCTCCATGGTGGTACCGTTGGATTTCATAATCGAGGCCTGGTACTTCGCTCAAAAGCACGGTGAGTGTGATGTTTTCGTCCGACAATGCACATGTATAAATCTATGGTGCAGTGGCTAGCGCGTCCGGCCTTCAACGCCAACCCAACGTTGCTGGTTCGAATTCTCCCTTGGTTTTCTTTTTGGCTAATTATATGGATGTGTGCAGCAGAATTTTTTTTTAAAAAAAGTGGTCGAACTCGAGATCACCAATAGACATCTAGCTGAAGCTGAGCAAACAACCACTGCGCCATGTACATGTTTGTGAATAATTTCAGATCGTTAATAAATTGACTTGCCCCAAATATTTGAATTCGAACTCATTTAAAAATTTCGAACGGAAACCACGGTAACCGCCCCCCCCCCCCCCCCTGGGTATTTTTTTGGGATTCGGTACCCAAAACTTTGGCTGTAGGGGTTACTTTTGTTGAAGACGTAGTTCTAGGATATCTAGCTCAGAATTTTGTAGGTACAACTATACTCCATTTCAATGTTGTGTTTCACTGTTTTTGGTGCTTTTTTGGTTTGATGTGCTCATACATTACTGCTTCCACTAATTGATAGCCATTTCTTTGGTTTGCCTGCAGAAAGTCATCGGTATGTAGCATGTATTCCCGCAGCAACTTCGGGGCATCATCAAGTTAAGAAATAAAGATGCCTCCGCTATTAAAGTGCTATGTCAGAAGGCTCAATTAGTTGTCCCTATTATTATACCTCAACGAAGAAACAATGCCCTGCGCTGAGGTACTGCCAGCTGCAGTGACTAGTTTATTTCTATTTAGGCTCTGCTAATTGCCTAGAAAGAATACCCAGTTCTGAGCTGTTGCAAGATTCGACAGTTGACTTGTGATTATTTCAAGGAGTGCAGATCAAGCTCTACTCGTCGGAAGAAGTGCAACCGCTAATTTATATTGTGGTAATTAATGGAAGAACCAAACGCATCTACTTGTCCCCCATTAAGTCAATACATGCACTGGCTTCCTTTGCTCAGAAGCAAGTACTGCACGCTTAGTTTGCTCACACCACCATTCTCTTCTCCACCCTCACTGCAATTGTATTTCCCTGTGCTCTGCGTGTGTCGCGAGCTCTGAGCACTCCAATGGCAGAGCTGGTGGCCACCATGGTAGTTGGACCACTGCTGTCTATTGTGAAGGAGAAGGCGTCCAGCTACCTGCTGGACCAGTACAAGGTGATGGAGGGTATGGAGCAGCAGCACAGGATCCTCAAACGCAAGCTGCTGGCCATCCTGGACGTCGTTGCCGATGCTGAGCAGGCGGCGTCCCACAGAGAAGGGGCCAAGGCTTGGCTTGAGGAGGTCAAGAGGGTGGCTTATGAGGCGAACGAGATCTTCGACGAGTTCAAGTATGAGGCGCTCCGCCGCGAAGCCAAGAAGAATGGGCACTACAGCAAGCTCGGCTTCGAGGTAGTAAAACTCTTCCCCACCCACAACCGTTTTGCATTCCGTGACAAAATGGGGAAGAAGCTCTGCAGCATTGTGCAGGCCATTGAGGTTCTTGTGGCTGAGATGAATGCCTTTGGGTTTAAATATCAGCAGCAAGTACCAGCATCCATGCAGTGGAGGCAGACAGATCCTGTTATCTTCGATCCAAAGAAAATCATCAGCAGATCAAGAGACCAAGATACTTCAAATATTGTTGATATACTACTTGGTCAAGTCAGCAATGAAAGTCTCATGGTTGTTCCCATTGTTGGAATAGGGGGGCTAGGCAAGACCACCTTAACGCAGCTCATTTACAATGAACCTGAAATTCAGAAGCATTTCGAGTTGCTGATCTGGGTTTGTGTCTCTGACAACTTCAATGTTGATTCTCTGGCTAAAAAAATTGCTGAAGCAGCAAGTCCCAACAAAGGCCAAGTGCAAGATGTACTAAGTGGACGCAGATTCCTCCTTGTATTAGATGACGTGTGGAACCGAGAGAGTGATAAGTGGGAAAAGCTCAAGGCCCGTCTAACACATGGTGCCAAGGGTAGTGTGGTTCTGACAACTACTCGTGATGAAGGAGTTGCAAAAATAATGGGTACAGTTAAAGCCTATAATCTCGCACCTTTGGAGGATAATTTCATACAGGAAATTATCGAGACGAGAGCATTCAGATTGCAGAAAGAAGAAGAAAGGCCTGTCGTGCTAGTTAATATGGTTGGTGAAATTGTCAAGAGATGCTGTGGCTCTCCTTTGGCGGCAACAGCACTGGGCTCTGTGCTCCATACAAAGAGCAGCGAGGAAGAATGGAAAGCTATATCAAGCAGAAGCAATGTTTGCACTGAGGAATCTGGAATTTTACCAATACTCAAGCTCAGCTACAATGACTTGTCGTCGCAGATGAAGCAGTGCTTTGCTTTTTGTGCTATGTTTCCCAAAGATTACAAGATTGATGTGGACAAGCTGATCCAACTGTGGATCGCACATGGGTTTATTCAGCACCAAAATGAAGTTAGTCCTGAAACCATTGGCAAGCGGATTTTCAGTGAGCTAGCCTCAAGGTCATTCTTTGTGGATGTGAAGCAAGTCCAAGTTTCATTCCACGAAACTATGCACATCGGGGATAGTTATTCCCAACATACATGTAAAATTCACGATCTTATGCATGATGTTGCACTGTCGACAATGGAAAAAGAATGTGCTCATGCACCCGAGGAACCAAGTCAGATTGAGTGGCTTTCAGATACAGCTCGCCACTTACTTTTGTCTTGTGAAGAACCAGAAACTATTTTGAATGATTCTATGGCGAAAAGATCTCCAGCTATGCAGACACTTCTGTGTGATTGTTATATGGAAGATCCATTGCAGCATTTATCAAAATACAGCTCTTTGAAGGCATTACGGCTCTGTACATGGAGCAGATCATTTCCCTTGAAATCAAAGCATCTGCATCACCTGAGGTACCTTGATCTCTCAAGAAGTGGTATCGCATCACTTCCTGAAGATATAAGCATTCTATACAACCTGCAAACATTGAACATATCTTTCTGCCGCGAGCTTCGTTGGCTTCCAAGACAAATGAAGTATATGACTGCCCTCCGTCACCTCTACACTCATGGTTGTCCAGAGATGAGGAACATGCCTAGTGACCTCCGAAAACTCATTTCCCTACGGACATTTACATGTTTTGTAGCAGGTCCAATTGGCTCTGAGTGCAGCAGTGTTGGAGAGTTGCAACAGTTAAACCTCGGTGGTCAGCTGGACCTACATCAGCTAGAGAATGTGACCGAAGAAGATGCAAAAGCGGCAAATCTCGGAAAGAAGAAGGAACTCCGAGAACTCACATTAAAATGGACTGTTGGTTGCATCAATGATGCAAGAGTGCTCGAGGGTCTCAAACCTCATGATGGTCTGCAAGCTGTAAGGATAGAATCCTACGGAGGCACCACCTTTCCGACATGGATGGCTTTGTGGCGAAACATGGTTGAGATCCATCTTTCTCATTGTAAAAAACTGCAACGGTTATTCAGTTGTGATAGACCCTTCACTTTTCCAAATCTGAAGGAGTTTACACTAAAATCTCTGGAATGTCTGGAGAGCTGGTGGGACATAAGTAACGAGGAACAAGGAGAAGAGATGACATTTCCTCAGCTTGAGAAGTTATCTATTGCTGGCTGTGGAAAGCTGACAGCGTTACCAGAAGCAACACTGCTTGCAGAATCTTATGGTGCAATGGCACGGTCAGCATTTCCAGCATTGAAAGTGCTCTACTTGGATGACTTGGAAAGCTTTCGAAGATGGGAGGCAATCGAAGGAACTCAAAGAGGACACATTGTATTTCCTAGGCTTGAGGAACTTACAATCCAGAACTGCCCTCTGCTGACCGCATTACCGGAAGCACCGTTTGGTGGGGATTATGGTATGGCACCCTCAGCATTTCCTGCATTGAAGGTTCTCATATTGAGAGATTTAATGAGCTTTGAGAGATGGGGAGCAGTCAATGGATCTCAAGAAGATGAGATAATGTTTCCTCAGCTTGAGAAGTTGTCTGTTATAGGCTGTGAAAAGATGACAGAATTATCAGAACAAGAAAATGTTTGTCCAAAGCTGTCAACAAAAGCTAAATCACCAAAGCTCAGTGTATTCGAGATGCTGGGAAGTGAGGAAGAAATGTTCCTGTGGGTAGCGACACATATGACTTCACTGACCAATCTGACACTGCGAAGGCATGATGATGACTCGGAAACAACCTCTGTGGCAGCTGATCATAGTCTGACACAAGTGGTGGGCGTCATGGAAAAATGGAATCGTCGTGATTTCCCTCTGGCAAATATGGAGTTAATTGGCTTTAGGTCGGGTGTAACTGAGCTATGTGCATGTTTTGTGCAGATTCAGCGCTTATGCATTAAAGATTCTGCTGCGCTTGTGCACTGGCCAGAGAAAGAGTTCCGAAGCTTGTTATCTTTGAGGAGTCTAAAGATTATATCCTGTGAACAACTGGTTGGATATGCACAAGCTCCTGTAGCTGAGCCACCAACAGCATCAGAATCCTCGGGTGAGCTCCTGCCACGTCTCGAGTATCTCAATATATATGGTTGTAAAAGCATGGTAGAGGTCTTCGAAGTCCCTGCATCCCTGAGGAAAATGAGAATTACTGGTTGCAGCAAGCTCAAGTCTATATCCAGCAGTAGGCTGCAGCAGGGAGAGTCGGCATCGTCGATTATTCAAGGGTCATCAGCCATGGCCATGGAGGAGCATATTCTCTTTCCATGTTTAGAAGAAATAGACATACGGGAGTGTGACAGCTTAACAGGGGTCCTCAATCTTCCGCCGTCCCTCAAGGAAATAATATTTAATGGGTGCGGTGAGTTGAGATCAGTAGAATTTCAATCAGGAGAGATGCCATTGTTGGAGGTCCTTCACATTGCACGATGCAAAACCCTGTCATCCCTACCAGACGGGCCGCAAGCATACTCATCCCTCCAATATCTTACCGTTAAAAACTGCCCTGGCATAAAGAGTCTCCCTGCATGCCTGCAGCAACGGCTAAGCTGCCTTGTGTCAAAATTTCTAGATGCCCGTCATCAAGGTACGCACGCGCCAGTTTGCTTCTCTATTGATTTGTGATATCTCAGCAACAAATTCAGACATCCTTCCACATATACTACTACTCGAGCTGGATCTGTTTGCTCTAGCTAGTTACTACTACATAATTAAGGGGTCCTGATTCATGCACACTTACACTAACTACTACACTAGAGTAGAGAGCATATTTAATCAAGTTCTTAGATAACTGTAATAGCACACACCAAAGATAATGATAACCGCATGACTAGTACTACAACCCAAAACTGGAGTAAATATCAATTGTATGTAAATTATTCGTCTCTTCAGTGCACGTTTTTTCAGTGTAAACTTTGATGCTGCATTAATATACAGTACTTACCAATTTTCCATGACATCATTTGTGAAACAGAGCCTAGTCTTCTGAAGCCCAAGACATGGAGAAATGCCTTCCGCTGAGAGAAGTATGCTGTTGATATGGACACCATCACCCTGGGAATCTACCAAGGAGCAGCAGGAGGTTCAATTCGATTATATGGCCGGGTCGTATTCTGAGATTTCTTCTGTTGTTGATTGCGTGCGGCTCCTTTATGAAGCTGCTTCCGCACATCCAGGGTACCTGGAGTAGGAATCATGTTTCTATGAAGTATGTATTGCCGCGCTTTCAGTTAGCTACATTCATTGACATGCCAAGAACAGACTGGTTGTAACTCAGATATGTAGATGTCTCATGTGGACAGACTAGCTGTTTCCTCTTCTGCTGTAATGAAGCTGGAGTCTTATATTGTTCTCTTTATGCTACCCCCCCCCCCCCCCCCCCCCCCCCGCCCCCAGGTCTTGATGTTGATCTGTGCTTTAGCTCGAGCTTCCGCAAGTTAATTAGTTCGGGTCTGCCCTTCCTTATTTGGTTTGAGCAGTTTATGTATTTGACAGTCAGTTCTGAACCCTGGTTTCTTTAATAGAAATCGGAAAAGGTGGCCTCTCTTTTATGAAAATAAAATAGAATAATAAATGCCTCTTGCTGTAGCTTTATATTAGTGTAAAAACGCTCTTATATTATGAGACGGAGGGAGTATATACTATCTCCTTTGGCATATATAGGTTTGAGAGTAAATATGCAGCTAATCCTGCAACTGGGGTGTTCGGCAAACGTTGCAAGTACAACCACTGCAACTTTGCAAGTGAAGTAATCCAACACTAATTTAAGGCCTGTTGAAGCTAAAACAGACAGGGCTTCGGCACCCCAAGGATCTCAATGTAAATTTTCTAGTGTGTTTCGGAAAACATATTTATAGTAATATCTAGTACTCCCTCCGTTTCAGTTTACAAGTCCTGTGCGTATATCTAGGTTGTCAATTTTATCACTTTAATATAAACTATATAACACAAAAAATATACGGTTTGAAAATAGAACATTTATATTGGTATATTTTTTGTAATATATGACTTGTATTAGGTTGGTCAGGTACGCGCACGCCCTGTAAACTGAGAGAAAGGGAGTACAGAAAACATAAACAGACAGGGCCTAGGCACCCGAGAGCAGCGTTACTGAGATGGGCGGCATCTGAACATGTTATCTTGATGGTACGTCCAGCTATAGGGATTAGAGCTAGTGGGTCCGTGGCAGGAAATACGTGTGGAAGAAATTGATGTCGACTGGCGGCATACGGGGATGAACAGTGATGTACGCCAGCGCCCGGGCTCGTTTTTTTGAAATGCACGTTACGCTTGACGAGCCGAGCCGTGGATCAGGTCCGTTATTAGAACCTGACCCAAGGATCAGAAAGAGTTAAAAGCACTGGGGGTTCTAGGACTTGCTCTCAAGTGATGGTTTGGTCCTACAACTTAAAAATTGACTCTACCCAGTCCCTGAACTTGCTCAAGATGTGCAAATCACGTCCTGACGAATCCGAGCTTGCCATGTGGACTCGTGGGTGCGCACCTGGTCAGCGCGTCGCATTTTGCAAAGACCCCCCTGCCGTTGCTTCGAATCAACCCGCACTACCACCATTTCACCTGAATTAATTAAAGGAGACCACTGTCTGGCCCCCCCGATCCAGACAACCCGCAGCTCACTTCCCTCTCTGTTTCTTCCTTTGCTCCTCTGCTCGACGCCGCAGCTCGTCGCCGCCGTCCAGCCCGCCGCAGCCACCAAGCAAGCTAGCGGCCATGGTTTCATGGAGTGATTCCGGATCCAGCTCGTACGCGTCAAGTGGCGACGAAGTCACCAGTCGGGTGAGATCCTGTCCAGCTTCAAATGGGCATCTAGGGTTTCGGAAAAAATGTGATTTCTTACCAGATTTTGTTTTAGGGTCCTCGCACCATTGAGAGCACCGATTGGGCAGGCCTTGCTGCAGATCTACCTGATAGGTGTGAGCACTAAGCAGTGTGTGAGAAGCTTGTTGCATTTGAGTCTGTTGACAGTGGAAGAAGATTCTGGGTTGTGCACAAAAGGTTAGTACATGTTGGTAGTTGTAGATTGAGATGGTAGTGCTCTAGTACTAGTTCATGGTTGTAAATGATTGGTCCATTTGATATTGAACTTGCTGTGTTGTGCCATTCTGTGCCATGTTCATAGTTCATAGTTCTGTGCCATTTAGTTTATTTTAGTTGTCCAAATATGTAGTTTTGTGCAAATAGACATGCTGTACTGAATTTTGATTCAGTGAGTTAATTGAATTCTGATTCAGTTTTACTTAGTTTTGTCCAGTTAACTGCATTTTGATTCAGTGTTACTGTATTTTCTTCAGTTAACTGAATTATGCATTTCCTCACCAATTTTAGGATGGGCCTAAATGCCCCTATGTGCATTGGGTTGACCCAGAGTGGCCTCCACAATTGAGGACCAGTCTAGCTAGGATCTGGGGCATGTATGAAGATGAGGTCACATCCAGGATTAGGGAAGCTATTGTTCAGGCCGAAGAAAATGTTAGGGTTGTGAAAGAGAAGGAAGCCATGGAAAAAGACCTGAGGTTTTTTAAACTTGATTTTGCTAAGATGGTGGCTGACAAAGAGCAGGCAATTACTGAATTGGGCAACACAAGGCTAGCTCTGTCTGACCTAAAGCTAGAACTTTAGAAGAAGAGAATGGCTGACAAATCAGTGACCAACATTCATCAGGTGGTCAGGGCTAAGGCAGAGAAAGAGAGGGATGAGATGAAGCAAGAGAGGGACAAATTGAAGGAAGAAAGGGATGTGTTGAAGAAAGAGATTAAGAAGCTAGAGTATATGATTAGTGACCTGTTCAAGCATAAAGACGACACCAAGTGCAAGAAAAGGAAGGTTAGAGAGCTGCTAGATGAATTTGAGTGATCATCTGGACTTGTTTAGTTAATGATTATCAGTGGACTTGTTTAGTTAATTTGGGTTATCTTTGATGCCCTGTATCCAGATGCACTGTACTATTTGCTGCAATGACCTAATATGCACTATGTTATCTAAATTTGGTTAAGTGAATTTGGATTATCAATGCTCTGCCAGTTAACTGAATTGCTTTTCTGTTGAACTTAACTATTATTCAGTTATCTGACTGTAGATTCAGTGAAGTGAGTATTTCTTTGGTTAACTGAACATGGTTTCAGTTTACTGATTTGTTATGTCAGTTTACTGATTTGTTATGTCAGTTTACTGTGTTTTTTATATATACAATGAAATATTTTAGCAACTTTTTTGTATAAGACTATTTTTGAAGTTAACTGAAGTTTGCTATACAATGTTAACTAAATATGGGTGAGTTAACTGTTCTTTGTTCAGTTAACTGAAAGTTACATAAACTGGTATTTTGGATCACAGAATGGTAGATCCAGGATTTCATTAAGTTACTTCATACATTGCATACA
The DNA here is from genome assembly GCF_056163025.1 of Triticum urartu. Lineage (NCBI taxonomy): Eukaryota > Viridiplantae > Streptophyta > Magnoliopsida > Poales > Poaceae > Triticum > Triticum urartu. The sequence continues at coordinate 731,925,505 of NC_141875.1, forward strand.
TTGCATCACATAGCATAGAAGGGGGAACTAGGATTTATTACATTGCATCACATAACAGCTTATTCATCTGGATACAGAATTATTCATCTGGATACATAATTCATGTAGATAGCCAGGAGAATCTGTATACTGCATCACATAACAGCTTATTCATCTGGATATAGAATTCTACTCCACCTCATCCTAGTGACCTGAAAGGGATGGAAGTTTGCCCTCCTCCTTGCCTAGTGGATGACATCATCATCACTAGGGTTGCAGCCAAGGGGGAATGCCTCCTGGAACTGCTCCATGTCCTTGCGGTTGCGTGCTGCAAGGATCCGCTGAGCCATGTGCCTTCTCTCCCTCCTTCTTGCCTCTCTGCGCCTGGCTACCCTTGGCACATGTTCTTCTTCATCGACGACCTCTCCAAGATCCATCTCTATCTGTCCTAGGGTTTTCTCTGGCGGCTAGGGGGAGGAGAAGGGATTGTGGCTGTTGTTTGTGGCAAATGGGGGTGCTTTATATAGTAGAAATGGTGGCTGGTAGGTAGGCAGTAGATTTATGGTGGTAGGTAGGCCCAATTTTAGAGTCAAATGTTAGTTTCCAAAGTAATAAACACTCTGAAATTGAACTTAACTGAATTATAACTAACACTTTGAATTCTAACTAAATGGAATTTGAACTTAACTAGATTATAACTAACACTCTGAATTTAAATTAACTGAACTCTAACTAAAGGGAATTATAACTTAACAGAATTTTAACCTAACACTCTGAACTAGACTGAATTTTTACCAAACTGAATCTAACTTAACTGAACTGAACTGAAACTCAACTGAACTTTCACTAAAAAATGAGTCTGAAACCTGAATTTCTGCATGATGTACCATATGTAAGTACAGATTGCTATTTATAGTAAGTGCTCCATTTGGTATATCAAGCTTTTCCACATGCAGAAAGAAGAGAAAGAAACAAGTAAAGCAATACTGTATGCAACATTTGCATCATAGCAGTGCAGCACACCACATTTGCAAGATTGAAAGCAGTCTAGTTGCATACCAACATCATGCATATTCAGATAATTACAGATAACTTATGTGCTGTATATAGTAGTACACCTAACCATAGAATGTCCAAAAGAGTTCTAACTTATATGTTGTGATGATATAGCAGCATAACTAGCTAACAGCCCCATCTTACTAACTTATATGCTGTCATATATATCAGCATACCTACCAAACAACATCATATCTCTAACTTATATGCTGTGGTATAACAATATACCTAAGCAGCACCATTTGCAAACGCATCATTCTTCAGTCCTTGAGCAGCTTCAGGCGCTCGGAGCAGTGCACCTCCACAACAGCTGCCCTCTTCACTGCTGCTCTCTTCTTCTTGTTAACCTCCTGAACAGCCGGCGCCACCTCCTCCTCCTCAACCTCATGCTTGATGATAGCGGATTCAGGCAGATCTGGCAGGTCGTCCACCTCAATGGGAACGTTGCGGCCACCATCCACGGCGGCTCTGACCGGCGCAACGATCTACACCTCTGGCTCATCGTCTGACAACACGATGACCTCTGGCACCTCCTCGTCAGATGACTCATCGTCGGAGTCGTCGTCAGGCCCGAAGAGGACAGATGGACCTTGACGGTCCCAGTAGGTGGCGTTGACGGGCGTCGGCAGGGCAAGCACGAAGTCGTGGACGTGCTCGGTCCTGGACACAACGCGCTCTGCATCCGGCTGGGCCGGTGCCGCAGTGGATGAGCGGTACATCCACCAGCGGGCCCGCTGCCTGGGGTCAGGGGAGCGCTGAACCTCGCGCATTGCCCAGAGGAGGATGGTCACCGGAGGAACGTTGATGCCGCCAGGGAAGGCACGGCGCTTCTCAGCATCCGTCATCACCTTGACGAGACCACGTGCATGGATCTTCATCATCTGAACACTTGGGAACAACCGCGCGATCTCTCTGTATTGCGCGCGAAGCTCCGGGTTGTCGCCGGCCAGCTCTTCGACAGCTTTATGCCATCCGAGACTCTGCTCCATGGCGGCAGCGGTGGCGTGGTCGTCGAGACGGTGAGTGCGAGGTTTTTTGGGTGGTTGGCGGAGTGGTGGAGGAGTGGGGTGTGCGAGCGGTGAGTGGAAAGGGAGAACGGCAGGTTGCCACGTCTTAAAGTGAGGAAACTGAAACGACTACGCTATGGTGTGCTCGATCGTCAGATAGAGGCCGTAACGCACGCTTATAACTGCAGGACCACAAAAGTTACAATATGTATATCCGGAGGTGCTACTAGAACAAATCACTAGCTCTATCCCACTGGCATTACACGCAGCGTTATAAACCTGAGGTCCTGGGTTCGAGCCTCGGGCAAAAAAAATATTTTCAATTTTTTGAAACTACATCATTGTGCACATTGAGTTAGCTAGCTCATTGTGCACATTCACATAAGTAGAAGAATATTTTATTTTATTTTATTAAACAACATCATTATGCACATTCAGTTAACTAGAAGAGCAGGCAAAAAATTCAGATAACTAGAACAACATGCATTAAAATTCAGATAACTAGAACAACACAATGAGGGCAAATTCAGTTAACTAGGTCATTGAGCACATTGAGGCATTAACTAGTTAAGTTACAAAAAGGGCAATGAATGCCACTATTTTGCCACCAAAAGAAGGAAAATCTTGCCACTTCATGCCACAGTTTGGCATACTTAACAGGCTAGTCTTAAAGTTACATCAGTCTAGGCCTTTACAAAAAAATGGCACTTGCAACAGCCAGCTAATCAGGGAGCAGGTGCATTCAGATCTTTGGCAGGTGCATTGAGATCAGGTATTTGCCTCTGAATCTGATCTCCAAACAACAGCCACCATGCCCTCTCACCTGGAACACTTTCTCTGCCTGCAACTGGAGCAGCACCTCTTCCTCTGCCTGCATCTGGAGCAGCACCTCTGCCTCTGCCTGCATCTAGAGTAGCACCTCTTCCTCTGCCTGCATTTGGAGCTGCACCTCTTCCTCTGCCTGGAGCTGGAGTTGCACCTCTTCCTCTGCCTGCATTTGGAGCTGCACCTCTTCCTCTGCCTGGAGCTGGAGCTGCACCTCTTCCTTTGCCTGGAGCTGAATCTGCTCCTGTTCCTCTGTCTGCAACAGGAGGTGCATTTCTTTGTCTTTTATTTGATCTTCCTTCTTCTCTTTGAGCTATTGTGTTTGCCCTTGTCTGCCTACCAATGAGCATCTCTGTGGTGATCACTGGCTGAGGTATTGCAGCACCAGCAGCAGCAACAACGGCAGACTGCTGTGGTAATGGGCCATATGCCCTTTGAGGAGCTCTTGTAGCAATTTCCCTTTGAGCCATGGTGAAAACCATACTTGTTGGTGAATCAATTGGATCCAACAGAGGGTCTGTATTGTTTGGGAAAATGTTCCGCACATATTCATTTAAGCACATTAAGTTCTATGTAGTTAAGTGTTTGCTATGTAGTTAAGTTCTACAATGACATAAGTACAGTACAAATGTAGTTCAATTCAGTTAAGTAGCATATACCTGAAGAAAGGTAGGGTCATCATAGATTTCATCAACCACCTCTATCCCATCTTGAATGAGACTTTCCTGCCGTTTGTAGTGCCCCTTTCTGTTGTGATCAGCTCTGCCACAGATTGAGCAGTGCATTGTCACACCTTTTCTGTTCAGAACCCTAACACCATTCTTGATCTTCTCCTCTGGTGCTTTCTTCCTATTCTTCTTGGGTCTTCCCAACTATTTAGTAAACACTGATGGATGCACCTTGTACCCATTCTGTTTCTCCCAATGCTTTGGGTCTGCAAGAGGAACAAGAGTGTACCCATATGCCTTGAGATATGTCTGAACTGTATAACAGTCATGAACCATTGTCTCTGGGTCAATCCTCTCCTCCCTGCAATATGCTATACAATGACCACATGGTACTCCTGACAACTGCCATCTTCTGCAATCACATGTGTGCATAGCAAGATCCACTGTGCAACTATTGTTACCAGACTGTACTTTGAACATTTGTTGGCCAGCTTCAGATACATGGCAGTTTGCAGCAAACTCTGTATTCATATCCAATTTCTTCTGAATCTTTGGGCATATTCTCTGCCCTACCCACTTTTCTATAGATTCCCTTTGTTTACTCACTAGCATGTGCATGATCTTGTAGAAGATATATTAAGCATACTAAGCATTGCCATCTCTCTGTCATCAAGAATGTAGCTGTTAAACACTTCAGAGTTGTTGTTCAGCAGGATGTCGCATTTGGGAAATTCCCTGAAGAATGCCTTGCACCATGTGTTTGGCTCAAGCTTCTCAGTCCAGTGAAAGGCAGCTTGATAGTGATCATCCATTTTCTGACAGTTCTCTCTCCATTTCACCTTGTTTGGTGATCTTGCAATGGCCCACAGATCTTGCTTCAGTACCTCTCCTTTGTGCTTCTCATTAAAATTTTGGTAAATATGCCTCACACAAAACCTGTGTTCTCCATCTAGCCAAACCTTGTGCACAACATTTATTAACCCTTTCTGCTTGTCACTCATAACTGTGAAAGGAGCTGTGTTTGTAATGTTTAGATCATCTTTTAGAGTGGTCAAAAACCACTCCCATGAACCTTTGCATTCTACTTCCACCCAGCCCATTGCAATGGGAAATATGCAGTCATTAGGATCAATTCCAATAGCACTAAGGAGCACTCCTTTAAACCTTGTTTTCATATGACAACCATCAATAAAGAGAATAGGCCTGCAGCCCTTTAGCCATCCTCTCTTACAAGCATCATATGACCAATATAATGTTTTCAAACATTTTCTGCCCATTGGAAATTTTGTATCTTTGACAAGTGTAGTTGTTAGCAGAAATGTAGACCCAGGGTTTTTGCTCCTTAGCTCATGCCCATAATCCCATAGCTTTCTGAACTGCTCTTCCTCATCACCATGTATCTCCTTAAGTGCTTGCTTCCTAGCCCTAGCAAGCTTCCATCTATTAGGAGTAACATTGAATTCCTTTGTTATTTTCCTTGAAAATGTTCCAATGGACATCTTCTGGTCATCTCTGAACTCATCAATGAAAAAGTTGCAGAGGAATTTTGCTGTCATATCCTTTAACTTCCACTTCTTCTGGCACTTATGCAATCCATTGTATGCCTTGATGACAAAACCTCCAGTCCTGTTGTCATTTCCAGCCTTAAGCACCCATGGGCAACCACCACCCTGACAAACTACCTCCAATCTGATCTTGTCATTCTTAAGCTTCTTGATCTGCACTCTGTTCCTTATTGAATAGGCCTTGAGAGCTTTCCTCAACTCAACCACATCAGCAAATACCATACCTAATTTAAATACAGGGGATTTTCATGTCCACCTTGGAATTGAAAGCTCTGAATTTGTACTTCAGTTGATCTTGTGCTTGTGTGGAGAGGTTGAGATCTTCATCTTCAAGGACATAGTCAGGCTCAACCTCTACCTCCTCTTGCTCAGCCTCTTCATCAACATCAAAGTCAATATTTTCTTCATAAAGATCATCATCTCCATCATCTATGTCATAATCACTGTCACTGAACTCTGAATCTGACAGCACAGCATTTTCAGGTTGCAAATTTGGCTCTGCAGCAGCAACCATCACATTTGTCTCTGCAGCATTAACCTGGTCTGGCTCTGCACCATTAAGAAGGTCTTGCTCTGCACTTATAAACAGGTCAGGCTCTGCACAATATGTCAGCAAATTTTGGTCAGCAACAGAATTAAGCAAATATGTCAGAACATCATCTTCTGTTGTCCCATCAACTGCAACCTCTGAAATTGGATCTTCAACATTCATTGAAATATTGCTCTGACCACATGATGCACTGCTTGCACCAACAATTGAGTTGCCCATTCCGACTGGGCTTACAACAGATGGCAGCTTCATTATCAAATCTTCTCTGAAATTGCTGATGAAGTCTGCATGGTCAACCATAATTGCAAGAACTTGGTGCTGAGCACTAGCTGTGATAAGATGCTGCAAATCCTCATCACCCTTAATTCTCACCAACCCATCTGAAATTGTTTTCTCAGGTAAACACCAGTAAATAATGTGCTCATTGGCAGGATATCCCAACCATTTTAGGTGTTCTTCTAAGGCTGCATATGAAAATGTGCAAGCATCAATATAGTCAAGGACCTCCAAAGAAGAGTTATAATACTTTGGGGCACTGATAGATCCGCAGAAAAGACCACCATGTTCCAGCTCCAGTGTAAAGAAAGGAGTGTGAACACTCTGTCCCATTGCTGAGTCACACACTGCATACCAAAAAGAGAGATATTCAGTTAAAAAATTCAGTTAACTGAACATGAACTGCCTAAGTCTAGTTAAAAATGCAGTTAACTTAACTGAACATGTACTGCATACAAAAAGTAGATATATTCAATGAAAAATTCAGTTAACTTAACATGAACTGCACAAATTCTGTTAAAAATTCAGTAAAACTTAACTGAACATGTACTGCATGCAAAACAAATTCAGATTGATTATATCTACTTCACCAAAACCATAACATGGTAAGCGAATGTACAGAACACAACATGCAAAAACCCTAGCTTCATGCAAAAACCCCATCTTCTTCACCTTCACCAAACCCATAACGATGAAGAGTAAACCCTAGACTAAATGCATCGCTCATAACCCTAGCTTGCATTCATGACAGGATTGCCACTTGGCTAGATCGAAGCAACTAACAAGCTTGAATCAGCTTCCCCAATCGCACGTATCCGCCGTACGAGGCCGTACTGTGGCCGGCACAATCAAGAAACGGAACAGGAGAGAAAGTGGAGAGAAGAGGAGCTCACCATAGTCTGGAGGAAAGACTGCAGGCGGCCGGACCAGATGAGCTGATGGAGGCGGCACTGCACCGCCGAACTGCTCCGGCGAGGCAGCCATTGTTGTTGACGTCAACAACGGCCGCTCAAGCGCCGATAGAGACAAAGATGGAGAAGAATGAGTTGCGATAGGCCACAGGAGTTCCCCCTCGACAGATTAAATGAGGTTAATAAATTCAGGTGTGCTCTGGTGCTGATAGTGCGGGTTGATTGAGAGCAACGCCAGGGGGTTCTTTGCAAAAGAGCACGGGCTGACCGGGTGCGCACCCACGAGTCCACATGGCGCTCTCTGATTCGCCAGGACTAGTTTTGCACATCTTGAGCAAGTTCAGGGACTGGGTAGGGTCTTTTTCAAGTTGTAGGACTAAACTATCACATTAAGAGCAAGTTTTAGGACTCCTGGTGCTTTTAACTCGATCAGAAACATAATCGCGCCGTCTGCTGCTGCGTAGCCATGCCGAATTTACAGAATATCTTTTTTCCTTGCCTTGCTGCTGTTCCACACTCCATAGCCACTCCTTGTACAACTTCGTGGAAGAGGATTCCGACGAGGACGAGGTGAGGTCCGCCACTCGGCACCGTAGCTGGCGGCCAGACGGGAGCTGTCGCGGCTAGCGCTGCCCGCCTCTGGCTGGCTGCACCGCCAGGGGCCGTGACCCGTCGTAGCTAGCGCCCCCCGCCTCCGGCGTGCTGCGCCGCGTGGGGCAGTGGCCTTGACTGGAGGCAAGATGGGGTCCGTGCAAGCTAGCTCCGCCCGCTTCAGCCGCGCTGCGCCACGCGGGGCTGTATCCTTGGCCGGTGGGAAGACGGGGGCCGTCGCGGCTAGCTCCGCCTGCCTCGGGCGCGTCCAAGGCTGTGGCCGACCCGCTCCCTCGCAGGGCCGGCCCTGAGGGGGTGGCAGGGGGCGGCCGCCTAGGGCCCCCGAAATCTAGGGGCCCCTTCCAGGGTTGGCAAGGAGCCCATGGCCCAGACCATGAGGAGGCATCGACCTAGACGCACATGCATGAAGAAATCCCTGTTTTCCTTCTTCCCATCGCGAGTTCGCCGCTCCGCGACGATCCTATTCCCCCGAGGGCCCCGATCGCGAGTCTCGACGCCGATGTAGATCGCTCTCTGTCATGCGGCCGGCTAGTCTTCCTCCAGGTCCCCGGTCCCGTTGTGTTATCCTCCGTTCGTGAGATGCCTCTCATGTGCAAGACGAAGCCACCCCACTTATAAGGTCATCCCTAAGGGCATCTCCAGCCGTTGGCCCCCCAGGGGGCGTCTAAAAGCGCCGCCTGGGGGTGAGCCGGCGCAAAAAATGGCCCTGGGGGCGAGTTGGCCCCCAGCCGTCGGCCCCCAGGCGCGTATTAAAAAAACCGTTCGGCGAAGTTATGATAAAAACTAGTTAAATTTCGGCCAAACATGGCAAATTTCGGCGAAATTCGTCCAAACATTACATTAACCTAATCTAGAAAAAAAGAAAGGGGCTGAAGTCGTCGCCACCGTCGCCGCCATCGTCGTCGTCGGCCTTCTCCTCCTTGACGCGGGTGCCCCTGCTGGATCCCTGCCCGGCGTCGCCTTGGCGAACAGGCGGCGGCGCGTCGTCGTCGTCGCTGTCGCACAAGACGACGACCCCGCCTTCCTCGCAGCCGCATCGGCGCTCCTCGAAGCGGCGTAGGGCGGCGCACTGGCGCTCCTTCTCCTTCTCCCGGCGTGCCTTCTCCATCGCAATGGAGTCCTGGCGCGCCCATTCGAGGGCCGCGTCGTCATCGTCGAACTCCGCCTTCACCGGCGCCAGCCCCGGCTCCGTCTTCACCGGCGCCAGCCCCGGCTCTGTCTTTGGCTTGACAAAGCGTGGAGGAGCCGACGAGGACGAGGCGCGCCGGCCGCCCTCGTTGATGACGATGCCGGCGCCGCGAGTGCGCCGACCGAGCGGCGTCTCCGCCGCGGGCTCGGCCTTGACGCCGAGCAGCGCCGGAGAGCCGGAGGAGTGTGAAGAAGAGCGTGAAGAGGAGGAAGAAGAGGAAGCGCCGAACCTCCTTGGCGCCCATGGCCCGACGCGTCGGTGCTGCGGGGCGGCCACCCTCGCCCACTACAAGAAATATGTCAACTTATGACCTTCTGTCAGTGACCCTGGAAGAATTGGTCATAGATCTATGACCATTTCAGACCAATTGGTCAAAAGCTGTTCGGGGGGCTCCAAACCCTAAACCATTGCGACCATTTTGGTCAGAAAGGTCGTAATTTCCTTACACGAAATGGTCATAAAGCAAACAGCGCTACTCTGCTGCCTTATTTCTAGTTGTTAACGACCAATATAGATGGTCATAGCCTTGTAAATTGTGGTGGGTTGCTATGACTAGGCGCCACCTCATCAGTTTTGCCTATGTGTCATGTCCATATGGCAGTTTTTGCCCTAGGTTGTGAAGCAACCTATATTTCTGTCATTCCCAAAATTCCAAAAAAATCTCATAAATTCTTTGGGTCATATCTTCGTCAAATATGTAAAAACCTTCCTTTCCTAGTTCAAAAATAATTCAAAAATATTCATTTTCCTATTCTGTTCAGAGTAACAGTTTGTGAAGGAAGTACCACTTTGGCATGTCCAAATAGTATCCATTTTCTACAGTGCTTTCCTATGCCCAAATAACCATCCTCCACCAAATGCCAGCTCAATCCATTCATTATTTTGAGCCGAGCTTCAACATTCGTATTTATGTCCAGTGTGGTGGTTTGCAAAGCAAGTATCACCTAGGCTCCTCCTTTTGAGCTGAAAATTTGTGAAGACGGTCTTCTTAGTAACTGATCATCCTCAGCCAAAACTCACGCCCATTAGCCATGTACATTTCCCGTACCGCTAATCAAACACTTGGCTGCTTATTCATGTTTGAGCATCGATCGGTCTCCTCGTGAGAATCTTATGTTGTGATTTTCTTCCTAGCACCTACCTGGGGAGTGCCCAACCCACTAGACATTCCTAGGCCGCCCAGAACATATGGCAACGCCACGGTCACGCGGTGACCACGTGGCGGGCATGCGAGCTTACGCGCTCTAGAGTTGGGGCCCTCGGCCACCGTCCAAACCTCGATGTCTCTCCATCAAACCATGTATTTATGATTAAATAGATACTTATTTACCTAGAAATGATTTTTTAAAAAAATAAAGAGCAAACTATGACGCAGCTGCAGTTCAAATTTGACCCGCTTCCAACTGAATCGACGGAAATTTGTCTTTTTCACCAGAGGTGGATCAAAAATTTTGACACCCAACCATTTTGTCAATTGTGCATTAAATATGGCCTAGTATTTTACAAAATTTATTTGGTCCAATTTTGCAACAAATATATGGTAGGTCCTTCACAAAAAAACTCATTTCAGGCACTCGGAAAATGGAAAATGGTTTTTTCGTCCAAAGAAAATGAAAACTTCCTTAGGCAACATTGTTTCCCATTCCAATATGCACCCTTGTACACAATATGAGATTATTTGAACAAACTATGCCATGAATGTGGACATAAGATTGATCGTTTGACTTGAAAGCCATGAATCTTCACACTTGATAGCTCATTTCTGAGAACACTTTTTTAAAATAATTACCATATTACAAGTTTGTTATTTTTCCTTGGAACTTGGCCACATATAATGACACAATGCAAAGGTTTTCCAATTTTTTGATTTTTTTTGAATTTTTTATGCCCGTTTCAAAATGCGGTCAAAACGGCGGGCTTGACCGCTCCTAGCTAGTGGTTGAATCTTGGAATTTTTTTGGTGTTTCTATGATTAAATAGATACTTATGTACCTAGAAATGATTTTTGGAAAAAATAAAGAGCAAAGTATGGGGCAGCTACAGTTCAAATTTGACCCGTTTTCAACTAAATCGACGGCAATTTGTCTTTTTCACCAGAAGTAGATCAAAACTTTTTTCACCCAACCATTTTGTCAATTGTGCATTATATATGGCCTAGTATTTTATAAAAATGATTTGGTCCAATTTTGCAACAATTATTTGGTAGTTCCTTCACAAGAAACCCTCCTTTTGGGCACTCGGAAAATAAAAAATGAATTTTCCGTGCAAAGAAAATGAAAACTTCCTTAGGCAACATTTTTTGGAATTCCAATATGCACCCTCATGCACAATATGAGATCAGTTGAACAAACTATGCCATGGATGTGGCCATAAGATTGATCATTTGACTTGAAAGCCATGAATATTCACGCATGATAGCTCATTTCTGAGAACACTTTTTTAAAATAATTACCGTATTATAAGTTTATTATTTTTCCTGAAAACTTGGTCACATATAATGACACAATGTGAAGGTTTTCCAATTTTTTGATTTTTTTTGAATTTTTTATGCCCGTTTCAAAATGCGGTCAAAACGGCGGACTTGACCGTTCCTAGCTAGTGGTTGAATCTTGGAATTTTTTTGGTGTTTCTATGATTAAATAGATACTTATTTACCTAGAAATGATTTTTGGAAAAAATAAAGAGCAAACTATGAGACAGCTACAGTTCAAATTTGACCCGTTTCCAACTAAATCGACGACAATTTGTCTTTTTCACCAGAGGTGGATCAAAACTTTTTTCACCCAACCATTTTGTCAATTGTGCATTATATATGTCCTAGTATTTTATAAAATTGATTTGGTCCAATTTTGCAACAATTATTTGGTAGGTCCTTCACAAAAAAACCTCATTTGTGGCACTCGGAAAATGGAAAATGAATTTTCCGTGCACAGAAAATGAAAACTTCCTTAGGCAACATTGTTTGCCATTCCAAGATGCACCCTTTTTGCACAATATGAGATCATTTGAACAAACTATGCCATGAATGTGGCCATAAGATTGATCATTTGTCTTGAAAGCCATGAATCTTCACGCATGATAGCTTGTTTTTTAGAACACTTTTTAAAAATAATTTCCGTATTATAAGTTTATTATTTTTCCTAGAAACTTGGTCACATATAATGATACAATGCGAAGGTTTTCCAATTTTTTGATTTTTTTTGAATTTTTTATGCCCGTTTCAAAATGCGGTCAAAACGGCGGGCTTGACCGTTCCTAGCTAGTGGTTGAATCTTGGAAAACTTTTGATGTTTCTCTGATTAAATAGATACTTTTTTATCTATAAATGAATTTTGGAAAAAATAAATAACAAACTATGAGGCAGCCGCAGTTCAAATTTGACCCGCTTCCAGCTGAATCGGCGGAAATTTGTCTTTTTCACCAGAGGTGGATCAAAACTTTTTACACCCAACCATTTGGTCAATTGTGCATTAAATGTGGCCTAGTATTTTATAAAAATGATTTGGTCCAATTTTGCAAGAATTATTTGGTAGGTCCTTCAGAAAAAAAACCATTTTTGCCACAAGAAAATGATCAAAAATATATAGAAAGATAAAAAATGCATGCAAACCAGTGATCATCCATGAAAATGGGGTCTAACTTAAGTGAAAAATTTAGTTGTGCCGTTTTGCAAAATATTTTGATAGTTGCTTCACAAAATTCCCCTATTTTTAGTACTTAGAAACTATTTTAAATCACTGATTTTCTGAACCAATCAGGGATCTTCCCACGGATCGATGACATGGCGTCCATCCATCCATCCAATTTCAGTTGCTTCACCATTGTGCATAATATGAGATCATTTGAACAAATATTTGATAGGACTTTCACAAAAAAACTCATTTTGAGCACTAAAAAATGAATGAATTTTTTTATCTTGAATCGATCACGACCAATTTATATGGTCATAAGGTCATCAAATGATTTGCTGCGTTCTGATTGGACCATGCGCATATCACGCGGATCACGCATCAACCACCGTCGGATGCTTCCGGATCCAACGGCCCAAACCCACCCGAGCCGAAACCCTAGGTCTGTCCTTATGGACATTTTCCACCCACCCCCCGCCTCCATTCTTTCTCTCATTCCTCCCTCCCCCGCCTCCATTCTTTCGCTACAGATCCGCCACGATCCAGATCCCTCTCCCCGATCCAGATCGACGAAGACGGCCCCCCGTCGCCGCCTCTCTCTCCCACCCACCCCGATCCATCCCCTCCCCCGACCGGATTCGCCGCTCCACTCTCTGCCCCGCACACCACTCGTCGTCCCCTCCTCTTTCTCCTAGATCCATACGCCGCCGCCGCCATCCTCTCCCCTTCCCTCACCTCCCCCCCCCCCGATGCCAACTGCGGCGGTCGCGCGTGTGCTACATGTGCAACTGACGGTCGTGCGTGCTGCTGGCGGACATGGAGGAGTCCGCGCAGCCCAAGCCCGCCGACCCCTCGGAACCGGAGCTCTCCTCGGACCCTCCCAAGGGCGCGGGGACGAACGCGGACGGCTGGCGTCCTCTTCGTGCGACATGCGGTGCTGGCGGCGGGGTCTGGCTAGCGATGTCGAGATCCGCAGGTGAATCGGCGACTGGTGAATCGACCCGTCCCCGCAGCGAGCCATGAGGTAACCCCGCCTGCCCGCCATCAACATTCCCCGCCTCTCCATGTGATCGCTATTGGTTTCCCGCGAGCGACCGTCGGACGGGGGCCGACGCGGGCGCGCTCTGCCTGGATGTAGATCGTCCCGTCCCAGCCGTAGCTCGTGCTGGGACAACCAGCGCCTCCTAGAGATCCGCGAGGTCTCGCTTGAGCGGACGCCGATATGGATGGATGGATAGATAGATCTTGCACCTTTCTAGACTGAGCAAAATTCTGATGAATATAAACGGCAATTTTTTTATGGTTCTGAGTGGCGGCCATTCACTTGTTTGGAGATTCGATTAATATCAGTCCCATCGTCTAGTTACCTGGGGTTTACATACGTGATTTTGTGACAGATCTCCACCTACATGCCTGCTATGGGTGCATCAGACACTATTCCCGTGCTCTCTATTACTTTTAAAAAGTTACCAAATTCTTATCTGGACTAGTAATCAGTTGGTTGTTTGCATCTATGAGGTGTAGAATCAACAGCCCTTCTGATAAATAGATGTTGTTTATGTATACTCCTTTATGGTGGTAATTAACATTTGGAGTTTGGTACGTAGCAGTTCTTTGTCTACTTGTCTTGGATCTTACTGTTAAGACGTTGCTGGTGTCGTGTCTGGAGTAATAGTAATCAGTTTGATGTTTGCTGTTCGTGCAGTTACATTTCATGTCTGGAGCGTGAATGGAACTGATGGGAGGTGGAGCCCTGTACGGATCCGCTGTCCCCGCACACACCATCAAGGTATCCCCTTCATACTGCCGCTCATCTTGGTCTTTTGTCGTTCATTTCCTAGATCTCGCACGCGAGGTGTTTGTTTGAGTGTACCGACGGCGTTTGATTTTATGGAAAGGTTGAACCTACTGGAGGAGTTCGCGCGGTTTGATTGTGAATTGCTTTCTTGCGATGGTCCCATGTCGCTGATTGAATGCAGATGCACGCGCTGTCGGGAATTGCACTGTCGTGGTAGTGTATGGGTGGATAAACCGTATTGGGCTAGTACAAACCATCCTAATGTGGTCATCGCTGTTTTGGGTTCCAGTGCAGAGTCTGTTGAAATTGGACTATCATATCATTATAGATGCCCCAGTTCTTGTTCACAAGCTCATCCTAGAAGTGAGTACCACAAACTGTATGATAAGTTTCTGTATCTATGTATATTTATTTACTGTTATAACATGGATATATATTCTGCTTTAATGTTAGTTGTAGCGTTAGCACATCCATATGTGCAAGAAAAGGGTTCATGTATGTGTGCCTCTGGTTCAATTTTTTACATGGTTCCTTTGACGTCATTAGTCAAAATGGAGCAAGTTGTGTATGTGTATATATACACTATTACAGCAGCCAGATGCAATCCATTTTATTAAATGCGTTCTGGTTCGGATTTGGTCATGGCATGACTTTATTGTTTTGTTTTCTATGAATCTAGTCACTACTTCTGGAGGCAAATTATCCTTACTCATGCATATTGAGCTTTCCATCTACTTGAGGCAACTGCAGGATGGTAAAATTGTTGCTTTCTTTCTGCAGTCACGACCAAGAGACAGAGAAAGCATAGGTTGCTCGGGTGCATGCTAGAGGCTAGAGCTGTAGGAGGTTCAGTTACATGCTCTTAGTTTTTTTTCCTTCAATGCTACGTTGTGGTAGCCATGCTGTATGTTTCCAGGTTTTCTAACTATATGCAAAACTTTCTGTAGGCTCGGCGGGAGCATCCTGCTGCTTGGCGGTGGACGACAAGGACTTCCTCGCACACGATTTGTCTTCTAAGATTTACGGCGCCAAGGTAATCTCACTCTCTCCGACCCTGGTTGTCTTGTGGGTACGGTTGCTGTAGATGATGGTCTGTGTGGATCTTGTTATACTGAGGGTGTTATGCTGTTGGTGGCTTGAAAGAAGGGCAGAAATGCTTAGCAATCTATTTCCTGTAGTATTTACCTGTTTACATTATGAAATGTGTGGACAGTAAGTATGTTTTCTAGGTTATATGGTAATAATTGTACACCTTATCGTTGAGTTTGGTTTATGTTTATAGAATGACATGGTTGGTTAATTAAGCCCTGCCTGTATCTTTTAGAGTTTACTTCATTGGTAGCATATTCAGCTGTATTAATTAATATTGTACATGTTGGAGAATTTAGACGATGATAACAAACTATAACCATGAATACTCAAATAGAAACTTGAACAACCATCTGGTTTAATTGGTGATGTTCCTCCATGCTAAGAGCTAATCTGCTACACTGTTATTCAACTTACATCGACAATTTTAATTTCGCTGAAATCATGTTTTCTTTTCTATGTTTATCTCCCTGGACGACCACTACTACCTCCGTGTTTTTTTATTCTAGCCTATATTGGTGTTTGGCGATCCTGTTCTAATTAATGTGTATAGTTCAAGCCCTTGTTTCTATCTAAATGTGTGCACAGAAGTTCTGTTACCTTCTGAAAAATTATTGGTGCATTTTTTTTGTTTCTCAAAAACAAAATAGCTTGCTCATTTAAGCTGTGGCATCCCTACTATTAGCTTTTATATTGTATCTCTGCTTTCTTGTATGAGAGTATCTCATTTTAACTAGCTGGAGAACAAAAAGCATGGTACTAGCTGAGTTTGTGTTATTATTATAAATAACTATCATTTTCTTGAATGGTCTGTTCATAATATATTTGCCCCAGTTTTCTGATTCTTCTCTACTGATTAATGTAACAGGGCGAACAGGAAGGCATGTTGCCGTTTTGTTTGTTCCCAGCCCGACTATGGTTGTCCAGCGAGTCCAGCATGTTGTTATTTGCCCCAGTTTTTCTGGTTCTTCTCTGTTGATTCATGTAACAGTGCGAATGAGAAACCATTTTGTTTGTTCCCAGCCCGACTATGGTTGTCCAGTGAGTCCGGCATGTTGTTCATCTGTCTATGGTCGTCCAGCTATTTTGGCATGTTGTTCATGACGCGAGCGGGTGCCTAGTTTGTGGTTGCTATGGAAGGAGCTTGTAGAGCTTCTAAAGTACTGTATTACACTTGTAGTCGTTACTGTGATTTCCATTGTATTACATTATTTGGTTGCTCTTATTTGGAGTATCATGGGTGTTTTCTATCTCTGCCAATTTAAATAGTAGTTGAAATATAAAGACTGAGCCTGATAGATGGGACCCAGTTACCAGAACCTGACAAATGGGACCCAGTTACTAGAACCTGACAACAGGGATCCACCTGACTAGTTGACCCATTTAAAAAAAATAAAAATGAAACTCTTGAGATAAAAAGGCCATGGCCCAAAAATAAAAAGGCTGTAATGTTGGGCTTGGCCCATGAAGTCGATCAAAAATTAACAGAAAAAATAAATATTAAAAAGGCCGAATTAATGGGCTCGGCCCATGTAGAAAACCGAATTGGACCGGGCTGAATCTTGTGCCACATCAGCTTGCCACGCTGGATGCCTACGTGGCCTGGGAAGGTTGCTAGTGACCAAAACGCCACAGTAGACATATTTTGGTCATAAACGTCTACGACCTTCTCACAGAGAAGGTCGCTATAGTCATTTTACGACCGCCAGCTTTTGACCTTCTGTTTTTTGTCACAAAAAGGTCGTAAATGGAAATTTGTGACCTTTCAGTGACCAATAGTCAAGGTCACAAGTTGACATATTTCTTGTAGTGGCCGGGGGGTACGCCAACGGCGGGTCGTTGCCGCCCTCGAGGTACGTGAGCACGCCCTCGAGCGTGCGGCCGGGAACACCCCACCAGAGGTGGCGCCCCTCGATGTTCTGCCGGCCGCCGACCACCGGCGCGCCGTTGGTGGACGCCAAGCGTTGCTGCTGGCGGCGCTCGAAGTACGCCGCCCAGGCCGCGTGGTTGTCAGCGGCGTACTGGGGGAGGGAGAGTTGGGCGTCGGTGAGGGACGCGCGCACGATCTCGACCTCCTCGGCGAAGTACTTCGGCTTCGCCACGGCGTCGGGCAACGGGGGAATGGGTACCCCCCCGGCGCTGAGTCTCCACCCCGTTGGCCCGGCGCGCATGTCAGGCGGCGCCGGGATGTTCGCCTCGAATAGGAGCCATGACTCCTGTTCGCGGAGCGAACGGCGGCCGAAGCCGTTGGCCACCGCCTCGTCTCCCGGGAAGCGTTCTTCCATGGGGACGGCGGGGCTCGGGAGAGGTAGAGGGAGGGGCTGGGCGGCGGCGCTCGGTAGAGGGAGGGGCTGGACGGCGGCGAGGGGCGGGGCTGGTGTGGGCACAGCCAAGTGGAGGCCGTCGGCTTTTTATAACCAGACCGCGCCCGTGTGTACGCGTGCGAGGGAAGGGAGGCGTCGGCGCGCCGTCCCGTGACGCGCCGCCCGTGAGGAATCAATGGCAAGGCTGACCGGCAGCAGCCTTGCCATTGATTCCCCGCGGGAACCGAGGCCGTTGGGGGAAGACGAGGCGCCGAGTCGCTGACGCGGCGGGCCCGCGTCTTTTTCGCGCCAAAACAGCTCGCCCCGGCGCCCCCGGGCGCCCCCCAGCGCGCCGGGTTCGGCCTGGGTCCGCCGACGCTGTTTTCGGCCCAAGCCGGCGAAAATCGGGTTCCTGGGGGCGTGATTGGGCCGTTTTTCGGTGCCGGCGCGAAAAAATCGCCTGGGGAGGCCTTTCTGGGGGCGCGGCTGGAGATGCCCTAACCTCCACTTTCTAGTTGGTCACGTTCATATGGTGCAGCGGCAGTCAGATCTTAGAAGGTCTCACATATGATGCAGTACAAAATTTTAATTTCGTGTGCCCGTTGCTCTATTTCTTACTTCAATCTGGACTTTGTCGACACAACACCAATCGCCTTATCTATTGAAAAAGTTGCCTGCTATGTATTCGATTGTCGTTCTTTGCATTCTCTCTCCAAATCATATGACAACAAATTTAACTTAAAAATTGAAAGAAGGTCTCAGCTATACACACATAACTTCAAACCAAACATGGTTATATAATAAAGCCACTCAGACTCCCGTAGCCGTCAGGTAGGTAAATGATCTTTTATTGTTGCAAATGAAGCTTTTAAACTTTAAACCTTTCATCTCGATGTTTACCCTCTATCAGGTATTTGATTTGTCTAATTAAATAAAGGAATACACTATTTACAATTTTCGTTTTATTTTGGAACAATAGACAATAATAGTTAGGTAAAGGAATGAATCTAAAAACAAATGAGATTATTATTTTAATCTTTATAGTAGGGGCCCTGGGTTGCAATTTCGCCCTGGGCCCCCGAAATATCAGGACCAGGCCTGCTCCCTCGTAGAAGGTGGAACCACAGCGCGTGCACCCAGTCGGCGGCCGCGGCCGTGGCTGGTGGCGAGATGCAGCGGGGGGTCGTTGGGTCACACTTAAAGAAGGCGTGAGCTCGATGCATCTCAACAGGCAAAGGTGATTCTAGTTGCTTGCTTCTATCTACTCTGTACTAGCTAACCAGCTCTCACTTATCCATGTATTGACATATGCACGTACTGAAATTGGAAGTATACGAGCTATCCAGCTTCATCTATACATCTTCCCTGCTTTTTAATCACACAAGTGTAGGTGAAATCACAAATTGGCGAAAAATCCTTTCAAATTTAGTGCCCAAGACCACATTTAACCGGAAAGCTAAACCGTGAAAAACTTACCAGCAACTAATCAATATCTTTCTTAACGGCAGAACAGTTCCACATCTAACATCAAAAGGAATAGTAAGGTGAATTACTACATCTCAAATGGAACTATTACATCTGAAAGTAATTGTTTTGTAGAGCAATCCTCAGAAGCAAAGTTTATATAGAGGTATTCAAAAGTGTTTCTCTTGTAGTCTTGTGCATGACTTGATTGGCTACCCGAGTCCTGAAAAAAAGAAAGGAACGATGTTGTATGAGAAATAAACTTGAATTTGAGAGTATGACTTGTAAATGAAACAATACCTTAGCAGGCAGCTGGTCATTTTTATTTGTTGGCCATCCTGAGAGCCCAATAATTCTAGACTTACGGACGAACTTGTCACGGAGGGCATTACGGGATTACGTGTCCTTGCCTAATAAACTTTCTCCTCCCTGACTTTAGCTGTGGCCCCCTCCAGCTTCCAATTAACTGATGCCACCTCTCCCTGTGGATTGGAATCTGTATAAAAATGCCCGTGAGTGTAGCAAAGCTCTCCTGAGCCCGGTAACACAACAGAAGTACAGAACTCTACATTGTTAATCCAAAAGTTAATGCAAGTGAATGACCCGCACGTGCTCGTCTTAATTTTAAACGATTAATCTCTATCATTAGAGTTGGCAAAAGGATTAATCTCTATCATTAATCTCATGCAGTAAAATTTAAAATAAACTTAGGTGCTATTCTGTTAGTGGTGAACTTTGATTCTAAGTAAGATTGAGCTGGTGTCTCGTTATTAAATCAACTCATATGATGATGTATAATATCTCCCTCTTTTACTAAATTTTCCATGACTAATCTGCCATATACTGATGAATAAGCAGCAAATAAATGCAGATGATTCAGAGTTTCCAACTTTAAGCATATTTGTTTATCTAGACAAGAACAGGGTAATGATATAGCTAGCACTGAAGGAAATAAATTATAGTGTGCTGAAGGATTAATTTGCATGTCCATGTTCTTAAGAAAGCAAAAGAGAATCTTGGCTCACTATACACCAACAAGAGCGAGTTTAGGGCTAAATTCCACAAAGTGGTGAATCACATGACAAGTGTTGAAGGATTTGAGGCTGCCTGGGTATACTTGTTGAAAAATACAATTTGAAGTCCCACAATTACATGACAAACCAGTTCGAGATACGTCGCAAATGGGCATCAAGCCCAATGCATGTGTTCGTCCGTCAGTACATGAGGCTACAATTCGACCGGGAATCAGATGAAAGCTACCAAGAAAACAGGACAAGGATTGTAAGCTGAATTTATGTACATTGTCTTTCATATTTGTTGCCCTGGTTTTTGTATATATCAGCCAACAGAATTAACAAATTATCTCTTTTTTTGTGCTACTCAGAGTAGTGCTGTGATTAGGACAAACGTTGCTATCGAAAGGCACGCGAGTAAGGTTTACACAAGAAAGATGTTTGAACAATTTGGTGAGAATCCGTTTGAAGGTGGATCATACCATGTCGAGGAGATTGAAAAGAAAAAGAAAAATATCGCAAGGCACAACGACGCCTTAAAACGAGAGAAGTGGAGTAAGGTCGAATACGAGGTGACCATATCAGATGAAGCTGACTGGTTTGAATCTGAATGCGGGCAGTTTGCCCACATGGGAATGCTTTGCTGCCATGCTTTGAAGGTTACTTTCTGACACGACATTATGCAGGGTCTGTTCTATCTATTGTTTGCTATCACCCGTGGTGCTTAGCGATTTTTGCTCGTGTGCGCAGGTGATTAACCATGTTGGTGTACCGGAGATACCCAAGCGGCACATCCTAAAAAGGTGGACGAAAGATGCTAGAGACATCTTGCCACAACACATAGCTCACTTTCAAAAGGATCAGGCTGCGAATCAATCTTTTACCTGTCGGAGCTCAACTCTGTACCTGCACGCCATGGAACTTTTGAGGATTGGAGACTCATCAATCTCTGTCTACGAGCTCGTATTTGGGAGGATCAAAGACTTAATCGTAGAGGTATCTCCGCTGGCGGAAAAGACGGATGGTCTAGGAATTGAGGATAGGATAGCTGCTGAATCAAGTCGAAAGAACAATGGCTCAGTAGGGGCAATCATAAATATTGATGCACATATGGGTGACAATGAGAACAGCATGACCGTGTCTGGCAATTGGGATGCCCTCGCTGGTTTGTGTGCTCCAAGCAAGAAGCGTGGTGTTGGCCGGCCGTGCTCGAGCAGAGAGAAAGTGTCATACGAAGGCTTGAGTAAGCGCACAAGGTTGTGCAGTATATGCAAGCTCCCAGGACATAAGAGGACAATCTGCGTGTGCCGAAACAAGGTTGTGCAAGGTTGAGAGTAAATATGCAGCTAATCCTGCAAGACTGCAACTGGGGTGTTCGGCAAACATTGCAAGTACAACCACTGCAACTTTGCAAGTGAAGTAATCCAACACTGATTTGAGGCCTGTTGAAGCTAAAACAGACAGGGCTTTGGCACCCCAAGGATTTCAATGTAATTTTTCTAGTGTGTTTTGAAGAACCTATTTATGCTAATATCTAGTACAGAAAACATAAATTGCCATGAAAACATAAATAGAGAGGGGCCTAGGCACCCCACGGATATCAACGTAATTTCTTCAGGGCGAATCAACCTGTGGTAGAGTTGGTTAGGTGGACAATGGTATCCCCAACCCATCAGGGTTCAAATCCTGGTGCTCGCATTATTCCTGGATTTATTTCAGGATTTCCGGCGATGCGCTTTCAGTGGGAGGAGACGTTCCCGTCGACGACGAGGCGCCTACGGTGACTTCGTAAATCTCAAGATGATATGCCGGCTCAGTCTCTCGGAGGTGCTCATAGGGGTAGGGTGTGCGTGTGTGCGTTCATAGGGATGAGTGTATGCGCGTGTATATGAGCGCTTGTGTCTATACTGATGCTAAAAAAAACGTAATTTTTTCGGTGTGTTTTGAAGAACTTATTTATACTAATATGTAGTACAGAAAATATAAATTGCCATGAAAAGCATAAACAGACAGGCCTCGGCACCCCAAGGATTTGCCATCCACGCACCAACATAAATTGCCATGAAAAACGTTTGATTCCCATGCCTAAAAATTTGACGTCAGAGTTTTAGCATTTCTTCATTTATGCCGTTGGGCCCTTTTCACTAAAAAAAAGCTAGTACAGAAAAAAAAATAACCTTGGAGTTGGGCTTTTGCCGCGTTATGGCCAGGCCCGGCCCGTATTTACCTAGAGTGGACTTCTCTCATCCTCACTCTCAAATCCGGCGTACTTTTCCTCAAAAAAAATCCGGCGTACTCGAAACAAGCGGCCGGTATCCAGCCACGCATGTCCGCCGCCGGCGACGGGGAAGATGGCGCCGCCGCCGCCGCCGCCGACACGCTGGTCCTGGAGATCACCGAAGCGGCAGCATCCCCCTCCTCCGCTCCCCCACCTCTCCCCATCCCAGTCTCCGCGCTCGCCGCCCCACTCCCGTCCGCGACCGTCCTCGCGGTCCGCGCCGACCGGAGCAGGCTCGTCGAGAGCTCCTCCTACTTCCGCGCCCTCCTCGGCGGCAGCTTCAGGTCAGGGAACTCCCAGCCTCCTGCGCTAACGATTCATCTCCCAAGCAAGCGACTAAGCGAGTCAGCTCGATTTCTCTGAACGGTGCCTGCAGCGAATCGGGCAGCGGCTACGTGCGGATCAGCTGCGACCTCGCCGCCGCCGTGCAGGTCCTGCGGTACCTCTTCGAGCCCCCCGGGAGCTTCCCCATCTCGCACCACAACTTCCTGCCGCTGCTGGAGGTACCCTGATCCTCTTGTGCGTGGACGCCGTCTAATCCTAGCGAAATTAGCAGCTCCCTTGTTCTTGTCAGTAGCTTATCCTAGTGAAATCAGCATGTTCAGACTTTCTCTTTTGAGCCTTAAATGCAGCTTTCATGTACTAATGTTACCAATTAGCTCGAGTGCTGGTCATTTGGATGGTGCATTTTGCTTACTTTCGGCTTCAGTTATATTTGCGTATGGTCCTGCTATGGTGCTTAGCTTCTGATATGGTAGTGTGATGTTGTTTTGTCCGCTCAGGGTGCTCTGTTTCTCGCTGTCGAGAGCCTTTTAGCGGACTGTGAAAGGTGGTTCAGAACCGTGAGATCTCGAAATTCCTCCATGGTGGTACCGTTGGATTTCATAATCGAGACCTGGTACTTCGCTCAAAAGCATGGTGAGTGTGATGTTTCCGTAATGGTTTTCTTGGAAAAACGTTTTGCTCATATGTTTTTCTACTTTCTATGTGGCTGTAGGGGTTACTTTTGTTGAAGACGTATGCCCAGGATATCTAGCTCAGAATTTTGTAGGTACAACCATACTCTGTTTCAATGTTGTGTGTCTTTCTGTTTTCAGTGTTTGGTTTGATGTGCTCATACATTATTGCGAACTCCCATTATTGCTTCCACTAGCAGTTTAAGATTAATGAACCGTTCTGGGTTTCAGTGTTGATGACTTATTATCTCTAGTTGACTTCTAAAAAACAAGTTTGTCCCACTTTTTAGACGTAGAAGCTCACCAAATTGAACTCATTAGAGAGGAAATATGTCTATATCCAGTTCCATCTACTTTTAGGCAGGGGGGCAGCTGGGCAAGGGTTGCTTTAGGTCAAACTTGATGGTGGTCTTTCTTAGTTGTAGCATTGCATCTGCGCTTATGATTCTACATGATTTTAACATAAATGAAACATCCTTTTTTGCATCATGCAAGTTAAATAAGCTATTCCCTTTTCTTTTCGAAAAAAAGCTATTCGCCCTTAACATCTGGCATTTGTTCTACTCTGTTGCTTATTTATTTTTATAGGTAAACATATGACGTACCATGTCTTTGCTTTATTCGGCGCTGTTTTTTATAAGTCATCCCAGTTTTTCCGAAATTATGTTTTTTAATTAATGTGAGGCCAACTTACCTGTTTACTAAAAGTGAGGATTACTAGTTGATTAGAAGTGCATATAAGAATTCTTTGTAAAAACAGGCCCATTATGTTCTTCAACAGTTATCGCTCTGGCATGAGATGTTGCTCACTTGTAATTACTGTTGTGTGAATCTCATGCAGGTACAAGTTATCTCCAGTAGGTCATTTGTTCATATACCTTATGATCTGCTGTGCTCCACCATTGAATCCCCACACCTGACTGTGGATAGGTCTGTTTTTATGTATTTTCAATGTTTTTTCTGTGGCCAGATTGCTATGCTTTCCTCTCTTGCTGAAAAATGGATTTCCTGACCATTTCTAGTGAAAAGCAATTGTGTGAAGCAATTTTATCTTGGATTTCCGCAAGTAGGCAATCCTGTGAACAATCAGTCTCCAACTCAGCAGATAACCAACTCTCCCTTCTTAGCAAGGTGCACCTTTCTGCAACATGAGTATTACCTGACTTGTGGCATCAAAGCTTGCTGTGACATTGGCATATTTATTGACTATGCACACACATTTTTAGTACAATTTGGTTGCAGATGTCTGGCCATGTTCATTGACATATATAATTTTCTTTTGCAGGTTAGGGTATGCCTTTTACCTTTAGGATTTGCAGCAGGTATGCCTCCTTGGTTTGGAGCACTTGTTTTATGCAATTTCATTTTTCATCTTTCTCTATATTACAATCCCCACACTTCTCTTTCATGCATTATGTTCTGACTCTTCAATCCTACTTTAGGTACAAAGAGAAACTGCTTTGAATTTGGGAACAATGCT
The DNA here is from genome assembly GCF_056163025.1 of Triticum urartu. Classification (NCBI taxonomy): domain Eukaryota; kingdom Viridiplantae; phylum Streptophyta; class Magnoliopsida; order Poales; family Poaceae; genus Triticum; species Triticum urartu. Next base: position 731,950,153 of record NC_141875.1, read on the forward strand.
GTATGTATGATTCTTAATCTGCTTAAGGACAGTTTGCAAACTCTACTGTATACAGTTACCGATGACAACTTGGATAGTTACCGTATTCGATTAACAGAATACTCCAAGGTTTTCCTCATACCCACTTCCGTGCATTATTGTTGCCGTATTAAATTTGAAACATCTAGAAATTGTGGTCTTTAAAAATGACTATTTTCCTCTTCTTGCTGCGCAAAATTATAATACTACGTTCCCAACTGAGTAACCATATCCAAACTGGGTACAACCTCTTCATAAATTTCCATCTTCGAACGACTATCCATTATATGGCACTTTTGAAAAGCTTTAGGTTGAATATAAATCTTCTTAGAAGCTTCATGTGATTCGATATGACAGTTGGAATAATCTTGTGCTGTATTCTGAATTTTACTTTGGTTCTCCCTTTTCCGGATATTATACACTACTTTTGAAGATGAGGACTTTGTTTTGCAGAAAATAGTACTTTCGGGATGTCCCCAGTTAACTACGCAATTCCTATACATATCGGCGCTCCCCACTGATCTAGATGCTGTATTTAAGAGAACTATAGTGAGCGATGTTAACGATGGATGTTTTAACCATTACAATGGGCTGGTGAAGAAGGCTAAAACCTTGTCATTTAGAAATGTACGCATTGTGGATCTCTCCAAATGTCCAAATGTACATTTTGGTGCAGCAATTTTATGGATGAAGTGGGCATTTCCAGAATTGAGGACGTTCATAGCTTCCTATTGTTTACTCTTTCAGTTTGAAGATTTGCAGTATTTGTTACTGAGATGTCCATGGATTAATGAAATCAATTTGAGTATCGATACAAGCGTTATACTATCCAAGTACTCGATTATATCTTCTAGATCTGAAGTACGGCGTGACATGAATCAAAATCTATCTAGCTATTACATGCAAAGTGGATTATATGGGACCTCAGTAAACCCAGTTTTCTCAAATATATCAAAATTGATACTGGAAGGCCGAAATGATATTACTGGTATGGGAAATGTCCTGTGATTTAAAAGTATGCATATTTTATTTGCGACCTTGTAACTGGGTTTCTTCTTATTTTGTGTCTGTCTTTGTGTACAGATATGAACTTGCTGGAGATATCCATGCTGAAAAGTTCTCTATGTTATATAAACATTAAACATTGCACCCTGTTGACAGACGATGGTATATCTACACTACTGTTGAATTGTAGAAAAATGCACTCGATGGTTCTTTCTTATACATCGTTTGGAAATCATTCAATTCAAACCCTATGCTCATTGGATCCTTCAGATAGCTTTTCTTACCATAAGGATGAACATGCTCATGTTATGGCATTTAGGTTGCAAGAATTGCATCTGGAAGGCTGTGAAGGTAATCAAATATTTAAATATCATACCTTTTGTTCCTTATCCAAGGTTCTGTTGCAACTGAGCAATAACTTGGCATGATTAATCTGGGTGATGTGAGTTCTTCTATTTATAGGTATTAGTTGTGCTGCTATGTCCCAGCTGGTGAGTAATATGAATATTGTGAAGTCCTTATGCTTAAGGGAGACATCACTTGCAGATGGTGCTCTCTGCAACTTTGTTGGCTCTTCACTTGAGTATCTTGATATTTCGGAGACTGTGGTATGATTTTTGTTTAAATTATATTTTATGTTCAATGTACTTGCCATGCTATATATCTTATACTCTTCTCCTGATTTTTTTTGAAAGAATGTCATTTTCCTAATAAATATTGTAATCTTCTTATGAACGAAACACTGTTTAGTTGATTGAACAAATATTGAGCTTGGAACTATAGACCAACAATATTACAGATTTTCCAAATATTTTTTATCAAGAACACATAACAAACTGGAGACCGTTTGAACGTAGGATTTTGAAGATAAACTTTTGTGCTTTTATATTTAAATGACAGGACTATATAAAGTGTGTTGCTCTGATGGCTGCAAAGGGCAAACTTTGAAAGTGCAGTGCTAGTTAACTGTTAATCAGTTCTTTTATTGTTATGGCATGGCAGAGCCATCACTGTGCACACTAATATGATAATATCTGGTTCTTATGTTTTTTTCCTGGGACGAAACTTACAGGTTTCTATGGTCTCATTGGCACCAGTTATACGAAGAAACTCTAATTTGAGCTGCTTGAAAACAGCTGGATGCCGTAACCTGCTGTTTGAACAGGGTGAGGTACAATCCACGAGTGGTAACAAGTATGGCAGGTTTCTTCAGGAGATAACCAGTACGTGCTATTTAGAGGATGTAGAAATGGGCTGGGCATTTTGCCCTGTTCGAGTTGATGACCTCATTCCTTCTTTTAGTAAAGTAAGGAGGATGACAGTTGGCCTTGGCACAACATTACCAGAGAATATCCTGCATGCTCTTCCTGAGATCTGCCCGTTTCTTGAGTCTTTGGTTCTTAGGTTTCAGGTGCGTCCCTCCTCTGTACTATTAAATAATATAACTACCTGTTCCTTTCACTGTATGATGATTGTATGATCTGCATCCAGGTAATCTCTGACAGAGTTGTAAGAAATCTATTGGAATCATCAACAAATCTTCAGGTGCTCTGCCTGCACTATTGCCTCGGCAGTTTGACTTCATTTAGCTTTCAAACAATGGCACCAGCGTTAAGAATATTACGGCTCCAGTGGGTTACTCCATGGATCACAAATGATGATTTGACAATTCTTACACAGAATTGCAATTTAGTTGAACTTTCGCTGTCTGGTTGCAAACTCCTTGACTCCAGTAAGTTTACTTCAAGTTCATTATATGAATCCATTTGTTATTTCGTTGATTTGAGTTTTTCCTTGACCCACAGGCTCTCAAGAGATAATCTCTTCTGGGTGGCCAAACTTGGCATGTTTACAACTTGAGGTATGCATGAACTAACTGTGGATATTACATGGTGCACATGCGTAAAATTATATCCAAGGGTGCAAATCTGGAACCTTTAGGGTACCCTCTGACCCTACTTAGCTCAACCAATTGAACTAAAGTTTCAAAAATGAAGTGAATTCTGAAAATATAGTTCATTTGGTTGAACTAAAGAGGGTCGGAGGGTACACTCAAGGTTCCAAATTTACATGCCTACTTATATCTGTATGTGGGTCCTTTATATCTATAGTTTTATTTGGACATGGGAACTGTGGATTTCTCTGCTAAATCCCGTCTCTTATGGACCTCATGTTTGTTGATATACAGGAATGTGGTCAGATAACACTTGATGGGGTTGATTCTATTTTAGATTGTAAAGCTTTGGAAGAAGTCTTACTTAGGCACACCGTGAGTATGAAAAACTCTATACCTATGTTCAATCGAGCCATTACAACTAATAATCCAGCGGAAGAAACAAGAATTTTACCCTCAAAGATTCAATTATCCTCGTAACCAGCTTAAAGTAGTTCGAAGTGTAAAGAGTTTATTTTCTTCTTCTGAATCTTGAAAATGAAAACTGCAGGGTAGAGGTATTGGAAGAACCATTATAACAGATGCTATCAGAGAGGTGGGTACCTACATCCATCTGCCTTCTCCAATGTACAACACATTCAGCCTTTGCACCACTGCAACCCATCACTAATTTGCTCCCCCTCACAGCTGCCGCTCCTAAGGAAGCTGGCGCTGGATCTCTGCGATGCGTCCGAGGGCGGCTACGACACCCCAAACGTGAGAACTACTATGCCCCCAAAAGATTTCGCAAAGCAAGCGACCCGGTTAGATTCAGAGAGGAGAGGATCTATGTGCTGACATGTTTTGCCGCTGTTTTCGAAGGTTCCGGAGGGGAAGATGATGAGGAGCGTGAGGATGAGCAGGTGCAAGAAGTCGGCGGCGGCGGGGAGGTCGTGCTTCGGAGAGGCGCCCCCCTCGAGCTCGATCCCGAAGCCGGTGCAGCACAGGGAGACCATCGTGCTGGAGTGGAGCAGCCGGCAGCTGACGACCACCGTAGTGGAAGAAAGACTCTAGTCATGTAACGGAATTTCTTTCTTTTGCGAGAAAGACTGTAGAACAGTTTGTTTTTGTTTACATAATTTTTCTGAGGAATGTCCAAGTAGAGAGGTGTTCTGCAATTTATATAGGGAGAAAAGGAATCATCCAATTATTTAACTGAGAAACCGGGAAAATGAAACAGAAGTGTTTTGTGACGTTGTTTTGAAGGTTTTTATAATAATATGAATGGCATGGTTTTTTACAGATATGTTAACCTAGACGCATGTTAGCTAAGCTTTACCTGAAATATCATCATGTAGATGACAACCATGCATTTTTTTTACGTTATTGATATACAAAAGGAAACATGTCGATAAATGTACTATGCTGGTGAGACACAGTAAGGTATATATACACGGGATTTGAAACATCACAAAAGGAGCTGGTTTGCCCGAGTGGTTAAGGGGGAAGACTTAAGATCTTCTGCAGTCAAGCTGCGCGTGGGTTCGAACCCCACAGCCAGCACTCCGCCGAATTTTCTTTTTATAATCTTTCTGTTTCTCTATCTTTTTTATTAAATGACCATTGTCAATTTATTTCTCTCTTTTTTAGAAGACCACTATCAATAATTTATATTTTTTTTCTATGATTGAAGAGGAACACCTGAAGAAAAAAAAATACTCAATGGAGAGGATCACAAACACTCATCTCAACCCACCACACCAAAATGATGTGTGGCACTCCGGCCCTGATGTTTCTCGATGGCAATTTCAGTCATGTGAGGATGGCAAATTTCAGTCACACGCGACAAGTTTCTGTCAAAAATAAACTGAAGCATGAAAGTTGACATGCTTGCCAAGTAAAGTTTCCATCCTTGCATAACCAAACTTATCATCTAAAAGGTTCGTAGTTGCCATGTGTTTGTACCCGACGTGTGGCACTTTACAGGGTCCTAAATGTATAATTTTTTATGGATGGGGAAAATTGAGGACGCAATTAAAAGAAACTCCAAGGTGGTTCACAGAAACGGACTTCACCATATGTTCGGAGACATATTCGGACATTTTTGCGAACGCGGATAGAGGCGGAGGCCGTCCAACCGCAGTCACCAAATGTCTGCCCCTGGTTCGGCCTCCTCCATTTGACTTGCATATCTAGATCAATACTAATTTAAGCATATCTTTAATAATTGCCAACATATGTAATCATAGCCAAAAGGCATCGAATGTTCAATAAGTTTTTACATCCAATCGATTTCAAAAGTTGTCAGTCTGGTTGTCCATGCCAAAGGCCTCCTTCTTCAGATCCCAGCTCAGCTGTCGACCTCACTCTTCGGCTGGTCCGACACCCTCCACTTGCATGAAGCGCTTCAACAAGCCCGCAAAGTAAGCTAGGACAATCTTCGCGCATCGAGATCTAAGTCCAACGTCTAGGAAAACAATGGATGATCAACAAGTTGCAACAAGCCACAAATCGATCAAATGATGAACACATAGAGCAACAAGCCACAAAACTTATAAGCTCTTGGATTGGCGCTTCACATGGCCACCGGGGTTTCACTTGATTGTACCCCGCCGGTCTACATCCTAAGCACTCCGGGGTCTTGGGCCCATCGCCCGTTGCACTCCGGGTCGTTGCGTGCATGGCGGGTCTAGGCTCCACCACTACAAGGATGGTGCCGGTCCAGCCGTGCTGCAATGCTGAATTAGACGTCTGACAAAGCTTCGGCTGATACCATATGACGTCGAGGCCCATAACTATACCCGCGTGGTGGTTAGTGCGTAAGGGCCAGAGGCCAACTCAGAACAAATACCCAACCTTCAGTGTATTAGGAGCTCCCGAAGACGAGCAGAGACTCACGATCGATGTGACCCCGCCGCCCCGTCTCGTGGACTTACGACAAGGGCCTAGAATGCCGGTCGTGCCATGTAATTATCTCGCGGGTGCTCTCCGGGCCCGCCCGACTTTAACATCAACTCGTGGGTACCCCACAGGGCCGACCCGATTTCAACAGTGGTCTCAAGTAAATTTCAGGTAACCGTGTGTCCATAACATCAAGGGGGGATCCGAGGAACCACCCTCGATGGAATCCACTTGATGTAATCGTCAAGCTGAACTTAGGAGGAATCACCCTCGAGGTTCACACTTGAGGTGTTGCACGATAGAGTCGTATCGGGAGTGGTGAAAGAGGAATCACCCTCGATTACCACGACAGAATAGCTACACTACAGAGTCATCATCAGGAGTGCGTTATGAGGTATCACCCTCGACACTCGATAGTAGCTCTGCAGAGTCGAGAAACAAAAGGGGTGTGATGTGATGTGAGGTGCCGGGTCTGGTCGTCGATCACATTGATCTAGTTGTCGATGATGAAGCAGGGGCAACAAGGACAAGGTGGGGGTCACTGATGGATCACTAACCAACCTATACTAAGCAGTTTAGGATAAGCAGGTAGGTAACAATAGCAGGTACAAAAGCAGGCTATGCATCAGAATAGGAGCAATCAATTACAGTAGCAAAATCTAATGAAAGGAAGAGAGAGAATGGAATGCGTGATATCGGGATGATCAAAGGAGGGGCTTGCTTGGAAGCTCCACTGAAAGGGAAGAAGGGTCGTCGTCGACGTAGTCGATCACAGATTTACAGTGGCATCAATAGCGGTCTCGAGGTCTACCGGAGAGAAGAGGGGGAAGAAACAATAAATACAGAGCAAACAAGTGAAATACTATGCATGACAAGACAATAAGCCGCGCTAGGGGTGTTCTAACGCAGTGTTACACGATACCCGCGAAGGGAGATAACATCCGCGAAAGTTTTCCCGAAGATTGACATTTTTTGGACAGATGAATCATAGGAGGACGGTTGCATGTTCGCTATGCTAGGGATGTATGGCAGATGAACGCACTGCGTATTCACATCCGTCTCGCTATTCTGAGCAACTTTTATCTATAAAACTCTTTCATCCGAGTTATGGATTATTTTCTATGATTTATCGAAGTTTAAAGCATTTTCTGAAATTTCTGAATTTAGTATAAATTCAAAAATAAAAGGATAAAATGCTAAGAGTGTACCAAATAGTGTGTGTATGTGTATGACATGTGGGGATAGGGGGCTGAGTCAGCAGCCCAGCCTGCAACCAAAGTTTGACTATTGACTGGTCAAACTGACCAGTGGATCCCCACTGTCAGTGTGACAATTTCTTAACAGGTTCTATTTATTTAAAATAGTCCAATGAGTCAGGGGGCCGTTATGTCAGTGACCTATTTAACTAACAATTTATTTAATGTCATTTTAATCAGTGGAGGGGGCCCACATGTCATAGGGTTAGAGGGGGTTTAGTGTTAAATAGAGGGGGGTTAGTGGTTAACAGCCCGGGGTCCACATGTCAGTGGCCCAGGGCGCGGTGGTGCACCGGCGGCACCATGCCGGCAACCAAGCACGCGGCGGAGGGTCCGGAGCTCGCCGAGAAGAACCCTACAGGGGGCCAAAACGGGCGCAGGAGGGTGCATTCGACAACGGGCTGAGCCGTACATCCATTCGCGGCGTCAGTGGGGGCTGGAACGGGCTGCACCGTCGGCGACGTCGAGCGCGGTGGCCGCGGGCGTCCGTGCGTATGCGGATCCGTGGCCACGAGGCTTGGAGAGGCGTGCGCGTGCATGCATTCGACTCTTGGGAGCACTAGGAGTTTGCTGCGGGGTTCGGACGCGAGCTGCGGGGCTTGTGGCTACGACAACGTTGCTATAGACGGCGGCGAGCTTGCGGGCACGGCGGCGGGGCTAGCCGCGATAGGAAAATGTAGGGGGTAAAGGGGAGCGTGCGTGTCTGCTCACAGCATCGACGAGGAGGCCTGGGGACGCCGGAGGAGCTCGAGGTGGCGCGGATCGACGCGGTGGCCGCTGGAGCCCGAGGAGGAAGTTGAGGTTGGGGTGGCGTCACGGGGCCGTCCGGCGCCGTGTGGCTCGACGTAGACGATGAGGACGACGCTACGGTGCTCCTGGACTCGTCGGCGAGGCAAGGGGTGGACGGTGGCCGCGGGCTTCACCGGAGCGAGCCCGTGGCGGTGCTCGGCAAGGAGGGATCTGGCGAGGGGGAGGGGATGGAGCGAGAGGGTGTGGGGGAGAGGGGGCAAGTGGGGTGAGTGGGAGCAGGGGCCGAGGCGCCAGGGGGGAGGTGGAGGCCTTATCCACGCCGGGGCGGCGACGGTGAGGTGGGTTCGATGGGGACGCGACTCGGGCGCGCATTGGGTCGGGTGAACAGAGAAGACGGCCGGAGGGAGAAGATGGGATGGGCCTGGTCGGGTGGGCCGAGGCCCAGGGGGTGCAGGGGGCTTTTTCTTTCTTTAGCTATAGCCTTTTCCTTTTTCATTTTATTGCCTCTGTTTTCTTTTATTTTAGGGCACTAAGACACTTTATAAAAAGTTGGTTCACCACCAATATTAACAAGTGAATATTTGTCACATGATCAACATTTTAGTTTTCATTTTTGTGAACTTTTGAATTTCACTTAGTAATTGAATTTGAATTTGAACCGGATTGGATCTAAGCAGGATTTAGCAACAGTAAAAGCGATGACATGGCATCATTAGCATAGGATTACTGTAGCTTTAATTATCCGGCGTCACATGAACCATGCCAATCAATCTTCCGCCGGCTTCACCATCTAGAGCAGAGAAAGCATCCGCTCTGTCGAGTAACCTTCATGTTATCTTCAGGTCTTGAACACGAACTGAACGGCTCCATGAAGCCCTATGCTTCTACTGCTGTACATACAATGGAGTTGAACCGGAGTTCATAATAAGTAAGAGTGAAGAGACGTTTAAATAGCTGAATTTACCTGGGGCAGACGGCCGACGATCTTGCGGAGGTACCACTTCTGCACGAGGACGGTGGGGCACTGCTCGTTGGTGTACATGAGGCCGCCGAAGCTTCGACTAAGGCGACATGTGCGAGCTCCTAGAGTGCTTGTGGAGTGACCTCATCGCTCTCGATCGTGTCAGACCTGAAGTTGACGGCGGCAGGGGTGTAATCGTCGCCATCGAGAAGTCACTGCTAGATAAATGAGCCCGTAAGTGCTGCCGTCTCAGGGTTGCCTCGCGAGGGCTGGGCTTGGTGTGGTGAAGACTGAAGAGAGAGAAGGGCTACTGGGCGAAGTCGCGATTGGGCGTAAAAATTGACCGGGAGGAAATAAACCGGCTGGGACGTGGTTTGACATAGGAAAAAAAATCGTCCGTGGGGATTGGCGATGTGGATCGACTGACCTAAGCACTGAGGCATTAGGAGTAGAGACAAAAGGCAAATATCAAGGAATTAGAAAAGTTTGGATTTAGAATTGATTGATTGTCATGAAACTGAATTTATTGATCGGTAACGTGCTACCATTTCTTACCCATTTGTAACATGTCTAGTTAGGAAATTTGGAAAAGTTAGGAACATTTTTACTTTGAGGGTAAAAAAACCAACATGAGGAGATATGATGGTGGGAATAAACCAGATGAAAATAAACTAGGTGAAATATAACCAGATGAAAAAATTATAGACGCAATCCTACCAACTGCTTCATTAAGAGTAGAGAATAGTTTTTTTAGAAGAACTACATCTCTGCAGTCATTTTTGCTTTAAGACAATGATCATTATCTACTGCTTACTATCAATGTTACTCCGTTCTTATAAGTACATGCTTTGCAAGTGCTCCATTCCTGTCTTTCTGAGGAGTCAACAGATCCTCATTATCGGGGACATTGATTCATTTAATATCTCTGAAAATCTACTAAGTTAGCATGTGTTGGTACGGCTTACTCCCTCTAATAATTTTTTAAAGGCTCCCTCTGATAGTCCTTGTACATCTATTTCTTTTTTTGCCAGATTTACTGCAAATGGGAATAAAACGGTCGGTCTGCTAGTAATTAGTAAGAGTGGCAGATAAGCTCGGCCCACAAACGGCATGACCCGTTTACTGCTCTCTCTCTCTCTCTCTCTCTCTCTCTCTCTCTCTCTCGCAGATTAGCCTCACAAAAAAATCTAAGTACTCTCGGCTATTAATGGAAAGATACAAAATCATTCCAATTTTCATGCATCACTCCGCACGATTAAAAGAGACAAAAGGAAGAAATCTGTCGACAGATATATAGCAAACCCCTAAAATAAATTTCCCATATAAAGTATATATGCCTAGATCCATTACACACATGATCTTTTTCTTGCGTGGAACATACTCCATAACCATGAATCACACGTCAATTAATAAACTTGATCTTACTATTTCATACGCAAATTTCCATTTAATGTTTGGAAACGTACTCCTACAATCTAACAATAGGAAATAAATCCCACAAAGGACAACTTCCTAACGGCGCATTTGTATTTTGCTACCAAATTTATTTAATCATTCCAATTTTATTGCTTGATGTTTTCTGCACGGGGCTGTATTCTCTCGATCTGTCTAGCTATATATATATGTATGAGTCAGGTATTGATACCTCATACCTAGCAATTCCGGCCTGTAGTAGAAGAAATATTTCTCATCCACAACCATCATTAACGTAGGATGGACAAGTACGCCATTCACATCCTTGCAGTAGCTCTTCTGTTGCATCTCGTATGCTATGCTTCTGTTGTGCAATGTAAGAGCACGGTTATTTCTCTGGCCCTTCTTTTATTTCCTGTTAGACTTTTGGCTTGTTTGTTTACCAATTCAGAATTATTTGCATAACAATGTTTCATTTGTTATTCCATAGGCCGAACCATCGCCGACATGGACAATGAGAAGGTCAAACTACCATATGGGTTGTGCGGCGTAGAAAAGTGGTGCACCGGTGCTTGCTTCTGTTGCTTCACAACTCCGTATTGCTACAGTTCAAAGGATGAGTGCCTGCAAAACTGTAAAAATTCCGGGCCTTCAAAAAGAATTCTAGCGGCGAAGAAAACCACTCCTTTACCTGATTCTTTTCCAGCATAGTCAAATTGTTTTTCATATTAATCTGTCCCAGCATGTAATGCCTTATGCGAGCAAAAAAACAGTTTGGAATAAGAGTATTACCTTAAGCTAGCAATACTATGCTTTTGTGCGATAGGTGCCACATCAAAATTGTGCATTGGGTATTCGAACATCAAACCACCTTTTTCATACATATATTTGGTCCACATGCAAGTGTGTTCGTGTTCTGACCCTCTCCCGCGTTACTCTTTTTGCCAAATTTATAAACAGCACACAAGTTGGATGTAGAAACCGTCTGCGATTGAGTATGCAACAGACACGGTTCGATCAGACTACCCTTGTGCCACGCCCGTGCCCTACTCACATCAGCACAGTAGATTGGGCTCCATGAGGCTTGCCTCCCGCTCTCAAAAATATCTACTGCCTCGTAAGCTCGAAAATATCTACTGCCTGAAAGGTTTTAACGTTTGATAGCACACGATTAGTATGTGCGGACCGTGTGCGATGTCTGTTACTCCCGCTCTGCTGCATCCCTTGATTCAAATTTTCAGTAGCCCCGGCCTTTTACTCCCGCCTCCGCATCCCTCACAATCTCAAAAATATCTGCTCGCTCTTGATTCAAATTTTCAGTAGCCCCGCCTTGTTACTCCCGTCTCTGCATCTCTCGCAATCTCAAAAATATCTACTCGCCCTTGATCCAAAATTTTCAGTAGCCTGGAATTTTACTCCCGCGTAGTAAAATTTTCAATTGCCGCGGGATTTCCTCAAACACCACCTTGCCCCCCCCCTCCACACACTCCCCAAAACCTCCGCTCACACAGACACACACCACCCCTCCCTCGCTCGAAACCATTGGTAGGTCGCCGCCATCGCCGCCGCGGCCGCTGCCTCCATCCTCAACCTCTGCCTGTGTGCCGGGGAGCTCGAGGAGCCAATGGCCCAAAAGAGGTTTATCGCGACCTCTTCGCCCGACGCCGGCGAGGTGGCCACCGATGTGTCCCCGTCGTCCTCTGCGGGCTCTTTATCGATCCGCCGTCGTCGGTCGCCCGATCCGCCCGCCGCCGCGCCCCTACGGTTCTAGGACTTCTCTGTCCACCCTCGGGCCCGGCCGCCGACGAGGTCCTACCCGGGGCTCCGGCAGCGGCGGTGGGGGACGTGGGTCGCCGAGATTATGGATCAGGAGACCCACACTCATCGGTGGCTCGGTATCTACCACACGGCCGAGCACGCGGCCATGAAGTACGGCCATTGGCAGGTCCGCTACCAGGGCGCGGCGGCTAGGCTCAGTTTCTCCTACGGCACACGTCCGGTACCTCGTTCCGCCGGAGCCAGGGGTGGTGAGCTCGGCTATGGCGCGGGAGGACCGCGAGGCATGGGAGCGCCTCGAGGCCGAGGCCACCGACGAGGCCTACATGCAAGAGCTTCGCCGGCAGCACCCGGAGCTCGTGGAGTTGGAGCGGGTGATCTTTGCCGGCGCGGAGGGCGGCGAGGTTATCGTGCTCTCCTCCGATGACGAGGTCGAAGGAGGCAAGGACGGTGGCGCGGAGGGCGTCGAGGTGGGCGGCGAGTGCGAGGAGATCGACGTCGACGAGTGGAGGAGTGTCTTCCCCAACGACCCCGACGACGGCACCGGTCCGGACCCGACTCGCGGCACACCGTACCTGACGAGGAAGGATTGGATCGACCTCCATTTCGATCAAAAGTAGTTTAGTTTAGTTTAAATTTATGTTTTATGTTCGGTTATGCGAAACTATCTATGTTTATGTTTGAATGCATGTGATACGTCCATTCTGCACCATGTTTTTCTACTGTTATTTATGATGTTTTATGCATAATAATGCTTTTTGGAGTAACTCTAATGCCTTTTCTCTCATAATATGCAAGGTTCACACAAAGAGGGAGAATTCCGGCAACTGGAAATCTGGACCTGAAAAAGCTACGTCAGGCTACCTATTCAGCACAACTCCAAATGAGCTGAAACTTCACGAGGATTTTTTATGAAATAAATAAGAATTATTGGAGCAAATAATGACCGGAGGGGCCCCACCAGATGGGCACAACCCACCTTGGCGCACCAGGGAGCCCAAGCGTGCCCTGGTGGGTTGTGCCCTCCTCGGCCCATCTCCGGTGCCCCTCTTCTGGTATATAAGTCATTTTGACCTAGAAAAAAATAAGAGGAGGACTTTCGGGACGAAGCGCCGCCGTCTCGAGGCGGAACTTGGGCAGGAACACTTTTTCCCTCCGGCAGAGCGATTCCACCGGGGGAACTCCCCTCCCAGAGGGGGAAATCATCGTCATCATCATCACCAACAACTCTCCCATCTTGGGAAGGGCAATCTCCATCAACAACACCATCTTCTCTCAAACCCTACTTCATCTCTTGTGTTCAATCTTTGTACCAGAACTATAAATTGGTGCTTGTGGGTGACTAGTAGTGCTGATTACATCTTGTAGTTGATTACTTAATGGTTTATTTGGTGGAAGATTACATGTTCAGATCCATTATGCTATTTAATACCCCTCTGATCTTGAGCATGATTATCATTTGTGAATAGTTACTTTTGTTCTTGAGGTCGCGAGAGAAATCTTGTTGCAAGTAATCATGTGAACTTGATATGTGTTCGATATTTTGATAGTATGTATGTTGTGATTCCCTTAGTGGTGTCATGTGAACATCGACTACATGACACTTCACCATACTTGGGCCTAAGGGAATGCACTGTGGAGTAGTTATTAGATGATGGGTTGCGAGAGTGACAGAAGCTTAAACCCTAGTTTATGCGCTATTCCGTAAGGGACTGATTTGGATCCAAAAGTTTAATGCTATGGTTAGATCTATTCTTAATACTTTTCTCGTAATTGCGGATGCTTGGGAGGGGGTTAATCATAAGTAGGAGGTTTGTTCAAGTAAGAACAACACCTAAGCACCGGTCCACCCACATATCAAATTATCAAAGTAGCGAACACAAATCAAACCAACATGAGGAAAGTGACTAGATGAAATTACCGTGTACCCTCAAGAACGCTTTACTTATCATAAGAAAACGTTTTGGCCTGTCCTTTGCCTAAAAAAGGATTGAGCTACCTTGCTGCACTTTTGTTACCATTACCGTTACTTGCTCGTTACAAATTATCTTGCTATCAAACTACTCGTTACTTATAATTTCAGTACTTGTAGACGTTATCTTGTTGAAAACCGCTTGTCATTTCCTTCTGCTCCTCGTTGGGTTCGATACTCTCACTTATCGAAAGGACTACGATTGATCCCCTATACTTGTGGGTCATTCAGGCTCTTTTCTAACGCCGTTTCCGGGGAGTGAAGCGCTCTTGGTAAGTGGAAATCGGTAAGGAATTATTACTATGTCCTGGAATTTATTGTCACTTGTTACTATGGAGAACAATCCTTTGAGGGGTTTATTCAGGGTATCTTCACCTTGACCGGAACCACAATTAATACCCCCAACCTACTGCACCTATTGAAAATATTGGTTATGAAATTCCATCGGATATGATAGAATAACTGCTAGCTAATCCTTATGCAGGAGATGGAACTGAAGATCCTGATATGCACTTGATATATGTGGATAAAATTTGTGGAATATTTAAGCTTGCAGGTTTATCCGGAGATGAAGCTAAGAAGAAGGTTTTCCCTTTATCTTTGAAGGGAAAAAACATTGGCATGGTATAGGATATGTGATGATATTGGATCTTAGAATTGGAATCGATTGAAATTGTAATTTCACCAAAAAAAATTATCCTATGCATCTAGTTCATCGTGATCGGAATTATATATATAATTTTTGGCCTCGTGAAGGAGAAAATATCGCTCTAGCTTGGGGGAGGCTTAAGTCAATGTTATATTCATGCCCTAATCATGAGCTCTCAAGAGAAATTATTATTCAGAATTTTTATGCTCGGCTTTCTCATGATGATCGATCCATGCTCGATACTTCTTGCACTGGTTTATTTATGAAAAAGACTATTGACTTCCGGTGAGATCTTTTAGAAAGAATTAAACGCAACTCTGAAGATTGGAAACTCGTCGAAGGTAAAGAGTCAGGTATTAAGATCAAGTATGATTGTGTTAAATCTTTTATGAATACCGATGCTTTTCAAAAGTTTAGCACTAAATATGGATTTGACTATGAGATAGTAGCCTCCTTTTGTGAATCATCTGCTACTCATGTTGATCTCCCTAAGGAGAAGTGGTTTAAATATTACCCACCCATCAAAGAAGAAATTAAAACTCCATATAAGAGGGAGCAAAAGAAAGACTCCATAAAAGGAGGAAAAGGAAGACTCCATAAAAGGAGGAAACATGCACACACACATTAATCCGGATTGAAGGCTTTGTATGGATGAAAATTGTGTGAGATTGACATGCATGCATTGATGATTGACACATCAAAGAAAAGAAAATGGAGGAGGCCCGAGCTTTACATGGCTGGTAATCAAGAGGAATTTATTTCATCAGAGATGAGAGAAGAAAGTGGAGCTCATGCATTGCATGGGTCCGGCTAATTACGCATGCATCAATAGAGAAGGGCAATTAAGCGGGATTGTAGGAGGCACGCATGCATTAAAATCAAAAAAATACCTCCCTATGAGTCTAGCGGAAGCACGCCAAGATACCAGTTGCCGCTATTCTTTTTATTGGAAAAGTCGAATCATCGTGTTGCAAAGCCAGAAGGACGACGTTCGATGGTATTTCAAGTTAGAAGGACGACGTTGCAAAGCAGACCACATGAACACTGCAAGGATGACCGACGTTGATGTAAAGCCAGATGCATATCGTTGCGGCGTTGCTGAAAATTGGACCCGTGAATTTATAAAGCTAACTGAGTGTAGATTTTAATATTTTGTAGAAGTAAGTTTCCGCACTATAACGTCAAGGCTCGCTTTGTGGTAAATGCACTGATGATATACATTTGTTCTACATCCCGGTGTATGTCTCACTACCTTGCACTGTCCGATGCTATCATGTTGCGTTGATGGATGTTTTCATGAAGACGTCAATTTTCTCTCCTGTTGCAACACACGGGCCCTTTTGCTAGTATGTAATCATAACCAAAAGGCATCGGAGGTTCAATAAGTTTTTACATCCAATCAATTTCAAAAGTTGTCAGTCTGGTTGTCCATGCCAAAGGCCTCCTTCTTCAGATCCCAGCTCGGTTGTCCATGGCAAATACCTCACTCTTCGGCTGGTCCAACACCCTCCACTTGCATGAAGCGCTTCAACAAGCCTGTTGTCGGTGTCAAAACCGGTGGATCTCGGGTAGGGGGTCCCGAACTGTGCGTCAAGGTCGGATGGTAACAGGAGACAAGGGACACGATGTTTACCCAGGTTCGGGCCCTCTCGATGGAGGTAAAACCCTACTCCTGCTTGATTAATATTGATGATATGGGTAATACAAGAGTAGATCTACCACGAGATCAAGGAGGCTAAACCCTAGAAGCTAGCCTATGGTATGATTGTGTATGATGATGGTTCTCTCCTACGGACTACAACCTCCGGTTTATATAGACACCGGATAGGGTTAGGGTTACACAGAGTCGGTTACAATGGTAGGAGATCTTGAGTATCCGCATCGCCTAGCTTGCCTTCCACGCCAAGAAAAGTCCCATCCGGACGCGGGACGAAGTCTTCAATCTTGTATCTTCATGGTCCAGGAGTCCGGCGAAGGTATAGTCCGGCTACCCGAACACCCCCTAATCCAGGACTCCCTCAGTAGCCCCCGAACCAGGCTTCAATGACGACGAGTCCGGCGCGCAAATTGTCTTCGGCATTGCAAGGCGGGTTCTTTCCCGAATTCTATGTACCTGTACGAATAATGTCTGATTTTTATAGCGCTCCTCGGCTTCTGCGCCCAATAATGGTTGTCTTCCACGTGCTGAACGAATGCGAAAAGCCCAGGGCGTTCTTACATCCACACCCCTAGCCATACAAATGAGCCGCCTATTTAACGGCATGGGTATTTAGATCCGAACCGCATCTTCTCCTCTCCGCGAGTTATCATCAGAGCTTTCCCAGCTAAGGTCCATTCCAACATGGCCAGCCGCCGCAGCTCCTCCCCTCGCCCCTCCGGTCCTAAGCCCGGGGATTGGGAGAGTTGCACCATTCCGCATAGCGAGTTAGTGTCGCTTCAGGCCAAGGGATTCCTCCCTCAGGCATACATGGTCCCGGTCTGAGCCGGTCTCGCCACCTACCGTGGCGGAAAACAAGCGGAGAACACCCCCAATCCTTCTAATGGAGAACGGGTGTGCCTTGTTCCCTATCTGATAAGGGGACTAGGATTTCCAATCCACCCATTTCTCCGCGGGCTTCTGGAGTTCTACGGCCTCCAGCTGCATCATCTCACGCCTGGCTCCGTGTTACACATTGCGGGCTTCGTTGCCCTTTGCGAGCTATTTTTAGGCGTCGAGGCTCATTTCGCGCTGTGGAAGAAGATATTCTGCCTGGTGCCCCGTTCTCAAGAAGGGTCTATATACCAAGTGGACGGAGCCGAAGTATGGCGCATCGCCGGGACCGGATATCTATCCGGAACCCCGAAGAAGGCATCCGAGGACTGGCCTTCGGAATGGTTTTACATAGACGACGTCCCACTGCCGGACCCTATCCGGGCCGCTCTCCCTGAGTTCAACAGTGCTCCCTTGAAGAAACGCTTGAGCTAGCGCCCACGGAGCTCTCAGAGAGAAAACGACAGGGACGTCCTTTACCTGATGGGCCCTCGATCCGGACTCTGAAGAGGATCCGGACATATCGGTGGAGCTTATCGACGGGGTGTTTCATCAGCTAAGCAAGGACAACACCTTGGTCGCTATTGTCGCAGATTACCCCGGGTTAATCCCGGCCTCCCAGGTGACAGAAACCGGAGTCTTTATTCCCTTGAAGGGGATTCCATTTTCCTGTATTCCTGCGTTTCTAACAACAACCGTGTTTCACAGGGGAGATTCCCGAGGCGGGAAGGCGAACCTGCGGCGGCTAGCCCACGAGGGGCCGCAGGGCCCCGTGGGGAAAAAAGAGATGCAGTCCGGACCGAGATGCCGGTGCAAAGGTAACACATTCTCCGTTTCCGCGGTATTATTCCGCCAGGGCATATTAACGTTTGTGCCTTTTTCAGGACGAAGAGACCTCGCCGGACTATATCCGGAGAGGATGCCAATCGCGCTTCCACCAGCCAGGTTCCAGTGACCGGCGAGGAAACGGAGGCGAGCACAAGGTGTGCACCGGGCGCTCCTCCGACAGAGGATGCGGACAGGTTGTCTGCCACAAATTCTGAAGTGGAGAGTGCCATGAACCACAGGCGTCGCCGGACAATTTTACGCGACGCTTGTTTCTCCCAAGAGGCTTTAGATGCCTTTAATTCGGGAGATGCGTACCTCCGTGCCGCTCAAGATGGTTTAGCCAGAGCCACAGAGCAGTATGTGAAAGACATACGGGTAAGAAAATTTTGGTTAAATATATATATACCAGTAGCCCCCGAGACTTGAAACAGTTAAAGTAACTGATTTAAGGATCATATAACATGCATGTTCTTACCGAGAAGAACACCATGCTGTCCCAGGAGCTAGAAAAGTGCAAGGCCCAACTAGAGGCCGCACTAGCCGCAGCAGGGGAGCCTAAAGGGACCCCCTCAGGTAAGATACACTTTGAAATATTAGTATTGTGCAAATCTGGAGAAGCAAATCTGACAATTGATGTTGCAGATGGCGTCGGACTTGATCCGGAGAAGCAACAACTCTTGTGCCGGTTAGAGGCCGGTGAGAGTACGTTGACAAAGGTGAGGCGAGAGAAGAATGATCTCCAGGATGCCAACACCAAGCTGGATGTTGAACTTAAGGACGTTCGTGGCCAGCTGTCAGACTCCACGAAGGAGAATCAGCGGCTTCGATGTGGCATATTTAGTAAGTGCTTGAACGAACTTTGAAAAATGAGTTCGGCGAGGAAGTCGAATAACAGAGTATTGTCTGTAGGTATGCTCATAGGTCGTCCTGCAGTGGAGATGCCCGGTTCTAGGGTGACCTTTTTCCCGAACTCCTGCAACTGCACGAGCGAATTCGGCAGGTAATGCAAGGCGTTGCCCAAGCCTTATGGCCTGCCCACTCCACGCCCGATAGCCTTGGAGAGCTTGCGGAGAAGCTGAAGGGAGCTCGGCGGCGCTTCCGGTTGTGGAAGGTATCGGCCTGCCGACAAGGCGCTAGAGAGGCCTGGGCTATGATGAAGACCCGTTTTACGAAGTCTGGCCCAAACCATATGGCCGAGGTCGGACCGATGGGGCCTGACGGGAAGGAGATCCCTGTAAGCTTAGTGTACGACCAAGTGGAATTGGCCGCAAAGTATTCCCAGCAGGACTGTAAATTAGACAGCCTGTTAGATGGTATAGAGGAGGAATACAATCAGTCGAAATGACTATGTAATTTTGAATTGACATATGTAATGCCTTCTAGCCGGATTGTAGATCGTTTGTCGTTGCCGACCTTTTCGCTTCAACCTCGGGACCTGACTGTCCGGAGTGTGTCCGAATACCATAGCGGTTATACAAGAACCGTGGTATGCGTGGAGACCAGGCGTATGGGTCATTAGTGCTTTATCAGACAAGTGCCCAACTAGTTATGTTATATTACATGGTTAGTAAGAAACATCTTCCAGAGAGAATAGTTCCGTTAAGGGTTCCTTTTGCTGGGGAGGCATGCCCTAAAGTGCATGTCCGGACTGCGTGAAAGAAACGCAGAAAAAGCATCTGGGGGCGCATGAAAATTAATAAAAAGATCATCTTTATTCCACCGACCGAATATTCCCTTAAGAACGCTAGCTTTCGGCTTCACCCAGTCTGAGGTACACATCCGGCTGACCCGGCAGTAACAATCGCAGAGGTGCTCCCTTTACCACCTAGCCGAACAATCGGGAACGTAGGGGTAAGCACAGGAGCCAGGCAACCCAGCTTGGCCAAAACTTAAGTCATATCGATGCATATAATGGTGAAAAAAAGGTACATGCGGAAGTTTAACACATGTGTGGGGCATGAAGCCCGTATAAATAAGCTTCTGTTAAAGAAGCCCCCAGGTTAAATGAGCGCGAGTGCGCGTCATGTAGTGAGCCTTTTAAGGGCTATAAAGGAAAAAGAGGGGAAGGAGAGAAATATAAGACAGAAAAATGTAAAAAATGGACAGGGGAAGGAGACGAACACGGAGTCCGGCGCTAGGCATAGAATCTTCGGAGACGTGTGGCGTTCCACGGGTTCGGCTCGAGTCGGTTATCCGACGCATCTCGCAGGCGGTACGCTCCACCAGTCAGGACTTGGTCGATTATAAATGGACCTTCCCATTTGGGCTTGAGTTTGTCCTTTTTCTTATCCGGCAGGCGTAGAACTAGTTCGCCAACATTGTAATTTTTGGCCCGTACTGCTCTGCTTTGGTATCTTCGGACCTGTTGTTGATAAAATGCGGAACGGGCTTTTGCCACGTCACGCTCCTCCTCCAAGGCGTCCAGGCTGTCCTGCCGATCGAGCTCGGCTTCTCTTTCTTCATACATGCGCACTCTAGGTGAGTCATGAATTATGTCGCAGGGCAGAACTGCCTCTGCGCCGTACACCATAAAGAATGATGTGTATCCGGTGGTGCGATTTGGCATGGTCCGCAGCCCCCAGAGTACGGAGTCGAGCTCCTCTACCCAGTGCGTGTTAGATTCCTTGAGGGACCGCACTAGTCTGGGTTTGATGCAGCTCATGATAAGACCGTTTGCCAGTTCGACATGGCCATTGGTTTGTGGGTGATAGACTGAAGCATAGTCGAGCTTGATGCCCATGTTTTTGCACCACAGTTTTACCTCGTCGGCTGTAAAATTTGTACCGTTATCGGTTATGATGCTGTGGGGGACGCGGTAACGGTGTACAACCCCGGATATGAAGTCTATCATGGGTCCGGATTCAGCCGTTTTGACAGGCTTGGCTTCTATCCATTTGGTGAACTTGTCCACCATGACCAGTAAGTATTTTTTCTTATGGGTTCCACCTTTAAGGGGTCCGACCATGTCAAGCCCCCAGACCGCAAAGGGCCAGGTGATGGGTATAGTTTGGAGTGCGGTGGGTGGCATATGGCTTTGGTTGGCAAAAAGTTGGCAACCAACGCATCGTTGGACTAGGTCCTGAGCGTCTGCCCGGGCCGTCGGCCAATAGAAGCCTGTGAGGAAAGCCTTGCTAACAAGGGACCGAGCAGCAGCGTGATGGCCACCGAGTCCGGCGTGAATTTCAGCCAGAAGATTCCGCCCTTCCTCTCCGGAGATGCACCTTTGAAGGACTCCGGTAGTGCTTTTCTTATAAAGCTCCCCCTCATGGACTTTGTAGGCTTTAGATCGCCGCACTATGCAGCGGGCCTCATTTTGGTCCTCTGGGAGTTCCTGCCTAGTAAGGTAGGCTAGGAATGGTTCTGTCCATGGGGCGATAACCACCATTATTACATGGGCTGAAGGTGTAATTTCGTTGGCAGGACCTCCAATTATGTCAGGTTGTTCGGCGTCGAGTGGTTCGGCTGTGTCCGGGCTGTTAATTGCGGGTTCCCCCTCCCATGTTACGGATGGCTTGAACAATCTTTCCAAAAAGATGTTGGGGGGGGGGGCACTGCATCGCGTTTTGCTCCGATGCGTGCCAGGACGTCCGCTGCTTGATTATTTTCGCGGGCTATATGGTGAAACTCCAGCCCTTCGAACCGAGCTGACATTTTTAGGACGGCGTTGCGGTAAGCTGCCATTTTTGGATCCTTGGCGTCGAAGTCGCCATTTATTTGGGAGATCGCGAGGTTCGAATCCCCGCGTACCTCTAGGTGTTGAATGCCCATGGATACTGCCATCCGGAGACCATGTAGGAGGGCCTCGTATTTGGCTGCATTGTTGGAGTCCGTGTACATAATTTGGAGTACATATTGGACTGCGTCTCCTATGGGGGACGTCAAAACGACGCCAGCCCCCAGTCCGGCCAACATTTTGGAGCCGTCGAAATGCATGATCCAGTTTGAGTATGTGCCGTACTCTTTAGGGAGTTCGGCCTCCGTCCATTCTGCGACGAAGTCGGCCAATACTTGCGATTTTATAGCTCGCCGTGGCTTATAGGTTATGTCGAATGGGAGGATCTCGATGGCCCATTTTGCGATCCGGCCTGTTACATCGCGGTTATTGATAATGTCATTGAGTGGTACTTCCGAGGCTACTGTAATTGAACACTCTTGAAAGTAGTGTCGTAGCTTCCGGGATGCCATGAATACTGCGTATGCAATTTTCTGATAGTGTGGGTACCGTGATTTGCATGGAGTGAGGACAGTGGACATGTAGTAGACCGGTTTTTGAAGGGGGAATTTGTGTCCGTCCGTTTCCTGCTCGACGACGAGCGCTGCGCTGACAACTTGATGGGTTGCTGCGATGTACAATAGCATTGGCTCGCCGGTGTTTGGCGCGTCCAGGACTGGGTTTGTTGCCAATATGGATTTTATTTCATCGAGTCCGGCCGTGGCGGCATCCGTCCACTCGAAGTGTTCGGTGCGCCGTAAGAGGCGGTAAAGGGGCAGCGCCTTTTCTCCCAGGCGGGAGATGAAGCGGCTTAGAGCTGCCACGCATCCGGTTAGTTTCTGTATTTGTTTGAGGTCTTTTGGGACATCCAATTGTGAAAAAGCTCGGATCTTGGCTGGATTTGCTTCGATTCCTCTACCGGATACAATGAAGCCCAAGAGCTTTCCGGCTGGAACGCCGAAAACGCATTTTTCCGGATTGAGCTTGATGTCGTATTTTCGGAGGTTATCGAATGTAAGCCTCAAGTCGTCTACTAGAGATTCGACATGTCTTGATTTGACGACCACATCATCCACGTACGCCTCCACTGTTTTGCCGATCTGGTTTGCCAGACATGTTTGGATCATGCGCTGATATGTTGCGTCGGCGTTTTTTAGCCCGAAGGGCATTGTGTTGAAGCAGAATGGACCGTATGGTGTGATGAATGCCGTTGCGGCTTGGTCTGATTCTGCCATCTTGATTTGATGGTAACCGGAGTATGCGTCGAGGAAACACAATGAATCGTGTCCTGCAGTGGCATCGATAATTTGATCTATGCGAGGGAGGTGGAAGGGATCCTTTGGGCAGGCCTTATTAAGGTCTTTAAAATCGACGCACATGCGCCAGGATTTGTCCTTCTTTGGTACCATCACCAGGTTTGCTAGCCAGTCCGGATGTTTTATATCTTTAATGAATCCGGCCTCCAATAACTTGGCTAGCTCCTCTCCCATAGCCTGTCTCTTCGGTTCGGAAAAGCGCCAAAGGGCTTGTTTGACAAGTTTGAATCCTTTCTGGATATTTAAGCTGTGTTCGGCCAGCCTGCGTGGGATTCCTGGCATGTCTGAAGGGTGCCAAGCAAAAATGTCCCAGTTCTCTCGTAGGAACTCTCGCAGTACGGTGTCTATATCAGGGTTCAGTCGTGCCCCGATGGAGGCTGTTTTATTGGGGTCCGTTGGATGGACCTGGAATTTGACTATTTCGTCCGCTGGTTTGAAGGATGTGGATTTCGATCTCTTATCGAGTATCACATCATCCCTATTAACCGTGGAGCGCAGCGCGGTCAGTTCTTCGGCCGCAAAGGTTTTGGATAGTGCCTCAAGGGCCAATGCGGCTGTCTTGTTTTCGGCGCGGAGTGCTATGTCCGGATCACTAGCGAGAGTGATAATTCCGTTTGGCCCAGGCATCTTGAGCTTCATGTATCCGTAATGGGGTATAGCTTGGAAAACTGTGAATGCCTCCCGTCCTAATATAGCGTGGTATCCGCTTTTGAATGGGGCCACCTGGAACGTGACTTCTTCGGACCTGTAATTATCCGGCATGCCGAACACCACATCTAGTGTGATCTTTCCAGTGCAGCGCGCTTCCTGACTGGGGATTATTCCTCTAAAGGTTGTGCTGCTTCGCTCAATGCGGTTCCAGTCTATTTCCATCTTTTGGAGGGTTTCCTCGTAAATGAGGTTCAATCCGCTGCCTCCATCCATGAGTACCTTTGCGAGGCGACAGCCGTCCACTATGGGACTGAGGACCAATGCGGCTGGTGCTCAGGCTGTTCGGAATTTAGGTTCATCACTCGCGTTGAAAGTGATAGCAGTGTTACTCCATGGGTTTATTGTTGCTACTTGATAGACTTCGGTGAGGCTGCGGAGTGTTCTTTTTCGCATATTATTTGATGCAAAAGTCTCGAAGACTGTGAGAATGGTACTGGTGTCCTCGGGCTGGCTTTCTTCGGCCTCTGAAATTAGGAGGTCCTCGCCAATTTTGGCCACCTGCCGGAGTATCCAACATGCTCTAAGGCTGTGTGTTGGAGTGGCGTCCTCTGTACTGTGAATCCTACAGGGTCCATCAAGCCACCTTTCCAGTACGGTTCCATGCCCTCTAGAGGGTTTTGGCTTTTTGATATTTAATCCGGGTGCCTTACTGTGGTGCACCCTCTTAGTTCGGACGGGATTGCTATTCAAGGCCGGATTATCCCAAAATTTTATTTCGGTTTTCCAAGCGCTTTCCATCGCACAGTACTTTTGTACTATGGACGCCAAGTCAGCGAAGCGTGTAATATCACGGCGACTTATGGCGTTAAGTATTCCCTCGTCCGTGCAATTACTGCAAAAGATTGAAATTGCGTCTCCCTCGCAGCAGTCCTTTGTCCTGTTCATAACCAGGAGGAATCTGGCCCAGTAGTGATGTACTGTTTCTTCGGGCTTTTGCCTGATTTGGGAAAGATCGCTTATGATCGGGCGGGCAGGTGTCGTTGAATCTGAGACCTCACCCACTTTACGATTCGGAGGCCGAAGAACTTCCGAACTCCGAAGTCCGGAGTCTTGGATGTTGTCCGATGAGTCTAGCCCGTTGCCTGATTCTAAGCTCAGGTCTTGGATTGTATCCTCCCCTCCGCGGGTATCCGGCCTGGAGGGTTCGGGAATTCGGACGTAGCTAGTCCTTAGGATAGATGAAGGGTCGCCGCACTGCACCTCTACCACGGCAACGTGGTGGGTGACTTGGGGAGAGTTAATTTCTCTTAGATCGGGTTTAAGCCCAACCTGGTCGTAATTTGTAGCGACCCCCAGTGCGGCGATGCGATCCAAGAGCTCGTTTACGGAAGAGAGCTCCATCGGATCCAACTGCTCGGCGAGTTCTGAGCTGACGTGAAGGTTGCTTTCGATGACCCGAGAGGTCACCGTCGGCACAACGGCCGAACAGGCGGTCGTGAGAAAACCACCTAGCCAGAGGGTTTGGCCGACAGCCAAGGCTCCCTTAGTAATGGCGCCGTCTTTAAAGACGGGAAGAGGCATCCTTCCTGATCGCGACGGCACAGAGGAACTCTCAATGAAAGCACCAATGTCGGTGTCAAAACCGGTGGATCTCGGGTAGGGGGTCCCGAACTGTGCGTCAATGTCGGATGGTAACAGGAGACAAGGGACACGATGTTTACCCAGGTTCGGGCCCTCTCGATGGAGGTAAAACCCTACTCCTGCTTGATTAATATTGATGATATGGGTAGTACAAGAGTAGATCTACCACGAGATCAAGGAGGCTAAACCCTAGAAGCTAGCCTATGGTATGATTGTGTATGATGATGGTTCTCTCCTACGGACTACAACCCTCCGGTTTATATAGACACCGGATAGGGTTAGGGTTACACAGAGTCGGTTACAATGGTAGGAGATCTTGAGTATCCGCATCGCCTAGCTTGCCTTCCACGTCAAGGAAAGTCCCATCCGGACACGGGACGAAGTCTTCAATCTTGTATCTTCATGGTCCAGGAGTCCGGCGAAGGTATAGTCTGGCTACCCGAACACCCCCTAATTCAGGACTCCCTCACCTGCAAAGTAAGCTAGGACTATCTTCGCGCATCGAGATCTAAGTCCAATGTCTAGGAAAACAATGGATGATCAACAAGTTGCAACAAGCCACAAATCAATCAAATGATGAACACATAGAGCAACAAGCCACAAAACTTATAAGCTCTTGGATTGGCACTTCACAATGCCATTGGGATTTCACTTGATTGTAGAAACCACAAAAACCTGTTGACGCCTTCTTGAATGTTGTATCACTGATGGGTGAGCTACTTCACATTGCGTTGGTGGATCACTTCCTTGCGGTAGGTATTGTAATGCTTTTGCTAGTGAAACCAAACACACGCGGGCGCGCGCGCACACACACACAGACGTACACATTGCCAAAACGCCGCTCCGCTTCATGTTTGGGTCGCCTCCCGACAACCACGCAGACTGTTGGGTGCACGTCTGCTGGGTGCACGCCTACTAGGAGTCCAAATGTGGATGTTCCTTCGCCTAGGAGCCATCCACTTATCTGTTTTCGTAGATGCCTCCATTGTGGATAATGTTCATCATCGCCTCATCATCCTCCATTGTCGTGCTTGGATGAGGCATTGCCGTGAACAATGGCCGGGCACCGACTTTGCGGCTACTAGACTGGATGAACAGTCCACAATGGACATCCGTGACCGAATAAGCCCGGATGAGTCCAACTCGGCGACGTAGTCGGTATTGAGGTCCACGGTGAACAAGACTCGATGTCCTAAGGACGCAGAGTGCTGCACAAATTGTGCGTGTCAGTCGGACCAAAGTGATGGGAGGCGTAGTAGTAGGGTGGCTTCAAATGGGACGACCATGCCGTCGATTGCCCAGGCTGCACCAGAGTGGCGGCGCGCCGGATGAGTTCCGTCATGGATGGGTGCCGACGCACCTCCCACTTTCTCATCACCTTGTAGTGTCGGGCGTTTCTTTCCGCGGACGTGACCTTGCGAATGGCCACCACACTTTGGTTATCTGGCTCCGTCGGGATAACGATCATGTCCTTGGGTCCTCCTGCGGCGCCTCGAACATGAAGGTAGAACATGCATGAACGGTCCGGGGCGGTGACAATTGGGGCCGAAACAATGATGGAAATGTCCAAATGTGCAGGCTCCAGTTCGGGTTTTTGGGTGGGCCGGGCGTGACAAAATCCGACCTGACAGAGGTCCGGGCATGACAAAATCCGATTATATATTTGGTTCCGATTATAAGATTTCAGACATCCGGACCGGTCCAAACAAATTTGATGACCCGTGCTGGATGACCAAAAAAAAATGTTCAGACAACCGGATTCAAACATTTAAGGATGATTAGGTGATCTGCGTTTGGAATTGCCCTGAGCTAACACACCCTGAATGTTTATTCGTTTAAAACATGGAAACAGAAAATTAGCGGCAATATCTAGTGCTACTGATTTAAATACAAAAGCAGCTGGTTTGCCCGAGTGGTTAAGGGGGAAGACTTAAGATCTTCTGCAGTCAAGCTGCGCGTGGGTTCGAACCCCACAGCCAGCACTCTCTTTTTCTCTGTTTTTTTTACGTGTATATATTAACACTCTGAATCTCTTTTTCTCTGTTCTTTTTACGTGTATATATTAACACTCTGAATCTCTTTTTCTCTGTTTTTTTACGTGTATATATTAAATTAAAGGAAGATTGTCTATACTAGCACATTATCATTTTTTCTATTATAATTAGAGATCGTCCTCATTAGTTGATGTTTCTTTCAAAACCCCAGCAATCTAACTAGTACATTTTTGTGGTAGTGTCCAATATCAAAGGGTTCTTCACAACTCATCCTATATACTCCCTCCGTCCCAAAATATAAGAACGTTTTTGACACTAGCAAGTGTCGAAAACGTTCTTATATGCTAGTGTCAAAAACGCTAGTGTCAAAAACGTTCTTATATTTTGGGATGGAGGGAGTACCTTAGCAAGTGGTCCCAACTAACATTTTATCTTGACATGCAAACAAGTCACGTCATCATACAATTATGAACGCGATAAGTCTCAATTCAACATGCAACCATGCATGAGAAAAGAACCACCATCACGTGGTGCGACCATGCATGAGATTTTTTTTCATTCTATATTATTCCCTTATATTTTTATAGTTATACACAATCAAATATAACAAGTCGTATGTAATTTGAATTTTGTTTCACGTGGTATTAATCTAAATATTTATATTCCACACAATCAAATCTTATTGAAACATATTGCAACCGATTGCCACATCAACGCTTGGGGTATCATCTTAGTTAATTGAACACGCGAGGCTGCATGCTGGAGGAAAATCCTGGACCACCATTTTAAGATGCAGAACCACATACGTACTGAGAATACATGATAGCATACAAGCATGCGGAAATTATGTTTGGCTCCCGAGCTCCATGTAGCCCGGCTTTCAAATTTTTTACAACTCTGACTTTTAAGGTCCAAAACATTCTGAAAAAAAAACACACATACCAGTGGATGTATACTTTTTTTTGAACTGCCAATGGATGTATACTATTTATCTGTAAAATTCATGGTGAATATATTTTCATGGGAGCTACAGGAAAATGACAAAATCATGTGTTTCTATCGCACGTACATCCACTATAAAAACACATGATTTTGTTTTTTTTTTGTACAGCTCACACCAAAACATATTTTATAATATAATTTTATACACATGCAGTTTACATCCCCAAGTACCTGTGTATTTATTTTCATATTTTTTTAAAAAAAATTGACTTTCAGATTTTTAAAAAAAATTCTGGTCCCAGGAGGCAAAAATCTTCTCTGACAAGCATACGTGTTTTAGGCTTTTAGCAGCCGTACATACTTTTTTCTCTGACTGAAACAATACTCAGGGAGATATAAGAAGGTCGTGACTAGAGACATCTATGGAGCCAAATCTGCACCCGAGTGAATCGCGCCGGGATCAAGGGTCAAAGAGAAGGATTTTATGGGAACCCCGGCCCAACTCTTGTGTCCGAACCAAACTCGTCGCCGATGACTGAACCGAGCTCTAAATACCAATTGTCAGGTCGTAACTACAGTAAAACTTAGAGATTTTGGTGGTCGATGGCAAGAGAATTACGAAAAAATTGGATACATCTAAGGGCCAACCAGAAAGGTGGCTAAGTTTTCTTCAATACAGGCAGAATGAGCTTGAAGGCTCTAGATCTATGGATTTATAGTTTTACTTTTTGATTATGAACTAACTGTATCTTTTGTTCCCATCGAGTTCTAGATCCGGGATCCTTAGTCACTAGGCAAGACCTCTCCTAAAGTCCCTTAACACAGGACCCTTCTAAATGCTATAGCATGCTTTTAAAACCATGGTTATGGTCTAATTATACAATCTAGCTTCTTCCAATTATCAATATACATAGGTAGTCTTTCTAGTATGCAACGTATATAGTGTATTCCACTGGTAATCAACCGGCTTCCTTGAGCATGCGAAGGCTAAAAAAAGGCCCTAGTACACCTACGGTTTATTACGGGACTTCTACGGGGAGAGAGAATATTCCCTTACCTAATCTCCCCCCCCCCCCAATGTTACACTCAGGGCCCCTTCAAAGAGTGTTACGGGGTCCTTCCTTAAATTCTCTCAATGCCCCACCTGATTTTCAGCTGGGTGGGGTCCCTCACACCCCGTTAATCAAGTCAAAACATACTTCATAACAAGCTCATAACTGTCCGTGGATGTAGCATCCCCCCCTCCCCCCCCCCCCAAATATTCCCTTCCCTAATCCCCCCCCCCCCCCTCCACAATGTTACACTCAGGGCCCCTTCAAAGAGTGTTACGGGGTCCTTCCTTAAATTCTCTCAATGCCCCACCTGATTTTCAGCCGGGTGGGGTCCCTCACACCCCATTAATCAAGTCAAAACATACTTCATAACAAGCCCATAACTGTCCGTGGATGTAGCATCCCCCTCCCCCCCCCCCCCCCCCCCCCCCCCCAAAAAAAACAAATTCCAGGGCGGGGCTCACTAACCAATCATAAGCCTCCAGATCTTTCTCCCTGTAATATCGGTAAAAATCTGCCCGTAGATATAGCATTACTCATAATTCCCTGCCAAACAAGTAAGCATTTCCATGCACAGACACATGTATAATTCCATAATGAGATATTTTGAATATTAATAATAACAAACAATTTGAATATAGTTGCAGAGACACATAATCCCAATAGATATATTAACTAGAGCCGATCGTTGAAGTCGTCAACAGATTGACATGATTGCAAAAAAAAAAAACAGATTGACATGAATATTCCTTTTTTTCATACGTCACTGCCATCTCCCTCTTCCCCAAGATTTCACCTATACTCCTGATCCCCTTTCTTTTCGTTATGCCTCCGATCTAGGGTTATGACAAGCACGTGAAGGACTAGCAGGCGTGATGTTTTCTCGTACGAGCTTTTCTTCTCCTATTCTTTGACACCCTCCAAATAGAGCAGGGAGAAACATATGGACGGAAATGCTCTTGATTCGCATTCTCCTCTGGCCTCCAAAAGATCTCTAATTGTAAGCAATTAAACAACACCACCTTCTTCAATTCAATCTCGTTTGGTTGTGTTTTTCATCAGAGCAATCAAATGTGAGCCTCCTCTTCCTTGATTGATCTCTCGTGCGAGCATTTTTTGTTAGAATGTTTGGTTGAGTTCTCTGGTCAGATCGATCAAATGTTGTGTACCTTGAAGCTCCGGAGCCTCGTCTTCCTTTGGCGATCTTTCATGATAGCACTGGTCTCGTTCATCTCCCATTTCATCTGGTAATCCATGCAAACAAACAACTGTCAATCGCCATACACCCAAAATCCCCAATAAATAAATACATACATACACAAGAATTTTCTTTGCTATCGATCGGGGACCCGGAGAACTACTCGTTCTTGTCATGCATCTTCATTACGGTTCACGATGGGATCGGTGGACTACTACGAGATCCTGAATGTCAACCGGAGCGCGACCGACGACGACCTCCGCAGGGCCTACCGGCGGCTGGCCATGCGGTGGCACCCCGACAAGAACCCCACCGGCGACAAGGATTCCGAGGCCAAGTTCAAGGACATCACCCAAGCTTACAACGTACGCTCATGCACGTTCATCCATCCATTCTCAATGATGAATGGAATCTGCGTGTAATGCTTCATCGTTTTGCTTTGCGTGATCAGGTTCTCAGTGACGCCAGTAAGAGGGCAGTGTACGACCAGTATGGGGAGGAGGGGCTCAAGGGCCCGCCACAGCAGCCCGCCGACGACATCTTCGCCGAGTTCTTCGGGAGCACGCCCTTCACGTACTGCAATAACGTGCGAGGCAGACAGCGGACGGCGCGGGACGGCGGCGGCTTGGGACGGCCTCACGGCGCCGGAGACCAGGGCGGCGGGGCGCCACCACCGCCGGTGGAGACCAAACTGGCGTGCACGCTGGAGGAGCTCTACACGGGCGTCACCAAAAATATGAAGATCTCCAGGAATGTCGTCGACTCCAGCGGGTAAATACAGTTTGGATGCTGATCAAATTAGTTTTGTCTAATTTTTTGCATTTCGCTCAAATGAAACATCAGATTTTTTACCATTGCGAATCGAACGTTTTTGTGCAAATTACCTGGTGGGAGGGTGGCAAATTCTTCAGGGACACATGGAAATTTCTGGCAAACAAGGATTTGCTGTGCAAAAAATGCCATGTTTGCTAAAAGAAATTGCCATGCTCGACAACATAAATTGTCACAAAAACAGTCGATTTGACATGCTTAAAAATCTGACATCATATTTTTAATGTTACCAAAATATTATGGCACGTGTCTCATAGGAGGATGAAGACGGAGTCCGAGGTTCTATCGATCGAGGTGAAGCCGGGGTGGAAGAAGGGTACCAAGATCACGTTCCCTGGCAAGGGCAACCAGCAGTGGAACCAACTCCCTGCTGACCTGGTGTTTGCCATCGACGAAAGGCCACACCACATGTACCGCCGCGACGGGAAGGACCTGGTCACGGATGTCCGTCTCACCCTCGCGGAGGCCCTGGGCACGGTGATCGTGCTCCCCACCCTCGACGGCCGAGAACTAGCGGTGGACGTGGGCGGCGGCCAGGAGGAGGAAGCCCCCATGGTTCGCCCCGGGTATGAGCTCGTGGTACCGATGGAGGGCATGCCCATCGCCCGCGAGCCCGGCCGTCGGGGAAGCCTCAGAATTAGGTTTGATGTCATATTCCCGGACCGACTCAAGCGCGGTGCGCGCTTGCAGATCAAGCGAATCGTGGAGGCCGACGCCGCTTGAAGCCTAGATGTCTGAGACATATACATGTATGCTTTTTTTCTTATGAAAAGCTTTAATGGCAGATTATATTATGTGTGTAAATAGAGCTACATCACCCGCAACAGTGGTGGATCTAGCCCAATTTATTAGGGTGGGCCAATATTGAGTTTGGCTGGGCTTTTTTCTACTTACTAGTAATGTGTACGTGCAATGCACGTTGATATTAGGTAATATATTAATTACACGTAAATATTAGATATAATATTATTTGCGTATTAATTATGTAATTAATATTGGAATTAATATTTGATATGATATTTACTGCACACTAAACGTGTTGAGCGCATCATTGAAGCAGCCTGAGTCATTGGATTGACCTGATTTGACGGCCGGGATTTGTTGGATCTGCCCCTTTAGATCTTTTTATATTGATATAGATAGATCTATTTTCTTCATAACGATATGCGCTTGGAAAAAATCTTAGGGTGGGGCCCACCCCGGTCCCACCATGGTCCCCACCCTACACCCTATTGCATCTGCCCTGACCTGCAATTACATGAACAAGAAAACATTGATGGATCCATATTCCAGGCAAGTCTTGGGCATCCACCCTGACCCGCAATTACATGGACTTGCTAGAACATTAGCTGCTCTAACAATGAATAACGATTATCTGATCAAAATTGTGACATAAAAAGAGCACTCTTTGTAAATTGCCGCAGCCGGTCCAATGGAGTTACAATCTTGTTGCATGATCTCAACGACCTCCGTGCAATCAATTTTGTTTAAGAATTAAGCCATTAAGGAGAGCACAAGC
Organism: Triticum urartu; assembly: GCF_056163025.1. NCBI lineage: Eukaryota > Viridiplantae > Streptophyta > Magnoliopsida > Poales > Poaceae > Triticum > Triticum urartu. The sequence goes on from NC_141875.1 coordinate 731,982,941, forward strand.
CTCAGCCGTCGTGGCATCATCGATAAATGGAATGTCGCTACTTCCCGTTGTGACAAAACGACTACGATCATCTATGATAATTGCACACGTTCCTCTGGCACCAGTCATCATAGAAGGATGCGTCAACGTTAAGTTGGTGTAGTCTTTCTTAGGACATTGCCATCCATGCCGGACAAGCCCCCGAAGATAGCTTTGTCTACACTCTTATGTAATTTGTGACCAAAGCCACAATAGTATGGGCAGTTCTAGCCAGAGATTGGATTGTTTGACCGTGAGTTACCTGGCGGCATTTCCACAAATATACTGAATGATTGTAGCAATTATATCATTGTGAAATACCTCCGTCAAGAGAGGTGCTATAGCAGATTTGTCCAAAAGAAGTCTCTCTAAGATCGACAATTCGTCATCACCGATAGCACAAGCACTTTGAATTATATCATCAATCCCAAGATTCATCCAGATATCCTTTACGTGCAAGCATTGGAACATAGCATAATGAACACTCACTAGCCACTCGAAACCTATCGGTTCGCCAAAAGCATTTCTGAAAAAGATGAAGTTAGGTACCGATGAATCATCCGCCCCCCAAAAACATCAAAATCCTCCCTATTTGCGGCTAATTCAATAAAGTATTACATTGTATAGGGTATATCTTTTCTCTTACGATAACAATGTTAAATGAGTAGACTTGTGACGAAGAGGAGTTTGCCCTTGATGATATGTTGGAAACTGTACTTAATCATTTTGAAATTTGTTTTCATTTTTTATAAAATTAATTATTTTTAGGACTATCATATAAGTACATTTTGGAAAGCAATATATTTGTGTGATGTGGCTACATTTAGGTATTTTTCGTAAAGATGAAAATCCAGGAAAATTCAAGTTTACTTTTGGAAGGATCATAAAACCATGAGAGAAGACCGTTGGAGGACACTCACCATGCCCATGCGTGACTTGGTGGGTCCCCCTCATGGGTTGCACAAAAGGAGAACCAAGCCCACGAGACATCTCCCATACCATCTTTTGGCCGAGGGTTTCGTCTCCCCTACAAAATGGACCACCTAGTTATGTTTTGATATTTAAATACTGCGTGGCGAGCACCATCGCAAAAAATAGAGGCCAGCAGATAAACATATCATGTCTCCGCAGGCATTGATACATGTATTTTTCATCATAACTCCTTGGGTCTTCCCCCACATATCCCAATTCAGAATAAATCATCATAAAAAATAAAATTATCTTGCTAATTAAATTTATTATTTAATATTCCTATGCTCATTGCAACATGTAAGGACATGACACCCGCGACACCATGCGGATGGGTCGGGCCCAATATGGCCGTTTTGGTTTTCCCTTTTTTCGTGGTTTTGGGGATTTTATGGTTTCCGTTTTTCCTTTTCCTTTTTCTCTTTCTTGGTCTTTTATGTTTTCCTTTTTTTTTCCTTTTTCTCTGTATTTTATTTTTTATTGTTATATGCTTCCTTGTTTTCACTTTCTTTATTTGTGGGTTGGGGGGGGGGGGGGGGAGGGAGGGAGGGAGTTATATAAGCACATTTTGACAAATGCATGAGCATCCTTTTAATACACATAAACCAGTAATGTAACACACATGATTAAATATTCTGAAATGATGACTTGTTTTCCAAATATATTAACCGTTTGTCGTATGTAGTGAATAATAAATACTACATAAACACATTTCCAATATGCAAACAACTTTTTTAGATAAATAGTAATAAAATTCAAAAATAAGTAAAATGAATGGACTAAAAAAGAAGAAAAATGACAAAATAGAGAAGAAAAAAAATGCTTAGGCCTTGGCCCAACTAGGCGACGACATCGCTCCGATCGGGTGCTTGTTGGCCGGCCCAAGCTCTCGCAGATTTGAAAAGATTTCATCGATTTTTTTTTGTGTTTATAATAATGTTCGTGTCTTCAAATGTCACTCATAAAATCATGAGTGGTCAAATTTTCAAAAAAGTAATTCGATTTTCTCAAAAAATGTTCATGGTTTTCAAGAATTCTTTGGGTATTCAATTTTTTTCATAAATTCAAAATGTTGCATTTACAAATTGTTTGGGTTTTTTTCAAATAAAAATAACTTTTTAACAATTGTTTGGGGTTTGAAATTTTTGTTCATAACTTCCTAAAATGTTAGACTTTTTCAAAAGCCGTTTCAGTTTTTCAAAACATGTTCGTGTTTTTCAAGATTTTTTCAAAATGTCAAAAATTATTCCTGATTTAAACTTTCTCAGACACTCAAAATCAAACAATTTTGAACCTACAAATATATTTTTTTAAATGCACGCATATTCATATTTTGGAAAAGAGATATTGTTTCTTCAATTAAAATCATTTCTCATACATTTATAATTTTTTAAATTGCAAATATTTTGGTAAAATGGGAACAATTTTTGAATCTCCCATTTCTTTTAAAATGCAAATGTTTTTTGACATTTGCAAACAGTCTGATAAAAAATTCTAATAATTGTTGAGACTTTCATTTTATAAAAAGGAAATAGGAAAGAAAAATAGAAACCAAAAGCTAATAAAGAAATCAAACAGGAAAAATCGCATTTTCAAAATTTAAAACAATATTTTAGACTTGGTCGTGGCTGCTGCTTCTTATTATACACGTTTTCCTAATTTCCAAGGAAGCTCGTTAGTTGGTCTCGCAAACGACCAACACTCACAAGTGGCACCCTAAAAAGGCTCTTTTTCGTGATTTTTTTTCACTGTGCACAACGCGTGGCATAACAGAGATCACTACAGGAAGCAAAACAGAAAGCTTCCGAGTGTCCCAAAGGCTTCAGAGCAAGTCTTGGTTTCTTCAGCGCCATTATTTCTACTCTTGCCATGCACAATCAACATGAGGAAGAAAGCTCAAGTGATGGATAGCCCGTCCATACAATAGTGAGGAAAACCGAAATTTCCATTTCTTTGTTTTCGGCTTCGGTGCGTCGGGTTTTAACCCCACCCTGAGGGAGCGATGTCGTTGCCTAGTTGAGTCAAGGCCTAAGCGGCTTTTCTCTATTTTTTGTTAATTCATTTTTGCTTTTTAAAATTTATTATTATTTTTTAAACTTGTTCAAAATTTTGAAATTTTGTTTGGAATACCAAAAAAATGTTATTATTTTCAAGTATTGCTTACAATTTAAAAAACATGTTCTAGAATTTTTTAAAAATGTTCACATTTTTTTCACAAATTTAAGAAAAGTTTGCATTTAAAAAATTGATATTTTTTTTAAAAAATAGGTAGTTTGCAATTTGTATTCAAATTTTTCATCGATTATTGGGAATTTGTTAACTATTTTTGGAAAACGTTTTGAAGCTTGTAAAGTCTTCATACACAATTTGAAATTCCAAAATCATTGAGAAATTTCAAGAAATGGTTAGAACATAAGAAAATGTCCATATTGATTGATACTGATGGAAATTGCAAATAACTGAAGCATTCAAATTAGGAAAAACTACATGCTCAATGATCTACTAGTCTAGTCTAGTGTCGCACACTCCTTTCGAATGGTGAGTTTTCTTACTATGGATAAATGACTCCAACTTATTGCTGCAACCTAGCACGGACATATGAGACATCCATGCCAGATTTCAACGACCACCAACACCTTTTGCTCGTTGCAACACGTCCGGTCGTTTATCGGCCCTTTTTAATCAAGAAAACTCCAGAAAATGCAAAACTTGTCAAAAATCCAAACAACTTGGCATGCAGCCTGGAATTGGTCATATAAGCTGGTGGAATAATTTTGGGGTCATTTTACGAATGTCAAAAGACAACGTGCTGGCCTACCCGAATAGTCTCCGTTGAACATGATCTATTTTTAGGCACTATTAAAATGACCCCAAAATTTGCAAGCAGACGAGCAAGCCCATGGTAGGCATACATGCTAGGTTTGAAACGACTTTTGACACCATATGCAAGTTGCGACACATCCGGTCATTTATCGATCTTTTTTAACCAGGAAAACTCTAGAAAATGCAAAACTTGTCGAAAAGGCAAATGACTTGGCATGGTGATTTTAATTGTTCATACAAGGCCATGGAGAAAAGGGGCAATTTCAAGGATACCAAGAAACAACATGCACTCAGACGGAGCCTTCTGGCCTACCCGAAAACCCTCCATTCAATATGATCTATTTTTTGACATTGTTAAAATGACCTCAACTTTTGCAAGAAGGTGGGCATGCCCATAGTAGCAACCATGCCAGGTTTGAACGATTTCAGACACCGTATGCAAGTTGCGACATGTCTGACATATTGTGTCAAACTTGGTATGCAGGTTGCACCATGCCAAGTTGTTTGGGTTTTCCATGACCTTGTATGACCAATTAAAGGCACCATTCCAAGTCATATGACATTTATCGGCCTTTTTTAGAAAGAATTTAAAATCATAATTTGAATATTTCAAAATTTTGAACAAGTTTCAAAGATAATAATAAAATTCAAAAATAAGAAAACTGAATGGACAAAAATAAACAAATAAGATGACGAAATAGAAAAGAAAGAAAAATGCTTAGGCCTTGGCCCAAATAGGCGTCAACATCGCTCCCATCGGGCGCTTATTGGCCGGCCCAAGCACTGGCAGATTTGAAAAGATTTTATTGATTTAAAAAATTGTTTGTTATTTGTGACAATGTTCGTGTCTTCAAATTTCACTCATAAAATCAGCAAAATGGTCAAATTGTCAAAGAAGATCGATTTCTTCAAAAAATGTTCATGATTTTCAAGAATTGTTCGGGTATTCAAATTAAACAATTGTTTGGGTTTTAAAATTTTGGTTCATAAATTCCTATACTATTTGAATTTTCAAAAACTGATTCAGTTTTTCAATACATGTTCGTGTTTTTCAAGAGTTATTCAAAATGTCAGAAAATATTCCCAATTTAAATTTCCTCAGAAACTCAAATCAAACAATTTTTGAATCTGCGAATGTTTTTTGAAAATGCACGCATATTTTAAAAAATGGGATCTTGTTTCTAAAATTGAAATCATTTTTCATATTTTTATAATTTTAGAAATTGAAAACATTTTGATAAAATGGGAACATGTTCTTAAAATTCTGAATCTCGTTTTTTTTGGAAATGCAATTTTTTTGGACATTTGCAGACAGTCTGATAAAAAATTCTAATAATTGTTGAGAATTTCATTTCAGAAAAAGGAATTAGGAAAGAAAAATAGAAACCAAAAGCTAATAAAGAGAAGAAAAACAGGAAAATCGCATTTTCAAAATTCAAAACAATGTTTTAGACGTGGTCGTGGCTGCTGGTTCTTATTATACACGTTTTCCTAATTTTGAAGGAAGCTCGTTAGTTGGTCTCGCAAACGACAAACACTCACAAGTGGGAGGTGCAGGGTTTGATCCCTTGCACTGGCACCCAAGCTCTTCTTCTTGATTTTTTTTTCACTGTGCACAACGCGTGGCAAAGTGGCATGTAGGAGCTCCCGAAACGTACTCCCTCCGTTTTTATTTAGTTCGCGTATTAGCTTTGGTCAAAGTCAAGCTTTGTAAATTTTGACAAAATTTAGAAACAAAAATATTAATATATACAATAACAAATCAGTACCATTAAATTCATTATTGAATGTACTTTCACATCATATAGATTTGTTATGTTAAATGTTTATATTTTTTTCTATAAACTTGGTCAAACTTTACAAAGTTTGACTTCAGTGAAACCTAATATGCAGAGTAAATAAAAACGGAGGGAGTACGATGATAACAGAGATCACTACTACAGGCTCCCCTAAAAAAAGGAACACGCTACAGGAAGCAAAACAGAAAGCTTCTGAGTGTCCGAGGCTTCGTTTCTTCAGCGCGAAAGTCATATTCTGAGCTCGAGCTCAGATGTTCCCTTTATCTCAGCCGTTGTGTAGCGCTAAGATTCGGACCACTGTCAGTATTTTACTCTGTATTTGGAGGAGTATGCCGGGCTTTTTCGCAGGTTGTGGCCCACTCAACCACCGCATTAAATGCAACGGCCGTCATTGTCACAACCACGGCTCAGATGAAGAGTTGCATCATGAGCCACGGCTCAGTCGTCAGCCACCAAACGGACGTCCCCCCACGGCACCCATTAATTCAGCTCCTCCCGCATCCTTCCACTGCAAGATTCCTCTGCTGCCATTGCTCGCTGTCATGGCCATGAGTCAGCAGATACGATAGCAGTTGGATCGTGCTCGCCAGTCCCCTCCACTCCACCTGCTTCTGGTTCCATAGCAGCCTCCGGATCAACATGAAGCTTATCATCGATGTAGACAGTAGCCACCAGCGCATGGCCGTGAACTGGCGAGCTCTGTTGAAAAACAAAAAGACAGGAAATTGTTCCAGCTCCCAGTTTTCTTCAAGGAAGAACAGTTGATGCAAAACAAGAACTGCATTCTGGAAACATCCCATCAAAATTATTGGCATACCTGAAATGATCCATTCAACATGCGGGAAACAACACTCCCATCTGATCGTGCAGACGCAGCCTGGTTCACATTTGCCTCTGAACCAACCCCCCCTTCTGAAAACTGAAACCATGCTTCCATTCTTACAGAAAGGGACAAGAGGAAGAAAGATCAGAGGGAGAAACAATTCAAAAACTAGAGCCACGTACCTCAGCGCCGCAGCCGATGCTTGCACCCAGTGTGACCCCTGTCAAAACAGAGTCGTACGCATCACCAATGGATCGCTCCATCTCCTAATACACCTGAGATCTGTGTGCTCAAACCTTACCCCTGAGATTAGTTCAAAATAAGGCTGAAGCTAGCTCCATCTCTCTCCTTGGGCGTACGAGTTGCCACTGCTACATCTAATTACATGACGTCAATACCAAAGCATTTTTACCTACATAAAAAAATTATAAGCAATAATGGCACCACCACCACAAAGAAGCTCTTCTGATCAATCAAGAAATTTTAATGCGACGATATATACAAGTAGCGACAGCATGCAGGGCTGAACAGAAAACAGTCAAAAGCTCATGGAAGGCAACATGCAAGTATGAAACAGAGGACAAGCAGTTGCTTGTCCTTGACATCGAGTCAGTCTCTCCAAAATCAGCCATAGCTTGCTGCCCACTATGGTTCTGTTCTCTTACTACTATCATTGGGTTTGATTGGTTCACCACATCTCCCTTGTCTGCAAGCCTATCCTCTAGACCAAGACCATCTCTAATTTCTGCGTACGGTAACATTACTGACAAGTTCGACTTGAAGAGGTCCATCAACCGATTGTACACTTCCACACTGGTGTCACCGAGCCTGACCAGCTCCATCGCATGCATTACATGGTGAAGTGCCTTTATGCGTACGGGATGTTCTGCATACTGTCTTTCTGATATTGTGCTAAGTGTGCAGCAGTATGTCCCGAGCATCCTTCGTCCACCTCTTCACGATGCTTCGCTTGTATTTCTTTGGCCCAAATGAAATCTAGCAGCTGTGACAGAAAAGCCACAACTCAATACCGGATCGGGAAATCCATCATTCAACCAGAAATGAATCAAAATGAACCGGCAATCATTAAGCACAAACTTTCAACACATGACTGCAAAGTAGGCCCATGTGTGCAAATTGTCCGCACTCACAGTCGAATTCATTGCCTCCGTCAAGCATAGTTACCTTGTATGACACTCTACACCACTTACTCTTTTCTGCTTCGCTATGGATTGCAACATATGTCTTGTGTGTCTCGATCTCTTCCACATGATAAGCTTCACATTCGTACAATATATGACCAAACTGCTCAAACATGGCCCTTGTATATATCTTGCTAGCATGCCTCTCCACTGCCAGGTTTGCTCTCATGAGTGGCCTTCTCTGTATTTCTCATCAGTCAGCATCGTTCTAAAGTAAACTTTTATATGCAACGAGTGGCACAAATGTCGTACGAAATATATTTTCAAGATAACACTTACAATTTGCATTCTTTTCTCTTCATAGTTCTCCTCTGATTCCCGGTCGAATTGTAGCCTCAAGTATTTGTGCACAAACATGTGCATTGGGCACCCAGGAGGCACGTGATTCTTCAGCATATGGTTCGCACTCTCACTCCTCTGTGAGCTGGTCATCTTTGTACAAAAAACCCTTGAAATAAGGTTTAGCCCATTTCTTCTGAATCTCGAACAGCCGAATCATTTATGGGTGTGCCCTTAGTTTGTATTTGTCCAACAGTAATTCCCACCCTTAATCAAATTCATCTTCTGTCAGCATATGGTTTATCACTTTATAAAATCCAGCCCTGAAATCACTTTCTTTGTGTACAGAGCACCCAACGACTCCTTTGCTTACTTCAAAATGTGCCATTTGCACCATCGGTGTGTCACCCCCGACATAATGTTATCGATAGCCAATTCCATAGCACGGTTTTGGTCTACAAAACAAGGGAACAAATCATAAACAACCATCTCTCTGTAGCACGAAAAATATACATCAGCTAGCCGACAGTACAGAAGGAGGATTCATCATTTTTCCAAATATAGATAATACCTGCAAGTATGGTCACGAGTGGAGAACCACCCATCATTCTTACGAATTCTGAGAAAACCCACTTGAAACTCTCTTAGGTCTCGTCGCAAACAAGAACACCAGCCATAATCACACTCTGGAAGTGTTTGTTAACCCCAACAAATAGGCCGAAAGGCATGTCATATAGGTTGGTACTGTATGTTGCGTCGAATGTTATGACATCCCCAAACGAGTACTACAGCCTGCTGCGCCCACTTGCCCACATCAGATTCTTGATTCTACCTTCACTGTAAGCTTGGACCCTGTGTTCTCGACACCAGCTGTCACCTGCAAAACGTTTACCAAATTTCGTCAGTTAGTAATTCTTGACAACAACTCAATTGATTCATTGAAGTAGTACCTAGAAGCAAAAATTCGTACTCACCGCACACCCACAAACTATTTCCTGCATCCATTTTGTCCTCTCCACGTTCAGCTGGATCTTATTGTATCAAATGCAAAAGCCCTTGTCCCATGAGTACAAATTCTAGAAGTCATACGCCTCACCCACCGAGTCAAATCTAGTGCCAATAACTAATGTAATCATATTATCAGCTGGGTTCCCAACAAAGCTCCTGACAGCCTTCTCAAATGCATTGGCGCGGGTTTGGGCAAGGTGCTGCAGCTCCAATCGTCAACCTTGCGAAAGCAGGCAACTATGAAATTAGTTTCCAAGGTTTCAACCATCATATCATATTAACTAAGTGCATCTTATGCCCTAGTTCTTCTAATCCAGCAGTCAATTTTTCTAAACTCACCTTGAATTTTTTAAATCCTGCAAAAATATGATTTTCCTTCCTATTCTGTCATAATCCATACACTAACTGAGCAAAACTATGACTCATTTTATCCTGCTCCAAATTGAATGCATGATCAAATACATCACTAACCTTTTGTTCCACCTAGGGGCTCAGGGATTCATCTTTCCGGTTGACAGTTCCAAAGCCGGGGGAGATCTCTCCCTCCTTTCCACCGCCGCGTCAGCGACCGCCAAGATCTGGGCGTCCGCGCTGCCATCCGCCGGTGCCAGCTCCCCCGCACCCTGCTCCGCCACCAGTCCATCTCTCATCGCCGGTGCCTGCTCCACCACACCCTGATCCGGCAGTTGCTGCTCCGGCACAGGAGGTGGCACCATACTCTCGCCTGCCTCCTCCAGGAAAGAGGATCTGTTCGATGAGGAACCAAATCCATCTCAAGCACTAAATACAGATCACTAATCCAGGGACTAAACCACGGGAAAAAGAAGGATTTACATACCCGCGTATGGACTGCATCAAGAACTCCATGGTCTGTCGCCGGCTCGCCTTCTCTCGACGACTCCAGTCCCCAACCTGCAATAGGCCGAGAAGACACTAGACGGTGCATCCATTTCCCCCTGACCCCACCAACCGGAAAAGGCAACAACCTAATCCACGGATCAGACGTGCACGGCGATTCTGGTCCACGGCTCGCCTCGTCTCAGTCGAACGGCCGTCAGCCCACCGCATACGTATTTCTCAACAGTGTCCCTTTTCCAGCAGCCCACGAGCAATTGTATAAAGAAATCGCCCAGATCTATATCTAGTACTGAACGCCCAGGATAACGAGCTCATTTGAGCTCGGGTCCAATAACTCCACGTCCTTCAGCGCCATTATTTCTACTCTTGCCATGCACAATCAACACATAAGGAAGAAAGCTCAAGTGATTGATAGCCCGTCCAAATAATCGCATCTCCTGCTGCTGCTGCTGCTGCTTCATACATAGCCTCCCATGGTCTGGGCTTCAACGGACTAGGCTCTGTTCACAAATGACGACACAGGAAATCTGTAGTATGCTGATGCAGCATCAAAGTTGACACTGAAAAGGATGCACCGGAGAAACCAAGAATTAACGTAACGCCAGTTCTGCTGAGAGGTGTCCAAGCTCCCTGTGCATTCCTCAACTGACGAAGCATTTTCTCTCGTCATTGCGATCCTTGGATTCAATCCCCATCTCTCAAGGTTTTTTCAGTTGGGGAACAGGGTGCCAACCTGAAAGCAGAGTGGACACGTGACCCTCTCCACTTCTCCACTCTAGGAGTGTAATCCAGTCCTGTTGTGCTCTAGACGATCAATATAGTGGGAGGCAGTTATGCAGCACTTTCTTTGTTTCCTAAAACATTTCATGAAAAATTACTACCACTACTTGGCTAAAACAGTGCGCACGCAAATCCAAGAGTCGGGACGACATGTCATTTGTTGTCACGGTGCCTACGCAAAGGAAGTAGCATCTCTCACGTGCATAGTACTCCCTTCGTCCTTAAAAGAGTGTACTTCCAACTTTGTTTGAGGGTCAAACTATCTCAAAGTTTGACCGAGTTTGTGCAAAAATATATCAATGTTTGTGAAACCAAATAGGTATATGACGGAAATATATTTTATCATGAATCTAATGCTACTAATTTGATGGCATAATTGTTGGTCTATTATTGTATAAATACGGTCAAACATAAAAAAATTTGACTTTCTTAGAAGTACACTCTTTTAAGGACGGAGGGAGTAGTAATATGAAATGAGCCTTCCTAGACGGTCTTGATTCATCAACTCAATCAAAAGAAATACTACAAGGGACAGAGGTGATAATACATGAATATTAATTAATATACACAAGAGAGAAGGGGAGGTTGATACATCGCTACTTCCAAGGATTCCAGCTCTTCAGCACAGGCCCGTTTTGATTCTCTGCCAGCTGGCCTAGCAGGTTTTCCACAACCCCGGACTGCCAGTCTGACTCCTCCAGCATAAATTCCTTGAGGCTTGGGAGGTATGGTAGCCCACAGAACAAACCAATACTAGGACTCCATATGCCATTATAAAACTGCACCAACTCAAGCTTAGGGGCTGCTCCATCTTCAAATCCCACCGACCTGAGGTTTCCTATCGATTTCAGCTGCAGCACCTTCAGCCTTGGGAATGCCTCCCGACAGAAACTGAAACAAACCTCTTCACCAACGAACGAGTAATCCAATAAACATAGGGTGCCCAGGTTTGGTAGGTTCCCAAGGACTTGTATGGCCGCATCATGCTCCGATATACGCGACCTCTCTAGCTTCAGCTTCACGAGATTTTTGAGGCACTGGATCCACTTCGGCAGTTTAACCAGCTTGCCTATCAACTTGAGGCTCTGCAGGTTTTCTGAAGGTGAGGACAGGCCATCCAAGCAGCCTGATAAATGTGTCTCTCCGTGTGATTGCAGCAACAATGACACCAGGCTTCTGAGACGAGCAATTGCTGAACACAACTTTTGACGGTTTCTCTTGTTGATGCCTGTCAATCCTAGCTTGCGCAGCCGGGTGAGCTTTTTTATATCTTTTAGAACAGACTTCCCCACTGAAACGTCCACAGTACGAAGTGTGTGCAGGGTCTTCATCTTCCAAATCCCTCTTGGCACTTCAATACCACCTGGATTTCGTCCTCCTGCCGCATAATAAGGTAATAAGGTAATATGCTGCAACAGAATGCAGTGCATACATCACGTCTGCTAAGTTGTGCTTCATCCTGAAGTATAAGATTCTGTGCCAGACAATTAGGTGCACAACATGCCAGACAACAAATCGCTGACCGTAAGGGCAAACACATTAGCGACTGCTCATCTGCATTTACATATATATCAAAATGTCTCTTTCCTATGTTGCTAGCAAGAATGTGTTGCATCTTCACAAGTTTGATGATGGTCCTTGGTAGCTTTATTATGCTTGTACCTGAAATATCTAGTGTCTGGAGTTCTCTCAAGCTCCCCAATGAATTTGGCAGGTGAAATATATCAGCATGTCCCCTTAGAGAAAGATATCTAAGATGTACAAGCTTCCCAATGTGCTGAAGGTGATGATCAACTAGATCCCACTTGCCCTCCAAATCCAGCACTCGCAGGAACCTCATTTTATCAGAAATATAAAACGGCCTCCAATTACCAAACACTGTCAATGATCGTACACAGGACAAGTCTACTATATTCTCAAACTCACACTGATCACCCTTCCAATTGCTGCTTATAGCAAGATGACGTACCGTGCCTTGGTTGTTTAAGCTGCACCCTTCCTCCAATGTGAAGACAAGACTTTCCTCCATAGACTTTGAGATGGCAATTTCACGAATGAGATCATGGACATGGCAGGAGTCAATTCCCTTCCTACTATGAATTGACTGTTGAGATGGCAGGATCATGCTCCTGCTTATGAGTTCCATGAAGTAACACTCCAATACTTCCTCCACAGACTTGCCACGTACCTCACTTGAGTAACTCTCTGCAATCCAACGACGCACTAAGCGTCTTCGTGCAATCTGCTGGTCTTCAGGAAAGATGGCCAGATACAAGAAACAAGCCTTGAGATAATAGGGTAAACCATCATAGCTTTTCATAAGGACTGCTTTTATGGTCTCAAGTTCTGGATTCATCTCCAACTCAGCACTGATGTGCTCATTCAATTTTCTCCATTCAAAAGCAGTTTTTGGTTGGCTTGCCAAGAAGCCACCTAAGGTGACTATTGCAAGGGGAAGTCCTCTGCACTTCTTCAATATCAGTTTTCCTTCTTCAACTAACTCTGGATATTGCTCATCCAAATTTACGGTCTCCTTAAATACCTGAAATCCGTATCAATCGAGTCATTTAGCACTACAAGAAATCATATACGCACTAATGTGATTGTCTACGAACATATTTACCCTACAGTGTTGAATATATGGGCATGTAGTATATAGATGTAGAAGTGAGACACTGCTACTTTTTGTTAGTTAATATATTAGGTTTCTTTGTCGCCCATCTTTTTCACGTAGTATATCATCATTTTTCTTCCTAAAAATATTTCCCTCCCACCTAGCAACGTACCATGGTTCAATGGTGATTTACTCTGTGCAATCCTACTCTGTCATTGGGGCTTTCGTCAATATAAAGCCAGCCAACATGCCTACTATCTTAAAAAAAAGTAACGAATTTTTTTTCTTTGAACAAACCAAAAACTCCTATAAAATCAAAATTCTGAATGTTAAAATAAATGTAATATATTTGAGAGAAACTAAATGTAGCAACTAATATGGCCTACTGTCTTCTCTCTATATTTGTCAACTGCATTTGCAAGATTCAAAACCTGCCTTAGCTTTCTTAGAGGTACGTGTGCAGCGCTTGAATTTCAAAGGAGCTTTGTGTAAAACATTTTCATTTCTACAAAGTACGAGGAAAAGTATCTCACATATGTACGCATGCCAAAGCATGCCAATGTTTTGGATGATAAATTTGAGTTTGTCAGCCATTCATGAGTTTCAAAGACAAGATTTTTTTTTCAATCTAATCAGAAGTATTGCCCGGTTACTATAATTCTTAGGTTCGATCAAATGAATTATCTCATTATATATTCATATGATATTCTGTCCCATCAGCACTCTTGTAGTAAACTAGGAATGTATGTTGTTCGATACAAGTTAATAGCAGTTGCTATCTGTCGGTGTCAAAACCGGCGGATCTCGGGTAGGGGGTCCCGAACTGTGCGTCTAGGCCGGATGGTAACAGGAGACAAGGGACATGATGTTTTTACCCAGGTTCGGGCCCTCTCGATGGAGGTAAAACCCTACTCCTGCTTGATTAATATTGATGATATGGGTAGTACAAGAGTAGATCTACCACGAGATCAAGGAGGCTAAACCCTAGAAGCTAGCCTATGGTATGATTGTTGTATGATGATGTTGTCCTACGGACTAGAACCCTCCGGTTTATATAGACACCGGATAGGGTTAGGGTTACACAGAGTCGGTTACAATGGTAGGAGATCTTGAATATCCGCATCGCCAAGCTTGCCTTCCACGCCAAGGAAAGTCCCATCCGGACACGGGACGAAGTCTTCAATCTTGTATCTTCATAGTCCTGGAGTCCGGCTGAAGGTATAGTCCGGCTACCCGAACACCCCCTAATCCAGGACTCCCTCAGTAGCCCCTGAACCAGGCTTCAATGACGACGAGTCCGGCGCGTAGATTGTCTTCGGCATTGCAAGGCGGGTTCCTCCTCCAAGTTCTTCAAGAAGATTTTAAACACCAAGGATAGTGTCCGGCTCTGCAAAATAAGTTTCGACATATTGCCATAGAGAGAATAATATTAACACAAATCTAATCTGCTGACGTATTCCGCAGCGTGGCATCACACTACGGCCAAGTCCTTTGCTCGAATCGTTTTTACTTTTCCACCTCAGCACGTTTTGCGAGGCGGTTTCCTTGGCACGTCTTGTCAAAGCAGAGATCGTGTCCCCCTTTTACGGGATTCTCATCAATACGGACGTGGGTAACCCAATCGTGCCCGTTAGCACGTTTCCTCGATTAAAGGCGAGTTCCAAACGGTTACGGGGAGGGCTCTAGGTATTCAACCTCTTATAAAGAGACCAAGGCCTTACTCCTTTTTCCAATCTCAAACGAGTTCGCCCGTCGCCTCGAGCTCCAACACCCTAGGCTCCAGATTCCAGGCACTTCGGACCTTCGACAATGTTCGGTTCCGACCTTCAAGGCCGATGGATGCCCTCCTCCGTCACGGAGGAGGACGTGCTAAAGCTAAGAGAGGCTAAGTTCTTGACCGGCGAAATTTCGCATAGGTTGCCTGCTCAAGGGCAGGCCATTCCCAGTCCCCAGCCTGGTGAGAGCGTGGTGTTCATACCCCACTTCCTTCGGGGGTTAGGCTTCCCAATGGACCCCTTTGTGAGGGGGCTGCTATTTTATTACGGGCTGGAATTCCACGACTTAGCTCCAGAGTCCATCCTCCATATCTCCTCATTCATTGTCGTGTGTGAAGCGTTCCTCCGTGTTACCCCTCACTTTGGATTATGGCTCAAGACTTTTAAAGTGGAGCCGAAGATGATCGAGGGACGGCACGCAGAGTGCGGAGGCGCTGTTATAAGAAAGAATGTTGATGCTCCATGGCCCGAGGGCTCTTTTCAAGAGGAGCTTGGCTTGTGGCAACGAGAGTGGTTCTATATCACCGCTCTCAGGGGCACCAAGTGGGTGGCGCCTCCTGCCTTTCGCTCGGGTCCCCCACCACGGCTAGCGTCATGGGTCAGCAAAGGGTTAGATTGGGGGTTACCCAAAGACGTGCCCTTGTTGCAGGGCCGCATTAGGGATCTCTTAGAAGGAGACCTCAGCCTGGTCAAGGTGACGCAGGTCATGCCGATTCGCCGAATATTGCCCGGCAAACGTCGCTCCCTTCGCCTGTGGGAGTTTAATCCAGAGGGACCGCGGGCTCTCCAGCATTTCATGGGCGCAACGCCCGCGGAGATGTATAAACTGTTCTTCGGATCACAAGCGATGTGTCCGGGTTTGACCGAGGACGCAGGCCTAAGCTGCAATCGCCCGGATACTCAAGTAAGTAACCTTGTGCCCGGACCTGCTATCCGTATAATTGTCATAAACTTGCCCCTAAAAGAGCTGTCCTTTTAAACAGGAGTGGATAGCGAAGGCAAAGCTGATCAGGTGTCCGGCTCCCCTTCCCGAAACCAGGCCGGACCCCGTGCTTTTCAGGATGTTGAAGATAATGCCTTTGGAGGGAAGTAAGGGGGAGGACAAGGAAACTATGGCCTCCTCGAAGGAGGCTGCTCCGAAGGGATGAACCGACAATTCCTCTCCTAAGGGGAAGAAGAGAGCCGCCTCTGACGACCCGGAGACCATGGCCTCGAAGCGGGGGAAAAAATCCTCGTCAGAGGGTCCGACGCCGGGGAGTTCCACGGCCGAACTACGCCCTCAAAGGGATCAGCCCTCCAGCGAGCCGTAAGTAGAGAAAGATTTTCCTTTTGAGGGATGAGAGAAATCCTGGATTTATATCTGAGAAGATTAACCTAAATTTTACCTTGTAGCTCGGACCTCAGCCCTTCTCAGCAGAGCTCGTCTTCGGGGGATCTTCTTCCGGAGATGATGGAGAGCGGGACGCCTCCCCCTGTCGTACCGCCTAGCGAGGCGGGCGACCCTGAGGTGTCGTCGCGAAGGGTTTCTCCGAATCCGGCAGGGGCGGAAGATAGCTATGTGGCCCCCCAAGGTTCTCCGCGTCCGGCCTTCGAAAGAGGCCATAGGACAAGTCCGGCACCGTCTGGTGCTCGGCCTGAGGAGCTAAAGATTCTGCTGGGGCGAGCTTCTATCTCAGGGAGCACCGTGTATTGATGGGCACGGTGATTGAAAGGATTTCATCCACAGAAAGTGGATTGCATGAGGCCGTCAAAAGTTTACTGACGGGTTTTGAGGTACGTTAGATAATGTACACTTTGGCAGTTGCGCATAAGTAAGATGCGCCCTATGTAGATAGTAGCCCCTGAGACTCTGTGCGTTGTCAAAATTGACGGCGTGCAGAGGATCATAATCCCAGGTCTTAAATGTCGCCTTTGTATATAGGTGGCGAATTGTCCGGAGTCGAGCCGGATTGATGATTTTGCCGAACTAAAGCGGCAACTTGACGTGGCAGATGCCGACATCGCGCTTGTCAACAAGCGGCTTGATGAGGCTCAAGGTATGTAATTCATCGGGCGGCAGCTGGTAAGGGGAGCTTTATGCCAGTATCTTACAATGTGTGTGCTTGATGCAGATGGTGCGGCCGCCATGGAGAGTCTTAGGGCCGAACTTGCTCGAGCTAAGCAACAAGCCAGAAAAAGCGATGCGGCTGCCGAGAAAGCCCTTGAAGAGCTGAGAGCCGAACAGGCTGCCCACTGCCGAAGCAAGGAGGAGATGGCCGAGATGGCCGTGAAGTTAAAGGGCGCTGCTGACCGTTGCAAGCTTCTTGAGGAAGAAGACCGGGCGAGGCAGACGGGCTTAGAGAAGGTCGTTGCTGATGCCAAGGACGCTCGCTCTGCGATGAGAGCTGCGAAGGAGAAGCTGCGTCAAGCCGGACAGATTGCGGCTGGAAAGCCCTTTATGCTGCGGAGGAATTTTTGCGATCCGAAGTTTGCTCCGTTGGACCGGATGTGGAGTGTGGAGGACACCTATCTGGATTTGGCAGCGAGTGCTGCTGATGCGACCGAACACTTTCGAGATAAAAAAGATCACGAAGTGGAAAAGCTTTTCTGGTCGCAGTTCCACAATCCAGAGCGTCCACTGGCAGTGGACGATCGCCTGGCTCAATGGGCCGAACTGAATAGGTTGTCCGGACTCGCCATGAAGTACGTCATGGGTCATCTGTGGCCGGGAAGATTGGAGCCGAAGAGTTATTTCAGCTTGGTGCGGCAATTTCTTGACGTGGTGCCACGTATCAATGCGATGAAGAGGTCAGCATGCATAGAGGGCGCACGGATGGCTCTTGCCTGTGTCAAGACATACTGGGCAGAGATGGAGACCACCGTTGTTGCGTCCCGAGATTCGGACAAAAGCCGAGTACCCTCCGAGCACTATTTTCAGGAAGTCCTTGAAGGCGCTCGTGTAATAGAGACGCAGTGCTCGAAGGATGCTATTTTATGATAGCATATGTAATTATAAAGCAATATTTTGATAAATTGTAGTGGCCTTTTATACTTGTGCCTTCAAGTATTGGGAACACCTCCTGTGCGGCCGTTTTAAGATATATATATATATATATATATATATATATATATATATATATATATATATATACAAAATCTGAAAGATGGCAGTCGTTGGCTTCAGCCCCCACGCACATAGTGCGGGGGTGCTCGCAGAAGACGCATTTTCACACTTACTCCAACGTCTTGGTCCTACAAAGGAGGTGATAGCGCAGCGGGCTAGGCAACCGGACTATAATGCTTTAACACTTTCACTTAGCCATAGGAGCTTGACAGTGGGACTATTTAGGTAGCCCCTTGGTGGCGACTGCACTTCGCCCGAATTCGGGGCGCGTATGTGCCTGGCCGGGAAACGGCCCTTCATTAAAGCGGAGGAATCCTATAGATTCCGATAGGTCATCGAGTGGCTGACCAGTCTCACGCTACATCATGACAGTCAGTTTTCGGCTTTCTCTACTGAGGTGCTCGCCCGGCCTAACCGGGGCACAATCGCAGTAGTTCTCCTGGTGCTACCTTAGCCGATAGAGCGGAACGTAAGGTAGCCGAACTCAGGAGCCGGGCAACCCAACATTTGACCAAAGACATGATTCGGAGCTGATGCATATAATGCCAAAACTCGCGACGCCGAACACTCCCTAAGGTGTTCGGTCTTTATGAGTGCGGACGAAACAACACTCTTTATTAAAAAGCCCCTAGTGTCCAAGTATGCGCAAAAATTCTGACGTGGCCACATGCCAAGACGCCAGCCTCCTCCTTGGTTATATCAGAGGAAACCAGGGGATATGTAGCAACAAGAGACAGTAAAAACGGTTTACGCAGGGTCTTAATCTAAAAAGAATCCTTAGGACGGGTCCCTACTGCACGTCTGCGCCTGTGTCTCCGTTGTGCCGTATCCTGGACAGGCGCCGCACGACGTTCATCTGTAAAAGAGAGGAACTGGGTTGAAAATGGGTCGTGCCGAACAAAAGTTTAAAATAAACATAGTATAAAGTAAAATATATAAAATTGAGCTTTATTGTCTCTTATTGTATATGTACGGAGCCCCTAGTGCGGGGGTATATGGCCACTAAGCCTGCATCAATGATAATTTTGTACCGAACTCGTCTATCCGCGTTCGTGGTCTTTAATGACCTATTCCGAAGTTTTTGGCCGGTGAAGCCATTTTACTGTGGGGCTGTCAAAGCGGCCGCACAGTCCTCCGCTTGGGGGAGGCGCACTTCAATGCTTCCCCTTCAAAGAGATGATGCCTCGTGGACCGGGCATCCTAAGCATTAGAGATGCATTATGCGGTATTGCGTTAAAGCGGGCGAAAGCTTCGCGTCCCAGTAGAGCTTGGTAGCGACTTGAGAATGGGACGATGTGGAAAGTCAGCTTTTCGCTGCGAAGTTATCGATAGAGCCGAATATAACTTCGAGCCAGAGAAAACCCATGCAATGGGTGTCCGGACCAGGCGTTACCCCTTGAAAGGCGGTTTTGCTGCGGCGGATTCTTGCTGCGTCTATCCCCATGTGACGGATTGTGTCCTGATATATCGGGTTTAGTCCACTACCGCCGTCCATAAGGACATTTGAAAACTGGAGTCCGCCAATTATTGGATCGAGTACCAAGGCAGTCCAGCCTGCGTTCCTGATACTTCTAGAATAATCCAGCTGATCGAAGATGATTGGTTTTGACAACCAGTGGCGGGACCCCTTTGGGATAGGTCGTGTGGTGCGTACCTTTATGGGCGCCGCACGTTTTGTTATGTGAAGTAAGTTTACTATTTTTACTTCTTGTGGGAAGTTCTTTTGTTTGCTGGTGCTCTACTTTTGGGGTTCGTCCTTGTCTTCGCTTGGTGTGTCGAGCCCCTTGTGTTCGGCGGTGAGTCTGCCGGATTGTTTGAAAACCCAACAATCTCTGTGGGTATGGTTAGCAGGCTTCCCGGGAGTACTGTGTATTTGACATATCCTGTCCAGGATTTTGTTTAAGTTGGATGGATCATCCCTGTTATCCTGGAGGGGCGGCTTTGTCTGATTCTGTCGTGAGGTTTTGAATCCGGCGTTGAGTGCTGTGCTCTTCGGACTTTTTCCTTAGTCCGGCGACGGTCCTTGTTGCGTCGCGGTTTTCCGTTTCCATCCCTAGTTTTAGATGTACTTGGGTCGCTGTTGCTGCATCTTGCCAACCAGCTGTCCTCTCCTGCACAAAAGCGGGTCATGAGGCTTGTCAGTGCGGCCATTGTTCTTGGCTTTTCTTGACCGAGGTGTCTGGCGAGCCATTCGTCTCGGACGTTATGCCTGAAAGCTGCTAAGGCTTCGGCGTCCGGACAGTCGACTATCTGATTCTTTTTAGTGAGGAATCTATTCTAGAATTGCCGAGCTGATTCTCCGGGCTGTTGAGTTATGTGACTAAGATTGTCTGCATCCGGAGGGCGGACATAGGTCCCTTGAAAATTTGCTCGGAAAGCGTCCTCGAGCTCTTCCCAACTTCCGATTGTGTTTTCAGGAAGGCTTTTAATCCAATGCCGGGATGGCCCTTTAAGCTTAAGGGGTAAGTATTTTATGGCGTGGAGGTCATCTCCTGTAGCCATATGTATGTGGAGGATATAATCCTCGATCCAGACTCCAGAGTCTGTTGTTCCATCATATGCCTCTATGTTTACGGGTTTGAATCCCTCTGGAAATTCATAATCCAGGACCTCATTGGTGAAACATAGGGGGTGTGCGGTGCCCCTGTATTTCGGTGTGCCGGATTCTGATGGTGGCTTTATTGCATTGCTTACGAGAGCTTGCTTTCTTGGCCCGTAAATGGACCTGATTGGGCCATGATGCGAATCCTTAAGTGGGTCGCATGCCAACTTAAGTGCGGTGCCGCTTGCCGCTTTATGCTGGCCATGGGGTCGTCTATCCGACCGTGTGGCTTTCTTATTTTTTGAATGCGAGGGCTCTAGGGCCTCTTCGTCGAATTCGGGCAGTAGCTTTCTCTTCGGATAGCTTTTAGTGCGGCGACTGTCGCCGTATTTATCTGCGGTTTTGATTACTTTGCTCCATCTGATCCTGAGTGCATCTTCCGCCGTTTTTAGCTTTCGCTTCTGCTTTTTCAGGCTGCGTGCTGTTGCAACGAGCCTCTTGTGGAGATTCTTCTGCTTCGTGGGTTTATCCAGCGTAAGGTCGTCCAGAGTGCCATTTTCACCGGGGGAGGGATGTTCGGTTTCTCTATCCTTGTTTCCCTGTTCGGACGGTTGCTCTAAGGCTTGTTCGTCGTCTACAGGCTCATCCTGC
Organism: Triticum urartu; assembly: GCF_056163025.1. Classification (NCBI taxonomy): domain Eukaryota; kingdom Viridiplantae; phylum Streptophyta; class Magnoliopsida; order Poales; family Poaceae; genus Triticum; species Triticum urartu. Next base: position 732,004,185 of record NC_141875.1, read on the forward strand.
TCTATGGCTGGGTCTTTATCGAGGCGGGGCTTGGGTCGGCGTTTACGTCGACGCTTTGATTGATTTTCGAGGGATTGGTCCCCTGTTCCATCCCCTTTTTCCTCGTTTTCGTTTCCTTTAGGGGTATCCACCATGTACACATCGTGAGATGGGGTGGCTGTCCAATGCCCTATGGGCGTTGGCTCATCTGTATCTCCTGCATCGTCGTCCATGCTGTCGATGTCTGCGGAGTCGAAGTTGAGCACGTCGTTTAAATTGTCGACAGTGGCTACCAAGTGGGTGGTGGGTGGGCTTTGAATTTCTTCATCGTCCGTATCCCATCCTTGCTGACCGTAGTCCGGCCAGGGCTCTCCTGATAAAGAGAGAGACTTTAGAGAATTCAGGATGTCGCCGAAAGGCGAGTGCTGAAAGATGTCCACGGCGGTGAACTCCATTTTCGGCGCCCAATCGGATTCGATCGGCAGGGGCGCGGGGGGTTCGGAGTTCGGAGAGGAATCCGGCTCCTCGGAGTCACGGGCCGTGCGGAACGCGGGGCTGACGTTCGGCTCGATCGCCTTTGAGGTCGTAGCCCCCGAGGTGACGTCCAACCGCTCATCCTCGATTGGCGCAATAGGCTCCGAATAAAGGGTCGAAACCGATGCTTGTGCGGCCTCCAGGGCACAGTTCGGTGGCAGAGCTACATCGTGCCTCTCGAAACAGTGCGGCGCGCTCAGCTGTGGCCCAAATCCATCGAAGATCAAATCCCCGCGGATGTCAGCCGTGTAGTTTAAGCTTCCAAACCTGACCTGATGGCCAGGGGCGTAGCTTTCGATCTGCTCCAGGTGGCCAAGCGAATTGGCCCGCGGTGTGAAGCCGCCGAAGACGAAGATCTGTCCGGGGCGAAAAGTCTCGCCCTGGACTTCATCGTTATAGATGATCAAAGGAGCCATCGAGCCCAAAAGTGACGACACAGAGGAACTCTCAATGAAAGCACCAATGTCGGTGTCAAAACCGGCGGATCTCGGGTAGGGGGTCCCGAACCGTGCGTCTAGGCCGGATGGTAACAGGAGACAAGGGACACGATGTTTTTACCCAGGTTCGGGCCCTCTCGATGGAGGTAAAACCCTACACCTGCTTGATTAATATTGATGATATGGGTAGTACAAGAGTAGATCTACCACGAGATCAAGGAGGCTAAACCCTAGAAGCTAGCCTATGGTATGATTGTTGTATGATGATGTTGTCCTACGGACTAGAACCCTCCGGTTTATATAGACACCGGATAGGGTTAGGGTTACACAGAGTCGGTTACAATGGTAGGAGATCTTGAATGTCCGCATCGCCAAGCTTGCCTTCCACGCCAAGGAAAGTCCCATCCGGACACGGGACGAAGTCTTCAATCTTGTATCTTCATAGTCCTGGAGTCCGGCTGAAGGTATAGTCCGGCTACCCGAGCACCCCCTAATTCAGGACTCCCTCACTATCCTACAAGCAGAATGTTGTTACATTATAAATAATAGTACTGCGGGACCTTTGTTTCTCTGTTGAGTAAAAGAGTAGTTCGGTTAAAGATTCTTTCAATTCATGTATTGTTAGCATGGCAGGAGATATGGAAATATGCTCGATCTAAAGAAAAGAAAATATCAGGATGCTCCAAATTACCAATTTGTACTTTAAAGATGTATGGTTTCCTTTTGTGTAAATATATAAATGCAATATAGTTTATTAGAACATGATTTACAGATTTTCTATAAATTTCCATATCAATGCGAGACAAAAAAAAAATCTAACCTGGATAAGAGAGTGACATGATTTAAAGAGGACTGAGCCAAATACAGCCAATGAGACACTGACTAAAGATTCTTCACCCGCAAAAAAAAGACTAAAGATTCTTATAAGCATATTAACTATTCTTCCATGATTACTAAGAATGTATTTTTATTGTGGTAGATCTGAGTGGATGAAAATGTTGAGACGGTATCCACAAGAAAAAGGATGAACCTTTATTTGTGCCTCTACTGTCTGACTCCTTTGTTATACACTAGCAGAACAGGTATATCCTAGTTTACTTTGACAGCTACAAAATCACCAAATAATGTGGTTGGACCTAACTATAACCATACAAATTATCAAGTCTCCAACTTATTGTAATCATAGTTCATGTATTCCAAAGCCTTTTTATATTTATATGTATTATTCTAGCTATTGCATAATATTTCTGACGAATGGCAATTCCAATTTTCTAGTGGATATGAAGATATTGTTTGTGAAGATTAAAGCAGTTTATAGCATTCACTGAAAAAAACAAATTGGCCCTTTAAAAAAAGAAACAAACAAATTGAAAATATGTATTCCATAACCGTAATAGAAATAAGAGGTAGAGGCATTGAGTATGACACTGCTTTATTTGTACCTTTTTGGTGAAGAGGGCACATGCATCATCAGGGCCAAGATGGTTGAGCTTGTATATTTTTCTTTCATCCTTTGAGCAGTGCTTGGCAATATTCTCTTGCCTTGTGGTGAATATTATGCAGCTTGCAGCAGTTTCTGGCAAATAGTCTTTTACAACATTCCACTCTAGTATGGACCACAAATCATCAAGATCAAGCAAATATCTCTTTCCTTCTAAACATCTCCTTAAATCTGTCTCATTTTTATCTTCATTCTTATCTCTGAACTGCATAATTAAGCCCTCAAGGAGTGCTGCTGAGTTGAAAGGGCGCATGACTGTGACACAAGCACGCTTATCAAACATGCTACTAATCTCTTGGCTTTGATAGATATCTCTCACTAGTGTTGTTTTCCCAATGCCACCCATGCCCCACAAGGAGATCACACGAAATCGCTGGAGATCTTTACTTGAGATTAGTTTGATGATTCCCTCTTTTTCAGTCCCTCTTCCGATGAGACCAGATTCCTCTAGCTAGTGTAGCCATTGTCTCCGTTCGAGTGACGATTTTCTTGTGTGTAGAGCTCTTAACACCAGCAGAGACTTCAAATGGGATGGACCTTTCTTCCGTTGAATTCCTTCCTTCCCGAGAAACCTAAACACAAGGACACAATTAATGCTTATAAAAAGAGTGTATTATGCTTAAATTTTAGATCCACTTTCATATATGTTATATGATTAGCGGAGTATATACAAAATGTACAACAAGATTATCCAGTTAGTATAGTAAGTGTGGGAGTACATCCATTGAGCAGTAAGAAATACTCCCCCAGTCCGGAAATACTTGTCAGAGAAATGGATAAGTCTAGATACATCCATTTCTCCGACAAGTATTTCCGGATGGAGGGAGTACTATATAGTCATGGTAACATGTACTCCCATGCCTCACTCCTAACAGAACTGCATGAAAAATATTCACTACCATATACTCTTTTTTACAGCATATCCTTTTATGCTACTATATTGCGATGAATTTGTAATGTGAAGTTCACGTTGGCGTATCTCATGATAATTATGAGAGTATATCCAAAGTGATAAAATAGTATCAGGAAGTCATTGAACTAGTATAATATGTGGTGGATAAGCCTGTGAATAGTTTATCATCGAGACTAAAGCTAGCCCAAACCAGGTGACTACACGGGAAACCTCCAAACCAACCCGATCCAACAAAATTCTGCTAGAATCCAAACCAAACCAATCTGTACTTGTTTTTCACCCAACCCAATCCAAAACCGGTTCCATTTTTGGACTGAATCCACAGATTGAAACCGTGGACAAGTGCGGAGTGCCTGAATTGCATTTAGGAATGTTTCTACAGGAAGCGATCAGGGCAACACCGGGGAGGTAGAACCTGTAGGCGGAGGTCTGGACATGGATGAGGAGACGGAAACCCGCAGCAACGGGGATGACTCAAAGTCGAAACCAACGACGGCGGCAGAGACAGACTCGAGCTCGATGGTGGCGGAGACAGACTGGAGTCTTGGGACGTTGGAGGCAACTTAAATCGGGCAGCTTCAAGGGTCGGAAAGCTGGAGGGGAGACTATCTGGCAGTCGGAGCTGCGGCGACGGCAGACGGCCCGGTGGCCCCTAACCACATGGCAATGGTCGTCCAGGCTGGAGGCGTTGGTCTCGTACAGTTTTGGTCGAGAGACCGGTTTCCATCTACGAGTTGAAACTGTTCGAGACCAATTTATACGCATCCAAATGACTAATCCATAATACCTAAAGCCCAAACCACACAAGATTACATTAGGGGCTCAGCCCATATAAACCCATCCAAAGACGGTTCGGTAGAGAAACCAAAATGAAACTGCGGTTCCAATCCAAACCATTCCCAGGTTTAGTGGTGGAAGTACCTACTTGGCTACTCCGAGTCCCATGAGTACAAATATTTTTGCTACATAACTTTGCAGTTTTCTTCGACTACATTTGTAGGGATGTGAATCCCCTGTTGTAGCTATGTTTGATTCGGTGCAAAGGGCACATTATTAATGTTAGTTTGATTGGATGGCAGTGGATTAAGTTAGCCTAGTGAAAGCCTTTAACCAACATAAACCAGGCATATGTGAAATCATCAGAATGGTGGATAAGCTAACTCAATAGAATTAACTCTTCGTAATTAAAAAAAATTGTTACTCTTCGCAAGCCAACCTCATCACGAAACTATCCACAACTCGCCGAAACCTACGACCTTATGCACGCAGCTGCACTATCAGGCAGGAAGCTCGCTGCCAATGGACCAGGCCAGATCAGCCGCCCCGCCTGGTATGTGCCAATGACTTGGTCAATGTCCATGCAGCCTGCGCGGCCTACCCAAGGCCGAAAGAGCTTCAAGCCATAGGCACTACGAACAGGCAGGGAAGAAGCAAAAATGCCTCCCTCGCCGGACAAGCAACTGCCAATCAATATCAGCACTGTATCTGGCCACCGCCCCCAACACCCACCACCACCAAGGCTATTTCCGCACGCCCAAAGGGTATATCCACAGGCCACCAGAGCGCGCGCATGAGGGGGGGCGGGGGGGGGGGGGGGGGGGGGGGGGGGGGGGCACAACCACCTACGAGAAAATCTCAAGAGGCACTACAGCCTAGGGCTGGACGTATGAACGACTTTTCAGCTCGGCTCGAAGCTCGTTTCAGCTCGGCCCGTGAAGTATTTGTAGCGAGCCGAGTTTGAAAAGTAGGCCCGGAATGCGACCGAGCCAAGCCGAGTTTGGCCCGGTCCAGCTCGGCTACAGCCAGCAAGAGAAGCTCGCCACCCAGCGAGGTAAGGAGAAGGTGGTGGCTTTAGGAAAGTAACAGCACCCACTAGTGCAGAACCGGGCAATAGCACCGGTTCGTAAGGCCCTTTAGTGCCGGTTCCATAACCGGCACTAAAGTGTGGGCACTAAAGGCCCCCCCCCCCCTTAGTACCGGTTCAACATGAACCGGTGCTAAAGGGCAACCACGTGGCACGAGCCAGCTCCGGGGGCCGGGAGCCCTTTAGTACCGGTTGGTAACACCAACCGGTACTAAAATGTTTGGGGGGTTTTTGGTTTTATGATTTCTTTTTCATTTAATTTTGTGTTTTCCATTTTAATTCTTTTTCGTTTGCTGGTATTTTACGATACTACACATTGTACACGTTATGCATATATATATAAATAGAATTTCTAGTAGAACCAATCATATATATAGATCATCAATGTCTCACAGATCACCATATTAATTCACACATACACACATGTATAGCTATATACAGTTTCTCCTACATATGTATGTTGCCTTCGGAGCCAGTGGCATTAGCCTAATTGGTGCCTTCGGAGCACGATGACAATTGGAAGTGGTTCATGACCTGGTCGATGGGGGCGGTAGCGGGTAATAGTATTCTCCCTTCGGATTTATGACCTCGTCGAGCAAAAATCCCGCTATTTCCTCTTGAAGTGCTTGTACGCGCTCCGTTTCTAGGAGCTTGTCACGCACCTCTGTGAACTGTTAAGAAGGAGATCAATATGCATGTGTATTAGTTGTGTGACTAGATATCGATAATTGTGTAAAAATTGTGAATAGTGTTTTCACAAACGTACCCATTCCTGTCTTTGAGATCTGCTCCTTTCGGACGCCATCATGCGAATATTCTCGCAAACGCAGAATGCACACAGATCAGTCCCCTGCGCCTGCTTCAGGGCCTTTACGAGAATGGAATTTAATTTGATCAGATAATAATTAATCAAGCATGATAATATTAAAGAGATGGCAGCTAGCTAGCTAGCTAGTACTACTTAATTACTTACCTTGGGTCGAAACCATTTCAGCTTTTGTTTCCATTCGCCTTCTGTGACGCTGATGAACCTTGCCCAAGCCTTGCCCGCCGACAAAGAAAATGAATAAAGGGGTTATTAAATAGTTCTTATCATGAAATGACGAACTAAATAGACCGAGATATATAGTTAATAATGATTGAAATTACCTGTTGACTATCCCAAACAAGATGTTATAGTCACGGTTTTCTTTGAGTAGTGAGTCCAGTATTTCAACTTTTCCTTCGTCAACTTTAATGATACACAAGATCCAGTGATATCTGCATGCACACACGTTTGCATGTCTTAATTAAGCGGGCATATGTAAGCAAAAACATGTAGCTAGCTAGGTAGTAGGCAAAAACAGAGAATTTGTAGTACAAGAAAGTGTGACTCACTGGAAGTTGTAAGGAAGTAGTATATCTTCATTGTATTTGAGTCGCTTCAAGAACTCGAACATGCTGTCCTCTACCTGCTTTTCATAACGCTTGTTTATTTTCCATGTGTATTCATTAACGATGTTTGGGTCAATGAACCCAATGCCATAGCGTCCACCTTTGTTCATTTCATACATCTTCATCCTGCACAATACCACAGAAAAGAATATAATGAGGATAATTGCAGGTAATGATTGATCAAAAGGATCAATACAACTAGCTTGTGACTTAAATTACAGATAGAAATCACTTACAGACAATAGCAATTGACGATAGATTTGTCGAGTGCGTCTTGATTGTATAACTGAAACAGTTCAGAATACTCAACGGTCACAGGTTTCCCATGGTAGTAATGATCCTTGTTGACTTGCACCATGAGGGACTGTCGATCGGATCTCTTGGTAATGTCCATGTATCATTGATGCAATTCATACATTCTCGTTGGGAGCTTCTTGACATCTTTTGGCTTGACCAAAGGTTGGCCCCGGACATATTTCCATTTTATTTCCTCCTCTGTAAGCACAGGCATGTCCTCGATCTCGAGGAGTTGTCCAACAATGATCTTGAGTTCTTCAGCCTGCGTTATATGCTGCTGGTTTATTACCACATCGTCCACCTGGGGAACGTAAACTGTTTGCCCATAATAATATTGGCCGCGCGTACTGTCACGTGTTGTTGGCGGCACAACAAGCGGGGGATCGGTTGCGCCCACTGTTCTCCCAGCTGGGCAATGGTTCTCCCGCATTTTTTGACAGCTGCTTGTTGTTTGCTCGATCTCGAGCTCGCCTCCTTCTGTAGACGTTGTCGATGTAACTTCCTGATGTGGCCCTCATAGTCTGTGTCAACAGGCTTAGGAGCTGGTGGTTCAGCCATACGAATGAAGTGGTCAATAACTTCCACAGGCACTTTCTCCCTTGGCGGCGGTGGCGGTTTCGATCCAAAATGGGCGTCGACTTCTGCCCGCACTATGGCATTGGTTTGCTCCTCGGTCCTGTCGTAAGCCCTGTCAGGAAGAGGAGTAGTGAGGTTTGGACCATATTTATATCGCTTGCCTCTGCCTGTACTTCCTGTACTATGACCTCGACTGGTACCGCTACGCACCATAGCTGCGGGGTGTCTCTTCTGCGGTTGCTGAGGCGGCGGAGACGGCTGACGGGGCTGAGTTGGACGAGGAGGAGTGGCCTGAAGCTGTGCCGGACTTGGAGGAGGAGTGGCCTGAGGTTGTGCCGGACTTGGAGGAGGAGTGGACGTCTGACGCTGTGTCGGACTTGGAGGAGGAGTGGCCTGACACTTTGCCGGACTTGGAGGAGGAGGAGTGGCCTCACGCATTGGTGGACTTGGAGGAGCGGGAGTCTGCTGACTCGGTGGCGGACTTCGATGAGGAGTCGGGTGACGCGGTGTCGGTGGCCTTCGAAAGATGATGCAATCCTTTCTCCATAGGATGATACGATGTTTGGCCTCTCCGAGTGTGTGCTCCTCGTCACCTCCAGGAATGTCAAGCTCTAGCCCCGAATATTGGTCCACCACCTCATCAACCACGACACGAGCATAGCCTGCTGGAATCGGGTTGCAATGGAAGGTTGCCTCGGGGGGATTTGTATAAGCAACGGCGTCCGCCACCTTCATGGATATGTTCTTCATTTTGAAGTGTAGCTCGCAGTTAGTGTTCTCCATGATGTCATCCACGGGGTATCTATCCAGCATTGCATCAAACGGGGCGGAACCCACGCTGCTTCTCGGCATGGATGGGGCGGTGGTATCCAATGCTGGATCATCCGCTAGCTGTTGCAGCTGCTGAGACCCCCTTTGCTGGCTAAGTGAGTCGATCTGCTCCTGCTGCCGCTGGAATTTGTTTGCCAAGTCCGCGTGCGCTGATTCTAGGCCTTGAAGGCGTTCATAGTCCAGCTTCCTCTTCTCCTCCTCCATCTTCCTCTGCTTCTCCTCTGCAATCTTCCTTCTCGCACGGGTTCTGTAGTCGGCGTTCCAGTCCGAAAACCCCTCATACCACAGAATAGCGCCCTTGCCTCGTGTTCTTCCCGGGTGTTCTGGATTTCCCAGGGCACGCGTAAGCTCGTTGTTCTCTCTGTTCGGCTGGAACACCCCCGTTCGAGCCTCTTCTATTGCAACAAGTATGTTATCGTCGGCTCCGTTCAGACATGCCTTCGTCGAAACTTTGCCTGTCTTCGGGTCCAACTCCCCCCCATGCGCATAGAACCAACTCCTGCACCTGGGGGGCCAGCTCTTAATAACCGGAGTGACACCTGCATCCTCCATCTCTTTCTCAGACTTATCCCACTTAGGCATTGCCACCGTGTAGCCACCTGGCCCCAGCTTATGGAACTTATCCTTTTTTTCGGCATTCTTCTTATTTATTCTCGACCGTTCCTTAGCTAATTCTGAATCCTTGAATTTCACGAAATCGTCCCAATGAGCACTTTGATTCTCTAGTGTCCCCTCGAATACTGGAGTCTTCCTTCCTCCCTTGACGTACTTCTCCCATTCACATCTCTTGTGGTTCTTGAATGCAACCGCCATCTTCCTAAGAGCAGCGTCCTTGACTTTCTGCACATCTGCTTCTGTGAAATGATCTGGTAGGGTGAAATGTTCCATGAGAGTATCCGAAAGCAGATTTTTTCTGTCTGTCATCGACAAAAGTAACATTTGGACGTGGCTTTGCTGGCTCTCTCCATTCTTGAAGGGAGATCGGGAGTTGGTCCTTCACAAGAACTCCGCACTGACGAACGAACTTCTCCGCAATCTTCTTAGGCGCTAATGGTTCGCCATTAGGTCTGAATGCCTCGATATTGTACTTTACGCCCTCCTTCAACTTTTTGTTCGGGCCTCGTTTCATCCTTTTGCCTGAAGATTTGCTTGATCCGGATGGCTGAGAGAAGAAAGATCGATTCGTTAATATATCTTCAACTCATTTAAAACATGTGATGATCACCAGATTCCTGCTTATATAAATATATATACCTCGCCGGTGTTTGTTGTTTCAGGATCAACATGTTCTTCGTCATCGTCATAATCGTAGTTCATGACTTCATCAATTCGGTCGTCGCGATCGAATATCATATCACCCTCTCCGGTGTTGTTTAGAAATTCGGAGCCGTCATAATCTTCTTCATTCTGATTATCATCTGGCCCGCGTATCATATCGAACATGGTCTGTTCTCTATCTCTATCGGTATTGTCCGCCATAGCTTTTATTTAACTATGCCAAAAGAAATATAAAACAATTTAGTATAATCTCGAATAATAGATATAATCTTGAATACATCGTCTCGGATAATAGATATAATCTCGAATACATCGTCTTGAATAATAGATTTAATCTCGAATACATCGACTCGAATAATATATAATATTGAATAGTACATCACTGGCTAGGTAGCTAATTAAAGATCGAATACTACAGAAGAATCTAGGACACTCGCGGTTCCTGCGGCGCGGGCGGTGGACACCCAAAGAGAAGGAACCCTCACAGGATCATAGCCGAAGTGAGATCCCTGAAGAAACTGCCAGGTATTAGAGAACCTGCCGCCCTCTAACGCAACCATGTAGCGATGGACGTGCTCGTCCTCCTCCCTGACACGACGACGTACCACCTCCGGCGGGGCCGGCTCCCTCCGCACCGAAACTGGCCCACGCGAACGCCACCAAACGAGATCAGGGTCGACGACGGGACCCGGGGCCGGGTTCCTCATCAAGCGGCGCGCCCCTCCAGGCAGCACCTCCCAGTGCCAGCCCGGCGGAGCCCAGTCCCGGACATGGGTCAGTTGCACGTCGTCGCGGACGTGTCGACGGCGAGGATGCGGGCCGGGATCGTCGACAACAAATACTAGCTATATGCCTGCAAAAAGTAACATCTTTTTAATGATTGGATTTTTATAACTAAAATTTCTAACATTTCTATAACATTTCTAACAATGCTATATATAACTAACATTTCTATAACATTTCTAATATTTCTATAACTAAAAAAAGAAAAATTTCTAACTATTTCTATAACTAAAAAACAAAAAAATTTCTAACAATTCTAACTTTTTATAACTATTTCTATAACTAAAAAACAGAAAAATTCCTAACAATTCTAACTTTTTTATAACTATTTCTATAACTAAAAAACAGAAAAATTTCTAACAATTCTAACATTTCTAACAATTCTAACATTTCTAACTATTCTAACAATTCTAACATTTCTAACTATTTCTAAAAAACAGAAAAATGTCTAACAATTTCTAAAAAATAGAAAAAATCTATAACTAAAAATGTATGTGTGTGTGTGCGCTCACCGGCCGGCGAGGCGAGAGGCGACGGGGGGCGCGCGGCGACGGGGACGGCGATGAGCGCGGCGACGACGGGGACAGGGACGTACGGGCCGGGGCGGCGACGACGACGGGGACGGTGACGACGCGGCCGGGACGGGGCGGCGGTGACGACGGGGACGACGGGGACGGGACGACGGGGCGGCGACGACGAGGACGGGGCGGCGACGGGGCTAGCGACGGGGGCGGCGACGAGGGATATGGAGACGGCGGGGGCGGCGGGCGACGGTGTGCAGAGAGGAGAAGAAGCAGAGGGAGAGATGAAAACTGACGAAATTTTGAAGTGTTGTTTATATAGGAGGGACCTTTAGTACCGGTTGGAGCCACCAACCGGTACTAAAGGCCTGTTTTGGCCAGGCCAAGCGGCGGGAAGCGACCCCCTTTAGTACCGGTTGGTGGCTCCAACCGGTACTAAAGGCCCCCCTTTAGTACCGGTTGGTGCCACGAATCGGTACTAAAGGGGGATGCGCTGCCAGGCGAGGGGCGCAAAGTTTAGTCCCACCTCGCCTAGCGAAGGGCAGCCGCACTGGTTTATAAACCCAGCCGCGGCTGCTCCTTCGAGCTCCTCTCAAATGCAGGCCTTCTGGGCCTACCTGTGCTGTGCTGCCTCGTGGGCCTACTGGGCCTTTGCGGGCCTGCATCCTGGCCCAACAACGGTTTGGGTTTCTAGTCGTATGCAGGCCGCTCTAGCCTAGTAGGCGGGCTTTTTTTATTTTTTTTTGCTTTATTTATTTTTGAGTTGTTTTTGTGTGTATTTAGAGTTTCTTTGTGAATATTTTTGCTTTAGGTACAAAATATTACAAACTTTCTGTTAGTGCCCGTAGTTTTCAAATTTGAATAGTTTAAATTTTGAATTATTTGAAATTAGTGTGAATCACTAGTTTGTGAATAACTTAACTTTAAAAATCAGTAAACGCATGAAAGAATTTGTTTGCACATAAAATTTCTTCGTGTTTCAAATGCCAAAACACATAATTAACTACCCTAATTATTACAGAGATTCCCTTCTGGGTGTGAAACATAGAAGAAAGTGATGATAGCTAGTGAAGCCGATCACATCCCAGATCTTTGGGTGTGAAACTTTTTCTTCGCGTGTGTCCCTTTGCACCGTAACCATGGAAAATCTTCATCATTTAACGGGATGCTCGGGTCAATATTCACTGTGAATGGAGCAATTTCATCAAACTTTTCATAATCTTCTGACTTGTCTGTCTTGTCATCCACTCCCACGATGTTTCTCTTCCCAGAAAGAACTATGTGCCGCTTTGGCTCATCGTACGATGCATTCGCTTCCTTATCTTTTCTTTTTCTTGGCTTGGTAGACATGTCCTTCACATAGAAAACCTGTGCCACATCATTGGCCAGGACGAATGGTTCGTCTGCATACGCAAGATTGTTGAGATCCACTGTTGTCATTCCGTACTGCGGGTCTTCCGTTACCCCGCCTCGTGTCATATTGACCCATTTGCATCGAAACAAAGGGACCTTCAAACCACGTCGATAGTCAAGTTCCCATATGTCCTGTATATAACCATAATATGTTTCCTTTCCCGTCTTGGTTTCTGCATCAAAGCGGACACCACTGTTTTGGTTGGTGCTCTTCTTATCTTGGGCGATCGTGTAAAATGTATTACCATTTATCTCGTACCCTTTGAAAGTCATTATATTCGAAGATGGTAACTGGGACAACAAGTACAGGTCATCTTCAATAGAGGTGTCATGCATGGTACGTGCTTGCAACCAGCTGGCGAAACTCCTGGTTTGTTCACGTGTAATCCAGTCGTCAGACCGCTCCGGGTGTTTGGAGCGTAGCAAATTCTTGTGTTCATCCATATACGGAGCCACCAAGGCGGAATTCTGTAGAACTGTGTAGTGTGCTTCAGTGAGAGAATGTCCGTCCATACATATTATTTGTTCCCCTCCTAGCATGCCTTTTCCATCCAGTCTGCCCTTATGCCGCGATTCAGGAACACCAATCGGCTTAAGGTCAGGAATAAAGTCAATACAAAACTCAATGACCTCCTCATTTTGACGGCCCTTGGAGATGCTTCCTTCTGGCCTAGCACGGTTATGAACATATTTCCTTAAAACTCCCATGAACCTCTCAAAGGGGAACATATTGTGTAGAAATACAGGACCCAAAACGTTAATCTCTTCGCATAGGTGAACTAGGACGTGCGTCATGATGTTGAAGAAGGATGGTGGGAACACCAACTCGAAACTGACAAGACATTGCACCAAATCATTCTGTAACCTTGGTATGATTTCTGGATCGATTACCTTCTGAGAGATTGCATTGAGAAATGCACATAGCTTCACAATGGCTAATCGAATGTTTTCCGGTAGAAGCCCCCTCAATGCAACCGGAAGCAGTTGCGTCATAATCACATGGCAGTCATGAGACTTTAGGTTCTGAAACTTTTTCTCTGCCATGTTTATTATTCCCTTTATATTCGACGAGAAGCCAGACGGTACCTTAATACTGAGCAGGCATTCAAAGAAGATTTCCTTCTCTTCTTTGGTAAGAGCGTAGCTTGCATGACCCTGATGTATGTTGTCTTTTCCGTGCATACGTTGCTGGTCCTCCCGTGCCTCAGGTGTATCTTTTGTCTTCCCATACACGCCCAAGAAGCCAAGCAGGGTCACACAAAGATTCTTCGTCACGTGCATCACATCGATTGCGGAGCGGACCTCTAGGTGTTTCCAATAGGGCAGGTCCCAAAATATAGATTTCTTCTTCCACATGGGTGCGCGTCCGTCAGCGTCATTCGGAACAGGTTGTCCACCAGGACCCTTTCCAAAGACCACCTTCAAATCCTTGACCATATCATGTACATCAGCACCAGTACGGTGGCCAGACTTCGTCCGGTGATCCGCCTCACCTTTGAAATGCTTGCCTTTCTTTCTTACGGGATGCCTGCTCGGAAGAAATCGACGATGTCCCAGGTACACATTCTTCTTACAATTAGTCAAATATATACTGTCGGTATCGTCCAAACAGTGCGTGCATGCGCGGTATCCCTTGTTTGTCTGTCCTGAAAGGTTACTGAGAGCAGGCCAATCATTGATGGTCACGAACAGCAACGCCTTTAGGTCAAATTCTTCCCCCATGTGCTCATCCCACGCATGTACACCTATTCCATTCCACAGTTGTAAGAGTTCTTCAACTAATGGCCTTAGGTACACATCAATGTCGTTGCCGGGTTGCTTAGGGCCTTGGATGAGCACTGGCATCATAATGAACTTCCGCTTCATGCACAACCAAGGAGGAAGGATATACAAATATAGAGTCACAGGCCAGGTGCTATGGTTGCTGCTCTGCTCCCCAAAAGGATTAATGCCATCTGCGTTTAGACCAAACCATATGCTCCTTGCGTCATCTGCAAACTCCTTCCCGTACTTTCTTTCGATTTTTCTCCACTGCGACCCGTCAGCGGGTACTCTCAACTTTCCGTCTTTCTTACGGTCTTCTCTGTGCCATCGCATCGCCTTGGCATGCTCTTTGTTTTGGAACAAACGTTTCAACCGTGGTATTATAGGAGCATACCACATCACCTTGGCAGGAATCTTCTTCCTGGGGCGCTCGCCCTCGACATCACCAGGGTCATCGCGGCTGATCTTATAGCGCAATGCACCACATACCGGGCAAGCGTTCAAATCCTCGTACTCACCGCGGTAGAGGATGCAATCATTAGGGCATGCATGTATCTTCTGCACCTCTAACCCTAGAGGGCAGACAGCCTTCTTTGCTTCGTACGTACTCTCGGGCAATTCGTTGTCCTTTGGAAGCATATCCTTTATCATTACCAGCAACTTTCCAAATCCCTTGTCAGATACACCATTCTCTGCCTTCCATTGCAGCAATTCCAGTGTGGTGCCCAGCTTTTTCTTGTCAACTACGCAATTCGGGTACAACAATTTTTTGTGATCCTCTAACATGCGCTGCAACTTCTTCTTCTCCAAATCACTTGCGCAGTTTCTCTTTGCATCGGCAATGGCCCGACCTAGATCATCAACGGGCTCATCTGATGCCTCTTCTTCAGCTTCTTCCCGCATTGCCGGCTCAGCTTCTTCCTGCATTACCGGCTCAGCTTCTTCCCCCATTGTTGTGTCATCGTATTCAGGGAACCCATGGCCAGGATAGCTGTCGTCGTCCTCTTCTTCTTCATTGTCTTCCATCATAACCCCTCTTTCTCCGTGCTTGGTCCAAACATTATAGTGGGGCATGAAACCGGACTCAAACAGGTGGACGTGAATGGTTCTTGACGTAGAGTAATTGTGACCATTCTTATAGCCAGCACATGGACAAGGCATAAAACCATCCGCCCGCTTGTTTGCCTCAGCCGCAATCAGAAAAGTATGCACGCCCTCAACGAACTGGGGAGAGCATCGGTCATCGTACATCCATTGCCGGCTCATCTTCATTACACAACACCGAATAGACCAAATTAATACAAGTTCATACATAAAGTTCATACAACACTTAAATGCAACAAACAAATAACTCTCTAGCTAAAGCATTTAAATGCAACAACAAATGCGATCAAGATCGCAACTAAGGTAACAATGGATCCAACAGCATAATGATACCAAGCCTCACTATCGATGGCATATTTTCTAATCTTTCTAATCTTCAAGCGCATTTTCTCCATCTTGATCTTGTGATCATCGACGACATCGGCAACATGCAACTCCAATTCCATCTTCTCCCCCTCAATTCTTTTCAATTTTTCTTTCAAGTACTCGTTTTCTCTTTCAACTAAATTTAACCTCTCGACAATAGGGTCGGTTGGAATTTCCGGTTCACATACCTCCTAGAAAAAATTTCTATGTCAACTTGATGGGCATAATTTGTCATAAACACGAAATGCAACTAGTTTTAAAAGAGAATATATATACCACATCTGAATCATAACAAGGACGAGGGCCGACGGGGACGGATATCAAAACCATGGCACTATATGTATAACAAACAACGTACGGGTAAGATAATTATACGAGTAACTATATATCCAAATCACACAAACATCAATTTTTATATAAAATTTCATGAACAAAGAGGCTCACCACAAGGTGGTGCCGGCGACGGGATGGTGCGGGCGATCGACGGTGGTTACAACGGAGATTTAGAAGGCACTAAGTAAACCACACCTACATATGCAAACTAAGTGTTATTTCTGACCTCAAATTGCATATAAATCAAATACTAGCACATATATATATTTCCTCCCAAATTACTAAACTCACAAATTAATCACTATATAAAGCATTGCAAGAGCTAATCTAGCAATGAGAGATGAAAGGACAAAGTTGCTAACCTTTGTGATCATTTCAATGGATGGGGGCCTTCAAATCTTGACAAATTTTGGGCAAAATGTGTGATGAGCTCGAGAGGAAGAGGAAGAACAGAGAGGAGAGGGGAAAGGGGAAGAACAGAGCGAGCTCGGGTGGACGAAGGGTTTATGTAGGACGACCTTTAGTACCGGTTTATGCCAAGAACCGGTACTAAAGGGGCTGGAGGGGCCCCAGTCTGACAACATCCTGCCACCACTATCATTAGTACCGGTTCGTGGCACGAACCGGTGCTAAAGGTTCGCCACGAACCGGTACTAATGAAAGCGGTCTGGCTAGCCGTTGGAACCGGCACTAATGTATACATTAGTGCCGGCTCAAATACAAACCGGCACTAATGTGCTTCACGTTTGACCCTTTTTCTACTAGTGACCCCTACCCCGTGGGGTGCCACTTGGGAGAGCAGTACAGGTGCGTGCCAACTCAAAAAAACATGTAATCTAGTTAAACCGTTATTTAGGCTAAACTTTAGCTGTTGACATGTAATTTGGGCTAATATGTTAGTTGCCAAACACAAAATGTAGGGGTAAGCTAACATGGCAAGGTGAGGGTCAATTGGCCAATCTAAAGGCCGTGTTCATGGCAACCTTGAGGTAAGTGTTTTGTTATGCAACTCAAAGACCCAATGGCAAGGTTTCTCATTATGTGCTAAGACCTACATCATCTCTCTACTGGCAGTCTCCACGGCTCTAGCCCCCTAGCAGTGGCACGAGTGGTCCCCACTTATGGCGGTTCTACTTTGGGCTTTTCCCCATAGTTTGCTTGCTTTCATTCGTGTCGAACAGGATGGAGAGAATATAATTAATGGAAGAAGTATGTGGTCGTTGACTAATGGCCCCTAGATAAGTAAAGGAAGCCAAATAATTCCATTTCAGAGTTCGAGACTTGAGCTAGAAAATGAATGGAGTATGAGGTATAGTTGTAACTACGTAAATTATTTGCATGGTCAAGATTGGATATAAGGCCAAGGCAAAAGACATGCAACAGGGTGATCGGTAAGGAGGAGGGAGGTGTAGCAACATCAAATGGAATCAATTATGCACATCGGCCTTGATACATTAAGGTTACTCTATATCTCAGTTGGAGCATAAGTGAAATGTAATAAATCCTATAATTTTTCCTCAGGAAAAAGATGAAAACATATAAATATTTTAAAGTAAACTATATAGAATGGCTATTTAAGCTAAAACTTTCATGACAACACAATTACATGTCTAGTACTCTCTATGTAAAGAAATATAAGTTCGTTTAGATCACTACTAAACGGTCTTATATTTCTTTAGAGAGGGAGTATTAGTTAATTATGTTAACTTTTAGTTGAGACACTGAACAGAAATAACAACAAGAGGAGTCTTTTCATGACTTCAAAAAATACCTTACTGTAGAAAGCATAAAGAGACTGATCAGCAAATAACTTCTTATGCACTAGATCTCCGTCCTCTGCTCCTATGCATAAGCATGCAACTTCAACTTGCTTAGTGCATACTATGATTCGGCTTCCTTTGTTGTTGTTTGGGAAACATGTTTTAATGCAATCCCACTGTTCAATGCTGTGTATGTCATTGAGTCTATCGGGATTTGTCGGCACATTCGGGCGGTGTTGCTGGTCTTGTTTTAACCTGTCGAAGTGTCTTGAAGAACCGAGGTACCGAGTCTGATCGGAACGTCTCGGGAGGAGGTCTATTCCTTTGTTGACCGTGAGAGCTTGTCATGGGCTAAGTTGGGACTCCCCTGCAGGGATTTGAACTTTCGAAAGCCGTGCCCATGGTTATGGGCAGATGGGAATTTGTTAATGTCCGGTTGTAGATAACTTGAACCTTAACTTAATTAAAATGAATCACCTGAGTGTGTTACCATGATGGCCTCTTCTCAGCGGAGTCCGGGAAGTGGACACGGTGTTGGAGTAATGCTTGCGCAGGTTGTTCTCTAGTTTCTCGCTCGCGCTTTGCCTCCTCTTCTCGCTCTCTTTTGCGAACAGGATAGCCACCATATATGCTAGTCGCTTGTTGCAGCTCCACTTATATTTACCTTGCCTTACCTATAAGCTTAAATAGTCTTGATCACGAGGGTGCGAGATTGCTGAGTCCCTGTGGCTCACAGATTACTATTACACCAGATGCAGGGCCTGATGATTCCGCTTCAGGTGACGCGCTCGAGCTCAAGTGGGAGTTCGACGAGGACTCTCAACGCTATTATGTTTCTTTTCCTGATGATCAGTAGTGGTGCCCAGTTGGGGGTGATCGGGACCGTGTCGCATGTTGGGTTATCTTTTATTTTGGCGCCGTAGTCGGGCCATGAGTGTTTGGATGATGTAATGTTATTTATGTACCTTGATTGATGTGGCGAGTGTAAGCCAACTATGTTATCTTCCCTTTATTATTATATTACATGGGATGTGTAAAGATTACCTTACTTGCGACATATGCCTTCAATGCGATTATGTCTCTAAGTCGTGCCTCGAGACGTGGGAGCTATAGTCGCTTCGAGGGTGTTACACCCATACTCATCAGCAAAATGGGTTGGCTGAACATAAACATCGTCATGTTGTTGAAGTAGGATTAGCACTCTTGGCCAATGCTTCCATGCCTCTGAAATTCTGGGATGAAGCTTTTCTCACTGCCACATATCTCATAAATATTCGACCCAGTAAAGTCATCAAATTTGAAAGCCCAATCACACGTTTGTTTGGAACAAAACCAGATTTCAAATCTCTACGAGTCTTTGGTTGTGCATGTTGGCCGAACCTAAGACCCTACAACACACGCAAACTTGCGTTTCGTTCAAAAAAAATGTGTGCTTTTGGGGTATATCCCTATGCACAAAGGAGTCAAGTGCTTAGATGTTCCCACAGGCCGAGTTTATATATCTCGAGACGTTGTGTTTGATGAATCAGTTTTCCCTTTTGAATCTCTCCATCCCAATGCCGGCGCTCTCCTTCGTCAAGAGATTCTTCTTCTTCCATCTACACTTCGAGCTTTTGATCACGGGGGAAACAATTGCACAAACCAACATGATGATAATATCCCTGCTGGAACCAGTTCTTGTCTTCCGTGTGTGCAGGTACCTGAAGAAAACAGAGAAGAAAACGGTCAGAATGATCAAAATCCCGTCCAAAATGAGGCTATATTTCATGTAGAAGAAGAAGACGAAGAAGGCGCAGCGTTCGAGGATGATTTGGCGGCGCCTGCCACCCCTGCGCGTCAATCACCCTCGGATCACGCACGGATATCCTCCTCGGATCGCGATCTGGTCGGCCAGGAGAGCCAGGCGTGGGCGAGCCGCTCCGCAGCCGCCACGTCCTCACGCGGAGGATCTCCCTCGAGCGGCCCGCGCATGCAGCCAATCGCTGCGGGGCGCGGCGGGCACATGCAGCAGACAGGCCCACCTGGCGCGGCTGGCACGGGATCGTCTGCGGCCACAGATGGTGCGGCTGTGGAAGAACAGGCCACACCCGCGACCACAGGATCTGACATGGCAACGCCCGTCTCTTCTCCAAGATCTTCTGCGACAAGTCGATCCGTGCGCCCGCGTGTACAGCAGCAACCAGCTACATCCAGAGTCACAACTCGGCTACAAAAAGGTATCAAGAACCCAAAAATAAGAACTGATGGCACAATATCGTATGGTATGCTATGTATTTTAGGAGAGCCAACAAAACTAGATGATGCACTTGGAGATCCAAAGTGGAAAAAGGCCATGGATGAGGAGTATATAGCCCTGATGAAAAGCAAGACATGGCATTTGGTACCAAATCTAAAAGGTAAAAACATCATTGATTGTAAGTGGGTGTATAGGATCAAGAAAAAGGCAGACGGCTCCATTGACAGGTATAAAGCATGTCTTGTTGCTAAAGGTTTTAAGCAGCGCTATGGTATTGATTATGAGGATACATTTAGTCCTGTGATAAAAGCTGCAACCATAAGACTTGTGCTAGCAATTGCTGTGTCTAGGGGATGGAGCTTGAGACAGCTAGACGTAAAGAACGCGTTTTTGCATGGTGTTCTGGAAGAGGAGGTCTACATGAGGCAACCACCAGGTTATGAACACAAGCAAAAACCACATTACATATGCAAGCTTGACAAGGCTCTCTATGGCTTGAAACAAGCACCTAGAGCATGGTACTCCAGGTTGAGTATGCAGTTGAAACACCTTGGCTTTGTTGCATCAAAAGCTGACACATCTCTCTTCATATACAATAAGGCAAATACTGTCATTTTTGTGCTCATATATGTTGATGATATTATAGTTGCAAGCTCTTCTCAGAATGCTACTGATGCTCTCTTACATGATCTAAGCTCAGAATTTGCCTTAAAGGATCTTGGTGATTTGAGTTTCTTTCTAGGCATTGAAGTTAAGAAGGTTCAGGATGGTATAGTGTTGAAACAGGAAAAATATGCAGCTGAACTCTTGGCTCGGATGGGAATGAAGGATTGCAAGCCTTCTCCCACACCATTATCCTCATCAGGACAACTGTCAGCTTATGAAGGGGAACCACTTAATGAAAAGGAAAGCACCAGATATAGAAGTGTTGTTGGAGCCTTACAATACTTAACCTTGACACGGCCAGATATCTCATTTTCAGTTAACAAAGTATGTCAATACCTGCATGCTCCTACTTCTGCTCATTGGACAGCTGTCAAAAGGATCATACGGTATGTCAAGCACACAGTAGGTTTGGGGCTATATTTTAAACGTTCCAATTCTACACTGGTTAGTGCCTTCTCTGATGCAGATTGGGCAGGCTGTAGTGATGATAGAAGAGCTTTTGATCACGGGGGAAACAATTGCACAAACCAACATGATGATAATATCCCTGCTGGAACCAGTTCTTGTCTTCCGTGTGTGCAGGTGCCTGAAGAAAACAAAGAAGAAAACGGTCAGAATGATCAAAATCCCGTCCAAAATGAGGCTATATTTCATGTAGAAGAAGAAGACGAAGATGGCGCAGCGTTCGAGGATGATTTGGCGGCGCTTGCCACCCCTGCGCGTCAATCTCCCTCGGATCGCGCACGGATATCCTCCTCGGATCGCGATCTGGTCGGCCAGGAGAGCCAGGCGTGGGCGAGCCGCTCCGAAGCCGCCACGTCCTCACGCGGAGGATCTCCCTCGAGCGGCCCGCGCATGCAGCCAATCGCTGCGGGGCGCGGCGGGCACATGCAGCCGACAGGCCCACCTGGCGCGGCTGGCACGGGATCGTCTGCGGCCACAGATGGTGCGGCTGTGGAAGAACAGGCCACACCCGCGACCACAGGATCTGACGTGGCAACGCCCGTCTCTTCTCCAAGATCTTCTACGAAAAGTCGATCCGTGCGCCCGCGTGTACAGCAGCAACCAGCTACATCCAGAGTCACAACTCGGCTACAAAAAGGTATCAAGAACCCAAAAATAAGAACTGATGGCACAATATCGTATGGTATGCTATGTATTTCAGGAGAGCCAACAAAACTAGATGATGCACTTGGAGATCCAAAGTGGAAAAAGGCCATGGATGAGGAGTATATAGCCCTGATGAAAAGCAAGACATAGCATTTGGTACCAAATCGAAAAGGTAAAAACATCATTGATTGTAAGTGGGTGTATAGGATCAAGAAAAAGGCAGACGGCTCCATTGACAGGTATAAAGCACGTCTTGTTGCTAAAGGTTTTAAGCAGCGCTATGGTATTGATTATGAGGATACATTTAGTCCTGTGATAAAAGCTGCAACCATAAGACTTGTGCTAGCAATTGCTGTGTCTAGGGGATGGAGCTTGAGACAGCTAGACGTAAAGAACGCGTTTTTGCATGGTGTTCTGAAAGAGGAGGTCTACATGAGGCAACCACCAGGTTATGAACACAAGCAAAAACCACATTACATATGCAAGCTTGACAAGGCTCTCTATGGCTTGAAACAAGCACCTAGAGCATGGTACTCCAGGTTGAGTATGCAGTTGAAACACCTTGGCTTTGTTGCATCAAAAGCTGACACATCTCTCTTCATATACAATAAGGCAAATACTATCATTTTTGTGCTCATATATGTTGATGATATTATAGTTGCAAGCTCTTCTCAGAATGCTACTGATGCTCTCTTACATGATCTAAGCTCAGAATTTGCCTTAAAGGATCTTGGTGATTTGAGTTTCTTTCTAGGCATTGAAGTTAAGAAGGTTCAGGATGGTATAGTGTTGAAACAGGAAAAATATGCAGCTGAACTCTTGGCTCGGATGGGAATGAAGGATTGCAAGCCTTCTCCCACACCATTATCCTCATCAGGACAACTGTCAGCTTATGAAGGGGAACCACTTAATGAAAAGGAAAGCACCAGATATAGAAGTGATGTTGGAGCCTTGCAATACTTAACCTTGACACGGCCAGATATCTCATTTTCAGTTAACAAAGTATGTCAATACCTGCATGCTCCTACTTCTGCTCATTGGACAGCTGTCAAAAGGATCATACGGTATGTCAAGCACACAGTAGGTTTGGGGCTATATTTTAAATGTTCCAATTCTACACTGGTTAGTGCCTTCTCTGATGCAGATTGGGCAGGCTGTAGTGATGATAGAAAATTTACAGGAGGTTTTGCTGTTTTCTTTGGGTCTAACCTTATTTCATGGAGTGCCAGGAAACAAGCAACAGTGTCAAGGTCGAGTACTGAAGCTGAGTACAAGTCATTAGCAAATGCTACTGCAGAGATTATTTGGGTTGAGTCTTTGCTTGAGGAATTGGGTGTTAAGCAACATCGTGTCTCATGTCTATGGTGTGATAATTTGGGTGCTACTTACTTAAGTGCCAATCCAGTTTTTCATGCCAGAACCAAGCACATCGAAATAGACTTTCACTTTGTACGGGAAAGAGTTGCAGAGAAGAAGTTGGAGATACGTTTTATTCCTTCTAAAGATCAAGTGGCTGATGGTTTCACCAAAGCTCTACCGTACAAGCCATTTGAAGCATTCAAGAACAATCTCAATCTAGGATAGGTAGTTCAGATTAAGGGAGGGTGTTAGACTTAGAGATATATTCTGTTGTAATCTTAACTACTTATCTCTTCCTCTCCCTTGTAACCTCCTATCTCTTATCCTACCGAATCCTAGCGATCGGTAGAAGTCTTGTAAACCACGGCAAGGGTGATTCCTGCCCTCGATCAATAAAACCCCGCGGCTCCTCTATGGAGGAGTAGGAACGCTTCCACCAAAATACATCTTACACTGGTGTCGATTGTGCGGGGCTCCTTCACAGAACTGCTTTCTTCCGCACGTGCGTACAACCTAGGTGGAGTAGAAATCAGTGTTTGATAATGTAGGTGTATTGCCAGGCTTTCATTTACCTACGTTCGTTCATTATTCCAAGGATTTTTCATGACACTTATGTACTCATGCATGTTTGTGTGCTATACTGCTATGTCAGTATACAATGCACGGATGTGTTCAGCGAAACCACTTTGCAACCAGTAATAATTCCAAAAGGGAAAATTCTATGCTTGAACAATGCTGTCAGAAGGAGTATTCAGAGTTGTTTTTCCGGTGTTGATTGTGCAACGCTCCTCCTTCACAGAACTGTTTCGTTTGTGAGCAGAAATCATGCATATTTGGCTAGAGTATGTGTTGCCGTGCTTTCGTTTGTGAGCCAACAATTCTGTGACACTTAATTTAGGTACGTCACTTTATTTTCCTGTTCCATGTTAGCACCAAGTTATGTGCGATCTCTGGCTTTGATTTGGAGCACACTAGCTGTAACCCAGGTAGATGATGATCTTTTATGTATCTCCTTCAGTGTGGTTTCAATCAATGTATCACCAACTGCTACTCCGTTTGTAAGAGCAAATGGTGTTCTTCGTTTTGTTCATCCGTAGCGACTCTTTGAGCACTGTTTATTCAGGAGTAAAATTTCATGTTTTATTTTAGGAAACAGAGCAAGTGCTACCAAACTGTAGTGTCCACTCTGCTTTCAGGTCAGCATTTCCAGCATTATTTACTGTTTACTCAGCTTGAGGAGTTGTATCAGTGAGACACTGATGGAGGTGAGGAGGAGATGTTCCTGTGGGTTTCATCGACCAATCTGAAACTACAGAACCATCAAGACAGGGCGGCCGCAACAACTGGATCTCCAGCATCAAGCCTTTTTTGCCTTTGCCTGCAAAGTCCTCCAAGATTACGTACCATATGTCAGTTTCCTTCTCTGTTAGTGTGTCACGTAACATTTCGGCAAAAAATTCTGTCATGCTTTCAGAGGTTGGCGAGGTGTGAGTATGTAACAGCACCATCACCATGGAAGCTACAAGTAGAACCAAAACCAAGCAGCGTCAGAACTGTTTCCGCAATATCGAGGCATGATTGGATAAAGTGTACTGTCCTGCTTTCCGTAACCCGCATTTATATGCCAAAACTCTGTGACACTTGACTTAGGCATGTCACTGTATTTCTTGTCCAGCATTGACTCTGTGTGATCCATCTGTGATTTGGAACAATTGTGTCTGACTCAGATGGCTCTAGCTGTGACCTCTAAATACTTCCGTCAGTATTTTTCCTGTCAGAGCAAGCATGTACAGGACCTGAAACACGTACTCATGGTTGTATTCTCAGACAGTATATATGTGCGGCTGTATCTTGGACAGAGCTACAGGCGTGCATGGACGCACTGGCTCTAGCTCTCCAGTGGACAGAGTTACCGGCGATCCTTGAGTCCTTCTGTACCACAAACCTTTGTCAGTGTTGTAAGCATCAGGAAAGGATGTGGCTCAAGCTAATACTCGAGCCTTGTTCGATAACTGAAGCGGGCATATTGCTTCAGAAGAGAGTTTAAGCAGCCTCTGAAGATTCATACATCCCGAAATAGGATGAGGTGAGCCAGTCCTCTGCAAAATTTGCTGCTACATTTAACCAGCGCATAGGGTAGAACCCCTTTTGGCTCCCGCGACTAGGCGACTAGGGTTCCCCCTCCCCACCTCCCGCCACCGCCGGTCCTCCTGCCGCCGCCGGCCGCCGGCCCCGCGCCCCACCTCCGCCCCCTTACTCCCTTCCCTCTCCCCCGTCCAGACCCGCCTCGCGCCGCCTCCCCGGGAGGTGGCCGGGGCGGAGCTCGTGCCCCTCTTCCGCGGGCCCCCACCTCCCCCATTTCCCTCGCAGCCGCCGGAAGTCGCCCCCGGCACTAGCCCGGGTGGTTCCGGCGGCGGCGGGCCTTCCCTTTCCCGCGCCTGCGTGCTCCCTTCCCGGGGCAGGGAGGCGGCGGCGGTGCAGCTCGGCGTGGCTGCGGTTCGGCTACCCTGCGGTGGCGGCCGGCGGCAGGCATGGTGTCAGCACCGCTCCTTGGCGGGGGTGCAGCATGGTGGTGCTGGATGGCCGTCGTCGCGACCCCGGCCTAGATCTGGGCCCGGCGAGCCCCATCTGGGTCCTAGCGGGCCGGCTCCCCGGCGTGGCCTCGTTGTCTGCGGCGCGGTGAAGAGGAGGAGCGGCTCGGATGTGGGGCATCGGCGCCGACGGCAGGAGCTTTACGGGCCCACAAGGGCTCAGCCGGGCCTGGTGTGCTCCTGCTATTGTGTCCGGACGGCTACCGTCGCGGAAGGTGAAGGTGGGGCCCTCCTGCGTGTCGACGATGCTGATGCCCTAGCCCCGGCTCTGATTCTTCGCCGCGCTGTCCTCACTTCGCGGTGCCGTGGTGAGACGGTGTGGGGGCCTCATGTCCGCGTTGGCGCAGGGTAGTGGTTGGTCTGGTGGCTGGATCCGGAGCTCCCGAGGCGCGGGTTGGGATCGGGGGAAACCCCTGTCGGCGTGTCCGACACCGGCGCGGTGACGCCTGTGGGCGCCAGCTGACCTTCCGAGAGGGCGTTGGGGGCTACCCTTCCTCTCGCCTCGTCGTGTACCGGGGAAAACCCTTGGCAGCAGCGTCGTCATCGTCGCGATCCTTCTTGAAGGTGTTGATAGGTGCCGGCGCTCCGGAGTCTTGGAGCCTAGTGGAAGATCCTGGTGGGCGCAGTGGTCGTGAGACTTCTTTGTTTTTGTTGATCCGCTATTGTTGGCATTTGTTTCTTTGTTCTTCTCTCTCGTTTCTTTTAGGTGTGACTGTGCTGCTTCTGCCCCAGCACCTATTCCTGTATGGTTCGGTTGGTTGCTTTGTATACAAAACGAAGGGAAACCCTTTTTCGGCATAGGGTAGAACCCTTTTGATCTATCAAGTTGTGCAACTCATGTGCATACCCTATTTGATGGAATGAGATCTCCCTTTCTCTATTCGCAAAAAAGAAGAAGAATCATGAATTGTTGTAATTTTAAAAATAAGAACTTGTCACGAGGAAGAGCATGGATGAATGGCGCGGCGACAACTTTTGCTAACTGCGTCTGACTTGGTAACGGCGACCGGGAAGGTAGAGTTTCATCATTGCCCTCGTCGGGCAAATGGCTTAGCACATCATATTGTAAACTTTAGCTTTGAGTAGTTGACATTTTAGAAGAATGGTCATGCGATGCAAAAAAAAAAGAATGGTCATGAAATTTTAAAAAAATTCACGCAGTTAGAGAAATGTTTGTAACATATAAAAATAGTTGGTGTCATTTAAAAGAATATTCTATAGCACAGA
Source organism: Triticum urartu (assembly GCF_056163025.1). Classification (NCBI taxonomy): domain Eukaryota; kingdom Viridiplantae; phylum Streptophyta; class Magnoliopsida; order Poales; family Poaceae; genus Triticum; species Triticum urartu. The sequence goes on from NC_141875.1 coordinate 732,031,062, forward strand.
AAAAAAAGAAGAAGAAGAAGAAAAACATGCAAAACCTTACTAAAACCACGCGAAAGATTAGTAAAACCAATCCCCGCTGTATCCTAAGACCGCTACCATATGACAAGACTACCACCCTGCCTTTCCTTCCCCGGACAAGCCTCCGCTCCTCTCCGCCGCCGGCGATTCTGATTCTTGCTGCTGCTCCACGCCTCCTCCGCCATTGACGAGCTGCCCCCTGCAAGTCCATTCAAATCCAATCCAATCCAATCAATCCTCTCCCCCAGGCCCCAGGCCATCAACCAGACCGGAAGTATCGAATCCCTCTTTACCAAGGGAGCAATCCACCATGAAGATGCGTATGCTGCTGCGGCGGCAACAAGAAAAGAAGCTTCTTTGCTCTTTCCCCCTCCCCGTCTTCCCTGGAGGACGGAGGCGGCCGCAAGAAGAAAAGGATCTCACTCCATGGCCCGGCTTTATCTCTCTTTCTTTCTGTCCACCTCTTTCTCCAGCGCGCTTCCTTCCCCATCTGAGACCACGGCGGACGGGCGGAGGCGAATGCGACGGCAGCCTTCTTCCTGGTAATTTCTTTTCTCCTTCTTATTATTATTAGTCTGCTCTGGTGCTGGATCTACCACACCCTCTGAATCACGTGTCCCCGCCCATCTTTATGCCCATCTGCTAATTCTAGTTTGTGAATCGTACATTATCGTCCTTACTTTGCTCTAGTGGATAATTTGGCCATTTGCTAGTTAGTTTGTAAATTATCTTTCTGCTTCGCCCGGCAGATCTCTCAAGTTTGGTCGCTTGGTGCTGAGGCTGCGTTCACGGTCTTGGATTTCGCGGCCGTTTTGATCCCTCACGAGGCTGCTGGCACCGCCGTCCACAACACCAAGTATATGCTCTGTTTCCTCTGTCATTACTTTACTCTTCAGATTTAGCTCAAGCGCAGCCATTAACGCCGATCGATGCAATTGATCTTGTTTGCAGTACAACTTCTACCCGTAAAAACCAGTTGAATTGATCCACAGAAACATCCAGTAAAATGGAGGCGACGGCCATCAGCATCGGCAAGTCTGTGTTGAGCGGGGCGCTCAACTACGCCCAGTCGGCCGTGGCCGAGGAGGTGGCTCTGCAGCTCGGTGTCCAGCATGACCACTCCTTCATCTCGGACGAGCTCGAGATGATGCAGTCATTCCTGATGGCTGCACACGACGAGAGAGACGACAATAGGGTGGTCAGGACTTGGGTGAAACAAGTCCGTGACGTGTCCTACACCGTCGAGGACTGCCTCCTGGATTTTGCTGTCCGTCTCGAGAAGCAATCCTGGTGGTGTCTCTCTCGCAAGGTGCTGGCCCGCCGATGTGTGGCGATGCAGATGAAGGAGCTCAGAGCCAAGGTGGAGGAGGTCAGCCAAAGGAGCCAACGGTACCACCTCATCAAGGGCTCTAGCTCCAAGCCTACCTCTGCTGTTGGGCAGCCTATCATGTCCAGCGTGACGATGTCTGCCGCCGATGATGCAAGGCTGCGGCGGCAGAAAGCAAAAATAGATCTTGTCGAGTTGATCAATTGCGAGGATAGTGCACTTCAAGTGATAGCGTTATGGGGCACAACTAGCACTGATCTGGGGGAGATATCCATCATCAAAACTGCTTATGAAGATCCCATGATACACAAGAATTTTGATTGCTGTGCTTGGATCACATTGATGGGTCCTTTCAGTCAGACAGACTTCATTCGAAGCATTGCTAGGCAAATCTGTGTTAACTCTCTTCAAGAGACAGGAGAAGAAGGGAAAACAACTATTGGGGCCCAAGTTTTGAAGATGATGGCGACGACGAAAGAAGATGGTTTGGCTTGTGATTTCGAAAGATATTTGAATGACAAGAGTTACCTAATTGTACTCAATGACATACACAGCATTGAACAGTGGGATTGCATTAAAACATGTTTCCCAAACAACAACAAAGGAAGCCGAATCATAGTATGCACTAAGCAAGTTGAAGTTGCATGCTTATGCATAGGAGCAGAGGATGAAGCTCTAGTGCATAAGAAGTTATTTGCTGATCAGTCTCTTTATGCTTTCTATAGTAAGGTATTTTTTGAAGTCCTGAAAAAGACTCATCTTGTTGTTATTTCTGTTCAGTGTCTCAACTAATAGTTAACGTAATTAACTAATACTCCCTCTCTAAAGAAATATCAGACCGTTTAGTAGTGATCTAAACGAGTTTATATTTCTTTATAGAGAGAATACTAGACTTGTACTTGTGTTGTCATGAAAGTTTTATGTTAAATAGCCATTCTACATGGTTTACTTTAAAATGTTTATATGTTTTCATCTTTTTCCTGAGGAAAAATTATAGGATTTATTACATTTCACTTATGCTCCAACTGAGATATAGAGTAACCTTAATGTATCAAGGCCGATGTGCATAATTGATTCCATTTGATGTTGCTACACCTCCCTCCTCCTTACCCATCACCCTGTTACATGTCCTCTGCCTTAGTCTTAGATCCAATCTTGACCATGCAAATACCTTCAATGGTTACAACTACACCTCATACTCCATTCATATTCTAGCTCAAGTCCCGAACTCTGACATGGAGTTATTTGGCTTTCTATACTTATCTAGGGGCCACCGAACAGAACCACATACTTCTTCCTTTGATTATATTCTCTCCATCCTCTTCGACACGAATGAATGCAAGCAAACCATGGGGAAAATCCCAAAGTGGATTAGAGCCGTGGAAACTGCCACTAGAGAGATGATGTAGGTCATAGCACATAATGAGCAACCTTGCCATGGTGTCTTTGAGTTGCATAACAAAACACTTACCACAGGGTTGCCATGAACATGGTCTTTAGGATGGCCAATTGACCTTAACCTCACCATGTTAGCTTACCCCTAAATTTTATGTTTGGCAGCTAACAGATTAGCAAAGATTAGCCTAAATAACTATTTAACTAGATTACATGTCTTTTTGAGTTAGTATGCAAGGCCTCCTGTATTGCTCTCCCGAGCGGCATCCCGCGTGGGTGGTGCCGGGGGGTGGTGGAAAATCATACTCTCCTAAAGCCATGGCCTTGTCCGTACCTTGTTGCCGGCAGCGAGTTGTTTGGACACCAAAGGTGGCAAACTTCTCTTACTGGCCATAGTGGCCCTTGAGCTTTCTGTTAGGTGGTTGTGCCCCCCCCCCCCCCCCCCCTCTCGCTCTGGTGGCCTATGGTATGCTCCGAGGAGGTGTGGCTGCTCGGGCAACAGATTTGGCCTTTGCCCATGCGGAAACAACCATGGTGGTGGTGGCTAGATGCAGTGCTGATGTTGGTTGGCAGTTGCGGGCCGGGCGAGAGAGGCATTTTTTGCTTCTTCCCTGCCTGCCCGTAGTGCCTACGGCTTGAAGCTCTTGTGGCCTTGGGTAGGCTGCACAGGCTGTAGATAAATTCGGTGATGGGGTTGGTTTGCGAAGAGTAGCAGAAAAAAATTGAATTACGGAGCTAACTCTAGTGAGTTAGCTTATCCACCATTCTGATGGGCTTGGTTAAAGGCTTTCACTAGGCTAACTTAATCTTCCGCAACCCAGTCCAACTCAACATTAATACCATGCCCTTTGCATCGAACCAAACATAGCTACAACAGGGGATTCACATCCCTATAATGCAGTCGAAGAAAACTGCAAAGTTATCTAGCAACAATATTTGTACTCATGGGACTGGGAGTAGCCAAGTAGGTACTCCCACTACATATTATACTAGTTCAATGACTTCCTAATACTATTTTATCACTTTGGATGTACTCTAGTAATTATCATGAGATACTCCAATGTGAACTACGCAAAACAAATTCATCGCAATATACTCGCATAAAAGGGTATGTTGCAAAAACGATCATATGGTAGTGAATGTTTTTCATGCAGTTCTGTTAGGAGTATGAGGCGTGTGAGTACGTGTTACTATGACTATCTACTTATCTAGTATTAACTATTAAGGACACATTTTTGTTACTGCTCAGAGGATGTACTCCCACACTTACTATACTAACCGGATAATCTTGTTATACCATTTTTTATATACTCCGCTAATCATTCTAAAATTTAAGCATAATATACTCCTTTCTGTTATACACTCCTTTTATAAGCATTAATTGTGTCCTTGTGTTTAGGTTTCTCATGAGGGAAGAAATTCAATGGAAAAAGGCTCCATCCCATTTGTAGTCTCTACTGGTGTTAACAGCTCTAGACACAAGAACATCCTCACTCGAACGGAGACAATGGCTACTCTAGAGGAATCTCGTCTCATTGGAAGAGGGAATGAAAAAGAGGAAATCATCAAACTAATCTCAAATAAAGATCTCCAGCGATTTCGTGTGATCTCCTTGTGGGGCATGGGTGGTATTGGAAAAACAACACTAGTGAGAGATATCTATCAAAGCCAAGAGATTAGTAGCATGTTTGATAAGCGTGCTTGTGTCACAGTAATGCGTCCTTTCAATCCGGTAACACTCCTAGAGAGCTTAACTATGCAATTCGGAGATAAGAATGAGACAGATCTAAGGAGATGTTTAGAAGGAAGGAGATATTTGCTTGTTCTTGATGATCTTTGGTCCAGAGTAGAGTGGGATGCTATAAAACAATATTTGCCAGAATTGGCAGCAATCGTGTAATAGTCACCACAAGGGAAGAGAATATTTCCAAGCACTGCTCAAAGGATGAAAGAAACATATACAAGCTCAACCATCTGGGTCTTGATGATGCATGTACCCTCTTCACCAAAAAGGTACAAATAAAGTTGTGTCATGCTCAATTAGTTCTGTTAATCCATCTCCTTATTTCTATTACAGTTATGGTGTATATGTTTATGTTGTCAAAAACTTCACAAGTAATATCTTTATGACTTTGTAGAATCAACTTGCTAGGCCTTTGTCCACTAGAAAAGTGAAGTTGTAGAACATAATTATAGAATCAATTTGTATAACAGAAATTTCAATTGTACAATCAACTTGCTAGGCCTTTGTCCACTAGAAATTGAAATTGCCATTTCTTAGAACTCTTATGCAATAGCTAACATAATACATATAAACACAAAAGGCATCAGAATACCTAAACTCTGATTACAATAAGGTAGACACATGATAATCAGTATAGTTATAGTTAGGTCCAACCAAACAGTAGGATATCCCTGTTTCACTATGAAACAACAAAGTCAGTAGAAGCACAAATAAAAGTTCATCCTTTTACAAGGTCAATCTTATTTCTTGTGGATATATTGTCTCCGCATTTTCATCCAGCCAAGATCTACTAAGAACAAAACACATGCTTCAGTAATCATGGAAGAATATTTGATCTGCTTGTAAGAATCATTACTCACTGTCTCATCGGCTTTGTTGTTGGCCCAGTCCTCTTGAAATCAAATCATCGATTTCTTCCTCATTTGTATATGATAAATCAACCTGGACTTAGATGGTTTGTGATTTTTCTTTTTCTCGCGTTCGTATGGTAGTTTCTACAAAATCTATAAATAGTATAGTTATTAAGAAACTATATTGATTTCATATATTTCAAGGTTAAAAAAGCAATAGGCGTTAGTTGTGTGTTTTGCCACCGCCTTGCGCTTTTCTGACCAAAGCGCATGTTTATGCGCATATTAAGCGCAGTTAAACGCTAGATGTTTTGCTACCGCCTAGAGCCTTTTCTTACCTTGATGTACTATTTAGATTAAAGGATAAGTTGGAGCATTTGTTTTTTTAATGCAGCATATTTCCTTATCTCCTTTCATGCAACAATACGTGAACTCAAAGAATCTTTAACTGAACAGAGAAAGAGATGTCCCTCAATATGATTATTTGTAATGTAACAACATTTGCTTGTAGCATGGCAACACTGCTATTAACTCCTATCGGACAACATATATTCATAGTTTCCTACAAGAGTGTTGATCGGACATAATCTCATATAAGTAACATGAGTAGGGTAACTGATGTCCAATGAAATTTGTAGCAATAATATGATTAGCAGTAACCATTTCAGAGGAGGCAAGTTGTAACTGTAGAAGTAGAAGCATGATGGAAAAGGGCATTGTTTTGCTTGGCTTTGTTGGCATGCAATGCAGGTAGGAATGGGTGAGACTGATGGGCCCATTGCACTATGGGTGCCTTGCTAGGGGGAAGGAAATTATTTTTAGGAATAAAAATGATAATATAAAAGATGGATGATGGAGAAACTTATTAGCTAAAAAAGTGAATCTTTCATGTACTACATCTTTGTATTACGTACTCCCACATAAAAAAAAGTGTTAGACTTAGTGTACATACGATTTCTTTCATGTAGTACTGAGTGACTTGATTGATACGGATTTCAGGTATTTAAGGAGACCGTAAATTTGGATGAGCAATATCCAGAGTTGGTTGAACAAGCAAAATTGATATTGAAGAAGTGTAGAGGACTTCCCCTTGCACTAGTCACCATAGGTGGCTTCTTGGCAAGCCAACCAAAAACTGCTTTTGAATGGAGAAAATTGAATGAGCATATCAGTGCTGAGTTGGAGATGAATCCAGAACTTGAGCTCATAAAAACAGTCCTTATGAAAAGCTATGATGGTTTACCCTATCACCTCAAGGCTTGTTTCTTGTATCTGGCCATCTTTCCTGAAGACCAGCAGATTACACGGAGACGCTTAGTGCGGCGGTGGATTGCAGAGGGTTACTCAAGTGAGGTGCGTGGCAAGTCTGTGGAGGAAGTATTGGACTCTTACTTCATGGAACTCATAGGCAGGAGCATGATCCTGCCATCTCGAAAGTCAATTTATAGTAGGAAAGGAATTGACTCCTGCCATGTCCATGATCTCATTCGTGAAATTGCCATCTCAAAGGCTATGGAGGAGAATCTTGTTTTCACATTGGAGGAAGGGTGCAACTTAAATAACCAAGGCACAGTGCGTCATCTTGCTGTAAGCAGTGATTGGGAGGGAGATCAGTGTGAGTTTGAGAATATAGTAGACTTGTCCCGTGTACGATCGTTGACAGTGTTTGGAAACTGGAGGCCGTTTTACATTTCTGATAAGATGATGTTGTTACGAGTGCTGGATTTGGAAGGCAAGTGGGATCTAGTTGATCATCATCTTGAGCACATTGGGAAGCTTGTACATCTTAGATATCTTTCTCTAAGGGGACATGCAAATATATTTCACCTGCCAAATTCGTTGGGGAACCTGAGACAACTCCATACACTAGATATTTCAGGTACAAGCATAATAAAGCTACCAAGGATCATCATCAAGCTTGTGAAGATGCAACACATTCTTGCTAGCGATATAGGAAAGAGAAATGACAATATATTTGATAATCAGTATGTGAAATTTATGAGTAGTTTGCCTGCACAATCAGTGTGCTGTTGTGTGTCATGTTGTGCACCTAATTTGCTGGCAGAGGAGCTTGAGCTTCATGATGGTGCACAACTTAACAGGCGTGATGTATGCACCGCGTTCTGTTGCAGCATATTACCTTATTTTGCGGCAGGAGGACGGGATCCAGGTGGTGTTGTAGTGCCAAGAGGGATTTGGAAACTGAAGGCCCTGCACACACTGCATACCATCGATGTCTCAGTGGGAAAGCCTGTTCTAGAAGATATAAAAAGGCTCACCCGGTTGCGCAAGTTAGGAGTGACAGGCATCAACAAGAGAAACGGTCGAGGGTTGTGTTCAGCAATTACTCATCTCAGCAGCCTGGAGTCACTGTCATTGCGCTCACACCAAGAGACAGGCTTATCAAGCTGCTTGGCTGGCCTTTCCTCACCTCCAGAAAAGCTGCAGAGCCTAAAGTTGATAGGCAAGCTGGTTAAACTGCCGGAGTTGTTCCAGGGGCTCAAATATCTCGTGAAGCTGAAGCTAGAGGAGTCGAGGATATCGGTGCATGATGCGGCCATACAAGTCCTTGGGAGTCTACCAAACCTGGCCACCCTACGTCTATTGGACGACTCGTTCGTTGGTGGAGAGGCCCGTTTCAGTTTCTGTCGGGAGGCATTCTCGAGTCTGAAGGTGCTGCAGCTGAATATGATATTAAACCTCGAGTCGGTGGGATTTGAAGAAGGAGCAGCTCCTAAGCTTGAGTTGCTGCAGTATTGGGGTAGGTACAGTTCCACCACTGCTGGGTTGTTCTGTGGGTTAGCATATCTCCCAAGCCTCAAGGAATTTATGCTGCATAGTAGGCACTGGACGAAGACCGAGTTTGTCGAGGACTTGCGAGGCCAGCTCGCAAAGAATGAAAACAAGCCCGTTCTGAAGAGTTGGTAGTAGCTATCTGTATTCAACTCCCTTTTCGTCTATCTTATATAATCTTCATGTATGTATATTAGTAGGTCCCTCCCTTTGTGTTGTAAGTGGTGTTGCCATGGATTGAGTTGATGATGTAAGCTGCTACTCGCTTTGGGTGTGTGTGCGCGTGTTTGCACGGTGGTACGGTAGCAGATGGCATTCGTCAGTTTGTTCATCCAATCTGTCACGACCCTTTGATCCCTATTTCTGTTGGTGTGAGCGCAGTTGAGCCAATAGTAAGAAAGATGTACTGTATTACAGTATTAGAAAACAGAGGAGGTGATGACAAACTGTCTCCCATCGCTTATCGCTATAATAAATACTGGAGATGAATTATGTGTATGTCCACTATATATATATGCTTTCAGGTTGGCACGGCCAGCATTGAGGTGCTGTTTGCTCAGCTTGACAAGTTGTATGTACCACATAGGCAGGCCGCGAGAAGACGGCAGCAGAATCACAGCAAGGAAGGAAGGAAGACATGTCCCTGTCGGTAGCTAGCTAGGTAGCTACATGTATGTATGAGTATGACTTGACTGACCCAAAGTAAAAGTGCCACATCTATCCAACGCAGCCCTGGGAAGGGCTCTGCTCTGCCGATGAAACACGTACGTCACTCTACCTCTGAAACCACTGACTAACCTGAAACTGCTCAATCGTCAAGGCACCCAAACAACCTCCGCGGCAGCGGCTGATCATAGTCTTTTTGACATCACGGTGGCAGCTGGGTCCAAGAAAGCTCTGCGACTGCCTGCCATTCGTCGGTCTATTACTTTCACGTATTAGTGTATTACTGACTGTCCGTTCCTTGACTGCATGCTTTGCTTTCCCAGTGTAAACTTTGATGCTACATTAGTACGTACCTACACATTTTCTGCGACATCATTTCTGAAGAGAAGATGGCCTAGTCTTCTGTTCTGGAGAAATGCCTACCGCAGAGATATATTAGCCATGATTGTCTTCGCCCAGTGTACACTGTTGCTTGTCATCATCTGAAGGTCTGAGCCTTTCTTTTTCTGTCGATGTGCAGTTTTGTTACAACGCCTTGACAACATCCTATACTCGGTCGTTTTGTACACTAGTTGACTGGATACTGTGCTGAAGATGTACCAAACTCAATCTAAACAATCTGAAGTTTCGGAATGCTGTCTTCTGGTTAAATTGCTGTTATTACTGTAGGCTTTTTTTCTTCTTATCTCGTGGGTACCTTCTTTCTTATTCACAGCTACTTTCTCATATTCTCCGGGCCTGTTTATCACCGGAATAGCTCTGCGGTAGCAGCAGTCAGACCACCTAGGCAGGTAAGAATATGTGGACCATCTGAAACAACTACTCCCTCCGTTTGGAATTACTTGTCGTAGAAATGGATGTATCTAGACATTTTTTAGTTTTAGATACATCCGTTTCCGCGACAAGTAATTCGGAACGGAGGAAGTATAAAAATATGGACTTGACTAACTTCCACACTTTCAGAGGATTGCAACACATCCGCACGATTTCCAAAAGTAATAGAGGTGGTGTGCGAGCCAATTTCTAATTCCTTTTCAAGTTTGCATGCATGCATGCATATAAAACGGAAAAGATGACATCAGCAAAGATTCTAAAAAAATTCAAAATGTTTTATAGTCCAAACCGTCGGTCCGATTGAAAAAAGGTTTTCACATAAAAGAACCGTCTCGACGAGACCTTCGAAACAAGATCCCATGTTAGCATGTTCCGACGACTTTTTCTTCTAGATCAAAAGTTATCATGCCTGAGCTAAGTAAGGCATCAGCTCTGTTGTGCGTATATTACCAAGTAATTTACACAGATCTTACCGAAGTATATTTTCAGCAACCTTTTTCATGGGTCAAATTTATCATGGTGTTTGTACATAAGTTATCAGGCCCGGGAGCCTGTATTACCATGTTATTTACAGAGTATGTTTTCAATAACACTTTCCCACGGGTCAAAAGTTATCGTGGTGTTTGTACCCAAGTTATCATGTCCATGAGCATATCTTATCATGCTTTTACACAAAAGTTATCGGTGGTATGTTTTCAACAACTTTTTTCCATGGGTCAAAGTTATAGTGGTGTTTATATCTAAGCTATCAGGTCCGGGAGCCTATATTATCATGTTATTTACACAAAAAGTTATGGACAATTCTACCTTCCGACCGTTCGGTATCATGCCATTGACATATAAGTTACGAGGTATGTTTTCAAAAAACTTTTTCCCATGGGTAAAAAACATTATCACGGGGGTTTGTGCGTGAGTTATCAGGTATGTGGTGTGAAATATTACCATGCTATTGACATAGGAGTTATCGGCGATAAGTTTTCAACAACTTTTATCCTTATGGGTCAAAGTTATCACGTGTTTATAGCTAAGTTATCAGGTCCATAGTACGTATCTTATCATGCTATTTACACAGATTTTTCTGGGGTGTATTTGAATGCCTTTTTCGCATAATAATTTTAACAAGAGAAAACATGACAACTATATCATGAAGACATGATAACTACAGAGGGTATCTCAAACTGACATGATAACTAAAGAGGGTGTCTCAAATTATAACATACAAGAAAGATTCAAAGCAAACTATACATATATTATAAAAAAGAAATGCAACATACACAAGTATTGCTTGGCTAGTTGGTTAGCGTGGTCAGTTTAGAGGTCTCAGCTCTCTGAGAGTGAGAGTTTGAATCCTACTTTGTACACTATTCTTTACCTGGGAAAGAAGGATGAGAAGAGGATTGATAAAATCATGCAAATTAGGAGGTGACCCACTAATTACATTTCAAATTAGGAGACACAATTACAATCAAGCCGTTCAAATTAGGAGGCACAATTAAATCAAGCCGACAAAATTGAGGCAACCCATTTATTACGGGATAATCATGCCAAGATAATTGCGGGAACACATTAATTACAGGATAATAAGTTGCCTAGAATTATGATCGCAGTTAAAGCATAATCCAATCACCATTAATTGCGGGATCGTGGAGAAAACGGAAGGAAACTAACAACTATCGTGAGATTAATAAGCGCCATCCGATCCGAAATGGACGCAATCCGAGTCGTACGGATCCGTCGCAGAATTCCTGCCGATTGGATTTTAGCTTTCTCGTCAAAATATTATTAATATTCCCATCTAAAACAATAGTTTTTCTCCTCCACGAAATTGGTCAAAGCTAGGAAAACGAGATACAAATCCCTCTGCCAAAAAACGTGGTGAATGCCACAACGCCGACCACACAAACACACACTAGCTAGGGGACTCGCTCCGCCGAACAAGCCGCTCTGCCATCACCTACCGGAAAGAAGTCCGGAGAACCTGCGACGATGAAGAGACAAGCATTCCATATGCATGTAGTAGTTGCAACCCACACGACACGAGGTCGAAGTTGCAAAGCTCTCGGGGCCGCTGCCCTGACGTCCACTACTCCAAAACACCTTGCACTCAACTGGTACCGCTTCTAGGGTCGTCGCCCAAACATGCCATGGTAGAGACGTGCGTTGCACGTGCACGCTTACTAGTTTTTTTAAGCAGCAAAACTATTGCGTCGGTTAGGAACAGTGTTGAAGGGTAAATCCTATTTCACGCCTGCTGCGTCGGTTAGGAACACACCGCGTTACCCCCTACAGATTTAGTTTCTTTAGATGGGCCTGGCCATATGGCTATCGTCTACCAGTTTTTGGGAGCTTGTAGAACCTTTCAGACGGTTTCTTTATGGTTACCTGATTTTCTCTTCTTGTATTTTCGTATTTGCTTTTTTTGTTCTTTTATCTTTTTCATTGTACAAATTTTGTGAAGCTTTTTAAAATTCATGAACACCCTTTTTCAAATATACAAATATTTAAAATTCCTGAATGTTTGACATATTCACAATTGCTTTTCAAATTTATGAACATATTTTTAAATCTGTTAACACTTTCTAAATTAATTAATATTTCCCAAATTAATGAAAATTTTAATAAATTGTGAACATTTTTCAAACCCTTCTTTTTCTTCAAATTCATGAACATTTTTTTATATCGTGGGATATATTTTGATTTCACCAAAATTTCAAAAAATCACGTAAAAAACAATGAACCCTGCTCAGAAAATGAAACTTGAGCGAACGCTAGTGAAAACATCGTTCAACACTTATATGTTTTGGTCAGCGTCTGAATATCCTGTGATAAAACATTATATGTGCCAAGCCAAAGATGTTCGATGGGTACGGGTAGTTTGCCAAAGTAGCGCTAAGAGGGGCGAATAGGAAAACCCATGGCGACTAGAGGTCAAAAGCTGGTCTTCTATAGTACACTAGTAGAACGCCCGTGCGTTGCTACGCGCTACAATGCCTATAAATAAATTAAAATTTTATTAAGATCATCTTGAAGGTCAAAACTCATCTCTTCATCATACGTCCGGGCATGTTTGGATATCAAAAGGGCGCCTAGCAGGCTCCCAAAATTCAACTGTCTAGATAGTCCATGCTCCCCTAAATCTAGACCATATGTGGAGGACAAATATAGTTGTCCAAAGACTATCTACATTGTCATCTTCAACATGTGGGCCGAACATAAAAATCCCCCCCCCCCCCGACGTAACCTTCATTTTTCCTGTCGGACCCTCCCCTTCCTGCTCGATTTCCCGTCGTAGCGGAACATTTCTCGCTAGAAGCCTCTCCTTTAGAACTGGATAATGTCCACCTCACATTCACCCTGGCTCCCTCCCTCCTTCACACCGTACTTTCCCACAAAACATTGGAGGAGTCCCTCACCAATCGCCCGCCTCGATCCCCTCCGCACGTGTTCATGTCGATACGCCACCGCAACCCCGCAGCCAGAGGGGACAAAGCGTGTGCCGCCCATGACCACCCCCCCCCCCCCCCCCCCCCCAAAAAAAAGGCTAAAAAAGCAGATATGATGTCTCCTGAGCCATTGCCAAGAGCCATTGCCACGTTGTAAAATATAGTTGAATATTGTGCATTACCAACAATTGCAGCAAGCACCACTAATGTTGTAGCAGCCCACTTCTAATGTCGTTGTCTATACATGAATATATCGTAAGCAAAAAAAGGTTACATGCCTTTCAAAACATAAAGGAGATAACCATAATGTTCTAGCTGAGGGTTGTATAAGAGAACCTGGAGCAGAGAGTAACAGATGAGAATTAGCGGAGAGAGTAATAGATGTATGGATGCTTTTGTCGAGATTCAGCTTAAAAACAAGTGAGAAGAAATATCATCAAAACACATACTGATCTTCATTGTAATTTCACATGTTATTCCATGGAGCCTATAAACAAAAGAAGAGGTCTGCAAAATAGCAGGAACCACAAAATGCACAAATATATCACATCTCACAGGCGAGCATGTGAAAATCCAATGGGCTGGAACTATCAAGCAACATAGCAGAAAAAGCTTTGACAATCCATGTGCTAAACTAATCAGAAGACATGCTAGCATATTATCTGCAGAAGTGGCTGTGGCACGTTGTATGAACAATCTGATAGCAGATCACCTGTAGTGCAATTAACGAACATTTATAGTTATTCCATTGCTTGATTGGCTCACCAGCGAAAGCAACAATCTGCTTCCAGATCATACGAGCAAGTTATTTAATATATCATGATAAAAGATCTAATAAAGTTATGAAATCCTCAACAATCAAGGCTCCTTTCATATGCTACAACAGGACTCGCATATATTCAGTACCCACATTAGACAAAGAACTCGAGCACCTATTGGTCAAGAAGGAAGAATGCTACATTTATATTAATTCAACAAATCCAAAAGTTGAATTTCACATGTTATTCTGCTAAAGATCAACTTGCTCGATATAACTTATGAAGTGTTGACAAAGCTTGCAGTAGTGACTAATTCCATATCCGAGACATCCGAAAAGCATATGTTTGGGTTCTATGCATCGGAAATAGAAAGTGTGGGGACATCTAGACCAATTTGTATGTTGTTTGGAAGTAGTCTTGCATATTATAGAAGAGCCTCATGCTAGTGCAACTGTAGTTAGAAAACAAAGTCTTGGAGGCATGACGCAATAAAACGTAAAGCATAGAAACAAATTACAACACGGTAACGAGACCAAGAGATTTTCCATGATTTTTAAAAAGTGTTGAGGGGCGACGGATGGTGTCGACTTCGGCAGCCAGCAGTCCCAAGGTGTAGCATGGTGGAGTAGGCGATGATGTGCAGCCTCGGCCAGGGTAGGGCAGCGGCCGATCGTAGTAGCAGCAGGTGGAGCTCTTGCCTTACCCGTAAAAGAAATCGGCATCAAAATTGATCAGGCTAAGGCAGAAGGATGCAGAGGAAGATGAGGGATTCAGAAAAAATTATCCTCACTGAGGATCTTGCATAATTTTGCATACATAACTGGATTATCTCTATATACTATTAAAGGCGATAAATTTTTTGTTTCTATGACAACAAATTCAAATCTAGCTTGAGAGGATAGAGCACAAACCAGTGAAAACCAAGATTAAGAACACAAATACTAAGAAAATGAACTAAAGCATGAGTAGGTAGTTGATGCCCTACTCGGCTTGGTCTATCTATTCACGCGAGAAATTATGAACATAGAAAAATTAAATTAGACCCACAAAGTAAACTTGTTTTACTTAGCTTTCAAAAAAAATGTTATACTTCCCTAGATCTTAAGCACCCAGTTTTACGACGCCCATCTCCTGTAAAATTCTGTGCTCCAAGTTCACCATGACATGGTCCAATTAACGCTCCTTATTGTCCTTATTCTGTTTCTTATCTGGCAAACCACCTCATCTCCCAACTGACTAATATCTGCAAACAATAGGCAGAACAAATTATCACCGCATGACATAGGCAGAAGAAAACACATAACTTGGTCCTAGTCGATGAAGATGCTAGATATTTGCACAAGTACCCACGTACCTTGGTGTAGAGTGGACATTGTCATACTTGAAGTGCTGCGCTGGATGGCATGCTTGCAGCAGCCCATGCAGCTCTGGCCACTGCTTGCGCCACGCTCGTCGACGCTGCTCTGCCACTGTCGCATGCACCAACCACATGCTCCGGCGCGAGCAGCCAACCAAGATGTTACATCTTTGCACGAGTGCTGCGTTCAGGTGTGCAGTTCATCTTGTAAATTAAATACATATAGTAGAATGCCCATGCGTTGCCACGGGCTTTTTAGTTTGTTCTAATCCAATTGCACCTATGAATACATTGTATATTTGTCTCTCGTTCCTCACTTTGTCTACCACCCTCCATCTCTTCCCCACCCTTGCTCTCTCTTTTTTTCTAGCCCTCTCTATCTCTCCACGACAAAATCCCCTAATGACAAAAAAGCCCTCCCTCGCTTTATATTATAAAGCAACCATCACCTCATACATCTGAGAAGACCGATACACACACCCAAAGCAAGATACAAAGGTGCCGACAAACCATCCCAACGACTACCAAGCATACTACGAATGAGCACAGAAGAACCGCTTCTAGCCGATGGAACACCACATGGGTGATCCACTAAGGAGAGGTGAGATGGCCAATGCCGGAGCGGTGACTCCAAATCGGCGCCTCCAAGAAGGACAGGACCAGGATAGCCGCCACCGTCTGATCCCATGGATCAAGTTTTCACCCAGAGCAACATGAAGGGAATGAGAGTACCGCGGCGGAGCCTGCAAGAAGGAAACAACGTCTACGAACGCTGCCGCCGATGGCTAGTACAAAGATTGGGCAAGTGATATGTACCTTGGTGCTCTGAGCCCCTTCGTCGCACCCCCGCTCCGCCAACCACTCGCCCAAGAGGCCATGTTTGCTCGGCCGCACCCAAGCCGCGCAAATGCGCCCAATCAACGTGCCTCCCATCGACAGGGCCGTGGCTCTGCACCCAGACCACCCTGAGTACATCAATGGGGGTGGCCTCAAATAGCTCCGCCAACTCCAACCACTGCCGGAACCGACAATGCCCGTCCCACCTGAAGCATTGCCAGAAAGCACCAGGCTGGGAAAAGAGGAAGGGGGAGGAGTGACACATGGCCACAACTGGCACCCCCTATGCCGACGACATGGGACTCAACAACGGCGGAGCCCCCGTCCCTCCTACGACCTCCCCCCCCCCTCCCCGGCTGTCGTGGAATTGTCACGGCAGATGTCCTAGGGTGAGGACTTAGTCGTGAGGCCAGCGCATCTATGTGGTAGCTTGAGAGGGGTTGAGCGGAATCGAGAGATGCAACACAAGACAGGGATTTAGACAGCTTCGGGCCCCGGGAAATATCATCCGGTAACAACCCTACATGTTGTTGGAGGCTAGATCTCATTATCATCACGAGGGAGTCGCTGTAAACCGGCTCTCCTCTTTGTGTCTACCCCTAAGATTGTTTCTTCTTACTTGTCACTTCCCCCTTTGGGGAGCCCTGCCCCTCCTTATATATGTTGAAGGAGCGGGTTACATGTGGAGTCCTATTAGGATTAGGACTAGTCTATCTCTAATACAAACCGGATACAAGTCCTGGTCTTAATTCCTTGTAAGGTAAATATTCGTCATGCCTTTCCTCTTAAACCGGCCCACCATAGTATGAATCGGCCTTCATGAACCGCCAGTTGGGCCACCGGGTCTTGTTGCTCCTCTGACCCGTCCACCGGGTCACCAGTGAGTTACAATGTCCAGGCGGGTTGCTTGTAAACCGCCAGGTCGGGGCGGGTACCAGTGAATCGCCAAGTCTCAGCGGGATCTCAAATAAACCGCCAAGTCCGGCCGGTTTACGCCGCGGGGTATGTCCCCGACATTAGCCCCCAAGTTTAGTTTGGATTTATTCATGGTAAACTTATGCTGAAAAATAAACACAAGAACAAATTTGACAGGTTGTGCTCCGGGTTAAGAATTCTTGTAAACCGACACCTGATCATCCTTGAGTCCTTGTCATTCCTCCTAGAAAAATTCAGATACTTCTTTTGAGAAATCTGGGTCAATAGGCCAGCTTCAGAGTCAATTTGCTGGCATTGGTCTCTTGTAGACAAATATTGTAAGAAATAACTCCTTTGACTCAGCTCCCAATGCTTAACGAAAATATTGGTCTTTGAAATACGCATCTGTTCTTCAGCCGGTTTAAGAATGTAAAACTTGCCGGTTTACGAATATTGATGGCACCGGATCATAATGATTGGTGACACCGGGTTAATAATTGTTGGTGACGCCGGGTCATAATTGTTGCAGACACCGGGTCAATCTGGTTAGCTCAAAATTGAAAATTGGAAGATATTTCTCCCTTATATCCATATTACCTGTAGCCCCCAAGTCTTAAATAGAACAAAGTGATGATTTGAGACTTGTTTCCATATAATTGCTGCCACTTTGAAAAGATCCATATTGTTCATCTGAGTCACTAGTAAAAACTGAATACTCCATATATGTAGCCCCCATGTGCCGGGTTGTCATGCTTGCAGCAACCTGGTACTTGAAATTGGCTTATGCTCATAAAAACTTCAACCAGAGTAGCCCCCAAGGGCCGATTCGTTATGCAATAATGAGTAGGGACTTTGTAAATATGATCATGTAAACTTGAGCAACAATGTTGTAGCCCCCAAGGGACGGGTCAGTAAAATAATATTGAGCTGGGACTTTATATATGCTTCATTGAGAATAACATTATATGATGTAACTCCCATCATGGGGCTTGAACCCACGTCCACAAGGTTGAGAGCTTTGTGCTTTACCAACTGAGCAGTGGATCCTTCAATAATAGATGAAATTTTGTGTACCTTGAATTTGTGGACAGGAGCAATTGGTAGCCCCCAAGGTCCGGTTCATTATAATATGATGAGTCGGGTCCTCAATAATATGAGCAAAAAATGACTTTGCATTAGCCCTCAAGTGTCATGGTGCATGCTTGCAGCGACATGAGACTTGCATATTTGATGTAATCTCAACTTAAATAATGTAGCTCCCAAGTGTCGGGTTGTAAGCCTACAGCAACTCGGGACTATTCCTTCAATTGTAGAATAAATCATATCCTATTGACAATATGATAGCCATTGCGCTAAAGCGACTTTGAAAACCTTAATCATAATACTGGTTATTGATAACCATAATAAAAATCCAACCATGTTGGCTATTTGAATAATATACCCAATGATTTATAAGCGCATAATTCCAATGGCGCAATCCAAATATATACTTGCGACTTATAGTCCAAAGCCAGGCCGGGTCAATAAACACCGGTTTATAAGTGATTATGTACTGACAACTTGTAGTTGAAAATCGAGTCGGGTTAATGAACACCGGGTTAATTTGATGACTAATAGTCATGCCGGGTCAATAGACACCGGTTCAACATAAAATTTATCAAAAGAGAAAAATGTTGACAATGGCAAATAAAACAGTGTAGTCGAGGCTTTTCAAGGGTTGCCAGGCCCAAATTCGAGGCTTTTCATGGGCTGCCAGGCCGCTGAGTTAAACCATTTGACAAAGCCTTTTAAGATGGGCCTCCAACTAACCAATCGTCGTTTTAACTTTGACAAGTTCAGGGTCTCAGTGAGAGTAACTGTCAAACGTTCGGCGGGTCATGCCAGGATTACCTGGATAGGAGTGGCTTACTTGATGAAGGCAGGTAAACCCGGGGTTTTAGGTGAATACACCAGGCTTCCAAGCCATGGGTCGATACCCAATTACAAGGGTCCTTTCAAACTCTTTGTTGCTTTGCACAAAGAGCCCCCAAGTAACTTTGTGAGCTGTGCTCAATGGGTGCCTATGTTTGAGTTGTGCGTAGTAACAAAACTCTCTTTGGCCCCTTGGGTGTGAAGCTCCCAAGCTTTGTTGTGGCGTGATAGCCGGATTAATGGACAGAACTCCGCTTGGTGAGCTGAAGCCCCCATGTAACCAATAATATGATAAGCCAATAAGGCGGGATACCCATGTTTGAACCGCGCGTCAGGGCAGCAGGTCCACTTGGGCAACCTTTAACTTTTTGCAAGAGATAAATTCTTCTTGAACCGGGATTTTGAACCGGATATTGAGAGCTTTCAAAGCTTTATGGGAGATAACTTTCCCTTAAACCAGATATTAAACAGGAGTCCTTTTTTAGCCGAAAATTTTCTGACGGCCTTTAAACTCGAACTTTGCGAGAGATTTGAACCGGAAATTCTTAAACCGGATTTGAGAGCTTCAGAGTTTTGTGGGAGAACAGACTTCCCCCTGAACCGGATTTTGAATCGGATTTGAGAGCTTCAAAGCTTCGTGACAGATAAATTTCCCTTGAACCGGATTGTAAACCGGATATTTGGAGAGCTTCAGTGAGACTGACTTCCTTTGAACCGGATTCTTAAACCGGAATCCTTTCTTGGAACTTCTTCATTGAGCCGGGATTTTGTAACTGTCATATACTTTCTAAGCCGAAATTTTTTTGACGGCCTTTAAATTTTCATGAATATAACAGTAGCCTCCGGGACCGGGTTATCCTTCCCTCCATCGTCCTGGGGTTCTTAAATTTGCTAAAACTGGCAAGATTTGCTGAGTCATGTTTATCGTAGCCCCCGAGTCTCAAAGGTGACTCGAGGAGTTGGCTTGAGACTCTCCATATTTGATCGTGATATAAATCGGCATAACTTGTATATCATTGATGTTGATAGCACGATGTGAATCCACAGAAGGTTGTGGTGACTGCGGCGGGTTATAAATGATCCCGTATGAGCCATGTCAGCAACTCGGTCAATGGTTCCTTCCAACTGGCGATTTGAAGTTAACCAAACTGTAGTGGCAGCGACTTGTGCGCCTGCCCATTGTGCCATCCAGTGCAGACGACGGTTGATAGTATATGATAATTTGCCTCCATTTTGTTGAAAGAAAAACCGGGCTACCTAAGCTGTGACTTGCTCATGCTCAATAAACAGCTCATGCAGACAGGTGCGACCCGGTATGTTGATGTAGACCAGGCCGCGAGAGACGGACGAAAAAGATGAGCGCAGCATCGGAGACGGCACAGATAGATGAATCGACCGCGGCGTTGTAAACCGGCGCGGGCAGGAGAATCGGCCGCGACAGCAGACAATAAATCAATCACGTGTGTTGATGTAGTGGGGTGGCAACCTGCGCAGGATGAGCGCCAGTGCAAAATAATATTTGGTCACGCCCGTTTTGCAACACCTTTTCGTAAGGAATAATGGTCCTGCGAAAAAATATCATAGACCAAAGTAATTGTTTTTTGATAAAAACAATAGGTGTTAATCAAAGAAGCTGACTTAGATAGATATCACCTGGTATTTTTATGTGATGTCGAGCCAGTCGTCATAACAAGGCAACCAGAAAGATGAGTTGGCGAGTATAGTGAACCGGCCGAGAAGCAATTATTGATAAGTATCACCGGTCGGCCGGTCCATTGCCTCCTTCATTAGATTTGCCTGCTCGTGGCAGGTTCCTCTCCTCAATTGGAAAACCATCAGCAGGTGATTCATGGTGAAGACGAGCAGTAAGCGGCTCAGAGGCGTCCCGATAATAGGCAACTCGCAGTAGCAGCCGACGAGAAAAAACAGACGAGGCGTCTTGGCGGTTCAGATTGGGTGTTTTGTTGGCTAGAAGCGTCTTTTAGTTTTGAACCTTAAATTAAATCCTCCAGGAGCTCCACGTACTTGCAAAGCTAGCCAGCTTCTGAAGCAGTGACAATAAAACGGGATGTATCTTCCCCTGACGGGAACTCTTGGTGCCTTGGTAAAACAAGAGGCAGCGGAGACATAGCTACACGGAAGGAGGCAAGCTCACGGGGCATGTGGAGCACCCAGAGCAGCAGCGCCTGCTCGGATGTAGTGGCTTGCGACTCAGGACGGAGCCAACTCGGGGGCGGCCGGCCGTCGGCAGTGGCTAGCAGCCGAGGCGGGCAGCTCAGCGTTGGAGGTGATTTAGGCGCAGGGGCGGCTTGAACAGGTCGCGGAGACGGCGCTCGAAGCGGCGAAGGCCACGGGGGCGGCCGGCGGCTCAACCGGGGTCGCGGCGAATCACCGCACGGCCAGTGGAGGGAGAGGTGGAGGCGAGGCACAGCCACAGCGGAGGCGACTCAGGGGCGAGGGCGCAGACGAGCTGCGGTACAGGGCGCGCCGGCAGAGCCCAGCTGCGGCAGAGGCGGCTTGTTGCCGAGGCGAGCGAGGGTGGCTCAAGGCCATAGCGGCGGGCGATTCGAGGCGACGAAGTCCTGCGACTCAGCGCGGGGCGGTTCAGCGCGAGACGGGCGACTCGAAGCTCTTGACGGAGGCAAAACGGCTGCTCGGTTGCAGAGGAAAATGGTCCACGGCAGAGGCAGACCGGCGAGGCAGCTCACACCATGGCAGAGAGGACGGCTCGGTGTCGAGGCTGAGGCCTGGCGGGCTGGCGTGGCCGTGGAGAGACACCCGTGAGGTGAGGCTGCCGCGGCGGAGCCCGTGTCCAATGTCCATCCCGCTTCCGAGTCGTGGCCAAATCTGATTCCGTCTCGTTGACTGTTTCGTCGACTGTCTCTTCTTCTTCTTCTTTTTTTCAAACCAGGATCACTTGAGACCTTGAGTTGATACGCTTGAACATGATCAGCTTCGGTTCTTGTGATGACGTGGATTAGCTCCTGGCGTGCGTTCGCACGCGAAGGCAGCAGCTAGTGGATCGATGAGTAACTCGTGGACACGAATCTTCTCGGGACTTGAAACCTGACAGCGTGGAGAAGCCGTAGAACTCGGCGGATTAGATCGCAGCTTCAGACGACTTACGCGTGCACTGAATTCCCGTCAGTCTCGGCGTTCTGTTACAGGACGATCACTGCAGCGAAAAATCCAGTCGTTTGTAAGCGACCGGCGGCGGCGCAAGGACCGGCAATTTTAATCCTCTGGTCTCGATCCTCTCATTGATACTGCTGCTGAAACTTTTCTTCACTCTTGACTGATCAACCAGGCGTCGACATCGATCCTTCCAGTCCGGCTCTTGTTCAGCCGAAAAATTGCGAACTTCTCGACCCTGGGAGTGATCCCTTCAAGAACTCATCACCACCGTGCGCAGACCTCACGGTGGGCGCTAACTGTCATGGAATTATCATGGCAGATGTCCTAGGGTGAGGACTTAGTCGTGAGGCCAGCGCATCTATGTGGTAGCTTGAGAGGGGTTGAGCGGAATCGACAGACGCAACACAAGACAGGGATTTAGACAGCTTCGGGCCTCGGGAAATATCATCCGGTAACAACCCTACATGCTGTTTGAGGCTAGATCTCATTATCATCACGAGGGAGTCGCTGTAAACCGGCTCTCCTCTTTGTGTCTAGCCCTAAGATTGTTTCTTCTTACTTGTCGCTTCCCCCTTTGGGGAGCCCTGCCTCTCCTTATATATGTTGAAGGAGCGGGTTACATGTGGAGTCCTATTAGGATTAGGACTAGTCTATCTCTAATACAAACCGGATACAAGTCTTGGTCTTAATTCCTTGTAGGTAAATATTCGTCATGCCTTTCCTCTTAAACCGGCCCACCATAGTATGAACCGGCCTTCATGAACCGCCAGTTGGGCCACCGGGTCTTGTTGCTCCTCTAACCCGTCCGTCGGGTCACCAGTGAGTTACAATGTCCAGGCGGGTTGCTTGTAAACCGCCAGGTCAGGGCGGGTCACCAGTGAATCGCCAAGTCTCAGCGGGATCTCAAATAAACCGCCAAGTCCGGCCGGTTTACGCCGCGGGGTATATCCCCGACACCGGCCCTGTCGAAGCACCCCTACTTCTCCCCACCACGGCTACTGGTGCAGACTGTTGAGAGGCCACAACAACCGCATGTCTTCGAAGAGGAGGCTAGATCCACCGCTAAGGATGGGTCCAAGAGAAGCCCACCAGCGCCGCACGCCGTCGTCCAGAAGCCGGGGAGGAAGGCCCGACCGGACTCCAGGACGCGCACGCACCCCCACCACCTCAGCCACGCCATCAGCACTGCCTGCGGATCCACGACAATGCCGGCCGCCCACGGCCCCTGCTAGCCTCGGCCCTCGCCGTCGGACGGGCCGCCGGTGCTAGATCGGACCGGGACTGCCCTGCACGATTCGCCCGAAGGAAGAAGCCCCGCCTCCACCGCACAGCCACTGTGGCACCGACGAGTGCCCATGCTACCAGCGTCACAACCTACAACCCCGCTGCCACGCCCTGCACACAGCGCCGCACCCCCGTTGGACCCGCCGCACCCTGCGCCACCAGAAATAGACGGGGAGGAGAAAGCCAACAACTTTTGGGAGCCAATCCTAACTTAGCACAATGAGTATGTCTAGGTCTCAGTCCACTGAAATTTAACCAAGTATTAGTTAAGTGACCTAACATACAGGAGAGAGAGAGAAAACTGTTTTTTTTGCATGGATCTTAATGGTAGATCTCACGGATATAGTGTCGACTGAGAGTCTTAGTTCTGAGATTGGGCAAGATTGTATCACAATCCTCTAATTACTGCCGTGAAAGAAAAACAAAAAATCAGCACGCAATCCCGTAATGTTGTCGATTTGATTTGATTGAAGCATGGAACCCAAAGAGAAGTGTGCTAGAGAGAGGAAAGAAATAGAGCAACCAATTACCGGCGACATTACGGTAGAAGAAAACGGAGACATAAGCGACGAGCGGTATAGAGATGCTTGCGCAACTTATACACACAGGCACACAACACATACGTACCTAGAAGGATATTGTGATCCGCTGCGGCACGCCACGCCGAGACACACATGCTGACATGCATTGCTCTCTCTTTTTAATAGGAACATATATGTAATTTGATTACAGTTACGAATTTTAAAGCTGGTTACTCAATTGTAGCAGAATAAAAGAATAGATTTCTTGCTATCCTAGGTGAATGCCCGTGCGTTGCCACGGCACAACAAAGATGTAGATATTGATCAGTAACCAAAGGGTTCTTAATTCTAGTTTGCAGACATCAACCACATTAGATGTACATGTTTCATATAAATTTTCTTTAGTAAATCCAACAAAGTCGACAATGCATATAATACCGACATCTTCATTTTAAATAAAAAAAACATGAGGTCGACAATGCATATAATACCAACATCTTCATTTTAAATAAAAAAACATGAGGTAGCAAACTCTCATAACTGTTGATAAAACTACAATGAAGTTTAACCAAAATTGTATTATATCAATTTCAACCCATTTTTTACTCCAAAAAGAAACTAATACAAATTATCCATAATAAATGCAAAAAATCGACGGAACCATCTGAATCAAGGCATTTTTTTTGACAACATCTGAATCAAGGCATAATGTTAGTGCCTCCCTAATTGTTTTCTGACCTTGATGTCTCTTCGTATATTCTAGTAGCCCAGAAAAAGTAGTCTAGACGATCTATTCTCACGGCCGCCCCCATGTTACATACACACGCTACGATGAAGACAGGGCACCAGAATAGACCCATATTCGATTGCATCGACAAAGATAAGGCAACAATAAAATAGCATCTCCTTCGGCTCTGCGTTGTTATACAACGGGCTCCATTGTGTTTATACTTAATCCTTAATCCTCAGCTCTACCTGCAGCTCCACATGGAAGAAACATCAAAACACACTAAGGCTTGTGAACAACTTTTAGCTATTGATAACGAAATAGCCTAAGATTACACATGGTCATTGATAAGATTGAATAACGAATCTTGTGTGTTTTCTTCCTTAAAGATCATGAACAGTGGGTTCAGTTTTCTATGTTCCTTCATTGATGATTGAATTTGCAACTTGTCCGCCGACTTGTTGACCAGAGCCTAAATGCGCTGTATGGCAGCTTCGTTAGGAGCTTGAACATGAAAGAGGACCAAAGGAAAAGTATTTTTTACTACATGTATATTCAGTAGCTCAGACCCTACAGCAGATTGTCTATGTTTGCTCTTTGTGCAAACTGAAGTATGCACATGTTTTACTGTAATTTAGAAAATTCAAACACAAAGTAGAGGATTTCTGCTTGTAGGACAGATCTGCTACCAACCATTCAGAAGGATTAAGCTAGATGTTGGCAAATCTTGTTCAGGTTGCGGTGGCAAAGATAGGTGATGAATTCTCATGTTTTTTATTGTCGGCTCCCTAGTACTATGAAGAAACCACATTGGTCTGCATCCAAAATCCTTCTGCTGTATCCAAAAAGAATCGACAATTAGTTTTGTCCTTGAAAGAAATAATGCTAATCAAGCAACCAATGTCATATTTGCGAGCTCAAAATTATTGGGAGCAAGGGATGGTTACTGGTTAGAGTAGCAGATGAACAACAATGGGCGATGCAAGAAATTGACTTCGCGTGCCAGACGACACTGGCGTACAATGGAACTAACCTGATACAACTTATACTTTCAAGTTGTATTTGCTTGCCCAATAGAAGTGGTAGTATTTGCAGTGCAATGGAACTAACCTGATACGACTTATTTGAGGAGACGACAACAACAGCCAAGGAGGCGGCATCGTCCAAGAGGAAGTCCTTGACATGTGACCTGGGCAGCATCTTGGTCAGGTACACGGAGTGAGAGATGATGCTGCCATTGCTCACGCTCGCCGGGACACATTGCTGTTGCCATTGCCGTAGTCTTTATTGCTGGGGCTGGTGCTGGTATCTTCCTCCATGCTTAATTCTATCACCGAGCCACATTTGACCTGATTTAGTAAGTTCAATGTACCGACATTATTTGTAGCACAAACCAAGCAGTGAAACATGATTTTAGAAGAGTTAAGATATATGTGGGACAGTGTGTCGTTTCACTTTCATATGCTTTCTTAAATGACCAAAAGGAATAGTAATTTGGTACAAGATAAATGTAGTTGCACACAGCACCTCTTCATAATGGCTGGAGCACCATGGTAACCGCACAAGCGAGAGCACAAGCCATCCTCCATCTCCAGTCGCACAAACACACTCAATATAATTTTTCAAATAAAGCATGCCTCATCTTCAGTCACACAAACACATTCGATATAAAGTCCTTTTATCAAGTTAAGACATCTATATCTTGCAAATAAAGCATGCCCCATTAATATAATTTCTCATAAGTTGGTAAAAGGAGAAACATACACATAGAAAATAATTTGACTATTTGTGTGAAACAATTCTAACACAAACACACCCACATGGTAGAAAGGATTTTGTGGATGCCATCATATGAACAGGCAGATCTAAAAGTATTAAATATTCCATGGCAATGCTATGTACTTTTCCGTCTAATCTATTTTACAATATCATAACACAAGTCATGACAAACAACACTTGCCTTGTCCCCTCAGGTATTCTCGAGGTTTTAGCGTAATGTCAATTGAGCATTGTTCAACAAAAGTACTATTGAACTGGCTAAGAACTTATATTTTACCTAAGTGCTACTACGATCATCAAAGCATAATCAGCCTATAGATATTCCTACATCAAAAAAATTATTTCTTCTTTGAGATACTCACTCGTTCCCAGAATATAGGATTTGGTGCTGCTTGCAAGATGCCCTCTTGTGCCGATTTCACTCGCTGCATCTTGCGTACGTGCAGTACCACGTCATTGTCAAGGAAAGCATGCTGCCATTGGCAGAGCTCCTGCAGGTTAAAAGGAACCTCCTTCTCTTGGTACCAGCAGAACCCACAGGTCAAAGGGCCCACCCCGTTGTTCGGGGTGCTCAAACCTGTAAGCTTGTCAACTGCAAAACCTTCTGATCTGCGAAAAAGGAATGGATAATTTGTCAAGGGTTTTACATCGATAAAACAATAAAGGAAACAGAACACAAATGGAAACGACCCTCATACACACACTCTGATCTGTGTGCACAGTTCTTATGTATATATAAGAGGAATGGCATAGGGACAGATTACCAATGGTTGTCAGAAACAACCTGAACCAAGCATAGAAATATTGTGCATTATATAGATAGATGCGGCGCAGCCTGAACCAAGCTTACAAATATCATGCCTTAAATAGATGAATGCAGTGGAACGCACACATAGTTTAATATTAATATATCCTGCAAGAGATGTGTAATATACATGTTCAGGACTTTAAATTTATGGGTAGAAGTAAACAAATATGGTCTGTCCAACGACGACCATCATGTATGTCTTTTATGGGCAAATTATCGCATGATAAATGGATTGGAAGGAGAAAATGAAAAACCCTAGCTCGAATCTGTACCTAAGTGATATATTGTTCTCAGGCTTCTCAACTACGGAACTTCTGTGCACATAAAAATAATTGCAGATCCATCAACAACAAAATTAATTTCACATTGGTCAGAATCAGTTCAGATCTCACCTAATACAAACACATGCCCTCTTCATGAGACCCTGAACCTGCCCTTAGAGTTCAAATAAATGTACCATTTGATAGCAAACCAATATTTTGTTTTTGCTTTATACATGACTTGCTCACTGCTCATAGTATAAAGCTAACTCGGTTGTAAAGGGAACTGGAAGTACCACTCAAAAAAGATAGAGAGCCCAAAAAAACTTCTGGACTGAAGTATAACTACTGAAATGGAGCGCGCACCTGCCGTTGAGATGCAACCGCTCGGGCGCTCGATCGCAGAAAACGAATCCGGGGAATATGAGGACGGAAAGGTCTGCTGGTCTGCAATTGAGATGCAAACACATATAAATTATCACTCAACAACATATGGGCAAAATACATTAGTTCGTATACTTGCAATGAAGATTCTGAATTTTGAAACTATCTTGCCACTTCACAATCATGGCTGGGGAAAAAGAGAGTACCCATGCGAACTTTTAGTTCAAACTCATGATAGCAAAGAAACACCATGAAAGATAAAATAGGTTTATTATTTACCAGTTCAGCGCACGACCATTTGTCTGAACAAAAACAAAATTTGGCTTCAGGCCATTGTTGACCATGGTCATGTGGATGCTGTAAATCCCTTATATCATCAAAACGGAGATATTAGCACCATTCTCGGCAAGCGTCAACTAACCTTCCTTTCTTGCTTCGTCACCCCCTCATGGGTTATGAGTTATGACGACCATGATGCCGGCCGTGCGTCCGAGCACCTGTGGTCTGTACATCGACGGCCAGCCCTTTTCTCATTTTCTGGTCACCGAAGAGTTCGATCGATCAGAAACCTGGAAGGGCGAGCGTAGTCATGTTCCTGCCCTGTGTGTGTTTTCTTTGCGCGAAAGTTCCTGTTTCAGTCAGAGAGGTAGAACTATGTGTCAGCAGTTGTCTTGTCACTGAACTTTTAAATGACCGGCAATAAAGGTTGCTGCCTAATTTTAGAATGCCAAGTGTAAGTTTTCCACATGTAAGTGTAGCAGCTAACATCTTTGAACCAAACTGAATAAAAGAGTCAAAATGGAATCCTTTCTGACCTCACAATGCCTATGAATTTCAAGTAGCCATCATTTAAACACCAGACACATTGTCCATGCAAAAAGAGGTGAAAAAAATCAAATCTGAACTGAACTTGACAGAATTCAAAAGTTGTATAGCTGACAATGGACCATCATATAAAACAAGATCTAGTAAGCAATGCAAGAGCACACACGTACAAAGGGGTGAACATCCCTGATTGGTACTTTAATTTAACACATCGAATCATTGAGTTAGCTAGGTCTAGTTACACGTACAGAGTTTAACATCAAGTGGCTGAGTTAGCAATGTCTAGCACGAAGTTAGGCATGTGACCTTCATGGGAAGAACTGGACATACCAATTCATTTGCGAGGCTAGGCCAATTCATTGTTGATGTACTTTAATTTAACACATCAAGGCATGTGACCTTCATGGGAAGAACTGACCTTCATCGAATAAGAAACCAGGGGATCGGATCGTGGGCAGCTTCCGGATCAGATCGTGGGTGGGATCAAGATGGGAAGGAGGATACGGATTCAGGGGATGAGAGGGATGGGGTGGGGATCACGAGAGCTTATCCATGTCTTGGGGCGGCCATCCATGCCGAGCGGCGGCAGCGAGGTGCCATCGTGGTGGTGACGGGCAACGTATCCGAGGCGCCGACGGCGCCGGCGTTCTCGTGATCCATGACGGCAGCGTCTGCCCGGATAGGCAGTTCGGCGGCGGCGGCGGCTGCGCTGCCCGGATCGGCAGATCGGCGGCGGCGGCGTATCCACAGGAGAGGGGGAGGAACGGATCGGGACCTCGTTCGGGGGAGGAGCGCTGTGTCTCGAGGGGATCGATGGGAGAGTGGGTTTTTTTTGCCGGGTGTTTTTTTGGCTGCGTGCGTGGGTGGGGTGGGGGATGAAAAAAAATCTAAAAAAAAAAACCAGCGAAGGTGGGACGAAAAAAATCATGATAGATGGGACGAAAATTAACCGGCGAAGACTATCAACTGCTTCATTATTAGGAGTAAAGATACCTGACATAGAATCTCTGGGTGGGCCGACATAGAATCCTTGGGTGAGCCGAAGCCTATCCGTCCACCCTCTAGACATGAAAATTTGGGGACCTCTGCTCTCCCTTCATATAAACTAATAAGGGCATGTATAATGGTGGCATATGGATACATATGCCCCATGATAAAAAGTAATTTGAGGCATCTACATTTATTTTTTTCTCCCCAATGCAAGCTATCACTAATGTGCCTCATTAAGAAATAAAAAATAAAGAATCTAGTACACATGCATCTCTATTTTTCACTCCAACCTTTTCAGCTTTTGTCATCGGACCACACCTTTTCTCTTCAAGCACCCGCCTCCTGAAGAGGATCCCGCTTCCCTATCCGAACCTACTTTACGTCATATCCGATCCTACATGGCATACGAGGCATCATCTCGAGGCTATGCATTGTACATGCCCTAATAGCTCTGCGGTAGCAGTTGTAGGACCACCTAGGCATATAAGAAAATGTTGTCAAGACCATCTAAAACAACAATACAAATTGTCTTCAAATGCCCCACAATGTTTTCTAATATTACAAGGACATTTTATATCCTCCACGAAAATTTTCAAATCTCATAATATGAGATACAAATTCCTCCAACAAAAAACGTGCATGACAATTTCTTGAAGTAGGAAATCATTATGTCTCGAGACTAACCCAATGTTGATTGGTGAATCCTATTTGTCGTCGGTTGCATTGGTTAGAGCATCTCCAGCCGCGCCCCAACACGCCCTTCCAAGGCGATATTTTCGCGCCGGCGCACAAAAATCAGCCCAGCCACGTCCCCAGAAGCCCATTTTTCGCCGGCTCGGGCCGAATTTGGCGCCGGTGGACCCAATCCGAACCCGGCGCGCTGGGGGCGCTCGGGGGCGCCGGGTGAAACGGTTTTGGCGCGAACTAAATGCGGGCCCCCGAGTCAGCGACACGGTGCTTCTCGTCGCTTCGTCGTCCTCATCGCCTCGGTTCCCGCAGGGGGAATCAATGCCAAAGCCTACCCCCCGCCGGTGGACGCACACTTCCCCTCTCCTCTCCTCTCCTCATCGGCTCTCCTACGTGCCTCCTCTCTTTCTCGCCTCTGCGCCACCATGTCGATGCGCCGCCTGGGCGCTGCTGATTTCCACGGAGTCCGCGAGCGCTGCTCCGGCGTCTTCTCCTCCGAAATCTCGTTCGGCGAAAAACGGCTCAATCTCGGCACCATCGACACCGCAGAGGAGGCGGCCCGTGCGTACGACGCGGCGGCGTGGCGCCTCCGGCGGCCTCGTTGGCATATGAATTCCCCCGACGTGTCGACGAGCCAGCGCGCGCAGGATCTCGCGCATATCCCCCGGCTTTTCACCGACGAGGATCGTCGTGACAACCGGAGGCGGCAGCGTCGCCTAGCGATCGCGGAGATGGACGTGGAAGCCATGGCGGAGTGGCGCGAACGCTTCCCGCAGGACATCGTCAACAAGCACAAGTTTTACAAGCAACGGAGGACGGAGAGGGAGGCGAGGAGGAATGAGCGAGCCGCTTATCGGGAGGGCAAGTGTGCGCAGAAGCAGGCCGCTCAACTGAACATGAAGCTAGGAGAAGCCTCGTCCTGGGACTCCGAGGACGAGCGGTATGCTGACGCCTACTTGCAGACGTCGGAGGAGGACATTACCGAGTCGGAGCCGGAAAACGACGAGTAGTTGATTTTTTCTTTTAACAGGCTTTGCTATGGTGAACTATCTATGTATCATTTTCATGATGTATACTATGGTGAACTATGTATGTATCATTTTCAACTTGCCGGCGGAGTTGGCGAGGAAGGAGGCGCGCTAGGGGCAATGACTGGCGGGACCGGGGAGGGGAAGTGCGCGGCGGTTGGGGGTTAAAAAATGAAAAATCGCCGCGGGGGTCGGTGACTAGGGGGAAAACGCCCTTATCGCTGATTGTATCGCCGGCTCGTTTTCAGGGGGCGATTTTTATGCGTTCTGGGGGGGCCAACGGTTGAAGATGCTCTTAGGAGCGCCACGCATGCCCCTGGGTCGGGCCATATAGGCTATCATCTACCATTTTTTCGAAGCTTGGCAGGCTGCCGAGAAGACTGTCAGCAGATAGCATCAGCAGGACATGACTAGACACCGGGAGGAAGTGTGGAAGGAAGACATGTACGTTCTTGTTGGTAGCTTAGCTATATGTATGACTGACTTGGCCGAGCCAAGGTGCCACATCCAACGGAAAACCCAAGGGCTTTGCTCTCCTCTGCCGATGAAGATGAGAGATACCAAAATCCGTACGCAGGAAAACGTCAGTCCACCTCTGAAACCACTGACTAATCTGAAAACTGCACAACCGTCAAGACATCCAAATAATCTTGGCGGCGATGGGCTCATCAAGGAATTCTCTGCCTACCATTCGTCGGTTTGCTTCTCTATTACTGTCTGATTTCGGCAGAATATCCAACCGTCCTTTCAGAATTCAGATAGGCCACCGCTTGAGCTGGATCGATTGCTCTAGAGCGTCTTTGATTTTCTTTCTTTCGATGTAATAATAATCACGGTACCAGTTACTAGTAGTACTACGCTAGAGTACATTTAATCAAGTAGTTGGATAATGTTAACTGCATGACTAGTGCTACAAGTCTACAACCCAGAAAGCTGGGAGGAAATATTCCTTTCACTGCCAACTGTCTGTTCCTTCGGTGCGTGTTTGTACAGTGTAAACTTTGATGCTACATTGGTACTTCGTGCAAGTTTTCTGCGGCATCATTTGTGTACAGATGGCCTAGTCTTCTCTTCTGAAGCCCGATACATGGAGAAATGCGTTCCGTAGAGATTAGCGAGCTGTCAAGATGCAACACCGACACCATGGGAAGTACTACGACCAAGCAGCGGCAGCAGTAGCAGCTGGAGATTTGATTCGATTATAGGGACGGGATCTACGATCACTACATTCCGATGGTAGCAAGTATTGTTGTCTCTAGTGAGTTGGAACACTTGAGTGTGACTCAGATATATAGATGTCTCTTGTAGCTTTGACCTTTATTCCTTCGGTGTGGTTTCACCGTTTCAGTGATTCAGTCAGAGACTCAGAGCAAAGCATTTATAGAGCCTGCTGAAACACTATTGGTCATGCATCTTGGACTCCTTGCAAGGTAGGTACGCACGCATCCATGTCCTCCTCTATTAATTTATCACATTTTAAGCAGCAAATTTAGACATCCTTCCAGATATGCTCTACTACTTGAGCTGGATCGGTTGCTCTAGCTAGCTAGATAGTACGTAATTAAACTAAGAGGGTCTTGATTTCCTTTTTTTTTGGTGTAACAGCAAACATGTGTAACACATCATGTACACTTAATAGTTACCACTATTCAACTAGAGATTGTATTTAATCAAGTAGTTAGATAATACTAACAGCACACTGAAGAATCAAACATAACGGCAAACAGCATGACTAGGACTACAACCCATTACCCATAATTGGAAGTAAATATTCCTTTTACCTAAATTCTCTGCTCCATCTTTTACAGTGTCAACTTTGATGCTACATGATCATTTACAAAGTTACTGTGTGTGACATCATTTGTGATCACTGATCAGGGCCTGGACCATGGTTTTCAATTTCAGTTTCAGAACTGTTTCCAAGCATACAGCCTGGCTAGAGCAGAAATCACGTTTGGGCGCTGATCTGCGCCGGCGCACCGGCTCAGATTTGGGCCGGTCGCCTAGCAGCCGCCTGATTGGAGCGACCAGATCCGTTCGATCTGCATCTCTCCTTCCTCCCGCACAGGATCCAGCCCGTGCCGCCTCCGCCTTCACACCCGCGCCGCCACCTCGCGCTCATCCGTGGCCACCCCGGCGTCGCCACCGCTCGCCCCCCTGTTCGTCGTGCTCGTCGTCTACTGTCGCCATCAACGAACACACCTCTTTGATGGAAAAATCATGGCGGCCGTCGTGGCAACATTTTCATCACTGGATGAAGCAAAACAGACATAGTTGTAGCCAAAAAAAATTATGGCTGTCTGCTACCGCTTGTAGCTCACCGTGCAGGTCGCAAACACACGGCCGCCATCGTGGCAACGATTTTAATGATGGTCGTAGCAAAACATGGTCACGGTTGTAGCAAAAGAACATCATGGCCGTCGCCGCTAGTTGTAGTCGCCGTGCAAGTCATGAACATTAGCGTCTTCGGTTGTAGCAAATCACCTCGCCGGTTCCAGCAAATGAACACCATGGTTCCAACATTTTTTGTTGCCGGTTCCAGCATTGGGAGAAGTGCTTAGCTTTGGGTTCGATCTTGCAGTGTCCTTTCCCAGTGACAGAAGGGGCAGCAAGGCACGTATTGTATCGTTGCCATCGAGGATAACAAGATGGGGTTTATATCATATTGCATGAATTTGTCCCTCTACATCATGTCATCTTGCTTAAGGCGTTACTCTGTTTTTAACTTAATACTCTAGATGCATGCTAGATAGCGGTCGATGAGTGGAGTAATAGTAGTAGATGCAGGCAGGAGTCGGTCTACTTGTCTCGGACATGATGCCTATATACATGATCATACCTAGATATTCTCATAACTATGCTCAGTTCTATCAATTGCTCAACAGTAATTTGTTTACCCACCGTAGAAACACTTATGCTCTCGAGAGAAGCCACTAGTGAAACCTATGGCCCCCGGGTCTATTCTCATCATATCAATCTCCATCACTTTATTATTGCTTTGTTTTTATTTTTTACTTTGCATCTTTATATAAAAAATACTAAAAATATTATCTATCCTATCTATCACATCTCACTTGTCGAGAAGGGATTGACAACCCCTAATCGCGTTGGTTGCGTTGAGATATTGTTTTGTGCAGGTGCGAGGGACTTGTGCGTTGCCTCCTACTGGATTGATACCTTGGTTCTCAAAAATGAGGGAAATACTTACGCTACTCTGCTGCATCATCCTCTCCTCTTTGGGGAAATCCAACGCAAGCTCAAGAGGTAGCAAGAAGAATTTCTTGCGCCGTTGCCGGGGAGGTCTTCGCCAAAGTCAACATACCAAGTACCTATCATAATCCCTATCTCTCGCATTACATTATTTGCCATTTGCCTCTCGTTTTTCTCTCCTCCACTTCACCCTTGCCGTTTTATTCGCCCTCTCTTTTCCGTTTGCCTTTTTCTCGCTTGCCTTTTGGTTGCTCATGTGTTGCTTGTTTGTCGTGATGGCTCTACCAAAATTTGGTGATCTCCACCTTAAAAGGTTAGAGGAAATCGAAAATAATGTTAGGAAGTTTATGGTTTTACAATTTGAGCATAATAATTTCTTTAGAAACGAGCTCAAGGAACAAAAAGGTTTTATGAGTTATATGAATAAAGAGCTCGATGATATGTCCAAAGAATTTGATGGTATAAGAGCCCAAATTGATCATGTTGAAAAGATGACTGCTGAAATTTCAGATATGCAAGCTACCTTAGTCAATAAGATGGCCGCTAAACCGAATTCCTATGAAAATCAAGATGAAGATCTAAAAGTTATTGATGTGTCCCCTATTAAATCTTTGTTTTGCAATATGAATCTTGATGAAACTGAATATGATCTTCCTTTACCTAGAAGGCGTTCCAAAAATTCAGAGTATTTAGACCTTGATGATGAAATTGATGAAAGTGGGATTGAAAGAAATAAAACCCTAGATGTTTCTAAACCCACTATATTGGATTTCAAGGAATTTAATTATGAAAATTTCTCTTTAATTGATTGTATTTCCTTGTTGCAATCCGTGCTAAACTCTCCTCAAGCTTATAGTCAAAACAAAGCCTTTACCGAACATATTGTTGATGCCCTGATGCCATCTTATGAAGAAAAACTTGAGTTGAAAGTTTCTATTCCTAGAAAACTCTATGATGAGTGGGAACCGACTATTAAAATTAAAATTAAAGATAATGAGTTTTATGCTTTGTGTGATTTGGGTGCTAGTGTCTCCACTATTCCCAAAACTTTGTGTGATTTGTTAGATTTCCGTGATTTTGATGATTGCTCTCTAAACTTGCATCTTGCGGATTCCACTATTAAAAAACCTATGGGAAGAATTAATGATGTACTTATTGTTGCAAATAGGAATTATGTGCCCGTAGGTTTTATCGTTCTTGATATTGATTGCAATCCTTCTTGTCCTATTATTCTTGGTAGACCTTTCCTTAGAACGATTGGTGCGATTATTGATATGAAGGAAGGGAACATTAGATTCCAATTCCCATTAAAAAGGGCATGGAGCACTTCCTTAGAAAGAAAATAAAATTACCATATGAATCTACCATGTGAGCCACCTATGGTTTGCCTACCAAAGATGGCAATACCTAGATCTATCCTTGCTTTTATGCCTAGCTAGGGGCGTTAAACGATAGTGCTTGTTGGGAGGCAACCCAATTTTATTTTTGTTTTTTGTTTTTTGCTTCTGTTTAGGAATAAGTATTTGTTCTAGCCTCTGGTTAGATTTGTTTTTGTGTTTGAATTAGTGTATGTGCCAAGTAAGACCGCTAGGATAACCTACGGTAATAGTAATTTGATTCTGCTGCAGAAAACAGAAACTTTGCGTGCACGAAAATAATTTTAGTAAATCACAGTGAGGGAGTCCTGGATTAGGGGGTGTTCGGGTAGCCGGACTATACCTTCGCCGGACTCCAGGACCATGAAGATACAAGATTGAAGACTTCGTCCCGTGTCCGGAAGGAACTTTCCTTGGCGTGGAAGGCAAGCTAGGCGATGCGGATACTCAAGATCTCCTACCATTGTAACCGACTCTGTGTAACCCTAACCCTATCCGGTGTCTATATAAACCGGAGGGTTGTAGTCCGTAGGACAGAACCATCATACACAATCATACCATAGGCTAGCTTCTAGGGTTTAGCCTCCTTGATCTCGTGGTAGATCTACTCTTGTACTACCCATATCATCAATATTAATCAAGCAGGAGTAGGGTTTTACCTCCATCGAGAGGGCCCGAACCTGGGTAAACTTCGTGTCCCTCGTCTCCTGTTACCATCCGACCTTGACGCATAGTTCGGGACCCCCTACCCGAGATCCGCCGGTTTTGACACCGACATTGGTGCTTTCATTGAGAGTTCCTCTGTGTCGTCGTCTTTAGGCCCGATGGCTCCTCTGATCATCAACAACGATGAGGTCCAGGGTGAGACTTTTCTCCCCGGACAGATCTTCGTCTTCGGCCGCTTCGCTCTGCGGGCCAATTCACTTGGTCATCTGGAGCAGATCGAAAGCTACGCCCCTGGCCATCAAGTCAGGTTTGGAAGCTTAAACTACACGGCGGATATCCATGGAGACTTGATCTTCGACGGGTTCGAGCCACAGCCAAGCGCGCCGCACTATCTCGAGGGGCACGATCTAGCTCTGCCTCCGAACAGTGTCCTGGAGGCCGCACACGCACCGGTTCCGACCCTTGACTCGGAGCCTACTGCGCTAATTGAGGATGAACGGTTGGACGTCACCTCGGGGGCTGCGATCTCAAAGGAGATCGAGCTGAACGCTAGCCCCGCACTCCGCATGACCTGTGACCCCGAGGGTCAGGACTCCTCCCCGAACTCCAAACCCCCCGCGCCCCTGCCAGTCGAAGCCGATTAGGCGCCGATAATGGAGTTCACCGCCGCGGACATCTTTCAGCACTCACCTTTTGGCGATATCCTGAATTCTCTCAAGTCTCTCTCTTTATCAGGAGAGCCCTGGCCGGATTACGGTCTGCGAGGATGGGATACGGACGATGAAGAAATTCAAAGCCCTCCCACCACCCACTTGGTAGCCACTGTCGACGATTTAACCGACATGCTTGACTTCGGCTCCGAAGACTTCGACGGTATGGACGACGAGGTAGGAGACGAACAGGAACCAGCACCTGTAGGGCACTGGACGGCCACCTCGTCATATGACGTATATATGGTGGATACTCCAAAGGATGGAGATGGCGATGGAACAGCGGGGGATGACACCTCCAAGAAACAGCCAAAGCGCCGGCGTCAGCGGCGCCGCTCTAAGTCCCGCCAAAGCAAAAATGGTGATTCCGGCACGGGAGATAATACTACCCCTGATAGCGCCGAAGAACACCCAACCCAGCAAGATTCAGCGCAGGAAGATGGAGAAGCCAGCCCTCATGAGAGAGCAGCAGAACGAGAGGTTGAGGATGATAACTATATGCCTCCCTCCGAAGACGAGGCAAGCCTCGATGACGATGAATTCGTCGTACCATCAGACCCCGCCGAACAAGAGCGTTTCAAACGCAGGCTTTTAGCCATGGCGAACAGCCTAAAGAAAAAGCAGCAACAGCTTAGAGCTGATCAAGATTTGCTAGCTGACAGATGGACTGGAGTCCTTGCGGCTGAAGAGTATGAACTCGAGCGCCCCTCCAAGAATTATCCTAAACGCAGGCCGCTACCCCGATCAGAGGAGGAAGCGCCTACATCACCAGCGCACGACATGGCAGACCGGCCACCTCGCGGCCGCGACAGAGAGGCCTGTCGAACCTCCACCCAAGCCATGCACCGACACCGCTCAACCAAGGAACGGGAAAATGCGCCAGACCTGCGAGATGTACTGGAGGATAAAGAAAGGCAAACAAGATCGATCTACGGATCGCGCAGGCGCCCGACGACACGTGGCGATGATCTTCACTCCGGACACAATAAATCCGGCCGGGCCGAACACAACAGACATAGCTCTTCCGAGCTGCGTCGTGACATAGCCCAGTACAGGGGCGCCGCACACCCACTATGCTTCACAGATGAAGTAATGGATCATAAAATCCCAGAGGGTTTCAAACCCATAAACATCGAATCATACGATGGCACGACAGATCCGGCGGTATGGATCGAGGATTATCTCCTTCACATCCACATGGCACGTGGCGATGATCTACACGCCATCAAATACCTCCCTCTCAAACTCAAAGGACCAGCCCGGCACTGGCTTAACAGCCTGCCAGCGGACTCAATCGGTTCTTGGGAGGACCTGGAAGCCGCATTCCTCGACAACTTCCAGGGCACTTATGTGCGACCATCGGACGCCGACGACCTAAGCCACATAATTCGGCAGCCAGAGGAATCGGCCAGGAAATTCTGGACACGGTTCCTAACAAAGAAAAACCAGATAGTCGACTGTCCGGACGCAGAGGCCCTAGCAACCTTCAAGCATAACATCCGCGACGAGTGGCTTGCCCAGCACCTGGGACAGGAAAAGCCGAAATCTATGGCAGCCCTCACGACACTCATGACCCGCTTTTGCGCGGGCGAAGATAGCTGGCTAGCCCGCAGCAACAACTTATCAAAGAACCCTGGTAATTCGGATACCAAGGAGAAAAGTGGCAGGACACGTCGAAATAAGCAAAAGCGCCGCGTTAGCAGCGACAGCAATGAAGATACGGCAGTAAACGCCGGATTCAGAGGCTATAAATCCGGTCAGCGGAAAAAGCCATTTAAAAAGAATACTCAGGGCCCGTCCAGTTTGGACCGAATACTCGACCGCTTGTGCCAGATCCATGGCACCCCCGAAAGGCCAGCCAATCACACCAACAGGGATTGTTGGGTGTTCAAGCAGGCAGGCAAGTTAAGAGCCGAAAACAAAGACAAGGGGCTGCATAGCGATGACGAGGAGGAGCCCAGGCCACCGAACAACAATGGACAGAAGGGGTTTTCCCCACAAGTGCGGACGGTGAACATGATATACGCAACCCACATTCCCAAGAAGGAGCGGAAGCGTGCGCTACGGGACGTATACGCGATGGAGCCAGTCGCCCCAAAGTTCGACCCATGGTCCTCTTGCCCGATCACTTTTGATCGAAGGGACCACCCCACTAGCATCCGTCATGGCGGCTTTGCCGCATTGGTTCTCGACCCAATCATCGACGGATTTCATCTCACAAGAGTCCTCATGGACGGCGGCAGTAGCCTGAACCTGCTTTATCAGGATACAGTGCGGAAAATGGGCATAATCCATCAAGGATTA
Source organism: Triticum urartu (assembly GCF_056163025.1). NCBI lineage: Eukaryota > Viridiplantae > Streptophyta > Magnoliopsida > Poales > Poaceae > Triticum > Triticum urartu. The sequence continues at coordinate 732,070,605 of NC_141875.1, forward strand.
AGCCCACAAGGACGACCTTTAAAGGCGTTATACCAGGTGTAGAAGCCAACCGTACAGGCTCCATAACACTTGATGTGGTCTTCGGATCTCCGGATAACTTCCGAAGCGAAGAGTTAATCTTCGACATAGTCCCATTCCGCAGTGGCTATCACGCCCTGCTCGGACGAACCGCATTTGCCAAATTCAATGCGGTGCCGCACTACGCATACCTCAAGCTCAAGATGCCAGGCCCTCGAGGAGTAATCACGGTCAACGGAAACACCGAACGCTCCCTCCGTACGGAGGAGCACACGGCGGCTCTCGCAGCGGAAGTACAAAGCAGCCTTTTTAGGCAACTCTCCAGTCCGGCCGTTAAAAAGCCAGACAATGCCAAGCGCGCCTGGAGTAACCTACAACAGGACCGCCTGGCACGTTCTGAGCAGGCGTAGCAATGCGGCCCCAACCCCAGCCATCGCGACATAGCAGAGCTAGTACCTCGCGTACATAATTATGCCCTTGAAATTCCATGGGCTCAGGGGAAGGGGCACAGTAACGGCATGCTCACAATACGGCTTAAAACGTACTAGGGGCTGCCGGATTCTTTTTATTACTTTCAGGACTCCACACTTTGGACGACCTGTTCGGCAATTCGGCTGCCGCACAAACGATGCAAGATCCAGGGAAGCAGACAAAGCTACGCCGCATTATGGAACTCTCAGGTGGTCTCTATTTCGAGCGGTATATCTGTTTCGAACACAATTCCGCGGCCTGCCCCTGGTCAAGACATTTAAATAGTCTAATATATTTTTGCTTATCGCACTACTTGTATCGTTCGGCTTTGATAAATAGCCTCTTTATAAACAATGCATAGCTTTTTATCTATTTTTTGCATTATTCTCTTTTAATATATATGTTTATTAAATAACATGATCGCACTCGTACACCATGGTACGGCAAACACGCCAGGGGCTTCATTACCCTTCGATCTGGTGTGAGAAGTCCGTACACTTTCACAAGTGCGGCACCCCGAACTTATAGCACTATATCCATCGGCTCCGAATCATGATTTGGGTCAATAGTTGGGTTTGCCCGGCTTCTATGTTTTGGTGCCTTACGTTCCTCTATATCGGCTAAGGTAGCACTAGGAGAACCACTGCGATTGTGCCCCGGTTCAGCTGGGTTAAGCACCTCAGTGGAGAAAGCTAAAACTGACTGTCATGATAAGGCGAGAGACCGTTCGCTGTTCGAGAGGTTTTTCGAGTCCCTAAAGACTTATGCCGCTTCGAGCGAGGAGCTGGCTCTGTCCGGCCAAAGGCGTGGATAGCGCCCCGAATTCGGTCTTCCGAACTAGGGGCTTCGCCGAAATTTAAAATTATAAAGTTCTATGGCTAAGTGAGAGTGTTCAAGCATTATAGTCCGATTGCCTGGTTCGTTGTGCTGAGCGCCTCCCTCGAAGGACCCAAACATGGGAAAAAGAGCGCTCAGGTTTATCCCGAACACCCCGGCACTAGCAGCATGGGGGCAGAAGCCGACGACTGGCCATCTCTCAATTTTTGATAAACGGCCGCACAGAAAATAATATTTTAAATTCCATAAGCATTGCTTAGCACATATGAACAAGTTTTCAGCGCACAGGATAAACACGAGCGAGTTCATTCAAATATTACATCCTTAGTACATTCATCCGCAATAAGGCGGGCACCGGCAAGAACATCCTTGTAGTAGTTCTCGGGCTTGCGATGCTCCTTCCCCTGTGGTGGCCCGTCCTTCACCAGCTTCTCTCCGTCAAGCTTACCCCAGTGCACCTTTGCACGGGCAAGGGCCCTCCGGGCACCTTCGATGCAGGCGGAACGCTTGATGACCTCAAGCCGTGGACAGGCCTCCACCAGCCGCCGCACCAGCCCGAAGTATCTCCCAGGCAGGGCCTCTCCGGGCCACAGCCGAACTAGGAAGCCCTTCATGGCTTGTTCGGCCGCCTTGTGGAGCTCGACCAGCTGTTTCAGCTGATCGCTCAAAGGCACAGGGTGTCCGGCCTCAGAATACTGAGACCAGAACACACTCTCCGTCGAGCTGCCCTCTTCAGCTCGGTAGAATGCGGCGGCGTCGGATACGCTGCGGGGAAGATCTGCGAACGCCCCTGGAGAACTCCGGATTCGGGTAAGTGACAAGTAGTTTACTTTTATATTCCTACTTTGCATTAAGAATGCCTTACCCGTTGCTATCTTTTTCATCTCCTCCAACTCTTGGAGGGCCTTTTGGGCTTCGGCCTTGGCACCCTTGGCGGTCTCAAGGGCCGACGCGAGCTCGGATGCTTGCGCCTTTGACTCAAGCTCCAAGCTCTCATGTTTTTTCATGAGAGCCTGCAGCTCTTGCTGCACCTCGCCAACCTGAGCCCCAAGTCTTTCTCGCTCGGCGCGCTCCTCGGCCGTTTTCTTTCCGGCCTCAGATAGCGCCTGCTTGAGGGTCGCCACCTCAGTTGTGGCCCCTACAATAACCAGTATGATCCTGTTATTCTTTGCAATCACGCCCCTCTATAGGCACCTTTTTTCTTTGTAGGGTATTCTTACATTCTTTCTCCTCGAGCTGCCGTTTGGCAAGGCCAAGCTCTTGCTCGGTCCGCCCGAGGTCCTTTTTTAGGACATCCACCTGTGCAGTCAGTGCGGCGGTGGATAGCAGCGAAGCCTGCATACGCATATTGACTCTTTATTGTTAGACTCCTGCGAAAATTAATAGATCCTCTATTCGGCTTTTCTTTCCGAACACCGAACAGAGCATCAGGGGCTACTGTCTATTCGGTAATATTTTGACATATTTTTACTTACCTCGAAGCCTGTCAGAAGGCTAGCGCAAGCTTCAGTCAGTCCTCTCTTGGCGGACTGAACCCTTCGGATCACCGTACTCATAATAGTACGGTGTTCCTCGTCGATGGAGGCGCTGTCAAGCACCTCCAGCAGATTGTCTGGCACCTCCGGTTGGACGGAGGCCGCCGGCTCAGAAGGCTTGCTCCTCTTGGAAGGAGTTCTCCTACCACGGACCGGGACTGTTGAAGAGTCCGGCGCGGCGTCCGGCACAAAGCCGGACTCGGAGCCCTGGGGGGTCTTGTCCCCTTTATTCCTGGGGTCCGGGAGGTCGCCTTTCGGCTCCTCCAGGACCACCTCCTCCTGCCCTGGAGCTTGTTGCGACGCCACTTCGGCGTCGTCCGCAGTGCAGGGGGAGACAACGGGCGGAACTGAGTTCACGTCCGACGAATCCAAGGAGCCGCTCGACGAATCGTCGAGTTTGGACCGGGGCGGGCTGCATAAATCACATTCGACATTAGTGAAAGCTGCGCATTAAAGGAATATCATGAGTCACTCTGGTATACGAATACTTACGATTTCATCAGACGCTTGGCCTTGTCCGGCCACTCCTCTCCGCTCTCTTCGGCGTCGTGGGAGCAGTCCGGCGGAGGGGTCTTCCTTTTCCTAGACCCCTCGGCCTCCCCCGATGGGGCGACCTTCTTCTTCTTTTCTCCCCCCACTGGGGGGGGAGAGCTTTCTTCTTCCTCCTCCTCGTTTTCACGAGAGGAGGGTGCCTCGGACTCGTCAGACGACGAGTCCGACACCACCAAGTTACGGGCACTCTTTCGAGTCCCGGTGGTCTTCTTCTTCTTGACCTTCTTCTCCGGCACCACGTAAGGTACCGGAGTCAGCAGCTTTACTAGGAGAGCTGGGGCTGGGTCTTCGGGCAGGGGAGCCGGACAGTTAATTGGTCCGGATATCGCCTGCCAAGCCTGTCAAAGGTAAGGGAGTTTAGATCCCGCATAGAGTTAATCTATGAAAAAGAGCTTAATAATCCTGTCAAAGGCATAGATAGCTTACCTCGCTAGCGTGACGCTGCGTGCTGTATTCGCGGTCCTCAGAAGCGGATGCGGGAGCCCCGATGCCTTTGATTAGCACCTTCCAGACGTCTTCATACGACGTGTCGAAGAGCCTGTTAAGGGTTCGGTGCTGCGCCGGGTCGAACTCCCACAAATTGAAATCCCGTTGTTGGCACGGGAGGATCAGACGAACAAGCATGACCTGGACTATATTGACCAGCCGGATTGGCTTGTCTACCAAGGACTGGATGCAGGTCTTCAGTCCGGTCACCTCTTCCTCGTTGCCCTATGACAGGCCCGTCTCTTTCCAGGACATAAGCCGTGTGGGGGGTCCGGATCTGAACTCGGGGGCTGCGACCCATTCCGGATCGCGTGGCTCGGTGATGTAAAACCACCCAGCTTGCCACCCCTTTAGGGTCTCCACAAAGGAGCCCTCGAACCAGAGGACGTTGGCTATCTTGCCAACCATAGCACCTCCGCACTCCGCTTGGCTGCCGCGCACCACCTTGGGCTTGACGTTGAAAGTCTTGAGCCAAAGGCTGAAATGGGGGCGGACGCGGAGGAAGGCCTCACACACGACGATAAACGCCGAGATGTTGAGGATGAAGTTTGGGGCCAGATCGTGGAAATCTAGGCCATAGTAGAACATGAGTCCCCGGACGAATGGATGAAGTGGAAAACCCAGTCCGCGGAGGAAGTGGGGAAGGAAAACTACCCTCTCATGGGGCCTTGGGGTGGGGAGAAGCTGCCCCTTCTCAGGAAGCCGGTGCGGGATGTCCTTGGACAGGTATCCGGCTTTCCTTAGCTTTTTTACTTGAACCTCCGTAACGGAGGAGACCATCCACTTGCCTCCCGCTCCGGACATTGCTGGAGAAGGTTGAGGTGGGAAGAGCGGGCTTGGGCGCTGGAGCTTGAGTGCGCGAGAGATGGATTGGCAAAGGAGGAAGAAGGCGTAGGTGAAAAGGTGGATCCTTATCCCCTTATATGGGCGGATGCGGTTATGCGTCCCCACCTACCTAATAAAACTCGCTTGCCTCCCAAGAGCTATGGTAAATGGCGCGGTTGGGTTACCCACGTCCGTATTGATGAGAATCCCGTTAAAAGGGGCACACGATCTCTGCTTTGACAAGACGTGCCAAGGAAACCGCCTCGCTAAACGCGCTGAGGTGGAAAAGTGAAAACAATTTGTATAAAGAGCTTGGCCGCAGTGTTATGACGCACTGCTCAGCAGATTTGATTTGTGTTAATGTTATTCTCTCTATGGCAATATGTGGAAACTTGTTTTGCAGAGACGGACACTATTTTTGGTGTTTATAATCTTCTATGAAGGACCTGGAGGAGGAACCCGCCTTGCAATGCCGAAGACAATCCGCGCCCCGGACTCGTCGTGATTGAAGCCTGGTTCAGGGGCTACCGAGGGAGTCCTGGACTAGGGGGTGTTCGGGAAGCCGGACTATACCTTCGCCGGACTCCAGGACCATGAAGATACAAGATTGAAGACTTCGTCCCGTGTCCGGAAGGAACTTTCCTTGGCGTGGAAGGCAAGCTAGGCGATGCGGATACTCAAGATCTCCTACCATTGTAACCGACTCTATGTAACCCTAACCCTATCCGGTGTCTATATAAACCGGAGGGTTGTAGTCCGTTGGACAGAACCATCATACACAATCATACCATAGGCTAGCTTCTAGGGTTTAGCCTCCTTGATCTCGTGGTAGATCTACTCTTGTACTACCCATATCATCAATATTAATCAAGCAGGAGTAGGGTTTTACCTCCATCGAGAGGGCCCGAACCTGGGTAAACTTCGTGTCCCTCGTCTCCTGTTACCATCCGACCTTGACGCACAGTTCGGGACCCCCTACCCGAGATCCGCCGGTTTTGACACCGACACACAGGAACGTGATTTTTAGTTGATTCTTTTTGCTGTAGATCAATAAACAAATTATCTAGAACTTCCTATTTTGGCTGAATTTTTCACGTTCCAGAAATTGGCGTTAGTTACAGATTACTACAGACTGTTCTGTTTTTGATAGATTCTGTTTTTCGTGTGTTCTTTGCTTATTTTGATGAATCTATGGTTAGTAAAATAGTTTATAATCCATAGAGAAGTTGGAATACAGTATGTTTAACACCAATATAAATAAATAATGAGTTCATTACAGTACCTTGAAGTGGTGTTTTGTTTTCTTTCGCTAACGGAGTTTATGAGATTTCTATTGAGTTTTGTGTTGTGAAGTTTTCAAGTTTTGGGTGAAATCTTTTGATGGATTATGGAACAAGGAGTGGCAAGAGCTTAAGCTTGGGGATGCCCATGGCACCCCCAAGATAATCCAAGGACACCAAAAAGTCAAAGCTTGGGGATGCCCCGGAAGGCATCCCCTCTTTCGTCTACTTCCATCGGTAATTTTACTTGGAGCTATATTTTTATTCACCACATGATATGTGTTTTGCCTGGAGTGTCTTGTATTATTTGTGTCTTTGTTTGTTAGTGTGCCACAATCATCCTTGCTGTACACACCTTTTGAGAGAGCCATATCTGAATTAAAATTTGTTAGAATACATTATGTGCTTCACTTATATCTTTTGAGCTATGTAGTTTTGCTCTATGTGCTTCACTTATATCTTTTGAGCGTTGTAGTTTTTGCTCTAGTGCTTCACTTAGATCTTTTATAGAACGGTGGTGGATTTGTTTTAAAGAAACTATTGATCTCTCATGCTTCACTTAGATTATTTTGAGAGTTCCTAATAGCATGGTAATTTGCTTAATAATAATATGCTTGGTATTCAAGATTTGTGAAACTTTCTTTTGAGTGCGTTGAATACTAAGAAAAGTTTGATGCTTGATAATTGTTTTGAGATATGAAGATGATGATAGTCATGCTAGTTGAGTAGTTGTGAATTTGAGAAATACTTGCGTTAAAGTTTGTGATTCCCGTAGCATGCACGTATGGTGAACCGTTATGTGATGAAGTCGGAGCATGATTTATTTATTGATTGTCTTCCTTATGAGTGGTGGTCGGGGACGAGCGATGGTCTTTTCCTGCCAATCTATCCCCCTAGGAGCATGCGCGTAATACTTTGCTTTGATAACTTCTAGATTTTTGCAACAAGTATATGAGTTCTTTATGACTAATGTTGAGTCCATGGATTATACGCACTTTTTCTTCCTTCCACCATTGTTAGCCTCTCTAATACCGCGCACCTTTTCACCGGTATCTTACACCCACCATAAACCTCCCTCAAAACAGCCACCATACATACCTATCATGGCATTTCCATAGCCATTCCGAGATATATTGCCATGCAACTTTCCACCGTTCCATTTACTATGACACGCTCCATCATTGTCATATTGCTAGCATGATCATGTAGTTGACATCGTATTTGTGGCAAAGCCACCATTCATAATTCTTTCATACATGTCGCTCATGAATCATTGCATATCCCGGTACACCGTCGGAAGCATACACATAGAGTCATAATTGTTCTAAGTATTGAGTTGTAGTTGTTGAGTTGTAAAGTAAATAGAAGTGTGATGATCATCATTTTTAGAGCATTGTCCCAAGTGAGGAAAGGATGATGGAGACTATGATTCCCCCACAAGTCGGGATGAGACTCCGGACGAAAAAAAAGAGGCCATAAAAAAGGCCCAAATAAAAAATGAGAGAAAAAGAGAGAAGGGACAATGTTACTATCCTTTTACCACACTTGTGCTTCAAAGTAGCACCATGATCTTCATGATAGAGAGTCTCTCATTTTGTCACTTTCATATACTAGTGGGAATTTTTCATTATAGAACTTGGCTTGTATATTCCAATGATGGGCTTCCTCAAATTGCCCTAGGTATTAGTGAGCAAGCAAGTTGGACGCACATCCACTTAGTTTCTTTTGTTGAGCTTTCATATACTTATAGCTCTAGTGCATCCGTTGCATGGCAATCCCTACTCACTCACATTGATATCTATTGATGGGCATCTCCATATCCCGTTGATACGCCTAGTTGATGTGAGACTATCTTCCCCTCTTTTTGTCTTCTCCACAACCACCATTCTATTCCACATATAGTGCTATATCCATGGCTCACGCTCATGTATTATGTGAGGATCGAAAAAGTTTTGAAAATGTTAAAGTATGAAACAATTGCTTGGCTTGTCATCGGGGTTGTGCATGATTAAATACTTTGTGTGGTGAAGATAGAGCATAGCCAGACTATATGACTTTGTAGGGATAACTTTCTTTGCCATGTTATTTTGAGAAGACATAATTGCTTTGTTAGTATGCTTGAAGTATTATTGTTTTTATGTCAATATGAGCTTTTGTCTTGAATCTTTCTACTCTGAATATTCATACCACAATTAAGAATATTTACATTGAAATTATGCCAAGTAGCATTCCGCATAAAAAATTATCTTTTTTATCATTTACCTACTCGAGGACGAGCAGGAATTAAGCTTGGGGATGCCTACGAAGCCCCTCGAAGCTCCACCGACGTACTTCTTCCTCCTACATATACCTACGTACCCCCAAACTATCAGAACAGGAGCCAAAAACCTAATTCCACCGCCGCAACTTTCTGTATCCACAAGATCCCATCTTGGGGCCTGTTCCGGAGATCCGCCGGAAGGAGGCCGTCATCACGGAGGGCTTCTACATCATCATAGCCTCTTCGATGAAGTGTGAGTAGTTTACCTCAGACCTTCGGGTCCATAGTTATTAGCTAGATGGCTTCTTCTCTATTTTTGGATCTCAATACAATGTTCTCCCCCTCTCTTGTGGAGATCTATTCGATGTAATCTTCTTTTTGCGGTGTGTTTGTTGAGATCTATGAATTGTGGGTTTATGATCAAGTCTATCTATGAATAATATTTGAATCTCTCTGAATTCTTTTATGTATGATTGGTTATCTTTGCAAGTCTCTTCGAATTATCTGTTTTCTTTGGCCAACGAGATTGGTAGTTCTTGCAATGGGAGAAGTGCTTAGCTTTGGTTTCGATCTTGCGGTGTCCTTTCCCAGTGACAGAAGAGGCAGCAAGGCACGTATTGTATCGTTGCCATCGAGGATAACAAGATGGGGCTTATATCATATTGCATGAATTTGTCCCTCTACATCATGTCATCTTGCTTAAGGCGTTACTCTGTTTTTAACTTAATACTCTAGATGCATGCTGGATAGCGGTCGATGAGTGGAGTAATATTAGTAGATGCAGGCAGGAGTCGGTCTACTAGGGCCCATAAGGCCCATTACTTCTCCCGGGGGTTTCCGGTAACCCTCCGGCACTCCGGTTTTCTCCGAAATCACCCGGAACACTTTCGGTGTCCGAATATAGCCGTCCAATATATCAATCTTTATGTCTCGATCATTTCGAGACTCCTCGTCATGTCCGTGATCACATCCGGGACTCTAAACAAACTTCGTACATCAAAATATATAAACTCATAATAAAACTATCATCGTAACGTTAAGCATGCGGACCCTACGGGTTCGAGAACAATGTAGACATGACCGAGACATGTCTCCGGTCAATAACCAATAGCGGAACCTGGATGCTCATATTGGCTCCCACATATTCTACGAAGATCTTTTATCGGTCAGACCGCATAACAACATACTTTGTTCCCTTTGTCATCGCTATGTTACTTGCCCGAGATTCGATCGTCGGTATCTCAATACCTAGTGCAATCTCGTTACCGGCAAGTCTCTTTACTCGTTTCGTAATACATCATCTCGCAACTAACTCATTAGTTGTAATGCTTGCAAGGCTTATGTGATGTGCATTACCGAGAGGGCCCAGAGATACCTCTCCGACAATCGGAGTGACAAATCCTATTCTCGAAATACGCCAACCCAACATGTACCTTTGGAGACACCTATAGAGCTCCTTTATAATCACCCATTTACGTTGACTTTTGGTAGCACACAAAGTGTTCCTCCGGCAAATGGGAGTTGCATAATCTCATAGTCATAGGAACATGTATAAGTCATGAAGAAAGCAATAACAACATACTAAATGATCGGGTGCTAAGCTAATGGAATGGGTCATGTCAATCACATCATTCTCCTAATGATGTGATCCTGTTAATCAAATGACAACACATGTCTATGGTTAGGAAACATTGAAGGAAATATGCCCTAGAGGCAATAATAAAGTTATTATTTATTTCCTTATTTCATGATAAATGTTTATTATTCATACTAGAATTGTATTAACCGGAAACATAATACATGTGTTAATACATAGACAAACAAAGTGTCACTAGTATGCCTCTACTTGACTAGCTCGTTAATCAAAGATGGTTATGTTTCCTAACCATAGACATGTGTTGTCATTTGATTAACGGGATCACATCATTAGGAGAATGATGTGATTGACATGACCCATTCCATTAGCTTAGCACCCGATCATTTAGTATGTTGCTATTGCTTTCTTCATGACTTATACATGTTCCTATGACTATGAGATTATGAAACTCCCGTTTGCCGGAGGAACACTTTGTGTGCTACCAAACGTCACAACGTAACTGGGTGATTATAAAGGAGCTCTACGGGTGTCTCCAAAGGTAAATGTTGGGTTGGCGTATTTCGAGATTAGGATTTGTCACTCCGATTGTCGGAGAGGTATCTCTGGGCCCTCTCGGTAGTGCACATCACATAAGCCTTGCAAGCATTGCAACTAATGAGTTAGTTGCGAGATGATGTGTTACGAAACGAGTAAAGAGACTTGCCGGTAACGAGATTGAACTAGGTATTGAGATACCGACGATCGAATCTCGGGCAAGTAACATACTGATGACAAAGGGAACAACGTATGTTGTTATGCGGTCTGACCGATAAAGATCTTCGTAGAATATGTAGGAGCCAATATGAGCATCCAGGTTCCGCTATTGGTTATTGACCGGAGACGTGTCTCGGTCATGTCTACATTGTTCTAGAACCCGTAGGGTCCGCACGCTTAAGGTTTCGATGACAGTTATATTATGAGTTAATGAGTTTTGATGTACCGAAGGAGTTCGGAGTCCCGGATGAGATCAGGGATATGACGAGGAGTCTCGAAATGGTCGAGACGTAAAGATCGATATATTGGACGACTATATTCGGACATCGGAAAGGTTCCGAGTGGTTCGGGTATTTTTCGGAGTACCGGGGAGTTACGGGAATACGGGAGAAGAAGTATATGGGCCTTATTGGGCTTTAGGGGAGAGGAAGAGGCAGGCCGCGCGCCCCCCAAGGCCTAGTCCGAATTGGACTAGGGGGAGGGGCTGCGCCCCCTCCTTCCTTCTCTTTCCTCTTCCCCTTCCTTGTCTCCTACTCCTACTACATGGAAGGACTCCTAGTTCGACTAGGAAAGGGGAATCCTACTCTCGGTGGGAGTAGGACTCCCCTAGGGCGCGCCATAGAGAGGGCCGGCCCTCCCCTCCTCCACTCCTTTATATACGGGGGCAGGGGGCACCCCATAGACACACAAGTTGATCCTCGTGATCATTTTCTTAGCCGTGTGCGGTGCCCCCCTCCACCATACTCCTCGATAATATTGTAGCGGTGCTTAGGCGAAGCCCTGCAACCGTAGAACATCAAGATCGTCACCACGCCGTCGTGCTGACGGAACTCTTCCCCGACACTTTGCTGGATCGGAGTCCGGGGATCGTCATCAAGCTGAACATGTGCTAGAACTCGGAGGTGCCATAGTTTCGGTGCTTGATCGGTCGGGCCGTGAAGACATACGACTACATCAACCGCGTTGTCATAACGCTTCTGCTTCCGGTCTACGAGGGTACGTAGACAACACTCTCCCCTCTTGTTGCTATGCATCACCATGATCTTGCGTGTGCGTAGGAAATTTTTGAAATTACTACATTCCCCAACAGTGGCATACGAGCCTAGGTTTTATATGTTGATGTTATATGCACGAGTAGAACACAAGTGAGTTGTGGGCGATATAAGTCATACTGCTTACCAGCATGTCATACTTTGGTTCGGCGGTATTGTTGGATGAAGCGGCCCGGACCGACATTACGCGCACGCTTACGCGAGACTGGTTCTACCGACGTGCTTTGCACACAGGTGGCTGGCGGGTGTCAGTTTCTCCAACTTTAGTTGAACCGAGTGTGGCTACGCCCGGTCCTTGCAAAGGTTAAAACAACACCAACTTGACAAACTATCGTTGTGGTTTTTGATGCGTAGGTAAGAACGGTTCTTGCTAAGCCTGTAGCAGCCACGTAAACTTGCAACAACAAAGTAGAAGACGTCTAACTTGTTTTGCAGGGCATGTTGTGATGTGATATGGTCAAGACGTGATGAGATATAAGTTGTTGTAGGAGATGATCATGTTTTGTTGAAGTTATCGGCAACTGGCAAAATCCTTATGGTTGTCTCTCTATTGCATAAGATGCAAGCGTCTAATAATTGCTTTACTTTATCGCTATGCGATAGCAATAGTTGCAAGAGCAATTGTTGGTGAGACGACCACGTGACGACACATTGATATAGATCAAGATGATGGAGATCATGGTGTCATGTCGGTGACGATAGAGATCATGACAGTACTTTGGAGATGGAAATCAAAGGCGCAAGATGATGATGGCCATATCATGTCACATATTTTGATTGCATATGATGTTTATCTTTTATACATCTTATTTTGCTTAGTTTGACGGTAGCATTTTAAGATGATCTCTCACTAATTATCAAGAAGTGTTCTCCCTGAGTATGCACCGTTACGAAAGTTTTTCGTGCTGAGACACCACGTGATAATCGGGTGTGATAGGCTCTATGTTCAAATACAACGGGTGCAAAACAGTTGCACACGCGGAATACTCAGGTTATACTTGACGAGCCAAGCATATACAGATATGGCCTCGGAACACGGAGACCGAAAGGTCGAGCGTGAATCATATAGTAGATATGATCAACATAGTGATGTTCACCAATGAAACTGCTCCATCTCACGTGATGACCGGACATGGTTTAGTTGATTTGGATCACGTGATCACTTAGATGATTAGAGGGATGTCTATCTAAGTGGGAGTTCTTAAGTAATATGATTAATTGAACTTACATTTATCATGAACCTAGTCCTGGTAGTATTTTGCAAATTATGTTGTAGATCAATAGCTCGCATTGTTGCTTCCCTGTGTTTATTTTGACATGTTCCTGGAGAAAATTGTGTTGAAAGATGTTAGTAGCAATGATGCGGATTGGATCCGTGATCTGTATCGGCGCCGCTTTGGTGGTCAGCGGCGTCGGGTGCGCGCTGCTCGCCTGCTGCACCCGCCATAGCTGCCGGTGCGAAGGGGTCCGGTGGGTTGACGCCGCGGAGTTGGGCTCGTTCATGGCCGTCGGGTTCGCCATCTGGGCCTTCCTCGCGCTCCGCTTCTGCTGCTGCTGCTGCTGGCCTTTCGGCTTCCTCGACGGGCGCCCCGACGGCGTGCTCGATGCTATTTAGATTTTTCATGGGAGACTATTTAGTTGTTGTTGTTTTGACATTATTGCGTACGCTATCATGTGACCTACGTATTCATACCGCAGCTCAAGCCTTCACTTCTGTCATGACATGTTTTCACTATTTACTTTGTGTTGACGATCGATTCAGAACTTAATCTCACATGGATACATTCTGATAATCTTTTCCCACACCGTTAAACAACCTTCCTGGATGCATTGCCTTGGAGCCGGCTCAACAGTTGGGGCCGGTGGCGGGGATTCATTAACGGTCTTGGATCTCTTTTTGTGTGCCTACTTGTTTCGTGACATTGATGGTTGTGAATGTTGGAATAAACTTTAGGGCTTAACATCACAAGCCCAAATCTCATGATAAGAGCAACGGGAGAGTAGGCGTGTGTACCTGAGATGGCTTTAATCATTGGAGACCGTAGTGATACTTTTTCTTAGTTAATTCTCGAAATAGGTTTTCGGCCGGGACCAAGTACACGGCTGAACGACACAAGATGGTGAGGTAACCCTCAATTCAAAGTCGATGCCAAGATAACCTGATCACGTAGAACTACGCTATAAGAAAGTATTGTGAAAACCAAGTACATCGCCACACAATGCCCTAAACACCTAAGCTCCACGACAATGCCTCCAGGAGGGAAAACGATGCAAAGCGTTGCTGCTGCCGAGTCCAGAAGGGACAAGGGTCTTCACCTGGAACCCTGGCACGAAGTGGAGCACCACAACGACGTCTTCAGGAAGATAGCATCGCCCGCAAGGTCTTCAGGACATGCACAACGAGTTTAGCTCCCCAGGTCCGGATCGGGGCGACGCCACTGCCAAAGACAGGGAGAATGCCCGAGCCACCCACCGCTACCCTCCTACCGCCCACACGACCAAGAGGGTGGCTGCATGCATCATTTTGATGCAGAAGTCGGGGCGTTCTCCTCCTTTTCAAAAAAACAAAAGAGGGAGAGTGAGGGAGTCCTGGATTAGGGGGTGTTCGGGTAGCCGGACTATACCTTCAGCCGGACTCCTGGACTATGAAGATACAATATTGAAGACTTCGTCCCGTGTCCGGATGGGACTTTCCTTGGCGTGGAAGGCAAGCTTGGCGATGCGGATATTCAAGATCTCCTACCATTGTAACCGACTTTGTGTAACCCTAACCCTATCCGGTGTCTATATAAATCGGAGGGTTGTAGTCCGTAGGAAATCAACTCCATACACAACAATCATACCATAGGCTAGCTTCTAGGGTTTAGCCTCCTTGATCTCGTGGTAGATCTACTCTTGTACTACCCATATCATCAATATTAATCAAGCAGGAGTAGGGTATTACCTCCATCGAGAGGGCCCGAACCTGGGTAAAAACACCGTGTCCCTTGTCTCCTGTTACCATCCGGCCTTGACGCACAGTTCGGGACCCCCTACCCGAGATCCGCCGGTTTTGACACCGACATTGGTGCTTTCATTGAGAGTTCCTCTGTGTCGTCACAATCAGGAAGGATGCCTCCTCCCGTCTTTAAAGACGCGTCGTTGCTAAGGGAGCCTTGGCTGTCGGCCAAACTCTCCGGCTAGGTGGTTTCCTCATGACCGCCAGTTCGGCAGTTGCGCCGACGGTGACCTCTCGGGTCATCAAAAGCAACTTACACGTCAGCTCGGAGCTCGTCGAGCAGCTAGATCCAATGGAGCTCTCTTCCGTAAACGAGCTCTTGGATCGCATCGCCGCCCTGGGGGTCGCTACGGATTACGACCAGGTTGGGCCTAAACCCGATCTAAGAGAAATTAACTCTCCCCAAGTCACCCACCACGTTGCCGTGGTAGAGGCGCAGTGCGGCGACCCTTCATCTATTTTAAGGACTAGCTACGTCCGAATTCCCAACCCCTCCAAACCGGATACCCACGGAGAGGAGGATGTAACTCAAGACCTGATCTTAGGATCAGGCAACGGGCTAGATTCGTTGGACAACATCCAAGAATCCGAACTTCAGAGTTCGGAAACTCTTCGGCCTCTGAATCTCGGATTGGGTGAGGTTTCAGATTCAACGACACCCGCCCACCCGAACATAAGCGATCTCTCCCAAATCAGGCAGAGGCCCGAAGAAACAGTACATCATTACTGGGCCAGATTCCTCCTGGTTATGAACAGGATAAAGGATTGCCGCGGGGGAGACGCAATCTCAATTTTTTGCAGTAATTGCACGGACAAGGGAATCCTTAACGCCGTAAGTCATCGCGATATCACACGCTTCGCTGACTTGGCGTCCATAGTACAAAAATACTGTGCGATGGAAAGCGCCTGGAAAACCGAAATAAATTTTTGGGATAATCCGGCCTTGAATAGTAATCCCGTCCGAACTAAGAGGGTGCATCATCACAGGACACCCGGGATAAACACCAAAAAGCCAAAACCCTCTACAGAGCATGGAACCGTACTGGAAATATGGCTTGATGAGCCCTGTAGAATTCATAGTACAGAGGACGCCACACCAACCGACAGCCTTAGAGCATGTTGGATACTCCGGCAGGTGGCCAAAATCGGCGAGGACCTTTTAATTCCGGAGGCCGCAGAAAACCAGCCCAAGGACACCAGTACCATTCTAACAGTGGTCGAAACTTTCACATCAAACAATGTGCGAAAAAGAACACTCCGCAGCCTTGCCGAAGTCTATCAAGTTGCAACAATAAATCCATGGAGCGACACTACTATTACCTTCAACGCAAGTGATGAACCTAGATTCCGAACAGCCCGAGCACCAGCCATATTGGTCCTCGGTCCCATAGTGGACGGCTTTCGACTCACCAAGGTGCTCATGGATGGAGGCAGTGGACTGAACCTCATTTATGAGGAAACCCTTCAAAAAATGGAAATAGACTGGAACCGCGTCGAGCGAAGCAGCACAACCTTTAGAGGAATAATTACAGGTCCGAAGAAGTCACGTTTCAGGTGGCCCCGTTCAAAAGCGGATATCACGCTTTACTAGGACGGGAAGCATTCACAATCTTCCAAGCAATATCCCATTACGGGTACATGAAACTTAAGATGCCCGGGCCGAACGGAATTATCACTCTAGCTAGTGATCCGGACATAGCACTCCGCGCCGAAAACAAGATGGCCGCATTAGCCCTTGAGGCACTATCCGAAGCCCTAGTGGCCGAGGAACTGACTGCGCTGCGCTCCACGGTTAACAGGGAGTGATACTCGACAAGAGATCCAAATCCACATCCTTCAAGCCAGCTGACGAAATAGTCAAATTCCAGGTCCATCCAACGGACCCCAATAAAACAGCTTCCATCGGGGCACGACTGAACCCTGATACAGACGCCGCACTGTGAGAGTTCCTACGAGAGAACTGGGATATTTTCGCCTGGCACCCTTCAGACATGCCAGGAATCCCACGCAGGCTGGCCGAACACAGCTTAAATATCCTAAAAGGATTCAAACCTGTCAAAAAAGCCCTTCGGCGTTTTTCCGAACCCAAGAGATAGGCTATGGGAGAGGAGCTAGCCAAGCTATTGGAGGCCGGATTCATTAGAGACATAAAACATCCGGACTGGCTAGCAAACCTGGTGATGGTACCAAAGAAGGACAAATCCTGGCGCATGTGTGTCAATTTTAAAGACCTTAACAAGGCTTGCCCAAAGGATCCCTTCCCCCTCCCCCATATCGATCAAATTATTGATGCCACCGCAGGGCACGATTCGTTGTGTTTCCTCGACGCATACTCCGGTTACCATCAAATCAAAATGGCAGAATCAGACCAAGCTGCAACAGCATTCATCACACCATACGGCCCATTCTGCTTCAACACAATGCCCTTTGGGCTGAAAAACGCCGGCGCAACATATCAGCGCATGATCCAGACATGTCTGGCAAACCAGATCGGCAAAACAGTGGAGGCGTATGTGGATGATGTGATCGTCAAATCAAGACATGTCGAATCCCTAGTAAACGACCTGAGGCTTACATTCGATAACCTCCGGCAATATGACATCAAGCTCAACCCAGAAAAATGCGTCTTCGGCGTTCCAGCCGGAAATCTCTTGGGCTTCATTGTATCCGATAGAGGAATCGAAGCAAACCCAGCCAAGATCTGAGCTTTGTCACAATTGGATGTCCCAAAGGACCTCAAACAAATACAAAAATTAACTGGATGCGTGGCGGCTTTAAGACGCTTCATCTCCCGCTTGGGAGAAAAGGCACTACCCCTCTATCGCCTCCTTCGGCGCACCGAACACTTCGAGTGGACGGATGCCGCCATGGCCGGACTTGACGAAATAAAAGCCATATTGGCAGCAAACCCAGTCCTGGCCGCGCCGAACACCGGCGAACCAATGTTATTGTACATTGCAGCAACACATCAAGTTGCCAGTGCAGTACTCGTTGTCGAGCGGGAAATGGATGGACACAAATTCCCCCTTCAAAGGCCGGTCTACTACGTGTCCACTGTCCTCACTCCATGAAAATCACGGTACCCGCATTATCAAAAGATTGCATACGCGGTATTCATGGCACCCCGGAAGCTACGACACTACTTTCAAGAGTGTTCCATAATAGTAGCCTCGGAAGTACCACTCAACGATATTATCAACAACCGCGATGCAACAGGCCGGATTGCAAAATGGGCCATCGAGCTTCTCCCGTTCGATATAACCTATAAGCCACGGCGAGCTATTAAATCGCAAGTTTTGGGCGACTTCGTCACACAATGGACGGAGGGCGAGCTCCCTAAAAAGTACGGCACATATTCAAACTGGATTATGCATTTCGACGGCTCCAAAATGTTGGCCGGACTGGGGGCTGGCGTCGTCTTGACGTCCCCCATAGGAGACACAGTCCAATATGTGCTCCTGATCATGTACACGGATTCCAACAATGCAGCCGAATATGAGGCCCTCCTACATGGTCTCCGGATAGCAGTATCCATGGGTATCCAGTGCCTAGAGGTACGCGGGGATTCAAAACTCGCGATATCCCAAATAAATGGAGACTTTGACGCCAAGGACCCAAAAATGGCAGCTAACCGCAACGCCGTCCTAAAAATGCCAGCTTGGTTCGAAGGGCTGGAGTTTCACCATATAGCCCGAGAAAACAATCAAGCAGCGGACGTCCTGGCACGCATTGGAGCAAAACGCGATGCAGTCCCCCCCAACATCTTTTTGGAAAGATTGTTCAAGCCATCCGTAGCATGGGAGGGGGAACCAGCAAATAACAGCCCGGACCCAGCCGCACCACTCGACGCCGAACAATCTGACACAATTGGAGGCTCTGCCAATGAAATTACACCTTCAGCCCACGTAATAATGGCGGTTATCGCCCCGTGGACACAACCACTCCTAGCCTACCTTACTAGGCAGGAACTCCCGGAGGACCAAAACGAGGCCCGCTGCATAGTGCGGCGATCTAAAGCCTATAGAGTCCACGAGGGAGAGCTTTATAAGAAAAGCACTACCGGAGTCCTTCAAAGGTGCATCTCCGAAGAGGAAGGGTGGAACCTTCTGGCTGAAATTCATGCCGGACTTGGTGGTCACCACGCCGCTGCTCGGTCCCTTGTTAGCAAGGCTTTCCGTACAGGCTTTTATTGGCCGACGGCCCGGGCAGACGCTCAGGACCTAGTCCAACGATGCGCTGGTTGCCAACTTTTTGCAAACCAAAGACATATGCCACCTACCACACTCCAAACTATACCCATCACCTGGCCTTTTGCGGTCTGGGGGCTTGACATGGTCGGACCCCTTAAAGGTGGGACCGATAGGAAAAAATACTTACTGGTCATGGTGGATAAGTTCACCAAATGGATAGAAGCCAAGCCTGTTAAAAAGGCCGAATCCGGACCTGTGATAGACTTCATATCTAGGGTTGTACACCGTTATGGCGTCCCCCACAGCATCATAACCGATAACGGTACAAACTTTACCGCCGATGAGGTAAAACTCTGGTGCAAAAACATGGGCATCAAGCTCGATTATGCTTCTGTCTATCACCCACAAACCAACGGCCAGGTCGAACGCGCAAATGGTCTTATCATGAGCGGCATTAAACCCAGACTGGTGCGATCCCTCAAGGAATCTAACACGCACTGGGTAGAGGAGCTCGACTCCGTGCTATGGGGGCTGCGGACCACGCCAAATCGCACCACCGGATACACACCATTTTTCATGGTGTATGGCGCAGAGGCAGTTCTGCCCTGCGACATAATTCATGACTCACCTAGAGTGCGCATGTACGAAGAAAGAGAAGCCGAGCTCGATCGGCAGGACAACTTGGACGCCCTGGAGGAGGAGTGTGACGTGGCAAAAGCCCGTTCCGCATTTTATCAACAGCAGGCCCGAAGATATCAAAGCAGAGAAGTACGGGCCAAAAATTACAATGTTGGCGAACTAGTTCTACGCTTGCCGGATAAGAAAAAGGACAAACTCAAGCCCAAATGGGAAGGTCCATTCATAATCGACCAAGTCCTGACTGGCGGGGCGTACCGCCTGCGAGATGCGTCGAATAACCGACTCGAGCCGAACCCGTGGAACGCCACCCGCCTCCGAAGATTCTATGCCTAGCGCTGGACTCTGTGTCCGTCTCCTTCCTCTGTCCATTTTTTGCATTTTTCTGTCTTACATTTCTTTCCTTCCCCTCTTTTCTTTTATAGCCCTTAAAGGCTCATCTAGTGACGCGCCACTCGCGCTCATTAAACCTGGGGGCTTCTTTAACAGAAGCTTATTTATATGGGCTTCATGCCCAACACATGCGTCAAACTTTCGCATGTACCTTTTTCTTCACCATTATATGCATCGATATGACTTAAGTTTTGGCCAAGCTGGGTTGCCTAGCTCCTGTGCTTAACCCTACGTTCCCGATTGTTCAGCTAGGCGGTAAAGGGAGCACCTCTGCGATTGTTACTGCCGGGTCAGCCGGATGTGTACCTCAGACTGGGTGAAGCCGAAAGCTAGCGTTCTTAAGGGAATATTCGGTCGGTGAGATAAAAGATGATCTTTTTACCCATTTTATGCGCCCCCATATGCTTTTTTCTGCGTCTTTTTACCCAGTCCGGACATGCACTTTAGGGCATGCCTCCCAGCGAAAGGAACCCCTAACAGAACTATTCTCTCTGGAAGATGTTTCTTACTAACCATGTAATATAACATAACTAGTTGGGCACTTGTCTGATAAAGCACTAATGACCCCTACGCCTGGTCTCCACGCATACCATGGTTCTTATATAACCGCTACGGTATTCGGACACACTCCGGACCGTCAGGTCCCGAGGTTGAAGCGAAAAGGTCGGTAATGACAAACGATCTACAATCCGGCTAGAAGGCATTACACATGTCAATTCAAAATTACATAGTCATTCTGACTGATTGTATTCCTCTTCTATACCATCTAACAGGCTGTCTAATTTACAGTCCTGCTGGGAATACTTCACGGCCAACTCTACTTGGCCGTATACTAAGCTCACAGGGATCTCCTTCCCGTCAGGCCCCACTGGTCCGACCTCGGCCATGTGGTTCGGGTCAGACTTCGTAAAACGGGTCTTCACCATGGCCCAGGCTTCCCTAGCGCCTTGTCGGCAGGCCGATATCTTCCACAACCGGAAGCGCCGCCGAGCTCCCTTCAGCTTCTCCGCAAGCTCTCCAAGGCCCTCGGGCATGGAGTGGGCAGGCCATAAGGCTTGGGCAACACCTCACATCGCCTGCCGAATTCGCTCGTGCAGTTGCATGAGTTCGGGAAGAAGGTCACCCGTAGAACCGGGCATCTCCTCTGCAGGACGACCTGTGAGCATACCTACAGACATTACTCTGTTAGTCGACTTCCTCGTCGAACTCTTTTTTTCAAAAGTTCATTCAAGCACTTACTAAAAATGCCGCGTCGAAGCCGCTGATTCTCCTTCGTGGAGTCCGACAGCTGGCCACGAACATCTTTAAGTTCGACGTCCAGCTTGGTGTTGGCATCCTAAAGATCATTCCTCTCTCGCCTCACCTTTGTCAACATACTCTCACCGGCCTTTAGCCGGCGTAAGAGTTGTTGCTTGTCCGGATCGAGTCCGGCGCCATCTGCAATATGATTTGTCAAATTTGTACCCACACCGCACAATACTAATCTTTCGAAGTGTATCTTACCTGAGGGGGTCTCTTTGGGCTCCCCTGCTGCGGCTAGTGCGGCCTCTAGTTGGGCCCTGCACTTTTCCAGCTCCTGGGACAGTACAGTATTCTTCTTTGTAAGAACCTGCATATTAAACGATCCTTAAATCAGTTGCTCTAACTATTTCAAGTCTCGGGGGCTACTGGCATATATATATATTTAACCAAAATTTTCTTACCCGTATGTCTTTCACATACTGCTCCGTGGCTCTGGCTAAACCATTTTGAGCGGCACGGAGGTACGCATCTCCCGAATTAAAGGCATCTAAAGCCTCTTGGGAGAAACAAGCGTCGCGTAGAATTGTCCGGCGACGCCTGTGGTTCATGGCACTCTGCACTTCAGAATTTGTGGCAGACAGCCTGTCCTCATCCTCTGTCGGAGGAGCGTCCGGTGCGCGCCTTGTGCTCGCCTCCGCTTCCTGGCCAGACGTTGGCGCCTGGCTGGTGGAGGCGCAATTGGCAACCTCTCCGGATGTAGTCCGGCGAGATCTCTTCGTTCTGAAGATAGCACGAACGTTAATATGCCCTGACAGAATAACACCAGGGAAACAGAGGGTGCGCTATACCTTTGCACCGGCATCTCAGTCCGGACTGCATTCCGTTTTGTCCCATGGGGCCCTGCGGCCCCTCGTTGGCTAGCCGCCGTAGGTTCAGCCTCCTGCCTCGGAAATCTCCCCTGCAAAACACGGTTGTCGTCAGAAACACCGGAATACGTGAGAGTGGAATCTCTCTCAAGGGAATGAGACTCCGGTTTCTGTCACCTGGGAGGCCGGGATTAACCCTGGGTAATCAGCCGTGATGGCTACCAAGGTATTGTCCTTGCTTAGCTGATAGAACACCCCGTCGATAAGCTCCACCGATATGTCCGGATCCTCTTCGGAGTCCGGATCGAGGGACCGTTCTGGGTCCTCGGGCTGTGGAGGGCGGCTGTTTATATCCTTTACCTCCTGTCGCAGTTCCTGCACTGAAGTCGTTAGACTACATATCTAACCGTGGGAATATAAAACAAACGGGCAAGCACAATTGTTCACTTACCCAACTTGGAGGATCGTACATAGTAAATCCGGCCTGCGGGTTGACGCGGAGGAATTCCTCCTTTTCTCCCTTGTACAAAGAGGATAAGATCTTTTCTAGAGTGGCAGCTGAGGCCGGCCCCTTACGATCGTAATGGGCGGCGTCATCCTCCCCGTTGAAATCCCACATTGGGTGGCCTCTATATTGAAGCGGCTGCACCCCCCGCATAATGCATGCGGCCATGACTCCAATCATGGTTAGTCCGGAATGAGCCAACAGTCTTATCCGGCCCATCAGGTAAAGGACGTCTCTGTCGCTTTCTCTCCGGGAGCTCCGCGCACGCCAACTCAAGCGTTTCTTCAATGGAGCGCTGTTGAACTCAGGGAGACCGACCCGGATAGGGTCCGGCAGCGGGACGTCATCTATGTAAAACCATTCCGAAGGCCAGTCCTCGGACGCCTTCTTTGGGGTTCCGGATATGTATCCGGTCCCGGCGATGCGCCATACTTCGGCTCCGCCCACTTGGTATATAGACCCCTCTTGAGAACGGGGCACCAGGCAGAATAACCTCTTCCACAGCGCGAAATGAGCCTCAACGCCTAAAAATAGCTCGCAAAGGGCGACGAAACCCGCAATATGCAGTACGGACGCGGGCGTGAGATTGTGCAGCTGAAGGCCGTAGAACTCCAGAAGCCTGCGGAGAAATGGATGAATTGGAAATCCCAGTCCCCTTATTAGATAGGGGACGAGGCACACCCGCTCTCCTTTAGAAGGATTGGGGGTGCTCTCCGCTTGTTTTCCACCATTGTAGGTGGCGAGACCGGCTCGGACCGGGAACATGTATGCCTGAGGGAGAAATCCCTTGGCCTGAAGCGACGCTAACTCGCTATGCGGGATGGTGCAACTCTCCCAGTCCCCGGGTTTAGGACCGGAGGGGCGAGGGGAAGAGCTGCGACGGCTGGTCATGTTGGAATGGACCTTTGCTGGAAGCGCTCTGATGATAACTCGCGGAAAGGAGAAGATGTGGTTTGGACCTAAATCCCCATCCCGTTAAATAGGCGGCTCGTTTATACGACTAGGGGTGTAAATGTAAAACGCCCCGGCTTTTCGCATTTGTTTTACACGTGGAAGACGGCCATTATTGGGCATGGAAGCCGAGGAGCACTACATTACAAGAATCGGACATTATTCCTACAGGTACACAAGATTTGGAGAAGAACCCGCCTTGCAATGCCGAACAATTTGCGCACCGGACTCGTCGTCATTGAAGCCTGGTTCGGGGGCTACTGAGGGAGTCCTGGATTAGGGGGTGTTCGGGTAGCCGGACTATACCTTCAGCCGGACTCCTGGACTATGAAGATACAAGATTGAAGACTTTGTCCCGTGTCTGGATGGGACTTTCCTTGGCGTGGAAGGCAAGCTTGGCGATGCGGATATTCAAGATCTCCTACCATTGCAACCAACTTTGTGTAACCCTAACCCTATCCGGTATCTATATAAACCAGAGGGTTGTAGTCCGTTGGCAATCAACTCCATACACAACAATCATACCATAGGCTAGCTTCTAGGGTTTATCCTCCTTGATCTCGTGGTAGATCTACTCTTGTACTACCCATATCATCAATATTAATCAAGCAAGAGTAGGGTATTACCTCCATCGAGAGGGCCCGAACCTGGGTAAAAACATCGTGTCCCTTGTCTCCTGTTACCATCCGGCCATGACGCACAGTTCGGGACCCCCTACCCGAGATCCGCCGGTTTTGACACCGACAGAGAGCCGCCACCACCGACAACTCCGAATAGCCAACCACGCGGACCGCCATCTGAAGCCGCTGCTCCGGCATCCACATCCAAGCTAGCACCATCCATCCACATCAAGGAGTAACAACCTCGGAAGGAGGAAAGAAAGGGGTCTCCTTTGATTCCACACCTGTGTCCCCATCTAGTCCCGGTGGATAGGGGGATGACACAACCCCGTGACTACAGACGGCCGCCACTGACCCCGCTCGCGTGACGCCTCAATCGTGGTCACCAGCACTGATCCGCCCGATAGGATAGCGGAGACCCGACCACCGCACCCGCGAGGAGAGGGATCTCAGCTCGTGGGCACCACAGGGGCCAAGCCCGATCTCACCTACCCGGTGCAACCGCACAGACCCGCCTAGGGCGCGAACCTACGCCGCCCGAGCGCGAGCCCTAGGACAGAGTCACCGCCATCATGCGTGCAGCTACCCGCTCCTCCACCCTATTTGTCCTATCCTAAGGTGGGTCCATTGGCATTTGCAACATGTCATGTCATCTGTAGCAACAGAAAAGAGTCGGCAACCACCCAACATTGCAACACGGAGCGACTGGTTCCAGCACTGGCACGACATCTTACAACAGAGAAAAAAGAGCACGTCGACGACTCCCTCCAGCCTTGCAACGTCAACGTCTGTGGCGGCGAACATCACATGAATGGCCGGTGAGCCTGTACCACCAGCGCGGGCCGTGGTGGGTGGTATGCAGCGATCGTCATCCGCACAATAGTGGGGCGGCGAGCTGCACAAACTAATGACTGGAGATAAGCGAGAGAATATGAGTAGGCTCTCGAATGATGCAGCTTGCTGGAGGACGGGCAGTGTGCCAATGTGAGAGACGAGAGCATAGACATGAATTAAGGGAGAAGGCAACTTCAGTCGAGATATTTCGATGTGAGAGTATAAGACTAGGACTAGGAGAGAAAAAGGGCGTGGGGCCCCAAGGGAAAATGTTTATCACACTTCCAAATAGGGCCCTATATATATGGATAGAGGTAGTAGATGGTTTGAAGATAAAAAAAATATTTTTTCATACTAGTAAAAAAAATGAAGTTTACTGGACGGTGCCATTGGCCGGGCTCATATAGGGCCCTTTCATACGTTTGCCGACAATCCTTGGCTTAAGGCGCTTGATAGGAGGACTCGTTCGAACATGTATGCTACAGATAGCATCATAGCAAGATCAAACCGGACGACAAAGTCTGTTTAGATAGGATCCGTCGAGTCGATCACTTCAAAATTGAGTTGTTGTTTATCACAAGATTTTTCGTTGGAAGATAGATAGAGCAGGGAAGCGCTCCATCTAGCTACCTACGCAAGCACCTCATCACCGACCCCGCGGCTGGCCGATCGAGCAAGCACGGGCGCGCATGGAGATGGAGGACGGCAGCGACGTGGCGAGGGAGCCAGACCACGGCGGTACCATCAGCCGCGGCGTTGTCTGGCTGGCCGCCTTCACCGGCGCCGTGTGTGTGGTCATGGGCGTGATGTATGGGCTGGTTGCCTGCTGCAGCAGTAGCTGCCGGTGCCAAGGGGTCCCGTGGTTCGTCATTATGGTGTGCGGCGTGGTCGTG
Source organism: Triticum urartu (assembly GCF_056163025.1). NCBI lineage: Eukaryota > Viridiplantae > Streptophyta > Magnoliopsida > Poales > Poaceae > Triticum > Triticum urartu. The sequence continues at coordinate 732,096,399 of NC_141875.1, forward strand.
GCCGCCGGATGCGGCATCTGGGCCATCCTCGCCCTCCGCTTGTGCTGCGGTTGATGGCGGTCGGGCTGCCTCGAGAGGCGCCATGACGGGGTGCTCCACTCCATGCTTAGTTGGTTCGTTAATTAGAGCTTGTGTTGCATCCATGCGCGTATTCGTTAGTTACACCATTGTGTACGTGATCACGTGACCTGTATAAATCTATCGCACTTCAATTTCTTGTTGGGAATATTTTGCAGCTCAAACCGTTACTCTAGGTATGATATGTTCTCACAATTGACTTCGTGTTGACGATTGATTCAATACTAAATCTCACTTTTCTCTTACCGTTGAATATTAGTCCAGTACTAGGTACCGTCCGGCCGCGCTAGCCCTCAGATTGGTCCCCGCATAGCCATCAGATGGGCTTTCTTCCGCATCATCTCTCTCGCCCCCCTCGTAAAAATCTGAGAAGAAAACTCTGGAAACATGGGGGCCGCCCCTTGTCCATGTTGGACAGCACGCATCCTTGCTGTCAACCGTCGCAGCCGACGCTCGCCCCTCGCCGGTGCTACCCTCGCTCCCTCCCTTGCCCCTGCAGAGTTAATGGAGACGATAATTGGTTCGAAGCCAACAACCGTGGTGTAGCAAAATTCTGCTTTGGTTCTAGCAAAACCAAAAACGATGGAAGCAAAATTGCAAAATTCGGCGATGTTCCAGCAAACTGAAAACAACGGTGGTAGCAAAAATTGAAGTTCGTTCCAGCAAACAAAAACGTCATTGGTAGCATAAACTACAAAAATTGGGTGTTAGTAAGGCAAAAACCAAAACGCCCGTTGTAGCATAAAATGCAGCTGGTTCCAGCAAACCAAAACGCTGGTAGTAGCAAAATTGCAAAAATTTGGCATTGGTTCCAGCAAAACCCAAATGGCGGTGATAGCAAAAATTTGTGTTGGTTACAACAAACCTAAAAATGGTGATAGCAAAAATATATAATTTGGCCAAACCAAAACATTGGTTCCAGCGGTGATACAGCACCTTCACACCATTCTCAATAGCCCACCCGGCCTTGCAGCACCGAGCAACTGGTAGGAGCACCAGCACAACATCTTGCAACAAAGAGAAAAGAGCACACAACACGTAGTACTGTCGACGAGGTATGCGGCAAGGAACAACAAATGGATGGCAGGCCGGCCTACAACACTGGCTGACTTGCATGAGCGACCTTCATCCTCGCAGCAGTGGGGGGGCGAGCTTTGTGGACCTATGATTGGAGAGAAGCGAGAGAACATGAGGAGGCTCCCGAAAGATGTATGTCAAAGGACGGACAATCCGTAAGAGACATGAGAGCATAAGGACAGATTAACAGAGAAAACAACTTCAATCAAGATATTTTGAGGTGAGAGGATAACGGTAGGGAAGAAAAAGCGGCGTGTGGGCCCCAAGGGGGCACAACAATCTACTGAATCAAACAACTTTCCAAAAAAATTTCACTATGACGACAGTTCATACGGATGAGTGTATGTGCACATGTATGAGCGCTTGCATTTATACTATGTTAACAAAAGAAAAAAAATATATTTTGTAAGTTATGTAAAAGATAAAAAAAAGTTTATTGGACGGTGCCAGTGGCCGGCCCATATAAGGCCTTTCATATGTTTATGGACAAACGACAACCCTTCGCTTAAGTCGCTGGATAGGAGGACTGGTTGAACATGTATGCTAGTACATAGCAAGATCCTATCTAAATTACTACATGATGCAAGGTGATAGGAGGTCAGGATAGATACGACCCATGGAATCACTTCAAAATTAAGTTGTTATTACAGATTCTCCGTTCTAAGATATAGATAGGCCGTGAAGCACTAGCTAGGTATAGGGGTAAGAGACGTATGCAAGCACGTCATCACCGACCCTGCTATCGATCAAGCATGGAGCTGGAGGACGGCCGCGGCGTGGCGACGGAGCCAGACCGCAGCAATACACACCTGCGTCCCAGCTAGTCCTGGTGGATAGGGGGGACACAACCCCGTGACTATAGACGGCCGCCACCGAGCCCGCTCGCGGGACGCCTCAACCGTGGTCACCGGCATTGATCCGCCCGATAGGATAGCGGAGACCCGACCAGGCCCCCGCGAGGAGAGGGACCTCAGCCCACGGGCACCACCGGGGCCAAGCCCGATCTCACCTACCTGGCACATCCGCACCTACCCGCCTAGGGCCCAAACCTACGCCACCCGAGCGCAAGCACTAGGACAGAGCGACCACCATCACGCGTGCTCCAAGCTTGGCACCGTGGCTGACATCCGCCCAGCCCCACGCGCGGCTGAGTCGGGCATTTGCAACATGTGACACCATCTGTCGGCAACCACCCAGCACTGAGCGATTGGTTCCAACACTGGCACGACATCTTGCAACAGAGAAAAAAGAGCCCTTTGAGACGTTTGCCGACAATAGGCCATTAAAAAATATATACGCTACGTACCTACGCAAGCACCTCATCACCGACCCCGCGGCCAACCGATCGAGCATGGTGTTGGTGTTAATCTTGTTGTCTAGGAGTTAAATATGTTTTATTTCTGTTTGAGTTTGTTGAGTCTGAGTCTAGTATAGCGATGCATGTCATCATGGTGAAGTGGATTGATGGATTAGCAGAGGTGAGACCTGATCGTCAGTCAAGTGAACCAGGAGTTGTGAGTACATGCAAGTACTAGTTAGATTTAGTCAAGAACTAGCTTAGTGGCCGTTCTGTTAGTGTGAAGCTGCATGCACCCGTGTAGTGTGGAGTCCCAGTAGCCAAGTCGTGATCAGATGGACGTGGAGCTAGAGAAGCGGATCGCGGTGCCGTTGTGGACTAGCTCCTTCGTGGCAGTGACTCAACGTGTGTGCGTGTGGGTAGTGGTGAGTAGAAATCGGAGCAAGCCGGTGTGTGGCTTGATCAGTGCGTTTGCTCCCCTTTAAAAGGAGTTGTATTCAGTTTGTTTGATTAAGCAAAAAAAAAAGAACAAAAGAAAAGCGGCAGAAGTGCGTTGCTACCAAAAGCTCTGTGTGTTCTTGTGTGCTGTGTGTGTGCCTGCCTGAGTTCATCTCCTATCCTGGGTAGAGATTACATTTGGTATTCAGAGCCATGGTGACTGAAGGTTCGCGCACTCCGTCGCCGGGTCACCGCCGTGTCTCGGCCTCGCCGGTGGTGCGCCGAGGCCGGAGCCCAACGCGGCGTGGCTGCCGCGAGGTGGTGGTGCAGCAGGAGGTCGTCCACCAGGCCAGCAGCACCGTCGTCTACCAGCCGCTGACGGCGACGAACTACTTCGAGTGGTCGCTGATCATGAAGGTGAACATGGAGGCCCAACGGGTGTGGGACGCCATCGAGGGAGGCGGGACATTCAGCCAGGACAGGGCAGCGCTTGCGGCAATTCTGCAAGCCGTGCCGGAGGAGATGCACTCCACGCTTGCCGTGAAGGCGACGGCAAAGGAGGCATGGGATGCCATCAAGATCATGCGGGTCGGCGATGCCCGCGTCCGTGAGGCCAAGGCGCAGACTCTTCTCAAGGAGTTTGATGCCGTCCGCATGAGGAGCGGGGAGACCCTCGATGAGCTCGCCATGCGCATGAACGGGATCGCCAACAAGCTGCGCACGCTCGGTGAGAACCTCGACGAGGTGAAGGTCGTGAAGAAGCTTCTCCGCATCGTGCCGTCCAAGTATACCCAGGTAGCCATTGCCATTGAACAGCTTCTTGATCTTAAAACCATGTCCATGGAAGAGCTTGTGGGAAGGCTCAAAACGGCGGAGGACCGGAGCGACTTGGACGAGGGCGCCAGCAACTACGACCAGGGTGGTGGGAGTCGCCTGCTCCTCACGGAGGAGGAGTGGCTTGCTCGCCACCGCAGCGGCACCGGCAAGAAGAAGGGCAACTTCGACATACGCAAGGTGCGTTGCTACAACTGTCAAGAGTACGGGCATTACTCCAAGGACTGCACCGAGCCAAGGAAGCAGCGGGCGCTTCTTGCTGCCGCGACGGCCGACGACGAGCCGGGGCTGCTGTGATGCTACGGCATGGGAGTTCCCAATAAAAGACAACAAGATTAAGGGGGTGATTGTTGGTGTTAATCTTGTTGTTTAGGAGTTTATTATGTTTTATTTCTGTTTGAGTTTGTTGAGTCTGAGTCTAGTATAGCGATGCATGCCATCATGGTGAAGTGGACTGATGGATTAGCAGAGGTGAGACCTAATCGTCAGTCAAGTGAACCAGGAGTTGTGAGTACATGCAAGTACTAGTTAGATTTAGTCAAGAACTAGCTTAGTGGTCGTTCTGTTAGTGTGAAGCTGCATGCACCCGTGTAGTATGGAGTCCCAGTAGCCAAGTCGTGATCAGATGGACGTGGAGCTAGAGAAGCGGATCGCGGTGCCGTTGTGGACTAGCTCCTTCGTGGCAGTGACTCAACGTGTGTGCGTGTGGGTAGTGGTGAGTAGAAATCGGAGCAAGCCGGTGTGTGGCTTGGTCGGTACGTTTGCTCCCCTTTAAAAGGAGTTGTAATCAGTTTGTTTGATTAAGCAAAAAAAAGAACAAGAGAAAAGCGGCAGAAGTGCGGTGCCACCAAAAGCTTTGTGTGTTCTTGTGTGCTGTGTGTGTGCCTGCCTGAGTTCATCTCCTATCCTGGGTAGAGATTACACACGGACGCAGCGCGCATGGAGATGGAGGACGGCAGCGACGTGGCGAGGGAGCCAGACCACGGCGGTACCATCAGCCGCGGCGTTGTCTGGCTGGCCGCCTTCACTGGCGCCGTCTGTGTGGTCATGGGCGTGATGTATGGGCTGGCTTTCTGCTGCAGCAGTAGCTGCTGGTGCCAAGGGGTCCCGTGGTTCGTCCTCGTAGTGTTGGGCGCGGTCGTGGCCACCAGGTGCGGCATCTGGGCAGGGCCGGCCCTGTGTTTCAGAAGGCCCTAGGCGAACTCAACGACATGGGCCCTTTAAATCCTAAGACCATATTTATACGTATGTGTTTGTGTGATACATATATATAACTTCATTTGCATAATACTAAAAGTGAACTTTCGACCACACATCTTTAGTTTAAAATTTGACTACAATAGTTGTTGGACAATGCAAAATAAAACAAACATGACATGATTGCCTCAAATAGGAAACAAATTTATTTGCTTCTCTGTGTACTTTCACAATCTTCATTGACCTTAACATCTCAATTTTCATGCTCGGGATTAGTTCCTTGCCTATGTTCTTTACTGACATCAACAATACTTGAAGATGTAAAATACTTTGTCAAAGAACCCTTTAGTGGTTGAATTTTCAGATGTATTTCTTTATTTTTTTTTTCTTTTTTCAGCACCAGACAAATGCTTCTTAGGCAACATGGCATGCTAATGTCCTAATATTACGAAGCAAAGAGTAGACAACGAATTAAAATTTATAGATCGGATGATCAGAACCCTAGACATGTACACAGAATGACAAAAAAATAGGATGGTTGAATACATACTATGAAAGATTGAATTAGAAAATTATACATCAAAAAATAGATACTTCATGGGATGAATAGTTTAATATACGTACTAAAGAAACTACTAAAATTAGGGATGGACGAATGGATCAGGAACATCCGAACATGGATATTGGGTACGGACCTGCGTTCGCATACATATGTATTGCCGTATTGCTGGAAGGCCGAGTTCTCAGATTGCTGCGTGCAGTGGAGACAACGAGCGGCTGAGGCACCGAGCGAGGAACGACAGAGCGACGGGCAGATGAGACGACGAAGAAGAACCGACGAGCGACCAATGGGAAAAGTCAGATTTTTTTATTTTTGAGAAGAAAGGGAAAGCCAGACATTCTGATTGATTTGTTTCACACGTACGCGTGCATCGAGCGGCTGTGACTTGCGTGTGCGACGCCTTGCTATGCATTACCAGGCGATCCGATGGGCCGAGCCCATCTTGTTTTCTTCCTCTCATAATTTTTGAGGAAAGTATCGTTTTCCCCCTCAAATCCTGTCTGATGGACCGATTTCCCCCCAAAGTCTAAAACCGGATCAATCAGCCCCTAAACTCTCCAAAACCGGATCAATTCTCCCCCATGGTGGTTTTGCACCAGATTTAGGTGGTTTTGACTAGTCTCCTTGCTGACTGGACAGTGCTGACTTGGCAGATTTCAGGTGTTTTCATCGATTGGGGGAGTCGGTCGACCAATCAGCCCCCAATTCAGGTGATTTCGGTCCATGTGCATCGACCAACCTCCCTGTGCCTGGACGACGACGCCCAACCTTGCCGCGACGGCGTCAAGCACGCCGGCGGCGTCCGCCGACGCCGCCATGGCGTCCGCCCTGCCGCCGGCCTCCACGCCGCCCGATGGTGAGTCAACCGCCCCCCTTTCTTTCCCGTCGAAGTCATCTACTGCATGATCTTAGTTTAGGAGAAATCAGAACTGCGCTTAGAAGTCATCTACTGCACCCAATTTTGCTGCCATGGCAGGCAGATGGTGGAGGTGTAGGGTAGATCATAGGAAGATTGTTTTTATGGGTAGGTCCTGAGCTATGTAATGAGGTAAAGATTGTTTTTTTGGGCAGGTCTTGTCGATGAGGCAGCAGATGAAGAAGAAATAAGTTATGTGTCACTACATTATTTTGGCAAATTTGAGACAGTTGATGGATTGCTTGTATACAACGGAGGTCTGATGATTACTTTTCCGTTCGATAGGAAAAGCCTAAAGTTTGAGCTTTTGTTGTCTTATGCTCAGGACATGTATCATGTACAAAGAGGACATTGTAGGGGGGATTATAGTTACAAGATGCACTGGCTTGTTCCAGGGAAAAAACTGAGTGAGGGTTTGCAATTTATTTTTGATGATTCAAGTGTGGAGAAGATGGGGAATGCAACACCTATTGGGTCATGTGCAGAGATCTATGTGGAGGAAGTGCAGTTGTGTGAAGAAGCAGTAAAGCAGTTGCAAAACAGAGTAGATGATGTGCCTGTGGTAGTTTCAGAAACATATTCCAAGCATAAAGGTAGCAGATTTGCATTGGTAAATGTGGATGCTGTGGAGACAAACATGGTCGATGAGATGTTTTTATCAAATGTAGCAGCTTTAGCAGAACAAAGAGCAGAGCCAGAAGTTGTTGTAGGTGCGAAAAGGACAGCTGCTGACGAAGAAAACTTGAGGATAATAAGTGAGGCTAATGACTTTCTTACTACATTTGAGAGTCCAGTGAAGATTAAGAAAAGTAGAGCAAGTAGAGTTGCAGCTAAAAGAAGAAAAGTACCTCTTGCAGCTCCAGTTTCAGCAACTACATCTTCAGGTGCAGCTCAAGGTGCATGTGCTCCTCCTCCAACTCCAGGTGCAGCCCAAGGTGCATCTTCTTCATGTCCAGGTGCATCTTCTTCATGTCCAGGTGCATCTTCTTCAGCTCCAGTAGGAAATAAAGCAAAATCTGCAAAGACCAAAGCAGTAGCAGGTACACCACAAAGAGGAACAATGCCACAATTTACTCAAGGACAGAACCCAGCAGCTACTTCTGAATTTGAGTATACATCTACAGATCATGTTGAAAATGGAACAAGTGCTAATGAAGTATTACATGAAAATGTAAAAGAAGGAGAAGAAGGTGATGATGAAAGTGACATTGACTACCAGCCTTTGTCAGAGCACAGTTCTGCTGAAGAATCAGAGGCAGAGAAATTAAGGAAATTAGCAAGGGAAATTATGAGGCAGAAGAGAGCAAAGAAATTAGGGGATGTTGTGGGGCCTGTCATCAAAGATAATAATGTGATTGAAGGATTGTCTGGTGATGAGAAGCTGGATGGCGTAGAAGATGATGTTGTGTCATCAGATGATGACTGCTCTTTTGATGAGGAAAGTGATGGTGAGGGGGCCACACAGCTAGTGAGAAGGAAAAGTGAATGGAGAAAATATGACAGCAAATCAGAAATTCCTACATTTGAGATAGGAATGGTTTTTAGAGGAAGACATCAGATGAAGAAAGCTCTAATAAAATATGGCATTAAGAAACATGTGCATATTGCTTTCACAAAGGATGAAAATCATAAAGTAGGTGCAAAGTGTACTTGGCCTGGCTGCAACTGGATGATCTATGCTTCTAAAACTACTAGAAATAAGTGGCTACAGGTGTCTACCTTTGTAGATGATCACCATTGCATTCCAAGAAGAGATAACAAACTGGTCACATCAACTGTTATTGCTACAAAATATGGCAGGCTTATAAGAGCAAATCCAAATTGGAAGTTAGAAGATTTGAGGAAAACTGTACTTGAGGACTTATTTGCTGATGTGACAGTTGCACAGTGCAAGAAGGCAAAGAGAATGGTCATGCAGAAACTATTGCATTCCACTGAAGGAGAGTACTCAAAATTATTTAATTATGAGTTAGAGCTGCTGAGAACTAATCCTGGAAGCACAGTTGCAGTGAAGTTGGACCATAATGAAAAGGATGGGTCATATGTATTTCAAAGGTTTTACATATGTTTTGATGCCTTGAAGAAAGGTTTCTTGGCAGGTTGTAGAAAAGTTATTGGCCTTGATGGTTGTTTTTTCAAAGGTGCTTGCTATGGACAGATGTTGTGTGCTATAGGAAGAGATGCAAATAACCAGATGTATCCTATTGCTTGGGCTGTTGTGGATCAATGAACCTACATCTCAACAAAGCTCACAGCCAAGCTCTCAACAGAGCTCACAACCAAGCTCTCAACCTAGAGTTCCACAACATTGTGTATTCAACCTTGCTGCATACAAGGAGGCACTAAATGCTAAGAAAGGGCCATCCATTTGATTACAAAATTTGTGATACTGTGCTAAATTTGTGCCACACTTGTCCTAAATTTCTGCTTCTGTTAATTTGAGGCACAATTTCTGCTACTATAATTTTTTGAATTAAAACAAAGAGGACAACAGAGTTGAAAACATTTATGCTTGAACATCTTCAGTACATTTGATCACTGCATTTGTTCAGTACTTAACTAGAAACTCTGACAGTGCATACATAACTGCATTTGTCCAGTACCTAACATACAAACTTAACATAGAAACTTAACTGCATTTCTCCAGTCCTGACTACAAACTTAACTGCATTTCTCCAGTCCTGACTACAAACTTAACTGCATTTCTCAGTGCATAATGAACTAGACACTGAACTAGAAACTTAACTTCTCTGTCTTCACTTCTGCATGTCCTTCATCTTCTTGATGCGGTCGGAGTGGCGGATGCCGACGCGGATGTAAGTCTCCGCCTCGATTGGCATGCTCCTGTCGCCGAGCTGTGGGATCACCGGCGCCACCACGTACACGTCGTCGTCGGCAGGCGCCACCTCCCCCTCGCTGCCGTCCTCCACATCCACCACCACCTGCTCCTGCTCGCTGTCCTCCACATCCTGCTCCTGCTCGCTGTCCTCCAGCACATCTTCACTGCACTCTCGGTCACTGTCAGAGTGCACAATAACCTGCTTCACTGCAGCTGGTACAGCGACCACGACGCCGACGAGACCTTCAACTGGAGGTGGAGGGGGGCGACGGCGGGAGCGGTACTCGTACCACCTGGCACGCTGACGCGGATCTGGTGACTTCTCCGCCTCATTCATAGCCCAAAGGAAAATAGAGATAGCTGGAATGGGACGGCCGTCGGGGAACATTGTCTTCTTCTCATCATCAGTTGCCACAACGATGAGGCCCCTAGCGTGGTCCACGCACATCTGCAAGCTCGGAAATCTGTTGCAGATCTCCTCCACATCGGCCCTTTTCTCTGAATCCCCCTTGCAGAACCTGCTCACAGTTTCCTCCCACCGATCTTGAGCACGGCGAACATCTCTTGCAGTCTTCTTCTTGGGCGCCATCGCCGGCGTCGAGAAGCGATGGGAGTGGGTGGGCGAGAGGCGAAGGGAGTGGATGAGAATGGGGAACGGCGAGTGGATGAGAGTGGGTGGGCTAGTGCTGTCTGGGCGAGCGCTGGCCTTAAATGGGTGGCTGTCTAGTTCAGTTAACTTCAGACAACGCTTCAGAAAAATTCAGACAACCAAAAGTTCAGTTAACTTCAGACACAAGTTCAGACTTTTGAAATTTTAAACTCAAATACATTTGTTCACTCGAGCTTACATAGGTGGTTCACTAAGATACTACATCACATCTTCAAAGCCATGATAACAGCAGACACAATGCAGAAAAAGATGGCAAATTTGTACATCTTTTTGCTTCTCTGAAATTCCTTGGCAAGAACATCCATTTGTTGAGCATGCTGCGCTTTCAAATCCAGCACATAAACATCAGCATCACCAATGCTGCACTTGGCATCCATGAGAGCATGCTCCAGCTGTGATTTCTCGGTCTTGAGCTTCCTAACCTCTGTCTTCAGCCGATTCACAACATCTCACAGGTCACCTAGTAGCGTACTGACAAACTTATCCAGGGGATCATCATGCCACTTGAAGTACCCACAGTCATATCCCTATTCAAAAAATTGTGCAATTTTGTCAAAAGAATCACGCAAAGACTATAACTTTGCTGCTCAACGAAACAATAAACAGAAATGGCGGGCACAGATCTAGTTACCAGAGATTGGCTGCAGTTGTAGTATCGACGACCGGGGTTGGCAATGCTCCACGAAATCCACCTCGGAGCCTTGACTTTGCAGTGGCACACCTTCTCAGGCGAGTACGCCATCGGTGGCTCCCGATATGGCACCGGCGACTGCCTTGAGAAGGCCATGGACCGCGGCGACCGATGACTGCTTGACGAGCTAGCAGACGCCATGGACTGCGGCGAGCGAGGGGACGGCGAGGGGATGGCGTTGGGGCGGCGAGGGGGCCGCGAGGGGACGGCGAGGGGACGGCGATGGGGACGGCGAGGGGACGGCGAGGGGACGGCGATGGGGCGGCGAGGGGACGGCGATGGGGCGGCGAGGTGGCGACAAAGGGGACGGCGACAGAGTGCTTCACGGTGAGGGAGCGGATTGCAATTAAAAATTGGGGAAAGTTGTATCTGCCAAGTCAGCACTGTCCAGTCAGCAAGGAGACTAGTCAAAACCACCTAAATCTGGTGCAAAACCACCATGGGGGAGAATTGATCCGGTTTTGGAGAGTTTAGGGGCTGATTGATCCGGTTTTAAACTTTGGGGGGAAATCGGTCCATCAGACAGGATTTGAGGGGAAAACGATACTATATGTGTACTACATCATGGGCCCCCCTTCGGCCTGGGCCCTGGGCCGTCGCCCCTCTGCCCATGCCCCAGGACCGGCCCTGGATCTGGGCCATCCTCGCCCTCCGCTTGTGCTGCGGTTGATGGCGGTCCGGCTGCCTCGAGAGGCGCCATGACGGTGTGCTCCAGTCCATGCTTAGTTGGTCCATTCATTAGAGCTAGCTTGTGTCGCATCCATGCACGTATTCGTTAGTTACATCATTGTGTACGTGATCACGTGACCTGTATAATTCTATCGCACTTCAATTTCTTGTTGGGAATATTTCGCAGTTCAAACCGTTACTCTAGGTATGATATGTTCTCACAATTGCCTTCGTGTTGACGATTGATTCAATACTAAATCTCACTTTTCTCTTACCATTAAATATTAGGCCAGTACTAGGCGCCGGCCGGCCATATCTTTCGCCCAGTCGCGCGCTAGCCCTCAGATTGGTCCCCACATAGCCGTCAGATGGGCTTTCTTCCGCATCATCTCTCTCGCCCCCTGCGTAAAAATCTGAGAAGAAAACTCTGGAGACATGGGGGCTGCCCCTCGTCCATGTTGGACAGCGCGCATCCTCGCTGTCGACCGTCACAGCCGACACTCGCCCCTCGCCGGTGCTACCCTCCCTCCCTCCCTTGCCCCTTCAGAGATAATGGAGACGATAATTGGTTCGAAGCCAACAACCATGGTAACAAAATTCTGCTTTGGTTCCAGCAAAACCAAAAACGATGGAAGCAAAATTGTAAAATTCGGCGATATTCCAGCAAACTGAAAACAGCGGTGGTAGCAAAAATTGAATTTTGTTCCAGCAAACAAAAACGTCATTGGTAGCATAAACTACAAAAATTGGGCGTTAGTAAGGCAAAAACAAAAATGCCCGTTGTAGCATAAAATGCAGCTGGTTCCAGCAAACCAAATCGCTGGTGGTAGCAAAATTGCAAAAAAAATGGCATTGGTTCCAGCAAAACCCAAACGGCGGTGATAGCAAAAATTTATGTTGGTTACAACAAACCTAAAAACAGTGATAGCAAAAATATAAAATTTGTCCAAACCAAAACATTGGTTCCAGCGGTGATACAGCAACGTCACACACCATTCTCAATAGCCCACCCAGCCTTGCAGCACCGAGCAACTGGTAGCAGCACCGAGCAATTGATAGCAGCAAAGAGAAAGGAGCACACAACACGTAGCAGTTTCGGCGAGGTATGCGGCAAGGAACAACACATGGATGGCATGGCAGGCCGGCCTACAACGCTGGCTGACTTGCATGAGCCACCTTCATCCTCGCAGCAGTGGGGTGGCGAGCTTTGAGGACCTATGATTGAAGAGAAGCCAGAGAACATGAGGAGGCTCGCGAAAGATTTATGTCCAAGGACGGACAATGTGTAAGAGACATGAGAGCATAAGGAAAGATTAACTGAGAAAACAACTTCAATCGAGATATTTTGCGGTGAGAGGATAACGGTAGGGAAGAAAAAGCGGCGTGTGGGCCCCAAGGAGGTACAGCAATCTACTGAATCAAACAACTTTCCAAAAAAATAAATCATTATGATAGTTTATACGGTTAAGTGTATGTGCATGTGTATGAGCATTTGCGTCTGTACTGTGTTAAGAAAAGATAAAAAGTATTTCGTAAGTTCTGTAAAAGATAAAAAAAAAAGTTTATTGGACGGTGCTAGTGGCTGGCCCATATAAGGCCTTTCATATGTTTATGGATAAACGACAACCCTTCGCTTAAGTCGCTGGATAGGAGGATTGGTTGAACATGTATGCTAGTACATAGCAAGATCCTATCTAAATTACCAAAACCACTAGTTGAAGAGTACTCGTCGTAAAGATCACTCCAACTTTCCTGGTTGCGACAAGTGGCGCACATGCAGCGCGCCCCTTGTCGTAACCTGAGAGTTTTCCCTTTTTTCCTAGATCCGTTATTCAAAACATTTTATCTCTCAAACCGTGCGTCCAAATCTCGAACTGCTTTCACCATTGGATTCCTCGCTTCGAGATCTTCAAAACTAGATCCACGTTGATAGGTTTTGACGAACTTTTTTTCATGTAAAAAACCGGACGGAAAAACTGCACCAGGAGCACGGGTTTTTTCCCTTTTCGAAAGAGGCACGCCCGTGCCTCTCATGAAATCTCAACCGTGCCTCTCGTGGAAGCAAAATCGTAACTCTCGCGGAAGGAAAAAAATGCATTTTTTTCTGTTTCCAAGGAGGCACGGTCGTGACTCTTGTAAAAGCACAACCATGCCTGTTGCGGGAGCAAAACCGTGACTCTCGCGAAAGAAAAAAAACCGAAAACGCATATTTTTCCCTTTTCGAAAGGTACGGCCATGACTCTCACGAAAGCACAACCGTGCCTCTCGCCAAAGCAAAACCGTGACTCGCAAAAAAAACACGTTTTTTCATTTCCGAGAGGCACGGCCGTGACTCTCGCTAAAGCACAATCATGCCTCTCGCGGAAGCAAAACCGTGACTCTCGCGAAAGGAAAAAAAACACATTTTTTCACGCAAATTTTTTTTAAATTTTTTTTATCGAAAAGCTAAGGAAGACCGGTGGAAAACCAAAACGTCAAAAAAAACAGGAAAATACAAGGCCGAAAACGCGTGTGGAAAAATAAAAAAAACAAAATCCGAAGGAAGCACCCAGAGCGCGACACGTGGCAAACGGCTGAGAGCGCGACAAGTGGCGCTGATCGTTGCGAGGCTCCCGAAGGAGCGCTCATTAACTAGTTGGTTTCATAAATTACTACATGATGCAAGGTGATAGGAGGTCAGGTTAGATACGACCCACGGAATCACTTCAAAATTAAGTTGTAATTACAGATTTTCCGTTGTAAGTTGAATAGATAGGCCGTGAAGCACTAGCTTATTAGGTAGGGGTAAAGCTACGTAACGCAAGCACGTCATCACCGCCCTGCTATCGATCAAGCATGGAGCTGGAGGACGGCCGCGGCGTGGCGACGGAGCCAGACCGCGGCAATACATCCAGCCGCAGCGTGGGCTGGCTAATGGCCTTCACCGGCGCCACGTCTGTGGTTGTCGCCGTCGGGGGCGCGCTGCTCGCCTGCTGCACCCACCAGCGGCATAATAGCTGTCGGTGTGAAGGGTTCCCATGGGTTGTCGCCGTGGAGCTTGGGTCGTTCCTGGTCATCGGGTTCGCCATCTGGGCCTGCCTCGCGCTCCGCTTCTGCTGCTGCTGCTGGCGGTCCGGCTGCCTCGACGAGCGGCCCGACGGCGTGATGGATGCTGTTTAGGTTTTTTTTTTAGATGATGATATTTAGTTAGTTCGTTAATTAGAGCTATTATTATACATTATTGTGTGCGTAATCACGTGAATTATATATTTATTGCATATCGAAATCTCATAGACAAATATTTTACAGCTCAAACAGTCGCTCTAGTTATGATATACTTTCATCATTTATTTCGTGTTCACGATTGATTCGAAACAAATTTTACTAGAATTACGTCCTGAGAGATCTTCTCTCATAGTTAAACCTCCTTGAATGCATTTTCTTGGAGCTGGCTCAACAGTTAGGGTCCGTGGTGGTGATGCCATAGTGGCATTGGATCAATTTTTTTATTTTGCATGGCAACTTGTTTGGGGGCAAGTATGGTGCTGAGTTCATTAGGGTCACAACAAAAGAGTTTCGATAGTTGCTTTTGCCGGCATGTATTAACCAGCATCGTCGTTGGACCACCCTGGGATTTTGCAGCCCACAACCTACATATCAATTGAGTGCAGCTTACCCGTCGTCTCCAAATCTTGTTTCGTATTGCAAGCTAAGAGAAGAATTTGACTTTGAATGGTGTCCAAACCTTTCAGATGGTCTTATTCATGGTGGTCGATGTGGGACCTAAGAATTGAACCTTATAAGCTGAGGACGACGAGTACCCTCAATCCGCTTCAAATTTCCAAACGATGTTGTAGTCGATGTCCATTTGAGGTTCAAACTGCTCTAGGTAAACCCACGGGTCAGCCTTATGACCCATCCCAAGTCGTTCCCTATCCTTTGACCGATCGAAGTGGTCACTAGCAATCGTTCCTGATTACCACACAGCGGTCGATCGGCCTTCCTCGTGGGATCCTTTTGCCATTCCCGAGTGATCAAACAAGAGCTCATCAACTGAATGACACGGGCGGATTGCAACGTGCAACAGGCGTGCCCAGTCGTTTTTTAAGGATCCGGAGCCATGGAGGTAGAGACATGCGGCAGGCTCCGTCAATCAAAGCCGCGGTAAGTTAGTTCCATTTTCCCAATGCTTGTAAGTGGTAGTCATGCTGATCTTTTATTGTGGGCTCGCCCAACTGAGAACTGATTTTTTTTTATTCTACGATTGTTGTAACGTGGAGAGGTTAGAAGATCGGTCATTTTGCATCTCCTTTTCTAAAAGATGAATGAAAGAAAGTTGATGTGCCATTTTTCATCTCCTTTCCCTATGCTCAGGGCCTGCGACAGAAAATATAATTGATGGGGAGCATGGCAAATCGATTTTTTTTTGTGGAAAATTATGTTGTCCTGAGGATGCTAGACTTTTGACCAGGAATTGCCATACTTGTTAACTGATATTGTCAACCTCACGACAACATGCTTTGCTATCTTGGACGTTGGTTTTGCCACGCTAAAGAAATCCGACGTTTGATTTGTAGTGGGATCCATAATTGATACTTCCGCGGTCATGAGAAGGCATTATCCAGAGAAATAAAGGGCGCTGTTTTGTATGCAAAATTTCCAGACTTGACTGTTTATATTTTATTGAAACATAGTACAAATGCAAATGTTCATATACACGCATGCATACTCACCCTTACAAATATACGCATGCACATCTATCCCTATAAGCACTTTCGAGAGGCTGAGCCGGCAAATCTTATGATTGATGAAGTTGTCGCAGGCGCCTCGTACTTCACGACATATCATACCACTGAATTTTAATGTAATACTTTTTTAGTGGCATGCTATGTTTATGGGATATGATTTTTACTTGGATGACCCAAGACTTAAAATCATGGCTATGCCACTGGTACCATGGGTCTTTTTGTTTTTCCAATCATTGTGGAGTCCGGGCTGCAATAGATGTCTAGGTGGTGACACTAACATGCAAATTGTTGTTCATTATGAGAGGCTTTTAAATTTTTTTGGGGCATGCACGGGCTGGGGGCGCCCACGCATGTGGCCACCTAGTTACTTCAAGATTTGTGCATTCGTTTATGCCATTAGCCTTTAATTAATGTACTCGGGTCCATGCATGTCAGCTTTTGGCAAAGTTGCGTGTATCATCCTCCCACCTCTCACACCTATTTCATCTTCAAATTTTGTATCTTTTGAACCCAAATTCTAAATTATGTTTCTTTTGCCTATTCATGTTTGTCGCAGCGTGTAATCTCAAATAAAAGGCCAATTTTGAATACATTTTGACAATTTCTTAAAATTTTACCAAAATTCAAATATTAAAACGTGATAGTTGTAAATTCAAATATTAAAATGTCTCATCTCTTTACTTTTAGGGTTCATGGTTTAGGGCTTAGGGCTTTGAGGTCAGGGCATAGGATTTAGGGGCTTAGGGTTTAGGGTTTAAGTTTTAGTTCTTGGAACTTGCTGAATTTAATATTTGTTCCTTCAAGTTTTAGTATTTAAGCTTGATAAAGTTTTACAAATCTGTCAAAACGTATTCAAAGTGGGCTTTTTCATAACCTTTGTCACAAGGGCATGCATACCATCTTGGCGAGCTTCACCCGCAGCTTGTACAGCTGGTTTCCACTCCGAGCCACATGCGCGATGAGCTTGATGTGTTTGTCCCGTACACGAAGGAGGCCACCATGGATCGAAAGCTCGCACCCAACCTCGTCTAGCTGACCTACAGAGATGAGTTCATCCGCAGCCTCGGGATGAAGTAGACGAATGTGAGGATGCGGTAATGCCCCTCCCGAGCGACAAAGAGCACGGTGTGGCGCCCTTGGATCCAGACGGTGGAGCCATCGCCGAACCATACATGGCTCATGCTCCCTGGGTATAGCTTAGAGAAGGCCTCATGGTCGTCGGTCATGTGGTTTGACGCACATGTGTCAATGTACCACGGGTCATCGCGCCGCGCGCTTTGGGCATCACCTTCTCGTGGCTATGATCAACACTAGAAGAGACAATGTGTGCCATCAGGAGGCCCGGTTACTCCTCCTCATCCATGCACACCATGTTTGCCTCATCGTGAATCCTCATACGGCAGTCCCGTGCCCAGTGCCCGTTCTTATAGCAGTAATGCCACTTGTCGTTACAAGAAGCAGCGAACACGCCTTTGCAGGGTGCATCGCGGCCCTGCCCTTCTGGCACCTGCGCCGCCACAACCATCGATTCCTCCATCATCGTTTTCCTTGGGGTTTACGGGGTTGCTGGAGAGTGCCGAAGCTTGAATGGTTGAACCCTCGACGTGCTGCCATTGTTTCTGGTGGGAACACCACTACTCCTCGGTGAGGAGGAACCATGTGCCACCAGCGTTTTCAACTTCAACGAGACGATCCTGGACGATGAGAAGATGGTAGGTGAGCTCCTCGAGAGAAAAAGTGTTGAGTTCGAGGAGGGTTTCTATGTCGATGGCCACCTCAGAGTACCTCTTTGGGACAAGGCGCAAGACTTTCTTGTCAATCCTCTTGTCGTCGATTGTGTCGCCAAGGGTACGCAAGTTGTTGACGAGTCCGGTGAAACACATGCCAAACGCGTCGATGGACCCACCGTCTTTGAAAGAGAGGTCCTCGAACCCTTTCCGGAGCCTCTGAGCCGTGGACTCGCGCATGCTGCGCCCACCCGCATGGTGCGGATGAGCTCTCGGGCTTCCTTCGCCGTCTTCTTGACGATGATCGCGTCAATCATGTCCGGCGGCAAGCCCATGAGGATCACTGCCATGGTGTACTTAATTATCATCACGCAAGGTGACCGTGTCCTTCCCCTCGACGACGTCCTAGAGCGTCGCTGCCAGCATCTGCGCCTGCATGACCGGCGCCGACTGTCCATAACTAATGGTTTTAAGCATGGGAGCTGGCCCTGTGCTGTCGGGCTTGCGCAGGAAACGCTCTTGGATGACCCGCTCATGCACGATGATCTCGCGCCTGCTGCACCGCGTCAGACTCCTGCCGCTCCACGACGCTGGAGGAGTGAGGGAGCGGTCATCCGCGCGTCCGCCATGGGCGCTGGACGGAGTCCAGTGGACCGGCCATGGTCCCTGGAGGAACCCACTCTGATGCCAGTAGTTCGGCAGCTCCAGCGAGCTCCGAATTCCGGCGAGGGTCACACGCACGCACGCAAACGCGAGAGAGTTTGTGCCGCTTGAAACTTGCAGCGTTTTGATCAAGCTGCTGCTCTTCTTTTTCCTCTTTTATTTTTTTCAACACAATGGGTTCACCGTCACAATGCGTTTCTTTTCGTAAATTTACGCTTTTATTTTTTTCAACACATGCATAATTTTTCCAAAATCCAAAGTTGTACTAATCTATCATATTTTTAGCCTTTTGTACGTTCTTGTACTTAATTGGGTCGGGCCTTCTTTCCCTAAAAGAAACAGGAGCATGATGCGAGTTGCCTCACGAGAGACGAGACTCGGTCTCCCTCCTCTTCTTTCATCGATCCTACTTTCTCTCTATTATAAGCAGGCCCACCTCCATAAAAAAACACAGGAGGTCGATCCGCTGCCGCAGCAGACACGGTCTCCTTCCTCTTCACCTTCCACGCCTTCCCTAAAACCTTCCAATAAATACACTGATCCCGATCTCACGGGCACTTCATCAAGGACAAGGGAGCCCTCCTTGGACGAACATCACCTCACGCACGTGCTTGCACAAACAAACAATTGATTTCAGCGGCCGGTTGTGGTAGTTCAACCTGACCTTGCGCGCCACCTCTGTCGACCTGTTCGGCGACCAGCCGGAGTTTTGCTTCGTCGAGTTGCCGAGCGAAAGCATGGTGCCTGCACCTGCGCGCACGGCGTACAGGCGATGGACTACTCAGAGAGGACGAGGGCTAGGTGCTGTTCATGCGGGAGAGGGCCAACCATCGGCGCAATCGTGAGCACGATCTCTATGCTTTCATGACGTTCAGAGCCATACCTGACATGAAGTTGTTCGGTCTCACCCCGTACAACCTCGGGCAGCACCAGGATCTGGCCAGTGGCGGTCTGTGCAGCTGCCAGGCGAGAGGGTTGGTTGCCTCCCAGAGAGGCCACCTGTCGTGGTTCTAGGTTTGACAGTAATGTAGGGAGGTAGGTATGGAGAGACAAGATCTTAGCTATGGAGTAGTTGTAAGCACACGAGGTTTACGAGTTCAGGCCCTTCTCGAAGGAAGTAATAGCCCTACGTCTCGATGCCCGGAGGCGGTCGACTGGATTATGTGTGTACGAATTACAGGGGTGCGAACCCTTTACACTGAGGAGGGGGGTGGCTTATATAGAGTTCGCCGGACCCCTCCGGCCCTCAGTTATGCAGGGTTTTAAATACATTAAGGTCGGGCGTTACTGGTAACGCCCCTAATAAAGTGCTATGATGACCATAAAAGCTACTTAATGACCGACAGTTAGCGTGCGGAGTGACCTTAGGTCTCCTGGCCGTCGAGTGGTTGGATCTTGGTCGAGCGATTGCTTCTTGGTCGAGTGTCTTCGAGTCTGTCGAGTCGAACACCTCCAAGTCGATTGAAAGGTGATTTCTTCTAGAGATGTCCTTGGGTAGGGCAGTTGGGACAGGTCCATGACCCTACCCTAGGTACATAGCTTCATCATTAGCCCCCGAATGGATCGAGGTTTGAGTGGGGAAGGAGTTGAGAACTTCTCCGACTCATTTTTCATGCCATGAGCATATCTTGTTTCGGATCAATGAACCTGAGTGATGACACCAACTTCCTTTTCAGCCGCCTTGATCCATTCTTAGTTTTTTGTCAAGTGAGTTTCTTTACTTGAAAAGCTCCGAGTGAAGGTGTGGAGGAGATCTTCCATCTGACAAGTTGTTCTGCTGCCCGCAGATTTTGCGGGATTCGAATTTTGGGAAGCGCGCGGGACGGGGGAGGCCGCAATAATCGGATGGGATAGGGCGGAGCCGCCTCGATCTCTACGTCACCTTTTCGCCACGTATCGCGCGCGCGATTGTTACGGGATTTGACAGGACCGTCCGGGCCTACCAGTCAGCCACTCGGAAGCGACCTCATATAAGGCGTCGGACCGGGGTTTCTTGAACAGTGCATTCTCATTTCCTCTTCTCTTCTTCAGGCTTCTTCGTCGCGCTTGCTCTCGTCCCAGCGCCGCCGCTCCGTACGCGTCTCGCCGGCGACGATGGGGAAGGAGAAGACGGCGGCTCTGGAGCGGGCGAAGAAGGCGACGGCAAAGGCGAAGGGGAAGGCGACCAGTCGGGGTGGATCTTCCTCGCGAGCCGGCCTGCCGAAGGGTTGGATCCAGGGCGACTGGATCCGCTCGGCGATCCGCCAAGAAGACCTCGACAACCTAGCCGACGGAGGGCTGATCCCCCATGGATCGGCGCGGCTTCCGGGGAAGGAATCCGAGCCGCAACCTCGGGAGGGTGAGCGCGTTCTCCTTGCCACCCACGTTGACCGTGGATTTTCCTTGCCTCCTCACCCTTTCTTTCGGGGATTTCTAAATTTCTTTGGGGCACAACTCCACCACTTCACTCCCAACACAATCGTGTATCTCGCTGCTTTCGTGTCTCTGTGCGAGAATTTCTTGGGTTGTCGGCCTCACTGGGGTCTTTCCAAGCACATTTTCACCTGTCGTTCTCAGACGGTGAAAAAGGCCAATCCGAGTGACGAGAGAACACAAGTGATTCAGATGTGCGGGGGTCTTGGTGTTCAGATGAGAGGGAAAAGTTCCTTTCCAGCCATGATTCTTCCCGACTCGGTTTGCGGATGGCAGTCGACCTGGTTTTACTGCAAAGACCAGCCGACGCCAGGGCAGTCGACTGGCCTCCCTCCTTTTACCATGGACCGAGTGAGGAAACCCTCCTCTTTGAAGGTGCTCCCGGAGGAGAAGGCGCAGGTTAGGGTGCTGGTCGAACGAGTGGTCCAGCTTATCCGTGACGGGGTCACCGGTATGGATCTCTTGGAGGTTTTCCTTCGGCGGCGCATCCAGCCTCTTCAAGCCCGAGACCATCCGATGTGGATGTATTCGGGTCTTGACGACACCACTCGGATTCACCCGGAGGAGGGCGATGACGACATACTGGAGAAGTGGCTGTCGGGCATCACCGGAAACAAGGACAACCCCAGGGGAGCCAGGAGAGTTCCTCCATTCGACCGGTCCCATGAACTAGAAAAGGTCCGATTCTGAGCTTTTGATTGTAATCTGAATTCACTCGCGCAGCTGTCTATACTGCGTCGACTGACTTTATTCTTCATGCTTTCTTTTAGGCCCTTATCAAAATGTATTCAATGCCCAACGGAGAGCAAGAGCAAGACCTGGAAGGAGAGGCGAGCGGCGGCGACAGTGGCGAATGGTATTCTGACGGTGAAGGGGACGAAGAAAGCGACGACCCAAGTGATGAAGAAGAAGTCGAGTCGCCTCCTCGTAGGGAGAGGCGATCCAAGCTTGACCAAGAACGACCGAGCGCCCGTGAAAAGGCGATTGCTCAGGCTGGTCAGTCTTCCAAGTGTCCTCGGACCTCTTCAACAACCTCTACTGAAAAAGCATCAAAGCATCCCAAATTTGCAGAGCCGAAGCCTCGGAAGGCGTTGCCGAAGATTAAGATTGACATCCCAGTCGCTTCTGCGTGAGTGTCTCCCTTTTTATTCACTCGAAGCCCCGTGCTGTTTGTTTTTTGTTGATTTAACCAGATGAACTTTGGAACTGGCAGCGCTGCTACTTCCGGGACCTCAGCTTATCGGGACGAGGATGAGGTAATGGAGGATGCAGTCACTTCCAATCTGGGTATGATTTCTGACATTCTGTCTTTATTTGGTCGACTCAACTTCAATGTGTACCATTGGGTGATGTGATTTTGGCGATTGATCTTTGAACAGCTCCTAACATTATTGACCTCCCCGATGATGATGATGAAGAGCCTGAGATGCCTTTGACGAGGAAAAATAGGCAAGCTCCTGCAAGCAAGGTGCCACAGTCGACACTGAGGGCGGAACCAGTCGTTCAGGACGCTGGTGATGCCAATCGGGGTTCTGTTACCTTCGCCGTACCATTGTCGAGTGCCTTGCCTTCTTCGTCGACTGCTCAGGCCCCTGCCGACCCACCTTCAGTTTTTGCGACCCATCATGTCCCAGAGGATGAAGTGAATGCTGCCAAGGAAGCCATACGCCAGGCGGGCATTATGATGGAGAAGATGAAGACGGTGCGGGACGCCAGTCAGGCCGCCTATGACACCAGCTCGGCTCTCCAAAGCAACGTTCAGGTTAGTTGGTCACCGCTTGTTCTGTTAGGATATGCTATCTGAAGACTCTCTTTCCGAAAATCTTTGCATCTGTACACCTAGTGGGTGCGTCGATTGAATTTTTGAACTAGTGGGGGCACGCTGAGTGCACCCACTGGGTGTAGTCCCCGAGACTACGGTGGACTGCTGGCAGTCGACTGTGGTCTTTGTATTTTGATTCTTTCGCTCGATCTGGTCTGGCCGCGTCGAGTGTAAACCGAACCGGTAGTTTGTCTCTTCTACTCGGTCTGGGCGAGTGGGATCAGAACCGGTGGGGGCATGCCAAGTGCACCCATTAGGTGTAGTCCCCGAGACCGCGGTCGACTGCTGGCAGTCGACTGTGGTCTGAGTTCTATGCTCTGAGTTCTTCTTTCTCTCTCTCTTTTTTTACTCCCTGCACTCGACTCCGGCGGCCGGTCGAGTGGGATCAGAACCGGTGGGGGCACGCAAAGTGCACCCACTGGGTGTAGTCCCCGAGACTATGATGGACTGCGGGTAGTCGACCGTAGTCTTAGTATTTATTGTCTTTGTCGTTTTTCGCTGTAAAATAACTTCTCCTTCCTGATTGCAGAAATCTTGTGATCTTGGAGCTCGCTTTGCTGACTTGGAGAAACAGCAGATCCAACTAAACCTTGACTTGGAATTGGCCAAGACAGAGCTACAAAAGGCCAAGGACGACGCCAATGGTAAGACGAGCTTGTCGACTGGTTTGTCTTAGGCTTGAGTACCCTTCTGCTCTTTCTGAATCAAGCACCATTTCTTTGCATAAAAACTGAGAGAAGCTCTGGCGAAGAAGGATCAGGATTTGGCTGCTGCTCAAAAGGAAGCTGACGACAGAACCGCTCTGGCTGAACAGAAATTGGCTTCAGTCGGCCAATTGGAAGAAGAGAACACCAAGATGAAATCTGCTCTGAACGAAACCAACAAGGAGTGCACGTGCTTGAAGAAGGACAATCTCAACCTGTATGAGAAGATGGAAGGCATCGCTCGCAGGAGGGACGATCTAGAGAGCTATCTGAGGAGCCTTGCCAAGAAGTTGTTCATCAAGCTTGAAGGTACACATTTTGTTCCGGCTGATGTTTTTTTGTCGACTCAGCATATGAAAATTGACTTATCCTTGGATCGTGAATGCAGAGTTTTGCCAGAACTTCGAGGAGGAGACTGGGCGGATTGAGCCAGGTTTGGACCCAATCAATTCTCCCGTGAAAGATGAAACTGTCATGAATCTGCTCTGACTGGAATCCTGCATCGACGGTGTTGTGGACTACTTGGCTCGACTGAAGGTCGCCACGTCACGGATCGACACGGCACTTTGGCCAGAGGCCACGTTCCAGAATGATCTTGAGTCCCTGATGACTCGACTTAACGAGATCCCTGATCGAGTGCAGGAGTGGAAGAAATCTTCTACCCGGTGTGGTGCTGATGTGGCTCTGTCTTTGGTTCGTGTCCACTGCAAGGAGGTGCGACAAGATAAGCTGGCAGCAATCAAGGTCGCCAACACCCAGAGGCATGACTTCCGATCTTTTATGGAGACTTTTATTGCTGCAGCCACTCGGATCACCGACGGCGTCGACCTGGACGAGTTCGTCGAGCCTGCCAGTCCTTCTCCTGCGGAATGCCGAGTGGTTTTTGTAACCGTTAAACTCTTTCGGGCTGAATGCCCGAGCACTTCGATCTATGGTTTGGAACCTTTAGGATTTATCTGAACTTGGTTTATCGTTGAATATCTTCATGAATCCTCCGTCGAGTGGAACTCGTTCTTCACTCGAGACAACTTTTGTATTTGTGGCGCAGCTCTGAAGGAGAAGGTAGCAGTCGACCTGCACCTCGTCGTCCTTGCGGGTCGGTGATGGAGCGCACGTTGTGTTTGTGGCGGAGCTCCGAAGAAGAAGGTGGCAGTCGACCTGCACCTCGCCGTCCTTGCGGAGTGGGATGGAGCGCATGTTATATTTGTGGCGAAGCTCCCAAGGAGAAGGTGGCAGTCGACCTGCACCTCGTCGTCCTTGAGGATTGAGATGGAGCGCATGTTGTATTTGTGGCGAAGCTCCCAAGGAGAAGGTGGCAGTCGACCTGCACCTCGTCGTCCTTGCGGATTGAGATGGAGCGCACGTTGTATTTGTGGTGAAGCTCCCAAGGAGAAGGTGGCAGTCGACCTGCACCTCGTCGTCCTTGCGGATTGGGATGTGTTTCATACTTAGGCGAGTACTGGACTGCAGCTAAGCCCCCGAGTGGGAGGGTCGCTCTCCACTCGGTAGGATTTTTCAAACTTAGGGGAGTACTGGACCGCAGCTAAGCCCCCGAGTGGGAGGCTGGCTCACCACTCGGTAGGATTTTCAAATACTTAGGCGAGTACTGGACTGCAGCTAAGCCCCCGAGTGGGAGGGTCGCTCTCCACTCGGTAGGATTTTTCAAACTTAGGCGAGTACTGGACCGCAGCTAAGCCCCCGAGTGGGAGGCTGGCTCACCACTCGGTAGGATTTTCAAATACTTAGGCGAGTACTGGACTGCAGCTAAGCCCCGAGTGGGAGGGTCGCTCTCCACTCGGTAGGATTTTTCAAACTTAGGCGAGTACCGGACTGTAGCTAAGCCCCCGAGTGGGAGGCTGGCTCACCACTCGATAGGATTTCCAAATACTTAGGCGAGTACTAGACTGCAGCTAAGCCCCCGAGTGGGAGGGTCGCTCTCCACTCGGTAGGATTTTTCAAACTTAGGCGAGTACCGGACTGCAGCTAAGCCCCCGAGTGGGAGGGTCGCTCACCACTTGGTAGGATTTTCAAATACTTAGGCGAGTACTGGACTGCAGCTAAGCCCCTGAGTGGGAGGGTCGCTCACCATTCGGTAGGATTTTCAAATACTTAGGCGAGTACTGGACTGCAGCTAAGCCCCCGAGTGGGACGGTCGCTCACCACTCGGTAGGATTTTCAAATACTTAGGCGAGTACTGGACTGCAGCTAATGTTGGGGAACGTAGTAATTTCAAAAAAAAATCCTACGCACACGCAAGATCATGGTGATGCATTGCAACGAGAGGGGAGAGTGTGATCTACATACCCTTGTAGACCGACAGCGGAAGCGTTAGCACAACGCGGTTGATGTAGTCGTACGTCTTCACGGCCCGACCGATCAAGCACCGAAACTACGACACCTCCGTGTTTTAGCACACGTTCAGCTCGATGACGATCCTCAGACTCCGATCCAGCAAAGCGTCGGGGAAGAGTTCCGTCAGCATGACGGCATGGTGACGATCTTGATGTTCTACCGTCGCAGGGCTTCGCCTAAGCACCGCTACAATATTATCGAGGATTATGGTGGAAGGGGGCACCGCACACGGCTAAGAAAATGATCATGTGGATCAACTTGTGTGTCTAGGGGTGCCCCCTGCCCCCGTATATAAAGGAGCAAGGGGAGGAGGCCGGCCGGCCCTATAGGCGCGCCAAGGAGGAGTCCTCCTCCTAGTAGGAGTAGGACTCCTACTAGGAGGGGGAAGGAAGTGGGGAAGGAGAAGGAAAGGGGGCGCCGCCCCCCCTCTCCTAGTCCAATTCGGACCAGGGGGGAGGAGGCGCGCGGCCCACCCTGGCTGCCCTTGTCTTTCTCCACTAAGGCCCATATGGCCGATTACTTCTCCCGGGGGGGTTCCGGTAACCCTTCGGTACTCCGATTTTCTCCGAAATCACCCGGAACACTTCCGGTGTCCGAATATAGTCGTCCAATATATCAATCTTTATGTATTGACCATTTCGAGACTCCTCGTTATGTCCGTGATCACATCTGGGACTCCGAACTGACTTCAATACATCAAAACTCATAAACTCATAATATAACTGTCATCGAAACCTTAAGCGTGCGGACCCTATGGGTTCGAGAACAATGTAGACATGACCGAGACATGTCTCCGGTCAATAACCAATAGCAGAACCTGGATGCTCATATTGGCTCCTACATATTCTACGAAGATATTTATCGGTCAGACCGCATAACAACATACGTTGTAACCTTTGTCATCGGTATGTTACTTGCCCGAGATTCGATCGTCGGTATCTCAATACCTAGTTCAATCTCGGTACCGGCAAGTCTCGTTACTCGTTTCGTAATACATCATCTCGCAACTAACTCATTACTTGCAATGCTTGCAAGGCTTATGTGATGTGCATTACCGAGAGGGCCTAGAGATACCTCTCTGACAATCGGAGTGACAAATCCTAATCTCGAAATACGCCAACCCAACATTCACCTTTGGAGACACCTGTAGAGCTCCTTTATAATCACCCAGTTACGTTGTGACGTTTGGTAGCACACAAAGTGTTACTCCCGCAAACGGGAGTTGCATAATCTCATAGTCATAAGAACATGTATAAGTCATGAAGAAAGCAATAGCAACATACTAAACGATCAGGTGCTAAGCTAATGTAATGGGTCATGTCAATCACATCATTCTCCTAATAATGTGATCCCGTTAATCAAATGACAACACATGTCTATGGTTAGGAAACATAACCATCTTTGATTAATGAGCTAGTCAAGTAGAGCCATACTAGTGACGTTTGGTTTGTCTATGTATTCACACAAGTATTATGTTTCCGAATAATACAATTCTAGCATGAATAATAAACATTTATTATGATATAAGGAAATAAAATAATAATATTATTATTGCCTCTAGGGCAGATTTCCATCAGTCTCCCACTTGCACTAGAGTCAATAATCTAGATTACACAGTAATGCACTACTAGGAAAAGGCCTACTAATGGCGCACTGGTTTTGCCTACTAATGGCGCATTACCAGTGTGCCATTAGTGCCATTAGTAGCACGCCACTAGTATATCTTACTAATGGTGCACCACAGGTGCGCCATTAGTATCTGGTATACTAATGGCGCACCAACTAGTGCGCCATTAGTATGTAACAGCATGCGGCATTAGTGTGCCTCCCGGGGGGCCATACGTAAGCATGGCTTTGTCATACTAATGGCGCATTCTCTGTTGATGCATCATTAGTATCCTTTGGCATACTAATGGCGCACCTGGTGGTGATGCGCCATTAGTATGAATATTTGGTTTTTTTTCCTTTTCTGATTTTTGCGCAGGTTACAAAATATATTATTAGACAGAATATAAAATATATTATTGGACAGAATATAGACAGCAGCACACGGCAATATCAGATTCATCGAATACAATAGAAGATTAGTCTCCGAATACAATTCATCATATTAGTCTCCGAATTCAAAAGACCGAACAAAGATAAAACATTTCAAGTCTCAAGACCGCGAGTATCGAGTTTGTCGGAAGTAATACTAATCCTAACAAGTCCTACTAATCATCATCATACAACTTCTACTCGTTATTCATAACAAGTCATACGATCATCATCTTGATAGTCTTCGAACCAACCCTACTTAATTGTTCTTAGCACATGATCATCAGTATTAGGCAGGACCTAAATACCCTATTTAAGCTAAAATAGCATAAAACAATATAGACCCTGACTCTCCATTATGGAGAATGGAGAACATCCTGTCTCCAATTCTTGCGCTTCGCTTCCTTTTGCTTCCAAGAAGCTCCTTACGACTATCCATACATTTTTTCCATCCTTTGATTTTCATGTCTCCACTTCTTTTAGAAATCTCGTATGGACAGTTGAGATTCGTAGGACGACCTGGCTGTATGTTCAAAACATTAACACTACCTTTCAGATACATCATATGAGGCACACAATTCTCTGGGATTATCTGTTGAAAAACATACTAATAACTTCATAGTTAGCAATGATGTACTAGTTTTAGAAGTATGCAAAAGATGCACGGATGTCGTAATAGTAAAAATCTTACCCGGGTATCTCCATGGTAGTTACCGTAGTTGAACACATGCACTAGTGGCAGGTATTTACCATAATGTTGAGGAGTTTGATTGTAGATATTGTAATTCTCAATGTCAGTACAAAATCCGACCAAATGATTTTTCTCCTTGTAAGTTGTTAATTCGGAGCCATCGGTGTAGTGGGTTTTGTCTACCATCTCCCGCACATTCTTTGAACAATAAAAATAAGCTGTCAATGGAAATAAGCTGTCAACTATTTTGAAATAAACAATATAAATTAGCTAATAACTATGTTTGAGAAACTCACATAGCGGTAGAACTTGAGGCGTATCAACAAGGACCCAAATGTCCATATTGTCTTGGTTGATGTCAGGATTACCAAGATCCATGGTGATAAGCATACCCTCATCAAAACCATACATCTTGCAAAATGCTTCCCAATTTTTGCAACCAAAATGGGTTACGCTCTCAGAATTATATCGATTTACTTCAAAGTCCACATCATGATGAGTCCTTAGGTGAATTTTCTTTGTTTCAGAAATTTCATGGTATTCGAAATCCATCCTCTCCAAGACATAGCGTCTTGCATGGCATGGGATAAGCTATACTCGAATTGTAAAAGATGAAAATTACACGTTGAAATAGTTGAAGTCATGCTTAATTATGAAAATAACACTTGTTGTCGTTCTGTACCGTTTCAACTTCGAAGATCTCCTCGAGCTTAATGCTGAAGCGCCGATCATCGTCCAGGTGAGGCAGGTCGCACAGACCTCGATCGTCGTGGCACCAGTCGCACTCCGCCGGGAGACTTTCGTCGTCCGATGATGATGACGACATATCCTAGGACAGCTCCCAGAATTGCTTGCCGCCCAAACCACCGGCCTCATCGTTGTGGGCCATGTTTCGCTCTAAATAGGAAAAAAGTTTGGTCAAAAAGTTGGTTATTGTCAAGGAACAAGATCATGGTCTCATCATTTAGGGTTTATCGACACCGAGGCACCCTAAAAGCCTAAGCTTTCATCATTTAGTGTTTGTCGACGCCGAGGCACCCTAAAAGCCTAAGCGTACATTATTTAGGTTCTCATCGACACCGAGGCATCCGGGGCAGCCAAGTTAAGTTTTCATCATTTAGGGTTTATCGATGCCGAGGCACCCTAGGTTGGGCCTAATCACTTGGCACTAATCACTTGGCTCTATTGCCACCTAGGTCGACGCCGAGGCATCCTAAAAGCCTAAGCTTTCATCATTTAGGTTTTTATCGACACCAAGGCACCCTAAAAGCCAAGGTTTAATCATTTAGGGTTTGTCGACGCTAAGGCACCCTAAAAGCCTAAGATTTCATCATTTAGGGCCGGGGTATATTAGTACTTAATCAAGTAGCAGATGGTCTAACTAAGGGTTTTGGAGTCAAGGAACATAATTTAGCTTGTAACAGAAGATGGGAATGATATCTATCTATCACCAATCTTGACTGGGAGTGTTGGGCTGAGCATAACAGGGTGATAATGAAGCATTAGTAGATTGCATCTTACATGTCCAGCTCTACTTTCTCGTGGATTTTTGTCCCACTGATTGGATATATGTTGCATGTACACAGAATATCTCAGATAGAGGAATACAGCTAGTATCCAATAATTGCCAAGGAACAATTTTGGAAATCTACAGATTAAGTACTAAGATACCCCGGCCCATGCATTAGTCGCAAGTACCCCATATGCCCTATTTTTAGCAAAGTCATGCTAAAATTCACGGAAAATTTCAGCATGACCTTTGCTGAAAATAGGACATATGGAGTACCCGAATTTGCCGGAACGGAAGTTAATCGACATTCTGGCAAACTCAAGGGCCTCTCGGGGTACCTGCAAAATCATTGAGCAGGAAGCCCCCAACAGCACCCGAAGTATATGTAACAAAAAACAGGTGACAAAACTTGCACACCCCTATCCGCTTAACGAGGCATGGAAACAGTGCCAGGACAGCAACCAAACACTGTCCTGGCACAGTTTAGGGAGGCTCCAAGCCAGACACGATTCAGTGTGGACACTATCCAAACAGACCCTAAATGACTGGGGATACTTGTAGAAACTTAGTTTAGCTCCTTCCACACATAGATAAGCAGTTAGGAAAAAGACACAATTTCCTATAAGAACTTGAAAAAGAAACTACGCCATATGTACTTCAAGACTTCAAGTATATAGCCATAAAAAATAGTTCATGCATGTATGAGCCGTGGATCGTGCTGTTTGCGAAAAGAGTAAACCCATAGGGGGCAACTTACCTGTTGTTTCAGGCTATCTCTCTCTTGTGCTATCTCTCTCTTGTGCTATCTCTCTCTTGTGCTATCTCTCTCTTGCAAAAAAGTGCAGTTCCTTTAAAGTTTCAAATTTGCACTTGCATTGCATTTAAACATGCCCATTGGTTGTGGGTGAACCATTCAGAACAATCATCCATGGCAATGTCACATTTCAGCACCAAAGTGGCTTGCACTTCTTTTTAGTTGAACTTTTTTTAATAGACAAACAACCAAATGCTCAGAACTACTACTACTACCACTAGATCATTTTCCTCTAGAACAGAACCAAACATTTTTTAATATAAAAATACGCAGTTCAAAGATTTTGGCACAAGAAGCCGAGTTCATGTCATACCAACAGTGCTTGAAGATCGAAGTTGTAGTTGTGAGCACTTGCAGATTCTTCAGCAGTTAAGCCACGGTAAAATGAATCCTACAAAACTAAAGGCCATACTAAAAATCAAGCATGATTCTACTGCAGGATCCCTAGAAGGCTCGTAACGCAAAGCATTTCCAATCGCAGAAGAGGAGTACTGGGGGAAGGATGCACGTACACTTGAGGGAGGCGGTGTACTGGGGGAAGCAGGAGGAGTCGGCGATCCGGGCCGCGCTGGGGTAGGGCCGGAGTTGAGGTGGAGCGGAGACCGGAGTTGAGGTGGAGCTCGAGCGAATCCTCCAAGACGGCGTAGCAGAGCTTGGCGCAGCTCCTAGGCACGACGACGGAGCACGGGGTGGTCGGTGGCCGCGGTGACGCGCGGTGGCCGCGCTAGGGGAGGCGGGGGCCGTGGAGGGTTCGGCCGGCTGGGCGCGCCGCGGCGGAGGGCCGGCAACGGCGGCAGGGGCAGCGCAAGACCACAGTGGCGGCGGCGTCGCCGATGGCGTGCAGGTGCGGCGGACGGAGGGGGCGGAGCAAGGGGCGGCGGCGTAGGGTTGGGGTCGAGTGCGGGATCTGGCGAGGGAGGGAGGGAGGCCATAGTGCGAGGGGAATAGGTGGAGTGGGGGAGGGTTAGCAATGGCGCACCTCCCCCTAGTGCGCCATAAGTACGACGATTCTAATGGCGCACCTCCCCCTGGTGCGCCATTAGAATTTTGTTTCAATTACTAGCCCGACTGGTCAGGTTATATTCAACCTAACCCTATCTCCATCAGAACACGCCCACTAGCCCGACTGGTCAGCACGCAGCACACACACTAGGAGGTCCTGGGTTAGATTCCCAGGCTCCCCAATTTTTGTTTTTGTGTATTTAAAATGCTGTTTGATATTTATTTGTGTTTAAATATGCTCAAACTTGTTTAAATCATGACATTAATATTTTTTATAAAAACAGTAATAATTTTTTAAAAAATATCATCAAATTTGTTATTTGAAAATATTTATGAATATGAAAAAATATCATCAAAATTATTATTTGAAAATATCATCAAAATTTTTATTTGAAAATATAATCAAATTTGTTTTTTTTGCAATTTTAGTTGCATTCATTTGTGACGATGGAGCGGGCCGGGGAGGGTGCTGGGGAGAGGGTGCGGTGGGTCGTCGGCGACGGTGGAGTGGGGGAGGGTGCGGGCCGGGGGTTGGCGGCGGCGGCCAGTGGAGCAGGGGAGGGTAATAGTTTAAACTAGTAAAAAATATAAGTATATATACTAATGGTGCACCGTGTAATAGTTTAAACTGTGAAACGGTGCGCCATTAGTAGTTTTGCAAAAAAAAGAATAAGAAAAAAATTACAGTAATGGCGCACTCACTGCCTGGTGCGCCATTACTAGTTAGAACTAGTAATGGCGCATTGTCGACCTGATGCACCATTAGTATGTATGGAAAAATGGAAAAAAAATTAATACTAGTGGCGCACCCTGTTTCTGGTGCGCCATTAGTGTCTTCCACACTAATGGCGCATCACCAACAGGTGCGCCATTAGTATATAGTAGTGGCGCACTACTTTCCTGGTGCGCCATTAGTATAAATCCTATCTATAGCCCTTTTCCTAGTAGTGATGATTCTAACACCCATGGAGCTTTGGTGCTCATCATGTTTTGCTCGTGGAAGAGGCTTAGTCAACGAGTCTGCAACATTCAGATCCGTATGTATCTTGCAAATCTCTATGTCTCCCACCTGGACTAGATCCCGGATGGAATTGAAGCGTCTCTTGATGTGCTTGGTTCTCTTGTGAAATCTGGATTCCTTTGCCAGGGCAATTGCACCAGTATTGTCACAAAAGATTTTCATTGGACCCAATGCACTAGGTATGACACCTAGATCGGATATGAACTCCTTCATCCAGACTCCTTCGTTTGCTGCTTCCGAAGCAGCTATGTACTCCGCTTCACATGTAGATCCCGCCAGAACGCTTTGTTTAGAACTGCACCAGCTGACAGCTCCACCGTTTAATGTAAACACGTATCCAGTTTGCGATTTAGAATCGTTCGGATCAGTGTCAAAGCTTGCATCAACGTAACCATTTACTATGAGCTCTTTGTCACCTCCATATATGAGAAACATATCCTTAGTCCTTTTCAGATATTTCAGGATGTTCTTGACCGCTGTCCAGTGATCCACTCCTGGATTACTTTGGTACCTCCCTGCTAGACTTATAGCAAGACACACATCAGGTCTGGTACATAGCATTGCATACATGATAGAGCCTATGGCTGAAGCATAGGGAACATCTTTCATTTTTTCTCTATCTTCTGCATTGGTCGGGCATTGAGTCTTACCCAATTTCACACCTTGTAACACAGGCAAGAATCCTTTCTTTGCTTGATCCATTTTGAACTTCTTCAAAATTTTGTCAAGGTATGTGCTTTGTGAAAGTCCAATTAAGCGTCTTGATCTATCTCTATAGATCTTAATGCCCAATATGTAAGCAACTTCACCAAGGTCTTTCATTGAAAAACTCTTATTCAAGTATCCCTTTATGCTATTCAAAAATTCTATATCATTTCCGATTAGTAATATGTCATCTACATATAATATCAGAAATGCTATAGAGCTCCCACTCACTTTCTTGTAAATACAGGCTTCTCCAAAAGTCTGTACAAAACTTAATGCTTTGATCACACTATCAAAGCGTTTATTCCAACTCCGAGAAGCTTGCACCAGTCCATAAATGGATCGCTAGAGCTTGCATACTTTGTTAGCTCCCTTTGGATCGACAAAACCTTCTGGTTGCATCATATACAACTCTTCTTCCAGAAATCCATTCAGGAATGCAGGACATCCATCTGCCAAATTTCATAATTATAAAATGTGGCAATTGCTAACATGATTCGGACAGACTTAAGCATCGCTACGGGTGAGAAGGTCTCATCGTAGTCAATCCCTTGAACTTGTCGAAAACCTTTTGCGACAAGTCGAGCTTTGTAGACAGTAATATTACCGTCAGCGTCAGTCTTCTTCTTGAAGATCCATTTATTCTCAATTGCTTGCCGATCATTGGGCAAGTCAACCAAAGTCCATACTTTGTTCTCATACATGGATCCCATCTCAGATTTCATGGCTTCAAGCCATTTTGCGGAATCTGGGCTCACCATCGCTTCTTCATAGTTCGTAGGTTCATCATGATCTAGTAGCATGACTTCCAGAACAGGATTACTGTACCACTCTGGTGCGGATCTTACTCTGGTTGATCTATGAGGTTCAGTAGTATCTTGTTCTGAAGTTTCATGATCATCATCATTAGCTTCCTCACTAATTGGTGTAGGTGTCACAAAAAATGGTTTCTGTGATGTACTACTTTCCAATAAGGGAGCAGGTACAGTTACCTCGTCAAGTTCTACTTTCCTCCCACTCACTTCTTTCGAGAGAAACTCCTTCTCTAGAAAGTTTCCGAATTTAGCAACAAAAGTCTTGCCTTCGGATCTGTGATAGAAGGTGTATCCAATAGTTTCCTTTGGATATCCTATGAAGACACATTTCTCCGATTTGGGTTCGAGCTTATCAGGTTGAAGCTTTTTCACATAAGCATCACAACCCCAAACTTTCAGAAACGACAACTTTGGTTTCTTGCTAAACCACAGTTCATAAGGCGTCGTCTCAACGGAATTTGATGGTGCCCTATTTAACGTGAATGCGGCTGTCTCTAGAGCATATCCCCAAAACGATAGCAGTAAATCAGTAAGAGACATCATAGATCGCACCATATCTAGTAAAGTATGATTACGACGTTCGGACATACCATTATGCTGTGGTGTTCCAGGTGGCGTGAGTTGCGAAACTACTCCGCATTGTTTCAAATGTACACCAAACTCGTAACTCAAATATTCTCCTCCTCGATCAGATCGTAGGAATTTTATTTTCTTGTTACGATGATTTTCAACTTCACTCTGAAATTCTTTGAACTTTTCAAATGTTTCAGACTTATGTTTCATTAAGTAGATATACCCATATCTGCTTAAGTCATCTGTGAAGGTGAGAAAATAACGATATCCGCCACGAGCCTCAACATTCATCGGACCACATACATCTGTATGTATGATTTCCAACAAATCTGTTGCTCTCTCCATAGTACCGGAGAACGGTGTTTTTGTCATCTTACCCATAAGGCACGGTTTGCAAGTACCAATTGATTCATAATCAAGTGGTTCCAAAAGCCCATCAGTATGGAGTTTCTTCATGCGTTTTACACCGATATGATCCAAATGGCAGTGCCACAAATAAGTTGCACTATCATTATCAACTCTGCATCTTTTGGCTTCAACATTATGAATATGTGTGTCACTACTATTGAGATTTAATAAGAATAGACCACTCTTTAAGGGTGCATGACCATAAAAGATATTACTCATATAAATAGAACAACCATTATTCTCTGATTTAAATGAATAACCGTCTCGCATCAAACAAG
This sequence comes from Triticum urartu, assembly GCF_056163025.1. NCBI lineage: Eukaryota > Viridiplantae > Streptophyta > Magnoliopsida > Poales > Poaceae > Triticum > Triticum urartu. The sequence goes on from NC_141875.1 coordinate 732,131,928, forward strand.
ATCCAGATATAATTTTCATGCTTAACGCTGGCACCAAATAACAATTATTTAGGTCTAATACTAATCCCGAAGGTAGCGTGCCGATCGCGATTACATCGACTTTGGAACCATTTCCCACGCGCATCGTCACCTCATCCTTAGCCAATCTTCACTTAATCCGTAGTCCCTGTTTCGAGCTGCAAATGTTAGCAACATAACCAGTATCAAATACCCAGGTGCTACTGCAAGTATTAGTAAGGTACACATCAATAACATGTATATCACATATACCTTTGTTCACCTTGCCATCCTTCTTATCCGCCAAATACTTGGGGCAGTACCGCTTCCAGTGACCAGTCTGCTTGCAGTAGAAGCACTCAGTTTCAGGCTTAGGTCCAGGTTTGGGTTTCTTCTCTTGAGTAGCAACTTGCTTGCTGTTCTTTTTGAAGTTCCCCTTCTTCTTTCCTTTGCCCTTTTTCTTGAAACTAGTGGTCTTGTTGACCATCAACACTTGATGCTCCTTCTTGATTTCTACCTCCGCAGCTTTCAGCATTGCGAAGAGCTCGGGAATAGTCGTATTCATCCCTTGCATATTATAGTTCATCACGAAGCTCTTGTAGCTTGGTGGCAGTGATTGGAGAATTCTGTCAATGACGCAATCATCTGGAAGATTAACTACCAATTGAATCAAGTGATTATTATACCCAGACATTTTGAGTATATGCTCACTGACAGAACTGTTCTCCTCCATCTTGCAGCTATAGAACTTATTGGAGACTTCATATCTCTCAATCCAGGCATTTGCTTGAAATATTAACTTCAACTCCTGGAACATCTCATATGCTCCATGACGTTCAAAACGTCGTTGAAGTCCTGATTCTAAGCCGTAAAGCATGGCACACTGAACTATCGAGTAGTCATCAGCTTTGCTCTGCCAGACGTTCATAACATCTGGTGTTGCTCCAGCAGCAGGCCTGGCACCCAACGGTGCTTCCAGGACGTAATTCTTCTGTGCAGCAATGAGGATAATCCTCAAGTTACGGACCCAGTCCGTGTAATTGCTACCATCATCTTTCAACTTTGCTTTCTCAAGGAACGCATTAAAATTCAACGGAACAACAGCATGGGCCATCTATCTACAATCAAACATAAACAAGCAAGATACTATCAGGTACTAACTTCATGATAAATTTAGGTTCAATTAATCATATTACTAAAGAACTCCCACTTAGATAGACATCCCTCTAATCCTCTAAGTGATTACGTGATCCAAATCAACTAAACCATGTCCGATCATCACGTGAGATGGAGTAGTTTCATTGGTGAACATCACTATGTTGATCATATCTACTATATGATTCACGCTCGACCTTTCGGTCTCCGTGTTCCGAGGCCATATCTGTATATGCTTGGCTCGTCAAGTATAAGCTGAGTATTCCACGTGTGCAACTGTTTTGCACCCGTTGTATTTGAACGTAGAGCCTATCACACCCGATCATCACGTTGTGTCTCAGCACGAAGAACTTTCGCAACGGTGCATACTCAGGGAGAACACTTCTTGATAATTAGTGAGAGATCATCTTAAAATGCTACAGTCAATCAAAGAAAGATAAGATGCATAAAAGATAAACATCACATGCAATCAATATAAGTGATATGATATGGCCATCATCATCTTGTGCTTGTGATCTTCATCTTCGAAGCACCATCGTGATCACCATCGTCACCGGCGCGACACCTTGATCACCATCGTAGTATCGTTGTCGTCTCGCCAATCTTATGCTTCCACGACTATCACTACCGCTTAGTGATAAAGTAAAGCATTACAGTGCAATTGCATTGCATACAATAAAGGGACAACCATATGGCTCCTGCCAGTTGCCGATAACTTGGTTACAAAACATGATCATCTCATACAATAAAATTTAGCATCATGTCTTGACCATATCACATCACAACATGCCCTGCAAAAACAAGTTAGACGTCCTCTACTTTGTTGTTACAAGTTTTACGTGGTCGCTACGGGCTTAAGCAAGAACCAATCTTACCTACGCATCAAAACCACAACGATAGTTTGTCAATTTGGTGCTCTTTTAACCTTTGCAAGGACCGGGCGTAGCCACACTCGGTTCAACTAAAGTTGGAGAAACTGACACCCGCTAGCCACCTTTGCGCAAAGCACATCGGGAGAACCGGTCTCGCGTAAGCGTACGCGTAATGTCAGTCCGGGCCGCTTCGTCCAACAATACCGCCGAACCAAAGTATGACATGCTGGTAAGCAGTATGACTTATATCGCCCACAACTCACTTGTGTTCTACTCGTGCATATAATATCAACACATAAAACCTAGGCTCTGATACCACCGTTGGGGAACGTAGTAATTTCAAAAAAAATCCTACGCACATGCAAGATCATGGTGATGCATAGCAACGAGAGGGGAGAGTGTGATCTATGTACCCTTGTAGAACGAGAGCGGAAAGTTAGCACAACGCGGTTGATGTAGTCGTACGTCTTCACGGCCCGACCGATCAAGCGCCGAAACTACGGCACCTCCGAGTTTTAGCACACGTTCAGCTCGATGACGATCCCCGGACTCCGATCCAGCAAAGTGTCGGGGAAGAGTTCCGTCAGCACGACGGCGTGGTGACGATCTTGATGTTCTACCATCGCAGGGCTTCGCCTAAGCACCGCTACAATATTATCGAGGATTATGGTGGAAGGGGGCACCGCACGCGGCTAAGAAAACGATCACGTGGATCAACTTGTGTGTCTAGGGGTGCCCCCTGCCCCCGTATATAAAGGAGCAAGGGGAGGAGGCCAGCCGGCCCTATAGGCGCGCCAAGGAGGAGTCCTCCTCCTAGTAGGAGTCCTAGGAGTTGGACTCCTACTAGGAGGGGGAAGGAAGTGGGGAAGGAGAAGGAAAGGGGGGCGCCGCCCTCCCTCTCCTAGTCCAATTCGGACCAGGGGGGAGGAGGCGTGCGGCCCACCCTGGCTGCCCTTCTCTTTCTCCACTAAGGCCCATATGGCCCATCACTTCTCCCGGGGGGGGGGGGGGTTCCGGTAACCCTCCGGTACTCCGGTTTTCTCCGAAATCACCCGGAACACTTCCGGTATCCGAATATAGTCGTCCAATATATCAATCTTTATGTCTTGACCATTTTGAGACTCCTCATTATGTCCGTGATCACATCCGGGACTCCGAACTGACTTCGGTACATCAAAACTCATAAACTCATAATATAACTGTCATCGAAACCTTAAGCGTGCGGACCCTTCGGGTTCGAGAACAATGTAGACATGACCGAGACATGTCTCCGGTCAATAACCAATAGCGGAACCTGGATGCTCATATTGGCTCCTACATATTCTACGAAGATCTTTATCGGTCAGACCGCATAACAACATACGTTGTTCCCTTTGTCATCAGTATGTTACTTGCCCGAGATTCGATCGTCGGTATCTCAATACCTAGTTCAATCTCGTTACCGGCAAGTCTCTTTACTCATTTCGTAACACATCATCTCGCAACTAACTCATTAGTTGCAATGCTTGCAAGGCTTATGTGATGTGCATTACCAAGAGGGCCCAGAGATACCTCTCCGACAATCGGAGTGACAAATCCTAATCTCTAAATATGCCAACCCAACATTTACCTTTGGAGACACCTGTAGAGCTCCTTTATAATCACCCAGTTACGTTGTGATGTTTGGTAGCACACAAAGTGTTCCTCTGGCAAACGGGAGTTGCATAATCTCATAGTCATAGGAACATGTATAAGTCATGAAGAAAGCAATAACAACATACTAAACGATCAGGTGCTAAGCTAATGTAATGGATCAGGTCAATCACATCATTCTCCTGATAATGTGATCCCGTTAATCAAATGACAACACATGTCTATGGTTAGGAAACATAACCATCTTTGATTAATGAGCTAGTCAAGTAGAGGCATACTAGTGACGTTTGGTTTGTCTATGTATTCACACAAGTATTATGTTTCCGGATAATACAATTCTAGCATGAATAATAAACATTTATCATGATATAAGGAAATAAAATAATAACATTATTATTGCCTCTAGGGCATATTTCCTTCAGCTAAGCCCCCGAGTGGGAGGCTGGCTCACCACTCGGTAGGATTTTCAAATACTTAGGTGAGTACTGGACTGCAGCTAAGCCCCCGAGTGGGAGGGTCGCTCACCACTCGGTAGGATTTTCAAATACTTAGGCGAACCGGGTTCACAGCTAAGCCCCCGAGTGGGAGGCTAGCTCACCACTCGGTAGGATTTTCAAACACTTAGGCGAAATGGGTTCGCAGCTAAGCCCCCGAGTGGGAGGCTGGCTCAACACCGGTAGGAAATTATTTTTACAAACTTAGGCGAAACGGATTCGCAGCTAAGCCACCCGCTAGGGGATTTCTCACACAAACAAAAACAATAACAATCACTGGGAAAATTATAACGCTCTTGTCTTTGATAAATAAACTACAGAAGTTTTTCTTATTACATCTCATCTGAGTGAGAATTCAAGTATAAAAGGGGCGGAGCAGCTCTGCATTCCAGGCTCGTGCCTCATCAATCTGGCGATCGACATTATAAAGGTGGTACGCTCCATTGTGGAGGACTCTGGTGACTATGAAGGGACCTTCCCAAGTAGGAGCGAGTTTGTGCGGTTTCTGTTGATCCACTCGGAGGACCAAGTCTCCTTCTTGGAAGGCTCGACTCTTCACATTTCTGGCATGGAATCAACGCAAGTCTTGCTAATAGATGGTCGATCGGATCATGGCCATTTCTCTTTCTTCTTCCAGGAGGTCGACTGCGTCCTGCCGGGCTTGTTCTGCTTCATCTTCAGAGTAGAGCTCGACTCAGGGTGCGTTGTGAAGCAGGTCACTCGGCAAAACTGCTTCGGCTTCGTAGACCAGAAAGAATGGGGTTCTTCCGGTCGATCGGTTCGGGGTTGTCCTCAATCACCAAAGAACTGATGGAAGCTCGTCGACCCATGCACCTGCTGCGTGCTTGAGATCGCGCATTAGTCGGGGTTTCAGTCCTTTGAGAATTAAGCCATTTGCTCTTTCCGCTTGTCCATTCGACTGGGGGTGAGCGACCGAAGCATAGTCGACTCGTGTGCCCTGAGAGGCGCAAAAGGCTCTGAATTTGTCGGAATCGAAGTTTGACCCATTGTCAGTGATGATGATGTGGGGAACTCCATATCTGAATATCAACTCTCTGATGAAACTGATAGCAGTGCAAGCATCAAGATTCTTGATAGGCTTAGCTTCAATCCATTTGGTGAACTTGTCGACTGCTACTAGCACATGAGTGAAGCCGCTCCTGCCCGTTCTCAGTGGTCTAACCATGTCCAGTCCCCAAACAGCCAAGGGCCAGACGAGTGGAATGGTTTTCAGGGCTGACGCGGGCTTGTGCGACATATTGGAGTAAAATTGACATCCTTCACATTTGTCGACTATCTCTTTCGCCATTTCATCCGCTCTTGGCCAGTAGAATCCCGCTCGGTACGCTTTAGCTACAATGGTCCGAGAGGACGCATGATGACCACAGGTCCCCGAGTGGATATCATCAAGGATTATCTGACCTTCTTCTGGTGTTATACACTTCTGACTGACTCCAGTCGCGCTTTCTCTATACAACTGTCCCTTTATGACTGTAAAGGCCTTGGATCGACGGACGATCTGTCGAGCCTCTCCTTCGTCCTCTGGGAGTTCTTTCCTTAGGATGTACGCGATGTACGGTATTGTCCAGTCGGGAGTGATGACCAAAACTTCCATGATCAGGTCGACCACAGCTGGAACTTCAGCTTTAGTCGGATCCGTGGCACTTTTTGGCTGCGAGGCTTCTTAAGTGAAGGGATCCTCCTGAACTGATGGTGTGTGGATGTGTTCCAAAAACACATTGCTGGGAATGGCTTCTCTTTTGGAACCTATTTTCGCCAAATCATCCGCTGCTTGATTTTTCAGTTGGGGTATGTGATGAAGTTCTAACCCCTCGAATTTCTTCTCCAGCTTTCTCACTGCATTGCAATAACCAGTCATGGCTGGACTTCTGACGTCCCACTCCTTCATCACCTGATTAACCACCAAATCTGAGTCGCCATAGACCATGAGGCGACGGACGCCGAGTGAAATGGCCATGCGCAACCCATATAAAAGTGCTTCATATTCTGCCTCATTATTGGAGGAATCAAAGTGGATTTGAAGAACATATCTGAGCTTATCTCCTCGGGCGGAGACCAATACTACCCCGACACCGGAACCATTCAACATTTTGGAACCGTCAAAGAACATGGTCCAATGCTCTGAGTGAACCTGAGTCGGCAGTTGCTGTTCAATCCACTCAGCAACGAAATCTTCTATTGCCTGGGACTTGATAGCTTTCTTTGCCTCAAACTTGATATCTAGAGGAAGGAGTTCAATCATCCATTTTGCCACTCGACCAGTTGCATCTCTGTTATGCAGGATCTCTGACAATGGAGCGTCGCTGACGACTGTAATGGAATGATCAGAGAAGTAGTGAGCAACCTTCTTTATGTTCATATAAATCCCATATACAAGCTTCTGATAATGAGGATATCTTTGCTTCGACGGGGTCAAAACTTCAGAAATATAATATACTGGGTGCTGAACTTTGAAGGCTTTTCCTTCTTCTTCCCGCTCGACCATAAGTACCGTACTGACGACTTGTCCCGTGGCTACGATGTAAAGCAACAAAGGCTCTTTGCTGATTGGGGCAGCAAGCACCGGCTGGGTGGAGAGCAGAGCTTTGAGCTCTGCAAACGCTGCATCAGCTTCAAGAGTCCACTCGAACTTGTCTGACTTCTTCATCAATCGGTAAAGAGGCAATGCCTTTTCACCAAGACGAGAGATGAATCGACTGAAAGCGGCCAGGCAACCAGTAAGCTTCTGGACGTCGTGCACTCGCACAGGACTTTTCATTCGGAGTATAGTACTGACTTTTTCTGGATTGGCGTCGATTCCCCGTTCGGAAACGAGAAAACTGAGTAACTTTTCGCCAGGAACTCTGAATGTGCACTTTGATGGATTAAGCTTTGATATCATACCTCCTGAGGTTGGCGAAGGTTTCAGCAAGGTCAGTCAGCAGGTCAGAACCTTTCCGTGACTTGACCACAATATCATCCATGTATGCTTCCACATTCCGACTGATTTGAGTGAGCAAACACTTCTGAATCATCCTCATGAATGTGTGAAAGCACAAGTGCTCCCTAGGTGGTTTTGATAATTGATGACAACATATCTGTTGTTGGACTAACACTTCTATCTAGCATGTTTCAGATAAGTTCAACAATGGAGTGGCATGGATGTGAAAGTGGAACCCTCAAAATGCTAAGGACAAAGGATTGGCTCAAGCTCAAAAGCTGAAGACTCTTCATTTTATATTTTAGTGATCCAAGATCACATTGAGTCCATAGGAAAAGCCAGTACTATCAAGGAGGGATGAGGTGTTGCTTAATGAGCCTCTTTCTTCATGTGCTTAGTGATATGCTCCAAAACCCTCAACTACTTTCCCATATCCACATATGACCTAAACCCTAAGCCAAACTCGGTCCTACCGATTTTTCCTATCCGGCGCCACCGAGTTTCACTTGTCATTAGCCACTGCCAAACCCTAGCAATTCGTTTCTACCGATAAGGATCTTGGTCTCACCGAGATGGGATTGCAAACTCTCTGTTACCTATTGCAATATTCTCGGTCCCACCGAGATATGCAATCGGTCCCACCGAGATTGCAATGTAAACTCAGTGTTTCCCCTTTGTAACTTTTCGGTCTCACCGAGTTCCACTCGGTACCACCAAAAGAGCAAATCGGTCCCACCGAGTTTGCCTGACCAACTCTCTGGTTAGCTAATTACCAAATTCGGTCTCACCGAGTTTGTGTAATCGGTCTCACCGAGATTACGTTATGCCCAAACCCTAACCAAATCGGTCCTACCGAGTTGCACGTCAGTCCCACCGAGATTCCTAACGGTCACTAGGTTTACTATTTCGGTCAGACCGAGTTTTATGATTCGGTCCCACCGAGATTGGAAAACTGTGTAACGGTTGGATTTTGTGTGGAGGCTATATATACCCCTCCACCTCTTTCTCATTGAATGAGAGAGCCATCAGAACACACACATCATTCCAACTCATTTGTTCTGAGAGAGAACCACCTACTCATGTGTTGAGACCAAGACATTCCATTCCTACCATATGAATCTTGATCTCTAGCCTTCCCAAGTTGCTTTCCACTCAAATCTTCTTTCCACCAAATCCAAATCCCATGAGAGAGAGTTGAGTGTTGGGGAGACTATCATTTGAAGCACAAGAGCAAGGAGTTCATTACCTACACACCATTTGTTACTTCTTGGAGAGTGGTGTCTCCTAGATTGGCTAGGTGTCACTTGGGAGCCTCCGACAAGATTGTGGAGTTGAACCAAGGAGTTTGTAAGGGCAAGGAGATCGCCTACTTCATGAAGATCTACCGCTAGTGAGGCAAGTCCTTCGTGGGCGATGGCCATGGTGGGATAGACAAGGTTGCTTCTTCGTGGACCCTTTGTGGGTGGTTGCTTCTTCGTGGACCCTTCGTGGGTGGAGCCCTTCGTGGACTCGCGCAACCGTTGCCCTTGGGTGGAGCCCTGTGTGGACTCGCGCAACCGTTACCCTTCGTGGGTTGAAGTCTCCATGAACGTGGATGTAGGATAGCACCACCTATCCGAACCACGTGAAAAACATCCGTGTCTCCAATTGCGTTTGATCTCTCCAAACCCTTCCCTTTACATTCTTGCAAGTCGCATGCTTTACATTCCGCTGCTAATATACTCTTTGCATGCTTGCTTGATATGTATTGTGTGTGTTGAAATTGTGCCTAAACCCCACTTAAACCGAAGAAGATTAAAAATTGCAACTTTAGCACTAAGTGTCTAATCACCCCCCCTTTAGACACATCTACTTCTAGATCCTACAAGTGGTATCAGAGCTTTGGTCTCCATTTCCTTGGTTTAATCACCATTGGAGGAAGATGGATGTGTCTACTCTAGGGAGTCTTAGACATAGAGTGCCTATTCTTGATGGAAAGTATTTTCATGAGTGGAAAAATGAGATGCTTGTAATCTTCAATCAATATCATTTGAACAAGTATATTGCTAGCCCTTGTGCACCCCATATTAATCCCTTGCATCCTACCCTAGATGAAGATATTGACATGATTCGCAATCTTAGAACTACTGAGCTCATCATTAGAGGATTGCCCAAAAATCTGATTGCTAGTTTGCCTACTCAAGATTGTGCCTATACTATATGGAAATTTCTTGAGGAACGGTTTCCCAATCACTCCTTGAAAACTTTGGATGAAATTATCCATAAATCTATTGCCTTGAGTAAGATGAACTCTAGTGATCCTAGTTTAGATAAATGTCTTCTTGAACTTGCCAATCTTAAGCATGCTAAAGGAGATGTTGGAATAATTAATGATATCATACTCAAAGCTATAAGAATTCATAAAAGTAACCACTTTGATCATTTATCTAATGAATTACCCTCTCTAGGAAATGATGAGTCACAAGATCATGATGAACATGAATATTATGATGATGATGATAGTAACTCCGATCTTGATGATACAATGAGACATTTTGGTCTTATGGCAAATCTTCGGGGATATGAATCAGGAGGAAAGGAATGGGTTCTTGATAGTGGATGCACTGATCATATGACCGGAGATGAAGAGATGTTCCGTGAACTTGCTGAAAACAACGGCCCTCGAAAGTATGTCACCTTTGGTGATAATTCAAAGGGTAAAGTGGTTGGCCTTGGTAAGGTGGCCATCTCACATGATAGTTCCATTCAAAATGTCATGCTCGTTGAATCTCTTGGCTACAACTTACTTTCAGTAACTAGACTTGCTGATTTCGGTTTGAATGTCCTATTTACTGAGGTAGATTGCCAAGTATTTCGTCGAGACAATCATAAAATGGTCTTTACGGGTATGCGTAGAGGTGATCCTTACATTGTCGATTTCTCTAGAAAGGCACAACCTAAAACTTGCTTTGTTGCTAAATCCTCAAAAGGCTGGTTGTGGCATAGACGACTAGGTCACGTTGGCATGAGAAACCTTGACAAGCTTATTAAAGGAAATCATATCCTTGGAGTTAACGATGTAATATTTGATAAGGATAGACTTTGAAGTGCTTGTCAAGCAGGTAAACAGGTTGGAGGAAGACATCCCGTGAAGAACATCATGACCACAAGGAGGCCACTCGAGCTGCTTCACATGGATCTTTTTGGTCCCAATGCCTACAAGAGTCTCAGTGGAAATTCTTTTGGTCTAGTTATAGTTGATGATTTTTCAAGATTTACGTGGGTGTTCTTTCTTAATGACAAGTCGCAAGTCCAGAAGATCTTCAGAAACTTCGCTAGGAAAGCTCAAAATCAGTTTGATGTGAAGATCAAGAAGGTTCGGAGTGACAACGGAACGGAGTTCAAGAACGCAAATGTGGACACCTTTCTTGACGAAGAAGGGATTTCACATGAGTTCTCGGCTACATACACACCTCAACAAAATGGAGTTGTTGAGAGGAAGAACCGGACGCTCATCGAAATGGCAAGAACAATGCTTGATGAATACAAGACGCCAAAGCACTTTTGGGCAGAAGCGGTTGAGACACCTTGTCATGCAACAAATCGCTTATATCTTCACAAGCCACTCGGCAAGACGGCATACGAGCTCCTCACCGGTAACAAGCCTCAAGTTGGATACTTTCTAGTATTCGGCTCAAAGTGCTACATTCTTGATAAGCATCGTCGTTCAAAGTTTGCACCTAAATCTCATGAAGGTTTTCTACTTGGTTATGGATCAAACTCTCACACTTACCGTGTCTACAACAATTTCACCCGAAAGGTTGAAGAGACCGTAGATGTGAATTTTGATGAATCTAATGGCTCGCAAGTAGAGCAATTGCCAATTGATGTAGGAGACAAAGACCCCTCAGAAGCAATTCAAGACTTGTCTATTGGCAAAATTCGTCCAACGGAGGTGAAGGAGAGTACTTCATCCGTCCAAGTGGAAGCTTCTACTTCACGACAAGGTGAACGAAGAATCAACACGGAAGCATCCACAAGTGGGCCACACCAAGATGAAGAAAACGAGGAAGTACGTCAAGATGAACATCAACAACCTCCTTCTCCACCACGACAAGAGAACGACGACGTCAACAATGAAGAAGGCCAAGAAGAAGAACAAGATGAAGAAGATGCTCAACAAAGACCCAAGCAAAAGCTCTCACGAGTTCGAGCAAGAACTGCCAAAGATCATCCCGTCGAGAAAATCCTCAATGATATACAAACCGGGAGAATCACTCGCTCAAAAACTCGTCTACCTAACTTTTGTGAAAACTATTCATTCATCTCTAGCATTGAACCAATGAAGGTTGAAGAAGCATTGGAAGATCCGGATTGGATAAACGCTATGCATGAAGAGCTACATAATTTTGAGAGAAACCAAGTTTGGACATTGGTTGAGAAGCCCGACAACAACCACAACATCATTGGTACCAAATGGGTGTTTCGCAACAAGCAAGATGAAGATGGACAAGTGGTCCGCAACAAAGCACGTCTCGTCGCCCAAGGATACACACAAGTCGAAGGTATGGACTATGGTGAGACGTATGCTCCCGTTGCTAGACTCGAGTCCATTCGCATCTTACTTGCCTATGCTAATCACCATAATATCACCTTGTACCAAATGGACATTAAAAGTGCTTTTCTAAATGGAGAAATAGAGGAGAAAGTTTATGTCAAACAACCTCCCGGCTTTGTCAATCCTAAGAAACCAAATCATGTTTACAAACTTCACAAAGCTCTTTATGGTCTTAAACAAGCTCCTAGAGCATGGTATAAATGCTTGACCAAGTTCCTTACTACAAGTGGTTTTGAAATTGGTAAAATTGATTCTACTCTTTTTACTAAAAAGGTTAATGGAGAACTTTTTGTATGCCAAATTTATGTTGATGACATCATATTTGGTTCAACTAACCCTCTCTTTAGTGAAAAGTTTGGAAAACTAATGTCAGAGAAGTTTGAGATGTCTATGATGAGTGAACTCAAATTCTTCCTCGGGTTGCAAATCAAGCAAACTAAGGAAGGTACATTTGTCTCTCAAACAAAATACACCAAGGACTTGTTCAAGAAGTTCAATATGCAAGAATGCAAAGGTATGTCTACACCCATGCCTACTAGTGGACATAATGATTTGACAAAGATGGTGAACCTGTTGATCAAAAGGTTTATCGCTCTATGATTGGTTCATTGTTATACCCATGTGCTTCACGTCCCGATATTATGCTAAGTGTATGCATGTGTGCACGATATCAAGCTGCTCCTAAAGATTGTCATCTTAAGGCTGTGAAAAGGATAGTGAGATATTTAATCCATACACCAAATTTTGGCATTTGGTATCCTAAGAGGTCTTCTTTTGATCTTGTTGGCTATTCCGACTCAGATTATGCCGAAGACAAGGTTGATAGAAAGTCCACTTTGGGTATTTGTCAATTTCTTGGTAGATCTCTTGTGTCTTGGTCTTCCAAGAAACAAAACTCGGTATCCTTATCCACCGCCGAAGCGGAATACATTGCCGCTGGTTCATGTTGTGCTCAATTACTTTGGATGACTCAAACTCTTAAAGATTATGGGATTTATGTGAAACATGTTCCACTGCTTTGTGACAATGAAAGTGCTATCAAAATTGGTCATAATCCTGTACAACATTCTCGAACTAAGCATATTGAAGTTCGTCATCATTTCATTCAAGATCATGTTGCTAAGGGTGACATCAATCTTAAGCATGTTCGCACCGATAAGCAATTAGCGGATATATTCACTAAACCGCTTGATGAGAAAGTGTTTTGCAGGTTGAGAGGAGAATTGAACATCATTGATGCCTCGAACTTGGAGTAGAAACTCCATTGGATACATGCAAGACATGAGCGTATGACTAATCCATGATATATCTCTTATGATAACTATCTTGTGTCTTGGATATATTTGCACCTTGCATGTTGTCTAACCCATGTAGGTGCTTGGTTGAACTTAATTCCATGAGATCGCGACTCACTCACATCTTGAGCAATCTCTACAAGACCAAGACTCTACACAATAGTGGTTGAAGACAAGGAAGCACAAAACCATTCAAACATATCCTTTGACAAATTCTATGTTAAGCTTCATGATTGTCATTTTTGGATACACAAGTGCTCTTCCTTGCAAGAACTAACCCATGTAGGTAGATGAACTCAAACTCCAAGTGGTGTTCCCAACTCTTGATGAGCTACATCAACCTTGAGCACCCACACAAGTTCAACTACATGAGCAAGAACCGCATCACCACCCAAGGTATGTCATTCCATCTTAGAGAAGCTTTACTTCAAGACATGAGTCAAAGAAACTCAACAAGATGTGAATACATCAAGATGCTTAAACGAAAAATGGTAACCCCATTTTGAGCTTAAACAATGAGTATGACCTATGATCAAGTGTCCTCACTTGACTCCTAAGTCAATATACTCTAACATAGGTGACTATGTCACCGCCCAATTCTAGATGAAGTTCTCTTGTGTCCTTTTCTGAGTAATTGCATTTGTTCCTTGCATATTTGTTTCCTTCTCTCTCAAACAAAAAAAAACTTCATCTAGAAACTTTCACTTTTTCCTGTTTGTTTTGTTCCACATATTTCTGCATCAAATTTCTTGCAAATCCATTAGCTAATTCATTGCAAATCTTTGTGAGATCTTACTTGACTAGTGAGCTGAGGTGACAAGTGTTTTTCTCTGTGTAAACTCGGTTTCACCGACTTGCAAATTTCGGTCCAACCGAATCTTTTTGGTACCACCGAAATGTGCCACTCGGTGCCACCGACTTTGCAATCAGAAAAACATTTTGCCACTTATTCTACATTTCTTCTAATCCAGCTCCACTCAATGAATCTTGTCCTCCACAAGCATCACAATTTTATCCTCTGCTTTGTACTGAATCTCAATGACCAAACCTATTCGACGGATTCCAGGAAAAATCTTCTTGGAAATTGATGTCAAAGGGGGAGAGAGAGATCACATCAAAGCTTGTAGGAAAGAGAGATCACACCAAGAGAGAAAAAGTATTAAGGGGGAGAGAAAGTCTCAAGGATCCCAGATGTTAAAGGGGGAGAGAGAGATCTCCAGGGAGAGAAAAATACTCAAGGATCCCAGATGCTTGATGTTCAAGAGGAGAGATGCCACATGTCTTTTTGGGGGAAAGACATGTTCATATGAACTCATTTGAATTAAGTTTTATTCAGCTCTGATTTTTCTGTTTCCTATCTTCTCCCAATATCCCATGTAAGATTCAGGGGGAGCAAGACACCTAAAGGAAAAGAAATCAGCCAAATTCATTGCATATCTTTATTCTTGGGGACATGTTGAATCCAATGTTATCACTCTCTACATGTCATCCCAGTCTTCGCATTCTCGTGGTTTCTTTGTTTGCTCTGGCTAGTGGACGTACCTGTGTTATCTAACCTTGTTTGCAGGTTCATTCCATCCTAAGCCAACTCGAGACCACAAGGTAAGTATATGCATTAAAATCATGAGTATGAGGAGTTCTTGCTTATGTACATACTGTTTGCAAGAAGGACTCATGAGCATGAAGGTATTTTCCTTAATAATCTTTTGCTCTAATGCATATGGCCAAGATACATGTAACACATTGCCTACTCTATCATGATTATGCTCTCACATGCCTCTATATTTCATATTTACATGAGTGCATACATGTAGGGGGAGCCTATGCTTGCTACATGTTCTTCCAAAGCTTTACTTGCTGTTCTTTATATCTTGATCTAAAGCTTTGATGTATGTTGCCATCAATTACCAAAAAGGGGGAGATTGAAAGCACAAGTGCTCCCTAGGTGGTTTTGATAATTGATGACAACATATCTCTTGTTGGACTAACACCTCTATCTAGCATGTTTCAGATAAGTTCAACAATGGAGTGGCATGGATGTGAAAGTGGAACCCTCAAAATGCTAAGGACAAAGGATTGGCTCAAGCTCAAAAGCTCAAGACTCTTCATTTTATATTTTAGTGATCCAAGATCACATTGAGTCCATAGGAAAAGCCAATACTATCAAGGAGGGATGAGGTGCTGCTTAATGAGCCTCTTGCTTCATTTGCTTAGTGATATGCTCCAAAACCCTCAACTACTTTCCCATATCCACATATGAACTAAACCCTCAGCCAAACTCGGTCCTACCGATTTTTCCTATCCGGCGCCACCGAGTTTCACTTGTCATTAGCCACTGCCAAACCCTAGCAATTCAGTTCTACCGATAAGGATCTCGGTCTCACCGAGATGGGATTGCAAACTCTCTGTTACATATTGCAATATTCTCGGTCCCACCGAGATATGCAATCGGTCCCACCGGGATTTCAATGTAAACTCAGTGTTTCCCCTTTGTAACTTTTCGGTCTCACCGAGTTCCACTCGGTACCACCGAAAGAGCAAATCGGTCCCACCGAGTTTGCCTGACCAACTCTCTGGTTAGCTAATTACCAAATTCGGTCTCACCGAGTTTGTGTAATCGGTCTCACCGAGATTAGGTTATGCCCAAACCCTAACCGAATCGGTCCTACCGAGTTGCATGTCAGTCCCACCGAGATTCCTAACGGTCACTAGGTTTACTATTTCGGTCAGACCGAGTTTTATGATTCGGTCCCACCGAGATTGGAAAACTGTGTAACGGTTGGATTTTGTGTGGAGGCTATATATACCCCTCCACCTCTTTCTCATTGAGTGAGAGAGCCATCAGAACACACACATCATTCCAACTCATTTGTTCTGAGAGAGAACCACCTACTCATGTGTTGAGACCAAGACATTCCATTCCTACCATATGAATCTTGATCTCTAGCCTTCCCAAGTTGCTTTCCACTCAAATCTTCTTTCCACCAAATCCAAATCCCATGAGAGAGAGTTGAGTGTTGGGGAGACTATCATTTGAAGCACAAGAGCAAGGAGTTCATTACCTACACACCATTTGTTACTTCTTGGAGAGTGGTGTCTCCTAGATTGGCTAGGTGTTACTTGGGAGCCTCCGACAAGATTGTGGAGTTGAACCAAGGAGTTTGTAAGGGCAAGGAGATCGCCTACTTCGTGAAGATCTACCGCTAGTGAGGCAAGTCCTTCGTGGGCGATGGCCATGGTGGGATAGACAAGGTTGCTTCTTCGTGGACCCTTTGTGGGTGGTTGCTTCTTCGTGGACCCTTCGTGGGTGGAGCCCTTCGTGGACTCGCGCAACCGTTGCCCTTGGGTGGAGCCCTGTGTGGACTCACGCAACCGTTACCCTTCGTGGGTTGAAGTCTCCATCAATGTGGATGTAGGATAGCACCACCTATCCGAACCACGTGAAAAACATCCGTGTCTCCAATTGCGTTTGATCTCTCCAAACCCTTCCCTTTAAATTCTTGCAAGTCGCATGCTTTACATTCCGCTGCTAATATACTCTTTGCATGCTTGCTTGATATGTATTGTGTGTGTTGAAATTGTGCCTAAACCCCACTTAAACCAAAGAAGATTAAAAATTGCAACTTTAGCACTAAGTGTCTAATTACCCCCCCTTTAGACACATCTACTTCTAGATCCTACAATGTGGCTCCGGCATTCTTGAGGCCGAACGGCATGGTAACATAACAGAAGCACCCGAATGGAGTGATGAAAGCTGTTTTGATCTCGTCAGGTCCATACAGACGGATCTGATGGTACCCGGAATAGGCGTCTAAAAAAGACACCCGCTCACATCCCGTAGTCGAGTCGACTATCTGGTCAATGCGTGGGAGAGGAAAATGATCTTTCGGGCAGGCCCGATTGATATGTTTAAAGTCAATGCACATGCGAAGTGACTTGTCCTTCTTGGGGACCATGACAACGTTGGCGAGCCACTCGGAGTGGTAGATCTCTCGGATGAACTCCGCTGCTAAGAGCCGAGCCACCTCCTCGCCAATAGCCTTTCTCTTTTGGACGGCGGACCGTCGGAGATGTTCTTTGACAGGTTTTACTTTTGAGTCGACTCGTAGGCGGTGCTCAGCCAGCCCCCTGGGAACACCCGACATGTCAGAAGGCTTCCATGCAAAAATGTCCTAGTTCTCATGGAGGAATTGGATGAGCGCTTCTTCCTATTTGGAGTCGAGTGTTGTTGAGATATGAGTCGGAGCAGCACTGGGATCGGTCGCGTGAATGTGAGCCGGCTTCGTTTCGCCAGACGACTGAAAAGCTGATTCTGTAGCGGGCTTCTTGGCTCGCAACAAATCACTCGGGTCTGCAGTCTTCTGGTATTCCTGCAGCTCCACCACTGCCATCTGAGCATCAGCGATCTTTGAACCTTTCTAAAAACACTCTTCTGCTTTCTTCTGATTGCCCGTAACAGTGATCACACCTTTGGGAACAGGCATCTTCAATGTGAGATATACATAACATGGTCGAGCCATGAAGCGTGCATAAGCCGGCCTGCCCAAAATAGCGTGATAAGCACTTTAGAAATCCACAAACTCGAATGCCAACTTTTCTTTGCGGTAATTCTTGGAATCACCGAAAACCACATCAAGAGCAATTTGGCCGAGCGACTCAGCCTTCTTCCCAGGAATGACTCCATGGAAACTCATGTTGCTGGTACTGAGTCTGGACATCAGAATGCCCATCCCTTTCAGCGTCTCAGCATATAGTATGTTCAAACCACTGCCACCGTCCATCTAGACTTTGGTCAGTCGAGTGCCTTCAACAACTGGGTCGACCACCAAAGCTTGCCTCCCAGGGGTGGCAATGTGCGTTGGGTGATCGGACGGGTCGAATGTGATGGCAGTCTGAGACCACTTCAGATAACTGGGTGTCGCCGGAGCAACCATATTCACCTCACGGTTGATAACTTTCAGTCTACTTTTGCTTTCAACATGAGCAAAAATCATCAAGGTGGAATTGACCTGGGGGTATCCATCATCACTGTCTTCCTTGTCCTCAACTTTGTCCGACTCCTTTTCCTTATCTTTGGGTTGTTTGCCCTGGAACTGCTGGATCAAGAGCCGACACTGTCGAGTGGTATCTTTCGGGTAAATGAACTTACCCTGTTCATCTTTCTTGGTGTGGATGTGACATGGAAAATCCAACACATCATTTCCGTCTTGGTCTTTAACTTTCTTGGGGTTCCAAGGCCCTTTGGGTTTCCCCTTAAATTTTCCTTGAGTCACAGCCAAGGCCTCCCCAGGAGCAGCTGGCTCGGCTTTCCGCTTCTGTTTCCGATTGGAATTTCCTCCTCCGGTTTCTTGGGCGACTGACTTGTATTTGCCACTCCAGAGTCGATCCTCATCTTCACCATTAGCGTACTTGGTGGCAATCTCCATCATCCGATTCAGAGACATGTCTCCGGTTCGACCGAATTTCAGATTCAGTTCTCTGTACTTGACGCCTTCTTTGATGGCACAGACTGCTTGGTGATCAGGTACATTCTCTACCATGTGATGTAACGTGATCCATCTCTGGATGTAATCCCTCAAAGTTTCATTCGGCTTCTGCACGCAAGACCGCAGTTCCGTCAGCCCTGCCGGTCGCTTGCATGTTCCTTCAAACGTGCTGACAAACACTCGGGCGAGATCTTCCCAAGTGTAAATGCTGCTGGGTGCTAACTGATTCAGCCACGCTCTGGCCGAACCCTCCAACATGAGAGGCAGGTGCTTCATGGCCACTTCATCATTGCCACCGCCAATCTGGACAGCCACTCGGTAGTCTTCAAGCCAAATATCGGACTTGGGCTCACCAGTGAACTTACTGACTCCAGTCGCCAACTTGAAGTTGGGAGGAATCACAGCGGCCCTGATGGCTCTACTAAAGCACTCTGGCCTCGAAACATGTACTCTGCTGCTGGTAGGTGCATCTCTGTCGTGACCTTCTCGGCGAGCTCTGTTCGTGTCGACCAAACCTTGAACGAGAATGGATCTCGCATCAAAGCCTGGTTCCCTAGGGTCGACTGGAAACCTTCGCCCAACACTATGAGGGCTCCTGTCATCCTGCTGTCGAGGCACATAAGATCCACTCCTCGGGGGAGGGGTGGGCACTCGACGTCGATCGTCACGATCGAATCGGTGATCATACTGCTCACGGTTCCCGTACTGATCACGCCGGTCCCCACGTCCCTCACGCCTCGGGGGCGATCTTGGGCTATGAGCCGACTGGACTGTGTCTGCAGCAATGGATCTGCTATGAATCCTGTTCTGCGACTGAGGAACAGCGGAATTCTGGTCTCCTGCTGCCCGGAGTAATGCTCTGATCTGCATCAAGCCTCTGCCAGCCTCTGACTGGGAAGGCTGAATCGACTCTGCTATACGGGTTGCAGCTACTAAATTCTGAATCGGAGTTCGATATACCTGCGGGGGCGGAGAGAGCTGACGTCGACTGGATTCTGAAACCCGTTGTCGCGCATGCTCGTCGAGTGCTCGCTGGAGGTTCTCCAGTCGAGTGCGCTCGGCCAAGTTTGCCAGGCGCGCGTCCTCCAAGGCACGAGCCTCGGGGGTTTCTCCAACGATAGGAGTGTGCAGTGCATCCATGTTCCGGCGATGAAGTTCTTCTCTCTGCAGCGACGTGAGAGGCTCGGGGAGATATTCCTCATGGGGACGCGACGGGTCACCTCCACCTGCGCCTCCGTCGGTGCGCGGAAAACCGGGAGGACTGGGCGGTCCATCGACCATCAGAACCTCCGCCGCCGGATCACTGCTGTCGCACTCGGATGCGGTCTCTGCGGAGCTAGTTGACAAGTCGAACAGGCCATAGAGGGTTTCATCGGGCTCGATCGCCGCGACTTGAGGGGTGGCCGACTGGCGTGCCACCGCGTGTCTCACCCACCGCTGAAGTCTCGACCGATCGGAGCGCTTGCGCTGGCGGGAAACAGGGAGGGAGGATAACACAGGAGCCGACCGATAATGGGTCGACGGTTGCCGCAAGAGGACGCCGCGGACGCACGCACGAAAGTGCGTTGCCCCGCGGACAGGGAGTGCGTCCACGTCGAGCGGAGCCTCCTGAAGCCAAGCGGAGTCGTCGGCGATGAACGTGAGCGCGCCAAGACGGATCTCGCGGCCCTCCACCAAAACTCCGCCAGAAACCATGATGATTTGGATTGGAAAAGATCGCAACTCCTCCAACAAATCGCTAAAACACCTGCCCCACGGTGGGCACCAACTGTCGTGGTTCTAGGTCTGACAATAATGTAGGGGGGTAGGTATGGAGAGGCAAGATCTTAGCTATGGAGTAGTTGTAAGCACACGAGGTTTACGAGTTCAAGCCCTTCTCGGAGGAAGTAATAGCCCTATGTCTCGGAGCCCGGAGGCGGTCGACTGGATTATGTGTGTACGAATTACAGGGGTGCGAACCTTTTACACTGAGGAGGGGGTGGCTTATATAGAGTTCGCCGGACCCCTCCGGCCCTCAGTTATGCAGGGTTTTAAATACATTAAGGTCGGGCGTTACTGGTAACGCCCCTAATAAAGTGCTATGATGATCATAAAAGCTACTTAATGACCGACAGTTAGCGTGCGGAGTGACTTTAGGTCTCCTGGCCGTCGAGTGGTTGGATCTTGGTCGAGCGATTGCTTCTTGGTCGAGTGTCTTCGAGTCTATCGAGTGGAACACCTCCAAGTCGATTGAAAGGTGATTTCTTCTAGAGATGTCCTTAGGTAGGGCAGTTGGGACAGGTCCATGACCCTACCCTAGGTACATAGCTTCATCACCACCCATGAAGTCCTTGAACAATGAGGATGCTGCCTTGCGTGGCCGATATGAATCAGGGGACATGCGGGGCTCCATGGCATCATTGCTGGAAACAATAGCAGCAGCAGTACTCGCTTCAGGTACGTGCTCCTCTAATCAATAAATCCACAATTATGTATCGCACAATCTCATCGGTCAACGATGCTGCCGGCATGTCGCCCAGGTTGTTGTTTTGGTGTATTACGGCCGGGGTGCCATACTAAAGCTTTTCCCCATGAATAATCCATGAAGCAATTACTTAAGCTAAAGATCGATAACCCACGTTTCTTTTGTCTCTTCTTAGTTCTCCAAGACAAAGCAATTAGGTCATCTGAAGAATCCTCGAGGTGTACTACGGCCGGGGTGCCAGACTAAAGCTTTTCCCCATGAATAATCCATGAAGCAATTATGTAAGCTAAAGATTCATAACTCATGTGGGTAATTTGCACGACAGGGTCCTAGCTAATTTATGATTGTGCCGACAATAGACTACCAATGCCTGAAGATTTGCGGTGTGACTCAAATTTCATGTTGTTAGAAATCAACAATGGAGACTTTAGTTTTGTCATGTATATTCATACGAATTTCTTATTTAACAGATCATAAAAGTTTATTCTATAATCAGATCTTGGAATGTTTTCAAATTTTTCAGAGAAGAAAGAACTCTAGAGGTGTGGATGTTTGTCATATTTTTAGGGGGAATCAAGTCTGCAGAATACACACTGATTTTAGGAATTTGGATGTTACCCATGGTCAGACACGGATGTAGTTTATGAGCAAGTATCTTAGAGCATCTCCAACCGCGCCCCCAACAGGCCCCCCAAGGCCATTTTTTAGCGCCGGCGCCAAAAAATCGGCCCAGTCGCGTCCCCATGAGCCTGTTTTTCACCAGATTGGGCCGTAATTGGCGCCAGCGCACCCAACCCGAACACGGCACGCTGGGGGGCGCCGGCGCGAACGTTTTGGCGCGAAAGAGTGGCGGGACCGGCGCGTCAGCGAGACGAAGACTGGTCGTCCTCATCGTCTCGGTTTTCCCGCGAGGAATCAATGCCAAGGCTGCCGCCGGCCAGCCTGCCATTCATTCACGGGCGGCGAAGTGCGGTGACGCCGCCCCGCCTTCCGCCACGCGGCCGCCCCCGAGCCGCTATAAAAGGCGCCCCTGGCCACGCCGGTGAGGCACCCATCCATCGGCATCGGCAATCCTCCCCCTCCTCGCCGCCGCACTTCCTCCCCTCTCTCCCCCCCGGCAACCATGAGCGCGAGGTACCCCGGCGACGCGGCGATGGCCAACGGTTTCGGCCGCCGCTCGCTGCATGAGTGGCATGCCTACCTCCTCCACGAGGCCAACTACCCCGCGCCGCCCGACGTACGCGCTCCGTCACGATGGAGGCTCAGCGCCGGCGGGGTCCCTGACCCCCCTCTGCCCGTCCCCGAGACGCCCACCTATTTCCACGCCGAGATCGAGCGTGCGCGGGCGTCCCTGAAGGTCACGGAGCGGGCGCTCCCGGAGTACGCCACCGGCAACCACGCGGTGTGGGCGGTGTACTTCAAACGCCGGCAGGAGGAACGGCTCGCCTCCACCAACAACACGCCGACGCCGCGCGGCCGCAACAACAGCGAGGGCCGACGCCTGTGGTGGGGCGTCTCGGGCCGCAAGCTCAGCGGCGTCCTTACGCACCTCAAGGGCGGCAACGACCCGGCGTTCGAGTATTCAACCGCTCGGAGTGGCGGCGCGTGGCTGCCGAGGAGGATGATGGGATGGTCAGCCTCCTCTTCCTCCTCCTCCTCCCGATCCTCCTCTCACTCCTCCGGCACACCGGCGTTAGTCACCGTCAAGCCAGAGCCGTCCGAGACGCCGCTCGGTGGCGCACCCGCGGCGCCGGCCTCGTCATCAACGACGGAGGCCGTGGCTCCTCCTCCTCGGCCCCTCCTCACCTGGTCAAGCCGAAGAGGGCGCCAGGGCTGGCGACGGTGAAGCCAGAGCCGGGGCTCGCCGCCGTGAAGCCGGAGCTTGCTCTCGCCGAGGAGGCCGACCAAGAAGAGGCCACCTTGAAGTGGGCGCGCGAGGACTACGCGCGCATGGAGCTAGACCGCCAGCGCCGCGCCCTAGAGGAGATCGCCGAACGCCGCCGCCGTGAAGCAGCGCGCCGGGGCGAGGGGTCGAGCTGCGGCGCCGGCCGTGTCAAGGAGGAGAAGCAGGAGGACGACGCCGACGACAACTACGCCCTGCTCAGCGCCTACTTCGGCCCGTAGTTTAGGGTTTTTTCCGTCCATTTTATTCGTGTAAAAAACGTCTAAATTTCGCTGAAATATGTCGTGTTTGCTGAAATTTGGCCGAACTGTGGGGACGTCTGGGGCCCGACCTGGGGGCGACGGCTGGGGACGTACTCGCCCCCACGCCGAAAAAACCGCCGGCTCGCCCCCAAGCGGCGATTTTCGGCGCGTCTTAGGGGCGCAACGGCTGGAGATGCTCTTATGTTGATGGTGTGTAAGCTTCTCAGCCTCCCTTCCCCCCCCCCCCCCCCCCCCCCCACGCAAAAAAAAGCATCTCAGTTCTCCCTGTTGCCTATTTCGTTCCTAACAGAACCATCATGGCTGGGCTAATGGGGGTACATAAAAAATCTATACTGAACCTTCGCTACGTAGAAAGCTAGCCAAGAAGCATCATAACGGCCCTCCTCAGCAAGCTTTAGATTTGGTTGTGCATCACAAAGATGACAAGATTACAAATTTACTCTACTAATTTCTGTAGATTTATAGTTGTTTACGGTCGCTGTTTATGGACGAAAATTACATTACATACAGGCGGTTTTTTGTGAGATTAATATTTTTATAAAACGTAGCATTGTCCATCTATCTTCCTCAGTCTACTCGTGACACTTGATGTGGTTTATTGCTAGGCTAAACGGCTTAAAGAAATGAATTGATTAAGAGGTGGAGCATGTCTTGCATTTTAATACCCGATCCATATTTCCGACCAATATTTTATAGCTGGCTACTTCCTAACTTTGCCCATATACATGCGAAATTATATATCATCTTATATTCCAACTAGAGGGATGATGAAAATATATAGAGGAATATAAATCTGCATACATTATTAACATCTTACAATTTTATATTTGGGATCATGGCCAGTTCAATATGATTTTTTGGTCATCTGCAATAGTTCTTTCTCGATGCAATGGGTGGTATATGGTTTTCCCATGGTTGCTATGTTAGTATAAAAATATGCAAGCTTATATTCATTTTGTTCACTAAGGAGTATACTAGGACACTCATTTGAATAGGTACTATGCACGTGAGCTCTCAAAAAGCTCTATGAGCAAACTTAATATATCATCATATTGGTATGTGGATCGCATATAGGATTTGTAATGTACATCTCAAATCTTTAAATGATTTTACCGATACCGGTATGGTCACATTATTGATTGTAATGAAAATGGATCTGCTATTGTAGGTTCTACTTGAGTCTTTGCATCTATAGTTCTATACTCATGTAAGTGATTTGCCTCTCCATAGCTTTTTAGGTCTTAGAATTTCTCCTTCCGTTTCCAAAAATACATAATTTTTCAGTAAATCAATGTAAAAGAATATGTGTTTTAAACATTTACCTTTTGAATATTTAGAGTATGTCAATGCTTATTTTTTATCGTTTAGATAGATCCCCGCACCAAAATTTACCTAATTCTATTGTTAGTTAACACGATTACTTAATCATACTTAGTTGGTTCTTTTATTTTTTGAGTGAAGTATAATTTGCGACCAATCAATTATTTATTTATTTTCATAAGATTTTCAACTTCTGCATATCTTGAGAGTGCTGAATTCGATTTATCAAAAATAGATCCAATATTGAACTCAATGAAAAGAGAATAAGCGTCAGAACTGATGGGGTAATACTGAAAAGAGGTCTTGAATGACCTATCTGTGTGTGGGAGTAGAGGGTTATAAGTCATGATTATTGAGTTAGGACCATTATATTTGTTCTTCCCGTTGCAACGTATGGGCATATTTCCTAGTATATCTAACAGAAAATAGATCGTGGTTAGCCCACCCCCACGGACGTGATTGTGCCATCATACTGATCCAGGGGTCTTCTATACGGCGGCCACACACACATCGTGGGCTCACATCGTCTAATCCGGTTTATGAAAGAAAAACCAAAATAGTGCTGAAGAAAAGAACCAGCTAATTGAACAACTAGATTATTAACTAACAAGCCAGGCAAGTCCGGAGCCACAAACGCACGTCCCAACTCCCAACTCCCGTTCCGCCCCGGAAAAGTAGGATCGCACGAGGCCATCAAGGGAGGCGACGAGGGTTCCCTTGCGCGCTGCCGGTTCTCTCTCTCTTCGTCGGCCGCTCCGGCGTCCGGAGAGAGGGAGAACCTCGGGTCTGTTCGCTAGGTGGGTGTGTGATAGGGTTAGGGTTGAGAGAGATGCTGCCGAGGCCGGTGTGGTGGTGTCGCGTCGGAATAAGTTTCTTCGAGCTTTGTTCGCAGTCAAGCGAGGCTTTTGCCTTCGTTTAGGATCCAGCGAGGTTGGGGATCCCTGTATCTCGTCGAGGTCGCGGGCTATGGTGGTTGGAGGTCTATCGGCACTAGCCGTTTGGGTCCTCAGACGGGCGATGGATGCAGGGAGACGAAGACCCTTCTTCTTCCTTGTTGGTATGATTTGCTGCTGCTGTTCTTCTACTTCCTCTGCGCTGATGCTGGTGGGAGATCCTGCTTCGTCCGGGCGAATGGCCCGGCCGCGGTGCTGGACTGGTCGGATGACTCGAGTTATCTTCCTTCCGGAAGGGACACTTTTCGCGGTACTCAAAGCCAAAGATGGCGACGGCTGCTGCAGGTGCGTTGGATTGATGTCCATGCCCTCTCAGCGCTGGTGTCAAGAAAGGAGGAAGCAGCGTGGCGGCAATTGTACCATGGTCGAAGATGATGACCTGTTTGCGACTGGTTGCAGATCCTTCTGCTGCAGGGGTCTTCTCTCAGGATTCAGGGATGATGACACAGGGCTCCGGAGATCTTCTTGTGTTATGGTTGTCTTTAGGTACTCTAGGTGTTCATAGTCCTTTGTATTTGCGTTTTAGTGTGCTTGTATGAGTCAACTACTTTGTACTGATTCATGATATGAATGAAAAATTCTTAAAAAAAAAACCAGGCAAGTCCGCAGACGTACGCGGGACCGCGTTAGATAACAAACTGCTTCCGGACATTTGGGGATTTATTAAGAGTCAGTCTTAGAGATGCCCTTAACACAAGATAGATGTCAAACCGAACGACAAAGTTAGTATAGATACGATCGATCGAATCACTTCAAAATTAGGTTGTCACCTTGTTTTTTTTTGCGTGAAAGGTTGTCAACTTTCTTCTTTTTTTGCGTGAAAGGTTGTCAACTTGTTATAGGTAGCTTTTCCGTCGGAAGATAGATGGGCAGGGCATCAGTAGCTAGCTTGTTACGCAAGCACCTTACACCCTGCGATGACCGATCAAGCACGCGCGTGCATGGAGCTGGAGGACGGCGGCGGCGTGGCGACGGAGCCAGACCGCCGCGCTACCTTCCGCCAAGGCGACGTCTGGCTGGTGGCCTTCATCGGCGCCGTCTTCGTTATGGGCAGCGTGATGCTTTGCGCTGCTTATCTGCTGCGGCCAGGCCGGTGGTACTAGCTGCCGGTGCCAAGGGGGGGCGTCCTCGTGGTGCTCGGCGTGCTCGTGGCCATCGGGTGCGCCTTCTGGATCTGCCTGGCCCTACGGTTCTGCTGTTGCTGTTGGCGGTCGCGCTGGTGTGACAGGCGCCACGACGGAGTCCTGGATGTTTAGTTAGTTCGTTAAATAGAGCTATTTCGTTAGTTATTACTCCCGCTGTCCAATAATATAGGATGTTTTTGCAGTTCAAATTCTTACATTATGGCACAGAGTCGTACATGGGAGATGCTACACTTACGGACTGATTTCGTAGGCTTCTCCCATAACAAATTTTCCGCAGGTCTACTGTTATTGTTTGCTACATTACTGTGTACGTTTTCACGTGACCCATTGCACACTGGAATCTAGTTAAAAATATTTTGCAGCTCAAATCCTTCACTCCTGTTATGTTATAGTACTATTTTTACTATTGACTTTGTGTCGTCGGTTGATTCAAAGCCTAATCTCACCAGGATGAGTTCCTTTTCTCACACCGTTGAACCTTCTTGGATGCGTTGTCTTGGAGCCGGCTCAACAGTTGGGGCTGGTGGTGGTGAAGCCATAGTGGCCTTGGATCCTTTTTCGTGTGCCGGCTTGTTTAGCGACAATGATGGTGGTGAATTGAGTAGAGTCACAAAAGGATCCTTTTTGGTACTCGCTTTTGTCGGTGTACTATTGATGTTTTCGTTCATCGATAGTTGTTAAGTCGGAGCTGCTACATAGGTCTAAGTGGTGAGGATGACACACAAAGGATGTTCCCTGTGGGTCGCTTCTCCTACGTAGCTTCTCATCAAAGTCTGAGCTATTTGTTGTCGGTGTTGCATCGGGTTGTGCGCCGAACATTTGTTTTTTCATCATCTGGTCATTTTCTTTTTTACTTTATTTGTCTAAATTGTTCACCATAAATAATTAAATGAACATACTAAATATTCATGACTTTTCAAAAAGAAAATATACTATGCGCAATGGGCCATACAGCGACCGAGATATAGATGCGCCCAAATAAGAACGTCCATGATGTAATTAAGCTCCTTTTATCCTTGCAAGAAAAGAGCCCTAACAAAGTTTAAATAGTGATCACGACAAAGTTAGTTAATTTGGAACTACATACTAGGATCGAATCGATTTAAAATAGAGTTGTTATATCTTTACCGTTGGAAGATATAGATAGGAAAGAAAGCATTGGCTCCGATCTGTTTGAGTGAAGACGACGGCACCGAGATCCGGAGGGCATGCATGGGGTCGAACCCCTGCCAACATGCCACAAATCTTTGGTTCTGCCATGTGCAACAGACCAGTTCATCGGCTCATTATGCAGCGTTGCCTGCGAAGGTGTACCTTAAGATCTGGGCATGATGGATGCTCCCTTCTGTTCTGGTGGCGCGGCGGCGGAGGTGGTAACCGACGGTGGAAAACAGTTGGGCGAGGCGTAAGGGACTCCGAGGATCTTAGTGTTAGTACAGTCGTTTTGGAGTTTCTTTGCCAAATCTTCATGACACCTCTCTGTCTGGATGTCTCGTATGGTCTCCACGTGTGTATTCGTTGTAATCTTGTTGTTTAATGAAATGTGGTTATTTCTCAAAAGAAAGGCCATCATGACCCTGGCCATTTCTACAAAGTTTATCAAGAAAGTCGGAGCGGTCTGTGGTCGCTGCTGCATCCGGTTGTGCGCCATGAACATTTCTTTTTGCAACATGCGGACATCTTTTTCACTTTATTTGTTCAAGCTGTTAACATGAAATAAATGAAACAAACATATTTTGCGAAATTTATATATTTTTGAGCGAATTTTCAAAGGAAAATAAATAAAAAGCATACCTATGTGCAGTGGGCCACGCAGCAATTTGAGATACAGACGACACACCGTGGGCATGTTTGGTTCCTCGCGTAGACTCACGCTGCATCGTATCCATCATCCTGGTTGAGTCAAGCCTGGCTAGTCCGATGCAAAATTGCGTTGAGATGTATGTTTGGTTGTGTGCATGTTGTGGCAGGGGCGGAGCCAGGCTAACACTGCGCCCCGGACCTGCTTCGTCGCTACAGTGTTAAACAGTGTCCAAACAATGCAAAATCACTACAGTTAACAAAGAAACAAAACTTCACGCCCTAGGCCCAGGCCCCCCAGCCTGGGTCCTGTCTCCGCCACTGTGTTGTGGGGCAGGACAATGCGAGATACTGTTTGGTAGACTGAATGAGAAATCAATCAGGTACTGCCTGAAGCACGACGGCGATAAAATTTCACCAGACCAAGCCCGCACCAACGCGGGCGGTCTCGCCGAGTTGGCACGGGCGCGCCTCTGCCTCCGACGCAGCTCCTGGAAAGCACACACATCAGATGCGCGTTCACCATCAAGGCGCCGGCGAGCAGAGGAGCATGGACATCCGGCAACGGGTCGCAGCTGGTGACGGAGCTCCGAACGGTGGCGAAAGTGGGAGCTCAAATGGCGGGGTTGACGTGGACAGGGAAGCTCTGACTAGCTGCAGACAAGGGAGCTCTGACGGGCGGCACAAAAGGGAGCTCCCGACGGCGGCGGCGGCGATTGGTTTGGATGCTCGATCCGATCTGGTGCGTGAGAGACGGAAGGAAAGAGAGTTAAGGTTAGTTGCGGTGGCAGTTTTGAAGTAATTCTAGTCAGTATCAGGGTCATTGTCATGTACCGCTTCGTTTTAAGTAAAGGCGAGGGTGCAGGCGCGAGGCTGCATCGGAGGAATGCCCGATTCCCGCGTACCTCTCAGCATGGCTGAGAGGCCTCGTTTTGCATCAGTCCAGCCAGGCCGAGGCAGCCGCACAGGTAACCAAACGAGCCGGCTCTTGCATGCCTGGTGCGACCCAGGTGCGAGGCACCCAACCAAACATGCCCCGTATGAACCACTGTGATGTGGGGGCGTCATCAAGGGAGACCCGCAAAACTTTGGTATATGTACGATCGGACACATTTGTTCACTTTTGCAATTCAATGGGGACCTAGGGACCCGTATCGGTCTGCAAAGCAGTCCGGACATATGTTTTTACGCAAAGTGGAGACAAAAGTGGGGGAGATATACCAGAGTCCGGACATTCACTTGACCAACCAAAAATCTCGCGTGGTCCTCCTCTCTTTTTTCTCTCTCTCTCTTCACGTGCATGGTCCCCCTCTCCTCTCTCTCCTCTTAACGGGACATCATACACAAATAGCCACCACATGCATGGTCTGCATCTACTTTTTCTCCTCCCAGCCGGATACTTTATAATGTGTGCGTTGGATGGCTCCTTCCTGTAACATGTCCGTGGACCACGTCCGGATACAAAAACGGACATATACCGGAGGAATTTGCGGGTCGGTGTTGGAGATGCCCTAAGGTCCCTATTATCTCCACATAGAAAAGATTAGTTTCCCATAAAAAGATTAAATACTGATTTTGAGAAAGTCACTTTAGATACTAGGATCGGATAACTTCACAAATGAGTTGTTACAGCTTTTCCGTCGGAGTTGTTAGCTTGTTAACTGTAGGTACGCTATATGCGGGTACGTAGGAACCGCACCGACCAGTGCGTGCATGGATCTGGAGGACGGCGGCGTGGTAACGGCGGCAGACCGCGGCAGCACCTTCAGCCCCGGCAAGGGCTTGATGGTGGCCTGCATCGGCTCCTTGTGGGTGATCACCGGCGTGCTGCTGGCGCTGTGGTTCTGCTGCGTCCACCAGGACGCGGCTATCAAAGGCTGCCAAGTGCCAACGAGAACTCCTGGCGGTCGTCGCCGCCGGTGTGTTCACGGCCGTCGGGTGCGGCATCTGGGTCGGCCTGGCGCTCCGCTTCTGCTGCTGCTGCTGGCGGTCCGGTTGGGGTGAGAGGATCCACGGCTTGGTGATGTTATGTAGTTAGCTCGTTAATTAGGGCTATAGCTAATTGCTGCCTGTAATATTGCACTAATTCTGAAGAATGATCAGAGATTCAGATCCCATCGTCATGAGTGATTGCATTTTTCCAAACCTCGCCATGCAGTGTATATTTCTTCTGTGTGTTTAGGTAAAAGTAGGCAGCTGGAAACATGGTAGGATATAAGAGATCGATCTGGCCGTAGAAACATGGCGTTTAACCCTAAACTGGCACGAACAAGAACTCGAATAGGATTTCATATTTTTTTTGTTTTTGCGGGGAATAGGATTTCATATTGATCTGCAGATTAGATGATTGCGAGCGTCGGTGCGTATAAGTAATCATATTAAACACTCCTGGCTCCAGCAATGACAAGTGAAAACAAAAAATAATTGATACAAGTTTCTGCGCTAACTCGGTGAGGAGGGTTTTCATGTAGAGATCGAAACGATCATCCGCCTTTTTTATTTTCTTTGATCACACAAAATCAAAATCAAGGGATCAATCGAGTCATCATTGATGTTTCGGAGCCATTGATCTGATCCAACACATAACTTTCTCTTCATTGCAAGCGCAACTTTTGCCGAGCGGAGCAGGTGAAGCCACCCGAGGATAAAGAATGGGCGGCGGCGGAGTACGTGGATCTTGAGGATGGCCGCGGCATAACATGCTGGCAGCATGGACTCTGACAGCTTGCTCACGGTCAACATGTCCCCACCATTATCACCGGCATCTACTTTACAATACTAGCCTACGCCTTCCTCCCCTACCTCCAGGCCAATGGGGAAGTGCTGGGATGGGCCATTACCTGCGTCTTGTTTCCCAGGTTATGCATGCACCTCGTGGTAGTCGTCAGACTCGATTTATGAGTTATTCATTCTTTGCATAGGTCATTATCTTCATTGTACCTAGTACTATTAAAGATATGTTATTATCATCTTTGTAGCTAGCTGGTACAGGCCATTTCATCAGACTATTGTCAATGCCAAGTATTCTTCTTCTTCTTCTTCTTCTTCTTCTTCTTTCAAAGCAGGGACGACCACTTATAAAAATCCACTGTAGATGGTCTATACTGAAGAAGGTTCTCCTACAGGAACCCACATCCTGAAACCGCCAATTCACAACCAGGGTCAGTCGCCCTGTGATGACGGGAAGGCTATACCTAGTTCTGTCTAGCGGGCTGCATCAGGGGCCCAAGATTCGCGCACCGATTATGTCAAAGGGAAGACCCATGTGGCGATGGTGGCGGGGTCACATGACTGGACTTGCAAGGCTGCGCAACTGCAATGGCGAGGAGCTTAAATCTAGTGTGTTGTGGGCCTCCCTTGCACATATCCCTGGCTAGCAATGGTGAGGATCATATCAGTAGACTAGGGACCAACAAGACTTGATTTTATGAGGAGGCGATGCCCTCGGATGGATGGTTTGTGACACAACTCGTTTGACTATGGCATCACGTCATGGTGTGGAGCAGCAGTGCTTGGGAAGAGTGGGGTGGAGCGCATGAGGCACCATCGAAGGTTGAGACGATGACCTAGATGGAGGGACAAATAGGTCTCTACAAAATTTCAGCATTTGTTTCGTTGGAAGATTTGGATGAATGGAGTTCTCCTAAATGCAACTAGGTGGAAATGTTGTATATGATGATACAAGTTAGGGGAACACATGCATAGAAAATGAAAGAAAACGTTGGGACTCAAGATCCTATGTGATATGTCATATAGTTAGCACGAGATTATTTCGATTTCGTGCCCCAGCTTTTTTGGGGTGCATGTGTGGTTGCTCACCTCGCACACCCTCATTGACAGCTTGGTGGGGTTGGTGCTATGGCTTGATTCCAACCTCACCAAGCTCGAGGTCGTGGCTTGAATTGGGTGGCGACGGTGGCCGGTACTACACGTGCACGCAGGTGGCCGCAACCTTGGGAGAGGTGCACTGCAACAAGGAAGGACGGAGTGGTCGGTCACGACGCCGAGGAGCTCTGCCAATATGTCGACGCGGGCTACGAGCTCCATCTCGATGGTGAGTGATGGCGATAGCGGGAGGGGTCTGAAGGCTCCCATAGGGGGGGGGGGGGCGTGGCTGGGATTGAGCGCAGAAATGGGCAGCGTAGCACACCAAAGGGGCCGCGTGGACAGAGTGGTCACCATGGCAACTTTGGAGATGGTGGGCCTTTTTCTTAGTTTAGAGAGGTTTGGGGAGTTATCTTATCCTTTTCAAATTTGAGCAGAACATAGAAGTTTTAAGGAATTAACCCAAAAATGTGGAGTCAAATCTTTTGGCAGTGATTGTGTGAACTCCCAGAAGGAACCTCTTTTTTTATTGAACAAGATCGTCGTGATTTCATTAATAATCGAGCTTAGTCAATTTGCTAGCCACAATACGGCATACATAACGCACATGACATTAGTTCTGGAGAATGTTTTTTCTACCATGTAGTATATGCTATATAGCATGATTCCCATCTATACAGAAGTAGACCATTAATTTATGCAACGCGTTTGTTACTTAAGTCGCATGAAAATGGTGAGTTGATTCCGCAGCGTCCCTGGGTGAGGCCAAGCCAAGACTTGCCGGAGATGGTGCTGGTACATCACAACAGAGGACATGGTAGAGGTTTGGGGTGGGGGGGGGGGGGGGGGGGGGGGGGGGAGCGGATAGAACAAGCGGCGAGGCATGTGTGGCAGCAGCACCAGCCTGGGATAGTACAGCTTGGTGGTCTGGCTATGCGGGGAGGCGGGAGGCAGACGACGCGGTTTTTTTTTTGGACGACTGATAAATAGCCTGTCCCTCTTTCCAAACGTAACTACATGGGTTCAAAGTACTCCGTAGTAGGTAAGGTGTTAATAAGAGACCAGGGCCGTTGAAACATGACATGGTACGTACTCCCTCCGTTCGGAATTACTTGTCATAGAAATAGATGTATCTAGATCTAAAACACGTCTAGACTCTAGATACATCCATTCTTTGACAAGTGTTTTCGGACGAAGGGAGTAGTACGTACGTGATATGGGGAGATGCATACTGGTACGACTACGAACAAAATAAGACGATTCAGATTACGATTTGTGCTACGACCGACAACCAAATCGACATCGGTGTTATGATTACCCAAGACACATAATCGATCCATCTCCAGATTAAACCCCCGTGGGTGCATAAGCAATTGCCTTAAACCCTCTCGCAACAGACCCGAGCGACCCCTCTTAATTTCCCCCTGCGTGCATAAGTAATTTCTTTCTGTGCTAGTCAACTCGATGACGAAGATTTTCAGGTAGGGATCGAGACAATCCTCTCGCCTTTTCTTCTTTCTTTCTCTTCATCATGCAACAAAAAGAAGAAAATAACGTGATTGATGGAGTCATCGATCATGCATGCATCTTTTCAATGTTTCGGAGCCACTAATGATTGACCCAATCCAACCTTCTTTTTTCTCCTCCTCCTTTCTTTGAAGGTGCAGCTTCTACCGGTCGAAGCATTCGAGCCGCTAGAGGAGAGAGAATCGTCCGCGGCTGCAGCGGCATGGGAGTATGTGGATCTCGAGGACAGCCAAGGCAAACACGGAGGCGGCGTGGACTCTTACGCCTCACCGAATGTCGGCATTGTCGCCACCATCACCATCGTCATCTATTGCGTACTAGTGGGCTGCGTCTACCTGGGCGTCACCTACATCTATCACGACATAACACTGGCTGGATATGTAGCCTTTGTCGGCGCCATGTTACTCGCCATGGCGGCCATCTTTCTATCCTGTCTCGTCCCCGGTGACTCCTCGTGGTGGACGACTACAGTTTCTAATTGAGACCACGTCTCCATTGACGGCGGCGGCGTGGACTCTGACGCCCAGGGCCGGCCCTGTGTTTCGGGAGGCCCTAGGCGAACTCGAAGACATGGGCCCCTATGTCCTAAGACCATATATATATATATATATATATATATATATATATATATATATATATATATATATATATATATATATATATTGTGCGTGATACATAAACATATTAAGAATAAACTTTCAACCACACGTCTTTAGTTTGAGATTTGACTATAGTAATTTTTGGGCAATGTCATATTATGACACAAATACAAAAAATATAGCAAAATGGAACTAATAAGACATGATTATCTTAAATAAGAACCAAATTCGACCGACTCCATCGACAACAATAATACTTCGATGCTTCAAAAAAAGTTTCTTCGGGCATTTCTTGATGTAGAGTCATTAAGGGCATAATCAAGATCAACATTGTCCAACATATCCTTCTCAATGCAACACATAGCCAAGTCATTCAATCTGTCTTGCAACATAGTTGACCTCAAATAATTTTCCAATAGTTTCAGTTTAGAGAGACTTCTTTCAGCTGAGGCTATGGACATAGGCACTCTTGAGAGGATCCGATAGGCAAGAGAGACATTTGGATAGCAATCTACATCCATAATAAATTGAAGAATCTCAAGCACGGATATCAAACCATCTGGCAAAGTTACCTGCAACACTTTCAACTCAGAGACAAAATCATGAAGATCAACATTAGATGAGTTATATCCACCACCCCAAGCCGCTGTCGCCCGTGTCGCCCCCCGCAGGCGACCTGGGCGAAACCCTAGCCGTCGGGCCGCCACCCCTCCCCTATCCCCCTCCCCCCTCGCTGTCGCTGGCAGGCGCCGCCGGGCAAAGCCCGCGCGGCATCGGCGGCGGCGGGGCACTTCTTCCCTCTCGCGAGGCCATGGTTGAGCGGGGCTGCCTGGCCAAGCAGAGGCGTGGGGGCTGCGCTGCGAGCTGGCTCTGACCGGCGCGGCGGATTTGGCGCTGCGGTGCGCGCGCTGGTGTTTGCGGATGACGAGGGAAGGTGGAGGCCGATGGGCGCGAGGGCGTGATGCGGGCGGCTTGTCGGGGGCGATGTCTGTGTGGCGCCCTGGCGCTGCTCCCGGCGCGGTTCGGCATCGCGCGGGGCACGGAATAAGCGCGGTTGGCGCCCCCTGCGCGGATCTGTTGGGCGGCGGCGCCGGTGCGCGAGGAGATTGGGCGACACGGCTGTGAGGGGCTCCAAGCCCGATCTGATTTTGGGCGGTCCTGCGCCCAGATCTCGATGGCCGGTGGCGCCTGGATTGGAGAGGCAGGAGCGGTGGTGCCGGTGGGTGCTGGTGGTTTCCTCCTTGCAAGCGTGTGCACGTCCAGCTCCTGGAGCAGGGGCGCCGTCCAGCTTGTTGGTGCTAGAGGAAGCTCGGGCAGACCAGATCCAGCACGGAGGTCCGGTCCTTGCGCGCGGCGGTGCGAGCACGTTAAGTTTTGGCCTGGTTTTTGCTCTGTTTCGGCGCGCTGCGGTGCGGGCCGGTCAGCGATGGTTCTACTTCAGTTTTTCCTGGTGCGCTGCGGTGCGAAGTCTCGCCCAGATCTGCGCACGGAGCTAGAGGACGACCGGAGTCGATTTGGTTCGCCCAGGTCCTGCGTGCGGCGGTGCGGACCGACCAGGTTTGACGTGTGCTCGCCTAGGTTCTGTGTGCGGCGGCGACTATCCCGTGTCTAGTAGTGTGTGCTTGGCCTTGTTCTGCCCGGTGGTGCTGGTTTGGTCTCGGATCCTGGATGGTTGGTGGAAGGCTTAGCTCCGGATGAAAAATCCTGCATCGACTTCGTCGGTGCCGACGGTAACGGCATCTATGGATGTTGTCTTCCTCCTTGGAGGTGCCGCCGTGGAAACCTAAAATCTGGCTGAGGTGCTCTTACCAGGTAGCCATTGCCATTGAACAGCTTCTTGATCTTAAAACCATGTCCATGGAAGAGCTTGTGGGAAGGCTCAAAACGGCGGAGGACCGGAGCGACTTGGACAAGGGCTCCAGCAACTACGACCAGGGTGGTGGGAGTCGCCTGCTCCTCACGGAGGAGGAGTGGCTTGCTCGCCACCACAGCGGCACCGGCAAGAAGAAGGGCAACTTCGACATACGCAAGGTGCGTTGCTACAACTGTCAAGAGTACGGGCATTACTCCAAGGACTGCACCGAGCCAAGGAAGCAGCGGGCGCTTCTTGCTGCCGCGACGGCCGGCAACGAGCCGGGGCTGCTGTGATGCTACGGCATGGGAGTTCCCAATAAAAGACAACAAGATTAAGGGGGTGATTGTTGGTGTTAATCTTGTTGTTTAGGAGTTTATTATGTTTTATTTCTGTTTGAGTTTGTTGAGTCTGAGTCTAGTATAGCGATGCATGCCATCATGGTGAAGTGGACTGATGGATTAGCAGAGGTGAGACCTGATCATCAGTCAAGTGAACCAGGAGTTGTGAGTACATGCAAGTACTAGTTAGATTTAGTCAAGAACTAGCTTAGTGGTTGTTCTGTTAGTGTGAAGCTGCATGCGCCCGTGTAGTGTGGAGTCCCAGTAGCCAAGTCGTGATCAGATGGACGTGGAGCTAGAGAAGCGGATCGCGGTGCCGTTGTGGACTAGCTCCTTCGTGGTAGTGACTCAACGTGTGTGCGTGTGGGTAATGGTGAGTAGAAATCGGAGCAAGCCGGTGTGTGGCTTGGTCGGTACGTTTGCTCCCCTTTAAAAGGAGTTGTAATCAGTTTGTTTGATTAAGCAAAAAAAAAGAACAAGAGAAAAGCGGCAGAAGTGCGTTGCCACCAAAACCTCTGTATGTTCTTGTGTGCTGTGTGTGCCTGCCTGAGTTAATCTCCTATCCTAGGTAGAGATTACACACGGGCGCAGCGCGCATGGAGATGGAGGACGGCAGTGACGTGGCGAGGGAGCCAGACCACGGCGGTACCATCTGTCGCGGCGTTGTCTGGCTGGCCGCCTTCACCGGCGCCGTCTGTGTGGTCATGGGCGTGATTTATGGGCTGGCTTTCTGCTGCAGCAGTAGCTGCTGGTGCCAAGGGGTCCCGTGGTTCGTCCTCGTAGTGTTGGACGCGGTCGTGGCCACCGGGTGCGGCATCTGGGCCATCCTCGCCCTCCGCTTGTGCTGCGGTTGATGGCGGTCCGGCTGCCTCGAGAGGCGCCATGACGGTGTGCTCGAGTCCATGCTTAGTTGGTCCATTCATTAGAGGTAGCTTGTGTCGCATCCATGCACGTATTCGTTAGTTACATCATTGTGTACGTGATCACGTGACCTGTATAATTCTATCGCACTTCAATTTCTTGTTGGGAATATTTTGCAGTTCAAACCGTTACTCTAGGTATGATATGTTCTCACAATTGACTTCGTGTTGACGATTGATTCAATACTAAATCTCACTTTTCTCTTACCATTAAATATTAGGCCAGTACTAGTCGCCGGCCGGCCATATCTTTCGCCCAGCCGCGCGCTAGCCCTCAGATTGGTCCCCACATAGCCGTCAGATGGGCTTTCTTCCGCATCATCTCTCTCGCCTTCTGCATAAAAATCTGAGAAGAAAACTCTGGAGACATGGGGGCTGCCCCTCGTCCATGTTGGACAGCGCGCATCCTCGCTGTCGACCATCGCAGCCGACACTCGCCCCTCGCCGGTGCTACCCTCCCTCCCTCCATTGCCCCTGCAGAGTTAATGGAGACCATAATTGGTTCGAAGCCAACAACCATGGTAACAAAATTCTGCTTTGGTTCCAGCAAAACCAAAAACGATGGAAGCAAAATTGCAAAATTCGGCGATGTTCCAGCAAACTGAAAACAGCAGTGGTAGCAAAAATTGAATTTTGTTCCAGCAAACAAAAACGTCATTGGTAGCATAAACTACAAAAATTGGGCGTTAGTAAGGCAAAAACAAAAATGCCCGTTGTAGCATAAAATGCAGCTGGTTCCAGCAAACCAAATCGCTAGTGGTAGCAAAATTGCAAAAAAAAATGGCATTGGTTCCAGCAAAACCCAAACGGCGGTGACAGCAAAAATTTGTGTTGGTTACAACAAACCTAAAAACAGTAATAGCAAAAATATAAAATTTGTCCAAACCAAAACATTGGTTCCAGCGGTGATACAGCAACGTCACACACCATTCTCAATAGCCCACCCAGCCTTGCAGCACCGAGCAACTGGTAGCAGCACCGAGCAACTGATAGCAGCAAAGAGAAAAGAGCACACAACACGTAGCAGTTTCGGCGAGGTATGCGGCAAGGAACAACACATGGATGGCATGGCAGGCCGGCCTACAACGCTGGCTGACTTGCATGAGCCACCTTCATCCTCGCAGCAGTGGGGTGGCGAGCTTTGAGGACCTATGATTGAAGAGAAGCCAGAGAACATGAGGAGGCTCCCGAAAGATTTATGTCCAAGGACGGACAATGTGTAAGAGACATGAGAGCATAAGGACAGATTAACTGAGAAAACAACTTCAATCGAGATATTTTGAGGTGAGAGGATAACGGTAGGGAAGAAAAAGTGGCGTGTGGGCCCCAAGGAGGCACAGCAATCTACTGAATCAAACAACTTTCCAGAAAAAATCATTATGATAGTTCATACGGTTAAGTGTATGTGCATGTGTATGAGCGTTTGCGTCTGTACTATGTTAAGAAAAGATAAAAAGTATTTCGTAAGTTCTGTAAAAGATAAAAAAAAAGTTTATTGAACGGTGCTAGTGGCTGGCCCATATAAGGCCTTTCATATATTTATGGATAAACGACAACCCTTCGCTTAAGTCGCTGGATAGGAGGATTGGTTGAACATGTATGCTAGTACATAGCAAGATCCTATCTAAATTACCAAAACCATTAGTTGAGGAGTACTCGTTGTAAAGATCACTCCAACTTTCCTGGTTCCGACAAGTGGCGCACATGCAGCGCGCCCCTTGTCGTAACCTGGGAGTTTTCCCTTTTTTCCTAGATCCGTTATTCAAAACATTTTATCTCTCAAACCGTGCGTCCAAATCTCGAACCGCTTTCACCATTGGATTCCTCGCTTCGAGATCTTCAAAACTAGATCCACGTTGATAGATTTTGACGAACTTTTTTTTCATGTAAAAAACCGGACGGAAAAACTGAACCAGGAGCACGGGTTTTTTCCCTTTTCGAAAGAGGCACGCCCGTTCCTCTCATGAAATCTCAACCGTGCCTCTCGTGGAAGCAAAATCGTAACTCTCGCGGAAGGAAAAAAATGCATTTTTTTCTGTTTCCAAGGAGGCACGGTCGTGACTCTTGTGAAAGCACAACCGTGCCTGTTGCGGGAGCAAAACCGTGACTCTCGCGAAAGAAAAAAAACCGAAAACGCATATTTTTCCCTTTCCGAAAGGTACGGCCATGACTCTCACGAAAGCACAACCGTGCCTCTCGCCAAAGCAAAACCGTGACTCGCAAAAAAAAACATGTTTTTTCATTTCCGAGAGGCACGGCTGTGACTCTCGCTAAAGCACAATCATGCCTCTCACGGAAGCAAAACCGTGACTCTCGCGAAAGGAAAAAAACGCATTTTTTCACGCAAATTTTTTTTAAAAAAAATTATCGAAAAGGTAAGGAAGACCGGTGGAAAACCAAAACGTCAAAAAAAACAGGAAAATACAAGGCCGAAAACGCGTGTGGAAAAATAAAAAAAAAATCCGAAGGAAGCACCCAGAGCGCGACACATGGCAAACGGCTGAGAGCGCAACAAGTTGCGCTGATCGTTGCGAGGCTCCCGAAGAAGCGCTCGTTAACTAGTTGGTTTCACAAATTACTACATGATGCAAGGTGATAGGAGGTCAGGTTAGATACGACCCACGGAATCACTTCAAAATTAAGTTGTAATTACAGATTTTCCGTTGTAAGTTGAATAGATAGGCCGTGAAGCACTAGCTTATTAGGTAGGGGTAAAGCTACGTAACGCAAGCACGTCATCACCGCCCTGCTATCGATCAAGCATGGAGCTGGAGGACGGCCGCGGCGTGGCGACGGAGCCAGACCGCGGCAATACATTCAGCCGCAGCGTGGGCTGGCTAATGGCCTTCACCGGCGCCACGTCTGTGGTTGTCGCCGTCGGGGGCGCGCTGCTCGCTTGCTGCACCCACCAGCGGCATAATAGCGGTCGGTGTGAAGGGTTCCCATGGGTTGTCGCCGTGGAGCTTGGGTCGTTCCTGGTCATCGGGTTCGCCATCTGGGCCTGCCTCGCGCTCCGCTTCTGCTGCTGCTGCTGGCGGTCCGGCTGCCTCGACGAGCGGCCCGACGGCGTGATGGATGCTGTTTAGGTTTTTTTTGTAGATGATGATATTTAGTTAGTTCGTTAATTAGAGCTATTATTATACATTATTGTGTGCGTAATCACGTGAATTATATATTTATTGCATATCGAAATCTCATAGACAAATATTTTACAGCTCAAACAGTTGCTCTAGTTATGATATACTTTCATCATTTATTTCGTGTTCACGATTGATTCGAAACAAATTTTACTAAAATTACGTCCTGAGAGATCTTCTCTCATAGTTAAACCTCCTTGAATGCATTTTCTTGGAGCTGGCTCAACAGTTAGGGTCCGTGGTGGTGATGCCATAGTGGCATTGGATCAATTTTTTTATTTTGCATGGCAACTTGTTTGGGGGCAAGTATGGTGCTGAGTTCATTAGGGTCACAACAAAAGAGTTTCGATAGTTGCTTTTGCCGGCATGTATTAACCAGCATCGTCGTTGGACCACCCTGGGATTTTGCAGCCCACAACCTACATATCAATTGAGTGCAGCTTACCCGTCGTCTCCAAATCTTGTTTCGTATTGCAAGCTAAGAGAAGAATTTGACTTTGGATGGTGTCCAAACCTTTCAGGTGGTCTTATTCATGGTGGTCGATGTGGGACCTAAGAATTGAACCTTATAAGCTGAGGACGACGAGTACCCTCAATCCGCTTCAAATTTCCAAACGATGTTGTAGTCGATGTCCATTTGAGGTTCAAACTGCTCCAGGTAAACCCACGGGTCAGCCTTATGACCCCATCCCAAGTCGTTCCCTATCCTTTGACCGATCGAAGTGGTCACTAGCAATCGTTCCCGATTACCACACAGCGGTCGATCGGCCTTCCTCGTGGGATCCTTTTGCCATTCACGAGTGATCAAACAAGAGCTCATCAACTGAATGACACGGGCGGATTGCAACGTGCAACAGGCGTGCCCAGTCGTTTTTTAAGGAACCGGAGCCATGGAGGTAGAGACATGCGGCAGGCTCCGTCAATCAAAGCCGCCGTAAGTTAGTTCCATTTTCCCAATGCTTGTAAGTGGTAGTCATGCTGATCTTTTATTGTGGGCTCGCCCAACTGAGAACTGATTTTTTTTTATTCTACGATTGTTGTAACGTGGAGAGGTTAGAAGATCGGTCATTTTGCATCTCTTTTTCTAAAAGATGAATGAAAGAAAGTTGATGTGCCATTTTTCATCTCCTTTCCCTATGCTCAGGGCCTGCGACAGAAAATATAATTGATGGGGAGCATGGCAAATCGATTTTTTTTTGTGGAAAATTATGTTGTCCTGAGGATGCCAGACTTTTGACCAGGAATTGCCATACTTGTTAACTGATATTGTCAACCTCACGACAACATGCTTTGCTATCTTGGACGTTGGTTTTGCCACGCTAAAGAAATCCGACGTTTGATTTGTAGCGGGATCCATAATTGATACTTCCGCGGTCATGAGAAGGCATTATCCAGAGAAATAAAGGGCGCTGTTTTGTATGCAAAATTTCCAGACTTGACTGTTTATATTTTATTGAAACATAGTACAAATGCAAATGTTCATATACACGCATGCATACTCACCCTTACGAATATACGCATGCACATCTATCCCTATAAGCACTTTCGAGAGGCTGAACCGGCAAATCTTATGATTGATGAAGTTGTCGCAGGCGCCTCGTACTTCACGACATATCATACCGCTGAATTTTAATGTAATACTTTTTTAGTGGCATGCTATGTTTATGGGATATGATTTTTACTTGGATGACCCAAGACTTAAAATCATGGCTATGCCACTGGTACCATGGGTCTTTTTGTTTTTCCAATCATTGTGGAGTCGGGGCTGCAATAGATGTCTAGGTGGTGACACTAACATGCAAATTGTTGTTCATTATGAGAGGCTTTTAAATTTTTTGGGGGCATGCACGGGCGGGGG
The DNA here is from genome assembly GCF_056163025.1 of Triticum urartu. Taxonomy (NCBI): domain Eukaryota; kingdom Viridiplantae; phylum Streptophyta; class Magnoliopsida; order Poales; family Poaceae; genus Triticum; species Triticum urartu. The sequence continues at coordinate 732,174,304 of NC_141875.1, forward strand.
GCGCCCACGCATGTGGCCACCAAGTTACTTCAAGATTTGTGCATTCGTTTATGCCATTAGCCTTTAATTAATGTACTCGGGTCCATGCATGTCAGCTTTTGGCAAAGTTGCATGTATCATCCTCCCACCTCTCACGCCTATTTCATCTTCAAATTTTGTATCTTTTGAACCCAAATTCTAAATTATGTTTCTTTTGCCTATTCATGTTTGTCGCAGCGTGTAATCTCAAATAAAAGGCCAATTTTGAATACATTTTGACAATTTCTTAAAATTTTACCAAAATTCAAATATTAAAACGTGATAGTTGTAAATTCAAATATTAAAATGTCTCATCTCTTTACTTTTAGGGTTCATGGTTTAGGGCTTAGGGCTTTGAGGTCAGGGCATAGGATTTAGGGGCTTAGGGTTTAGGGTTTAAGTTTTAGTTCTTGGAACTTGCTGAATTTAATATTTGTTCCTTCAAGTTTTAGTATTTAAGCTTGATAAAGTTTTACAAATCTGTCAAAACGTATTCAAAGTGGGCTTTTTCATAACCTTTGTCACAAGGGCATGCATACCATCTTGGCGAGCTTCACCCGCAGCTTGTACAGCTGGTTTCCACTCTGAGCCACATGCGCGATGAGCTTGATGCGTTTGTCCCGTACACGAAGGAGGCCACCATGGATCGAAAGCTCGCACCCAACCTCGTCTAGCTGACCTACAGAGATGAGTTCATCCGCAGCCTCGGGATGAAGTAGACGAATGTGAGGATGCGGTAATGCCCCTCCCGAGCGACAAAGAGCACGGTGTGGCGCCCTTGGATCCAGACGGTGGAGCCATCGCCGAACCATACATGGCTCATGCTCCCTGGGTACAGCTTAGAGAAGGCCTCATGGTCGTCGGTCATGTGGTTTGACGCACATGTGTCAATGTACCACGGGTCATCGCGCCGCGCGCTTTGGGCATCACCTTCTCGTGGCTATGATCAACACTAGAAGAGACAATGTGTGCCATCAGGAGGCCCGGTTACTCCTCCTCATCCATGCACACCATGTTTGCCTCATCGTGAATCCTCATACGGCAGTCCCGTGCCCAGTGCCCGTTCTTATAGCAGTAATGCCACTTGTCGTTACAAGAAGCAGCGAACACGCCTTTGCAGGGTGCACCGCCGCCCTGCCCTTCTGGCACCTGCGCCGCCACAACCATCGATTCCTCCATCATCGTTTTCCCTGGGGTTTACGGGGTTGCTGGAGAGTGCCGAAGCTTGAATGGTTGAACCCTCGACGTGCTGCCATTGTTTCTGGTGGGAACACCACTACTCCTCGGTGAGGAGGAACCATGTGCCACCAGCGTTTTCAAGTTCAACGAGACGATCCTGGACGATGAGAAGATGGCAGGTGAGCTCCTCGAGAGAAAAAGTGTTGAGTTCGAGGAGGGTTTCTATGTCGATGGCCACCTCAGAGTACCTCTTTGGGACAAGGCGCAAGACTTTCTTGTCAATCCTCTTGTCGTCGATTGTGTCGCCAAGGGTACGCAAGTTGTTGACGAGTCCGGTGAAACACATGCCAAACGCGTCGATGGACCCACCGTCTTTGAAAGAGAGGTCCTCGAACCCTTTCCGGAGCCTCTGAGCCGTGGACTCGCGCATGCTGCGCCCACCCACATGGTGCGGATGAGCTCTCAGGCTTCCTTCGCCGTCTTCTTGACGATGATCGCGTCAATCATGTCCGGCGGCAAACCCATGAGGATCACTGCCATGGTGTACTTAATTATCATCACGCAAGGTGACCGTGTCCTTCCCCTCGACGACGTCCTAGAGCGTCGCTGCCAGCATCTGCGCCTGCATGACCGGCACCGACTGTCCATAACTAATGGTTTTAAGCATGGGAGCTGGCCCTGTGCTGTCGGGCTTGCGCACGAAACGCTCTTGGATGACCCGCTCATGCACGATGATCTTGCGCCTGCTGCACCGCGTCAGACTCCTGCCGCTCCACGACGCTGGAGGAGTGAGGGAGCGGTCATCCGCACGTCCGCCATGGGCGCGGGACGGAGTCCAGTGGACCGGCCATGGTCCCTGGAGGAACCCACTCTGATGCCAGTAGTTCGGCAGCTCCAGCGAGCTCCGAATTCCGGCGAGGGTCACACGCACGCACGCAAACGCGAGAGAGTTTGTGCCGCTTGAAACTTGCAGCGTTTTGATCGAGCTGCTGCTCTTCTTTTTCCTTATATATATATATATATATATATATATATATATATATATATATATATATATATATATATATTATTATAATAATAAAGCACGGATTGACTCTGTGGGTTCACCGTCACAATGCGCTTCTTTTCGTAAATTTATGCTTTTATTTTTTTTCAACACGTGCATAATTTTTCCAAAATCCAAAGTTGTACTAATCTATCATATTTTTAGCCTTTTGTACGTTCTTGTACTTAATTGGGTCGGTCCTTCTTTCCCTAAAAGAAACAGGAGCATGATGCGAGTTGCCTCACGAGAGACGAGACTCGGTCTCCCTCCTCTTCTTTCATCGATCCTACTTCCTCTCTATTATAAGCAGGCCCACCTCCATAAAAAAACACAGGAGGTCGATCCGCTGCCGCAGCAGACACGGTCTCCTTCCTCTTCACCTTCCACGCCTTCCCTAAAACCTTCCAATAAATACACTGATCCCGATCTCACGGGCACTTCATCAAGGACAAGGGAGCCCTCCTTGGACGAACATCACCTCACGCACGTGCTTGCACAAACAAACAATTGATTTCAGCGGCCGGTTGTGGTAGGTCAACCTGACCTTGGGCGCCACCTCTGTCGACCTGTTCGGCGACCGGCCGGAGTTTTGCTTCGTCGAGTTGCCGAGCGAAAGCATGGTGCATGCACCTGCGCGCACGGCGTACAGGCGATGGACTACTCAGAGAGGACGAGGGCTAGGTGCTGTTCATGCGGGAGGGCCAACCATCGGCGCAATCTTGAGCACGATCTCTATGCTTTCATGACGTTCAGAGCCATACCTCACATGAAGTTGTTCGGTCTCACCCCATACAACCTCGGGCAGCACCAGGATCTGGCCAGTGGCGTTCTGTGCAGCTGCCAGGCGAGAGGGTTGCTTGCCTCCCAGAGAGGCCACCTGTCGTGGTTCTAGGTTTGACAGTAATGTAGGGAGGTAGGTATGGAGAGACAAGATCTTAGCTATGGAGTAGTTGTAAGCACACGAGGTTTACGAGTTCAGGCCCTTCTCGGAGGAAGTAATAGCCCTACGTCTCGAAGCCCGGAGGCGGTCGACTGGATTATGTGTGTACGAATTACAGGGGTGCGAACCCTTTACACTGAGGAGGGGGCTGGCTTATATAGAGTTCGCCGGACCCCTCCGGCCCTCAGTTATGCAGGGTTTTAAATACATTAAGGTCGGGCATTACTGGTAACGCCCCTAATAAAGTGCTATGATGACCATAAAAGCTACTTAATGACCGACAGTTAGCGTGCGGAGTGACCTTAGGTCTCCTGGCCGTCGAGTGGTTGGATCTTGGTCGAGCGATTGCTTCTTGGTCGAGTGTCTTCGAGTCTGTCGAGTAGAACACCTCCAAGTCGATTGAAAGGTGATTTCTTCTAGAGATGTCCTTGGGTAGGGCAGTTGGGACAGGTCCATGACCCTACCCTAGGTACATAGCTTCATCATTAGCCCCCGAATGGATCGAGGTTTGAGTGGGGAAGGAGTTGAGAACTTCTCCGACTCATTTTTCATGCCATGAGCATATCTTGTTTCGGATCAATGAACCTGAGTGATGACACCAACTTCCTTTTCAGCTGCCTTGATCCATTCTTAGTTTTTTGTCAAGTGAGTTTCTTTACTTGAAAAGCTCCGAGTGAAGGTGTGGAGGAGATCTTCCGTCTGACAAGTTGTTCTGCTGCCCGCAGATTTCGCGGGATTCGAATTTTGGGAAGCAGGCGGGACGGGGGAGGCCGCAATAATCGGATGGGATAGGGCGGAGCCGCCTCGATCTCTACGTCACCTTTTCGCCACGTATCGCGCACGCGATTGTTACGGGATTTGACAGGACCGTCCGGGCCTACCAGTCAGCCACTCGGAAGCGACCTCATATAAGGCGTCGGACCGGGGTTTCTTGAACAGTGCGTTCTCATTTCCTCTTCTCTTCTTCAGGCTTCTTCGTCGCGCTTGCTCTCGCCCCAGCGCCGCCGCTCCGTACGCGTCTCGCCGGCGACGATGGGGAAGGAGAAGACGGCGGCTCTGGAGCGGGCGAAGAAGGCGACGGCAAAGGCGAAGGGGAAGGCGACCCGTCGGGGTGGTCTTCCTCGCGAGCCGGCCTGCCGAAGGGCTGGATCCAGGGCGACTGGATCCGCTCGGCGATCCGCCAAGAAGACCTCGACGACCTAGCCGACAGAGGGCTGATCCCCCATGGATCGGTGCGGCTTCCGGGGAAGGAATCCGAGCCGCAACCTCGGGAGGGTGAGCGCGTTCTCCTTGCCACCCACGTCGACCGTGGATTTTCCTTGCCTCCTCACCCTTTCTTTCGGGGATTTCTAAATTTCTTTGGGGCACAACTCCACCACTTCACTCCCAACACAATCGTGTATCTCGCTGCTTTCGTGTCTTTGTGCGAGAATTTCTTGGGTTGTCGGCCTCACTGGGGTCTTTCCAAGCACATTTTCACCTGTCGTTCTCAGACGGTGAAAGAGGCCAATCCGAGTGACGAGAGAACACAAGTGATTCAGATGTGCGGGGGTCTTGGTGTTCAGATGAGAGGGAAAAGTTCCTTTCCAGCCATGATTCTTCCCGACTCGGTTCGCGGATGGCAGTCGACCTGGTTTTACTGCAAAGACCAGCCGACGCCAGGGCAGTCGACTGGCCTCCCTCCTTTTACCATGGACCGAGTGAGGAAACCCTCCTCTTTGAAGGTGCTCCCGGAAGAGAAGGCGCAGGTTAGGGTGCTGGTCGAACGAGTGGTCCAGCTTATCCGTGACGGGGTCACCGGTATGGATCTCTTGGAGGTTTTCCTTCGGCGGCGCATCCAGCCTCTTCAAGCCCGAGACCATCCGATGTGGATGTATTCGGGTCTTGACGACACCACTCGGATTCACCCGGAGGAGGGCGATGACGACACACTGGAGAAGTGGCTGTCGGGCATCACCTGAAACAAGGACAACCCCAGGGGAGCCAAGAGAGTTCCTCCATTCGACCGGTCCCATGAACTAGAAAAGGTCCGATTCTGAGCTTTTGATTGTAATCTGAATTCACTCGCGCAGCTATCTATACTGCGTCGACTCACTTTATTCTTCATGCTTTCTTTTAGGCCCTTATCGAAATGTATTCGATGCCCAACGGAGAGCAAGAGCAAGACCTGGAAGGAGAGGCGAGCGGCGGCGACAGTGGCGAATGGTATTCTGACGGTGAAGGGGACGAAGAAAGCGACGACCCAAGTGATGAAGAAGAAGTCGAGTCGCCTCCTCGCAGGGAGAGGCGATCCAAGCTTGACCAAGAACGACCGAGCGCCCGTGAAAAGGCGATTGCTCAGGCTGGTCAGTCTTCCAAGCGTCCTCGGACCTCTTCACCAACCGCAACTGAAAAAGCGTCAAAGCATCCCAAAGTTGCAGAGCCGAAGCCTCGGAAGGCGTTGCCGAAGATTAAGATTGACATCCCAGTCGCTTCTGCGTGAGTGTCTCCCTTTGTATTCACTCGACGCCCCGTGCTGTTTGTTTTTTCTTGATTTAACCAGATGAACTTTGGAACTGGCAGCGCTGCTACTTTCGGGACCTCAGCTTATAGGGACGAGGATGAGGTAATGGAGGATGCGGTCACTTCCAATCTGGGTATGATTTCTGACATTCTGTCTTTATTTGGTCGACTCAACTGCAATGTGTACCATTGGGTGATGTGATTTTGGCGATTGATCTTTGAACAGCTCCTAACATTATTGACCTCCCTGATGATGATGATGAAGAGCCTGAGAGGCCTTTGGCGAGGAAAAATAGGCAAGCTCCTGCAAGCAAGGAGCCACAGTCGACGCCGAGGGCGGAACCAGAGTGATGCCAATCGGGGTTCTGTTACCTTCGCCGTACCATTGTCGAGTGCCTTGCCTTCTTCGTCGACTGCTCAGGCCCCTGCCGACCCACCTTCAGTTTTTGCGACCCATCATGTGAAGGAAATATGCCCTAGAGGCAATAATAAAGTTATTATTTATTTCCTTATTTCATGATAAATGTTTATTATTCATGCTAGAATTGTATTAACCGGAAACATAATACATGTGTGAATACATAGACAAACAGAGTGTCACTAGTATGCCTCTACTTGACTAGCTCGTTAATCAAAGATGGTTATGTTTCCTAACCATGAACAAAGTGTTGTTATTTGATTAACGAGGTCACATCATTAGTTGAATGATCTGATTGACATGACCCATTCCATTAGCTTAGCACCCGATCGTTTATTATGTTGCTATTGCTTTCTTCATGACTTATACATGTTCCTATGACTATGAGATTATGCAACTCCCGTTTGCCGGAGGAACACTTTGGGTGCTACCAAACGTCACAATGTTACTGGGTGATTATAAAGGAGCATTACAAGTGTCTCCAAAGGTAGATGTTGGGTTGGCGTATTTCGAGATTAGGATTTGTCACTCCGATTGTCGGAGAGGTATCTCTGGGCCCTCTCGGTAATACACATCACATAAGCCTTGCAAGCATTACAACTAATATGTTAGTTGTGAGATGATGTATTATGGAACGAGTAAAGAGACTTGCCGGTAACGAGATTGAACTAGGTATTGGATACCGACGATCGAATCTCGGGCAAGTAACATACCGATGACAAAGGGAACAACGTATGTTGTTATGCGGTCTGACCGATAAAGATCTTCGTAGAATATGTAGGAACCAATATGGGCATCCAGTTCCCGCTATTGGTTATTGACCGGAGACTTGTCTCGGTCATGTCTACATTGTTCTCGAACCCGTAGGGTCCGCACGCTTAAGGTTACGATGACAGTTATATTATGAGTTTATGCATTTTGATGTACCGAAGGTTGTTCGGAGTCCCGAATGTGATCACGGACATGACGAGGAGTCTCGAAATGGTCGAGACGTAAAGATTGATATATTGGAAGCCTATGTTTGGACATCGGAAGTGTTCCGGGTGAAATCGGGATTTTACCGGGTTACCGGGAGGTTACCGGAACCCCCCCGGGAGCCATATGGGCCTTCATGGGCCTTAGTGGAAAGGAGAAAGGGGCAGCCCAAGGTGGCTGCGCACCTCCCCCCTCCCCTAGTCCTATTAGGACTAGGAGAAGGTGGCCGGCCCCCCTCTCTCTCTTTCCCCCCTTGGGAATCCTAGTTGGAATAGGATTGGGGGGGGGGAGTCCTACTCCCGGAAGGAGTAGGACTCCTCCTGCGCCCTCCTCCTTGGCCGGCGCCCCCTCCCCCTTGGCTCCTTTATATACTGAGGCAGAGGCACCCCAGAAAGACACAAGTTGATCCACGTGATCTATTCCTTAGACGTGTGCGGTGCCCCCTGCCACCATATTCCTCGATAATACTGTAGCGGAGTTTAGGCGAAGCCCTGCTGCTGTAGTTCATCAAGATCGTCACCACGCCGTCGTGCTGACGGAACTCTTCCCCGACACTTTGCTGGATCGGAGTCCGGGGATCGTCATCGAGCTGAACGTGTGCTCGAACTCGGAGGTGCCGTAGTTTCGGTGCTTGATCGGTTCGATCGTGAAGACGTACGACTACTTCCTCTACGTCGTGCCAGCGCTTCCGCAGTCGGTCTGCGTTGGGTATGTAGACAATACTCTCCCCTCTCGTTGCTATGCATCACATGATCTTGCGTGTGCATAGGAAAATTTTGAAATTACTACGTTCCCCAATAGTGGCATCCGAGCCTAGGTTTTATGGTTTGATGTTATATGCACTAGTAGAACACAAGTGAGTTGTGGGCGATATAAGTCATACTGCCTACCAGCATGTCATACTTTGGTTCGGCGGTATTGATGGATGAAGCGGCCCGGACCGACATTACGCGTACGCTTACGCGAGACCGGTTTCCCCGACGTGCTTTGCACATAGGTGACTTGCGGGTGACTGTTTCTCCAACTTTAGTTGAACCGAGTGCGGCTACGCCCGGTCCTTGCGAAGGTTAAAACGGAGTCTATTTGACAAACTATCGTTGTGGTTTTGATGCGTAGGTGAGATTGGTTCTTGCTTAAGCCCATAGCAGCCACGTAAAACTTGCAACAACAAAGTAGAGGACGTCTAACTTGTTTTTGCAGGGCATGTTATGATGTGATATGGTCAAAACGTGATGAGATATAAGTTGTTGTATGAGATGATCATGTTTTGTTGAAGTTATCGGCAACTGGCAAAAGCCTTATGGTTGTCTCTTTATTGCATAAGATGCAAGCGCCAAATAATTGCTTTACTTTATCGCTATGCGATAGCAATAGTTGCAAGAGCAATAGTTGGCGAGACGACCACGTGACGACACATTGATATAGATCAAGATGATGGAGATCATGGTGTCATGCCGGTGACGATAGAGATAATGACAGTACTTCGGAGATGGAGATCGCAAGCACAAGATGATGATGGCCATATCATATCACATATTTTGATTGCATGTGATGTTTATCTTTTATACATCTTATTTTTGCTTAGTTTGACGGTAGCATTTTAAGATGATCTCTCACTAATTATCAAGAAGTGTTCTCCCTGAGTATGCACCGTTGCGAAAGTTCTTCGTGCTGAGACACCACGTGATGTTCGGGTGTGATAGGCTCTACGTTCAAATACAACGGGTGCAAAACAGTTGCACACGCGGAATACTCAGGTTATACTTGACGAGCCAAGCATATACAGATATGGCCTCGGAACACGGAGACCGAAAGGTCGAGCGTGAATCATATAGTAGATATGATCAACATAATGATGTTCACCAATGAAATTACTCCATCTCACGTGATGATCGGACATGGTTTAGTTGATTTGGATCACGTGATCACTTAGAGGATTAGAGGGATGTCTATCTAAGTGGGAGTTCTTAAGTAATATGATTAAATTGAACTTTAATTTATCATGAACTTAGTCCTGGTACTATTAGCATATCTATGTTGTAGATCAATAGCTCGCGTTGTTGCTTTCATATGCTTATTTTGATATGTTCCTAGAGAAAATTGTGTTGAAAGATGTTAGTAGCAGAGATGCGGATTGGATCCGTGATCTGAGGTTTATCCTCATTGCTGCACAGAAGAATTATGTCCTTGATGCACCGCTAGGTGACAGACCTATTGCAGGAGCAGATGCAGACGTTATGAACGTTTGGCTAGCTCAATATGATGACTACTTGATAGTTTAAGTGCACCATGCTTAACGGCTTAGAATCGGGACTTCAAAGACGTTTTGAACGTCATGGACCATATAAGATGTTCCAGGAGTTGAAGTTAATATTTCAAGCAAATACCCGAGTTGAGAGATATGAAATCTCCAACAAGTTCTATAGCTAAAAGATGGAGGAGAATCGCTCAACTAGTGAGCATGTGCTCAGATTGTCTGGGTACTACAATCGCTTGAATCAAGTGGGAGTTAATCTTCCAGATAAGATAGTGATTGACAGAATTCTCTAGTCACCATCACCAAGTTAGTAGAACTTCGTGATGAACTATAATATGCAAGGGATAACGGAAACAACTCCCAAGCTCTTCGTGATGATGAAATCAACGAAGGTAGAAATCAAGAAAAACATCAAGTGTTGATGGTTGACAAGATCACTAGTTTCAAGAAAAGGGCAGAGGGAAGAAGGGGAACTTCAAGAAGAACAACAAGCAAGTTGCTGCTCAAGTGAAGAAGCCCAAGTCTGGTCCTAAGCCTGAGACTAAGTGTTTCTACTGCAAAGGGACTGGTCACTGGAAGCGGAACTACCTCAAGTGATTGGCAGATAAGAAGGATGGCAAAGTGAACATAAGTATATTTGATATACATGTTATTGATGTGTACTTTACTAGTGTTTATAGCAACCCCTCAGTGTTTGATACTAGTTCAGTTGCTAAGATTAGTAACTCAAAATGGGAGTTGCAGAATAAACAGAGACTAGTTAAGGGTGAAGTGACGATGTGTGTTGGAAGTGGTTCCAAGATTGATATGATCATCATCGCACACTCCCTATACTTTCGGGATTAGTGTTGAACCTGAATAAGTGTTATTTGGTGTTTGCGTTAAGCATGAATATGATTTGATCATGTTTATTGTGATACGGTTATTCTTTAAGTAAGAGAATAAATTGTTGTTCTGTTTACATGAATAAAACCTTATATGGTTACACACCCAATGGAAATAGTTCGTTGGATCTCGATCGTAGTGATACACATAATCATAATATTGAAACCAAAAGATGCAAAGTTAATAATGATAGTGCAACTTATTTGTAGCACTGCTGTTTAGGTCATATTGGTGTAAAGCGCATGAAGAAACTCCATGCTGATGGGATTTTGGAATCACTTGATTATGAATCACTTGATGCTTGCGAACCATGCCTCTTGGGAAAGATGACTAAAACGCCGTTCTCCGGAACAATGAAGCAAGCAACAGATTTGTTGGAAATCATACATACTGATGTATGTGGTCCGATGAATATTAAGGCTTGCAGCAGGTATCATTATTTTCCGACCTTCACAGATGATTTGAGCAGATATGGGGATATCTACTTGATGAAACATAAGTCTGAAACATTTTGAAAAGTTCAAAGAATTTCAGAGTGAAGTGGAAAATCATCATGACAAGAAAATAAAAGTTTCTACGATATGATCGCAGAGGTAAAATATTTGAGTTACGAGTTTGGTCTTCAATTAAAACAATGTGGAATAGTTTCACAAACTCATGCCACATGGAACACCACAGCATAATGGTGTGTCCGAACGTCATAATCGTACTTTATTGGATATAGTGCAATCTATGATGTCTCTTACCGATCTACCACTATCGTTTTGGGGTTATGCATTAGAGACAGCTGCATTCACGTTAAATAGGGCACCATCTAAATCCGTTGAGACGACACCGTATGAACTATGGTTTGGCAAGAAACCTAAGATGTTGTTTCTTAAAGTTTGGGACTGCGATGCTTATGTGAAAAAGTTTCAACATGATAAGCTCGAACCCAAATCGGAGAAATATGTCTTCATAGGATACCCAAAGGAGACTGTTGGGTACACCTTCTATCACAAATCTGAAGGCAAGACTTTTGTTGCTAAATTCAGAGTTTTTCTAGAGAAGGAGTTTCTCTCGAAAGAAGTGAGTGGGAGGAAAGTAGAACTTGATGAGGTAACTGTACCTGCTCCCTTATTGGAAAGTAGTTCATCACAGAAATCTGTTCCTGTGACTACTACACCAATTAGTGAGGAAGCTAATGATGATGATCATGTAACTTCAGATCAAGTTACTACCAAATCTCGTAGGTAAACCAGAGTGAGATCCGCACCAGAGTGGTACGGTAATCCTGTTCTGGAAGTCATGTTACTAGACCATGACGAACTTGCGAACTATGAGGAAGCGATGATGAGCCCAGATTCCGCGAAATGGTTTGAGGCCATGAAATCTGAGATATGATCCATGTATGAGAGCAAAGTATGGACTTTGGTTGACTTGCCCGATGATCGGCAAGCCATAGAAAATAAATGGACCTTCAAGAGGAAGACGGACGCTGATAGTGGTGTTACTATCTACAAAGCTAGAATTGTCGCAAAAGGTTTTCGACAAGTTCAAGGTGTTGACTACGATGAGAGTTTCTCACTCATGTCTATGCTTAAGTCTGTCTGAATCATGTTAGCAATTGCCGCATTTTATGAAATCTGGCAAATGGATAAACAAAACTACATTCCTTAATAAATTTATTAAAGAAGAGTTGTATATGATACAACCAGAAGGTTTTGTCAATCCTAAAGGTGCTAACAAAATATGCAAGCTCCAGCGATCCATCTATGGACTGGTGCAAGCATCTTGGATTTGGAATATACGCTTTGATAAGTTGATCAAAGCATATAGTTTTATACAGACTTGCGATGAAGCCTGTATTTACAAGAAAGTGAGTGGGAGCACTACAGCATTTCTGATAAGTATATGTGAATGACATATTGTTGATCGGAAATAATGTAGAATTATTCTGTAAAGCATAAAAGGAGTGTTTGAAAGGAGTTTTTCAAAGAAAGACTTCGGTGAAGCTACTTACATATTGAGTATCAAGATCTATAGAGATAGATCAAGACACTTGATAAGTTTTTCAATGAGTACATACCTTGACAAGATTTTGAAGTAGTTCAAAATGGAACAGTCAAAGAAAGAGTTCTTAACTGGGTTGCAAGGTGTGAAATTGAGTAAGACTCAAAGCCCAACCACGGCAGAAGATAGAAATAGAATGAAAGTCATTCCCTATGCCTCAGCCATAGGTTCTATAAAATATGCCATGCTGTGTACCAGATCTATTGTGTACCCTGCACTGATTTGGCAAGGGAGTACAATAGTGATCTAGGAGTAGATCACTGGACAGCGGTCAAAATTATCCTTAGTGGAATAAGGATATGTTTCTCGATTATGGAAGTGAAAAAAAGGGGGTCGTCGTAAAGGGTTACGCCGATGCAAGTTTTGACACTAATCTAGATGACTCTAAGTCTCGGTCTAGATACATATTGAAAGTGGGAGCAATTAGCTAGAGTAGCTCCGTGCAGAGCATTGTAGACATAAAAAATTGCAAAATACATAACGGATCTGAATGTGAAAGACCGTTGACTAAGATTCTCTCACAAGCAAAACATGATCACACCTTAGTACTCTTTGGGTGTTAATCGCATAGCGATGTGAACTAGATTACCGAATCTAGTAAACCCTTTGGGTGTTGGTCACATGGCGATGTGAACTATGGGTGTTAATAACATGATGATGTGAACTATCGATGTTAATCACATAGTGATGTGATCTAGATTATTGACTCTAGTGCAAGTGGGAGACTGAAGGAAATATGCCCTAGAGGCAATAATAAAGTTATTATTTATTTCCTTATTTCGTGATAAATGTTTATTATTCATGCTAGAATTGTATTAACCGGAAACATAATACATGTGTGAATACATAGACAAACAGAGTGTCACTAGTATGCCTCTACTTGACTAGCTCGTTAATCAAAGATGGTTATGTTTCCTAACCATGAACAAAGTGTTGTTATTTGATTAACGAGGTCACATCATTAGTTGAATGATCTGATTGACATGACCCATTCCATTAGCTTAGCACCCGATCGTTTAGTATGTTGCTATTGCTTTCTTCATGACTTATACATGTTCCTATGACTATGAGATTATGCAACTCCCGTTTGCCGGAGGAACACTTTGGGTGCTACCAAACGTCACAACGTTACTGGGTGATTATAAAGGAGCATTACAAGTGTCTCCAAAGGTAGATGTTGGGTTGGCATATTTCGAGATTAGGATTTGTCACTCCGATTGTCGGAGAGGTATCACTGGGCCCTCTCGGTAATACACATCACATAAGCCTTGCAAGCATTACAACTAATATGTTAGTTGTGAGATGATGTATTATGGAACGAGTAAAGAGACTTGCCGGTAACGATATTGAACTAGGTATTGGATACCGATGATCGAATCTCGGGCAAGTAACATACCGATGACAAAGGGAACAACGTATGTTGTTATGCGGTCTGACCGATAAAGATCTTCGTAGAATATGTAGGAACCAATATGGGCATCCAGGTCCCACTATTGGTTATTGACCGGAGACGTGTCTCGGTCATGTCTACATTGTTCCCGAACCCGTAGGGTCCGCATGCTTAAGGTTACGATGACAGTTATATTATGAGTTTATGCATTTTGATGTACTGAAGGTTGTTCGGAGTCCCGGATGTGATCACGGACATGACGAGGAGTCTCGAAATGGTCGAGATGTAAAGATTGATATATTGGAAGCCTATGTTTGGACATCGGAAGTGTTCCGGGTGAAATCGGGATTTTACCGGGTTACCGGGAGGTTACCGGAACCCCCCCGGGAGCCATATGGGCCTTCATGGGCCTTAGTGGAAAGGAGAAAGGGGCAGCCCAAGGTGGCTGCGCACCTCCCCCCTCCCCTAGTCCTATTAGGACTAGGAGAAGGTGGCCGGCCCCCCTCTCTCTCTTTCCCCCCTTGGGAATCCTAGTTGGAATAGGATTGGGGGGGAGTCCTACTCCCGGAAGGAGTAAGACTCCTCCTGCGCCCTCCTCCTTGGCCGGCGCCCCCCTCCCCCTTGGCTCCTTTATATACTGAGGCAGAGGCACCCCAGAAAGACACAAGTTGATCCACGTGATCTATTCCTTAGCCGTGTGCGGTGCCCCCTGCCACCATATTCCTCGATAATACTGTAGCGGAGTTTAGGCGAAGCCCTGCTGCTGTAGTTCATCAAGATCGTCACCACGCCGTCGTGCTGACAGAACTCTTCCCCGACACTTTGCTGGATCGGAGTCCGGGGATCGTCATCGAGCTGAACGTGTGCTCGAACTCGGAGGTGCCGTAGTTTCGGTGCTTGATCGGTTGGATCATGAAGACGTACGACTACTTCCTCTACGTCGTGTCAGCGCTTCCGCAGTCGGTCTGCGTTGGGTACGTAGACAATACTCTCCCCTCTCGTTGCTATGCATCACATGATCTTGCGTGTGCGTAGGAAATTTTTTGAAATTACTACGTTCCCCAACATCATGTCCCAGAGGACGAAGTGAATGCTGCCAAGGAGGCCATACGCCAGGCGGGCATTATGATGGAGAAGATGAAGACGGTGCGGGACGCCAGTCAGGCCGCCTACGACACCAGCTCGGCTCTCCAAAGCAACGTTCAGGTTAGTTGGTCACCGCTTGTTCTGTTAGGATATGCTATCTGAAGACTCTCTTTCCGAAAATCTTTGCATCTGTACACCTAGTGGGTGCGTCGATTAAATTTTGAACTAGTGGGGGCACGCTGAGTGCACCCACTGGGTGTAGTCCCCGAGACTACGTGGACTACTGGCAGTCGACTGTAGTCTTTGTATTTTGATTCTTTCGCTCGATCTGGTCTGGCCGCGTCGAGTGTAAACCGAACCGGTAGTTTGTCTCTTCTACTCGGTCTGGGCGAGTGGGATCAGAACCGGTGGGGGCACGCCAAGTGCACCCACTAGGTGTAGTCCCCGAGACCGCGGTCGACTGCTGGCAGTTGACTGTGGTCTGAGTTCTATGGTATGAGTTCTTCTTTATCTCTCTCTTTTTTTACTCCCTGCACTCGACTCCGGCGGGCCGGTCGAGTGGGATCAGAACCGGTGGGGGCACGCAAAGTGCACCCAGTGGGTGTAGTCCCCGAGACTATGGTGGACTGCGGGTAGTCGACCGTAGTCTTAGTATTTATTGTCTTTGTCGTTTTTCACTGTAAAATAACTTCTCCTCCCTGATTGCAAAAATCTTGTGATCTTGGAGCTCGCTTTGCTGACTTGGAGAAACAGCAGATCCAACTAAACCTTGACTTGGAATTGGCCAAGACAGAGCTACAAAAGGCCAAGGACGACGCCAATGGTAAGACGAGCTTGTCGACTGGTTTGTCTTAGGCTTGAGTACCCTTCTGCTCTTTCTGAATCAAGCACCATTTCTTTGCAGAAAAACTGAGAGAAGCTCTGGCGAAGAAGGATCAGGATTTGGCTGCTGCTCAAAAGGAAGCTGACGACAGAACCGCTCTGGCTGAACAGAAATTGGCTTCAGTCGGCCAATTGGAAGAAGAGAACACCAAGATGAAATATGCTCTGAACGAAGCCAACAAGGAGTGCACGTGCTTGAAGAAGGACAATCTCAACCTGTACGAGAAGATGGAAGGCATCGCTCGCAGGAGGGACGATCTAGAGAGCTATCTGAGGAGCCTTGCCAAGAAGTTGTTCATCAAGCTTGAAGGTATACATTTTGTTCCGGCTGATGTTTTTTTGTCGACTCAGCATACGAAAATTGACTTATCCTTGGATCGTGAATGCAGAGTTTTGCCAGAACTTCGAGGAGGAGACTGGGCGGATTGAGCCAGGTTTGGACCCAATCAATTCTCCCGTGAAAGATGAAACTGTCATGAATCTGCTCCGACTAGAATCCCGCATCGACGGTGTTGTGGACTACTTGGCTCGACTGAAGGTCGCCACGTCACGGATCGACATGGCACTTTGGCCAGAGGCCACGTTCCAGAATGATCTTGAGTCCCTGATGACTCGACTTAACGAGATCCCTGATCGAGTGCAGGAGTGGAAAAAATCTTCTGCCCGGTGTGGTGCTGATGTGGCTCTGTCTTTGGTTCGTGTCCACTGCAAGGAGGTGCGACAAGATAAGCTGGCAGCAATCAAGGTCGCCAACACCCAGAGGCATGACTTCCGATCTTTTATGGAGACTTTTATTGCTGCAGCCACTCGGATCGCCGACGGCGTCGACCTGGACGAGTTCGTCGAGCCTGCTAGTCCTTCTCCTGCGGAGTGAACAAACTCTTATGCCCCACCTTAAATTTGCCTCGGAATGCCGAGTGGTTTTTGTAACCGTTAAACTCTTTCGGGCTGAATACCCGAGCACTTCGATCTGTGGTCTGGAACCTTTAGGATTTATCTGAACTTGGTTTATCGTTGAATATCTTCATGAATCCTCCGTCGAGTGGAACTCGTTCTTCACTCGAGACAACTTTTGTATTTGTGGCGCAGCTCCGAAGGAGAAGGTAGCAGTCGACCTGCACCTCGTCGTCCTTGCGGGTCGGTGATGGAGCGCACGTTGTGTTTGTGGCGGAGCTCCGAAGAAGAAGGTGGCAGTCGACCTGCACCTCGTCGTCCTTGCGGAGTGAGATGGAGCGCACATTGTATTTGTGGCGAAGCTCCCAAGGAGAAGGTGGCAGTTGACCTGCACCTCGTCGTCCTTGCGGATTGAGATGGAGCGCACGTTGTATTTGTGGCGAAGCTCCCAAGGAGAAGGTGGCAATCGACCTGCACCTCGTCGTCCTTGCGGATTGAGATGGAGCGCACGTTGTATTTGTGGCGAAGCTCCCAAGGAGAAGGTGGCACTCGACCTGCACCTTGTCGTCCTTGCGGATTGGGATGTGTTTCATACTTAGGCGAGTACTGGACTGCAGCTAAGCCCCCGAGTGGGAGGGTCGCTCTCCACTCGGTAGGATTTTTCAAACTTAGGCGAGTACTGGACCGCAGCTAAGCCCCCGAGTGGGAGGCTGGCTCACCACTCGGTAGGATTTTCAAATACTTAGGCGAGTACTGGACTGCAGCTAAGCCCCCGAGTGGGAGGGTCGCTCTCCACTCGGTATGATTTTTCAAACTTAGGCGAGTACTGGACCGCAGCTAAGCCCCCGAGTGGGAGGCTGGCTCACCACTCGGTAGGATTTTCAAATACTTAGGCGAGTACTGGACTGCAGCTAAGCCCCGAGTGGGAGGGTCGCTCTCCACTCGGTAGGATTTTTCAAACTTAGGCGAGTACCGGACTGTAGCTAAGCCCCCGAGTGGGAGGCTGGCTCACCACTCGATAGGATTTTCAAATACTTAGGCGAGTACTGGACTGCAGCTAAGCCCCCGAGTGGGAGGGTCGCTCTCCACTCGGTAGGATTTTTCAAACTTAGGCGAGTACCGGACTGCAGCTAAGCCCCCAAGTGGGAGGGTCGCTCACCACTTGGTAGGATTTTCAAATACTTAGGCGAGTACTGGACTGCAGCTAAGCCCCTGAGTGGGAGGGTCACTCACCATTCGGTAGGATTTTCAAATACTTAGGCGAGTACTGGACTGCAGCTAAGCCCCCGAGCGGGAGGGTCGCTCACCACTCGGTAGGATTTTCAAATACTTAGGCGAGTACTGGACTGCAGCTAATGTTGGGGAACGTAGTAATTTCAAAAAAAATTCCTACGCACACGCAAGATCATGCTGATGCATAGCAACGAGAGGGGAGAGTGTGATCTACATACCCTTGTAGACCGACAGCGGAAGCGTTAGCTCAACGCGGTTGATGTAGTCATACGTCTTCACGGCCCGACCGATCAAGCACCGAAACTACGGCACCTCCGAGTTTTAGCACACGTTCAGCTCGATGACGATCCTCGGACTCCGATCCAGCAAAGCGTCGGGGAACAGTTCCGTCAGCATGACGGCATGGTGGCGATCTTGATGTTCTACCGTCGCAGGGCTTCCCCTAAGCACCGCTACAATATTATCG
Organism: Triticum urartu; assembly: GCF_056163025.1. NCBI lineage: Eukaryota > Viridiplantae > Streptophyta > Magnoliopsida > Poales > Poaceae > Triticum > Triticum urartu. The sequence continues at coordinate 732,192,526 of NC_141875.1, forward strand.
AGGATTATGGTGGAAGGGGGCACCGCACACGGCTAAGAAAATGATCATGTGGATCAACTTGTGTGTCTAGGGGTGCCCCCTGCCCCCGTATATAAAGGAGCAAGGGGAGGAGGTCGGCCGGCCCTATAGGCGCGCCAAGGAGGAGTCCTCCTCCTAGTAGGAGTAGGACTCCTACTAGGAGGGGGAAGGAAGTGGGGAAGGAGAAGGAAAGGGGGCGCCGCCCCCCCTCTCCTAGTCCAATTCGGACCAGGGGGGAGGAGGCGCGCGACCCACCCTGGCTGCCCTTCTCTTTCTCCACTAAGGCCCATATGGCCCATTACTTCTCCCGGGGGGGTTCCGGTAACCCTCCGGTACTCCGATTTTCTCCGAAATCACCCGGAACACTTCCGGTGTCCAAATATAGTCGTCCAATATATCAATCTTTATGTCTTGACCATTTCGAGACTCCTCGTTATGTCCATGATCACATCCGGGACTCCGAACTGACTTCATTACATCAAAACTCATAAACTCATAATATAACTGTCATCGAAACCTTAAGCATGCGGACCCTATGGGTTCGAGAACAATGTAGACATGACCGAGACATGTCTCGGTCAATAACCAATAGCGGGACCTGGATGCTCATATTGGCTCCTACATATTCTACGAAGATCTTTATCGGTCAGACCGCATAACAACATACGTTGTTCCCTTTGTCATCAGTATGTTACTTGCCCGAGATTCGATCGTCGGTATCTCAATACCTAGTTCAATCTCGTTACCGGCAAGTCTCTTTACTCGTTTCGTAATACATCATCTCGCAACTAACTCATTAGTTGCAATGCTTGCAAGGCTTATGTGATGTGCATTACCGAGAGGGCCCAGAGATACCTCTCCGACAATCGGAGTGACAAATCCTAATCCCTAAATATGCCAACCCAACATTTACCTTTGGAGACACCTGTAGAGCTCCTTTATAATCACTCAGTTACGTTGTGATGTTTGGTAGCACACAAAGTGTTCCTCTGGCAAACGGGAGTTGCATAATCTCATAGTCATAGGAACATGTATAAGTCATGAAGAAAGCAATAACAACATACTAAACGATCAGGTGCTAAGCTAATGTAATGGGTCAGGTCAATCACATCATTCTCCTAATAATGTGATCCCGTTAATCAAATGACAACACATGTCTATGGTTAGAAAACATAACCATCTTTGATTAATGAGCTAGTCAAGTAGAGGCATACTAGTGACGTTTGGTTTGTCTATGTATTCACACAAGTATTATGTTTCCGAATAATACAATTCTAGCATGAATAATAAACATTTATTATGATATAAGGAAATAAAATAATAACATTATTATTGCCTCTAGGGCAGATTTCCTTCAGTCTCCCACTTGCACTAGAGTCAATAATCTAGATTACACAGTAATGCACTACTAGGAAAAGGCCTACTAATGACGCACTGGTTTTTCCTACTAATGGCGCATTACCAGTGCGCCATTAGTAGCACGCCACTAGTATATCTTACTAATGGTGCACCACAGGTGCGCCATTAGTATCTGGTATACTAATGGCGCACCAACTAGTGCGCCATTAGTATGTAACAGCATGCGGCATTAGTGTGCCTCCCGGGGGGCCATACGTAAGCATGGCTTTGTCATACTAATGGCGCATTCTCTGTTGATGCGCCATTAGTATCCTTTGGCATACTAATGGCGCACCTGGTGGTGATGCGCCATTAGTATGAATATTTGGTTTTTTTCCTTTTCTGATTTTTCGCAGGTTACAAAATATATTATTAGACAGAATATAAAATATATTATTGGACAGAATATAGACAACAGCACACAGCAATATCAGATTCATCGAATACAATAGAAGATTAGTCTCCGAATACAATTCATCATATTAGTCTCCGAATTCAAAAGACCGAACAAAGATAAAACATTACAAGTCTCAAGACCGCGAGTATCGAGTTTGTCGGAAGTAATACTAATCCTAACAAGTCCTACTAATCATCATCATACAACTTCTACTCGTTATTCATAACAATTCATATGATCATCATCTTGATAGTCTTCGAACCAACCCTACTTAATTGTTCTTAGCACATGATCATCAGTATTAGGCAGGACCTAAATACCCTATTTAAGCTAAAATAGCATAAAACAATATAGACCCTGACTCTCCATTATGGAGAATGGAGAACATCCTGTCTCCAATTCTTGCGCTTCGCTTCCTTTTGCTTCCAAGAAGCTCCTTACGACTGTCCATACATTTTTTCCATCCTTTGATTTTCATGTCTCCACTTCTTTTAGAAATCTCGTATGGACAGTTGAGATTCGTAGGACGACCTGGCTGTATGTTCAAAACATTAACACTACCTTTCAGATACATCATATGAGGCACACAATTCTCTGGGATTATCTGTTGAAAAACATAGTAATAACTTCATAGTTAGCAATGATGTACTAGTTTTAGAAGTATGCAAAAGATGCACGGATGTCGTAATAGTAAAAATCTTACCCGGGTATCTCCATGGTAGTTACTGTAGTTGAACACATGCACTAGTGGCACGTATTTACCATAATGTTGAGGAGTTTGATTGTAGATATTTTAATTCTCAATGTCAATACAAAATCCGACCAAATGATTTTTCTCCTTGTAAGTTGTTAATTCGGAGCCATCGGTGTAGTGGGTTTTGTCTACCATCTCCCGCACATTCTTTGAACAATAAAAATAAGCTGTCAATGGAAATAAGTTGTCAAATATTTTGAAATAAACAATATAAATTAGCTAATAACTATGTTTGAGAAACTCACATAGCGGTAGAACTTGAGGCGTATCAACAAGGACCCAAATGTCCATATTGTCTTGGTTGATGTCAGGATTACCAAGATCCATGGTGATAAGCATACCCTCATCAAAACCATACATCTTGCAAAATGCTTCCCAATTTTTGCAACCAAAATGGGTTACGCTCTCAGAATTATATCGATTTACTTCAAAGTCCACATCGTGATGAGTCCTTAGGTGAATTTTCTTTGTTTCAGAAATTGCATGGTCTTCGAAATCCATCCTCTCCAAGACATAGCGTCTTGCATGGCATGGGATAAGCTATACTCGAATTGTAAAAGATGAAAATTACACGTTGAAATAGTTGAAGTCATGCTTAATTATGAAAATAACACTTGTCGTCGTTGTGTACCGTTTCAACTTCGAAGGTCTCCTCGAGCTTAATGCTGAAGCGTCGATCATCGTCCAGGTGAGGCATGTCGCACAGACCTCGATCGTCGTGGCACCAGTCGCACTCCGCCGGGAGACTTTCATCGTCCGATGATGATGACGACATATCCTGGGACAGCTACCAGAATTGCTTGCCGCCCGAACCACCGGCCTCATCGTTGTGGGCCATGTTTCGCTCTAAATAGGAAAAAAGTTTGGTCAAAAAGTTGGTTATTGTCAAGGAACAAGATCATGGTCTCATCATTTAGGGTTTATCGACACCGAGGCACCCTAAAAGCCTAAGCTTTCATCATTTAGGGTTTGTCGACGCCGAGGCACCCTAAAAGTCTAAGCGTACATTATTTAGGTTCTCATCGACACCGAGGCATCCGGGGCAGCCAAGTTAAGTTTTCATCATTTAGGGTTTATCGATGCCGAGGCACCCTAGGTTGGGCCTAATCACTTGGCACTAATCACTTGGCTCTATTGCCACCTAGGTCGACGCTGAGGCACCCTAAAAGCCTAAGCTTTCATCATTTAGGTTTTTATCGACACCAAGGCACCCTAAAAGCCAAGGTTTAATCATTTAGGGTTCGTCGACGCAAAGGCACCCTAAAAGCCTAAGCTTTCATCATTTAGGGCCGGGGTATATTAGTACTTAATCAAGTAGCAGATGGTCTAACTAATGGTTTTGGAGTCAAGGAACATAATTTAGCTTGTAACAAAAGATGGGAATGATATCTATCTATCACCAATCTTGACTGGGAGTGTTGGGCTGAGCATAACAGGGTGATAATGAAGCATTAGTAGATTGCATCTTACATGTCCAGCTCTACTTTCTCGTGGCTTTTTGTCCCACTGATTGGATATATATTGCATGTACACAGAATATCTCAGATAGAGGAATACAGCTAGTTTCCAATAATTGCCAAGGAACAATTTTGGAAATCTACAGATTAAGTACTAAGATACCCCGGCCCATGCATTAGTCGCAAGTACCCCATATGCCCTATTTTTAGCAAAGTCATGCTAAAATTCACGGAAAATTTCAGCATGACCTTTGCTGAAAATAGGACATATGGAGTACCCGAATTTGCCGGAACGGAAGTTAATCGACATTCCGGCAAACTCAAGGGCCTCTCGGGGTACCTGCAAAATCATTGAGCAGGAAGCCCCCAACAGCACCCGAAGTATATGTAACAAAAAACAGGTGACAAAACTTGCACACCCCTCTCCGCTTAACGAGGCATGGAAACAGTGCCAGGACAGCAACCAAACACTGTCCAGGCACAGTTTAGGGAGGCTCCAAGCTAGACACGATTCAGTGTGGACACTATCCAAACAGACCCTAAATGACTGGGGATACTTGTAGAAACTTAGTTTAGCTCCTTTCACACATAGATAAGCAGTTAGGAAAAAGACACAATTTCCTGTAAGAACTTGAAAAAGAAACTACACCATATGTACTTCAAGACTTCAAGTATATAGCCATAAAAAATAGTTCATGCATGTATGAGCCGTGGATCGTGCTGTTTGCGAAAAGAGTAAACCCATAGGGGGCAACTTACCTGTTATTTCAGGCTAATTGTATTAAAATTTCAAGCAACTACAATGAGACATGTAAAAAAGTGCTATCTCTCTCTTGTGCTATCTCTCTCTTGCAAAAAAGTGCAGTTCCTTTAAAGTTTCAAATTTGCACTTGCATTGCATTTAAACATGCCCATTGGTTGTGGGTGAACCATTCAGAACAATCAGCCATGGCAATGTCACATTTCAGCACCAAAGTGGCTTGCACTTCTTTTTAGTTGAACTTTTTTTAATAGACAAACAACCAAATGCTCAGAACTACTACTACTACCACTAGATCATTTTCCTCTAGAACAGAACCAAACATTTTTTAATATAAAAATACGCAGTTCAAAGATTTTGGCACAAGAAGCCCAGTTCATGTCGTACCAACAGTGCTTGAAGATCGAAGTTGTAGTTGTGAGCACTTGCAGATTCTTCAGCAGTTAAGCCACGGTAAAATGAATCCTACAAAACTAAAGGCCATACTAAAAATCAAGCATGATTCTACTACAGGATCCCTAGCAGGCTCGTAACGCAAAGCATTTCCAATCGCAAAAGAGGAGTACTGGGGGAAGGATGCGCGTACACTTGAGGGAGGCGGTGTACTGGGGGAAGCAGGAGGAGTCGGCGATCCGGGCCGCGCTGGGGTAGGGCCGGAGTTGAGGTGGAGCGGAGACCGAAGTTGAGGTGGAGCTCGAACGAATCCTCCAAGACGGCGTAGCAGAGCTTGGCGCAGCTCCTAGGCACGACGATGGAGCACGGGGTGGTCGGTGGCCGTGGTGACGCGCGGTGGCCGTGCTAGGGGAGGCAGGGGCCGCGGAGGGTTCGGCCGGCTGGGCGCGCCGCGGCGGAGGGCCGGCAGCGGCGGCAGGGGCAGCGCAAGACCACAGTGGCGGCGGCGTCACTGACGGCGTGCAGGCGCGGCGGACGGAGGGGGCGGAGCAAGGGGGCGGCGGCGTAAGGTTGGGGTCGGGTGCGGGATCTGGCGAGGGAGGGAGGGAGGCCACAGTGCGAGGGGAATAGGTGGAGTGGGGGAGGGTTAGCAATGGCGCACCTCCCCCTAGTGCGCCATAAGTACGACGATTCTAATGGCGCACCTCCCCCTCGTGCGCCATTAGAATTTTGTTTCAATTACTAGCCCGACTGGTCAGGTTATATTCCACCTAACCCTATCTCCATCAGAACACGCCCACTAGCCCGACTGGTCAGCACGCAGCACACACACTAGGAGGTCCTGGGTTAGATTCCCAGGCTCCCCAATTTTTGTTTTTGTGCATTTAAAATGTTGTTTGATATTTATTTGTGTTTAAATATGTTCAAACTTGTTTAAATCATGACATTAATATTTTTTTATAAAAACAGTAATAATTTTTTAAAAAATATCATCAAATTTGTTATTTGAAAATATTTATGAATATGAAAAAATATCATCAAATTTATTATTTGAAAATATCATCAAAATTTTTATTTGAAAATATAATCAAATTTGTTTTTTTGCAATTTTAGTTGCATTCATTTGTGACGATGGAGCGGGCCGGGGAGGGTGCTGGGGAGAGGGTGCGGTGGGTCGTCAGCGACGGTGGAGTGGGGGAGGGTGCGGGCCGGGGGTCGGCGGCGGCGGCCGGTGGAGCGGGGGAGGGTAATAGTTTAAACTAGTAAAAAATATAAATATATATACTAATGGCGCACCGTGTAATAGTGCGCCATTACTAGTTTAAACTAGTAATGGCGCACTGTGAAACGGTGCGCCATTAGTAGTTTTGCAAAAGAAAGAATAAGAGAAAAATTACAGTAATGGCGCACTCTCTGCCTGGTGCGCCATTACTAGTTAGAACTAGTAATGGCGCATTGTCGACCTGATGCACCATTAGTATGTATGGAAAAATGGAAAAAAAATTAATACTAGTGGCGCACCCTGTTTCTGGTGCGCCATTAGTATATAGTAGTGGCGCACTATTTTCCTGGTGCGTCATTAGTATAAATCCTATCTATAGCCATTTTCCTAGTAGTGATGATTCTAACACCCATGGAGCTTTGGTGCTGATCATGTTTTGCTCGTGGAAGAGGATTAGTCAACGAGTCTGCAACATTCAGATCCGTATGTATCTTGCAAATCTCTATGTCTCCAACCTGGACTAGTTCCCGGATGGAATTGAGGCGTCTCTTGATGTGCTTGGTTCTCCTGTGAAATCTGGATTCCTTTGCCAGGGCCATTGCACCAGTATTGTCACAAAAGATTTTCATTGGACCCGATGCACTAGGTATGACACCTAGATCGGATATGAACTCCTTCATCCAGACTCCTTCATTTGCTGCTTCCGAAGCAGCTATGTACTCCACTTCACACGTAGATCCCGCCGCAACGCTTTGTTTAGAACTGCACCTGCTGACAGCTCCACCGTTTAATGTAAACACGTATCCGGTTTGCGATTTAGAATCGTCCGGATCAGTGTCAAAGCTTGCATCAACGTAACCATTTACTATGAGCTCTTTGTCACCTCCATATATGAGAAACATATCCTTAGTCCTTTTCAGATATTTCAGGATGTTCTTGACCGCTGTCCAGTGATCCACTCCTGGATTACTTTGGTACCTCCCTGCTAGACTTATAGCAAGACACACATCAGGTCTGGTACATAGCATTGCATACATGATAGAGCCTATGGCTGAAGCATAGGGAACATCTTTCATTTTTTCTCTATCTTCTGCATTGGTCGGGCATTGAGTCTTACCCAATTTCACACCTTGTAACACAGGCAAGAATCCTTTCTTTGCTTGATCCATTTTGAACTTCTTCAAAATTTTGTCAAGGTATGTGCTTTGTGAAAGTCCAATTAAGCGTCTTGATCTATCTCTATAGATCTTAATGCCCAATATGTAAGCAACTTCACCAAGGTCTTTCATTGAAAAACTCTTATTCAAGTATCCCTTTATGCTATTCAAATATTCTATATCATTTCCGATTAGTAATATGTCATCTACATATAATATCAGAAATGCTATAGAGCTCCCACTCACTTTCTTGTAAATACAGGCTTCTCCAAAAGTCTGTACAAAACCAAATGCTTTGATCACACTATCAAAGCGTTTATTCCAACTCCGAGAAGCTTGCACCAGTCCATAAATGGATCGCTGGAGCTTGCATACTTTTTAGCTCCCTTTGGATCGACAAAACCTTCTGGTTGCATCATATACAACTCTTCTTCCAGAAATCCATTCAGGAATGCAGGACATCCATCTGCCAAATTTCATAATTATAAAATGTGGCAATTGCTAACATGATTCAGACAGGCTTAAGCATCGCTACGGGTGAGAAGGTCTCATCGTAGTCAATCCCTTGAACTTGTCGAAAACCTTTTGCGACAAGTCGAGCTTTGTAGACAGTAATATTATCGTCAGCGTCAGTCTTCTTCTTGAAGATCCATTTATTCTCAATTGCTTGCCGATCATTGGGCAAGTCAACCAAAGTCCATACTTTGTTCTCATACATGGATCCCATCTCAGATTTCATGGCTTCAAGCCATTTTGCGGAATCTGGGCTCACCATCGCTTCTTCATAGTTCGTAGGTTCATCATGATCTAGTAGCATGACTTCCAGAACAGGATTACCGTACCACTCTGGTGCGGATCTTACTCTGGTTGATCTATGAGGTTCAGTAGTATCTTGTTCTGAAGTTTCATGATCATCATCATTAGCTTCCTCACTAATTGGTGTAGGTGTCAAAAAAAAGTGTTTCTGTGATGTACTACTTTCCAATAAGGGAGCAAGTACAGTTACCTCGTCAAGTTCTACTTTCCTCCCACTCACTTCTTTCGAGAGAAACTCCGTCTCTAGAAAGTTTCCGAATTTAGCAACAAAAGTCTTGCCTTCGGATCTGTGATAGAAGGTCTATCCAATAGTTTCCTTTGGATATCCTATGAAGACACATTTCTCCGATTTGGGTTCGAGCTTATCAGGTTGAAGCTTTTTCACATAAGCATCACAACCCCAAACTTTCAGAAACGACAACTTTGGTTTCTTGCTAAACCACAGTTCATAAGGCGTCGTCTCAACGTATTTTGATGGTGCCCTATTTAACGTGAATGCGGCTGTCTCTAGAGCATATCCCCAAAACGATAGCAGTAAATCAATAAGAGACATCATAGATCGCACCATATCTAGTAAAGTATGATTACGACGTTCGGACATACCATTATGCTGTGGTGTTCCGGGTGGCGTGAGTTGCGAAACTATTCCGCATTGTTTCAAATGTACACCAAACTCGTAACTCAAATATTCTCCTCCTCGATCAGATCGTAGGAATTTTATTTTCTTGTTACGATGATTTTCAACTTCACTCTGAAATTGTTTGAACTTTTCAAATGTTTCAGACTTATGTTTCATTAAGTAGATATACCCATAGCTGCTTAAGTCATCTGTGAAGGTGAGAAAATAACGATATCCGCCACGAGCCTCAACATTCATCGGACCACATACATCTGTATGTATGATTTCCAACAAATCTGTTGCTCTCTCCATAGTACCGGAGAACGGTGTTTTTGTCATCTTACCCATAAGGCACGGTTCGCAAGTACCAATTGATTCATAATCAAGTGGTTCCAAAAGCCCATCAGTATGGAGTTTCTTCATGCGTTTTACACCGATATGACCCAAATGGCAGTGCCACAAATAAGTTGCACTATCATTATCAACTCTGCATCTTTTGTCTTCAACATTATGAATATGTGTGTCACTACTATTGAGATTTAATAAGAATAGACCACTCTTTAAGGGTGCATGACCATAAAAGATATTACTCATATAAATAGAACAACCATTATTCTCTGATTTAAATGAATAACCGTCTCGCATCAAACAAGATCTAGATATAATGTTCATGCTTAACGCTGGCACCAAATAACAATTATTTAGGTCTAATACTAATCCCGAAGGTAGCGTGCCGATCGCGATTACATCGACTTTGGAACCATTTCCCACGCGCATCGTCACCTCATCCTTAGCCAATCTTCGCTTAATCCGTAGTCCCTATTTCGAGTTGCAAATGTTAGCAACAGAACCAGTATCAAATACCCAGGTGCTACTGCAAGTATTAGTAACGTACACATCAATAACATCTATATCACATATACCTTTGTTCACCTTGCCATCCTTCTTATCCGCCAAATACTTGGGGCAGTTCCGCTTCCAGTGACCAGTCTGCTTGCAGTAGAAGCACTCAGTTTCAGGCTTAGGTCCAGGTTTGGGTTTCTTCTCTTGAGTAGCAACTTGCTTGCTGTTCTTTTTGAAGTTCCCCTTCTTCTTTCCTTTGCCCTTTTTCTTGAAACTAGTGGTCTTGTTGACCATCAACACTTGATGCTCCTTCTTGATTTCTACCTCCGCAGCTTTCAGCATTGCGAAGAGCTCGGGAATAGTCGTATTCATCCCTTGCATATTATAGTTCATCACGAAGCTCTTGTAGCTTGGTGGCAGTGATTGGAGAATTCTGTCAATGACGCAATCATCTGGAAGATTAACTACCAATTGAACCAAGTGATTATTATACCCAGACATTTTGAGTATATGCTCACTGACAGAACTGTTCTCCTCCATCTTGCAGCTATAGAACTTATTGGAGACTTCATATCTCTCAATCCGGGCATTTGCTTGAAATATTAACTTCAACTCCTGGAACATCTCATATGCTCCATGATGTTCAAAACGTCGTTGAAGTCCTGATTCTAAGCCGTAAAGCATGGCACACTGAACTATCGAGTAGTCATCGGCTTTGCTCTGCCAGACGTTCATAAACATCTGGTGTTGCTCCAGCAGCAGGCCTGGCACCCAACGGTGCTTCCAGGACGTAATTCTTCTGTGCAGCAATGAGGATAATCCTCAAGTTACGGACCCAGTCCGTGTAATTGCTACCATCATCTTTCAACTTTGCTTTCTCAAGGAACGCATTAAAATTCAACGGAACAACAGCATGGGCCATCTATCTACAATCAAACATAAACAAGCAAGATACTATCAGGTACTAACTTCATGATAAATTTAGGTTCAATTAATCATATTACTAAAGAACTCCAACTTAGATAGACATCCCTCTAATCCTCTAAGTGATTACGTGATCCAAATCAACTAAACCATGTCTGATCATCACGTGAGATGGAGTAGTTTCATTGGTGAACATCACTATGTTGATCATATCTACTATATGATTCACGCTCGACCTTTCGGTCTCCGTGTTCCGAGGCCATATCTGTATATGCTTGGCTCGTCAAGAATAAGCTGAGTATTCCACGTGTGCAACTATTTTGCACCCGTTGTATTTGAACGTAGAGCCTATCGCACCCGATCATCACGTTGTGTCTCAGCACGAAGACCTTTCACAACGGTGCATACTCAGGGAGAACACTTCTTGATAATTAGTGAGAGATCATCTTCAAATGCTACCGTCAATCAAAGCAAGATAAGATGCATAAAAGATAAACATCACATGCAATCAATATAAGTGATATGATATGGCCATCATCATCTTGTGCTTGTGATCTTCATCTTCGAAGCACCATCGTGATCACCATCGTCACCGGCGCGACACCTTGATCACCATCGTAGCATCGTTGTCGTCTCGCCAATCTTATGCTTCCACGACTATCACTACCGCTTAGTGATAAAGTAAAGCATTACAGCGCAATTGCATTGCATACAATAAAGGGACAACCATATGGCTCCTGCCAGTTGCCGATAACTTGGTTACAAAACATGATCATCTCATACAATAAAATTTAGCATCATGTCTTGACCATATCACATCACAACATGCCCTGCAAAAACAAGTTAGACGTCCTCTACTTTGTTGTTGCAAGTTTTACGTGGCTGCTACGGGCTTAAGCAAGAACCAATCTTTCCTACGCATCAAAACCACAATGATAGTTTTTCAATTTGGTGCTCTTTTAAACTTCGCAAGGACCGGGCGTAGCCACACTCGGTTCAACTAAAGTTGGAGAAACTGACACCCGCTAGCCACCTTTGTGCAAAGCACGTCGGGAGAACCGGTCTCGCGTAAGCGTACGCGTAATGTCGGTCCGGGCCACTTCGTCCAACAATACCGCCGAACCAAAGTATGACATGCTGGTAAGCAGTATGACTTATATCGCCCACAACTCACTTGTGTTCTACTCGTGCATATAATATCAACACATAAAACCTAGGCTCTGATACCACCGTTGGGGAACGTAGTAATTTCAAAAAAAATCCTACGCACACGCAAGATCATGGTGATGCATAGCAACGAGAGGGGAGAGTGTGATCTACGTACCCTTGTAGAACGACAGCGGAAAGTTAGCACAACGCGGTTGATGTAGTCGTACGTCTTCACGGCCCGACCGATCAAGCACCGAAACTACGGCACCTCCGAGTTTTAGCACACGTTCAGCTCGATGACGATCCCCGGACTCCGATCCAGCAAAGTGTCGGGGAAGAGTTCCGTCAGCACGACGGCGTGGTGACAATCTTGATGTTCTACCGTCGCAGGGCTTCGCCTAAGCACCGCTACAATATTATCGAGGATTATGGTGGAAGGGGGCACCGCACACGGCTAAGAAAACGATCACGTGGATCAACTTGTGTGTCTAGGGGTGCCCCCTGCCCCCGTATATAAAGGAGCAAGGGGAGGAGGCCGTCCGGCCCTATAGGCACGCCAAGGAGTCCTCCTCCTAGTAGGAGTCCTAGGAGTAGGACTCCTGCTAGGAGGGGGAAGGAAGTGGGTAAGGAGAAGGAAAGGGGGGCGCCGCCCTCCCTCTCCTAGTCCAATTCGGACCAGGGGGAGGAGGCGCGCGGCCCACCCTGGCTGCCCTTCTCTTTCTCCACTAAGGCCCATATGGCCCATCACTTCTCCTGGGGGGTTCCGGTAACCATTCGGTACTCCGGTTTTCTCCGAAATCACCCGGAACACTTCCGGTGTCCGAATATAGTCGTCCAATATATCAATCTTTATGTCTTGACCATTTCGAGACTCCTCGTTATGTCCGTGATCACATCCGGGACTCCGAACTGACTTCGGTACATCAAAACTCATAAACTCATAATATAACTGTCATCGAAACCTTAAGCGTGCGGACCCTACGGGTTCGAGAACAATGTAGACATGACCGAGACATGTCTCGGTCAATAACCAATAGCGGAACCTGGATGCTCATATTGGCTCCTACATATTCTACGAAGATCTTTATCGGTCAGACCGCATAACAACATATGTTGTTCCCTTTGTCATCAGTATGTTACTTGCCCGAGATTCGATCGTCGGTATCTCAATACCTAGTTCAATATCGTTACCGGCAAGTCTCTTTACTCGTTTCGTAATACATCATCTCGCAAATAACTCATTAGTTGCAATGCTTGCAAGGCTTATGTGATGTGCATTACCGAGAGGGCCCAGAGATACCTCTCCGACAATCGGAGTGACAAATCCTAATCCCTAAATATGCCAACCCAACATTTACCTTTGGAGACACCTGTAGAGCTCCTTTATAATCACTCAGTTACGTTGTGATGTTTGGTAGCACACAAAGTGTTCCTCTGGAAAACGGGAGTTGCATAATCTCATAGTCATAGGAACATGTATAAGTCATGAAGAAAGCAATAACAACATACTAAACGATCGGGTGCTAAGCTAATGTAATGGGTCAGGTCAATCACATCATTCTCCTAATAATGTGATCCCATTAATCAAATGACAACACATGTCTATGGTTAGGAAACATAACCATCTTTGATTAATGAGCTAGTCAAGTAGAGGCATACTAGTGAAGTTTGGTTTGTCTATGTATTCACACAAGTATTATGTTTCCGGATAATACAATTCTGGCATGAATAATAAACATTTATCATGATATAAGGAAATAAAATAATAACATTATTATTGCCTCTAGGGCATATTTCCTTCAGCTAAGCCCCCGAGTGGGAGGCTGGCTCACCACTCGGTAGGATTTTCAAATACTTAGGCGAGTACTGGACTGCAGCTAAGCCCCCGAGTGGGAGGTTCGCTCACTACTCGGTAGGATTTTCAAATACTTAGGCGAACCGGGTTCGCAGCTAAGCCCCCGATTGGGAGGCTAGCTCACCACTCGGTAGGATTTTCAAACACTTAGGCGAAACGGGTTCGCAGCTAAGCCCCCAAGTGGGAGGCTGGCTCAACACTGGGTAGGAAATTATTTTTACAAACTTAGGCGAAACGGATTCGCAGCTAAGCCACCCGCTGGGGGATTTCTCACGAAAACAAAAATAATAGCAATCACTGGGAAAATTATAACGCTCTTGTCTTTGATAAATAAACTACAAAAGTTTTTCTTATTACATCTCATCCGAGTGAGAATTCAAGTATAAAAGGGGCGGAGCAGCTCTGCATTCTAGGCTCGTGCCTCATCAATCTGGCGATCGACATTATAAAGGTGGTACGCTCCATTGTGGAGGACTCTGGTGACTATGAAGGGACCTTCCCAAGTAGGAGCGAGTTTGTGCGGTTTCTGTTGATCCACACGGAGGACCAAGTCTCCTTCTTGGAAGGCTCGACTCTTCACATTTCTGGCATGGAATCAACGCAAGTCTTGCTAATAGATGGTCGATCGGATCATGGCCATTTCTCTTTCTTCTTCCAGGAGGTCGACTGCGTCCTGCCGGGCTTGTTCTACTTCATCTTCAGAGTAGAGCTCGACTCAGGGTGCGTTGTGAAGCAGGTCACTCGGCAAAACTGCTTCGGCTCCGTAGACCAGAAAGAATGGGGCTCTTCCGGTCGATCGGTTCGGGGTTGTCCTCAATCCCCAAAGAACTAATGGAAGCTCGTTGACCCATGCACCTGCTGCGTGCTTGAGATCGCGCATTAGTCGGGGTTTCAGTCCTTTGAGAATTAAGCCGTTTGCTCTTTCCGCTTGTCCATTCGACTGGGGGTGAGCGACCGAAGCATAGTCGACTCGTGTGCCCTGAGAGGCGCAAAAGGCTCTAAATTTGTCGGAATCAAAGTTTGACCCATTGTCAGTGATGATGCTGTGGGGAACTCCATATCTGAATATCAACTCTCTGATGAAACTGATAGCAGTGCAAGCATCAAGATTCTTGATAGGCTTAGCTTCAATCCATTTGGTGAACTTGTCGACTGCTACTAGCACATGAGTGAGGCCGCTCCTGCCCGTTCTCAATGGTCCAACCATGTCCAGTCCCCAAACAGCGAAGGGCCGGACGAGTGGAATGATTTTCAGGGCTGACGCGGGCTTGTGCGACATATTGGAGTAAAATTGACATCCTTCACATTTGTCGACTATCTCTTTCGCCATTTCATTCGCTCTTGGCCAGTAGAATACCGCTCGGTACGCTTTAGCCACAATGGTCCGAGAGGACGCATGATGACCATAGGTCCCCGAGTGGATATCATCAAGGATTATCTGGCCTTCTTCTGGTGTTATACACTTCTGACTGACTCCAGTCGCGCTTTCTCTATACAACTGTCCCTTTATGACTATAAAGGCCTTGGATCGACGGGCGATCTGTCGAGCCTCTCCTTCGTCCTCTGGGAGTTCTTTCCTTAGGATGTACACGATGTACGGTATTGTCCAGTCGGGAGTGATGACCAAAACTTCCATGATCAGGTCGACCACAGCTGGAACTTCAACTTCAGTCGGATCCGTGGCACTTTTTGGCTGCGAGGCTTCTTCAGTGAAGGGATCCTCCTGAACTGATGGTGTGTGGATGTGTTCCAAAAACACATTGCTGGGAATGGCTTCTCTTTTGGAACCTATTTTCGCCAAATCATCCGCTGCTTGATTTTTCAGTTGGGGTATGTGATGAAGTTCTAACCCCTCGAATTTCTTCTCCAGCTTTCTCACTGCATTTCAATAACCATTCATGGCTGGACTTCTGACGTCCCACTCCTTCATCACCTGATTAACCACCAAATCTGAGTCGCCATAGACTATGAGGCGACGGACGCCGAGTGAAATGGCCATGCGCAACCCATATAAAAGTGCTTCATATTCTGCCTCGTTATTGGAGGAATCAAAGTGGATTTGAAGAACATATCTGAGCTTATCTCCTCGGGCGGAGACCAATACTACCCCGACACCGGAACCATTCGGCATTTTGGAACCGTCAAAGAACATGGTCCAATGCTCCGAGTGAACCTGAGTCGGCAGTTGCTGTTGAATCCACTCGGCGACAAAATCTTCTATTGCCTGGGACTTGATAGCTTTCTTTGCCTCAAACTTGATATCTAGAGGAAGGAGTTCAATCGTCCATTTTGCCACTCGACCAGTTGCATCTCTGTTATGCAGGATCTCTGACAATGGAGCGTCGCTGACGACTGTAATGGAATGATCAGAGAAGTAGTGAGCAACCTTCTTTATGGTCATATAAATCCCATATACAAGCTTCTGATAATGAGGATATCTTTGCTTCGAGGGGGTCAAAACTTCAGAAATATAATATATTGGGCGCTGAACTTTGAAGGCTTTTCCTTCTTCTTCCCGCTCGACCATAAGTACCGTACTGACGACTTGTCCCGTGGCTACGATGTAAAGCAACAAAGGCTCTTTGCTGATTGGGGCAGCAAGCACCGGCTGGGTGGAGAGCAGAGCTTTGAGCTCTGCAAACGCTGCATCAGCTTCAAGAGTCCACTCGAACTTGTCTGACTTCTTCATCAGTCGGTAAAGAGGCAATGCCTTTTCACCGAGACGAGATATGAATCGACTGAAAGCGGCCAGGCAACCAGTAAGCTTCTGGACGTCGTGCACTCGCACAGGACTTTTCATTCGGAGTATAGTACCGACTTTTTCTGGATTGGCGTCGATTCCTCGTTCAGAAACGAGAAAACCGAGTAACTTTTCGCCGGGAACTCCGAATGTGCACTTTGATGGATTAAGCTTTGATATCATACCTCCTGAGGTTGGCGAAGGTTTCAGCAAGGTCAGTCAGCAGGTCAGAACCTTTCCGTGACTTGACCACAATATCATCCATGTATGCTTCCACATTCCAACTGATTTGAGTGAGCAAACACTTCTGAATCATCCTCATGAATGTGGCTCCGGCATTCTTGAGGCCGAACGGCATGGTAACATAACAGAAGCACCCGAATGGAGTGATGAAAGCTCTTTTGATCTCGCCAGGTCCATACAGACGGATCTGATGGTACCCGGAATAGGCGTCTAAAAAAGACAGTCGCTCACATCCCGCAGTCGAGTCGACTATCTGGTCGATGCGGGGGAGAGGAAAATGATCTTTCGGGCAGGCCCGATTGATATGTTTAAAGTCAATGCACATGCGAAGTGACTTGTCCTTCTTGGGGACCATGACAACGTTGGCGAGCCACTCGGAGTGGTAGATCTCTCGGATAAACTCCGCTGCTAAGAGCCGAGCCACCTCCTCGCCAATAGCCTTTCTCTTTTGGACGGCGGACCGTCGGAGATGTTCTTTGACAGGTTTTACTTTTGAGTCGACTCGTAGGCGGTGCTCAGCCAGCCCCCTGGGAACACCCGACATGTCAGAAGGCTTCCATGCGAAAATGTCCTAGTTCTCACGGAGGAATTGGATGAGCGCTACTTCCTATTTGGAGTCGAGTGTTGTTGAGATATGAGTCGGAGCAGCACTGGGATCGGTCGCGTGAATGTGAGCCGGCTTCGTTTCGCCAGACGACTGAAAAGCTGATTCTGTAGCGGGCTTCTTGGCTCGCAACAAATCACTCGGGTCTGCAGTCTTCTGGTATTCCTGCAGCTCCACCACTGCCATCTGAGCATCAGCGATCTTTGAACCTTTCTAAAAACACTCTTCTGCTTTCTTCCGATTGCCCGTAACAGTGATCACACCTTTGGGACCAGGCATCTTCAATGTGAGATATACATAACATGGTCGAGCCATGAAGCGTGCATAAGCCGGCCTGCCCAAAATAGCGTGATAAGCACTTTGGAAATCCACAACATCGAATGTCAACTTTTCTTTGCGGTAATTCTTGGAATCACCGAAAACCACATCAAGAGCAATTTGGCCGAGCGACTCAGCCTTCTTCCCAGGAATGACTCCATGGAAACTCATGTTGCTGGTACCGAGTCTGGACATCGGAATGCCCATCCCTTTCAGCGTCTCAGCATATAGTATGTTCAAACCACTGCCACCGTCCATCTAGACCTTGGTCAGTCGAGTGCCTTCAACAACTGGGTCGACCACCAAAGCTTGCCTCCCAGGAGTGGCAATGTGCGTTGGGTGATCGGACGGGTCGAATGTGATGGCAGTCTGAGACCACTTCAGATAACTGGGTGTCGCCGGAGCAACCATATTCACCTCACGGTTGATAACTTTCAGTCGACTTTTGCTTTCAACATCAGCAAAAATCATCAAGGTGGAATTGACCTGGGGGTATCCATCATCACTGTCTTCCTTGTCCCCAACTTTGTCCGACTCCTTTTCTTTATCTTTGGGTTGTTTGCCCTGGAACTGCTGGATCAAGAGCCTACACTGTCGAGTGGTATCTTTCGGGTAAATGAACTTAACCTGTTCATCTTTCTTGGTGTGGATGTGACATGGAAAATCCAACACATCATTTCCGTCTTGGTCTTTAACTTTCTTGGGGTTCCAAGGCCCTTTGGGTTTCCCCTTAAACTTTCCTTGAGTCACAGCCAAGGCCTCCCCAGGAGCAGCTGGCTCGGCTTTCCGCTTCTGTTTCCGATTGGAATTTCCTCCTCCGGTTTCTTGGGCGACTGACTTGTATTTGCCACTCCAGAGTCGATCCTCATCTTCACCATTAGCGTACTTGGTGGCAATCTCCATCATCCGATTCAGAGACATGTCTCCGGTTCGACCGAATTTCAGATTCAGTTCTCTGTACTTGACGCCTTCTTTGAAGGCACAGACTGCTTGGTGATCAGGTACATTCTCTACCATGTGATGTAACGTGATCCATCTCTGGATGTAATCCCTCAAAGTTTCATTCGGCTTCTGCACGCAGGACCGCAGTTCCGTCAGCCCTGCCGGTCGCTTGCATGTTCCTTCAAACATGCTGACAAACACTCGGGCGAGATCTTCCCAAGTGTAAATGCTGCTGGGTGCTAACTGATTCAGCCACGCTCTGGCCGAACCCTCCAACATGAGAGGCAGGTGCTTCATGGCCACTTCATCATTGCCACCGCCAATCTGGACAGCCACTCGGTAGTCTTCAAGCCAAATATCGGACTTGGGCTCACCAGTGAACTTACTGACTCCAGTCGCCAACCTGAAGTTGGGAGGAATCACAGCGGCCCAGATGGCTCTACTAAAGCACTCTGGCCCCGAAACATGTACTCTGCTGCTGGTAGGTGCATCTCTGTCGTGACCTTCTCGGCGAGCTCTGTTCCTGTCGACCAAACCTTGAACGAGAATGGATCTCGCATCAAAGCCTAGTTCCCTGGGGTCGACTGGAAACCTTCGCCCAACACTATGAGGGCGCCTGTCATCCTGCTGTCGAGGCACATACGATCCACTCCTCGGGGAAGGGGTGGGCACTCAACGTCGATCGTCACGATCGAATCGGTGATCATACTGCTCACGGTTCCCGTACTGATCACGCCGGTCCCCACGTCCCTCACGCCTCGGGGGCGATCTTGGGCTATGAGCCGACTGGACTGTGTCTGCAGCAATGGATCTGCTATGAATCTTGTTCCGCGACTGAGGAACAGCGGAATTCTGGTCTCCTGCTGCCCGGAGTAATGCTCTGATCTGCATCAAGCCTCTGCCGGCCTCTGACTGGGAAGGCTGAATCGACTCTGCTATACGGGCTGCAGCTGCTAAATTCTGAATCGGAGTTCGATATACCTGCGGGGGCGGAAAGAGCTGACGTCGACTGGATTATGAAACCCGTTGTCGCGCATGCTCGTCGAGTGCTCGCTGGAGGTTCTCCAGTCGAGTGCGCTCGGCCAAGTTTGCCAGGCGCGCGTCCTCCAAGGCACGAGCCTCGGGGGTTTCTCCAACGATAGGAGTGTGCAGTGCATCCATGTTCCGGCGATGAAGTTCTTCTCTCTGCAGCGACGTGAGAGGCTCGGGGAGATATTCCTCATGGGGACGCGACGGGTCACCTCCACCTGCGCCTCCGTCGGTGCGCGGAAAACCGGGAGGACTAGGCGGTCCATCGACCATCAGAACCTCCGCCGCCGGATCACTACTGTCGCACTCGGATGCGGTCTCTGCGGAGCCAGTTGACAAGTCGAACAGGCCATAGAGGGTTTCATCAGGCTCGATCGCCGCGACTTGAGGGGTGGCCGACTGGCGTGCCACCGCGTGTCTCACCCACCGCTGAAGTCTCGACCGACCGGAGCGCTTGCGCTGGCGGGAAACAGGGAGGGAGGACAACACAGGAGCCGACCGATAATGGGTAGACGGTTGCCGCAAGAGGACGCCGCGGACGCACGCGCGTAAGTGCGTTGCCCCGCGGACAGGGAGTGCGTCCACGTCGAGCGGAGCCTCCTGAAGCCAAGCGGAGTCGTCGGCGATGAATGTGAGCGCGCCAAGACGGATCTCGCGGCCCTCCACCAAAACTCCACCAGAAACCATGATGATTTGGATCGGAAAAGATCGCAACTCCAACAAATCGCTAAAACACCTGCCCCACGGTGGGCACCAACTGTCGTGGTTCTAGGTCTGACAATAATGTAGGGGGGTAGGTATGGAGAGGCAAGATCTTAGCTATGGAGTAGTTGTAAGCACACGAGGTTTTACGAGTTCAGGCCCTTCTCGGAGGAAGTAATAGCCCTACGTCTCGGAGCCTGGAGGCGGTCGACTGGATTATGTGTGTACGAATTACAGGGGTGCGAACCCTTTACACTGAGGAGGGGGGTGGCTTATATAGAGTTCGCCGGACCCCTCCGGCCCTCAGTTATGCAGGGTTTTAAATACATTAAGGTTGGGTGTTACTGGTAACGCCCCTAATAAAGTGCTATGATGATCATAAAAGCTACTTAATGACCGACAGTTAGCGTGCGGAGTGACTTTAGGTCTCCTGGCCGTCGAGTGGTTGGATCTTGGTCGAGCGATTGCTTCTTGGTCGAGTGTCTTCGAGTCTGTCGAGTGGAACACCTCCAAGTCGATTGAAAGGTGATTTCTTCTAGAGATGTCCTTAGATAGGGCAGTTGGGACAGGTCCATGACCCTACCCTAGGTACATAGCTTCATCACCACCCATGAAGTCCTTGAACAATGAGGATGCTGCCTTGCGTGGCCGATATGAATCAGGGGACATGCGGGGCTCCATGGCATCATTGCTGGAAACAATAGTAGCAGCAGTACTCGCTTCAGGTACGTGCTCCTCTAATCAATAAATCCACAATTATGTATCGCACAATCTCATCGGTCAACGATGCTGCCGGCATGTCGCCCAGGTTGTTGTTTTGGTGTATTACGGCCGGGGTGCCATACTAAAGCTTTTCCCCATGAATAATCCATGAAGAAATTACGTAAGCTAAAGATCCATAACCCACGTTTCTTTTGTCTCTTCTCAGTTCTCCAAGACAAGGCAATTAGGTCATCTGAAGAATCCTCGAGGTGTACTACGGCCGGGGTGCCAGACTAAAGCTTTTCCCCATGAATAATCCATGAAGCAATTATGTAAGCTAAAGATTCATAACTCACGTGGGTAATTTGCACGACAGGGTCCTAGCTAATTTATGATTGTGACGACAATAGACTACCAATGCCTGAAGATTTGCGGTGTGACTCAAATTTCATGTTGTTAGAAATCAACAATGGAGACTTTAGTTTTGTCATGTATATTCATACGAATTTCTTATTTAACAGATCATAAAAGTTTATTCTATAATCAGATCTTGGAATGTTTTCAAATTTTTCAGAGAAGAAAGAACTCTAGAGGTGTGGACGTTTGTCATATTTTTAGGGGGAATCAAGTCTGCAGAATACACACTGATTTTAGGAATTTGGATGTTACCCATGGTCAGACACGGATGTAGTTTATGAGCAAGTATCTTAGAGCATCTCCAACCGCGCCCCCAACAGGCCCCCCCCAAGGCCGTTCTTTAGCGCTGGCGCCAAAAAATCGGCCCAGTCGCGTCCCCACGAGCCTGTTTTTCACCGGATTGGGCCGTAATTGGCGCCGGCGCACCCAACCCGAACCCGGCGCGCTGGGGGCGCCGGCGCGAGCGTTTTGGCGCGAAAGAGTGGCGGGACCGGCGCGTCAGCGAGACGAAGACTGGTCGTCCTCATCGTCTCAGTTTTCCCGCGAGGAATCAATGCCAAGGCTGCCGCCGGTCAGCCTGTCATTCATTCACGGGCGGCGAAGTGCGGCGACGCCGCCCCGCCTTCCGCCACGCGTTCGCACGCGGCCGCCCCCGAGCCGCTATAAAAGGCGCCCCTGGCCACGCCGGTGAGGCACCCATCCATCGGCATCGGCAATCCTCCCCCTCCTCGCCGCCGCACTTCCTCCTCTCCCCCCCCCCCCGGCAACCATGAGCGCGAGGTACCCCGGCGACGCGGCGGCGGCCAACGGTTTCGGCCGCCGCTCGCTGCATGAGTGGCAGGCCTACCTCCTCCACGAGGCCAACTACCCCGCGCCGCCCGACGTACGCGCTCCGTCACGGTGGAGGCTCAGCGCCGGCGGGGTCCCTGACCCCCCTCTGCCCGTCCCCGAGACGCCCACCTATTTCCACGCCGAGATCGAGCATGCGCGGGCGTCCCTGACGGTCGCGGAGCGGGCGCTCCCGGAGTACGCCACCGGCAACCACGCGGTGTGGGCGACGTACTTCAAACGCCGGCAGGAGGAACGGCTCGCCTCCACCAACAACACGCCGACGCCGCGCGGCCGCAACAACAGCGAGGGCCGACGCCTGTGGTGGGGCGTCTCGGGCCGCATGCTCAGCGGCGTCCTCGCGCACCTCGAGGGCGGCAACGACCCGGCGTTCGAGTACTCGACCGCTCGGAGCGGCGGCGCGTGGCTGCCGAGGAGGATGATGGGATGGTCAGCCTCCTCTTCCTCCTCCTCCTCCCGATCCTCCTCTCACTCCTCCGGCATGCCGGCGTTAGTCACCGTCAAGCCAGAGCCGTCCGAGACGCCGCTCGGTGGCGCACCCGCGGCGCCGGCCTCGTCATCAACGACGGAGGCCGTGGCTCCTCCTCCTCGGCCCCTCCTCACCTGGTCAAGCCGAAGAGGGCGCCAGGGCTGGCGACGGTGAAGCCAGAGCCGGGGCTCGCCGCCGTGAAGCCGGAGCTTGCTCTCGCCGAGGAGGCCGACCAAGAAGAGGCCACCTTGAAGTGGGCGCGCGAGGACTACGCGCGCATGGAGCTAGACCGCCAGCGCCGCGCCCTGGAGGAGATCGCCGAACGCCGCCGCCGTGAAGCAGCGCGCCGGGGCGAGGGGTCGAGCAGCGGCGCCGGCCGTGTCAAGGAGGAGAGCAGGAGGACGACGCCGACGACAACTACGCCCTGCTCAGCGCCTACTTCGGCCCGTAGTTTAGGGTTTTTTCCGTCCATTTTATTCATGTAAAAAAACGTCTAAATTTCGCCGAAATATGTCGTGTTTGCTGAAATTTGGCCGAACTGTGGGGACGTCTGGGGCCCGACCTGGGGGCGACGGCTGGGGACGTACTCGCCCCCATGCCGAAAAAACCGTCGGCTCGCCCCCAAGCGGCGATTTTCGGTGCGTCTTAGGGGCGCAACGGCTGGAGATGCTCTTATGTTGATGGTGTGTAAGCTTCTCAGCCTCCATTCCACCCCCCCCCCCCCCACGCAAAAAAAAGCATCTCAGTTCTCCCTGTTGCCTATTTCGTTCCTAATGGGCTAATGGAGGTACATAAAAAATCTATACTGAACCTTCGCTACGTAGAAAGCTAGCCAAGAAGCATCATAACGGCCCTCCTCAGCAAGCTTTAGATTTGGTTGTGCATCACAAAGATGACAAGATTACAGATTTACTCTACTAATTTCTGTAGATTTATAGTTGTTTACGGTCGCTGTTTATGGACGAAAATTACATTACATACAGGCGGTTTTTTGCGAGATTAATATTTTTATAAAATGTAGCATTGTCCATCTATCTTCCTCAGTCTACTCGTGACACTTGATGTGGTTTATTGCTAGGCTAAACGGCTTAAAGAAATGAATTGATTAACAGGTGGAGCATGTCTTGTGTTTTAATACCCGATCCATATTTCTGACCAATATTTTATAGCTGGCTACTTCCTAACTTTGCTCATATACATGCTAAATTATATATCATCTTATATTCCAACTAGAGGGATGATGAAAATATATAGAGGAATATAAATCTGCATACATTATTAACATCTTACAATTTTATATTTGGGATCATGGCCAGTTCAATATGATTTTTTGGTCATCTGCAATAGTTCTTTCTCGATGCAATGGGTGGTATATGGTTTTCCCATGGTTGCTATGTTAGTAAAAAAATATGCAAGCTTATATTCATTTTGTTCACTAAGGAGTATACTAGGACACTCATTTGAATAGGTACTATGCACGTGAGCTCTCAAAAAGCTCTATGAGCAAACTTAATATATCATCATATTGGTATGTGGATCGCATATAGGATTTGTAATGTACATCTCAAATCTTTAAATGATTTTACCGATACCGGTATGGTCACATTATTGATTGTAATGAAAATGGATCTGCTATTGTAGGTTCTACTTGAGTCTTTGCATCTATAGTTCTATACTCATGTAAGTGATTTGCCTCTCCATAGCTTTTTAGGTCTTAGAATTTCTCCTTCCGTTTCCAAAAATACATAATTTTTCAGTAAATCAATGTAAAAGAATATGTGTTTTAAACATTTACCTTTTGAATATTTAGAGTATGTCAATGCTTATTTTTTATCGTTTAGATAGATCCACGCACCAAAATTTACCTAATTCTATTGTTAGTTAACACGATTACTTAATCATACTTAGTTGGTTCTTCTATTTTTTGAGTGAAGTATAATTTGCGACCAATCAATTATTTATTTATTTTCATAAGATTTTCAACTTCTGCATATCTTGAGAGTGCTGAATTCGATTTATCAAAAATAGATCCAATATTGAACTCAATGAAAAGAGAATAAGCGTCAGAACTGATGGGGTAATACTGAAAAGAGGCCCTGAATGACCTATCTGTGTGTGGGAGTAGAGGGTTATAAGTCATGATTATTGAGTTAGGACCATTATATTTGTTCTTCCCGTTGCAACGTATGGGCATATTTCCTAGTATATCTAACAGAAAATAGATCGTGGTTAGCCCACCCCCACGGACGTGATTGTGCCATCACACCGATCCAGGGCAGGTCTTCTATACGGCGGCCACACACACATCGTGGGCTCACATCGTCTAATCCGGTTTACGGAAGAAAAACCAAAATAGTGCTAAAGAAAAGAACCAGCTAATTGAACAACTAGATTATTAACTAACAAGCCAGGCAAGTCCGGAGCCACAAACGCACGTCCCAACTCCCAACTCCCATTCCGCCCTGGAAAAGTAGGATCGCACGAGGCCATCAAGGGAGGCGACGAGGGTTCCCTTGCGCGCTGCCGGTTCTCTCTCTCTCCGTCGGCCGCTCCGGCGTCCGGAGAGAGGGAGAACCTCGGGTCTGTTCGCTAGGTGGGTGTGTGATAGGGTTAGGGTTGAGAGAGACGCTGCCGAGGCCGGTGTGGTGGTGTCGCGTCGGAATAAGTTTCTTCGAGCTTTGTTCGCAGTCAAGCAAGGCTTTTGCCTTCGTTTAGGAGCCAGCGAGGTTGGGGATCCCTGTATCTCGTCGAGGTCGCGGGCTATGGTGGTTGGAGGTCTATCGGCACTAGCTGTTTGGGTCCTCAGACGGGCGATGGATGCAGGGAGACGAAGACCCTTCTTCTTCCTTGTTGGTATGATTTGCTGCTGCTGTTCTTCTACTTCCTCTGCGCTGATGCTGGTGGGAGATCCTGCTTCGTCCGGGCGAATGGCCCGGCCGCGGTGCTGGACTGGTCGGATGACTCGAGTTATCTTCCTTCCAGAAGGGACACTTTTCGCGGTACTCAAAGCCAAAGATGGCGACGGCTGCTGCAGGTGTGTTGGATTGATGTCCATGCCCTCTCAGCGCTGGTGTCAAGAAAGGAGGAAGCAGCGTGGCGGCAATTGTACCGTGGTCGAAGATGATGACCTGTTTGCGACTGGTTGCAGATCCTTCTGCTGCAGGGGTCTTCTCTCAGGATTCAGGGATGATGACACAGGGCTCCGGAGATCTTCTTGTGTTATGGTTGTCTTTAGGTACTCTAGGTGTTCATAGTCCTTTGTGTTTGCGTTTTAGTGTGCTTGTATGAGTCAACTACTTTATACTGATTCGTGATATGAATGAAAAATTCTTTAAAAAAAAAGCCAGGCAAGTCCGCAGACGTACGCGGGACCGCGTTAGATAACAAACTGCTTCCGGACATTTGGGGATTTATTAAGAGTCAGTCTTAGAGATGCCCTTAACACAGGATAGATGTCAAACCGAACGACAAAGTTAGTATAGATACGATCGATCGAATCACTTCAAAACTAGGTTGTCACCTTGTTTTTTTTTTGCGTGAAAGGTTGTCAACTTTCTTTTTTTTTTGCGTGAAAGGTTGTCAACTTGTTATAGGTAGCTTTTCCGTCGGAAGATAGATGGGCAGGGAATCAGTAGCTAGCTTGTTACGCAAGCACCTTACACCCTGCGATGACCGATCAAGCACGCGCGTGCATGGAGCTGGAGGACGGCGGCGGCGTGGCGACGGAGCCAGACCGCCGCGCTACCTTCCGCCAAGGCGACGTCTGGCTGGTGGCCTTCATCGGCGCCGTCTTCGTTGTGGGCAGCGTGATGCTTTGCGCTGCTTATCTGCTGCGGCCAGGCCGGTGGTACTAGCTGCCGATGCCAAGGGGGGGCGTCCTCGTGGTGCTCGGCGTGCTCGTGGCCATCGGGTGCGCCTTCTGGATCTGCCTGGCCCTACGGTTCTGCTGTTGCTGTTGGCGGTCGCGCTGGTGTGACAGGCGCCACGACGGAGTCCTGGATGTTTAGTTAGTTCGTTAAATAGAGCTATTTCGTTAGTTATTACTCCCGCTGTCCAATAATATAGGATGTTTTTGCAGTTCAAATTCTTACATTATGGCACAGAGTCGTACATGGGAGATGCTACACTTACGGACTGATTTCGTAGGCTTCTCCCATAACAAATTTTCCGCAGGTCTACTGTTATTGTTTGCTACATTACTGTGTACGTTTTCACGTGACCCATTGCACACTGGAATCTAGTTAAAAATATTTTGCAGCTCAAATCCTTCACTCTTGTTATGTTATAGTACTATTTTTACTATTGACTTTGTGTCGTCGGTTGATTCAAAGCCTAATCTCACCAGGATGAGTTCCTTTTCTCACACCGTTGAACCTTCTTGGATGCGTTGTCTTGGAGCCGGCTCAACAGTTGGGGCCGGTGGTGGTGAAGCCATAGTGGCCTTGAATCCTTTTTCGTGTGCCGGCTTGTTTAGCGACAATGATGGTGGTGAATTGAGTAGAGTCACAAAAGGATCCTTTTTGGTACTCGATTTTGTCGGTGTACTATTGATGTTTTTGTTCATCGATAGTTGTTAAGTCGGAGCTGCTACATAGGTCTAAGTGGTGAGGATGACACACAAAGGATGTTCCCTGTGGGTCGCTTCTCCTACGTAGCTTCTCATCAAAGTCTGAGCTATTTGTTGTCGGTGTTGCATCGGGTTGTGCGCCGAACATTTGTTTTTTCATCATCTGGTCATTTTCTTTTTTACTTTATTTGTCTAAATCGTTCACCATAAATAATTAAATGAACATACTAAATATTCATGACTTTTCAAAAAGAAAATATACTATGCGCAATGGGCCATACAGCGACCGAGATATAGATGCGCCCAAATAAGAACGTCCATGATGTAATTAAGCTCCTTTTATCCTTGCAAGAAAAGAGCCCTAACAAAGTTTAAATAGTGATCACGACAAAGTTTGTTAATTTGGAACTACATACTAGGATCGAATTGATTCAAAATAGAGTTGTTATATCTTTACCGTTGGAAGATATAGATAGGAAAGAAAGCATTGGCTCCGATCTGTTTGAGTGAAGACGACGGCACCGAGATCCGGAGGGCATGCATGGGGTCGATCCCCGGCCAACATGCCACAAATCTTTGGTTCTGCCATGTGCAACAGACCAGTTCATCGGCTCATTATGTAGCGTTGCCTGCGAAGGTGTACCTTAAGATCTGGGCATGATGGATGCTCCCTTCTGTTCCGGTGGCGCGGCGGCGGAGGTGGTAACCGACGGTGGAAAACAGTTGGGCGAGGCGTAAGGGACTCCGAGGATCTTAGTGTTAGTACAGTCGTTTTGGAGTTTCTTTGTCAAATCTTCATGACACATTCTCTGTCTGGATGTCTCGTATGGTCTCCACGTGTGTATTCGTTGTAATCTTGTTGTTTAATGAAATGTGGTTATTTCTCAAAAGAAAGGCCATCATGACCCTGGCCAGTTCTACAAAATTATCAAGAAAGTCGGAGCGGTCTGTGGTCGCTGCTGCATCCGGTTGTGCGCCATGAACATCTCTTTTTGCAACATGCGGACATCTTTTTCACTTTATTTGTTCAAGCTGTTAACATGAAATAAATGAAACAAACATATTTTGCGAAATTTATATATTTTTGAGCGAATTTTCAAAGGAAAATAAATAAAAAGCATACCTATGTGCAGTGGGCCACGCAGCAATTTGAGATACAGACGACACACCGTGGGCATGTTTGGTTCCTCGCGTAGCCTCACGCTGCATCGTATCCATCATCCTGGTTGAGTCAAGCCTGGCTAGTCCGATGCAAAATTGCGTTGAGATGTATGTTTGGTTGTGTGCATGTTGTGGGGCAGGACAATGCGAGATACTGTTTGGTAGACTGGATGAGAAATCAATCAGGTACTGCCTGAAGCACGACGGCGATAAAATTTCACCAGACCAAGCCCGCATCAACGCGGGCGGTCTCGCCGAGTTGGCACGGGCGCGCCTCTGCCTCCGACGCAGCTCCTGGAAAGTGTTCACCATCAAGGCGCCGGCGAGCAGAGGAGCATGGACATCCGGCGACGGGTCGCAGCTGGTGACGGAGCTCCGAACGGTGGCGAAAGTGGGAGCTCAAATGGCGGGGTTGCCGCGGACAGGGAAGCTCTGACTAGCTGTAGACAAGGGAGCTCTGACCGGCGGCACAAAAGGGAGCTCCCGACGACGGCGGCGGCGATTGGTTTGGATGCTCGATCCGATCTGGTGCGTGAGAGACGGAAGGAAAGAGAGTTAAGGTTAGTTGTGGTGGCAGTTTTGAAGTAATTCTAGTCAGTATCAGGATCATTGTCATGTACCGCTTCGTTTTAAGTAAAGGCGCGGGTGCAGGCGCGAGGCTGCATCCGAGGAACGCCCGATTCCCGCGTACCTCTCAGCATGGCTGAGAGGCCTCGTTTTGCATCAGTCCAGCCAGGCCGAGGCAGCCGCACAGGTAACCAAACGAGCCGGCTCTTGCATGCCTGGTGCGACCCAGGTGCGAGGCACCCAACCAAACATGCCCCGTATGAACCACTGTGATGTGGGGGCGTCATCAAAGGAGACCCGCAAAACTTTGGTATATGTACGATCGGACACATTTGTTCACTTTTGCAATTCAATGGGGACCTAGGGACCCGTATCGGTCTGCAAAGCAGTCCGGACATATGTTTTTACGCAAAGTGGAGACAAAAGTGGGGGAGATATACCGTAGTCCGGACATTCACTTGACCAACCAAAAATCTCGCGTGGTCCTCCTCTCTTTTTTTTTCTCTCTCTCTCTTCACGTGCATGGTCCCCCTCTCCTCTCTCTCCTCTTAACCGGACACCATACACAAATAGCCACCACATGTATGGTCTGCATCTACTTTTTCTCCTCCCAGCCGAATACTTTATAATTTGTGCGTTGGATGGCTCCTTCCCGTAACATGTCCGTGGACCACGTCCGGATATAAAAACGGACATATACCGGAGGAATTTGCGGGTCGGTGTTGGAGATGCCCTAAGGTTCTTATTATCTCCACATAGAAAAGATTAGTTTCCCATAAAAAGATTAAATACTGATTTTGAGAAAGTCACTTTAGATACTAGGATCGGATAACTTCACAAATGAGTTGTTACAGCTTTTCCGTCGGAGTTGTTAGCTTGTTAACTGTAGGTACGCTATATGCGGGTACGTAGGAACCGCACCGACCAGTGCGTGCATGGATCTGGAGGACGGCGGCGTGGTAACGGCGGCAGACCGCGGCAGCACCTTCAGCCCCGGCAAGGGCTTGATGGTGGCCTGCATCGGCTCCGTGTGGGTGATCACCGGCGTGCTGCTGGCGCTGTGGTTCTGCTGCGTCCACCAGGACGCGGCTATCAAAGGCTGCCAGTGCCAACGAGAACTCCTGGCGGTCGTCGCCGCCGGTGTGTTCACGGCCGTCGGGTGCGGCATCTGGGTCGGCCTGGCGCTCCGCTTCTGCTGCTGCTGCTGGCGGTCCGGTTGGGGTGAGAGGATACACGGCTTGGTGATGTTATGTAATTAGCTCGTTAATTAGGGCTATAGCTAATTGCTGCCTGTAATATTGCACTAAATCTGAAGAATTATCAGAAATTCAGATCCCATCGTTATGAGTGATTGCATTTTTCTAAACCTGGCCATGCAGTGTGTATTTCTTCTGTGTGTTTAGGTAAAAGTAGGCAGCTGGAAACATGGTAGGACATAAGAGATGGATCTGGCTGTAGAAACATGGCGTTTAACCCTAAACTGGCACGGACAAGAACTCGAATCAGATTTCAGATCGACCTGCAGATTAGATGATTGCGAGCGTTGGTGCATATAAGTAATCATATTAAACACATCCGGCGCCCGCAATGACACGCGCAAACGAAAAATAATTGATTCAAGTTTATTCACTAACTCGATGATGAAGATTTTCAGGTAGAGACCGAAACGATCATCTGCCTTTTTATTTTCTTTGGTCACACAAAACTGAATTTAAGGGATCTCATCCAGCACTTTCCTTTCTCTTCTTTGCAAGCGCAACTTCTGCCGGTCGAAGCAGGTGGACCGGGGGATAAAGAATGAGCGGTGGGGGACTACGTGGGTCTTGATGATAGCCGCGGCAAACATGCCGGCAGCATGGATTCTGACAGCTCGCTCACCGTCAATCGTATCCCCACCATTATCATCGGCATCTACTTCACAATACTGGCTTGCACCTTCTTGGCCACGCCTACCTGCAGGCCGACTTTGGCCGGTCTTGCTCTACCAGGTTATGCATGCATCTCGTGGTAGTCGTGAGACTCGATTTATGAGTTATTCATACTTTGCATAGGTCATTATCTCTGTTGTGCCCATTAATGATATGTTATTATCATCTTTGTAGCTAGCTGGTACAGGCCATTTAATTCAGACTATTGTCAATCTGAACTCAGAAGTACTCCCTCCATTCCCACTTCATATTTTTTTGTCAAACTTTGATAATTAATTTCACCAATAAAAAATGAGTTATATGCCACAAAAAGTATTTCATTGGATGCACATATCGAAGAACTTTTCGATGATATATTTTTTATGACATATAATTCTTATTTTATTGACCAAAATTATAAGTCAAAGTTTGACACAAGAAACGAAGTGGCCTTGTATAAGAGAATGGAAGGAGTATTCTTCTTCTTGTTCAAAACAAGGACGACCACTCGTAAAAATCCATTGTAGATGGCCTATAGTAAAGAAGGTTCTCCTACGGGGAACACGCCTCCTGAAACCGCCAATTCACAACCAGTGTCAGTGACAGTCGCCCTTTGATGAGCTTTTTGTGACGGCGGGAAGGCTATTTTGTACTAGTGGGAGCTTTCAATTTTGTATTCTTCAAGTCCTGGCTACTTTATTAGCTTCAAGTTACATTGTACAGAAGTTTGCCCAATATAAACCAAGAATTAAGCAACTCAATAACATGTCTATTTGTTAAGAATACTATAAATAGTTATGTCCAGCGGCTGCATCAGGGACCCAAGATTCGCCCGCCCAGGGCTCTCCCCTTCTTCCCTCTCTCCCTCGCGATCTCCGATCGTGTCAAAGGGGAAAACTCATGCGGCGCTGGTGTCGGCGGTGTCACGACACGGGCTTTGGAGGACTAGTTGTGCGGCTGTAGTGGCGAGGAGCATACCTCCAGTGTGTGGGCCTCCCTTGCACGGATCCCTGGCTGGGAACGGTGAGGATCACATCGGTAGATCGAAGACCAACAAGGCTTGATTTTACGAGGAGGTAACGGCCTCGGATGGATGGTTTGTGAGCTGTGACAAAACTCGTTCGTTGTGGTAGCACGTCATGGCGGTGAGCAGCGGTGTTTGGGAAGAGCAGGGTGGAGCGCTTGAGGCCCCGTTGAAAGTCGAGGGAGGGGCAAATAGGTCTCTACAAAATTTTAGCATTTTTCTTTGGAAGGTTTACAGTAAGTGAGGATAAATGGAGTTCTCCTAAATGCAACTAGGTGGAAATGCCCTATATGATGATAAAAGTTTGGTAAACACGTGCATAGAGGATGAAAGAAAGCGTAGGGACTCAAGATCGTGTGCGATATGCCATATAATTATCATGAGATTATTGTGATTTTGTGCCCCACTTTTTTTGGGGTGCATCTGTGGTCGCTCACCTTGCACACCCTCATTGACGTCCTTGGTGGTTGGTGTGATGGCTTTATCCCATCCCGACCAAAGCTCGAGGTCGTGGCTTAACGTGCAAGTAATCATTTTTAACTGAAACATTGTGATTTCATTAATAATCAAGCTGCTCAACCAGATCGCTAGCAACAACACCGCACATGTAACACATATGTCACAAGTTCTGAAGAATGGTTTTTCTATAGGATAACACAGTAGAAAACAAAAATAAATTGTACTACGTACACGTCCGGGACCACTGTGAAGATGCATACATGATGTGATCAGATCATTACCGACTTGTAGCATCAGCGGAAGTAGAATCGGTGAAGATCATCAGTGTAGATCCCCGCAGATAGGATTTTACAACCTCCCAACCATGGAGGTTATCTCCCTCACACAGTCCTTCGGCTGTCCCTCAGGCAGAACCTCAAATTATCTCTCAAGCTAAGATGGAAACTACAAAGACCTCTCTACCTGGCTGCACACATCCGGTGTCAACTATCTGGCAGGTCTTCGCTGTCCAGACTAGGCCCTACCAAAGACTAGACAGCCTTTCGGCAAGACGAAACTATTTCATGGAGGAAAAGAAAGAATTGCAGATCATTGCATGCCTTGTGAAGAGAAACTTGAGTGAGAACTTGTGAAATGAAGAGCCCTCGATCGCCACCTCTATTTATAATGAAACCGATGGTTGGAGGCTTGAAAAAAAACTCAAAAGAGAGAGAGAGGGGGGGGGATACTTTTCACCAAAAGGGGAGGGAAGCTCCATGGAGGAGCCCCTTCCCTTGGCCGGCCACATCTGTGCCCCCCCCCCCCCCCCCCCCCTCACCACCACACACACACACACACACACACCCTCATGAGGTCTCATTTTCTGGTTGTGGGTGCAACACTTTGGCTCACGAATTGGCATCTGAAGCTAGCAAAATGAAGATGAACTGCTGATCGCTAGAGTTCCTAATGTAGATAAATCAGTTGGTGCTCTCTGAATGTAACACCTCTACATGAGTATCTTGGTACTCGCGTCTCTCTCAAAAATAAAATCTGAAGGAAAATTTAAAGATGGACCCTCTTATCTCCCGAGAGGTAAGAGTAGGCAAGAGAACAATTTAATCCTGACTGTTGATTGGTCATGGGCAATTTTGACTATATAAATATGCTAAGTACAACCAAAATAAGGAGAAAATATTCTTGAGGATTTAGTGATTTCTCTTTTGAAAAATATTTTTCCCTCTCAACAAATAAATAGACTTTTATTTATACTATGTATGATCATTTAAAATAAAATATGGCACACATGTGTATATTTTTGCAAGGTACATGTGTATATGCATCTTGAAGGGTGATTTTTCCTAATATTACCACATCCCATAATTTTAAAATAAAACCATGTCATATATAATCACGTCAATGCTACAGTGATATTTAACTAATCTAATATAAAAATATAGTTTCTCAAAATTAATTACGTGGTTAATATATAATAAATAACCCTATGTGTTAAAAATGCCAAATCATTTGCATAGTAAAATATGTACATATTAAAATATAATTTCTTAATACTGCGACATCCCATGATTTTAGAAACAAAATCATGTGATATGTAATCTTGTCAATACCACTTAAATATTTAATCGGCACGATAAAAAGCTTCACCGGTGCAACATGCTGACGATGGGTGGGCTGCGGCTGATGGCATGGCGGTGCTACGACGGCGACGGGTGAGCCTTTTTTGCTACGATGAGCGACGGGTGTGGCGGCACCAGGGAGTTTTTTTTTTTTGCAACCTGTATGTTTTTTTGCTCGACCGACGGACTTTTTTGCTACTTCCGGCAACCTGAGTAGAGTACAGTTCACGAGCTCGTCGTCGAGGGTGCCTCCACCGGGGGACCGCTGCCACCGGAGTTGTGGCGTCGCATTGGTGCTGGGACCATCGTCACGGGGAGCTACAACCACGGGCGCACACTGCTGCACTAGCGCAGCTAACGAGAAACGTAGGAGACGGCGGTGGCGCAGGCGGCGACCGGCAGTGAGGGCGGCGACTGGCGGTGAGGGCGGCGACCGGCGGCGAGGGCAGCAACATGCGAGACGAATCGGGGGCGGTGCTTCAAGGCGGGGATTGTTGATCGTCAATGGCAGTTGGAGTTTTTCTCCAAGAAGATGGCCTCGGGGGAGGAAGAGAAACAGATCGTGCGGTGTGTACGGCGGTTGACCCTACAGAATCGGGTGGCTGCATGCGACCGGCCTAAATTTGGGCCGGCGCGCCGGCGCCTAGCGCTGCCCTTTTAAAATTCTGTACAAGATAAAAAAAATATGAAGTTTATTGGACGGTCCACATGTAAGCTACATATAAGGCCTTTCAGACGTTTATGGACAAACAACAATCCTTCGGTTAAGTCGCTGGATAGGAGGACGGTTGGAACATGTATGCTACAGTACTAGTACATAGCAAGATCCTATCTGAATTACTAGATGACGCAAGGCGATATATAGGAGGTCAGTTTAGATACGACCCATGGAGTCACTTCAAAATTAAGTTGTTATTACAGATTTTCCATTGCTAGGTAGGGGTAAAGTTACGTAACGCAAGCACCATCACCTCCTGCGATCCATCGAGCACGCGCGTGGCGTGCACGGGGCTGGGGGACGGCGGCGGCGTGGCGATAGAGCCCGACCGCGGCAATGCCTTCAGCCGCGCCACGGGCTGGCTGCTGGCCACCATGGGCGCTGCGTTTGTGGTCACCAGCACCGGGTGCGCGCTGCTCATCTGCTGCACCTACCGGCGGAATAATAGCTGCCGGTGCGAAGAGTTCCCGCGGGTTGTAGCCGTGGAGCTCGGGTTGTTCGTGGCCATCGGGTTCGCCCTCTGGGCCTACCTCGCGCTCCGCTTCTGCTGCTGCTGCTAGCGGTCTGGCTACCTGGACGAGCGGCCCGACGGCGTGATGGATGCTATTTAGTTTTTTTCACAGTATATATGATGCTGTCTAGTTAGTTCCTTTAATTAGTGCTGTTCTGCATTATTGTGTACGTTATCACCTGACTGCACAGCGAAATCTAGTACTCCGTACTCAGATAATTTGCAGCTCAAACCGTCACTCTAGTTATTGTATATTTTCACCGTATTTATTTAGTGTTGAAAATTGATTCAAACCAAATTTCACTAGGATGTGTTCCGAGAGATCCTCTCTCATAGTTAGACCTTCTTGAATGCCTAGTCTTGGAGCCTGCTCATCAGTTGGGGCCGGTGGTGGGAATGCCATAGTGGCTTTGGATCAATTTTTTTTTGCGTGGCAACTTGTTTGGCAACAATATGGTGCTGAGTTGATTAGGGTCAAAACAAAGAGTTTCGTTAGTTGCTTTTGCCAGCATGTATTAACCGTCTCAGTCGTGGCCAGGGTGGTCCATGGACTACCATGGGATTCTTCAGCCCACAACCCCGCATGCTTCAATCCAGTTCCCGAATTGTTCCCTGTCCTTTTACTGCTCGAAGTGGTCACATAGCAGTCGTTCCCGATTACCAGGCAGCACCGGGCGGTCATACCAGTTCCCAATCCTTTCCAAAGGAATAGGAGCCACGGAGGTAGGGACATGCGGCATGCTTGTAAGTTGTAGTCATACATATTTTTTAAATGTGGGTTCGTCCAATTAAGAGTTGATGATTTTTTTTTTACCGCGGTTGCAACGCGAAGAGGATAGAGAATCGGTGATTTTGCATCTCTTTTTCTAAAAGATGAACCAAAGAAAGTTGTTGCATCATTTTTTATCTCATTTCCCTACGCTCTGAGCCAGCAAGCATATGTGCTCGCGCAGTGACCGAGATATAGGTGAGCCCCGTAAGAACCATCATCATGATGTCCTCGCGGGTTTGTTTGCAAGTGCACCCAGTTTCTCCTTTGGCTTGCCTGTGCACCAAGCTGCCCTAGGATTTTTTTTTTGTGCCTCCCGCTAGCGCCCTCGTCGGTCTACCTCGTTTTTTGTAGTATTAAAGCCATGGAGGCGCGGTGGACCAGATCTTGCTCGCTCAGATATCTGAGATGATTATTGAAGAAAGAGAAGAGGAGTTGGAGCATCGGAGCAAGGGCATCCGGGGATAAACCTCATCATGATCTTATAACTGATGGGGTGGTTGAAACATGTGATTTTGTTTTTTGAGAAATACAATACACATGCATATCCTTAGATACATGCACGAACACTTACATCTATGAACACACATTTGACCCCTTATGAGCACATCTGAGAGATTGAGCCTCTAAATCTTGAGATTGACAATGTATTGATAGGCGTCTCGTAATCGAGGGGAACATTATGTCCAACTAAACAAACATCATCAGAAAGACTAGGGTAAATCCAAAAAAATGCGAACACATATGCCAAGTCTAGGAGTTAAAGATGGATGAGTTGGTTCCACCAGAGGAAATATAATCTAAGCTAGTTAGCGAAGCATGTGACTTCTACTCAACTCTTGTCGCGAATGCACACCACGTGGTGTTTGGGACCGATAACTTGTCCCTTTTCCAGGTTATTTCTCTATTTCCCTTTTTTCTTTTCCATGTTGTCATTGTTTTCTTTTCCATTTTCATGCCTTTTATTTTATGTGTTATTCTTTTTCTATGTTCTAGTACTGCATTTTAACCTTCCATTTAGGACCTGATTAGCCTTATATATTAAATCAAATGAGATTAAATAGTTATTACTACTGTACAACATTTCCTTGGAGGATTCCGCAAAAAAAAAGAAAAAAAGTTCTTACAACAAGATAACCTTTTTTTAATGAACAAGATAGCCTTTTTTAGAAGCGTTACCACGAGGTAGTTGTCAAGCCGGACGACAAAGTCAAATCAAGTCGGAAGATAGATAGGCTGGGAAGCACTGGCGAGCTAGGTACGTTGGGTACGTGAGCACCGCAACAACCAATCGAGTGCCCGCGTGCATGGATCTGGAGGACGGCAGTACGTCGGCGGCAGCGGACCCTGGTGCCACCTATAGCAGCTTCAACGGGTGTGTGGTGGCCGCCATTTGCGCCCTGCTCGTGGTCGCCGGTGTCGTGTACGGGCTGCTTGCCTGCTGCAGCCACCAGCGGCAGGCCGGCGGTATTAGCTGCCGGTGTCAAGGGGTCCCATGGGCCATGGTCGTGGAGTTTGTGCTGTTCGTGGCCGTCGGGTGCGTCATCTGGGTCTGCCTCATGCTCCGCTTCTGCTGCTGCTGCTGCTGGTGGTCCGGCTGCTTGGATAGGCGCCACCACGGCGTGGCGGATGATATTTAGTTAGTTCGTTAATTAGAGCTAATTGTTGCTTACCATATGGTTACATTATTACTGTGTACGTTGACATGAGACCTATATATCTATCTCACTAGTTTTTTTCTTTTTATATAGTTTTATACGTAATTGCTTACCATATGGTAATCGCACTAGTTTTGAAGAAACGAGATTCCATCCTTTTCTTTTTGGACGACACTACAGGTGGGTCGACCAAAGTGAGTAGCGTTCGATCGAGTCCCTGTCCGACTCGCGCCACGCCATTGGACTTGGCACCGCTCGTGTCATTCCTCCTTCTGCAAAAACCAGCGGTTCCCCTGTCGCGGAACCGGCGAACACCGATGCTCGTGTCGCAGCACTGCACATCTTTTGTCGCAGTACATATTAATATTTTGCCATCTGGTGCTCCGGCTGCATGCACAGGCGCCTCGACGGCGGGCTCCATGTTTAGCTAATTTCTGCATGCATGCATTTGGTTAGTTACTTGTTGTGTTGCGTAATCTTGTACTTTTACATAAAGTTAAAGGTTGAAACACTTATTTTGGGATGAAGGAAATACACAATATATCCCTACTTTTTGTGGAGAATAATCCGATCCCATCTTTTCCGAGCGGAAGCATGTTTTCAAACTGACCCTATACATGTCTTCAGGCCTGCATGTCATACCTGAACGTGATGCACAGATACATATAAACTGGAACGGATAACAACACGAATCGGATTATGATCAAACTCCTATTTTCTGGAAAGTACATACGTACGCAACAGACTCCATATATCCCCTCGTCCTCCTCCCTTCTTATAACAACTTAATTTGCGCCTAGTCAATCGTACGTTTCGGCCAACAAATCACCCACACACACACCCGCAAAAAAAAAATCGTACGTATCGGGAGACCTCGTCAGTACGTAATCCTTGTTCTAATTTTCTTCGCTGATTTGATGACGAAGATTTTCAGGTACTGATCCATCCTTCGCTCGATCGATCCAAACGAGTATTCATCCTCTGCTCACACACGCATGCACAAATCAAGGGGATCAATCGAGTCATCGTGCATACAAAGTTTCGGCGCCATTGGCCCAATCCAACCCTTTTCTTCTTCTTTCCAGGAGCAGCTTCTACCGGTCGAAGCAACCTGAGCCGCCGTCGGAGGAGGAAGAGGAGGAATTGGCGGCCGGGGAGTACGTGGATCTCGAGGACGGCCAAGGCAAGCATGGCAAGACGCCGGGATCCGGCGGCGGCAGCTCTAGCGACTCGTGCACTCGCGATTGCGGCGTCTTCTTCATAGCGATGGCGGCGATGGGCTGCGTCTTCCTGGTCTGCGCCTATCTAATGCCCAAGCCCGCGCGGGACGGCAACGTCGGAGCCATCGTCGGCGCCTCGTACGTCGCCATCGGGGCCGCCGGTCTGGCAGTCCACGCTTGCACCTCATGGTGGCGGTCGTCGGATTCTAATTGAGTTTCGTTCTTTCTTTATTTACTACTCCTTCCGTTTCATAATGTAAGACGTTTTTTTGACAATAGGCTACTATTAAAAAATGTTTCGACCTCGCTACTTCCCCACGTGATCGCTACTTCGCTGAAAAAATGTTTCGATCAGAAAAACACGGGCGTGCGATCCAGGCTGAAAAAAACCTACTCGATCCAGTCGTAACCCTCTCCCACTCTTTCCCCACGTTCTTTCCGACTTCCTAGGCAGCCGACGGCAACCGGTCCCATCTCGCCCTCCGGCCGCTGATGGCCTCATCTTATCCTGGCCTGACGGACTCGTCTCACAAGGAGAGGAAGATGAGACCCGTACGCCATGGGAGCTGCGGCAACATCGTATCTGGTCGCTTGAGGCGGCAGCGGACGGGGCTGGACCAAGGTGTGGGGGAGGATAGGGACTCTGCCGACAGCCGATAATCCCACGGCAAACGCTCTTCCTGTTAGACAACATCGGTCCTCCAACTTGCGTCACCGGTGCCGCTCCTCCGACTTTCCCGGAGGAGACGACGCCGGGAGAAAGGTGCTGGAATTTAGTCTACTTTGGAGAGATAATTGCATGTATCATCCTGGAAGTTGCCGGTGATGTCTAACTCGGTCCCGGAAGTTGAGAACTGATCCACTACGGTCCTGATACGAGGAAATACGTCGCCAATATGGTCCTGGATGTTGGACACCCAGTCCTGCCTCTACACGCCGCATGCATACGCAGTATACCCTGTATGACACGTCAGCGCCTGGCCCGCTCATCAGAAGGGAGCCCACTAGTCAGCGCAGAGCCCACCTGTCAGTACGCTTGGAGTGGATAAGGCCCCGAGCCGTTTCGTCGGTGAAAAATATCCCCAATCTCCCCGTCTTTTCTCGTTCCTTCCTGTGTCCACGAACTGAAAACAGAGCAGAAAGCAGAGTAGTTGGACAGGGTGCAGTGGCGGATGATCGGCGACCCGATGACGTTCCAATGGTAGTTGTTGCGGTGGTGGAAGGGACTGCGACGGCGCCGCAACCCGTAGGACGGGGTTCAGCGGCGATGGAGGGCCCGCGACGACGGCCCGACGGCGAGGCGGCTCCGACGTACGGTATGATTCGTCGCCCAACAACGTTGAGACGGTTTTGTGCCTGAAATCTCCAATTTTAGTTCTAATTAGGTTGTGTGCAAATATAATTTCGTGTGTTTATGCCTATTTCATGCACTTTGGAGGGAAATTTGTTAGGGTTTGGGTAAAGTACGACAAAAAGATTGAACTTTCACTGATTTTATTTGCAGCAAAGGATTCTCGGTTGTTCACTATTGAGGTGATTCATGGAGGATTTTTCTTTGACAGTGGGCAGAATAGGTGTTATTTGGATCGCAAAAAGGATTGCTATGACTAGCACAAATGCCCGTGCGTTGCAACGGGAAAAAAATAACACTACAAACATGACTGGCATATTCGCTACAACATAGACATGAGTATCTCATCCATGACATAATCATCACATAAGCACTGGGCTGTATATCTCCACTCTATGATGAGATCAGACATCACTTACACGCCCTTACCCTAATAAGTATAGCTCAAGAACCCTCTCTGCCGGTCCATGTCCTCAATTTCAACACGCCTTTTATCCCCCAACGATGGCTTACGGATGTTAAATAACAATTATGATAAAATAAATTAAAGACCTATATCTACAACCCATCTCACATCAAAAATGATATAGGAAGATGTAAAAAACATCATTTGGAAAATATTGTCTAGATTGTTATGCTGTTTAGAATTATTATGAAGAACTTTATAAAGTAAGTAAAGTTGAATTAGCAAGTTGGATGGAAATTGTACACTGTAATTTCATGTCCCAACAGTCCAACTTAGACGGCTCCATTAAATATATATATATATATAGTGTCCGAACAAATTATACACTGTAATTTGAAGTACAGATTAGACTGATGCATCAAATATGATGTACATCTAAAGTCTGAATTGTTCTCCTTTTAAGACATCTATGAACATTCAATAGACATTTTAGTTCCATAGCCCAAGACAAATTGTCAGTCATGAACCCTAAGAAACGGGATCAAGGAGTCATATTGAACATCAAAATTGAAAGATGAAACGTTACGGTACATACGTGTAGCTCTGGGGCCATGTTATATTACATACGTGTGAAGCCACCCAGCAGCCAACAAACCAAATTGATCTGTCAGAAGTAGATCCCAAACGAATCAGCATCACCTGTAAATCAAACCATCAAACCGGGGGTTTCTTCCAGAGTGTATATGTCACAGCACCGAAACAGCTCACACTCCACAATGTTAGTACCAGAATCCCGTGCATCCATATTTTGCGGAGGCGGCAAGGTGCTCGTCCACGGCTAGCCGTCGATGGCATCCAGTGCGTGACTGCATCCACGGCAAGTCGTTTCGACGACCATGACATCAACGTCCTTTACTCCTTCCCCGACTTCTCTCGGGCACCATCATCGGTGGACGGTGAGAAGGACCAACACTTCACGGCCTAGCTGCAGAACTTGAAGTCATGGCCGAAAGCGCTTGCAGGGAACCGGTTGAGCACGCATATTATAGACCTGGGAACACAAAATCCGTATCTTAGTTCTTAACTTCTTATAGCATGTAAAATATCTTTGCTTGGTTGTAGCTTTGACCAAATCACCAGAAGAATGGGCACCAGATTGCAGCGTGAGTGCAGATTAGCATTTATTTTAAGTGCCATTATGTTGGCCTTTGGAGGTACGGTTTGATCGGATTTTAGTTTGAGAATTCTACAAAAATATACTATCTTAAATCCCATTGTTACCCCTCAAAAAAAATCTCAGTGTAATGAAAATCTATATAAGAAAAGCTATGCATCTAGGAACATGCAGCGTCCCTTCTGAATAATTAATAGATCACTAAACTGTTAACAGAAGGATGTAAGTGCACAGAGAGAAGGACATGATCAGCAATGGAAAAAGCAAATGTGCACATAGTAAATAACCTTATGTAGTTAGACTATACACTAAGAGAATCTGGAACAAAACGATTCGCAAAATGTACAAAAACGTAACTCTACAGCCTCCAGTGCAGGCTACAAAAACTTTAAATCCCTATGTTCTCTTCATGAAAATGCCCGTGTGTTGTAGTAGTCCGTCAAGGAAAAGAATATGTCCTACATTCTATCAGCTTCCTGCAGAAGTACGAGTAAGAGATAGGCAATGCGATGGAAAAGATGAGTTCAGAGAAGGGAAAGGAACAACTGACCCCGTCGTTTACCACGCAAATACCTGTTTCACTGCCACCCATACAGTGGACTCCACCGGAACATGGCACAGCCTAGTTGAACAATGACGCAAGTTTTTAGCAGATCAGTGGCCGGGATGGGCGGGAGCAGTAGCCAGGGATTACAGAGGCTAAGTGTATTTGTCGACATACTGTGAGTTACCAGTTTCCGACAGTGTGGAGGAAGCTGAAGCCCGGGCAGCCCTGGTTCGGCTGCATGCTCTGGCAAAAAATTTCAGAGGACCCGTGGAGCTTGAGAGGGCTCATGCTCATTTCTAGAGGAAAATAATATCAGATTTCTAAGTGAACTATAATCCCATGTAGGTATGGTTGTAGAACAAAGAGCATATTACACATCGATGTAGTCCCTTCCTCCTCACAGAACTAAACAAAAGAACACACAGGAGTAAAATTATAATAACTGAATAAAAGAACACACTGGACTGATTTAAATTATGAATTGGACCGAAACATTTTCATGGTTGCCTAGCAAATGAAAATAGCATCTTATCATATATTGGGTCTTCAACAGAATCAAATACATGGTCAGAGTGTTCCTGAGATTGATGGTTTTTGAACTCTGTTCCTTGACAACATGGCCCCTGCTTGTTTACTGATGGATCGGATAGACAACCAAATCCTAAGTTTTTTTTACTTTCACTTTGCAATTTATTATATGCAGCAGGACACTATGGTACTACAATTTCCATTAAAGTAGCTACAAAAGGCCCCTAGTCAACATATTAACATCATGAGAAATGTTTCTGAATGCCTGAAACGTTACAGTGTGGCAAAAAATTCTGAATTGCAGTTGCCTGAAACTGACATGTTTCTGTGAACATCTCAAACCTGGTGGACTTGATGCCTAAGATATTTTCAACACGAATTGGTTCAATTTCTTTTATAAACTCAGGTTCAAAACTATCGCTTCTTAACAACATTTTCTGTACTTGTTCACTGCCAAATTATTCAGTATATTGTCAACTGAAAATAGACTAAACATCTGTGATTGCTGCCCGCAGTCAGTTTTCCTTAAGAAAGAAGAAATGATATGGAATTTTGGTCTATTGAGCTTTCTTCTTAATGAAAAAGAGGCATCTTTGAGAAAAAATAGCAATAGCATTCATCATCTAGTAGGGATGAATGACACGGGTGCCTTTAATATTCTTGCGGAATTTCTATGATGATTTCAGTAAAATTTCAGATTTTAGAAAGTACGAACGAGACAAAACTTTAAATATTTAATGTTTATGACTTTTTTGTTTGATGAAACCGGTAGAAAATATATTCTATATAAGTGGGAACAGGTCCAGAACGAGGCCCGTAAGAAACTATTTTCTGTTTCTTTCCCGTGCCTGTATAAGTGCGG
Organism: Triticum urartu; assembly: GCF_056163025.1. Classification (NCBI taxonomy): domain Eukaryota; kingdom Viridiplantae; phylum Streptophyta; class Magnoliopsida; order Poales; family Poaceae; genus Triticum; species Triticum urartu. The sequence continues at coordinate 732,236,348 of NC_141875.1, forward strand.
AAGTATGCTATTATAACTATTACCGAATGGCAAAAATCTGGCACAAGAATATTATTTTATTGAGGGTTCAAGTATAAGCATATGAGATAGATCATCCAAATTTGTGAACAAATACTTCTGGTGAGCTTAGAATCAATTAAGCTATTGAGATTGATAATGTAGTGTCAAGATTTTAACAGAGAAAGCATCATTGTATTGGTAATGAAGGGGGAAAGGCATCAAAGAGAACACCTACAGAAGGATTAATGGAACCTGACTACTGGTCCCTTCTTTTGTTTTTCATGATTGCAGAAGCTCAAGTACTTGAGCAATCTAGAAAAAATACTAAAACTACTTACGAATCCCCTGCACCTCTATCAAGATAAATCATACTGTAGGTGTTGGCATCTATGATCATTCCCCTAGTCATATTCTGCAATTCCAATCACACATATAAGATAAGCTTTCTGTTCACATACTAACAGAAGTGTAGCTTCTATGAATCTAATCTACTTCAAGCACTGTAGACTTGAATCAACTTCTAGACTTGAATCAACTTTCAGAATTGAATTAACGCGCACAAAATCAAGAGAGTGATCTAATCGCTCTTATATTTCTTTACGGAGGGAGTAGTAGTTGATGACAAATGCAAAATACTTGATCAAGACTGTTGCAACTCCTGTACCAATTTTTTGTGAACCTCTTCAAGCTGTTATAATATGAAGATTTACTATATATATTTTCACAGCCAACCAATTATGTAAACCTTAAGCCAATTAACTACAGAGATTTAGAGTGAAACCATATAACATTGTTCTGAACCACTAATGCACCTTCAACCAATTAAGTACAGTGATTTAGAGTGGAACCATATAGCACTGGTATTTGTCAAATAACAACTGTTCTTCCTAGATAAAATTTAGCTAGCTTTATCACCTTTGATTGCTACTTCCAAAATAGTCAATTAAATTACCTCTCTGCCATCACCATGATATTAGTTTAACTTTTCCTGACATACAGTAGTTGTTCTTCCTAGATACAAATTTAGCTAGACTTATCACATTTGATCACTACTTCTAATTATTTTTTTTCCTGAGGAACATCTTGTAATGAGGACAGGAGGGTGTTTTAGGAATTGACTTGTTTAGAGCTTAAGTAGTAGTTGATGACAGATGCAAATTGATTACACTGTAGTACGTACCTCAGTCCTCAGGTAGATTTCCGGTGAAGTCCACGGTGTGTAAAGCGATGTCGGAAACTTGCGACATGATGATGATCCAAATAACTGCAGATTATTGCAGAGTTAGAACACACAAAATTATTTAACCTTGCAATTAGAATACAAAGGGTTCAGTGATGTCTTTTTCCATTGATGACAGATGCAAATCATCTGGATATGAATTGGGTAGTATTTATTATTAGGTTTAGATACATTGATTGATGGGACTGTAGCAATAACAAAAACCTTCAGTAGCAAGATACATCTCTGTTCTCTATCTAAATGTGCATAAATCAGTAGCATCATACATCATATGAGAAGCACCATACATTTATGTAAATGTGAAGCAATCAACACTTCTCTCTATGCCTTCTCTATCACTCTGCTCTCTCTCTCTCTCTCTTCTTCACCTATCTCTTTTTTTATCCACAAGAGCAGATCAGTAGTCGTTGGACCCTGTCTCTCATCTCTGCTCTCTCTCTCTCTCTCTTTCTTTCTAGCAGTAGCGGCCAGTAGCAGTTCCATCAATCCCTCTATCTAAATGTGCAGCAATCATCATCTCTCTCTGCTCTCTCAATCTCCCATCTCTCTGCTCTCTCTCATCCTCAACTACCTCACCAGCAACAGCGTCTAGCGTGCCCTCTGCTCTTTCCCTAGAGCAAGAACTCCTCACAAACCCGGTTCAACCAAGGCTGCAGCACCACCCTTGTATCCACCACAGAAGTGACCTATCCCCTATGCAGCACCAAGAGAAGGGGGCCGGATCGAGATCAATCACACACAGAGAGAGATGAGGGGGAGGAGATCCGACAGGGAGGCGACAAGGGTGACGGGCAACACCGAGGCACGCTTCTGCTCCAAATTCTGGGAGGAAGATGGAAGAGGGGGAGGCCAAGAAGGAAGGAGGGACGAACCTGGGGCCGCCGGAGACGCGCCGGCGAAGCCCTGCCCGAAACCCTAGCCACAGGGGTGGGGTTGCAAGCGGGAGGTAGAGGACGGGAGCGGAGAATCTGGCCAGAGGGGAGGGAGGCCCGGACCGTGGGTAGCTCGGGGGCGTGTTGCGCGTCGCCGGAGGTCGCCGGAAGCGGCCGGTGTGGGTGGCGGCGGCGGCGATGACTCCATGGGTGAGAGGGAGAGGAGGCGAGCCCGTACTCCTTCTGTGCTCTCTTTTTTCTTCACAAATCTGCTTGGACCGCGGGTTGAATACACCAAACAACAGGTTGTTTTCTGCAAAAACGAAACGTTTTCCCAGAGTCACTTTAAAAGGGACTGCGGGTTGAATTCGCAAAAACTGAGGAACTTTTCTGCAAAAGTGACGACGACGTACGACCAGAAAACGGTAGCTGCTTTATTATTAGGGAAAGATTACTGTCAGGTGGAGAGTGCATATTACAATTTGTTTGAAGAATTAGTTGAGCACTTGGGTTATGAAAAGAGAGGTAGAATCGATATGTATTGGTTGCCCCTTGGTTGTCAGCTAAATGAAGGTGGTGCTAGGCTTTTGTCCAATGATATTGACGTAGATTGTATGTATCTAACGCTTAATCGAGGGCACCAATTTCAAATGATATATCTCGATCATTTGGACAGCCATATTTCTGGAGGAGGAGCTCGATGGGATGATGTTGTGGCTAATCCAGTAACACAAATACCAGTTGTTTTCAGTCCAATGAAGAAGTCAAGCAATGCAAATGATCATAAAGATGTAAATAAAAGCAACACATCTTGTAGTGTTGTGGATGAAAGTCATGAAATTCAGAGTCATGACCAATTCTTTGACAAACTGAGACCAAGAAGACAAAATATAGAAGAGCAGGAAGAACAGTATGCAGATTCAGATACTTCTGACAGTGAATATATTCCTGAAATTATTGACAGTGACTATGACTTGGAGGATGGGGATGAGGATTTGTTGCAGGAGCAGGTACACCCTCTGCAAGATAGAAAAGGGAAGAAGGTGGTGGAAGAGTGCAACTCTGAAGATGAGGAATTGGATGGTCCAGATTCAGATCAAGATGAAATGAAATTCAATTTCAAATCATTTACAGCTGCAGATATGCATGAGCCCAAGTTCCATGCAGGCTAATTGTTCTCTTCAGTGGAGCTCTTGCGGAAAGCAGTTAGAGAGTACAATTGCAAAGAGAGAGTGAACATCACATTCCCAAAGAATGACAAAACTAGGCTTGGTGCAAAGTGTGAGAAAGGATGCCCTTGGTATCTTTATGCATCTTGGGATAATAGGACAAATTCAATAATGGTGAAGACATTCAATGGTGAGCATACTTGTGAGAAGAAGTGGCAAGTTACAGCCTTTACAGCTAGGTATATTGCTCACAAATTTGTTGACAAGATTAGGGAATGTGAGAAGATTTCATTGAAGGCCTTAGCAGGTTTTGTGCAAGAAGATTGGAACATGACAATTAAAAGGGGCAAGTTAGGGAGAGCTAGGAAGATTGCACATGATATAATATATGGTGATGAGATTGCACAATACAACTTGTTGTGGGACTATGCAAATGAGCTGAGGAGATCTAATCCTGGTAGCACTTTCTTTGTTGAACTTTCAGACGGGGGGCAATTTCAAAAATGTTACTTCTCATCTGATGCATGCAAAAGGGGCTTCTTATCTGCTTGTAGGCCTATTATTTTCCTCGATGGTTGTCACTTGAAGACACAATATGGAGGTGTGCTTTTAAGTGCTGTAGGAATGGATCCTAATGATTGCATAATTTGGCTCATGCAGTAGTGCAAAGTGAAGATACAAAAGCCTGGAGATGGTTCTTGACTGCATTGAAGCAAGATCTTGGCATACATAACACAGATCTCTGGACCATCATGTCTGACAAGCAAAAAGTAATTCCTTTGCATTTTTTGCTCATTTTAGTATGTATCAGAACTTATGTGAATTCCTTTCCATGTTTATAATGTGTGAAATGTCATTGTTTTGTAGGGTTTACTGAAAGCAATGAAGGAATTATTCCCACTTTCACCACACAGATTCTGTGTGAGGCATCTGTGACAGAATTTCAACAAGAATTTCAAGGGAGAGGCCTTAAAGAACCAGCTATGGAAATGTGCTAGAAGTACTACAGAGGGAAGGTTTAGGGAAAATATGAACAAAATGTTAATTCTCAGCAAAGAGGCCCATGACTGGCTGGATGAGTTGGATCCTAAAACATGGGTCAGGGCTTATCAAAATGATTTCCCAAAGTGTGATGTGCTGCTCAATAACAATTGTGAGGTGTTCAACAGGTACATCCTGGAGGCTAGGGAGATGCCAATTATAAGCATGTGCCAGAGGATCAAGGGCCAAAACATGGGAAGGAATTATAGGAAACAACAAGAGGTCTTGAAGTGGCATGGTACTATTTGTCCAAAGATAAGAAAGAAATTGGATAAGAATATTGAATTTACAAGAACTTGTCATGCTGCACCAGCTGGAAAAGGGTTGTTTGTAGTCAATGATAGAGGTATGGACTTCAGTGTGGACACAAGAATGGAGAAGTGTAGCTGCAAAAGATGGGATTTGTCTGGTATCCCATGTTCTCATGGAGTCTCTGCTCTTAGATATGACAAAATACCAACAGAATCAAGGGTGAACTCTTGTTACTCTATTGAGACTTATTGCAAGGCATATGAGCACATTATCATGCCATGTAATGATGTGAGTGAGTGGGATAAGATGAATGGCAGAAAAATCATACCACCACCACTTCAGAAAAAGAAAGGAAGAAGGGCAAGGAATAGGAGACAGCAACCAGAAGAGAAGCAGGGAAAGAGAGGTGTGAAGATCAATAAGGCAGGTGCAGTCATCCATTGTGGATATTGTGGAGGTGCTGATCATAACATAAATGGTTGCTTGGACTGGAAGTTAGGGTTGAAGCCTAAGAAAAAAACAAAAAGGCAAAGAGTTAGAGCTGAGCCAGATGTGTCATCTTCAGATGAAGAAACAATAGGCCTTACTCAGGTAAATCTCGAGATCAAGAAACAATAAATCTTTTACTCATAGAACATCATTTAATGTACCAATAATCTTTCTGCATTATTACTTTCCAGGAAATTAATCTTCAGACAGCTGGTGTTCTTAACCATGACCAACCTTTGTATCAATCAGAGATAGTAGCTACTTTAACACAGGAAGTAAGTTTAAAAAGTGCTTGCACATACTCATTTTGTGCAAACTCTGTTTACACAATATGTATTGATTCAGAGTTAAAGCAATTGTTAACTAATGCAGAGAGAATCAAGGCAGAGAGAGGAAGTTGTGCATGGCCCACTACATGAGAATGTTTTCATACAGCAGCAAGCCCTCTCACAGCCTCCAATTCAACCTACTACAGCAACAAAAACTGGTGATGTGCATAGGAAGAGAGAGGTTGTTGCACTTGCCAGACTTAGAGTAGCATTTGAGAGAAGAGAGATAGCAGATCAGGCCAAGTATGATGCAGCCATTGCAAAATTGAAAGAAGAAGAGGACAAAATCAAGTTGTCTGCTCAGAAGAAGAAAGATGACCTACTAGCAAAGAAACATGCTGTAGAGGAGAAAAAGAAAGCTGCACTTGAAGAAAAAGAATTGCTGCAGAAGAGAGGAAGAAAGCTAGTGACGAAAAGAAAAAAGGCCCTAGAGGATAAACTGGCCATGGCAGACAAAAGGAGAGAAGCTATGGAGAAAAGGAAAAAAGAAGCAGAAGAGGCAAAAAGAATTAAGGCAGAAGAAAGACAAAGAATTGCTGAAGAGAAAAAAAGAGTTTGCAAGACTAAATTTGATGCAAAAGAGGCATTGTTTCTTATAAACCAAGCAGATGAGATTGATAGGCAGCAATCATTTCTGCAAACACAGGAGGCAGCAAGGCAACGAGCTTGGGAGCAGCAGACTGTCCAGCAAGAAGCTACAAGAGTGCAGGCAGCTTTGCAGGACAAAGATAAGAGGGAGGCACAACAAGACAGAGAAGCAATGGTGGAGGAGGAGAGGATGAATGCATGTCAGTCCAAAACTACAACAATGAAGAGAACTAGAGCAAGCTCTAGTCAAAACAGGAGAACCTTTAAAAACCAAGAAAAGTTAGCATGTTTGATGAACTTAGGGGTGGTTGAAAATTAACGAGAAGTGTTGGTTTCATTTTGTGTTCTGCTTGTGATCAGATGTAGAACATGTTAATGAACATGTTCTGCTCGTGATCATGCTGGATAGCTTTTGTAATATGCTCTCTTTTATAGTATGTAAACTTGATGTAAGACTTGTTATATGCTCCAGAATATGATGGATAGCTTTTGTACTATGTAAACTGGATGCCAGACTTGTTATATGATTACTTCTGTATTATCTAAACTGGTTGCCAGACTTATTATATGCTCCAGACCATGCACTGTTGTTTGCTGTCATTTTCATAATATGCTTCTTTGTCTATTAAAACATCTTGGAGATATGACAAATGAGGTGCCTGGAAGGATTAATGCCATAACTCTATGTATAGATACAAAAAAAGGAGTGCATATTCAGGAGCGGCATTTTCATAATGATAGAAGTGACAGTGAGCTCCATTTTCATAATGATCAACAACTTTCATAGATAATCTATCAAGCACTGAATATTACGTACCAAATTCACAAAAGAGGCACCCACAACATACATAATACTGACAGCAGTTCACAAACTACATACATTGACTACTACAAATACTCCAACTAGTTAGATAGATAGATAGCTCAATCCTCATTGCCATCGACTTTGCCAAGCACAGTGCTGAATTTGTGCGTCTGTGTCAGGTCCTCCCCTTCGTTCGGAAGCCATGCATCCGGCAGGTCTTCGGCGAGTAGAGGACCGCGATCAGTCACCTCCTTGATGTGACAGATGACAGGATACACCAGTGTCTTCTTCTTCCTCGGTGACGACGACCCATAAAACGACACCATCTCCATCGCCACAAACTCTTCAACTGATTGCGGAGGAGGATCTGTACAGAGCGCAAGCTTAGGCTCGACAATCTCCACGTCCAGCATCTTGCCCACTTTCAACGGGTCACGAAGCCATGCCATTACCTCAAGCTCGCGCCTGTTCTTTGGTGGTATGATCTCTATCAGGTCGCTGCCTAAATCCTTCAGAACACCTTTCACTGACTGTGTTGACCAAGCTTGATCTGGGAGCCCTTCAAACTAAGCTTCGTCTTGAACTCCAGAGCATCTGGGGTGGCGCGAATCTCTCTTACCCAACGCTGAAACTGGATCCACCGGCGGCAACACTTGAACTTCATCGACGATTGCAACACCATCATGCACTTTTCCTCCGTTGAGAATAACAGCCGTAGGTCATGTGGGGGCAAGCGACCTCAATGGTCACCTCCGACTGCAGCACACCGCAACGGGCCTCGATGGCGGCTAGCAGATCGGCCGGCGTCACTGCCTCCTCGTCGTCTCCTACCGCCATGGCCAGCAGAACCAAATTGCCGTACCGACCCTCAAGCGCATCCATGGATGGCGTCCGGGCCAGCATGACACGGCTCCTCTCCGGACGGAGACACAGTTCACCCCGTCGCCATACCTCCTGCGGATAAGCCCTCTCCAGCAAGCTGCGCCCGGATCCATCACCGGCGAGGACCACCGCCGCCGCGCTGCCGCCATCTTCACTCTCAACGTCGACAGAAATGGTGGTGGAGGTCACGCTAGCGCCACCCATCGCCGTAGGAGAAGCTAGGGATTGCGGGTGGGAGATTGGGGATTTTTTTCACCGACAAAACGGCTCGGGGCCTTATCCACTCCAAGCGTACTGACAGGTGGGCTCTACGCTGACTAGTGGGCTCCCTTCTGACGAGCGGGCCAGGCGCTGATGTGTCATACGGGGTATACTGCATATGCATGCGACGTGTAGAGGCAGGACTGGGCATCCAACATCCAGGACCATATTGGCGACATATTTCCTCATAACAGGACCGCACTGGATCAGTTCTCGACTTCCGGGACCGAGTTGGACATCGCCGGCAACTTCCAGGATGATACGTGCAATTATCTCTACTTTGGACGAGCCCAATAGCAATTTCAGAAATTTTTAATAAATCCTAGAGGCTCACTCAGCCCATTCGTGCAAGGCAAGAGGTGGAACCAAAGTTTAGTCTCACATTGTTAGTTTGGTGGGAGTTGGACCTTCTTATAAGGAAGGGTGTTTCTCCACATGTATAAGCATGAGAACAAGAGGGACATTCATGCGCGCTCCTCCACCTCCCGCCTCGTCCCGACGCGCCCCCGCGCGGGTTGCGGGAATGAGCCGATGTCTAAATTTTTGCCACGCATGACGGGTATACGGAAGGTCACTAGGAAGCTGAAAGTTTTGCTGTACTGGATATTGAATACGAATGCTGCACCCTTCGGATGTTGCCTTGTCTCCCTCTTTCCCTTCAGATCCCGATGCAGCCTATTTGCATCCTTCTCCTGTGCCTATAAAAGGGAGGTCGCTTGCTACGCCTTGAGCTTGCGTTGGTTTTCCCCGAAGAGGAAGGGATGATGCAGCAGATTAGCGTAAGTTTATCCCTCAGTTTTTGAGAACCAAGGTATCAATCTAGTAGGAGGCCACGCTCAAGTCCCTCGTACCTGCACAAAACGATAGCTACTCGCAACCAACGCGATTAGGGGTTGTCAATCCCTTCACGGTCACTTACGAGAGTGAGATCTGATAGATATAATATTTTTGGTATTTTTGGTATAAATATGCAAAGTAAAAAGTAAAAGCCAAGTAAAAGGCAAAGCAAGATTAAAGTGATGGAGATTGATATGGTGAGAATAGACCCCGGGGCCATAGGTTTCACTAGTGGCTTCTCTCAAGAGCATAAGTATTCTACGGTGGGTGAACAAATTACTCTTGAGCAATTGACAGAATTGAGCATAGTTATGAGAATATCTAGGCATGATCATGTATATAGGCATCACGTCTGTGACAAGTAGACCGAAACGATTCTGCATCTACTACTATTACTCCACTCATCGACCGCTATCCAGCATGCATCTACAGTATTAAGTTAAAAACAGAGTAATGCCTTAAGCAAGATGACATGATCTAGAGAGATAAATTCATGCAATATGAAATAAACCCCATCTTGTTATCCTCGATGGCAACGATACAATACGTACCTTGCTGCCCCTTCTGTCACTGGGAAAGGACACCGCAAGATCGAACCCAAAGCTAAGCACTTCTCCCATGGCAAGAACTACCAATCTAGTTGGCCAAACCAAACGGATAATTCGAAGAGACTTGTAAAGATAACCAATCATACATAAAAGAATTCAGAGAAGATTCAAATATTATTCATAGATAGACTTGATCATAAACCCACAATTCATTGGTCTCAGCAAACACACCGCAAAAACAAGATTACATCGAATAGATCTCCACAAGAGAGGGGGGCTTTGTATTGAGATTCAAAGAGAGAGAAGAAGCCATCTAGCTACTAACTATGGACCCGAAGGTCTGAGGTAAACTACTCACACTTCATCGAAGGGGCTAGGATGATGTAGAAGCCCTCCGTGATGACGGCCCTCTTCCGGCGGAGCTCCGGAACAGGCCCCAAGATGGGATCTCGTGGATACAGAAAGTTGCGGCGGTGGAATTAGGTTTTTGGCTCATGTTCTGATCGTTTGGGGGTACGTAGGTATATATAGGAGGAAGGAGTACGTCGGAGGAGCACCGAGGGGCCCACGAGGTAGGGGGCGCGCCCTAGGGGGGCGCCCCCACCCTCGTGACCTCCTCTTTGACTCCTTGGAGTAGGGTCCAAGTCTCCTGGATCACGTTCGGTGAGAAAATAACGTTCCTGAAGGTTTTATTCCGTTTGGACTCCGTTTGATATTCCGTTTCTCCGAAACACTGAAATAGGCAAAAACAGCAATTCTAGGCTGGGCCTCCAGTTAATAGGTTAGTCTCAAAAATAATATAAAAGTGGAAAATAAAGCCCAATATAGTCCAAAACAGTAGGTAATATAGCATGGAGCTATCAAAAATTATAGATACGTTGGAGACGTATCATCGCTCCTCTCCAAAGGAACACACCAGAAGATCATCTCCCCCTCGCAACCAAGTTCCTGAGCACTGCGCTAACGCTACGATCTTCCCCATCCTGACTTGCGGCGTGCACCGCAGGTCGGGACAGTAGGCCTTCGAAACCGCACATCTTTGAGTTCTGTACGGGAGAAGGGTGATAAGGTTTTTGGGGAGCGCTCCGCGCGACTACTGACTTCTTCGTCATGGACGCCCTGAACTCCTACAACCGCTTCCCCGACGACAACTTCTTCCCTGACGTAGACAACCTGTTCGACGACATGGCTGGCAACGACACCGACCCCAAGACCAGCGCTTCTACCGTTGTTCCGTATGTCTTCGTGTTTTCTCTAATTAAATTCATGCCTTAGTTTCTTGTTCTAGCCTTTGTATTGCATATGTTATGTTCTAATTCACATGTGCAGAAGCTGTTTGCCTTCACTCAGCTAGATTACATGACTCGTTTCATCTCTACTATTATAGTCATGTTTTATTTACTATTTCTTTTAATAAAATTATATGGTAAATTGCTCATATTTCCAACAGAAGGATCTGAGCCGATGGCCGCCGGCAAGTGGGGCTAGGCCCAGCATGACGGCGGGGAGGGGTTTAAAGAAATATGCCCGAGAGGCAACAATAAAGTTATTATTTATTTCCTTATATCATGATAAATGTTTATTATTCATGCTATAATTGTATTAACCGGAAACATAATACATGTGTGAATACATAGACAAACAGAGTGTCACTAGTATGCCTCTACTTGACTAGCTCGTTGATCAAAGATGGTTAAGTTTCCTAACCATTGACATGGGTTGTCATTTGATTAACGGGATCACATCATTAGGAGAATGATGTGATTGACTTGACCCATTCCATTAGCTTAGCACTTGATCATTTAGTTTGTTGCTATTGCTTTCTTCATGACTTATACATGTTCCTATGACTATGAAATTATGCAACTCCCGTTTACCGGAGGAACACTTTGTGTGCTACCAAACGTCACAACGTAACTGGGTGATTATAAAGGTGCTCTACAGGTGTCTCCAAAGGTACTTGTTGGGTTGGCGTATTTCGAGATTAGGATTTGTCACTCTGATTGTCGGAGAGGTATCTCTGGGCCCTCTCGGTAATGCACATCACTTAAGCCTTGCAAACATTGCACCTAATGAGTTAGTTGCGGGGTGATGTATTACAGAACGAGTAAAGAGACTTGCCGGTAACGATATTGAACTAGGTATTGAGATACCGACGATCGAATCTCGGGCAAGTAACATACCGATGACAAAGGGAACAACGTACGTTGTTATGCGGTTTGACCGATAAAGATCTTCGTAGAATATGTAGGAGCCAATATGAGCATCCAGGTTCCGCTATTGGTTATTGACCGGAGACGTGTCTCGGTCATGTCTACATAGTTCTCGAACCCGTAGGGTCCGCATGCTTAACGTTTTGATGATGATTATATTATGAGTCTATGAGTTTTGATGTACCGAAGGTTGTTCGGAGTCTCGGATGTGATCACGGACATGACGAGGAGTCTCGAAATGGTCGAGACATGAAGATTGATATATTGGACGACTATATTCGGACACCGGAATGGTTCCGGGGTTATCGGATATATACCAGAGTACCGGGGGTTACCGGAACCCCCCCCCCCCCGGGGGGGGGGGGTTATTGGGCCTCATGGGCCCAAAGTGGTGGAAGAGGAGAGGCAGCAGGAGGTGGCGCGCGGCCCCCCTTGCCCCAATCCGAATTGGGAAAGGGGAGGGGGCGCGGCCCCCCTTGCCCCAATCCGAATTGGGAAAGGGGAGGGGGCGCGGCCCCCCTTCTACTTGTTGGGTTTCGTAGTAATTTCAAAAAATTTCCTACGCACACGCAAGATCATGTGATGCATAGCAACGAGGGGAAGAGTGTTGTCTACGTACCCAACGCAGACCGACTGCGGAAGCGATGACACGACGTAGAGGAAGTAGTCGTACGTCTTCACGATCCAACCGATCAAGCACCGAAACTACGACACCTCCGAGTTCGAGCAGACGTTCAGCTCGATGACGATCCCCGGACTCCGATCCAGCAAAGTGTCGGAGAAGAGTTCCGTCAGCACGACGGCGTGGTGACGATCTTGATGTACTACAGCAGCAGGGCTTCGCCTAAACTCTGCTACAGTATTATCGAGGTATATGGTGGCAGGGGGCACCGCACACGGCTAAGGAATAGATCACGTGGATCAACTTGTGTGTCTAGAGGTGCCCCCTGCCTCCGTATATAAAGGAGTAGAGGGGGGGAGGCTGGCCGGCCAAGGAGGAGGGCGCAGGAGAGTCCTACTCCCTCTGGGAGTAGGATCCCCCCCCCCAATCCTAGTCGGAATAGGATTCGCGGAGGGGGAAAAGAGGAGGAGGGGGCCGGCCACCTCTCCTAGTCCTAATAGGACTAGGGGAAGGGGGAGGCGCGCAGCCCATCTAGGGCAGCCCCTTCTCTTTTCCATTAAGGCCCACTATGGCCCATATAGCTCCCGGGGGGTTCCGGTAACCCTCCCGGTACTCCGGTAAAATCCCGATTTTACCCGGAACACTTCCGATATCCAAACATAGGCTTCCAATATATCAATCTTTACGTCTCGACCATTTCGAGACTCCTCGTTATGTCCATGATCACATCCGGAACTCCGAACAATCTTCGGTACATCAAAATGCATAAACTCATAATATAACTGTCATCGTAACCTTAAGCGTGCGGACCCTACGGGTTCGAGAACAATGTAGACATGACCGAGACATGTCTCCGGTCAATAACCAATAGCGGGACCTGGATGCCCATATTGGCTCCTACATATTCTACGAAGATCTTTATCGGTCAGACCGCATAACAACATACGTTGTTCCCTTTGTCATCGGCATGTTACTTGCCCGAGATTCGATCGTCGGTATCCAATACCTAGTTCAATCTCGTTACCGGCAAGTCTCTTTACTCGTTCCGTAATACATCATCTCACAACTAACATATTAGTTGTAATGCTTGCAAGGCTTATGTGATGTGTATTACCAAGAGGGCCCAGAGATACCTCTCCGACAATCGGAGTGACAAATCCTAATCTCGAAATACGCCAACCCAACATCTACCTTTGGAGACACCTGTAATGCTCCTTTATAATCACCCAGTTACGTTGTGACGTTTGGTAGCACCCAAAGTGTTCCTCCGGCAAACGGGAGTTGCATAATCTCATAGTCATAGGAACATGTATAAGTCATGAAGAAAGCAATAGCAACATACTAAACGATCGGGTGCTAAGCTAATGGAATGGGTCATGTCAATCAGATCATTCAACTAATGATGTGACCTCGTTAATCAAATAACAACTCATTGTTCATGGTTAGGAAACATAACCATCTTTGATTAACGAGCTAGTCTAGTAGAGGCATACTAGTGACACTTTGTTTGTCTATGTATTCACACATGTATTATGTTTCCGGTTAATACAATTCTAGCATGAATAATAAACATTTATCATGATTATAAGGAAATAAATAATAACTTTATTATTGCCTCTAGGGCATATTTCCTTCACTCCTTCCTTCTCTCCACCTCCTCCTTCCCCCTTCTCCTAGTTGGAATAGGAAAGGGGGGCAAAACCTACTTGGAGTAGGATTCCCCCCCCGTTGGGCGCGCCTCCTCCTCTTGGCCGGCCCCCTCCTCCTCCCCCCTTTATATATGGAGGAGGGTGGCACCCCATAGATACAACAATTGATCATGTTGATCTTTTAGCCGTGTGCGGTGCCCCCCTCCACCATAGTCCACCTCGACAATACTATAGCAGTGCTTAGGCGAAGCCCTGCGTTGGTAGAACATCAACATCGTCACCACGCCGTCGTGCTGACGAAACTCTCCCTCAACACTCGGCTAGATCGAAGTTCGAGGGACGTCATCGGGCTGAACGTGTGCTGAACTTGGAGGTGCCGTGCGTTCGGTACTTGATCGGTCAGATCGTGAAGACGTACTACTACATCAACCGCGTTGTGCTAACGCTTCCGCTTTCGGTCTACGAGGGTACGTAGACAACACTCTCCCCTCTCGTTGCTATGCATCAGCATGATCTTGCGTGTGCATAGGAATTATTTTGAAATTACTACGTTCCCCTACAGTGGCATCCGAGCCTTTGTGCCGCTTGAAACTTGCAGCGTTTTGATCGAGCTGCTGCTCTTCTTTTTCCTTATATATAATAATAATAATAATAATAATAATAATAATAAAGCACGGATTGACTCTGTGGGTTCACCGTCACAATGCGCTTCTTTTCGTAAATTTACGCTTTTATTTTTTTTTCAACACGTGCATAATTTTTCCAAAATCCAAAGTTGTACTAATCTATCATATTTTTAGCCTTTTGTACGTTCTTGTACTTAATTGGGTCGGGCCTTTCTTTCCCTAAAAGAAACAGGTGCATGATGCGAGTTGCCTCACGAGAGACGAGACTCGGTCTCCCTCCTCTTCTTTCATCGATCCTACTTCCTCTCTATTATAAGCAGGCCCACCTTGATAAAAAAACACAGGAGGTCGATCCGCTGCCGCAGCAGACACGGTCTCCTTCCTCTTCACCTTCCACGCCTTCCCTAAAACCTTCCAATAAATACACTGATCCCGATCTCACGGGCACTTCATCAAGGACAAGGGAGCCCTCCTTGGACGAACATCACCTCACGCACGTGCTTGCGCAAACAAACAATTGATTTCAGCGGCCGGTTGTGGTAGGTCAACCTGACCTTGGGCGCCACCTCTGTCGACCTGTTCGGCGACCGGCCGGAGTTTTGCTTCGTCGAGTTGCCGAGCGAAAGCATGGTGCCTGCACCTGCGCGCACGGCGTACAGGCGATGGACTACTCAGAGAGGACGAGGGCTAGGTGCTGTTCATGCGGGAGGGCCAACCATCGGCGCAATCTTGAGCACGATCTCTATGCTTTCATGACGTTCAGAGCCATACCTAACATGAAGTTGTTCGGTCTGACCCTGTACAACCTCGGGCAGCACCAGGATCTGGCCAGTGGCGTTCTGTGCAGCTGCCAGGCGAGAGGGTTGCTTGCCTCCCAGAGAGGCCACCTGTCGTGGTTCTAGGTTTGACAGTAATGTAGGGAGGTAGGTATGGAGAGACAAGATCTTAGCTATGGAGTAGTTGTAAGCACACGAGGTTTACGAGTTCAGGCCCTTCTCGGAGGAAGTAATAGCCCTACGTCTCGAAGCCCGGAGGCGGTCGACTGGATTATGTGTGTACGAATTACAGGGGTGCGAACCCTTTACACTGAGGAGGGGGTGGCTTATATAGAGTTCGCCGGACCCCTCCGGCCCTCAGTTATGCAGGGTTTTAAATACATTAAGGTCGGGCGTTACTGGTAACGCCCCTAATAAAGTGCTATGATGACCATAAAAGCTACTTAATGACCGACAATTAGCGTGCGGAGTGACCTTAAGTCTCCTGGCCGTCGAGTGGTTGGATCTTGGTCGAGCGATTGCTTCTTGGTCGAGTGTCTTCGAGTCTGTCGAGTCGAACACCTCCAAGTCGATTGAAAGGTGATTTCTTCTAGAGTGTCCTTGGGTAGGGCAGTTGGGACAGGTCCATGACCCTACCCTAGGTACATAGCTTCATCATTTGCCCCCGAATGGATCGAGGTTTGAGTGGGGAAGGAGTTGAGAACTTCTCTGACTCATTTTTCATGCCATGAGCATATCTTGTTTCGGATCAATGAACCTGAGTGATGACACCAACTTCCTTCTCAGCCGCCTTGATCCATTCTTAGTTTTTTTTCAAGTGAGTTTCTTTACTTGAAAAGCTCCGAGTGAAGGTGTGGAGGAGATATTACGGCTAACAAGTTGTTCTGCTGCCCGCAGATTTCGCGGGATTCGAATTTTGGGAAGCGCGCGGGACGGGGGAGGCCGCAGTAATCGGATGGGATAGGGCGGAGCCGCCTCGATCTCTACGTCACATTTTCGCCACGTATCGCGCGCGCGATTGTTACGGGATTTGACAGGACCGTCCGGGCCTACAAGTCAGCCACTCGGAAGCGACCTCATATAAGGCGTCGGACCGGGGTTTCTTGAACAGTGCGTTCTCATTTCCTCTTCTCTTCTTCAGGCTTCTTCGTCGCGCTTGCTCTCGCCTCAGCGCCGCTGCTCCATACGCGTCTCGCCGGCGACGATGGGGAAGGAGAAGACGGCGGCTCTGGAGCGGGCGAAGAAGGCGACGGCAAAGGCGAAGGGGAAGGCGACCAGTCGGGGTGGATCTTCCTCGCGAGCCGGCCTGCCGAAGGGCTGGATCCAGGGCGACTGGATCCGCTCGGCGATCCGCCAAGAAGACCTCGACGACCTAGCCGACGGAGGGCTGATCCCCCATGGATCGGTGCGGCTTCCGGGGAAGGAATCCGAGCCGCAACCTCGGGAGGGTGAGCGCGTTCTCCTTGCCACCCACATCGACCGTGGATTTTCCTTGCCTCCTCACCCTTTCTTTCGGGGATTTCTAAATTTCTTTGGGGCACAACTCCACCACTTCACTCCCAACACAATCGTGTATCTCGCTGCTTTCGTGTCTTTGTGCGAGAATTTCTTGGGTTGTCGGCCTCACTGGGGTCTTTCCAAGCACATATTCACCTGTCGTTCTCAGACGGTGAAAAAGGACAATCCGAGTGACGAGAGAACACAAGTGATTCAGATGTGCGGGGGTCTTAGTGTTCAGATGAGAGGGAAAAGTTCCTTTCCAGCCATGATTCTTCCCGACTCGGTTCGCGGATGGCAGTCGACCTGGTTTTACTGCAAAGACCAGCCGACGCCAGGGCAGTCGACTGGCCTCCCTCCTTTTACCATGGACCGAGTGAGGAAACCCTCCTCTCTCTCTCTCTCGCGTTTGCCTGCGTGCGTGTGACCCTCGTCGGAATTCAGAGCTCGCTGGAGCTGCCGAACTACTGGCATCAGAGTGGGTTCCTCCAGGGACCATGGCCGGTCCACTGGACTCCATCCCGCGCCCATGGCGGACGCGCGGATGACCGCTCCCTCACTCCTCCAGCGTCGTGGAGCGGCAGGAGTCTGACGCGGTGCAGCAGGCGCGAGATCATCGTGCATGAGCGGGTCATCCAAGAGCGTTTCGTGCGCAAGCCCGACAGCACAGGGCCAGCTCCCATGCTTAAAACCATTAGTTATGGACAGTCGGCGCCGGTCATGCAGGCGCAGATGCTGGCAGCGACGCTCTAGGACGTCGTCGAGGGGAAGGACACGGTCACCTTGCGTGATGATAATTAAGTACACCATGGCAGTGATCCTCATGGGCTTGCCGCCGGACATGATTGACGCGATCATCGTCAAGAAGACGGTGAAGGAAGCCCGAGAGCTCATCCGCACCATGCGGGTGGGCGCAGCATGCGCGAGTCCACGGCTCAGAGGCTCCGGAAAGGGTTCGAGGACCTCTCTTTCAAAGACGGTGGGTCCATCGACGCATTTGGCATGTGTTTCACCGGACTCGTCAACAACTTGCGTACCCTTGGCGACACAATCGACGACAAGAGGATTGACAAGAAAGTCTTGCGCCTTGTCCCAAAGAGGTACTCTGAGGTGGCCATCGACATAGAAATCCTCCTCGAACTCAACACTTTTTCTCTCGAGGAGCTCACCTGCCATCTTCTCATCGTCCAGGATCGTCTCGTTGAAGTTGAAAACGCTGGTGGCACATGGTTCCTCCTCACCGAGGAGTAGTGGTGTTCCCACCAGAAACAATGGCAGCACGTCGAGGGTTCAAC
Source organism: Triticum urartu (assembly GCF_056163025.1). NCBI lineage: Eukaryota > Viridiplantae > Streptophyta > Magnoliopsida > Poales > Poaceae > Triticum > Triticum urartu. Next base: position 732,254,339 of record NC_141875.1, read on the forward strand.
CATTCAAGCTTCGGCACTCTCCAGCAACCCAACCCCAGGGAAAACGATGATGGAGGAATCGATGGTTGTGGCGGTGCAGGTGCCAGAAGGGCAGGGCGGCGGTGCACCCTGCAAAGGCGTGTTCGCTGCTTCTTGTAACGACAAGTGGCATTACTGCTATAAGAACGGGCACTGGGCACGGGACTGCCGTATGAGGATTCACGATGAGGCAAACATGGTGTGCATGGATGAGGAGGAGTAACCGGGTCTCCTGATGGCACACATTGTCTCTTCTAGTGTTGATCATAGCCACGAGAAGGTGATGCCCAAAGCGCGCGGCGCGATGACCCGTGGTACATTGACACATGTGCGTCAAACCACATGACCGACGACCATGAGGCCTTCTCTAAGCTGTACCCAGGGAGCATGAGCCATGTATGGTTCGGCGATGGCTCCACCGTCTGGATCCAAGGGCGCCACACCGTGCTCTTTGTCGCTCGGGAGGGGCATTACCGCATCCTCACATTCGTCTACTTCATCCCGAGGCTGCGGATGAACTCATCTCTGTAGGTCAGCTAGACGAGGTTGGGTGCGAGCTTTCGATCCATGGTGGCCTCCTTCGTGTACGGGACAAACGCATCAAGCTCATCGCGCATGTGGCTCGGAGTGGAAACCAGCTGTACAAGCTGCGGGTGAAGCTCGCCAAGATGGTATGCATGCCCTTGTGACAAAGGTTATGAAAAAGCCCACTTTGAATACGTTTTGACAGATTTGTAAAACTTTATCAAGCTTAAATACTAAAACTTGAAGGAACAAATATTAAATTCAGCAAGTTCCAAGAACTAAAACTTAAACCCTAAACCCTAAGCCCCTAAATCCTATGCCCTGGCCTCAAAGCCCTAAGCCCTAAACCATGAACCCTAAAAGTAAAGAGATGAGACATTTTAATATTTGAATTTACAACTATCACGTTTTAATGTTTGAATTTTGGTAAAATTTTAAGAAATTGTCAAAATGTATTCAAAATTGGCCTTTTATTTGAGATTACACGCTGCGACAAACATGAATAGGCAAAAGAAACATAATTTAGAATTTGGGTTCAAAAGATACAAAATTTGAAGATGAAATAGGCGTGAGAGGTGGGAGGATGATACATGCAACTTTGCCAAAAGCTGACATGCATGGACCCGAGTACATTAATTAAAGGCTAATGGCATAAACGAATGCACAAATCTTGAAGTAACTTGGTGGCCACATGCGTGGGCGCCCCCCGCCCGTGCATGCCCCCAAAAAATTTAAAAGCCTCTCATAATGAACAACAATTTGCATGTTAGTGTCACCACCTAGACATCTATTGCAGCCCCGACTCCACAATGATTGGAAAAACAAAAAGACCCATGGTACCAGTGGCATAGCCATGATTTTAAGTCTTGGGTCATCCAAGTAAAAATCATATCCCATAAACATAGCATGCCACTAAAAAAGTATTACATTAAAATTCAGCGGTATGATATGTCGTGAAGTACGAGGCGCCTGCGACAACTTCATCAATCATAAGATTTGCCGGTTCAGCCTCTCGAAAGTGCTTATAGGGATAGATGTGCATGCGTATATTCGTAAGGGTGAGTATGCATGCGTGTATATGAACATTTGCATTTGTACTATGTTTCAATAAAATATAAACAGTCAAGTCTGGAAATTTTGCATACAAAACAGCGCCCTTTATTTCTCTGGATAATGCCTTCTCATGACCGCGGAAGTATCAATTATGGATCCCGCTACAAATCAAACGTCAGATTTCTTTAGCGTGGCAAAACCAACGTCCAAGATAGCAAAGCATGTTGTCGTGAGGTTGACAATATCAGTTAACAAGTATGGCAATTCCTGGTCAAAAGTCTGGCATCCTCAGGACAACATAATTTTCCACAAAAAAAATTCGATTTGCCATGCTCCCCATCAATTATATTTTCTGTCGCAGGCCCTGAGCATAGGGAAAGGAGATGAAAAATGGCACATCAACTTTCTTTCATTCATCTTTTAGAAAAGGAGATGCAAAATGACCGATCTTCTAACCTCTCCACGTTACAACAATCGTAGAATAAAAAAAAATCAGTTCTCAGTTGGGCGAGCCCACAATAAAAGATCAGCATGACTACCACTTACAAGCATTGGGAAAATGGAACTAACTTACCGCGGCTTTGATTGACGGAGCCTGCCGCATGTCTCTACCTCCATGGTTCTGGTTCCTTAAAAAAGACTGGGCACGCCTGTTGCACGTTGCAATCCGCCCGTGTCATTCAGTTGATGAGCTCTTGTTTGATCACTCAGGAATGGCAAAAGGATCCCACGAGGAAGGCCGATCGACCGCTGTGTGGTAATCGGGAACGATTGCTAGTGACCACTTCGATCGGTCAAAGGATAGGGAACGACTTGGGATGGAGTCATAAGGCTGACCCGTGGGTTTACCTGGAGCAGTTTGAACCTCAAATGGACATCGACTACAACATCGTTTGGAAATTTGAAGCGGATTGAGGGTACTCGTCGTCCTCAGCTTATAAGGTTCAATTCTTAGGTCCCACATCGACCACCATGAATAAGACCATCTGAAAGGTTTGGACACCATCCAAAGTCAAATTCTTCTCTTAGCTTGCAATACGAAACAAGATGTGGAGACGACGGGTAAGCTGCACTCAATTGATATGTAGGTTGTGGGCTGCAAAATCCCAGGGTGGTCCAACGACGATGCTGGTTAATACATGCCGGCAAAAGCAACTATCGAAACTCTTTTGTTGTGACCCTAATGAACTCAGCACCATACTTGCCCCCAAACAAGTTGCCATGCAAAATAAAAAAATTGATCCAATGCCACTATGGCATCACCACCACGGACCCTAACTGTTGAGCCAGCTCCAAGAAAATGCATTCAAGGAGGTTTAACTATGAGAGAAGATCTCTCAGGACGTAATTCTAGTAAAATTTGTTTCGAATCAATCGTGAACACGAAATAAATGATGAAAGTATATCATAACTAGAGCGACTGTTTGAGCTGTAAAATATTTGTCTATGAGATTTCGATATGCAATAAATATATAATTCACGTGATTACGCACACAATAATGTATAATAATAGCTTTAATTAACGAACTAACTAAATATCATCATCTACAAAAAAAACCTAAACAGCATGCATCACGTCGTCGGGCCGCTCGTCGAGGCAGCCGGACCGCCAGCAGCAGCAGCAGAAGCGGAGCGCGAGGCAGGCCCAGATGGCGAACCCGATGACCAGGAACGACCCAAGCTCCACGGCGACAACCCATGGGAACCCTTCACACCGACAGCTATTATGCCGCTGGTGGGTGCAGCAGGCGAGCAGCGCGCCCCCGACGGCGACAACCACAGACGTGGCGCCGGTGAAGGCCATTAGCCAGCCCACGCTGCGGCTGAATGTATTGCCGCGGTCTGGCTCCGTCGCCACGCCGCGGCCGTCCTCCAGCTCCATGCTTGATCGATAGCAGGGCGGTGATGACGTGCTTGCGTTACGTAGCTTTACCCCTACCTAATAACCTAGTGCTTCACGGCCTATCTATTCAACTTACAACGGAAAATCTGTAATTACAACTTAATTTTGAAGTGATTCCGTGGGTCGTATCTAACCTGACCTCCTATCACCTTGCATCATGTAGTAATTTATGAAACCAACTAGTTAACGAGCGCTCCTTCGGGAGCCTCGCAACGATCAGCGCCACTTGTCGCGCTCTCAGCCGTTTGCCACGTGTCGCGCTCTGCGTGCTTCCTTCGGATTTTGTTTTTATTTTATTTTTCCGCACGCGTTTTCGGCCTTGTATTTTCCTGTTTTTTTTGACATTTTGGTTTTCCACCGGTCTTCCTTAGCTTTTCGATAATTTTTTTTAAAAAAATTTTGCGTGAAAAAATGCGTTTATTTCCTTTCGCGAGAGTCACGGTTTTGCTTCCGCGAGAGGCACGGGTGTGCTTTAGCGAGAGTCACGGTCGTGCCTCTCGGAAACGAAGAAAACGCGTTTTCTATTTTTTTCCTTTCGCGAGAGTCACGGTTTTGCTTCCGCGAGAGGCATGATTGTGCTTTAGCGAGAGTCACGGCCGTGCCTCTCGGAAATGAAAAAACGTGTTTTTTTGCGAGTCACGGTTTTTGCTTTGGCGAGAGGCACGGTTGTGCTTTCGTGAGAGTCATGGCCGTACCTTTCGGAAAGGGAAAAATATGCGTTTTCGGTTTTTTTTTTCTTTCGCGAGAGTCACGGTTTTGCTTCCGCAACAGGCACGGTTGTGCTTTCACAAGAGTCACGACCGTGCCTCCTTGGAAACAGAAAAAAAATGCATTTTTTTCCTTCCGCGAGAGTCACGATTTTGCTTCCACGAGAGGCACGGTTGAGATTTCATGAGAGGCACGGGCGTGCCTCTTTCGAAAAGGGAAAAAACCCGTGCTCCTGGTTCAGTTTTTCCGTCTGGTTTTTTACACGAAAAAAAGTTCGTCAAAACCTATCAACGTGGATCTAGTTTTAAAGATCTCGAAGCGAGGAATCCAATGGTGAAAGCGGTTCGAGATTTGGACGCACGGTTTGAGAGATAAAATGTTTTGAATAACGGATCTAGGAAAAAAGGGAAAACTCCCAGGTTACGACAAGGGGCGCGTTGCATGTGCGCCACTTGTCGCAACCAGGAAAGTTGGAGTGATCTTTACAACGAGTACTTCTCAACTAATGGTTTTGGTAATTTAGATAGGATCTTGTTATGTACTAGCATACATGTTCAACCAATCCTCCTATCCAGCGACTTAAGCGAAGGGTTGTCGTTTATCCATAAACATATGAAAGGCCTTATATGGGCCAGCCACTAGCACCGTCCAATAAACTTTTTTTTTATCTTTTACAGAACTTACGAAATACTTTTTATCTTTTCTTAACACAGTACAGACGCAAACGCTTATACACATGTACATACACTTAACCGTATGAACTATCATAATGATTTTTTTTTGGAAAGTTGTTTGATTCAGTAGATTGCTGTGCCTCCTTGGGGCCCACACGCCGCTTTTTCTTCCCTACCGTTATCCTCTCACCTCAAAATATCTCGATTGAAGTAGTTTTCTTAGTTAATCTGTCCTTATGCTCTCATGTCTCTTACACATTGTCCGTCCTTGGACATAAATCTTTCGGGAGCCTCCTCATGTTCTCTGGCTTCTCTTCAATCATAGGTCCTCAAAGCTCGCCACCCCACTGCTGCGAGGATGAAGGTGGCTCATGCAAGTCAGCCAGCGTTGTAGGCCGGCCTGCCATGCCATCCATGTGTTGTTCCTTGCCGCATACCTCGCCGAAACTGCTACGTGTTGTGTGCTCTTTTCTCTTTGCTGCTATCAGTTGCTCGGTGCTGCTACCAGTTGCTCGGTGCTGCAAGGCTGGGTGGGCTATTGAGAATGGTGTGTGACGTTGCTGTATCACCGCTGGAACCAATGTTTTGGTTTGGACAAATTTTATATTTTTGCTATTACTGTTTTTAGGTTTGTTGTAACCAACACAAATTTTTGCTATCACCGCCGTTTGGGTTTTGCTGGAACCAATGCCATTTTTTTTGCATTTTTGCTACCACCAGCGATTTGGTTTGCTCGAACCAGCTGCATTTTATGCTACAACGGGCATTTTTGTTTTTGCCTTACTAACGCCCAATTTTTGTAGTTTATGCTACCAATGACGTTTTTGTTTGCTGGAACAAAATTTAATTTTTGCTACCACCGCTGTTTTCAGTTTGCTGGAACATCGCCGAATTTTGCAATTTTGCTTCCATCGTTTTTGGTTTTGCTGGAACCAAAGCAGAATTTTGTTACCATGGTTGTTGGCTTCGAACCAATTATCGTCTCCATTAACTCTGCAGGGGCAAGGGAGGGAGGGAGGGTAGCACCGGCGAGGGGCGAGTGTCGGCTGCGACGGTCGACAGCGAGGATGCGCGCTGTCCAACATGGACGAGGGGCAGCCCCCATGTCTCCAGAGTTTTCTTCTCAGATTTTTACGCAGGAGGCGAGAGAGATGATACGGAAGAAAGCCCATCTGACGGCTATGTGGGGACCAATCTGAGGGCTAGCGCGCGGCTGGGCGAAAGATATGGCCGGCCGGCGCCTAGTACTGGCCTAATATTTAATGGTAAGAGAAAAGTGAGATTTAGTATTGAATCAATCGTCGTCAACACGAAGTCAATTGTGAGAACATATCATACCTAGAGTAACGGTTTGAACTGCAAAATATTGCCAACAAGAAATTGAAGTGCGATAGAATTATACAGGTCACGTGATCACGTACACAATGATGTAACTAATGAATACGTGCATGAATGCGACACAAGCTAGCTCTAATGAATGGACCAACTAAGCATGGACTGGAGCACACCGTCATGGCGCCTCTCGAGGCAGCCGGACCGCCATCAACCGCAGCACAAGCGGAGGGCGAGGATGGCCCAGATGCCGCACCCGGTGGCCACGACCGCGCCCAACACTACGAGGACGAACCACGGGACCCCTTGGCACCAGCAGCTACTGTTGCAGCAGAAAGCCAGCCCATGACCACACAGACGGCGCCGGTGAAGGCGGCCAGCCAGACAACGCCGCGGCTGATGGTACCGCCGTGGTCTGGCTCCCTCGCCACGTCGCTGCCGTCCTCCATCTCCATGCGCGCTGCGCCCGTGTGTAATCTCTACCTAGGATAGGAGATGAACTCAGGCAAGCACACACAGCACACAAGAACATACAGAGCTTTTGATGGCAACGCACTTCTGCCACTTTTCTCTTGTTCTTTTTTTTTTGCTTAATCAAACAAACTGATTACAACTCCTTTTAAAGGGGAGCAAACGTACCGACCAAGCCACACACCGGCTTGCTCCGATTTCTACTCACCACTACCCACACGCACACACGTTGAGTTACTGCCACGAAGGAGCTAGTCCACAACGGCACCGCGATCCGCTTCTCTAGCTCCACGTCCATCTGATCACGACTTGGCTACTGGGACTCCACACTACACGGGTGCATGCAGCTTCACACTAACAGAACGACCACTAAGCTAGTTCTTGACTAAATCTAACTAGTACTTGCATGTACTCACAACTCCTGGTTCACTTGACTGATGATCAGGTCTCACCTCTGCTAATCCATCAGTCCACTTCACCATGATGGCATGCATCGCTATACTAGACTCAGACTCAACAAACTCAAACAGAAATAAAACATAATAAACTCCTAAACAACAAGATTAACACCAACAATCACCCCCTTAATTTTGTTCTCTTTTATTGGGAACTCCCATGCCGTAGCATCACAGCAGCCCCGGCTCGTCGTCGGCCGTCGCGGCAGCAAGAAGCGCCCGCTGCTTCCTTGGCTCGGTGCAGTCCTTGGAGTAATGCCCGTACTCTTGACAGTTGTAGCAACGCACCTTGCGTATGTCGAAGTTGCCCTTCTTCTTGCCGGTGCCGCTGCGGTGGCGAGCAAGCCACTCCTCCTCCGTGAGGAGCAGGCGACTCCCACCACCCTGGTCGTAGTTGTTGGCGCCCTCGTCCAAGTCGCTCCGGTCCTCCGCCGTTTTGAGCCTTCCCACAAGCTCTTCCATGGACATGGTTTTAAGATCAAGAAGCTGTTCAATGGCAATGGCTACCTGGGTATACTTGGATGGCACGATGCGGAGAAGCTTCTTCACGACCTTCACCTCGTCGAGGTTCTCACCGAGCGTGCGCAGCTTGTTGGCGATCCCGTTCATGCGCATGGCGAGCTCATCGAGGGTCTCCCCGCTCCTCATGCGGACGGCATCAAACTCCTTGAGAAGAGTCTGCGCCTTGGCCTCACGGACGCGGGCATCGCCGACCCGCATGATCTTGATGGCATCCCATGCCTCCTTTGCCGTCGCCTTCACGGCAAGCATGGAGTGCATCTCCTCCGGCACGGCTCGCAGAATTGCCGCAAGCACCGCCCTCTCCTGGCTGAATGTCCGGCCTCCCTCGATGGCGTCCCACACGCGTTGGGCCTCCATGTTCACCTTCATGATCAGCGACCACTCGAAGTAGTTCGTCGCCGTCAGCGGCGGGTAGACGACGGTGCTGCTGGCCTGGTGGACGACCTCCTGCTGCACCACCACCTCGCGGCAGCCACGCCGCGTCAGGCTCCGGCCTCGGCGCACCACCGGCGAGGCCGAGACACGGCGGCGACCCGGCGACGGAGTGCGCGAACCTTCAGTCACCATAGCTCTTAATACCAAATGTAATCTCTACCTAGGATAGGAGATGAACTCAGGCAGGCACACACACAGCACACAAGAACACACAGAGCTTTTGGTGGCAACGCACTTCTGCCGCTTTTCTCTTGTTCTTTTTTTTGCTTAATCAAACAAACTGATTACAACTCCTTTTAAAGGGGAGCAAACGCACTGACCAAGCCACACACCGGCTTCGCTCCGATTTCTACTCACCACTACCCACACGCACACAGCGTTGAGTCACTGCCACGAAGGAGCTAGTCCACAACGGCACTGCGATCCGCTTCTCTAGCTCCACGTCCATCTGATCACGACTTGGCTACTGGGACTTCACACTACACGGGTGCATGCAGCTTCACACTAACAGAACGACCACTAAGCTAGTTCTTGACTAAATCTAACTAGTACTTGCATGTACTCACAACTCCTGGTTCACTTGACTGACGATCAGGTCTCACCTCTGCTAATCCATCAGTCCACTTCACCATGATGGCATGCATCGCTATACTAGACTCAGACTCAACAAACTCAAACTCTGCTCCCAGCGTGCACTGTCCTTCTGTCTCCTCGCTGGACCACCGCCTACTCCTGCCCCCGCCCCCGTCCCCGCCAGTCTCCCCAGCCCTCGTCCTCGTCTTCATCTCCTCGCCTATGCAAGCGAGCAGGTGCTGGTGGTGGTTTGATCTGTCATGGGGGAGGCGGCAGGCTCGGCTTGATGGTGGAAATAATAAATCCAGGTCAAGGAGAAGTGCTTCCGCTTCATTCCTATGTTGCTTCCTTTGATTCAGCTGCTCGGCCTTGCTCGCTCTACTGCAGCGATGGATTCCGTCGCCGCACATGCCGGTTGACGAGGAGGAGCTGTGGCGTGGTCGGAGAACTGACTGCATCTACTACCTCGCCTCCCCGTTGACCTGCAAAAAGGTAACCCCTGCACCTCCCTCCCACTTCTTGAATCCACTACACATCGTTACACTTCTGTTCCTTGCACTAATCCAATGATTATTATAGCTTTGTAGCAGTAGGAAACTAGGAATCTGTATGACTCGAGAATGCACTCAAGTGCAGCACTACTTGCAGGGTAATGAGTTTTTTTTTTTAGGAATTTCACATGGAACAGTTCAATTTCTGCATGATTTGGAGATAATTCTAATGTTTCAGATACATACATTTGATTTGAGCTTTTTTAGTTTGACATTGATCCAACTCGAGCAGGCATGCTTTGCATTTATTGCATATTAATCTGATCAAATCAGATTTCTGTTGTACCTTCAAGTCATTTTTCTCCTAATTTCAGTTCAATACGTAAAGTACCTTTTGCCCTTGCGGGTCTACTGGATAAGTTGTAGACTGTGTACGGATAAGTAGGATATATGTGTGCTAGGTGCAAGTTTGTAATTTTGTTTTGTTTGTAGGGACATTTTAGGTCCTTTATTTGTACTTGGGTCTCTTGTACTAATGTTCAGGGCAGGGCAGTGGAAATGTTGTATAATAATCTGTACGTAGTTGAGACTAAGAACAGAATAATGACATGTTTGTTTTTGGGCAAAAATTTATCATGGGGTGGGGGTTGTAAAGGAATAAGGGAGGCTGATATTCTTTTAATATTTTTAATTCAACTCTACCATAGTGAGATTGAATGCTCTACTTCCAAACAGTTGCATGGAAATGTCCACTGTCCATACAAAATGAACTCAAGTTTTCTGCAAATATTGTATATTAACCAAAGATGATTTTTATGCCATCCAAATGGTTTTACAGGTACACAACGATGATGAGGTCAGAGCCTTGTTTAAGCAAGTGCAAGGAGAAGTTCCTAGATCTCCTATATTTATTATGAAAGTGGCATCTCAGGTCATACATGATACACTGATAACAGTAATTATTTTCTATTGTATCTTTGTGTTACTCATGTTCAGTATTCAGCAAGTGCTTCTTCTGTACTGATAGAGTTTATTTATCTACAATCTTGCCTTTCTGTTATTTCTTTGTAGAGCCAACATCTAGAGGTTCAATTGCTCTGTAACAAGCATGACAACGTGGCAGCACTGGACAGTCGAGACTGTAGTGTTCAAAGAAGGCACCAAAAGGTTCGTTATTCTCCTGAAACATTGTGTTGTTCAATATCAGATTTGTTGGAATTAGTCTGAGCCAAACATTTGTGTACTGAGTATTGGTAGAAGTTCTACAGCTTCAAGGAATTACAACTTCATTGGACGATGTAGCAAAGTGCAAAATGTTGCACGAGTTATACAAAATTTAAGTCTTAGGATTTTCTCCAATGCAATCGTTTATTTTTGTCAGTTATACTTATACTGTACTAAAATAGTTGAATGTTGCATTTCAAATTCAAGAACAAACCTTTTCTTCCTGTATTGATATATGTGTCGGGACGTCGGCCTCTCTCTCCCTGAGCTAGCGCGCTGCCGAACGGCAGGGCCCGTCCATTCGGTTTTGATCTGATCGGGGGCTTCCTTATCCTTTGGCTTACGATTCGAGGTGCGCTCGTGCGTGCGCACGATTTCGTCTTGATTTCTGGTGAGTGACTGAGATCTGCTCTGCTCTGCTCGGTGCCGGAAAACTCAAGGTTTCAATCGAGGTCAGTTCGTTCGTTCGTTCGATAGAAGCTGATTCAGTTGAGCCCTTATATTGCTGTTGCGGCTTCCAATAATTGATGCGTAACAGTTCTGAGACACACATACTGATGCTACTTCATGCAATCAACCAGCTAAGCTAAGTTAAAGTTTGGTCTTCCAAATGGATACTAGCACCACCAAACATTAGGGATTCACTTTAGCTATATCATCCTTAGTAGATTCTCTGCTTAGTATTTGCACCTCTTCATCTCAAACTTGCTAATTCTGTTTATGGCTCGCATTCGTTCTCTTTTCTTTGGGACATGGGTATCGATGTTAGTATTTTCTATCATTATCTGAACCTTGGTAGGCTGATGGTTGATTTTATACTCCCTTCTGTATATAGCCCCTTTTGCAATCTGAGTTTATTATTTCATATGTGTTCATCAAATTCGGCCTCTGGGTGGCAGGATTAGCCCATTTAAATCAGTCTCTGCGCAAACATAAGTCGCTGCTATCCAAAAACCTGTAGAACTAGCTTGCTGTGTATTTATTTTAACTCACATATACAAGGGGTAAATAAGCACGAATCGAAAAAGAACACCTAAGATTTCTTTAATTGTGCTCATTTTTACATTAGTAGACAGAATTACATAAGTTTGCCTCTACCACTATTGATATCAGCGATGAAATTTAGCTGCTTTTTAGTTCTAGGCTGAAAATGATGCTGAAGTTCTAAACATTCTGTTTGACTGAATTTTTTCTTGATGTGCAGCTGAATTAGGGAAGGATGCCGAAGTTACATGTACACAACCCTTATATTCTACTCCCTCCGTTCCAAATTACTTGTCACAGGTATGGATGTATCTAGATGTATTTTAGTTCTACATACATCCATTTTTGCGACGAGTAATTTGGAACGGAGGGAGTACTAACAATGGCTCTCTTTTGGAGATCGCTCGCTGAAGTTATTCGCCTTTGGTTACCCCAGGGGGAAATTTTCAAGCTTGCTTCACGGGCAGTAGCTCCTCCTTCCCCAACCCCACTTTGTCTCCCCTGTGATTTGCCTGTTCCTGATCTTGGTGGCTGGCATGTCTCAAATTCTCATTGGGCAGGGCTACTAACGTAATGGAGCAAACTGGAAATTCCACCTGCATATTTTAGGTAATTATGTCGTGTTTTTTAAACCCTTCGTGTGCATATGGTAGGCATGAACTTGTCCCTGCAGCTCATGATAAGAGTAGGACCTTAAATTCGCCAGAATGAGTTCTTATTTTGATTATCTATAAAGTCTTGTTTTGATTATCTTTCACTTTACTGTAAGATAATAAATCTGGGGAGCTAAAGCTTAAGAAGTTGCAGAATGAGTTTGCCTCCTTTTTCACTCTCTATATCGAATTCTTTGGTCGTTTTATACAAAGATCTTGCCCATGTCCCTGAACTTCTTGATTTTATAGGGTTCTTGCGGATCATGCTGGTCACTCCGGGGCATTGGAGTGGGCCAACTTCCTAACGACGGGCAAGATGGAGCTGATCGGCTGCTCGGCAGCGACCATGAGGTGAGGCGTGGTGCCAGCTGCAGCGGGTGCAGGAAGCAACAACATATAAAGATGGGCGCCGAGGTACACCGTTCACTCCCTCAAAAAGGAAGAATCAACGTAGTAGCTAGCATTCAGTTTTAGATGCTATGTATTTCTGATTCTTTTTGGCAGTAGAGAGCTATGTATCTCTGGTTATCATTTTACCTGTTGGACGTGCTTCTAGGACGTGCTTCTAATCCACTCTGCAAGAATATGACCTCTCTATGTTAATATAGACCTACCACTAAACGGTTTGCTGCTGCACCTATGTTAATTGTGCTCTTTTTTGAACAACTGGTGTCCATCTGGGTTCCATACGCACGTTCACAAATAAAACAGCTGGATTGGTGCGCAAAGGACCGCAGAGGAGGCGCGCCCCTGCCACTAGTATCTATACTAAACGGTACATATCCATGAATCCATTCATGTACATGTTCCTGATGACCTGATCCATCCCCGATTCCCCCCAAAGCCCTATTTCTGTAGTTCTTTTTATTCTTTATTAGTACATATTCAACTATTCATCCATCCATGATCCATCCTAATTTTCTGTCATTCTATCTACACGTCTAGGGTTTCAATCATCCGATGTATAAATTTCTAATTTTCTGTATCCTCTTTTCTTCATAATTTTCTAGCCATCGTTGACACTTCAATTCTTTCATGGACCTCTTTGAGCAGTTGAAGAAATTTAAAAAGGTGTTTTGGTTTGTATGCAATTTAAAAAATCTGATGTCCTTGGATGACAGCAATCTACGGGAATGTTGCACTACTTTTGCAAAAGCTTTTTCTGATGATAACTCATCTAATGTTTTTTGAACGTTAGCAGGAGGACTGCCAAATTCATTGATCAGAAGAAGAGAACAAGAACACCTCCAAAGGAGGAAAGCATCGCAAAAGGGCTAGTGCAGAAAGAAAAGAAAGAAAACAGAACCCTGCCGGCACCAACACAAACCCAAGATCCGCCAGCAACCGTGCACACCATCGGAATCCGTCGTCGAGGCCTCCAAGATGACGCCTCCAAGAAGGAAGTGGTATCGAGAACACCGCTGTCATCCGATCTAGCTCCGCCAGATTTTAGGTTTTCACCCGGAGACCTCAGCCATGAGGCAGGAAGAGCAATGAGCTCCACGGCGGCACCTCCAAGGAGGAAGACAACATCCATAGATGCCGTTACCGTCGGCACCGACGAAGTCGATGCAGGATTTTTCATCCGGAGCTAAGCCTTCCGCCAACCATCCAGGATCCGAGACCAAACCAGCACCACCGGGCAGAACAAGGCCAAGCACACACTACTAAACACGGGATAGTCGCCGCCGCACGCAGAACCTAGGCGAGCACACGTCAAACCTGGCCGGTCCGCACCGCCGCACGCAGGACCTGGGCGAACCAAATCGGCTCCGGTCGTCCTCCAGCTCCGTGCGCAGATCTGGCGAGACTTCGCACCGCAGCACACCAGGAAAAACTGAAGTAGAACCATCGCTGACCGGCCCGCACCGCAGCGCGCCGAAACAGAGCAAAAACCAGGCCAAAACTTAACGTGCTCGCACCGCTGCACGCAAGGACCGGACCTCCGTGCTAGATCTGGTCTGCCCGAGCTTCCTCTAGCACCAACAAGCTGGACGGCGCCCCTGCTCCAGGAGCTGGACGTGCACACGCTTGCAAGGAGGAAACCACCAGCACCCACCGGCACCGCCGCTCCCGCCTCTCCAATCCAGGCGCCACCGGCCATCGAGATCTGGGCACAGGACCGCCCAAAATCAGATCGGGCTTGGAGCCCCTCACAGCCGTGTCGCCCAATCTCCTTGCGCACCGGCGCCGCCGCCGAACAGATCTGCGCAGGGGGCGCCAACCGCGCTTATCCCGCGCCCCGCGCGATGCCGAACTGCGCCGGGAGCAGCGCCAGGGCGCCACACAGACATCGCCCCCGACAAGCCGCCCGCATCACGCCCTCGCGCCCATTGGCCTCCACCTTCCCTCGTCATCCGCAAACACCAGCGCGTGCACCGCAGCGCCAAATCCGCTGCGCCGGTCAGAGCCAGCTCGCAGCGCAGCCCCCACGCCTCTGCTTGGCCAGGCAGCCCCGCTCAACCATGGCCTCGCGAGAGGGAAGAAGTGCCCCGCCGCCGTCGATGCCGCGTGGGCTTTTCCCGGCGGCGCCTGCCAGCGACAGCGAGGGGGGAAGGGGATAGGGGAGGGGTGGCGGCCCGACGGCTAGGGTTTCACCCGGGTCGCCTGCGGGGGGCGACACGTGTTGGGGAACGTTGCAGAAAACAAAAATTTTCCTACTCGTTTCACCAAGATCATCTAGGAGTTCAACTAGCACCGAGCTATCGGATGCATCTACATACCTTTGTAGATCGCGCACGGAAGCGTTCAAAAGAACGGTGATGATGTAGTCGTACTCGACGTGATCCAAATCACCGATGACCAGCGCCGAACGGACGGCACCTCCGCGTTCAACACACGTACGGGACGGGAGACGTCTCCTCCTTCTTGATCCAGCAAGGGAGAAGGAGAGGTTGATGAAGATCCAGCAGCACGACGGCGTGGTGGTGGATGCAGGGCGTCACAGTAGCAGGGCTTCGCCTATACTACGAGGGAGACGTAACGGGGAGAGAGGGAGGCGCCAGGGGCTGGTGTATGAAATCCCTCCTCTCCCCCACTATATATAGGAGGGCCAAGGGGGGGTGGTGCGCAGCCTAGGAGATCTGATCTCCTAGGTGCGGCGGCCAGGGGGAGGATTCCCTCCCCCCCAAGGCACCTCGGGGTGCCTTCCACTAGGTGGACTCCTCCCCCATGGAAACCCTAGGCGCATGGGCCTAGTAGGGCTGGTGCCCTTGGCCCATCTAGGCCAAGGCGCACCCCCTACAGCCCATGTGGCCCCCCGGGACAGGTGGCCCCACCCGGTGGGCCCCCGGGACCCCTCCGGTGGTCCCGGTACAATATCGATAACCCCGAAACTTGTCCCGATGGCCGAAACAGCATTTCCTATATACAATTCTCTACCTCCGGACCATTCCGGAACTCCTCGTGACGTCCGGGATCTCATCCGGGACTCCGAACAACATTCGGGTTTCTGCATATACATATCTTCACAACCCTAGCGTCACCGAACCTTAAGTGTGTAGACCCTACGGGTTCGGGAGACACGCAGACATGACCGAGACGACTCTCCGGTCAATAACCAACAGCGGGATCTGGATACCCATGTTGGCTCCCACATGCTCCACGATGATTTCATCGGATGAACCACGATGTCGAGGATTCAATCAACCCCGTATGCAATTCCCTTTGTCAATCGATATGTTACTTGCCCGAGATTCGATCGTCGGTATCCCAATACCTCGTTCAATCTCGTTACCGGAAGTCACTTTACTCGTACCATAATGCATGATCCTGTGACCAGACACTTGGTCACTCTGAGCTCATTATGATGATGCATTACCGAGTGGGCCCAGTGATACCTCTCCGTCATACGGAGTGACAAATCCCAGTCTTGATCCATGTCAACCCAACAGACACTTTCGGAGATACCCGTAGTATACCTTTATAGTCACCCAGTTACGTTGTGACGTTTAATATACCCAAAGCACTCCTACGGTATCCGGGAGTTACACGATCTCATGGTCTAAGGAAAAGATACTTTGACATTGGAAAACTCTAGCAAACGAACTATACGATCTTGTGCTATGTTTAGGATTGGGTCTTGTCCATCACATCATTCCCCTAATGATGTGATCTCGTTATCAATGACATCCAATGTCCATAGTCAGTAAACCATGACTATCTGTTGATCAACGAGCTAGTTAACTAGAGGCTTACTAGGGACATGTTGGTGTCTGTTATTCACACATGTATTACGATTTCCGGATAACACAATTATAGCATGAATAAAGACAATTATCATGAACAAGGAAATATAATAATAATGCTTTTATTATTGCCTCTAGGGCATATTTCCAACTGTCTCCCACTTGCACTAGAGTCAATAATCTAGTTACATTGTGATGAATCGAACACCCATGGAATTCTGGTGTTGATCATGTTTTGCCCTAGGGAGAGGTTTAGTCAACGGATCTGCTACATTCAGGTCCGTATGTACTTTACAAATCTCTATGTCTCCATTTTGAACATTTTCATGAATGGGGTTGAAGCGACGCTTGATGTGCCTTGTCTTCTTGTGAAACCTGGGCTCCTTGGCAAGTGCAATAGCTCCAGTGTTGTCACAAAAGAGTTTGATTGGCCCCGACGCATTGGGTATGACTCCTAGGTCGGTGATGAACTCCTTCACCCATATTGCTTCATGTGCTGCCTCCGAGGCTGCCATGTACTCCGCTTCACATGTAGATCCCGCCACGACGCTCTGCTTGCACCTGCACCAGCTCACTGCTCCACCATTCAACATATACACGTATCCGGTTTGTGACTTAGAGTCATCCAGATCTGTGTCGAAGCTAGCGTCGACGTAACCCTTTACGACGAGCTCTTCGTCACCTCCATAAACGAGAAACATTTCCTTAGTCCTTTTCAGGTACTTCAGGATATTCTTGACCGCTGTCCAGTGTTCCTTGCCGGGATTACTTTGGTACCTTCCTACCAAACTTACAGCAAGGTTTACATCAGGTCTGGTACACAGCATGGCATACATAATAGAACCTATGGCTGAGGCATAGGGGATGACACTCATCTCTTCTATTTCTTCTGCCGTGGTCGGACATTGAGCTGAGCTCAATTTCATACCTTGCAACACAGGCAAGAACCCCTTCTTAGACTGATCCATATTGAACTTCTTCAATATCTTATCAAGGTATGTGCTTTGTGAAAGACCTATGAGGCGTCTTGATCTATCTCTATAGATTTTGATGCCTAATATATAAGCAGCTTCTCCAAGGTCCTTCATTGAAAAACTCTTATTCAAGTAGGCCTTGATGCTGTTCAAGAGTTCTATATCATTTCCCATCAAAAGTATGTCATCTACATATAGTATGAGAAATGCTACAGAGCTCCCACTCACTTTCTTGTAAACGCAGGCTTCTCCATAAGTCTGCGTAAACCCAAATGCTTTGATCATCTCATCAAAGCGAATGTTCCAACTCCGAGATGCTTGCACCAGCCCATAAATCGAGCGTTGGAGCTTGCACACCTTGTCAGCATTCTTAGGATCGACAAAACCTTCCGGCTGCATCATATACAATTCTTCCTTAAGGAAACCATTAAGGAATGCCGTTTTGACGTCCATTTGCCATATTTCATAATCGTAGAATGCGGCAATTGCTAACATGATTCGGACGGACTTCAGCTTCGCTACCGGTGAGAAAGTCTCATCGTAGTCAACCCCTTGAACTTGTCGATAACCCTTAGCGACAAGCCGAGCTTTATAGATGGTCACATTACCATCCGCGTCTGTCTTCTTCTTAAAGATCCATTTATTTTCTATGGCTCGCCGTTCAACGGGCAAGTCAGTCAAAGTCCATACTTCATTTTCATACATGGATCCTATCTCGGATTTCATGGCTTCTAGCCATTTGTCGGAATCCGGGCCCGCCATCGCTTCTTCATAGTTCGAAGGTTCACCATTGTCTAACAGCATGATTTCCAAGACAGGGTTGCCGTACCACTCTGGTGCGGAACGTGTCCTTGTAGACCTTCGAATTTCAGTAGGGGCTTGATCAGAAGTATCTTGATCATTATCATTAACTACCTCTCTAATTGGTGCAGGCACCTCAGAAACATTTTCTTGAGTTGCGCCATTTTCCGGTTCAAGAGGTAATACTTCATCAAGCTCTACTTTCCTCCCACTTACTTCTTTCGAGAGAAACTCTTTCTCTAGAAAGGACCCATTCTTGGCAACAAAGATCTTGCCTTCGGATCTGAGGTAGAAGGTATACCCAATAGTTTCTTTTGGGTATCCTATGAAGACGCATTTTTCCGACTTGGGTTCGAGCTTCTCAGGTTGAAGTTTCTTCACATAAGCATCGCATCCCCAAACTTTTAGAAACGACAGCTTAGGTTTCTTCCCAAACCATAATTCATACGGTGTCGTCTCAACGGATTTCGACGGAGCCCTATTTAAAGTGAATGCGGCAGTCTCTAAAGCATAGCCCCAAAAAGATAGCGGTAAATCGGTAAGAGACATCATAGATCGCACCATATCTAATAGAGTGCGATTACGACGTTCGGACACACCGTTACGCTGAGGTGTTCCAGGCGGCGTGAGTTGTGAAACTATTTCACATTTTCTTAAGTGTGTGCCAAACTCGTGACTCAAGTATTCTCCTCCACGATCTGATCATAGAAACTTGATTTTCCTGTCACGTTGATTTTCAACCTCACTCTGAAATTCCTTGAACTTTTCAAAGGTTTCAGACTTGTGTTTCATTAAGTAGACATACCCATATCTACTCAAGTCATCAGTGAGGGTGAGAACATAACGATAGCCACCGCGAGCCTCAACGCTCATTGGACCGCACACATCAGTATGTATGATTTCCAATAAGTTGGTTGCTCGCTCCATTGTTCCTGAGAACGGAGTCTTGGTCATTTTACCCATCAGGCATGGTTCGCACGTGTCAAATGATTCATAATCAAGAGACTCTAAAAGTCCATCTATATGGAGCTTCTTCATGCGTTTGACACCTATGTGACCAAGGCGGCAGTGCCACAAGTATGTGGGACTATCATTATCAACTTTACTTCTTTTGGTACTCACATTATGAACATGTGTAGCATCACGTTCGAGATTCATAAAGAATAAACCATTCACCATAGGAGCATGACCATAAAACATATCTCTCATATAAATAGAACAACCATTATTCTCAGATTTAAATGAGTAGCCATCTCGAATTAAACGAGATCCCGATACAATGTTCATGCTCAAAGCTGGCACTAAATAACAATTATTAAGGTTTAAAACTAATCCCGTAGGTAAATGTAGAGGCAGCGTGCCGACGGCGATCACATCGACCTTGGAACCATTCCCGACGCGCATCGTCACCTCGTCCTTCGCCAGTCTCCGTTTATTCCGCAGCTCCTGCTGTGAGTTACAAATATGAGCAACGGCACCGGTATCAAATACCCAGGAGCTACTACGAGTACTGGTAAGGTACACATCAATTACATGTATATCAAATATACCTTTGGTGTTGCCGGCCTTCTTGTCCGCTAAGTATTTGGGGCAATTCCGCTTCCAGTGACCCTTCCCTTTGCAATAAAAGCACTCTGTCTCAGGCTTGGGTCCATTCTTTGGCTTCTTCCCGGCAGCTTGCTTGCCGGGCGCGGCAACCTCCTTGCCGTCCTTCTTGAAGTTCTTTTTACCCTTGCCTTTCTTGAACTTAGTGGTTTTATTGACCATCAACACTTGATGTTCCTTCTTGACTTCTACCTCCGCTGATTTCAGCATTGAGAACAACTCAGCAATGGTCTTTTGCATCCCCTGCATGTTGAAGTTCATCACGAAGCTCTTGTAGCTTGGTGGAAGCGACTGGAGGATTCTGTCAATGACCGCATCATCCGGGAGATTAACTCCCAGCCGAGACAAGCGGTTATGTAACCCAGACATAGTGAGTATGTGCTCACTGACAGAACTATTTTCCTCCATCTTACAGCTGAAGAACTTATCGGAGACTTCATATCTCTCGATCCGGGCATGAGCTTGAAAAACCATTTTCAGCTCTTCGAACATCTCATATGCTCCATGTCTCTCAAAATGCTTTTGGAGCCCCGACTCTAAGCTGTAAAGCATGCCGCACTGAACGAGGGAGTAGTCGTCAACACGTGTCTGCCAAGCGTTCATAACGTCTTGGTTCCGTGGGACGGGTGGATCACCTAGCGGTGCTTGTAGGACATAATCTTTCTTGGCAGCTATGAGGATGATCCTCAGGTTCCGGACCCAGTCCGTATAGTTGCTGCCATCGTCTTTCAGCTTGGTTTTCTCTAGGAACGCGTTGAAGTTGAGGACTACGTGGGCCATTTTATCTACAAGACATAGTGTAAAATATATTTAGACTAAGTTCATGATAATTAAGTTCATCTAATCAAATTATTAATGAACTCCCACTTAGATTAGACATCCCTCTAGTCATCTAAGTATTACATGATCCGAGTTAACTAGACCGTGTCCGATCATCACGTGAGACGGACTAGTCAACGTCGGTGAACATCTTCATGTTGATCGTATCTTCTATACGACTCATGCTCGACCTTTCGGTCTTCTGTGTTCCGAGGCCATGTCTGTACATGCTAGGCTCGTCAAGTTAACCCTAAGTGTTTTGCATGTGTTCCGAGGCCATGTCTGTACATGCTAGGCTCGTCAACACCCGTTGTATGTGAACGTAAGGATCCATCACACCCGATCATCACGGCGTGCTTAGAAACGACGAACTTTAGCAACGGTGCACAGTTAGGGGAGAACACTTCTTGAAATTGTTATGAGGGATCATCTTATTTACTACCGTCGTTCTAAGTAAACAAGATGCAAAAACATGATAAACATCACATGCAATCAAATAATAGGCGTGACATGATATGGCCAACATCACATAGCTCCTTTGATCTCCATCTTGGGGCTCCATGATCATCTTGTCACCGGCTTGACACCATGATCTCCATCATCATGATCTCCATCATCGTGTCTCCATGAAGTTGCTCGCCAACTATTACTTCTACTACTATGGCTAACGCGTTTAGCAATAAAGTAAAGTAATTTACATGGCGTCTCTCGATGACACGCAGGTCATATAAAAGAATAAAGACAACTCCTATGGCTCCTGCCGGTTGTCATACTCATCGACATGCAAGTCGTGATTCCTATTACAATAGCATGAACATCTCATACATCACATATAGATCATTCATCATTCATCACAACTTTGGCCATATCATATCACAAACCACTTGCTGCAAAAACAAGTTAGACGTCCTCTAATTGTTGTTGCAAGTTTTACGTGGCTGATTTAGGGTTCTAGCAAGAACGTCTTCTTACCTACGTTAAAGCCACAACGTGATTTGTCAACTTCTATTTACCCTTCATAAGGACCCTGTTCATCGAATCCGCTCCAACTAAAGTGGGAGAGACAGACACCCGCCAGCCACCTTATGCAACTAGTGCATGTTAGTCGGTGGAACCGATCTCACGTAAGCGTACGTGTAAGGTTGGTCCGGGCCGCTTCATCCCACAATACCGCTGAAGCAAGAAAAGACTAGTAACGGCAAGAAAGTTGACAAATCTACGCCCACAACAAATTGTGTTCTACTCGCGCAAGAAGAACTACGCATAGACCTAGCTCATGATGCCACTGTTGGGGAACGTTGCAGAAAACAAAAATTTTCCTACTCGTTTCACCAAGATCATCTAGGAGTTCAACTAGCAACGAGCTATCGGATGCATCTACATACCTTTGTAGATCGCGCACGGAAGCGTTCAAAAGAACGATGATGATGTAGTCGTACTCGACGTGATCCAAATCACCAATGACCAGCGTCGAACGGACGGCACCTCCGCGTTCAACACACGTACGGGACGGGAGACGTCTCCTCCTTCTTGATCCAGCAAGGGAGAAGGAGAGGTTGATGAAGATCCAGCAGCACGACGGCGTGGTGGTGGATGCAGGGCGTCACAGTAGCAGGGCTTCGCCTATACTACGAGGGAGACGTAACGGGGAGAGAGGGAGGCGCCAGGGGCTGGTGTATGAAATCCCTCCTCTCCCCCACTATATATAGGAGGGCCAAGGGGGGGTGGTGCGCAGCCTAGGAGATCTGATCTCCTAGGTGCGGCGGCCAGGGGGAGGATTCCCTCCCCCCCAAGGCACCTCGGGGTGCCTTCCACTAGGTGGACTCCTCCCCCATGGAAACCCTAGGCGCATGGGCCTAGTAGGGCTGGTGCCCTTGGCCCATCTAGGCCAAGGCGCACCCCCTACAGCCCATGTGGCCCCACCCGGTGGGCCCCCGGGACCCCTCCGGTGGTCCCGGTACAATACCGATAACCCCAAAACTTGTCCCGATGGCCGAAACAGCATTTCCTATATACAATTCTCTACCTCCGGACCATTCCGGAACTCCTCGTGACGTCCGGGATCTCATCCGGGACTCCGAACAACATTCGGGTTTCTGCATATACATATCTTTACAACCCTAGCGTCACCGAACCTTAAGTGTGTAGACCCTACGGGTTCGGGAGACAAGCAGACATGACCGAGACGACTCTCCGGTCAATAACCAACAGCGGGATCTGGATACCCATGTTGGCTCCCACATGCTCCACGATGATTTCATCGGATGAACCACGATGTCGAGGATTCAATCAACCCCGTATGCAATTCCCTTTGTCAATCGATATGTTACTTGCCCGAGATTCGATCGTCGGTATCCCAATACCTCGTTCAATCTCGTTACCGGCAAGTCACTTTACTCGTACCATAATGCATGATCCCGTGACCAGACACTTGGTCACTTTGAGCTCATTATGATGATGCATTACCGAGTGGGCCCAGTGATACCTCTCCGTCATACGGAGTGACAAATCCCAGTCTTGATCCATGTCAACCCAACAGACACTTTCGGAGATACCCGTAGTATACCTTTATAGTCACCCAGTTACGTTGTGACGTTTGATATACCCAAAGCACTCCTACGGTATCAGGGAGTTACATGATCTCATGGTCTAAGGAAAAGATACTTTGACATTGGAAAACTCTAGCAAACAAACTCTAGCAAACTCGCCGGAATTCGGAGCTCGCTGGAGCTGCCGAACTACTGGCATCAGAGTGGGTTCCCCCAGGGACCATGGCCGGTCCAATGGACGCCGTCCCGCGCCCATGGCGGACGCGCGGATGACCGCTCCCTCACTCCTCCAGCGTCGTGGAGCGGCAGGAGTCTGACGCGGTGCAGCAGGCGCGAGATCATCGTGCATGAGCGGGTCATCCAAGAGCGTTTCGTGCGCAAGCCCGACAGCACAGGGCCAGCTCCCATGCTTAAAACCATTAGTTATGGACAGTCGGCGCCGGTCATGCAAGCGCAGATGCTGGCAGCGATGCTCTAGGACGTCGTCGAGGGGAAGGACACGGTCACCTTGCGTGATGATAATTAAGTACACCATGGCAGTGATCCTCATGGGCTTGCCGCCGGACATGATTGACGCGATCATCATCAAGAAGACGGCGAAGGAAGCCCGAGAGCTCATCCGCACCATGTGGGTGGGTGCAGCATGCGCGAGTCCACGGCTCAGAGGCTCCGGAAAGGGTTCGAGGACCTCTCTTTCAAAGACGGTGGGTCCATCGACGCGTTTGGCATTTGTTTCACCGGACTCGTCAACAACTTGCGTACCCTTGGCGACACAATCGACGACAAGAGGATTGACAAGAAAGTCTTGCGCCTTGTCCCAAAGAGGTACTCTGAGGTGGCCATCGACATAGAAACCCTCCTCGAACTCAACACTTTTTCTCTCGAGGAGCTCACTTGCCATCTTCTCATCGTCCAGGATCGTCTCGTTGAAGTTGAAAACGCTGGTGGCACATGGTTCCTCCTCCCCGAGGAGTAGTGGTGTTCCCACCAGAAACAATGGCAGCACGTCGAGGGTTCAACCATTCAAGCTTCGGCACTCTCCAGAAACCCCGTAAAACCCAGGGAAAACGATGATGGAGGAATCGATGGTTGTGGCGGCGCAGGTGCCAGAAGGGCAGGGCGGCGGTGCACCCTGCAAAGGCGTGTTCGCTGCTTCTTGTAACGACAAGTGGCATTACTGCTATAAGAACGGGCACTGGGCACGGGGCTGCCGTATGAGGATTCATGATGAGGCAAACATGGTGTGCATGGATGAGGAGGAGTAACCGGGCCTCCTGATGGCACACATTGTCTCTTCTAGTGTTGATCATAGCCACGAGAAGGTGATGCCCAAAGCGCGCGGCGCGATGACCCGTGGTACATTGACACATGTGCGTCAAACCACATGACCGACGACCATGAGGCCTTCTCGAAGCTGTACCCAGGGAGCATGAGCCATGTATGGTTCGGCGATGGCTCCACCGTCTGGATCCAAGGGCGCCACACCGTGCTCTTTGTCGCTCGGGAGGGGCATTACCGCATCCTCACATTCGTCTACTTCATCCCGAGGCTGCGGATGAACTCATCTCTGTAGGTCAGCTAGACGAGGTTGGGTGCGAGCTTTCGATCCATGGTGGCCTCCTTCGTGTACGGGACAAACGCATCAAGCTCATCGCGCATGTGGCTCGGAGTGGAAACCAGCTGTACAAGCTGCGGGTGAAGCTCGCCAAGATGGTATGCATGCCCTTGTGACGAAGGTTATGAAAAAGCCCACTTTGAATACGTTTTGACAGATTTGTAAAACTTTATCAAGCTTAAATACTAAAACTTGAAGGAACAAATATTAAATTCAGCAAGTTCCAAGAACTAAAACTTAAACCCTAAACCCTAAGCCCCTAAATCCTATGCCCTGACCTCAAAGCCCTAAGCCCTAAACCATGAACCCTAAAAGTAAAGAGATGAGACATTTTAATATTTGAATTTACAACTATCACGTTTTAATATTTGAATTTTGGTAAAATTTTAAGAAATTGTCAAAATGTATTCAAAATTGGCCTTTTATTTGAGATTACACGCTGCGACAAACATGAATAGGCAAAAGAAACATAATTTAGAATTTGGGTTCAAAAGATACAAAATTTGAAGATGAAATAGGCGTGAGAGGTGGGAGGATGATACACGCAACTTTGCCAAAAGCTGACATGCATGGACCCGAGTACATTAATTAAAGGCTAATGGCATAAACGAATGCACAAATCTTGAAGTAACTTGGTGGCCACATGCGTGGGCGCCCCCCGCCCGTGCATGCCCCAAAAAATTTTAAAAGCCTCTCATAATGAACAACAATTTGCATGTTAGTGTCACCACCTAGACATCTATTGCAGCCCCGACTCC
Organism: Triticum urartu; assembly: GCF_056163025.1. Classification (NCBI taxonomy): domain Eukaryota; kingdom Viridiplantae; phylum Streptophyta; class Magnoliopsida; order Poales; family Poaceae; genus Triticum; species Triticum urartu. The sequence continues at coordinate 732,279,668 of NC_141875.1, forward strand.
ACAATGATTGGAAAAACAAAAAGACCCATGGTACCAGTGGCATAGCCATGATTTTAAGTCTTGGGTCATCCAAGTAAAAATCATATCCCATAAACATAGCATGCCACTAAAAAAGTATTACATTAAAATTCAGTGGTATGATATGTCGTGAAGTACGAGGCGCCTGCGACAGCTTCATCAATCATAAGATTTGCTGGTTCGGCCTCTCGAAAGTGCTTATAGGGATAGATGTGCATGCGTATATTCGTAAGGGTGAGTATGCATGCGTGTATATGAACATTTGCATTTGTACTATGTTTCAATAAAATATAAACAGTCAAGTCTGGAAATTTTGCATACAAAACAGCGCCCTTTATTTCTCTGGATAATGCCTTCTCATGACCGCGGAAGTATCAATTATGGATCCCGCTACAAATCAAACGTCGGATTTCTTTAGTGTGGCAAAACCAACGTCCAAGATAGCAAAGCATGTTGTCGTGAGGTTGACAATATCAGTTAACAAGTATGGCAATTCCTGGTCAAAAGTCTGGCATCCTCAGGACAACATAATTTTCCACAAAAAAAATTCAATTTGCCATGCTCCCCATCAATTATATTTTCTGTCGCAGGCCCTGAGCATAGGGGAAGGAGATGAAAAATGGCACATCAACTTTCTTTCATTCATCTTTTAGAAAAGGAGATGCAAAATGACCGATCTTCTAACCTCTCCACGTTACAACAATCATAGAATAAAAAAAAAATCAGTTCTCAGTTGGGCGAGCCCACAATAAAAGATCAGCATGACTACCACTTACAAGCATTGGGAAAATGGAACTAACTTACCGTGGCTTTGATTGACGGAGCCTGCCGCATGTCTCTACCTCCATGGCTCCGGTTCCTTAAAAAACGACTGGGCACGCCTGTTGCACATTGCAATCCGCCTGTGTCATTCAGTTGATGAGCTCTTGTTTGATCACTCGGGAATGGCAAAAGGATCCCACGAGGAAGGCCGATCGACCGCTGTGTGGTAATCGGGAACGATTGCTAGTGACCACTTCGATCGGTCAAAGGATAGGGAACGACTTGGGATGGGGCCATAAGGCTGACCTGTGGGTTTACCTGGAGCAGTTTGAACCTCAAATGGACATCGACTACAACATCGTTTGGAAATTTGAAGCGGATTGAGGGTACTTGTCGTCCTGAGCTTATAAGGTTCAATTCTTAGGTCCCACATCGACCACCATGAATAAGACCATCTGAAAGGTTTGGACACCATCCAAAGTCAAATTCTTCTCTTAGCTTGCAATACGAAACAAGATTTGGAGACGACGGGTAAGCTGCACTCAATTGATATGTAGGTTGTGGGCTGCAAAATCCCAGGATGGTCCAACGACGATGCTGGTTAATACATGCCGGCAAAAGCAACTATCGAAACTCTTTTGTTGTGACCCTAATGAACTCAGCACCATACTTGCCCCCGAACAAGTTGCCATGCAAAATAAAAAAATTGATCCAATGCCACTATGGCATCACCACCACGGACCCTAACTGTTGAGCCAGCTTCAAGAAAATGCATTCAAGGAGGTTTAACTATGAGAGAAGATCTCTCAGGACGTAATTCTAGTAAAATTTGTTTCGAATCAATCGTGAACACGAAATAAATGATGAAAGTATATCATAACTAGAGCGACTGTTTGAGCTGTAAAATTTTGTCTATGAGATTTCGATATGCAATAAATATATAATTCACGTGATTACGCACACAATAATGTATAATAATAGCTCTAATTAACGAACTAACTAAATATCATCATCCACAAAAAAAACCTAAACAGCATCCATCACGCCGTCGGGCCGCTCGTCGAGGCAGCCGGACCGCCAGCAGCAGCAGCAGAAGCGGAGCGCGAGGCAGGCCCAGATGGCGAACCCGATGACCAGGAACGACCCAAGCTCCACGGCGACAACCCATGGGAACCCTTCACACCGACAGCTATTATGCCGCTGGTGGGTGCAGCAGGCGAGCAGCGCGCCCCCGACGGCGACAACCACAGACGTGGCGCCGGTGAAGGCCATTAGCCAGCCCACGCTGCGGCTGAATGTATTGCCGCGGTCTGGCTCCGTCGCCACGCCGCGGCCGTCCTCCAGCTCCATGCTTGATCGATAGCAGGGCGGTGATGACGTGCTTGCGTTACGTAGCTTTACCCCTACCTAATAAGCTAGTGCTTCACGGCCTATCTATTCAACTTACAACGGAAAATCTGTAATTACAACTTAATTTTGAAGTGATTCCGTGGGTCGTATCTAACCTGACCTCCTATCACCTTGCATCATGTAGTAATTTATAAAACCAACTAGTTAACGAGCGCTCCTTCGGGAGCCTCGCAACGATCAGCGCCACTTGTCGCGCTCTCAGCCGTTTGCCACGTGTCGCGCTCTGGGTGCTTCCTTCAGATTTTGTTTTTTTTATTTTTCCGCACGTGTTTTCGGCCTTGTATTTTTCTGTTTTTTTTGACGTTTTGGTTTTCCATCGGTCTTTCTTACCTTTTCGATAAAAAATTTTAAAAAAATTTTGCGTGGAAAAATGCGTTTTTTTCCTTTCGCGAGAGTCACGGTTTTGCTTCCGCGAGAGGCACGGGTGTGCTTTAGCGAGAGTCACGGTCGTGCCTCTCGGAAACGAAGAAAACGCGTTTTCTATTTTTTTTTCTTTCGCGAGAGTCACGGTTTTGCTTCCGCGAGAGGCATGATTGTGCTTTAGCGAGAGTCACGGCCGTGCCTCTCGGAAATGAAAAAACGTGTTTTTTTTTGCGAGTCACGGTTTTGCTTTGGCGAGAGGCACGGTTGTGCTTTCGTGAGAGTCATGGCCGTACCTTTCGGAAAGGGAAAAATATGTGTTTTCAGTTTTTTTTCTTTCACGAGAGTCACGGTTTTGCTCCCGCAACAGGCACGGTTGTGCTTTCACAAGAGTCACGACCGTGCCTCCTTGGAAACAGAAAAAAATGCATTTTTTTCCTTCCGCGAGAGTCACGATTTTGCTTCCATGAGAGGCACGGTTGAGATTTCATGAGAGGCACGGGCGTGCCTCTTTCGAAAAGGGAAAAAACCCGTGCTCCTGGTTCAGTTTTTCCGTCCGGTTTTTTACATGAAAAAAAGTTCGTCAAAACCTATCAACGTGGATCTAGTTTTGAAGATCTCGAAGCGAGGAATCCAATGGTGAAAGCGGTTCGAGATTTGGACGCACGGTTTGAGAGATAAAATGTTTTGAATAACGGATCTAGGAAAAAAGGGAAAACTCCCAGGTTACAACAAGGGGCGCGTTGCATGTGCGCCACTTGTCGCAACCAGAAAAGTTGGAGTGATCTTTACAACGAGTACCCCTCAACTAATGGTTTTGGTAATTTAGATAGGATCTTGCTATGTACTAGCATACATGTTCAACCAATCCTCCTATCCAGCGACTTAAGCGAAGGGTTGTCGTTTATCCATAAACATATGAAAGGCCTTATATGGGCCAGCCACTAGCACCGTCCAATAAACCTTTTTTTTTATCTTTTACAGAACTTACAAAATACTTTTTATCTTTTCTTAACACAATACAGACGCAAACGCTCATACACATGCACATACACTTAACCGTATGAACTATCATAATGATTTTTTTTTGGAAAGTTGTTTGATTCAGTAGATTGCTGTGCCTCCTTGGGGCCCACACGCCGCTTTTTCTTCCCTACCGTTATCCTCTCACCTCAAAATATCTCGATTGAAGTAGTTTTCTCAGTTAATCTGTGCTTATGCTCTCATGTCTCTTACACATTTTCCGTCCTTGGACATAAATCTTTCGGGAGCCTCCTCATGTTCTCTGGCTTCTCTTCAATCATAGGTCCTCAAACCTCGCCACCCCACTGCTGCGAGGATGAAGGTGGCTCATGCAAGTCAGCCAGCGTTGTAGGCCGGCCTGCCATGCCATCCATGTGTTGTTCCTTGCCGCATACCTCGCCGAAACTGCTACGTGTTGTGTGCTCTTTTCTCTTTGCTGCTACCAGTTGCTCGGTGCTGCAAGGCTGGGTGGGCTATTGAGAATGGTGTGTGACGTTGCTGTATCACTGCTGGAACCAATGTTTTGGTTTGGACAAATTTTATATTTTTGCTATTACTGTTTTTAGGTTTGTTGTAACCAACACAAATTTTTGCTATCACCGCCGTTTGGGTTTTGCTGGAACCAATGCCATTTTTTTTTGCAATTTTGCTACCACCAACGATTTGGTTTGCTCGAACCAGCTGCATTTTATGCTACAACGGGCATTTTTGTTTTTGCCTTACTAACGCCCAATTTTTGTAGTTTATGCTACCAATGACGTTTTTGTTTGCTGGAACAAAATTCAATTTTTGCTACCACCGCTGTTTTCAGTTTGCTGGAACATCGCCGAATTTTGCAATTTTGCTTCCATCGTTTTTGGTTTTGCTGGAACCAAAGCAGAATTTTGTTACCATGGTTGTTGGCTTCGAACCAATTATCGTCTCCACTAACTCTGCAGGGGCAAGGGAGGGAGGGAGGGTAGCACCGGCGAGGGGCGAGTGTCGGCTGCGACGGTCGACAGCGAGGATGCGCGCTGTCCAACATGGACGAGGGGCAGCCGCCATGTCTCCAGAGTTTTCTTCTCAGATTTTTACGCAGGAGGCGAGAGAGATGATGCGGAAGAAAGCCCATCTGACGGCTATGTGGGGACCAATCTGAGGGCTAGCGCACGGCTGGGCGAAAGATATGGCTGGCCGGCGCCTAGTACTGGCCTAATATTTAATGGTAAGAGAAAAGTGAGATTTAGTATTGAATCAATCGTCAACACGAAGTCAATTGTGAGAACATATCATACCTAGAGTAACGGTTTGAACTGCAAAATATTGCCAACAAGAAATTGAAGTGCGATAGAATTATACAGGTCACGTGATCACATACACAATGATGTAACTAACGAATACGTGCATGGATGCGACACAAGCTAGCTCTAATGAATGGACCAACTAAGCATGGACTGGAGCACACCGTCATGGAGCCTCTCGAGGCAGCCGGACCGCCATCAACCGCAGCACAAGCGGAGGGCGAGGATGGCCCAGATGCCGCACCCGGTGGCCACGACCGCGCCCAACACTACGAGGACGAACCATGGGACCCCTTGGCACCAGCAGCTACTGCTGCAGCAGAAAGCCAGCCCATACATCACGCCCATGACCACACAGACGGCGCCGGTGAAGGCGGCCAGCCAGACAACGCCGCGGCTGATGGTACCGCCGTGGTCTGGCTCCCTCGCCACGTCGCTGCCGTCCTCCATCTTCATGCGCGCTGCGCCCGTGTGTAATCTCTACCTAGGATAGGAGATGAACTCATGCAGGCACACACAGCACACAAGAACATACAGAGCTTTTGGTGGCAACGCACTTCTGCCGCTTTTCTCTTGTTCTTTTTTTTGCTTAATCAAACAAACTGATTACAACTCCTTTTAAAAGGGAGCAAACGTACCGACCAAGCCACACACCGGCTTGCTCCGATTTCTACTCACCACTACCCACACGCACACACGTTGAGTCACTGCCACGAAGGAGCTAGTCCACAACGGCACCGCGATCCGCTTCTCTAGCTCCACGTCCATCTGATCACGACTTGGCTACTGGGACTCCACACTACACCGGTGCATGCAGCTTCACACTAACAGAACGACCACTAAGCTAGTTCTTGACTAAATCTAACTAGTACTTGCATGTACTCACAACTCCTGGTTCACTTGACTGATGATCAGGTCTCACCTCTGCTAATCCATCAGTCCACTTCACCATGATGGCATGCATCGCTATACTAGACTCAGACTCAACAAACTCAAACAGAAATAAAACATAATAAACTCCTAAACAACAAGATTAACACCAACAATCACCCCCTTAATCTTGTTGTCTTTTATTGGGAACTCCCATGCCGTAGCATCACAGCAGCCCCGGCTCGTCGTCGGCCGTCGCGGCAGCAAGAAGCGCCCGCTGCTTCCTTGGCTCGGTGCAGTCCTTGGAGTAATGCCCGTACTCTTGACAGTTGTAGCAACGCACCTTGCGTATGTCGAAGTTGCCCTTCTTCTTGCCGGTGCCGCTGCGGTGGCGAGCAAGCCACTCCTCCTCCGTGAGGACCAGGCGACTCCCACCACCCTGGTCGTAGTTGCTGGCGCCCTCGTCCAAGTCGCTCCGGTCCTCCGCCGTTTTGAGCCTTCCCACAAGCTCTTCCATGGACATGGTTTTAAGATCAAGAAGTTGTTCAATGGCAATGGCTACCTGGGTATACTTGGACGGCACGATGCGGAGAAGCTTCTTCACGACCTTCACCTCGTCGAGGTTCTCACCGAGCGTGCGCAGCTTGTTGGCGATCCCGTTCATGCGCATGGCGAGCTCATCGAGGGTCTCCCCGCTCCTCATGCGGACGGCATCAAACTCCTTGAGAAGAGTCTGCGCCTTGGCCTCACGGACGCGGGCATCGCCGACCCGCATGATCTTGATGGCATCCCATGCCTCCTTTGCCGTCGCCTTCACGGCAAGCGTGGAGTGCATCTCCTCCGGCACGGCTCGCAGAATTGCCGCAAGCACCGCCCTGTCCTGGCTGAATGTCCCGCCTCCCTCGATGGCGTCCCACACGCGTTGGGCCTCCATGTTCACCTTCATGATCAGCGACCACTCGAAGTAGTTCGTCGCCGTCAGCGGCGGGTAGACGACGGTGCTGCTGGCCTGGTGGACGACCTCCTGCTGCACCACCACCTCGCGGCAGCCACGCCGCGTCGGGCTCCGGCCTCGGCGCACCACCGGTGAGGCCGAGACACGGCGGCGACCCGGCGACGGAGTGCGCGAACCTTCAGTCACCATGGCTCTTAATACCAAATGTAATCTCTACCCAGGATAGGAGATGAACTCAGGCAGGCACACACACAGCACACAAGAACACACAGAGCTTTTGGTGGCAACGCACTTCTGCCGCTTTTCTCTTGTTCTTTTTTTTGCTTAATCAAACAAACTGATTACAACTCCTTTTAAAGGGGAGCAAACGCACTGACCAAGCCACACACCGGCTTGCTCCGATTTCTACTCACCACTACCCACACGCACACACGTTGAGTCACTGCCACGAAGGAGCTAGTCCACAACGGCACCGCGATCCGCTTCTCTAGCTCCACGTCCATCTGATCACGACTTGGCTACTGGGACTTCACACTACACGGGTGCATGCAGCTTCACACTAACAGAACGACCACTAAGCTAGTTCTTGACTAAATCTAACTAGTACTTGCATGTACTCACAACTCCTGGTTCACTTGACTGACGATCAGGTCTCACCTCTGCTAATCCATCAGTCCACTTCACCATGATGGCATGCATCGCTATACTAGACTCAGACTCAACAAACTCAAACTCTGCTCCCAGCGTGCACTGTCCTTCTGTCTCCTCGCTGGACCACCGCCTACTCCTGCCCCCGCCCCCGTCCCCGCCAGTCTCCCCAGCCCTCGTCCTCGTCTTCATCTCCTCGCCTATGCAAGCGAGCAGGTGCTGGTGGTGGTTTGATCTGTCATGGGGGAGGCGGCAGGCTCGGCTTGATGGTGGAAATAATAAATCCAGGTCAAGGAGAAGTGCTTCCGCTTCATTCCTATGTTGCTTCCTTTGATTCAGCTGCTCGGCCTTGCTCGCTCTACTGCAGCGATGGATTCCGTCGCCGCACATGCCGGTTGACGAGGAGGAGCTGTGGCGTGGTCGGAGAACTGACTGCATCTACTACCTCGCCTCCCCGTTGACCTGCAAAAAGGTAACCCCTGCACCTCCCTCCCACTTCTTGAATCCACTACACATCGTTACACTTCTGTTCCTTGCACTAATCCAATGATTATTATAGCTTTGTAGCAGTAGGAAACTAGGAATCTGTATGACTCGAGAATGCACTCAAGTGCAGCACTACTTGCAGGGTAATGAGTTTTTTTTTAGGAATTTCACATGGAACAGTTCAATTTCTGCATGATTTGGAGATAATTCTAATGTTTCAGATACATACATTTGATTTGAGCTTTTTTAGTTTGACATTGATCCAACTCGAGCAGGCATGCTTTGCATTTATTGCATATTAATCTGATCAAATCAGATTTCTGTTGTACCTTCAAGTCATTTTTCTCCTAATTTCAGTTCAATACGTAAAGTACCTTTTGCCCTTGCGGGTCTACTGGATAAGTTGTAGACTGTGTACGGATAAGTAGGATATATGTGTGCTAGGTGCAAGTTTGTAATTTTGTTTTGTTTGTAGGGACATTTTAGGTCCTTTATTTGTACTTGGGTCTCTTGTACTAATGTTCAGGGCAGGGCAGTGGAAATGTTGTATAATAATCTGTACGTAGTTGAGACTAAGAACAGAATAATGACATGTTTGTTTTTGGGCAAAAATTTATCATGGGGTGGGGGTTGTAAAGGAATAAGGGAGGCTGATATTCTTTTAATATTTTTAATTCAACTCTACCATAGTGAGATTGAATGCTCTACTTCCAAACAGTTGCATGGAAATGTCCACTGTCCATACAAAATGAACTCAAGTTTTCTGCAAATATTGTATATTAACCAAAGATGATTTTTATGCCATCCAAATGGTTTTACAGGTACACAACGATGATGAGGTCAGAGCCTTGTTTAAGCAAGTGCAAGGAGAAGTTCCTGGATCTCCTATATTTATGATGAAAGTGGCATCTCAGGTCATACATGATACACTGATAACAGTAATTATTTTCTATTGTATCTTTGTGTTACTCATGTTCAGTATTCAGCAAGTGCTTCTTCTGTACTGATAGAGTTTATTTATCTACAATCTTGCCTTTCTGTTATTTCTTTGTAGAGCCAACATCTAGAGGTTCAATTGCTCTGTAACAAGCATGACAACGTGGCAGCACTGGACAGTCGAGACTGTAGTGTTCAAAGAAGGCACCAAAAGGTTCGTTATTCTCCTGAAACATTGTGTTGTTCAATATCAGTTTTGTTGGAATTAGTCTGAGCCAAACATTTGTGTACTGAGTATTGGTAGAAGTTCTACAGCTTCAAGGAATTACAACTTCATTGGACGATGTAGCAAAGTGCAAAATGTTGCACGAGTTATACAAAATTTAAGTCTTAGGATTTCCTCCAATGCAATCGTTTATTTCTGTCAGTTATACTTATACTGTACTAAATAGTTGAATGTTGCATTTCAAATTCAAGAAGAAACCTTTTCTTCCTGTATTGATATATGTGTCGGGACGTCGGCCTCTCTCTCCCTGAGCTAGCGCGCTGCCGAATGGCAGGGCCCGTCCATTCGGTTTCGATCTGATCGGGGGCTTCCTTATCCTTTGGCTTACGATTCGAGGTGCGCTCGTGCGTGCGCACGATTTCGTCTTGATTTCTGGTGAGTGACTGAGATCTGCTCTGCTCTGCTCGGTGCCGGAAAACTCAAGGTTTCAATCGAGGTCAGTTCGTTCGTTCGTTCGATAGAAGCTGATTCAGTTGAGCCCTTATATTGCTGTTGCGGCTTCCAATAATTGATGCGTAACAGTTCTGAGACACACATACTGATGCTACTTCATGCAATCAACCCGCTAAGCTAAGTTAAAGTTTGGTCTTCCAAATGGATACTAGCACCACCAAACATTAGGGATTCACTTTAGCTATATCATCCTTAGTAGATTCTCTGCTTAGTATTTGCACCTCTTCATCTCAAACTTGCTAATTCTGTTTATGGCTCGCATTCGTTCTCTTTTCTTTGGGACATGGGTATCGATGTTAGTATTTTCTATCATTATCTGAACCTTGGTAGGCTGATGGTTGATTTTATACTCCCTTCTGTATATAGCCCCTTTTGCAATCTGAGTTTATTATTTCATATGTGTTCATCAAATTCAGCCTCTGGGTGGCAGGATTAGCCCATTTAAATCAGTCTCTGCGCAAACATAAGTCGCTGCTATCCAAAAACCTGTAGAACTAGCTTGCTGTGTATTTATTTTAACTCACATATACAAGGGGTAAATAAGCACGAATCGAAAAAGAACACCTAAGATTTCTTTAATTGTGCTCATTTTTACATTAGTAGACAGAATTACATAAGTTTGCCTCTACCACTATTGATATCAGCGATGAAATTTAGCTGCTTTTTAGTTCTAGGCTGAAAATGATGCTGAAGTTCTAAACATTCTGTTTGACTGAATTTTTTCTTGATGTGCAGCTGAATTAGGGAAGGATGCCGAAGTTACATGTACACAACCCTTATATTCTACTCCCTCCGTTCCAAATTACTTGTCACAGGTATGGATGTATCTAGATGTATTTTAGTTCTAGATACATCCATTTTTACGACGAGTAATTTGGAACGGAGGGAGTACTAACAATGGCTCTCTTTTGGAGATCGCTCGCTGAAGTTATTCGCCTTTGGTTACCCCAGGGGGAAATTTTCAAGCTTGCTTCACGGGCAGTAGCTCCTCCTTCCCCAACCCCACTTTGTCTCCCCTGTGATTTGCCTGTTCCTGATCTTGGTGGCTGGCATGTCTCAAATTCTCATTGGGCAGGGCTACTAACGTAATGGAGCAAACTGGAAATTCCACCTGCATATTTTAGGTAATTATGTCGTGTTTTTTAAACCCTTCGTGTGCATATGGTAGGCATGAACTTGTCCCTGCAGCTCATGATAAGAGTAGGACCTTAAATTCGCCAGAATGAGTTCTTATTTTGATTATCTATAAAGTCTTGTTTTGATTATCTTTCACTTTACTGTAAGATAATAAATCTGGGGAGCTAAAGCTTAAGAAGTTGCAGAATGAGTTTGCCTCCTTTTTCACTCTCTATATCGAATTCTTTGGTCGTTTTATACAAAGATCTTGCCCATGTCCCTGAACTTCTTGATTTTATAGGGTTCTTGCGGATCATGCTGGTCACTCCGGGGCATTGGAGTGGGCCAACTTCCTAACGACGGGCAAGATGGAGCTGATCGGCTGCTCGGCAGCGACCATGAGGTGAGGCGTGGTGCCAGCTGCAGCGGGTGCAGGAAGCAACAACATATAAAGATGGGCGCCGAGGTACACCGTTCACTCCCTCAAAAAGGAAGAATCAACGTAGTAGCTAGCATTCAGTTTTAGATGCTATGTATTTCTGATTCTTTTTGGCAGTAGAGAGCTATGTATCTCTGGTTATCATTTTACCTGTTGGACGTGCTTCTAGGACGTGCTTCTAATCCACTCTGCAAGAATATGACCTCTCTATGTTAATATAGACCTACCACTAAACGGTTTGCTGCTGCACCTATGTTAATTGTGCTCTTTTTTGAACAACTGGTGTCCATCTGGGTTCCATACGCACGTTCACAAATAAAACAGCTGGATTGGTGCGCAAAGGACCGCAGAGGAGGCGCGCCCCTGCCACTAGTATCTATACTAAACGGTACATATCCATGAATCCATTCATGTACATGTTCCTGATGACCTGATCCATCCCCGATTCCCCCCAAAGCCCTATTTCTGTAGTTCTTTTTATTCTTTATTAGTACATATTCAACTATTCATCCATCCATGATCCATCCTAATTTTCTGTCATTCTATCTACACGTCTAGGGTTTCAATCATCCGATGTATAAATTTCTAATTTTCTGTATCCTCTTTTCTTCATAATTTTCTAGCCATCGTTGACACTTCAATTCTTTCATGGACCTCTTTGAGCAGTTGAAGAAATTTAAAAAGGTGTTTTGGTTTGTATGCAATTTAAAAAATCTGATGTCCTTGGATGACAGCAATCTACGGGAATGTTGCACTACTTTTGCAAAAGCTTTTTCTGATGATAACTCATCTAATGTTTTTTGAACGTTAGCAGGAGGACTGCCAAATTCATTGATCAGAAGAAGAGAACAAGAACACCTCCAAAGGAGGAAAGCATCGCAAAAGGGCTAGTGCAGAAAGAAAAGAAAGAAAACAGAACCCTGCCGGCACCAACACAAACCCAAGATCCGCCAGCAACCGTGCACACCATCGGAATCCGTCGTCGAGGCCTCCAAGATGACGCCTCCAAGAAGGAAGTGGTATCGAGAACACCGCTGTCATCCGATCTAGCTCCGCCAGATTTTAGGTTTTCACCCGGAGACCTCAGCCATGAGGCAGGAAGAGCAATGAGCTCCACGGCGGCACCTCCAAGGAGGAAGACAACATCCATAGATGCCGTTACCGTCGGCACCGACGAAGTCGATGCAGGATTTTTCATCCGGAGCTAAGCCTTCCGCCAACCATCCAGGATCCGAGACCAAACCAGCACCACCGGGCAGAACAAGGCCAAGCACACACTACTAAACACGGGATAGTCGCCGCCGCACGCAGAACCTAGGCGAGCACACGTCAAACCTGGCCGGTCCGCACCGCCGCACGCAGGACCTGGGCGAACCAAATCGGCTTCGGTCGTCCTCCAGCTCCGTGCGCAGATCTGGCGAGACTTCGCACCGCAGCGCACCAGGAAAAACTGAAGTAGAACCATCGCTGACCGGCCCGCACCGCAGCGCGCCGAAACAGAGCAAAAACCAGGCCAAAACTTAACGTGCTCGCACCGCTGCACGCAAGGACCGGACCTCCGTGCTAGATCTGGTCTGCCCGAGCTTCCTCTAGCACCAACAAGCTGGACGGCGCCCCTGCTCCAGGAGCTGGACGTGCACACGCTTGCAAGGAGGAAACCACCAGCACCCACCGGCACCGCCGCTCCCGCCTCTCCAATCCAGGCGCCACCGGCCATCGAGATCTGGGCGCAGGACCGCCCAAAATCAGATCGGGCTTGGAGCCCCTCACAGCCGTGTCGCCCAATCTCCTTGCGCACCGGCGCCGCCGCCCAACAGATCCGCGCAGGGGGCGCCAACCGCGCTTATCCCGCGCCCCGCGCGATGCTGAACCGCGCCGGGAGCAGCGCCAGGGCGCCACACAGACATCGCCCCCGACAAGCCGCCCGCATCACACCCTCACGCCCATCGGCCTCCACCTTCCCTCGTCATCCGCAAACACCAGCGCGTGCACCGCAGCGCCAAATCCGCCGCGCCGGTCAGAGCCAGCTCGCAGCGCAGCCCCCACGCCTCTGCTTGGCCAGGCAGCCCCGCTCAACCATGGCCTCGCGAGAGGGAAGAAGTGCCCCGCCGCCGCCGATGCCGCGTGGGCTTTGCCCGGCGGCGCCTGCCAGCGACAGCGAGGGGGGAAGGGGATAGGGGAGGGGTGGCGGCCCGACGGCTAGGGTTTCACCCGGGTCGCCTGCGGGGGGCGACACGTGTTGGGGAACGTTGCAGAAAACAAAAATTTTCCTACTCGTTTCACCAAGATCATCTAGGAGTTCAACTAGCAACGAGCTATCGGATGCATCTACATACCTTTGTAGATCGCGCACGGAAGCGTTCAAAAGAACGGTGATGATGTAGTCGTACTCGACGTGATCCAAATCACCAATGACCAGCGCCGAACGGACGGCACCTCCGCGTTCAACACACGTACGGGACGGGAGACGTCTCCTCCTTCTTGATCCAGCAAGGGAGAAGGAGAGGTTGATGAAGATCCAGCAGCACGACGGCGTGGTGGTGGATGCAGGGCGTCACAGTAGCAGGGCTTCGCCTATACTACGAGGGAGACGTAACGGGGAGAGAGGGAGGCGCCAGGGGCTGGTGTATGAAATCCCTCCTCTCCCCCACTATATATAGGAGGGCCAAGGGGGGTGGTGCGCAGCCTAGGAGATCTGATCTCCTAGGTGCGGCGGCCAGGGGGAGGATTCCCTCCCCCCCAAGGCACCTCGGGGTGCCTTCCACTAGGTGGACTCCTCCCCCATGGAAACCCTAGGCGCATGGGCCTAGTAGGGCTGGTGCCCTTGGCCCATCTAGGCCAAGGCGCACCCCCTACGGCCCATGTGCCCCCCCGGGACAGGTGGCCCCACCCGGTGGGCCCCCGGGACCCCTCCGGTGGTCCCGGTACAATATCGATAACCCCGAAACTTGTCCCGATGGTCGAAACAACATTTCCTATATACAATTCTCTACCTCCGGACCATTCCGGAACTCCTCGTGACGTCCGGGATCTCATCCGGGACTCCGAACAACATTCGGGTTTCTGCATATACATATCTTCACAACCCTAGCGTCACCGAACCTTAAGTGTGTAGACCCTACGGGTTCGGGAGACACGCAGACATGACCGAGACGACTCTCCGGTCAATAACCAACAGCGGGATCTGGATACCCATGTTGGCTCCCACATGCTCCACGATGATTTCATCGGATGAACCACGATGTCGGGGATTCAATCAACCCCGTATGCAATTCCCTTTGTCAATCAATATGTTACTTGCCCGAGATTCGATCGTCGGTATCCCAATACCTCGTTCAATCTCGTTACCGGCAAGTCACTTTACTCGTACCATAATGCATGATCCCGTGACCAGACACTTGGTCACTTTGAGCTCATTATGATGATGCATTACCGAGTGGGCCCAGTGATACCTCTCCGTCATACGGAGTGACAAATCCCAGTCTTGATCCATGTCAACCCAACAGACACTTTCGGAGATACCCGTAGTATACCTTTATAGTCACCCAGTTACGTTGTGACGTTTGATATACCCAAATCACTCCTACGGTATCCGGGAGTTACACGATCTCATGGTCTAAGGAAAAGATACTTTGACATTGGAAAACTCTAGCAAACGAACTATACGATCTTGTGCTATGTTTAGGATTGGGTCTTGTCCATCACATCATTCCCCTAATGATGTGATCTCGTTATCAATGACATCCAATGTCCATAGTCAGTAAACCATGACTATCTGTTGATCAACGAGCTAGTTAACTAGAGGCTTACTAGGGACATGTTGGTGTCTGTTATTCACACATGTATTACGATTTCCGGATAACACAATTATAGCATGAATAAAGACAATTATCATGAACAAGGAAATATAATAATAATGCTTTTATTATTGCCTCTAGGGCATATTTCCAACTATCTCCCACTTGCACTAGAGTCAATAATCTAGTTACATTGTGATGAATCGAACACCCATGGAATTCTGGTGTTGATCATGTTTTGCCCTAGGGAGAGGTTTAGTCAACGGATCTGCTACATTCAGGTCCGTATGTACTTTACAAATCTCTATGTCTCCATTTTGAACATTTTCACGAATGGAGTTGAAGCGACGCTTGATGTGCCTTGTCTTCTTGTGAAACCTAGGCTCCTTGGCAAGTGCAATAGATCCAGTGTTGTCACAAAAGAGTTTGATTGGCCCCGACGCATTGGGTATGACTCCTAGGTCGGTGATGAACTCCTTCACCCATATTGCTTCATGTGCTGCCTCCGAGGCTAGCATGTACTCCGCTTCACATGTAGATCCTGCCACGACGCTCTGCTTGCAGCTGCACCAGCTCACTGCTCCACCATTCAACATATACACGTATCCGGTTTGTGACTTAGAGTCATCCAGATCCGTGTCGAAGCTAGCGTCGACGTAACCCTTTACGACGAGCTCTTCGTCACCTCCATAAACGAGAAACATTTCCTTAGTCCTTTTCAGGTACTTCAGGATATTCTTGACCGCTGTCCAGTGTTCCTTGCCGGGATTACTTTGGTACCTTCCTACCAAACTTACGGCAAGGTTTACATCAGGTCTGGTACACAGCATGGCATACATAATAGAACCTATGGCTGAGGCATAGGGGATGACACTCATCTCTTCTATTTCTTCTGCCGTGGTCGGACATTGAGCTGAGCTCAATTTCATACCTTGCAACACAGGCAAGAACCCCTTCTTAGACTGATCCATATTGAACTTCTTCAATATCTTATCAAGGTATGTGCTTTGTGAAAGACCTATGAGGCGTCTTGATCTATCTCTATAGATTTTGATGCCTAATATATAAGCAGCTTCTCCAAGGTCCTTCATTGAAAAACTCTTATTCAAGTAGGCCTTGATGCTGTCCAAGAGTTCTATATCATTTCCCATCAAAAGTATGTCATCTACATATACTATGAGAAATGCTACAGAGCTCCCACTCACTTTCTTGTAAACGCAGGCTTCTCCATAAGTCTGCGTAAACCCAAACGCTTTGATCATCTCATCAAAGCGAATGTTCCAACTCCGAGATGCTTGCACCAGCCCATAAATCGAGCGTTGGAGCTTGCACACCTTGTCAGCATTCTTAGGATCGACAAAACCTTCTGGCTGCATCATATACAATTCTTCCTGAAGGAAACCATTAAGGAATGCCGTTTTGACGTCCATTTGCCATATTTCATAATCGTAGAATGCGGCAATTGCTAACATGATTCGGACGGACTTCAGCTTCGCTACCGGTGAGAAAGTCTCATCGTAGTCAACCCCTTGAACTTGTCGATAACCCTTAGCGACAAGCCGAGCTTTATAGATGGTCACATTACCATCCGTGTCTGTCTTCTTCTTAAAGATCCATTTATTTTCTATGGCTCGCCGTTCAACGGGCAAGTCAGTCAAAGTCCATACTTCATTTTCATACATGGATCCTATCTCGGATTTCATGGCTTCTAGCCATTTGTCGGAATCCGGGCCCGCCATCGCTTCTTCATAGTTCGAAGGTTCACCGTTGTCTAACAGCATGATTTCCAAGACAGGGTTGCCGTACCACTCTGGTGCGGAACGTGTCCTTGTAGACCTTCGAATTTCAGTAGGGGCTTGATCAGAAGTATCTTGATCATTATCATTAACTTCCTCTCTAATTGGTGCAGGCACCTCAGAAACATTTTCTTGAGTTGCGCCATTTTCCGGTTCAAGAGGTAATACTTCATCAAGCTCTACTTTCCTCCCACTTACTTCTTTCGAGAGAAACTCTTTCTCTAGAAAGGACCCATTCTTGGCAACAAAGATCTTGCCTTCGGATTTGAGGTAGAAGGTATACCCAATAGTTTCTTTTGGGTATCCTATGAAGACGCATTTTTTCGACTTGGGTTCGAGCTTCTCAGGTTGAAGTTTCTTCACATAAGCATCGCATCCCCAAACTTTTAGAAACGACAGCTTAGGTTTCTTCCCAAACCATAATTCATACGGTGTCGTCTCAACGGATTTCGACGGAGACCTATTTAAAGTGAATGCGGCAGTCTCTAAAGCATAGCCCCAAAAAGATAGCGGTAAATCGGTAAGAGACATCATAGATCGCACCATATCTAATAGAGTGCGATTACGACGTTCGGACACACCGTTACGCTGAGGTGTTCCAGGCGGCGTGAGTTGTGAAACTATTCCACATTTTCTTAAGTGTGTGCCAAACTCGTGACTCAAGTATTCTCCTCCACGATCTGATCGTAGAAACTTGATTTTCCTGTCACGTTGATTTTCAACCTCACTCTGAAATTCCTTGAACTTTTCAAAGGTTTCAGACTTGTGTTTCATTAAGTAGACATACCCATATCTACTCAAGTCATCAGTGAGGGTGAGAACATAACGATAGCCACCGCGAGCCTCAACGCTCATTGGACCGCACACATCAGTATGTATGATTTCCAATAAGTTGGTTGCTCGCTCCATTGTTCCTGAGAACGGAGTCTTGGTCATTTTACCCATCAGGCATGGTTCGCACGTGTCAAATGATTCATAATCAAGAGACTCTAAAAGTCCATCTATATGGAGCTTCTTCATGCGTTTGACACCTATGTGACCAAGGCGGCAGTGCCACAAGTATGTGGGACTATCATTATCAACTTTACTTCTTTTGGTACTCACATTATGAACATGTGTAGCATCACGTTCGAGATTCATAAAGAATAAACCATTCACCATAGGAGCATGACCATAAAACATATCTCTCATATAAATAGAACAACCATTATTCTCAGATTTAAATGAGTAGCCATCTCGAATTAAACGAGATCCCGATACAATGTTCATGCTCAAAGCTGGCACTAAATAACAATTATTAAGGTTTAAAACTAATCCCGTAGGTAAATGTAGAGGCAGCGTGCCGACGGCGATCACATCGACCTTGGAACCATTCCCGACGCGCATCGTCACCTCGTCCTTCGCCAGTCTCCGTTTATTCCGCAGCTCCTGCTGTGAGTTACAAATATGAGCAACGGCACCGGTATCAAATACCCAGGAGCTACTACGAGTACTGGTAAGGTACACATCAATTACATGTATATCAAATATACCTTTGGTGTTGCCGGCCTTCTTGTCCGCTAAGTATTTGGGGCAATTCCGCTTCCAGTGACCCTTCCCTTTGCAATAAAAGCACTCTGTCTCAGGCTTGGGTCCATTCTTTGGCTTCTTCCCGGCAGCTTGCTTGCCGGGCGCGGCAACCTCCTTGCCGTCCTTCTTGAAGTTCTTTTTACCCTTGCCTTTCTTGAACTTAGTGGTTTTATTGACCATCAACACTTGATGTTCCTTCTTGACTTCTACCTCCGCTGATTTCAGCATTGAGAACAACTCAGCAATGGTCTTTTGCATCCCCTGCATGTTGAAGTTCATCACGAAGCTCTTGTAGCTTGGTGGAAGCGACTGGAGGATTCTGTCAATGACTGCATCATCCGGGAGATTAACTCCCAGCTGAGACAAGCGGTTATGTAACCCAGACATAGTGAGTATGTGCTCACTGACAGAACTATTTTCCTCCATCTTACAGCTGAAGAACTTATCGGAGACTTCATATCTCTCGATCCGGGCATGAGCTTGAAAAACCATTTTCAGCTCTTCGAACATCTCATATGCTCCATGTCTCTCAAAATGCTTTTGGAGCCCCGACTCTAAGCTGTAAAGCATGCCGCACTGAACGAGCGAGTAGTCGTCAACACGTGTCTGCCAAGCGTTCATAATGTCTTGGTTCTGTGGGACGGGTGGATCACCTAGCGGTGCTTGTAGGACATAATCTTTCTTGGCAGCTATGAGGATGATCCTCAGGTTCCGGACCCAGTCCGTATAGTTGCTGCCATCGTCTTTCAGCTTGGTTTTCTCTAGGAACGCGTTGAAGTTGAGGACTACGTGGGCCATTTTATCTACAAGACATAGTGTAAAATATATTTAGACTAAGTTCATGATAATTAAGTTCATCTAATCAAATTATTAATGAACTCCCACTTAGATTAGACATCCCTCTAGTCATCTAAGTATTACATGATCCGAGTTAACTAGACCGTGTCCGATCATCACGTGAGACGGACTAGTCAACGTCGGTGAACATCTTCATGTTGATCGTATCTTCTATACGACTCATGCTCGACCTTTCGGTCTTCTGTGTTCCGAGGCCATGTCTGTACATGCTAGGCTCGTCAAGTTAACCCTAAGTGTTTTGCATGTGTTCCGAGGCCATGTCTGTACATGCTAGGCTCGTCAACACCCGTTGTATGTGAACGTAAGGATCCATCACACCCGATCATCACGGCGTGCTTAGAAACGACGAACTTTAGCAACGGTGCACAGTTAGGGGAGAACACTTCTTGAAATTGTTATGAGGGATCATCTTATTTACTACCGTCGTTCTAAGTAAACAAGATGCAAAAACATGATAAACATCACATGCAATCAAATAATAGGCGTGACATGATATGGCCAACATCACATAGCTCCTTTGATCTCCATCTTGGGGCTCCATGATCATCTTGTCACCGGCTTGACACCATGATCTCCATCATCATGATCTCCATCATCGTGTCTCCATGAAGTTGCTCGCCAACTATTACTTCTACTACTATGGCTAACGCGTTTAGCAATAAAGTAAAGTAATTTACATGGCGTCTCTCGATGATACGCAGGTCATATAAAAGAATAAAGACAACTCCTATGGCTCATGCCGGTTGTCATACTCATCGACATGCAAGTCGTGATTCCTATTACAATAGCATGAACATCTCATACATCACATATAGATCATTCATCATTCATCACAACTTTGGCCATATCATATCACAAACCACTTGCTGCAAAAACAAGTTAGACGTCCTCTAATTGTTGTTGCAAGTTTTACGTGGCTGATTTAGGGTTCTAGCAAGAACGCCTTCTTACCTACGTTAAAGCCACAACGTGATTTGTCAACTTCTATTTACCCTTCATAAGGACCCTGTTCATCGAATCCGCTCCAACTAAAGTGGGAGAGACAGACGCCCGCCAGCCACCTTATGCAACTAGTGCATGTTAGTCGGTGGAACCGGTCTCACATAAGCGTACGTGTAAGGTTGGTCCGGGCCGCTTCATCCCACAATACCGCTGAAGCAAGAAAAGACTAGTAACGGCAAGAAAGTTGACAAATCTACGCCCACAACAAATTGTGTTCTACTCGCGCAAGAAGAACTACGCATAGACCTAGCTCATGATGCCACTGTTGGGGAACGTTGCAGAAAACAAAAAATTTCCTACTCGTTTCACCAAGATCATCTAGGAGTTCAACTAACAACGAGCTATCGGATGCATCTACATACCTTTGTAGATCGCGCACGGAAGCGTTCAAAAGAACGATGATGATGTAGTCGTACTCGACGTGATCCAAATCACCGATGACCAGCGCCGAACGGACGGCACCTCCGCGTTCAACACACGTACGGGACGGGAGACGTCTCCTCCTTCTTGATCCAGCAAGGGAGAAGGAGAGGTTGATGAAGATCCAGCAGCACGACGGCGTGGTGGTGGATGCAGGGCGTCACAGTAGCAGGGCTTCGCCTATACTACGAGGGAGACGTAACGGGGAGAGAGGGAGGTGCCAGTGGCTGGTGTATGAAATCCCTCCTCTCCCCCACTATATATAGGAGGGCCAAGGGGGGGGGGGGGTGCGCAGCCTAGGAGATCTGATCTCCTAGGTGCGGCGGCCAGGGGGAGGATTCCCTCCCCCCCAAGGCACCTTGGGGTGCCTTCCACTAGGTGGACTCCTCCCCCATGGAAACCCTAGGCGCATGGGCCTAGTAGGGCTGGTGCCCTTGGCCCATCTAGGCCAAGGCGCACCCCCTACAGCCCATGTGGCCCCCCGAGACAGGTGGCCCCACCCGGTGGGCCCCCGGGACCCCTCCGGTGGTCCCGGTACAATACCGATAACCCCAAAACTTGTCCCGATGGCCGAAACAGCATTTCCTATATACAATTCTCTACCTCCGGACCATTCCGGAACTCCTCGTGACGTCCGGGATCTCATCCGGGACTCCGGACAACATTCAGGTTTCTGCATATACATATCTTCACAACCCTAGCGTCACCGAACCTTAAGTGTGTAGACCCTACGGGTTCGGGAGACAAGCAGACATGACCGAGACGACTCTCCGGTCAATAACCAACAGCGGGATCTGGATACCCATGTTGGCTCCCACATGCTCCACAATGATTTCATCGGATGAACCACGATGTCGAGGATTCAATCAACCCCGTATGCAATTCCCTTTGTCAATCGATATGTTACTTTCCCGAGATTCGATCGTCGGTATCCCAATACCTCGTTCAATCTCGTTACCGGCAAGTCACTTTACTCGTACCATAATGCATGATCCCGTGACCAGACACTTGGTCACTTTGAGCTCATTATGATGATGCATTACCGAGTGGGCCCAGTGATACCTCTCCGTCATACGGAGTGACAAATCCCAGTCTTGATCCATGTCAACCCAACAGACACTTTCGGAGATACCCGTAGTATACCTTTATAGTCACCCAGTTACGTTGTGACGTTTGATATACCCAAAGCACTCCTACGGTATCCGGGAGTTACACGATCTCATGGTCTAAGGAAAAGATACTTTGACATTGGAAAACTCTAGCAAACGAACTATACGATCTTGTGCTATGTTTAGGATTGGGCCTTGTCCATCACATTATTCCCCTAATGATGTGATCTCGTTATCAATGACATCCAATGTCCATAGTCAGGAAACCATGACTATCTGTTGATCAACGAGCTAGTTAACTAGAGGCTTACTAGGGACATGTTGGTGTCTGTTATTCACACATGTATTACGATTTCCAGATAACACAATTATAGCATGAATAAAGACAATTATCATGAACAAGGAAATATAATAATAATGCTTTTATTATTGCCTCTAGGGCATATTTCCAACAACACGGGCGACAGCGGCTTGGGGTGGTGGATATAACTCATCTAATGTTGATCTTCATGATTTTGTCTCTGAGTTGAAAGTGTTGCAGGTAACTTTGCCAGATGGTTTGATATCCGTGCTTGAGATTTTTCAATTTATTATGGATGTAGATTGCTATCCAAATGTCTCTCTTGCCTATCGGATCCTCTCAAGAGTGCCTGTGTCCATAGCCTCAGCTGAAAGAAGTCTCTCTAAACTGAAACGATTGGAAAATTATTTGAGGTCAACTATGTTGCAAGACAGATTGAATGACTTGGCTATGTGTTGCATTGAGAAGGATATGTTGGACAATGTTGATCTTGATTATGCCCTTAATGACTCTACATCAAGAAATGCCCGAAGAAACTTTTTTTGAAGCATCAAAGTATTATTGTTGTCGATGGAGTCGGTCGAATTTGGTTCTTATTTAAGATAATCATGTCTTATTAGTTCCATTTTGCTATATTTTTTGTATTTGTGTCATAATATGACATTGCCCAAAAATTACTATAGTCAAATCTCAAACTAAAGACGTGTGGTTGAAAGTTTATTCTTAATATGTTTATGTATCACGCACAATATATATATATATATATATATATATATATATATATATATATATATATATATATATATATATATATGGTCTTAGGACATAGGGGCCCATGTCTTCGAGTTCGCCTAGGACCTTCCGAAACACAGGGCTGGCCCTGGGCGTCAGAGTCCACGCCGCCGCCGTCAATGGAGAAGTGGTCTCAATTAGAAACCGTAGTCGTCCACCATGAGGAGTCACCGGGGACGAGACAGGATAGAAAGATGGCCGCCATGGCGAGTAACATGGCGCCGACAAAGGCTACATATCCAGCCAGTGTTATGTCGTGATAGATGTAGGTGACGCCCAGGTAGACGCAGCCCACTAGTACGCAATAGATGACGATGGTGATGGTGGCGACAATGCCGACATTCGGTGAGGCGTAAGAGTCCACGCCGCCTCCGTGTTTGCCTTGGCTGTCCTCGAGATCCACATACTCCCATGCCGCTGCAGCCGCGGACGATTCTCGCTCCTCTAGCGGCTCGAATTGCTTCGACCGGTAGAAGCTGCACCTTCAAAGAAAGGAGGAGAAAAAAGAAGGTTGGATTGGGTCAATCATTAGTGGCTCCGAAACATTGAAAAGATGCATGCATGATCGATGACTCCATCAATCACTTTATTTTCTTCTTTTTGTTGCATGATGAAGAGAAAGAAAGAAGAAAAGGCGAGAGGATTGTCTCGACCCCTACCTGAAAATCTTCGTCATCGAGTTGACTAGCACAAAAAGAAATTACTTATGCGCGCAGGGGGAAATTAAGAGGGGTCGCTCGGGTCTGTTGCGAGAGGGTTTAAGGCAATTGCTTATGCACCCACGGGGGTTTAATCTGGAGATGGATTGATTATGTGTCTTGGGTAATCATAACACCGATGTCGATTTGGTTGTCGGTCGTAGCACAAATCGTAATCTGAATCGTTTTATTTTGTTCGTAGTCGTACCAGTATGCATCTCCCCATATCACGTACGTACTACTCCCTTCGTCCGAAAACACTTGTCAAAGAATGGATGTATCTAGAGTCTAGACGTGTTTTAGATCTAGATACATCTATTTCTATGACAAGTAATTCCGAACGGAGGGAGTACGTACCATGTCATGTTTCAACGGCCCTGGTCTCTTATTAACACCTTACCTACTACGGAGTACTTTGAACCCATGTAGTTACGTTTGGAAAGAGGGACAGGCTATTTATCAGTCGTCCAAAAAAAAAACCGCGTCGTCTGCCTCCCGCCTCCCCGCATAGCCAAACCACCAAGCTGTACTATCCCAGGCTGGTGCTGCTGCCACACATGCCTCGCCGCTTGCTCTATCCGCTTCTTTTGTTAGTTACCAAGCCCCCCCCCCCCCCCCCCCCCCCACCCCAAACCTCAAACCTCTACCATGTCCTCTGTTGTGATGTACCAGCACCATCTCCGGCAAGTCTTGGCTTGGCCTCACCAGGGACGCTGCGGAATCAACTCACCATTTTCATGCGACTTAAGTAACAAACGCGTTGCATAAATTAATGGTCTACTTCTGTATAGATGGGAATCATGCTATATAGCATATACTACATGGTAGAAAAAACATTCTCCAGAACTAATGTCATGTGCGTTATGTATGCCGTATTGTGGCTAGCAAATTGACTAAGCTCGATTATTAATGAAATCACAACGATCTTGTTCAATAAAAAAAGAGGTTCCTTCTGGGAGTTCACACCATCACTGCCAAAAGATTTGACTCCACATTTTTGGGTTAATTCCTCAAAACTTCTATGTTCTGCTCAAATTTGAAAAGGATAAGATAACTCCCCAAACCTCTCTAAACTAAGAAAAAGGCCCACCATCACCAAAGTTGCCATGGGGACCACTCTGTCCACGCGGCCCCCTTTGGTGTGCTACGCTGCCCATTTCTGCGCTCAATCCCAGCCACCCCCCCCCCCTATGGGAGCCTTCAGACCCCTCCCGCTATCGCCATCACTCACCATCGAGCTGGAGCTCGTAGCCCGCGTCGACATGCTGGCAGAGCTCCTCGGCGTCGTGACCGACCACTCCGTCCTTCCTTGTTGCAGTGCACCTCTCCCAAGGTTGCGGCCACCTGCGTGCACGTGTAGTACCGGCCAGCGTCGCCACCCAATTCAAGCCACGACCTCGAGCTTGGTGAGGTTGGAATCAAGCCATAGCACCAACCCCACCAAGCTGTCAATGAGGGTGTGCGAGGTGAGCAACCACACATGCACCCCAAAAAAGGTGGGGCACGAAATCGAAATAATCTCGTGCTAACTATATGACATATCACATAGGATCTTGAGTCCCAACGTTTTCTTTCATTTTCTATGCATGTGTTCCCCTAACTTGTATCATCATATACAACATTTCCACCTAGTTGCATTTAGGAGAACTCCATTCATCCAAATCGTCCAACGAAACAAATGCTGAAATTTTGTAGAGACCTATTTGTCCCTCCATCTAGGTCATCGTCTCAACCTTCTATGGCGCCTCATGCGCTCCACCCCACTCTTCCCAAGCACTGCTGCTCCACACCATGACGTGATGCCATAGTCAAACGAGTTGTGTCACAAACCATCCATCCGAGGGCATCGCCTCCTCATAAAATCAAGTCTTGTTGGTCCCTAGTCTACTGATGTGATCCTCACCATCGCCAGCCAGGGATATGTGCAAGGGAGGCCCACAACACACTAGATGTAAGCTCCTCGCCATTGCAGTTGCGCAGCCTTGCAAGTCCAGTCATGTGACCCCGCCACCATCGCCACATGGGTCTTCCCTTTGACATAATCGGTGGGCGAATCTTGGGCCCCTGATGCAGCCCGCTAGACAGAGCTAGGTATAGCCTTCCTGTCATCATAGGGCGACTGACCCTGGTTGTGAATTGGCGGTTTCAGGATGTGGGTTCCTGTAGGAGAACCTTCTTCGGTATAGACCATCTACAGTGGATTTTTATGAGTGGTCGTCCCTGCTTTGAAAGAAGAAGAAGAAGAAGAAGAAGAAGAAGAAGAATACTTGGCATTGACAATAGTCTGATGAAATGGTCTGTACCAGCTAGCTAGAAAGATGATAACAACATATCTTTAATAGTACTGGGCACAATGAAGATAATGACCTATGCAAAGAATGAATAACTCATAAATCGAGTCTGACGACTACCACGAGGTGCATGCATAACCTGGGAAACAAGACGCAGGTAATGGCCCATCCCAGCACTTCCCCATTGGCCTGGAGGTAGGGGAGGAAGGCGTAGGCTAGTATTGTAAAGTAGATGCCGGTGATAATGGTGGGGACATGTTGACGGTGAGCGAGCTGTCAGAGTCCATGCTGCCAGCATGTTATGCCGCGGCCATCCTCAAGATCCACGTACTCCGCCGCCGCCCATTCTTTATCCTCGGGTGGCTTCACCTGCTCCGCTCGGCAAAAGTTGCGCTTGCAATGAAGAGAAAGTTATGTGTTGGATCAGATCAATGGCTCCGAAACATCAATGATGACTCGATTGATCCCTTAATTTTGATTTTGTGTGATCAAAGAAAATAAAAAGGCGGATGATCGTTTCGATCTCTACCTGAAAACCCTCCTCACCGAGTTAGCGCAGAAACTTGTATCAATTATTTTTTGTTTTCGCTTGTCATTGCTGGAGCCAGGAGTGTTTAATATGATTACTTATACGCACCGACGCTCGCAAACATCTAATCTGCAGATCAATATGAAATCCTATTCCCCGCAAAAACAAAAAAAATATGAAATCCTATTCGAGTTCTTGTTCGTGCCAATTTAGGGTTAAACGCCATGTTTCTACGGCCAGATCGATCTCTTATATCCTACCATGTTTCCAGCTGCCTACTTTTACCTAAACACACAGAAGAAATATACACTGCATGGCGAGGTTTGGAAAAATGCAATCACTCATGACGATGGGATCTGAATCTCTGATCATTCTTCAGAATTAGTGCAATATTACAGGCAGCAATTAGCTATAGCCCTAATTAACGAGCTAACTACATAACATCACCAAGCCGTGGATCCTCTCACCCCAACCGGACCGCCAGCAGCAGCAGCAGAAGCGGAGCGCCAGGCCGACCCAGATGCCGCACCCGACGGCCGTGAACACACCGGCGGCGACGACCGCCAGGAGTTCTCGTTGGCACTTGGCAGCCTTTGATAGCCGCGTCCTGGTGGACGCAGCAGAACCACAGCGCCAGCAGCACGCCGGTGATCACCCACAAGGAGCCGATGCAGGCCACCATCAAGCCCTTGCCGGGGCTGAAGGTGCTGCCGCGGTCTGCCGCCGTTACCACGCCGCCGTCCTCCAGATCCATGCACGCACTGGTCGGTGCGGTTCCTACGTACCCGCATATAGCGTACCTACAGTTAACAAGCTAACAACTCCGACGGAAAAGCTGTAACAACTCATTTGTGAAGTTATCCGATCCTAGTATCTAAAGTGACTTTCTCAAAATCAGTATTTAATCTTTTTATGGGAAACTAATCTTTTCTTTGCGGAGATAATAGGAACCTTACATAATAGTGCTTCATACGGTGCGTCGTTTATATCTCAAACCGCTGCGTGGCCCATTGCACATAGGTATTATATTTATTTCTTTCTCTTTGAAAATTCCCTCAACAGTATATAAATTTCGAAAAATATGTTTGTTTCATTTATTTCAGGTTAACATGCAGCTTGAACACGTCAAAAAAAAACATGCAGCTTGAACAAATAAAGTAAAAAGATGTCCGCATGTTGCAAAAAGAAATGTTCATGGCGCACAACCGGATGCAGCAGGGACCACAGACCGCTCCGACTTTCTTGATAACTAGGAGGCCAGGGTCACGATGGCATTTCTTTTGAGAAATAGCCACATTTCATTAAACAACAAGATTGCAACGAATATACACGTAGAGACCATACGAGACATCCGGACAGAGAGGTGTCATGAAGATTTGCCAAAGAAACTTCAAAACAACTGTACTAACACTAAGATCCTCGGAGTCCCTTACGCCTCGCCTAACTGTTGTCCACCGTCGGTTACCACCGCCGCCGTAGGGCCGCCGGAACAGAAGGGAACATCCATGATTCCCAGATCTTAATGGACACCTTCGTAGGCAATGCTGCTTAATGAGCCGATGAACTGGTCCGTTGCACATGGCAGAACCAAAGATTTGTAGCATGTCGGCCGGGGATCGACCCCATGCATGCCCTCCGGATCTCGGCGCCGTCGTCTTCACTCAAACAGATCGGAGCCAATGCATCCCTTCCTATCTATATCTTCCAACGGTAAGGATATAACGACTCTATTTTGGATCGATTCGATCCTAGTGTTTAGTTCCAAATTAACTAACTTTATCGTGACCACTATTTAAACTTTCTTAGGGCTCTTTTCTTGCGAGGATAAAAGGAGCTTACATCATGGAGGTTCTTATTGGGCACATCTATATCTCGGTCGCTGCATGGCCCATTGCGCATAGGTATATCTTCTTTTTGAAAATTCAGAAAGAAATGCTCGGCGCACAATCCGATGCAACACTGACAACAAATAGCTCATACTTTGATGAGAAGCTATGTAGGCGAAGCGACCGACAAGGAACATTCTTTGTGTGTCATCGTCGCCACTTAGACCTATGTAGCAGCTCTGACTTAACAACCACCGATAAACGAAAAGATCAATAGTACAGCGGCAAAACCAAGTACCAAAGTACTTTTGCAACTCTACTCAATTCACCACCATCGTTGTCGCTAAACAAGTCGGCACGCGAAGAAGGATCCAAGGCCAGTATGACATCACCACCACCGGCCCCAACTGTTGAGCCGGCCCCAAGACAATTCATCCAATAAGGTTTAACGGTGTGAAAAAAGGAACGTATCCAAGTGAGATTAGGCTTTGAATCAACCGTTGACACAAAATGAACAGTGAAAATAGTACTATATCATAACAGGAGTGAAGGGTTTGAGCTGCAAAATATTGTTAACTACTCCCTCCATAAACTAATATAAGAGCGTTTAGATCACTACTTTAGTGATCTAAACACTCTTATACTAGTTTACAGAGGGAGTAGATTTCAGTGTGTAATGGGTCACGTGATAACGAGATACACAGTAATGTACTCCCTCCGTCCCGAAAAACATGTCGCGGGCGCAGTCCATTGGTGATTTTGCAAAAAAGCCCTCGTAGTTTTAAAATCGTCTGAAAGAAGCCCCTCCGCCCCCTGTCTTCTTCCTCCGTCGTCGATAGGGGCCGGCGCAGCCCAGCTGCCGCCGTCGTCGTCATCGCCGCCCATCAGGAAGTGCTCCGCCGTCGTCGCCAAGTACCTGCTCCGCCGCCTCCCCCGCTCAGACCCGCGTCGCCGCAATCCCCTCCCGCCTTGATTACCTGCGGGCGTCGTCGGGACCTCCGACCACGTCCCGTTCGAGCTCGCGAGCGTCCACCTCGAGCTCCAGCGCATCCTCCTCAAGCTCCAGCGCATCCTCCTCGAGCTCCCGCGTGTGCGCTGCCGCAATTCCTCCTGTCTGCGATCCCCTACGAGTGTCGTCGGAAATTGCCTCCATGATCCGGTGGACCAGGAGCTCGCGCGCTGCCTCCTCGATCTCCCACGCGTCCTCCTCAATCTCCCGCGCGAGCCCGTGCAGCTCCTTCTCCTCTGCCCGCGCGCCCGCGCGGCTGCTTCTCCCCTACCGCCGGTGGAGCTCCTTTGCTTTTCCCCGAGCGGCTCAACAGCTTTAGGGTGATCTTCTAGTCCTCCAGGTCACTTTTCTCCCGTCGATCGGTTGCTGGTTCGCTTGGCCGTGGTGGTCTGCCGCTTGCTGCCATTGGAGCTCGTCAGTAAGCTCCTCCGGTGACTGCTGCTCGCTGCCATTGCAAACCTGCTCGCTCACGCTGCACGCTGCCATTGCAAACCGCGCAGCTGCCATTGGAGTATCACCCATGCTCGGGTGCGTGTACGCTCGCCCATGCTGCATGCTGGCTGGTGGAGCTCGTGCTCGTGCTGACCTGCTGTTCTTCGCTGTTGATCTTCTCTGAAGAAGAAGGTACTCCTGCTCTTCTGGAGTTCAGTACAATCTCTGGTCTTCTGCTGTTCTCCCCCTGTCGATTGATCTGCAGCGACTGTTGTTGTTGTAGTCTCTTTGTCATGATGTTGCTTGCTGTATCAAAAATTAACTCGTAAGATATGTGACTTAGATCAGTCATTCAAGATAACACCATTTATGCATGGCCTGTGTTAAAAAAATGTGCTCCATTCTAATTTAGCATGGATTAGTAATCTCTACCACTGGAGGAGTACAAAGTTCAACAGCTAACAATAGTAAGGAAAATTTCAGTTTCGACATCAGTATAACATCAAGCAAAACTCTTGCAAATTCTCAGTTTTGACAGTGTCAAAGCATACAGTAGTAGTGACAGTAATTTTGATAATTCAAGCAAATTAATTGAACCTATCTATGCTTGACATGGCACAGAAAAAATCAGTAGATGCAGAGCAATTATGATCTGAACAAACACTGTCTGTAGAACTGTTACTAGAGGGACTACTGTAAGTAGAGTAAAATTGGTGGTGAATGAAGGAAAAAAACATGGGCCAGTTGAATTTATTCTGTTATGAATATATTCCAGTCACAAAAGACTGGCTGCTATCACTCTCTAGTTATTATTTCCTTTCCACTCTACCTTGTGGGAGGAATATCATGAGGATTTTTCTGTGCATTGTGCATTGATTGGCATCAGAAGAATGTACTAGGAGTAGCTGTGAAATTGTGAAGCCTTTTTTTGAAATGAGAATGTGGATCTTGTTAAGCCAGACAGAACAAGATGATATAGTGGCATTAGCACTTTAGCAGAGCACATCACAGTTCAGAGACAGAGAAGGAAAAACCTGCTCCAAAGTAGCAGAAATAAGACAAATTCATTCATGGCGGTAAAAAAGAGGTTAGGAGCAGAATCATGAGATGATGAGTAAGTAAGTAGAGTAGTTATATATGGCACTTGCTAGAGGAACTGCTACTAGCTCTGGGACCTCTATCAGTACTAGAGGAACAAACAAGAGAATGGCTGTAGAAACTACTGTAAGTAGAGTAAAATTCAGTTAAAACTACTGTAAGTAGAGTAACTTCAGTTAAAACTACTATAAGTAGAGTAAAATTCAGCAAAACTACTCTAACTAGAGTAAAATTCAGTAAACTGGATTAGTTTGACATGAAGGTACACTGAATGCATTTCTCTGGAACTAATTTAGATTTGAGATTCACAACAAAATCCTGTTACAGAAATTGACAATATATACGCATACAGAAAGTAACTTCCCATTGGAAGTCAAGAGAAGCAAGCAAGCAAGAAAGGAACAAGACATGGTCAAAATTCAGTTAAGATACATACAGTAAAATCCAATTGTATGACAGGAGTTGAAATCCAAGTGTACTCTAGTTAAGATTCGGTGAAAATTTACTCCAATCAGGTTTTATGCACTTGTTTCACACTAGGAGTCGTTTATATGCAAAGGTAATAAGTCAGTTTTGATTCTATTGACAGGAGTACATTTAACAATATCAGTAAATTTGTACTGTTTTGATTCTATTGACAGGAGTATTAACAGGAGTTGTACCACAAACAACAACAGATCACTTAATAACATTACATAAAGTTAAGCAAAATTAGTCATAAAAATGAAGTTGATAAACTAATGACATAAACTTCAAAATTAGTCATGATGGATTGGAATTCTTTCTGAAATGACAGGAGTTGGAAGTTTCATAAGAAATGAAATGGTGTTACAAAGGAGCAGCTTCATTTCTTAGTCAGTACTTCACATTTTTGTAATGGTTGCAAGGCTCCTGTCATTCTACTCATTTTTTATGTGTATATCCTTGTTATGGTACCATGATGTACTCATCTTTTGTCATTGATAGCAGGAGTATGGATTTGAACATGATGCCTCAAGAGGAAGAAGATGAAGGTATTAATTTGAATTTGATGCCTCAAGAGGAGGAACCTCAAGTGGCAGAGAATGTAGTTATGGATTTGAACTTGATGCCTCAAGAGGAAGATGATGAAGATATGAATTGGATGCCTCAAGAAGATGAAGGGAAAGAGGATGAAGCTCAAGAGGAAGAGGATGAAGTTATGAATTGGATACTTCAAGAGAAGAGAAGAGAATTGTCAGATAAGGAGAGGCATGGTGTTTACTTTGCCTTGCTGGTAATCGAGCTCAGAGATGGGTCTGTTCAACCAGACGACAAGCTGGTAGTCTCAAACCTGTTGGACATAAGTGTACGATCTGTTGAAAGAATCTGGGAAGACGCTAAAAAGCAAATTGCCGATGGCAAAGAAGTAGATGTCTCAAGCAAGAAGCCAGGAAGATCTGGCCGAAAGAGAAAGGAGCTGGATCTAGAGAGGACCTCAACAATCCCATTGAATAAAAGAAGAACAATTCGATCTCTGGCACAGTCTCTAGGTGTGGCCCGATCAACCCTACATAAGAGGTTCCAGTTGAATGAGCTCAACCGCATCACAAGCACCGTGAAGCCTCATCTCAAGCTAGAGAACAAGCTTGCGAGATTGAAATTTTGTGTGTCAATGGTCGATGACAATTCGATCTCAACTTCTCGGGCTATGTTCAAACCAATGATGAATATGGTTGACATGACGAGAGTGAAGAATAGTTACTATGTACTTCCAGGAGAACCAGAACCGAAGCGCACCGTGTCAAACACACACAGCATTGGGAAAGTAATGTTCCTAACAGCTGTTGCCAGGCCTCGATATAACAATGAGGGGGAGCTAACATTCGATGGGAAGATCGGCATTTGGGCATTCGTCGAAGAGACTGAGGCGAAGCGGACAAGTCAGAATAGAACAAAGGGAACAAAAGTGTTGACATCAGTGAAAGTAACCAGGCCTGTGTGCAGAGATTATCTAATCAATAAGGTTATCCCGGCAATTCAGGATAAGTGGCATGACGATGATGAGGGAGCAACAATATTCATCCAACAGGATAACGCAAAGCCTCATGTCCTTCCTAATGATGTAGCTTTTCGAGAAGCTGTGGAACAAACTGATCTTGACATCCGATTGCTACAACAGCCCCCAAATAGCCCTGAGTTAAATTGTTTGGACCTCTGCTTCCATAACTCTCTCCAGTCTCTAACCGACTGCATGTCACCTACAAACATCCAGGAACTGGTACAGGGTGTGGAAGAGGAATTCGAGAACTACGATCCTGACAAGTGATAACCCACAAGTATAGGGGATCGCAACAGCTTTCGGTAAGTAAGAGTGTCGAACCCAACGAGGAGCTAAAGGTAGAACAAATATTCCCTCAAGTTCTATCAACCATCGATACAACTCTACGCACGCTTAACGTTCGCTTTACCTAGAACAATTATGAAACTAGAAGTACTTTGTAGGTGTTTTTGGATAGGTTTGCAAGGTAATAAAGAGCGCGTAAATAAAAGCTAGGGGCTGTTTAGATAAAGACACAACTAAATTATTTTTAGTAAAGAGTGTTTTGTTACGAGAAAGTTATTTGTCCCTAGGCAATCAATAACTAGACCGATAATCATTATTGCAATTTTATATGAGGGAGAGGCATAAGCTAACATACTTTCTCTACTTGGATCATATGCACTTATGATTGGAACTCTAGCAAGCATCCGTAACTACTAAAGATCATTAAGGTAAAACCCAACCATAGCATTAAAGCATCAAGTCCTCTTTATCCCATACGCAACAACCCCCTTACTCGGGTTTGTGTTTCAGTCACTCACGCAACCCACTATAAGCGAATCATCAACGTATTGCAGCACCCTACAGCGGGGATCCCTCACGCTTACGCGACACGGAGATCACCATAGGACAGCACCAATAATAAAACATGCAACTCAAACCAATCACAATCATCAAATAACCCATAGGACAAAACGGATCTACTCAAACATCGTAAGATAGCCATACATCATTGGGGAATAATATATAGCATTGAGCACCATGTTTAAGTAGAGATTACAGCGGGTAAGAGAGACGTTACACCGCTGCATAGAGGGGGGAAGAGTTGGTGATGATGGCGGTGATACGTCTCCAACGCATCTATAATTTTTGATTGCTCCATGCTATATTATCTACTATTTTGGACATTATTGGGCTTTATTATCCACTTTTATATTATTTTTGGGACTAACCTATTAACCGGAGGCCCAGCCCAGAATTGTTGTTTTTGCCTGTTTTAGGGTTTCGAAGAAAAGGAATATCAAACGGAGTCCAAATGGAATGAAACCTTCAGGAACGTGATTTTCTCAACAAACAAGACCCGAGAGACTTGGACCCTATGTCAAGAAAGGAAACAGGAGGCCACAAGTTAGGGGGGCGCGCCCACCCCCACCAGGCGCGCCCTCCACCCTTGTGGGCCCCCTTTTGCTCCACCGACGTACTCCTTCCTCCTATATATATATCCACGTACCCCCAAACGATCAGATACGGAGCCAAAACCCTAATTCCACCGCCGCAACTTTCTGTATCCACGAGATCCCATCTTGGGGCCTGTTTCGGAGCTCCGCCGGAGGGGGCATCGATCACGGAGGGTTTCTACATCAACACCATAGCCTCTCCGATGAAGTGTGAGTAGTTTACCTCAGACCTACGGGTCCATAGTTAGTAGCTAGATGGCTTCTTCTGTCTTTTTAGATCTCAATACAACGTTCTCACCTCTCTTGTGGAGAACTATTTGATGTAATCTTCTTTTTGCGGTGTGTTTGTTGAGACCGGTGAATTGTGGGTTTATGATCAAGTCTATCTATGAACAATATTTGAATCTTCTCTGAATTCTTTTATGTATGATTAGTTATCTTTGCAAGTCTCTTCGAATTATCAGTTTGGTTTGGCCTACTAGATTGATCTTTCTTGCAATGGGAGAAGTGCTTAGCTTTGGGTTCAATCTTGCGGTGTCCTTTCCCGGTGACAGTAAGGGCAGCAAGGCACAGATTGTATTGTTGCCGTCGAGGATAACAAGATGGGGTTTTCATCATATTGCATGAGTCTATCCCTCTACATCATGTCATCTTGCTTAAGGTGTTACTCTATTTTTAACTTAATACTCTAGATGCATGCTGGATAGCGGTCGATGAGTGGAGTAATAGTAGTAGATGCAAGCAGGAGTCGGTCTACTTGTCTCGGACGTGATGCCTATATACATGATCATACCTAGATATTCTCATAACTATGCTCAATTCTGTCAATTGCTCAACAGTAATTTGTTCACCCACCGTAGAATACTTATGCTCTCGAGAGAAGCCACTAGTGAAACCTATGGCCCCCGGGTCTATCTTTATCATATTGATCTCCTACTACTTAGTTATTTCCTTTGCTATTTACTTCGCCTTTATTTACTTTGCATCTTTATCATAAAAATACCAAAATCTTATCTTATCATATCTATCAGATCTCACTCTCGTAAGTGGCCTTATAGGGATTGACAACCCCTATTTGCGTTGGTTGCGAGGATTTATTTGTTTTGTGCAGGTACGAGGGACTCGCGCGTAGCCTCCTACTAGATTGATACCTTGGTTCTCAAAAACTGAGGGAAATACTTACGCTACTTTGCTGCATCATCCCTTCCTCTTCGGGCAAAACCAACGCAGTGCTCAAGAGGTAGCAAGAAGGATTTATGGCGCCGTTGCCGGGGAGGTCTACGCAAAAGTCAACATACCAAGTACCCATCACATACCCTTATCTCCCGCATTACATTATTTGCCATTTGCCTCTCATTTTCCACTCCCCCCACTTCACCCTTGCCATTTTATTCGCCCTCTCTCTCTATCCTCCCTCTCTATTTTCCTCTTTTTGCCCTCTTGCTTTTTGTTTGCTTGTGTGTTAGTTTGCTTGCTTGTCACGATGGCTCAATATAATACTAAATTGTGTGACTTCACCAATACCAACAATAATGATTTTATTAGCACTCCGATTGCTCCTCTTACCGATGCTGAATCTTGTGAAATTAATACTGCTTTGCCGAATCTTGTCATGAAAGATCCGTTTTCCGGCCTTCCTAGTGAAGATGCCGCTACCCATCTAAATAGCTTCATTGATTTGTGTGACATGCAAAAGAAGAAAGATGTGGATAATGATATTGTTAAATTGAAGCTATTTCCTTTTTCGCTTAGAGATCATGCTAAAGCTTGGTTTTCGTCTTTGCCTAAAAATAGTATTGATTCATGGAACAAGTGAAAAGATGCTTTTATCTCTAACTATTTTCCTCCCGCTAAGATCATCTCTCTTAGAAATGATATTATGAATTTTAAGCAACTTGATCATGAACATGTTGCACAAGCTTGGGAGAGAATGAAATTAATGATACGTAATTGCCCTACTCATGGTTTAAATTTGTGGATGATTATACAAAAATTTTATGCCTGATTGAATTTTGCTTCTAGAAATCTTTTAGATTCGACCGCGGGAGGCACTTTATGGAAATCACTTTAGGAGAAGCTACTAAACTCCTAGATAATATTATGGTTAATTATTCTCAATGGCATACTGAAAGATCTACTAATAAAAAGGTGCATGCGATAGAAGAAATTAATGTTTTGAGTGGAAAGATGGATGAACTTATGAAATTATTTGCTAATAAGAGTGTTTCTTCTGATCCTAATGATATGCCCTTGTCTACTTTGATTGAGAATAATAATGAATCTATGGATGTGAATTTTGTTGGTAGGAACAATTTTGGTAACAACGCGTATAGAGGAAATTTTAATCCTAGGCCTTATCCTAGTAATCCCTCTAATAATTATGGTAATTCCTACAACAATTCTTATGGAAGTTATAATAAGATACCCTCTGATTTTGAATCTAATATTAAAGAATTTATTACTTTGCAAAAGAATTTTAATGCTATGATTGAAGAAAAATTGCTTAAGCTTGATGATTTGGCTAGGAACGTTGATAGAATTGCTCTTGATGTTGATTCTTTGAAACTTAGATCTATTCCACCTAAGCATGATATCAATGAGTCTCTCAAAGCCATGAGAATTTCCATTGATGAGTGCAAAGAAAGAACCGCTAGGATGCGTGCTAAGAAAGATGCCTTTATAAGAGCGTGTTCTTCTAGTTGCTATGAAAATAAAGATGAAGATCTAAAAGTTATTGATGTGTCCCCTATTAAATCTTTGTTTTGCAATATGAATCTTGATAATGATGGGACTGAATATGATCCACCTTTACCTAGAAGGCGTTCTAAGAATTCGGAATTTGTTGATCTTGATGCTAAATTTGATAAAAGTGGGATTGAAGAAATTAAAACCCTAGATGTTGCTAAACCCACTATTATGGATTTCAAGGAATTTAACTATGAAAATTGCTCTTTGATTGATTGTATTTCCTTCTTGCAATCCGTGCTAAATTCTCCTCACGCTTATAGTCAAAATAAAGCCTTTACTAAACATATCGTTGATGCCTTGATGCAATCTTATGAAGAAAAACTTGAATTGGAAGTTTCTATCCCTAGAAAACTTTATGATGAGTGGGAACCAACTATTAAAATTAAAAATAAAGATCATGAATGCTATGCTTTATGTGATTTGGGTGCTAGTGTTTCCACGATTCCAAAGACTTTGTGTGATTTGTTAGGTTTCCGTGATTTTGATGATTGCTCTCTAAACTTGCACCTTGCGGATTCCACTATTAAGAAACCTATGAGAAGAATTAATGATGTTCTTATTGTTGCAAATAGGAATTATGTGCCCGTAGATTTTATTGTTCTTGACATAGATTGCAATCCTTCATGTCCTATTATTCTTGGTAGACCTTTTCTTAGAACGATTGGTGCAATTATTGA
This sequence comes from Triticum urartu, assembly GCF_056163025.1. Classification (NCBI taxonomy): domain Eukaryota; kingdom Viridiplantae; phylum Streptophyta; class Magnoliopsida; order Poales; family Poaceae; genus Triticum; species Triticum urartu. The sequence continues at coordinate 732,317,121 of NC_141875.1, forward strand.
TATGAAGGAAGGAAATATTAGATTCCAATTTCCATTAAGGAAAGGCATGGAACACTTTCCTAGAAAGAAAATTAAATTACCTTATAAATATATTATGAGAGCCACTTATGGATTGCCTACCAAAGATGGCAATACCTAGATCTACTCTTGCTTGTTATGCCTAGCTAGGGGCGTTAAACGATAGCGCTTGTTAGGAGGCAACCCAATTTTATTTTTATTTCTTGATTTTTGCTCCTGTTTAGTAATAAATAATTTATCTAGCCTCTGTTTTGGTTGTGTTTTTTGTGTTTAATTAGTGTTTGTGCCAAGTAGAACCGTTGGGAAGACTTGGGGAAAGTCTTGTTGAACTTGCTGTAAAAAACAGAAACTTTAGCGCTCACGAGAACTACTGCCATTTTTATTTGGAAAGTGATATTTAGTTAATTCTTTTTGCAGATGATTAATATATAAATTCCTCACGTATATCAATTTATTTTAGAATTTTTGGGGTTCCAGATCTTGCGCTAGCTACAGATTACTACAGACTGTTATGTTTTTGACAGATTCTGTTTTTCGTGTGTTGTTTGCTTATTTTGATGAATCTATGGCTAGTAAAATAGTTTATAAAGCATAGAGAAGTTGGAATGGTAGTCTTCACGGTTTTTTTCTTCCCACCACTTTTGTTCTTTTTTTCGTTGGTTTTTTCGTCTCTAACTTCCACCACCACCGCCCCAAGCTTCTTTTTTCTCAATCGTTTTTCCCCTCGACTCAGAAACCTATCGACTAACTCCTCTCTCTCTCGATCTCTCCAATCTCCTGTCGCTTGGCCATGTCTCTTCTAGGGTTCTTGTTTCCGCCGCCACCGCCCCTCGCCCTGCCTGCCTCGTGAAGGCCGTCGGTCAGTTTGTAAGGGACATAGTATAGCTCCTTGTTTACTTTGTTGGTATGAGCTTGAGGTAGTGTATCTCATGTCTTGAATCTTGATCTGAAAAGAAAAAAACAGTTTTACAGAAGTAGCATTTGCAATTTAGTTATATTTTGTTTCATATGTATTCCAAATTCTCGCCCTTGTGTTATCTTCAGGGGGTTCGTGTTAGTCATCTGAGCAAAGAAATCTGTTGCCCTTGTGCTATGTCCTGTATACTGTTAGACCTCTGTCGTATATGTGGCATATAACTACACTATTGGCCTTCTTGATATTTTAAGTATTTCCCTGCTAACAAGGATGAGCAAGGAAATTTCTTCCCTGCTAACTGTACAGTGGAGCTTCTTCATTTGTGTTAATTCAACCTCTATACACATTCAGGTTGTTTTCTTCACCTACCTAAAGGAGCTCTCTATTGGCAGTAATCTAGGAGGGCCAGCAGTCTCCTTGATTGGGTACAGGTGTGTGCCTCGGCCTCCAGTCTGAGTGAACAACCCTTGTATTGTCTGGTAGTGACCTATATGTGTTTATGGTTCATAAGGGAAGAAGAAAGACCAGTAAGATCGTCTTCTGTTGGTGAAGGTCTGTGTTATAGATTGTTACAACCATTCTTTAGCTCGAGTTTTTTTAATTGGAGAAGCCAAAAGTTGGATTTCACAGGTCGACAGAAAAGGTTGATGTACATTTATAAACCGCCTAGCATGGATAAGTACACCCAATAAACATTGCAATGCATCCACATACTGTTCCGTGATTTTGCAATCTGTGACGCTTGAAAACTTGCTTTTATGTCCTGGCTCAATATTTGTTTTGACCATTGGCCTTCCTAGCAGGATGCTTGCAGTTCCAATACCATCGTGACTAATTTGTGCAGTCCTCATTTTTTTTAATTCTGAGCCTTTTGTGCTTCTTAGTTGCGATATAGTTTGACTAGGAAAGGCAACAACGAAACTACATCCTGAAAATGTCATTCTGCTTGGTCTTATGAGATGCTAGATGATTTAGTGAAATGGAAGAGTTTACTGAATTGACAGACTCTTGTTTCAATGTTTTTAATGCTCACACCATTATGTCATGCAAAATTATGGGGTACATGTCTTTGCTAATACCTCCAAATTATTCTCTGCAGTGAAGAATCAAGCTTATCTATTTAGGTCAGTGTTTTTTGTATTCACTAAATATTGCCAGGGGTGAAGCCGAAACTAAGCAGTGTGCGTGAGGAAGGCAAGCGTGCTCACGAGCGTGGTGGCGACCACGATGTGGCTCGGAGAAAGGGTGCATATGGGATTACTTATTACCCATTAGGTTTGCAAATATGAGAGGTAAATTTTTTCACTGTAGTGCAAGGCACGTTCTAAGTTTCATCTTCGCACATGATTATGGGCTTATGGCATCTGATCAGCTTTCTCTTGACACCGTCCCGATCTTTCCAAAAAATAGATTGTCTATGATTATGAGAGTAACCACAAGAACAGACGAAAGTGGCGAGACTCGTTACGAAACAATGCAGATTCTTTACCCCTAGGACATCGACAATGCTAACATTCATGTATGTATGTTAGGAGTTACGATATGACCTTTTGTTTGTGTATGTTAACATTCAAAAATGTTTGATGAGATCAATAATGTACATATGAGATGTGGTAAAACTGAACAGATGTTGTACTCGGCGTATTTGATTAATTATATTAACTAACGAACCCATACTTTGTTTATCATCAAGTGGCAAGGCATGGGTATTTAGCTCAAGTTGTGCTTGGGCTGCTCGAGCTGCGCGCCCATGTGGAGGCCCCCCACCGCCGCCAATGGGCTGATGTTGTTGCACGTCGTGGCGGGGACGTCCGTGTGTGCGCTGCTTGTGTTGGGCGCTGATGTGGTCGCCCCCGATCGGAAGGGACGCCGCTGGAGCTGCCGCGGGATATGGTGGTGGTCCGCTGATGGAGCTGGGAGCAGACGCGGAGGCAATGGGCCCGACTCTCTGTGTAGCGGCGGTAACCTGCTGGTCGCTAAAGGTGCTTTGAGAAAAAAATCAGTTAGTTATTGAATCTCAGTTCGCAACCTACAAGTGATGCAATTAAAATTTCAAATCTTCAAATTTAATTCCAACTAATTTTTTCGGCTGATTGGACAATATGCGTTACTAACTTACATTCTTCAAATGACTTGCCAATGATCTTTGACAACTTTATAGTGTTTTACTTTATTTCTGACTTCTATCCTGTAAATTTAGTTTGTTTTAAAGGTTCCTCATGTTTTTTTTTAAATTTATCCAGTGAATTTGTATGTCTGCTCCACTAGGCAACATCTGCAACATTTCAAGTCTGTCTCTTGCTCCATTGTTTCATATTTGTATGCTCTATTTTCCTGTTCAGTCATTTTGGTCTTTATATGCGGCTGTGTTTGTGAGAAGCTTATTCGATGAAAGGTTAGAAGATATATTACAATGCCTTTGTTGCGCTCGGGGATTCATGGTCATGAAAAATTAAGGTTTGATCTTGCTCAGTTGTGTTTCCCACCAACTTTTTGTTATACATGCTGTTTTTACTGCTTGCAAGTGACAGCCCAAGCAGTCGGCAGGATTCTATTTCTTCTTCTAGAGTGGTATCGCCATTTTGCAAAAATAATAATACCAATGCAGATGTGCCTTTTCAGGCCATATTTAACAATGATACAAAATTGTATTCCTTTTGTTTATGCTCAAAACTAAATATCAACTCACAAATGGACCTGATATATGATTTCATTCCACTTGTAGTCTGCACCGCAGAATGTTCACCCTTGCTTTCCATCACCTGACCTACTGTAACAAAGCTAATTTCTCTCCATGCAATTGCTTCATAGACTTAGTTTGTTTATATCTAGGGTTCATATAGGAATTAGTAAACAGATAACCTTTTTTATGAAATGGTTATCTAGGTTCGAGAAAGCTCAAAGTAAGCTGGGGAGGATGACCGATGATTATACTAATGTTGGTCCATATTTTTGGTGCAGCTCCGAGGAAGCTCATCGCCCACGTAAAAAAGTTCTTGATGGTGGTTCATATTTTTTGTGCATATTGAGCTCAGTATTCGGCCAAACATTTTAACTTGAACCTCGTAAGAAAACAAATGTAGGATTTTTTTATCTAGCAGCAGTACAACTCTTGATTACTAAAATGGCCAGACATCCATTTAAGATTCAGATGTATACTTGTAATCTGGCTTTTCTCCTATTTGTGATTTTATGCACTAAATTTCATTGACCTTTAGACATCCCTTTGTGGCTCAGATGTATACTCATAAGTTAATGATTCACCCAGTTGTTTCTCTGCTAGCTTTTTTGCGTGCGTGTGTGAGCTTGGTTTAATCAATGAGGAGCAGTGGGAACAGTTTTTTTAATATGCAATCTGAATAAACATATGCAAAACATTATAACGGAATCTTGTGATAGGGCCAGAAGTTAGAAGCTAAAGTTCCTATGTTGCAAAGGCTATATCCTTGTCCTTGGTAGTTTGGATTTCGGAATAATTATCCTAATAGATGCTAGAATGGGAGAAATAGTAAAACAAAAATTTAGAAATGGCCATGCATGTCTTTTAATCATTATAGTTTGGTTCTTATATTGTTTGTATTTTCAGTTGGTATGGGCTTGGAAGCATGCCGTCATCAGAAGGAATCCATCATTTTGTCAAAATATTGGATGTATAACTAATTCAATGTTGTTGTCATTGTGTGCATCTGAAGTAATCCTGTATTGACACATTGATATGATGGTAGGAAGATCTAAGATGGTACTATATGCTTCTTGCGTTCCCTCTCATAGATTATGTACTGACACATATACAAGGTTTTCTCTACCGAAGTTTACATTGCTTCTCTATTGTTTGCCTGAGTAATCTAAATTCAGCTTATATTCTTGAAGTTAATTGTTTATCTGTATTTAATTTTGCAAAAAAACATAGGAAGAGCCAAACATTGCACGCGCTTCGACTAACGAAACCTGCCCGTGGAGGCGGTGCCACTAGGGGGGGGTAATGAGGCGACAATGCTTCATGAGGCAGTCATGTCTGAGGTCGTGAGCCGATGCCGTCTGAACCTCCGGATGATTACTGATATTTGGCTAAAAAATTAATATTAGGATAATAGAAACTGTTGGGCAAATTTCTTTCTATGATGGATGGAGTTATTTCAAGTAACATGTCTTGGTTTCTCCCTGTAGTGTGTACTGAAGCGACAACGCTTCATGAGGCAGTCATGTTTGAGGTCGTGAGCCGTTGCCGTCTGAACCTTTGGACGATTAGTGATATTTGGCTGTGTTAGACGAAAATAGACAAAAAAATATTACGATAATAGAAACTGTTGGGCCAATTTCTTTGTATAATGGATGGAGTTATTTCAAGTAACATATCTTTGTTTCTCCCTGTAGTGTGTACTGAAGAAAAGCTCCAACACTATGAAATGGCAGCAAAGAAGACACCATTATTATGTTCGCACAAAATACATTTGGTGTATTTGGCCTTCTTTTATGTTAGCATGTAATTAGTCATGTACTCCTACACTAAAGCTAAATCAACTAGAGAGTCTAAAGCTTGGTCAGTTAAAATAATGAGCTGAGTCTTTCTTAAGTTTTGCCATTTCGGGTTCCTTTGGTTTATCGTCCTTTTTTCTTCTAGCCCTTGCTTTCTTCTATAACAACCAAAAGAAGTTGATCTAATGATAACATAAATAAGTTGCTTGGCATGGTAGTTTCTCCTTCCCATTATTTGAAGATTAGAGCTTGAAATAATTCTCTAGAAGAGGTAATTTAGCTAGGAAGTATGAATTTGCAAAGTAGGAACAATTTCTCAAGTGTGCTTCGGTCATGAAATATGTCTTATCTTGTGGGTTTTCGCTCGGTATCTGTTCTTTGAAGCAAAATGCTTCAGGTTTTGGTTGTTAGGACAATCAATCAAGAAGGGAGTACAGATGTTGAAAAGAGGGCTTAAACATGGTGTCGAGAATGAAAGAGAATGGCCCTGCAAAAAAAGAGAATAGAAAGGAGGGGTAGGAGTTTCTTTTGTCTTCTAAAAATAAATAGATCATGGTTAAGGAGACACATCAATTATTGATAGAGCGAAAGCGTTGGAGAATCAGTTTGTCGTTATATGAGTGGAAAGTATAAGTCATCATATTTGACATACTATTATTTTATGAATAAGAACAATTGTTTGATTATTTATTGCTATTTTGTGGCAATGTGTGGATGCTTAGTTTAAGGTATATGTGAGACAAGATTAATGTTGAATCACTAGAGTACGGGCCCGTTGTTGTACAGGGAGGGGCGACGCCATGGAGGGAAGGGGAGACGGCGCTGAGAGGAAGGTGCTGGTTGAACTCCGTGGCGGAGATAGATGGCAACGGTGTCAGCAAGGAGAGCAGGGCGGGAGAATGATATGTGGGTGAGCGTTGTGCCATGCGGTGACAAAATGACAGAGTGAATTGTTTTTTTAAGTATCAAAAAAGGTACGGTTGTTTGCTATGAGATAAAATGCCACATACTTTTATATATTGAAAAATATCAGATACCCTAACAAGACATTTCTAGAGAAAAGTTACCAACAAATGATTTACGAATGAGCTTACAGTTTACTAAAATTGAAATGCGAGTCACTCTACTAAAAATATGTTGTCACTTAGACTAAAAATGGCAACCTATTTGCATTTATCATCTGACCAATGAATATATATTCTATATGAGTTCTTTTATATTGTTTATATGTTCACTTTTGTAGATCACAGGTAAAAACTGATGGCTTCCGATGATGCTTTGAAAAGGTCGATTGACAAAGTGTTATGATGAATCAGACCGAAAAATCATCGAGTTTTACACAATCAGAAGAGATGCATATGATAATACAAAAGCTGTGTTTCTATATATATTTATATATTGAGAGAGAGGGACATATATTATATTGACTTCCAAAAAGAATCCATCGACAAGGGTGTTCAGGCCATGATCATTAGGAAGGACCAAAAATTCACTGAGTTTTATACAATGAAAGGCCCGTAGCAACGCACGGGCATTCTACTAGTGTACTCTATAGATAGGAGTTTGATCATAACCCCATTCGTGTTGTTATCCCTGTTTTTTTTTCACAATTCGTGTTGCTTCCCCGTTGGTTTGATGTAATGGCTAACAGGCTAGTAAGATCTAATAGCCCAATAGAAAAAAAGATAACGCTAAGCGAAGGGGCCCACGAACCAACGTACGTGCACTTTGTGAATGAAATATGCCCTAGAGGCAATAATAAAGTTACTATTTATTTCCTTATTTCATGATAAATGTTTATTATTCATGCTATAATTGTATTAACCGGAAACATAATACATGTGTGAATACATAGGCAAACATAGTGTCACTAGTATGCCTCTACTTGACTAGCTCATTAATCAAAGATGGTTAAAGTTTCCTAACCATAGACATGAGTTGTCATTTGATTAATGGGATCACATCATTAGGAGAATGATGTTATTGACTTGACCCATTTCGTTAGCTTAGCACTTGATCGTTTAGTATGTTGCTATTGCTTTCTTCATGACTTATACATGTTCCTATGACTATGAGATTATGCAACTCCCATTTACCGGAGGAACACTTTGTGTGCTACCAAACGTCACAACGTAACTGGGTGATTATAAAGGTGCTCTACAGGTGTCTCCGAAGGTACTTGTTGAGTTGGCGTATTTCGAGATTAGCATTTGTCACTCCGATCGTCGGAGAGGTATCTGCGGGCCCACTCGGTAATGCACATCACTATAAGCCTTGCAAGCATTGTAACTAATGAGTTAGTTGAGGAATGATGTATTACGGAACGAGTAAAGAGACTTTCCGGTAACGAGATTGAACTAGGTATTGAGATACCGACGATCGAATCTCGGGCAAGTAACATACCGATGAGGGAACAATGTATGTTGTTATGCGGTTCGACCTATAAAGATCTTCGTAGAATATGTAGGAGCCAATATGGGCATCCAGGTTCCACTATTGGTTATTGACCAGAGAAGTGTCTCGGTCATGTCTACATAGTTCTCGAACCCATAGGGTCCGCACGCTTAAACGTTCATTGACGATATAGTATTTATGAGTTATGTATGTTGGTAAACGAATGTTATTCGGAGTACCGGATAAGATCACGGACATGACAAGGAACTCCAGAATGGTCCAGAGATAAATTTTATATATGGGATAATAGTTTTTGATCTCCGGAAGGGTTCCGGAATTCACCGGAAGGGGTTCCGGATGTTTCCCGAAATGTTTGGGTATGAGAACACTTTATTGGGGCCAAAGGGGAAAGCCCACAAGGTTTTTGGAAATCGCAAAAGGAAGTTTTGCGGAGTCCAGGGGCCAGACGCCAGGGTCCCTGGCGTCTGGGTCCAGACGCCGGGAACCCTGGCGTCTGGCCCTGGAGTCCGAGAAGGACTGTTGCCTTTCGGGTGAAACCGACTTTGTGGAGGCTTTTATTCCAAGTTTCGACCCCAAGTCTCAACATATAAATAGAGGGGTAGGGCTAGCACCCAAGACACATCAAGAAACACCAAGCCGTGTGCCGGCAACCCCGTTCCCTCTATTTTATCCTCCATCATAGTTTTCGCAGTGCTTAGGCGAAGCCCTGCGAAGATTGTTCTTCACCAACACCGTCACCACGCCGTCGTGCTGCCGGAACTCATCTACTACTTCGTCCCTCTTGCTGGATCAAGAAGGCGAGGACATCATCGAGCTGAACGTGTGCTGAACGCGGAGGTGCCGTACGTTCGGTACTTGATCGGGACGGATCGTGAAGGTGTACGACTACATCAACCGTGTTGATAAACGCTTCCGCTTTCGGTCTACGAGGGTACGTAGACATATTCTCCCCTTTCGTTGCTATGCATCACCATGATCTTGTGTGTGCGTAGGAATTTTTTTGAAATTACTACGTTCCCAACACTTTGATCTAACTAATGCCCCCTGATCAGACCAACTCAGGTTAGGGTCCCCTGTCGCCAGCGCCACGTAAGGGAAGGGGAGCTTCGGCATCGTTCGATCTGACTAGTTGACGCACAACCTCTAGCTCCCCAAAATTCCATCACCTCAGCCAATCGCGCGGGGTGGGGGGCGTGGGGGGGTGTGTGTGTGGCTAGCTGCCACTGCCGTCTATGAACAGTGCCAATGGTGCCCTGAAGGAATCAGGATGTCGAGGAGATCGTCTTCTTTGACCACATCGGTTGTCCACCTTGCCTGGAATGATCAGGCGGTCATGTCAACTTGAGTATTCCGTAATGGTCCCTAAACCCTTCTCTGATTATGTCATTATTAGGTGTTCTAGATGCAATCATATCATGTATATGGCTATATGAAACTCCCTAGAGCTAGCTAACACAATTACATCTATCCCATAAAAAACACAATTACATCTTTAATAAAGATGATTTTTCGACAAAGGGTAATAGACTAATATCAAGTACACCCGGCCTCCACAACAACATAATGCGGCGATCAACTTGAGGCATCGAGGATGCACACAACCAAAAAATAAAACAAGAACAAAAGAAAGAAAGAAAAACCATGATCTAAGGCACGCAATAACCAATAACAACATGAACCACTACCGTGACAACACACAAGCTATGAGAAGGTTCTCCAAGCAATGTCTTCAGGAAGGTAAGGAAACACAAGTGTCACCGTTGCCAGAACTAGTCAAAAACTAAATCCTAAGTTTTCACCCAAAGAGCAGAACTGAGCAAAATTTTATGCAATGCGTCAACAAGATAACGATGTCGACACACCGCCACTGCCAAGTATGACCGACGAAGGTCTCACCAAGGGTTTTCACCCTGAAACTCCAGTCTTGGTGGTACTAAATTAGCACCACCAAAACTCAAACACAATGTGTCGTCGCATCCACTTGACCACCACCTTTATTCCTTGTATCCTTGACAATACCGACCAGACCACTCGGCAATGAATATGCATCTTGTGCATGAGTGCCATGGAACATGACATCTCAAAATGTCTTCATCCTGAATTGCTCACGCGCACAGTTGATCAACACAACCAATTGTGCTCGTATGAGCCTGCTAATGGGCGACGCCGCGACTGCCAAGCACCGCCGAATCCCATGTTAAGGGCCCCTCCGGCAGAGCCATGATGTCCTTGCATTAGCTGATGGCGAACTTGGGAAAATGAATCCCTTCAGTTCTATGGCTGCACTCATGGCCGCGCACACCCCTGATCCGTCGTTTTCTGTTTCAAATCGGGGTATAGTAGAACCGCAAGTGATCGCCGCCGCCATGGATGACATCTCCGTCTTTGATTCTTAAACCACCGCCGCAGCCACCACTGCCCAGATCCATAGGCCACTGCCGGGTTGCGCCATAGGCCACCGCCGGGCTGTCGTCGCAGCCGCCGCAACCAGCTGCCACCAAAAATCTTTGGGGACGCCCTCCCGAACCCTTACTCCACCAAACGCAAAGCCGTCTAGGGCCACACCCCGTGCTAGGCCAGAGGTCCTCTTAGTGGAAGATGAGAGCCCGCCACCGCCATCCACCAATCCAAATTTACCCGTTGGCTTCCTCCTGCAGCAGCGGGGTGGAAGAAGGAGAGGGGAGATGGGGCGATGATGGCTAGGGTTTCACCTGTGCCGTCCCCCTAGGAGCAGAGCGGGCGTTGCAGGCAGTGAGATCAGCTAATATTTGGTCGTAACACGGCAAGTGGCCGCCTGCTATCGGATTTCGCGACCACAAGCCCTCTATAATAAACTAGTTAAATACCTGTGCGTTGCTACGGGCGGGCAACAATAATATTCAAACACAAACTTCACATCAAATACCTCGATGGCAAACCCCTCCCTATAAAATGTACCATTTTCTTTCAAAAAGTTCCCAGTGCTGCTGTTTTTAGTTTATATAGAATGTACACTTTATTCTCAATTGTACTACACGTAACTGTTGATATGGACCATTACCTTAGATATCAACTGCTTTCGTTAACATTTGCTGAAAATTTACTTCTGAAAATTCAAATGTAACTAAATTGCTACAGACATCAACAAAGGAAAGTAACACTGGCATCAACATGACACAAGAATTCAGAAGCTGCATCATGAATTGAAGGCTCAGATAGGGAGTGTGTCTAAGTTAGTGTACACACATTCATGAATAATCCATGTCTAAGGAGGACATCGTAGTAAGTTAGGAAAATAATCCCTCCATCCAGAATTTACGTGCTCAATCCGTTGTAGAAGTCACCTATCAACATGTAATTGTTCCGGAAAATGTTGAGTCAAGAAGATAACATCCCCTGTAGAAGATGATAAGGAGTTTAATAGCTACCAGGACGACGCCAGGGGGACCTAATTCCTCGCGCCGCCAGCCTTCCCGCAAGGCAGATCGCTGCTGCCGCCGCCACCGGCACTGGCCGCGATGGTGGCGGCGCCCGACGCCTAAAGCGCTAGGGCAGGAGGGAAGCGATGGATCTCCCATCAGGCGGCTGGGGTGCCTCGTGCGGGGTCTTCACGCGGCAGCCACGGCGGCGTCCCGGCTGTGCAGCGGCAGCCGGCGAACCCAGGGCTGGCGAGGTCCTCCGGTGGGATTCTCCGCTATGCCATGGGTGGCTGCGATGGCCGTGGATCTGGCGTCCCGGCCAGATCCGTCGTGGTTCGGGTATGGCCGGCCGACGACGCGTGATGGGGCCGGGGTGGGGTGGCCGGAGGTCCTCAACCCGCTTTCCGACGGCACCATATGTCTTCATGGCTTGGTTCCGCTCGGGTCTAGCCAGCCGCGAGATCGAGACGACGTGGCTTCCGGTGAAAATCGCGCCTAACTGCGGTCTTGGCGGACGATGGCGGCGTCTCGGACGTCGTTCCCTTCCCGAGGCATCGTCGTTGCAGGTCACGTCATCCTGATCGGGAAGTTCCGAGGGAAACCCTAGATCTGGGTCTACTGGATCGGACGATGACGGCGCCTTCGGTGTCGTTCTCCCTCCCGGGGGCATCATTTTGGAGCAAGTGCTAGTTGGAGGGGACAAGAGGAGGAGCGGTGATTTATCTTGCCCATTGATGACGGCAGATCTCGGCGGCGTGGCGCAGTGGAGACTCGGCGCCCGATGCGCGGAGATGGACTCGCGTAGGAGGGTGGCGCTGCTTGGCGTCGTGGTGGTGTCGGCGGCAGCTAGACTAGGCAAGATAGATGAAGCAGTACAACTCTGAAGATGGATTGGTGGCAGGTGGCTGCGGCGGCCTCATACCCGGCAGGCGTCCTGGTTGAGGAGCACGCCGGACTGGTGGGTGCCCATACCCGGCAGGCGTCCTGGTTGGAACCTCAGGTCTTAGATGTTAGGTTTGGCTGCGAGGTCTGTTTGATATTAGGCCAAGACTATCAGCGCCCCTTCATCAACTGGATAGGAGTAGCGACAGATGTTGCTTAGATGGTGGCTTTAGTCTTACTGTTGTATGACTTTGTAAGGTCTTGTGTTAATAATTAATAAAATGGCTGTATGCATCATCCAGATGCAGAGGCCGGGGTCTTCCTCCTTTTCTAAAAAAAAGCTACCAGGACTCATTAAAATATGCTGTCTAAATTACTCTAGTGAAATATAAGAAATTAGTTGGTGTTTCACAAACACAATATTCAATCACATTCTGTCCACTTATCACTTTCATGAATACAATTGTTTTGCCGAGATCTTTTATGTTTCCATACTTTTTACACAAACCATTTACAACGGTTGGTAAGTCACATCCTAGTTTAAATTCAAGAGCTATATTTAACTGAACTTTCTTCTAGGATAACACAGAACTATTTTGCTTTGCATTTCACAAAATCCAAAGTTGTGATGACAAGAGAACCTGTTAATCTCACATACCTTATAGAGCAGGATACTGACCTTTTTCTTGAATGCAAACAATTGATTAATCTGACGACCAAAGGAAAATGGGCTGACATAAGTTACAATTGCTGAAGTAATAGTATGTCCAGGTTGAGCAAAATTAACAAATGCACAACTTAGTGTACAAAGAGAATCCAAGTATGCACTAAGTAATGGCGTATCCAGTTCCTCCCGAAGTCCTCCTGCAGCTATCCACAAATTTCAGCCAGTGAGTTACGAGCTTGTGCATGACCACAAATAAATCAACACAAGGAGCAAGGATCACATAGGGGAGAAGGGAAAGGAGCACATTAGTCAATGACCTAGCTAAAGCCACCGCATGGGAGCCACAACCAATGCTGCTGCCACCATCTACATCTACTGTCTTCCTCTGTTTCCCCATATCTGTCACTCTTCGACCTTTGATTCTTACTTGGCGACAGTGGTGACGGCGAGTTCAGGCAGAGAGCCATAGCGGTGGCACCTCTGGAGTAAACCGAGAAATTGAACCCGCCAATGAGCGCGGTGGCGCCCATCTGCGTCGGCATTACAGCAAGCACCCTGCAGATGCCACTGAGCACCCAACTCCCCTCCCTCCTCTATGATCTCCACCACCACCTTCGTGGCACGGACCACCCCAACCCTGTAGGGGAACGTAGTAATTTCAAAAAAATTCCTACGCACACGCAAGATCATGGTGATGCATAGCAACGAGAGGGGAGAGTGTTGTCTATGTACCCTCGTAGACCGAAAGCGGAAGCATTAGCACAACGCGGTTGATGTAGTCGTACGTCTTCACGATCCGACCGATCAAGTACCGAACGCACGACACCTCCGAGTTCAGCACACGTTCAGCCCGATGACGTCCCTCGAACTCCAATCCAGCCGAGTGTTGAGGGAGAGTTTCGTCAGCACGACGGCGTGGCGACGATGTTGATGTTCTACCAACGCAGGGCTTCGCCTAAGCACTGCTATAGTATTGTCGAGGTGGACTATGGTGGAGGGGGGCACCGCACACGGCTAAAAGATCAACTTGATCAATTGTTGTATCTATGGGGTGCCCCCCCCTCCTCCGTATATAAAGGGGGAAGGAGGAGGGGGCCGGCCAAGAGGAGGAGGCGCGCCCAAGGGGGGGGGGCAATCCTACTCCAAGTAGGTTTTGCCCCCCCTTTCCTATTCCAACTAGGAGAAGGGGGAAGGAGGAGGTGGAGAGAAGGAAGGAGAAGGGGGCCGCGCCCCCTCCCCTTTCCCAATTCGGATTGGGACAAGGGGGGCCGCGCGCCACCTCCTGCTGCCTCTCCTACTCCACCACTTTGGGCCCATGAGGCCCAATAACCCCCCCCCCCCCCCGGGGTGGGGGGGGGGTTCTAGTAACCCCCCGATACTCTGGTATATATTCGATAACCCCCGGAACCATTCCGGTGTCCGAATATAGTCGTCCAATATATTGATACGTCTCCGTCGTATCTACTTTTCCAAACACTTTTGCCCTTATTTTGGACTCTAACTTGTATGATTTGAATGGAACTAACCCGGACTGACGCTGTTTTCAGCAGAATTGCCATGATGTTGTTTTATGTGCGGAAAACAAAAGTTCTCGAAATGACCTGAAACTCCACGGAATATCTTACAATAAATAATAAAAAATCCTTGCCAAAGATGAAGACCAGGGGGCCCACACCCTATAGGGGGCCCACACCCTATCCACGAGGGTGGGGGGCGCCCCCCACCCCTAGGGCGCACCCCCCTAACTCGTGGGCCCCCTGGAGACCTCCCGACTCCAACTCCAACTCTATATATTTGCTTTCAGGGAGAAAAAAATAAGAGAGAAGATTTCATCGCGTTTTACGATACGGAGCCGCCGCCAAGCCCTAAAACCTCTCGGGAGGGCTGATCTGGAGTCCGTTCGGGGCTCTGGAGAGGGGGATTCATCGCCGTCGCCATCACCAACCATCCTCCATCACCAATTTCATGATGCTGACCGCCGTGCGTGAGTAATTCCATCGTAGGCTTGCTGAACGGTGATGGGTTGGATGAGATTTACCATGTAATCGAGTTAGTTTTGTTAGGGTTTGATCCCTAGTATCCACTATGTTCTGAGATTGATGTTAATATGACTTTGCTATGCTTAATGCTTGTCACTAGGGCCCGAGTGCCATGATTTCAGATCTGAACCTATTATGTTTTCATCAATATATGAGAGTTCTTGATCCTATCTTGCAAGTCTATAGTCACCTATTATGTGTTATGATCCGTTAACCCCGAAGTGACAATAATCGGGATACTTACCGGTGATGACCGTAGTTTGAGGAGTTCATGTATTCACTATGTGCTAATGCTTTGTTCCAGTTCTCTATTAAAAGGAGGCCTTAATATCCCTTAGTTTCCATTAGGACCCCGCTGCCACGGGAGGGTAGGACAAAAGATGTCATGCAAGTTCTTTTCCATAAGCATGTATGACTATATTCGGAATACATGCCTACATTACATTGATGAATTGGAGCTAGTTCTGTGTCACCCTATGTTATGACTGTTACATGATGAACCACATCCGGCATAATTATCCATCACTGATCTGATGCCTACGAGCTTTCCATATACTGGTTTACGCTTATTTACTTTCCCGTTGCTATTGTTACAATCACTACATAATACCAAAAATATTACTTTGCTTTCATTACTCTTTTGTTACTGTTACCACCACTATCGTATTACTTTGCTACAAAACACTCTGCTGCAGATACTAAGTTTCTAGGTGTGGTTGAATTGACAACTCAGCTGCTAATACTTGAGAATATTCTTTGGCTCCCCTTGTGTCGAATCAATAAATTTGGGTTGAATACTCTAACCTCGAAAGCTGTTGCGATCCCCTATACTTGTGGGTTATCAAGACTAATTTCTGGCGCCGTTGCCGGGGAGCGTAGCTCTATTCTTTGAGTCACTTGGGATTTATATCTGCTAGACACTATGAAGAATTTGAAAGACGCTAAGACAACAATTTATCCCTCAACTACGAGGGGAGGTAAGGAACTGCCATCTAGCTCTGCACTTGATTCACCTTCTGTTATGAGTAAGCTTGCAACACCTAAACCTGCTTCTGCTATTCGTTCTGATATGTCGCATGTTATTGATGATGCCACTTCTGCTATGCATGATACTTATGATGAAACTACCTCTATGCCTGATACTACTATGCCACTTAGTGATTTTCTCGATGAACAACTTGCTAGGGCTAGAGAGATTGAAAATATTGAATCTGATTATCATGATGAAAGTGATGATGAAGAATCACTTGTTATTCCTGAGGGTTATTTATTTGATCAAGAAGCTTCTTTTGCTATTTTAGCTTGCAAAGATAGATATGAACTCAAAAGGTTATTAACTAAATGGAATAAGCCATCTCTAAATGCTAGGATGAAACCTGACCCTGCTTTTGCTACTTCACCTATCTGTGTTACTGATAAGGATTATGAATTCTCTGTTGATCCTGATATAATTACTTTGGTTGAATCTGATCCTTTTCATGGCTATGAATCCGAAACTGTTGTGGCACATCTTACTAAATTAAATGATATAGCTACCCTGTTCACTAATGATGAGAGATCTCGCTACTTTTATATCCTTAAAATATTTCCGTTCTCATTAAAGGGTGATGCTAAGATATGGTTTAATTCTCTTGATCCTGGTTGTGTGCGTAGTCCCCAGGATATGATCTATTACTTCTCTGCTAAAATTTCCCTACTCATAAGAAACAAGCTGCTTTAAAGGAAATATACAACTTTGTGCAAATTAAAGAAGAGAGTCTCCCACAAGCTTGGGGGAGGCTTCTCAAGTTACTTAATGCTTTGCCTGATCATCCTCTTAAGAAAAATGAAATACTTGATATCTTTTATAATGGACTAACCGATGCTTCCAAAGATTACCTAGATAGTTGTGCTGGTTCTCTTTTTAGGGAAAGAACACCAGATGAAGCTGAAATCTTATTGAATAATATGTTGACAAATGAAAATAATTGGGCACCTCCTGAGCCAGCTCCTGCTCCAATTAATGATCCTATTCCTAAACCAACTCCAAAGAAGAGAGGTGTTCTATTTCTCAGTCCCGAAGATATGCAAGAGGCAGAGAAATCTATGAAAGAAAAATGTATTAAAGCTGAAGATGTTAAGAATTTACCTCCTATTGAAGAAATACATGGTCTTAATTTACCGCCTGCCGAAGAAACATATGATCTTGACCCTTTACTTATTGAAGAACCTCCAGACCTCGATAACCCGACACAGGTAGTAAAGGTAAATTCTCTTTATAGATATGATAGAGCTGAAACCCCTCCTACTAAAATTGCTAGTTAGTGCTTGGATGAGTTTGATAATTTTATGTTTAAACAAGAAGACTTCAATGCTTATTTTGGTAGACAATTAAAACAAGATGCTGATATGATTAAATACTTGGGTGATTATATGGCTAATATTAGAGGTGAACTTAAACTTGTTAGCAAACATGCTTCTATGGTTACCACTCAAGTAGAACAAGTACTTAAAGCTCAAAAGGAATTGCTCAATGAGATGAATAATAAGAAAAATGATTATGCTATTAAAGTGGCTACTAGAACTGGTAGAATGACTCAGGAACCTTTGTATCTTGAAGGCCCCCTAAGAGAATTGAGCAAGATTCTCAGAGAAATAATATTGATGCACCTAGTTCTTCTAAAAAGAAGAAAAGAAAAATGATAGAACTGTGCAAACTTCTAGTGAACCTATTGCTGAACCACCTGATAATCCAAATGATATCTCTATGTCTAATGCTAAAACACAATCTGGCAATGAACATGAACCTAATGAAAATGTTAATGAAGATGTTCATAATGATGCTCAACCTAGTAATGATAATGATGTAGAAATTGAACTTGCTGTTGATCTTGATAACCCACAATCAAAGAATCAACGTTATGATAAGAAAGACTTTGTTGCTAGGAAAAATGGTAAAGAAAGAGAGCCTTGGGTTCAGAAACCCATGCCTTTTCCTCCCAAACCATCCAAGAAAAAGGATGATGAGGATTTTGAGCGTATGCGATTCACTGATATGCTCAAAATGAATCCTTATGCTAAGTACATGAAAGATATTGTTACAAATAAAAGAAAGATACCGGAAGCTGAAATTTCCACCATGCTTGCTAATTATACTTTTAAGGGTGGAATACCAAAGAAACTTGGAGATCCAGGAGTACCTACTATACCATGCTCCATTAAAAGAAACTATGTTAAAACTGCTTTATGTGATCTTGGAGCCGATGTTAGTGTTATGCCTCTCTCTTTATATCGAAGACTTAACTTGAATAAGTTGACACCTACTGAAATATCTTTGCAAATGGCTGATAAATCAACTGCTATACCTGCCGGCATTTGTGAGGATGTGCCTGTTGTGGTTGCAAACGTTACTATTTTAACGGACTTTGTTATTCTTGATATTCCCGAGGACGATAGTATGTCTATTATTCTTGGAAGACTCTTTCTTAATAATGCAGGGGCTGTTATTGATTGCAACAAAGGCAATGTCACTTTTCATGTTAATGGTAATGAGCATATGGTACATTTTCCGAGGAAACAACCTCAAGTTCATAGTATCAATTCTATCAGAAAAATTTCATCGATTATATTTGGTGGTTTTGAATTTCCTCTTCCTACTGTCAAGAAGAAATATGATATACTTATTATTGGGGATGTGCATATCCCCGTTGAGGTAACCTAGTGTTATTCGAAATTTCTCCGGTTTCATGTTAATCAGAATGAGTTTGTTAACAAGACTTGATCAACCTTGTTAGTGGATTCCTTTTGATGAGCATGAGATGGATGAAACTAGAAGCACAACCTTCTATACCCTCTCTATACTTTCTGTTATTTAGTTGAAATAAAGTAAAAATAAATAATTTTTGTCTGTTATCTGATTATCCGTGCAATATAAAAATTACCTCGAAAATAAAAGTTCTGCAAATGCCCTGAAAATTAAATATGATTTTTTCTAGAATATATGAAGATTTATGGAACAAAGAACACACCAGGGGGCCAACCACCTTGCCACGAGGGTGGAGGGCGCGCCCCCTGCCTCGTGGGCCCACGGTGGCCCTCCTCCACTTATTCCTGCACCCATCCTCTTCTTCTTCCTCCCACAAACACGAAAAACCAACTCAAGCACGAGTTCCAGCCCTTTTTGCTGCCATTTTCGATCTCCTTGCTCAAAGCACCTCTCACAAAACTGCTTGGGGAGATTGTTCCTTGGTATGTGACTCCTCCATTGGTCCAATTAGTTTTTGTTCTAGTGATTTATTCATTACAATTTTTTGCTGCTTAGGTGACCCTGTTCTTGAGCTTGCATGTCAAATTTATATTGTCAAAAGTAGTTTTGATGCATGATATAGGCCCTAGGCACTTGTAGGAGTGGTTGCTATCAATATTATTGAGTTTGCTTTACTTTTATTTTGAAGTTACTAAAAAAATTCAGAATTTTTTAAAGGAATAAAAATGCTTAGGAAGATGTTCCAAGGTGGTTCTTCAAAGAAGCAAGGACCCAGGCTTGCAATGCGTGATGCTGACGAAGAGCCACCAAGAGACGCTCCAGTGCGTCCTTGCGAGTGGCCTTCTGAAAATTTTATGGATCGAGCGTGAATAAAAGAAGAATTCAACGCATATTTGCGTAACGATGATCTTGTGAGCTTCGAGGAAGAGAAGTGCAGTCAGTATCATAACCTCACTAGTTCCTTTATGAGGAGGTTTGAATTTTCCACTTCACGTAATTCTCCAACTGTCCTGTTTGATCTTTATGATAAATCTTATACCATGGACTTAGAGGATTTTACCACTGCATGCAAACTTCCACAATGGGGTAGTATAAGGGATCCTCGCAAATCTGAATTTAGAGATTTTCTTGCTAATATAACTGTGGGAGAATCTAGAGATATTACACAAGCTACCATAGGGAGCATCCACTTTCCTGCTATACATTATTTTGCTCTCTCATAGGTAGATGCATAAATGATAAAGATGAGGCATGTCACATGTGTGTCCCTGACCTCCGTATTCTTAGGAGTGCTGTGTTAGGAGACAAATCATATAATTTGGGAGCCATTGTTGCACGTAGGTTGCATCTTAATAGACTTAATGGAGATTTCTTTGGTGGAATTTATGCAACTCGTGTAGCTAGTTTTCTTGGTATAGATGTACGCGAAGATGATATTGAATTACCTCCTGCCTATCTAGATTTTAATGCTATGGTTCACCACCATTTTGTCTAGAGGAACGAATGACCTCTCCAGTACCAACTAATCTTTGACAGACGCCGTGTTGTCCGTATTACTCTCCCTGCTCCTGCTTTCTTTGATTATCGGGCAAGAGGAGGATATACTATTACTAGAGAGGAGGCAGATGAGTACGAGAGGAGGGCGGAGGCCGCTCGTCGCCACACTGCAGCTCAGGAGGCGATAGCCGCTGCATCACAGTACGACCCCAACAACTATTATTATGGATATCGGCCAGGCCAGCCGTGGCCATAGACCAACTTAGGCCAAAAGCCTAAGCTTGGGGGAGTACGTATTTCTCACCGATATTACATTTATGTTCACACACACTCATTTCTAGATGTCGGTGCTCATACTTTTTCATTGTATCATCCATGCTAGTTTATTTCCTTTTATGCTTTCTTCTTGTGTGTTTAATAAACCTTAAGAAAAACCAAAAAATTAGTTGTAGCTTTTAATTAGTTTAATTTCCATGCTTGTAGTAGTAATTAAAAAAGAAAACCCAAAAAGATTTCCTATTCTTCTTTTGCTTGTTGGGAGCTTTCCCGTGTAAATAGTTTTATTTCTTCTCTTCTTTGGGGGTCGGTAGGAGAAGACCATGATTAAATTGTTGAAGTGGCTCTTATATGCTTTATTGTTGTTTTAACCAAGAGCCCATATTGCTTTGTCTTCTCCTGTTTATTGAATGCTCGCAGATTCCAACTTAGTCCAATGCACGTGCACTCCTATTATTATTCACATCATTCGGTCGTGCAAGTGAAAGGCAATTATGATGATATATGATGGACTGACTGAGATGAGAAAATCGGGTATGAACTCGACCTCTTTTGTTTTTGTAAATATGATGAGTTCATCGTTCTTCATTCAGCTTGTTATGAATAAACATGTTTGCAATGACAATTAGAGATCATAGTTTCTTGTGCCATGTTTGATTAGCTATGAGTTATAATGGTTTACCTTGCGTGCCAACATGCTATTGAGATTGTTATGATGTGGTATGATGGGGTGGTATCCTCCTTCGAATGATTTAAGTGACTTGACTTGGCACATGTTCACGCATTTAGTTGAAACAAATTAACATAGCCTTCACGATATTTATGATCATGGTGGATTATATCCTACTCATGCTTGCATCCAATGTTTATTAATTTTAATGCATGTACATGGTTGTTGTCGCTCTCTAGTTGGTCGCTTCCCAGTCTTTTGCTAGCCTTCACCTGTACTAAGTGAGAATACTGCTTGTGCATCCAATCCCTTAAACCCCAAAGTTATTCCAAATGAGTCCACTATACCTTCCTATATGCGGTATCTACCTGTCGTTCCAAGTAAATTTGTATGTGCCAAACTCTAAACCTTCAAATAATCATCCTATTTTGTATGCTCGAATAGCTCATGTATTAACTAGGGTTGCCTGTATTTTCCATGCTAGGCGGGTTGTTCTCAAGAGGACACTACTAGGAAAAAGCTTATAGGCAGACGCTTACTAGTAGCGCGGGTTTATAACCCTCGCTACTGCTACTTACTAGTAGCGCGGGTTTTTACCCCTCGCTACTACTAAGTTGATACTAGTAGCGCGGGTTTTTAACCCGCGCTACTACTAAGCGGTCTCTACCGTGCCCTCCCGGGACATGCCATAGTAGTAGCGAGGGGTACAAACCCGCGCTACTACTAAGTTGATAGTAGTAGTGCGGTTTTATACCCCTCGCTACTACTAAGTACGAGGTAGGTGAAATCCTCATATCCTCGGCCAAATCCCTCCTCTCTCCCTCACTTTCCCCCTCTCTCACTTTCCTCCTCTCTCCCTCGTACTCCAACGGTGGCCGCCGCTGGTACACTCTGCTTTCTTCCCCCTCCCTCTCCGAGATCCCTCTGGTGGGAGGTCGCCTGATCTCCTCGCCGCCTACAAGATGCGGAAGCACGACCTCGGCATCCTCCTCCTCGCCGCCTTCGCCGTCTTCTTCTCGCTCCAGGTCAGCCCTCCTCCTCCTCACTCCCTCTCCGATTCAATCCGGAACCCTAGCTGACCCATCTCCCTCCTCCTCCGACAGCATGAGGGCCGCCGCAAGGTGCTGCTCCGGACGGACGACGCCAAGATCTAGGTCCTCCAGCTCTTGGCCCATGCCGGGCTGGCCTCTGCGGCCTCCACGAGGCGCGCGCCATGGCCGAGATCTCCCTGCTCCCGGCCAACGTGCGCGTCATCGCCGTCCGCCGCCCCGCGCCATGGCCGTCAGCGCCGTCGACCGAACCATTAACACCATTGACAGCACGCACGGGGTCGAGATTTTTTTTGGTTTTTCAAATTAATAGTAGTAGCGCGGGTCACAGACACGTGCTACAGATAGTTAGTAGTAGTAGCGCGGGATGCACCGCGCTACTACTACTAGTTAGCTGTAGCGCCGTAGTAGTAGTGCAGACACCCACGCTACTACTAGATTTTAACCCGCGCTACTACTAGGCGGTTTTATGCGTAGATGTCATATGCACGAGTAGAATACAAGTGAGTTGTGGGCGATATAAGTCATACTGCTTACCAGCATGTCATACTTTGGTTCGGCGGTATTGTTGGATGAAGCGGCCCGGACCGACATTACGCGTACGCTTACGCGAGACTGGTTCTACCGACGTGCTTTGCACACAGGTGGCTGGAGGGTGTCAGTTTCTCCAACTTTAGTTGAATCGAGTGTGGCTACGCCCGGTCCTTGCGAAGGTTAAAACAGCACCAACTTGACAAACTATCGTTGTGGTTTTGATGCGTAGATAAGAACGGTTCTTGCTAAGCCCGTAGCAGCCACGTAAAATTTGCAACAACAAAGTAGAGGACGTCTAACTTATTTTTGCAGGGCATGTTGTGATGTGATATGGTCAAGACATGGTGCTAAATTTTATTGTATGTGATGATCATGTTTTGTAACCGAGTTATCGGCAACTAGCAGGAGCCATATGGTTGTCGCTTTATTGTATGCAATGTAATCGCCCGGTAATGCTTTACTTTATCACTAAGCGTTAGCGATAGTCGTGGAAGCATAAGATTGGCGAGACGACAACAATGCTACGATGGAGATCAAGGTGTCGCGTCGGTGACGATGGTGATCATGAAGGTGCTTCGGAGATGGAGATCACAAGCACAAGATTATGATGGCCATATCATATCACTTATATTGATTGCATGTGATGTTTATCTTTTATGCATCTTATCTTGCTTTGATTGACGGTAGCATTATAAGATGATCCCTCACTAAATTATCAAAGTATAAGTGTTCTCCCTGAGAATGCACCGTTGCGAAAGTTCTTCATGCTGAGACACCACGTGATGATCGGGTGTGATAGGCTCTACGTTCAAATACAACGGGTGCAAAACAGTTGCACACGAGGAATACTCAGGTTAAACTTGATGAGCCTAGCATATAACAGATATGGCCTCGGAACACGGAGACCAAAAGGTCGAGCGTGAATCATATAGTAGATATGATCAACATAGTGATATTCACCATTGATACTACTCCATGTCACGTGATGATCGGACATGGTTTAGTCGATTTTGATCATGTGATCACTTAGAGGATTAGAGGGATATCTATCTAAGTGTGAGTTCTTAAATAATATGATTAATTGAACTTAAATTTATCTTGAACTTAGTACATGATAGTATCTTGCTTGTCTATGTTGATTGTAGATAGATGGCCCGTGTTGTTGTTCCGTTGAATTTTAATGCGTTCCTTGAGAAAGCAAAGTTGAAAGATGATGGTGGCAATTACACGGACTGGGTCCGTAACTTGAGGATTATCCTCATTGCTGCACAGAAGAATTACGTCCTGGAAGCACCGCTAAGCGCCAAGCCTGCTGCAGGAGCAACACCAGATTTTATGAACGTCTGGCAGAGCAAAGCTGATGACTACTCGATAGTTCAGTGTGCCATGCTTTACGGCTTAGAACCGGGTCTTCAACGACGTTTTGAACGTCATGGAGCATATGAGATGTTCCAGGAGTTGAAGTTAATATTTCAAGCAAATGCCTGGATTGAGAGATATGGAGTCTCCAATAAGTTCTATAGCTGCAAGATGGAGGAGAATAGTTCTGTCAGTGAACATATACTCAAAATGTCTGTGTATCATAATCACTTGACTCAACTAGGAGTTAATCTTCCTGTTGATAGTGTCATTGACAGAGTTCTTCAATCACTGCCACCAAGCTACAAAAGCTTCGTGATGAAGTATAATATGCAAGGGATGAATAAGACTATTCCCGAGCTCTTCGCGATGCTAAAGGCCGCGGAGGTAGAAATCAAGAAGGAGCGTCAAGTGCTGATGGTCAATAAGACCACCAGTTTGAAGAAAAATGGCAAAGGGAAAAAGAAGGGGAACTTCAAGAAGAACATCAAACAAGTTGCTACTCAGGAGAAGAAACCCAAGTCTGGACCTAAGCCTAAGACTGAGTGCTTCTACTACAAGTAGACTGGTCACTGGAAGCGCAACTGCCCCAAGTATTTGGCGGATAAGAAGGATGGCAAAGTGAACAAAGGTATATGTGATATACATGTTATTGATTTGTACCTTACTAATGCTCGCAGTAGCACCTGGGTATTTGATACTGGTTCTGTTGCTAACATTTGCAACTCGAAACAGGGGCTACGAATTAAGGGAAGATTGGCTAAGGACGAGGTGACGATGCGCGTGTGAAATGGTTCCAAAGTCGATGTGATGCTAGAATTTTTATTTATTTCCTTATATCATGATAAATTTTTATTGTTCATGCTAGAATTGTATTAACCGGAAACATAATACATGTGTGAATACATAGACAAACAGAGTGTCACTAGTATGCCTCTACTTGACTAGCTCGTTGATCAAAGATGGTTAAGTTTCCTAACCATTGACATGGGTTGTCATTTGATTAACGGGATCACATCATTAGGAGAATGATGTGATTGACTTGACCCATTCCGTTAGCTTAGCACTTGATCGTTTAGTTTGTTGCTATTGCTTTCTTCATGACTTATACATGTTCCTATGACTATGAGATTATGCAACTCCCGTTTACCGAAGGAACACTTTGTGTGCTAACAAACATCACAACGTAACTGGGTGATTATAAAGGTGCTCTACAGGTGTCTCCAGAGGTACTTGTTGGGTTGGCGTATTTCGAGATTAGGATTTGTCACTCCGATTGTCGGAGAGGTATCTCTGGGCCCTCTCGGTAATGCACATCACTTAAGCCTTGCAAGCATTGCAACTAATGAGTTATTTGCGAGATGATGTATTACGAAATGAGTAAAGAGACTTGCAGGTAATGAGATTGAACTAGCTATTGAGATACCGACGATCGAATCTCGGGCAAGTAACATACCGATGACAAAGGGAACAACGTATGTTGTTATGCGGTTTGACCGATGAAGATCTTCGTAGAATATGTAGGAGCCAATATGAGCATCCAGGTTCCGCTATTGGTTATTGACCGGAGACGTGTCTCGGTCATGTCTACATAGTTCTCGAACCCGTAGGGTCCGCACGCTTAACGTTTCGATGACTGTTATATTATGAGTTTATGAGTTTTGATGTACCGAAGGTTGTTCGGAGTCCTGGCTGTGATCACGGACATGACGAGGAGTCTCGAAATGGTCGAGACATGAAGATTGATAAATGATAACCCACAAGTATAGGGGATCGCAACAGCTTTCGAGGGTAGAGTATTCAACCCAAATTTATTGATTCAACACAGGGGGAGCCAAAGAACATTCTTAAGTATTAGCAGCTGAGTTGTCAATTCAACCACACCTGGAAACTTAGTATCTGCAGCAGAGTGTTTAGTAGCAAAGTAATACGATAGTGGTGGTAACAGTAACAAAAGAGTAATGAAAGCAAAGTAATATTTTTGGTATTATGTAGTGATTGTAACAATAGCAATGGGAAAGTCAATAAGCGTAAACCAGTATATGGAAAGCTCGTAGGCATCGGATCAGTGATGGATAATTATGCCAGATGTTTTTCATCATATAACAGTCATAACATAGGGTGACACAGAACTAGCTCCAATTCATCAATGTACCTTGACTTGGAATTGGCCAAGACAGAGCTACAAAAGGCCAAGGACGACGCCAATGGTAAGACGAGCTTGTCGACTGGTTTGTCTTAGGCTTGAGTACCCTTCTGCTCTTTCTGAATCAAGCACCATTTCTTTGCAGAAAAACTGAGAGAAGCTCTGGCGAAGAAGGATCAGGATTTGGCTGCTGCTCAAAAGGAAGCTGACGACAGAACCGCTCTGGCTGAACAGAAATTGGCTTCAGTCGGCCAATTGGAAGAAGAGAACACCAAGATGAAATATGCTCTGAACGAAGCCAACAAGGAGTGCACGTGCTTGAAGAAGGACAATCTCAACCTGTACGAGAAGATGGAAGGCATCGCTCGCAGGAGGGACGATCTAGAGAGCTATCTGAGGAGCCTTGCCAAGAAGTTGTTCATCAAGCTTGAAGGTATACATTTTGTTCCGGCTGATGTTTTTTTGTCGACTCAGCATACGAAAATTGACTTATCCTTGGATCGTGAATGCAGAGTTTTGCCAGAACTTCGAGGAGGAGACTGGGCGGATTGAGCCAGGTTTGGACCCAATCAATTCTCCCGTGTAAGATGAAACTGTCATGAATCTGCTCCGACTGGAATCCCGCATCGACGGTGTTGTGGACTACTTGGCTCGACTGAAGGTCGCCACGTCACGGATCGACACGGCACTTTGGCCAGAGGCCACGTTCCAGAATGATCTTGAGTCCCTGATGACTCGACTTAACGAGATCCCTGATCGAGTGCAGGAGTGGAAGAAATCTTCTGCCCGGTGTGGTGCTGATGTGGCTCTGTCTTTGGTTCGTGTCCACTGCAAGGAGGTGCGACAAGATAAGCTGGCAGCAATCAAGGTCGCCAACACCCAGAGGCATGACTTCCGATCTTTTATGGAGACTTTTATTGCTGCAGCCACTCGGATCGCCGAGGGTGTCGACCTGGACGAGTTCGTCGAGCCTGCTAGTCCTTCTCCTACGGAGTGAACAAACTCTTATGCCCCACCTTAAATTTGCCTCGGAATGCCGAGTGGTTTTTGTAACCGTTAAACTCTTTCGGGCTGAATGCCCGAGCACTTCGATCTGTGGTCTGGAACCTTTAGGATTTATCTGAACTTGGTTTATCGTTGAATATCTTCATGAATCCTCCGTCGAGTGGAACTCGTTCTTCACTCGAGACAACTTTTGTATTTGTGGCGCAGCTCCGAAGGAGAAGGTAGCAGTCGACCTGCACCTCGTCGTCCTTGCGGGTCGGTGATGGAGCGCACGTTGTGTTTGTGGCGGAGCTCCGAAGAAGAAGGTGGCAGTCGACCTGCACCTCGTCGTCCTTGCGGAGTGAGATGGAGAGCACATTGTATTTGTGGCGAAGCTCCCAAGGAGAAGGTGGCAGTTGACCTGCACCTCGTCGTCCTTGCGGATTGAGATGGAGCGCACGTTGTATTTGTGACGAAGCTCCCAAGGAGAAGGTGGCAATCGACATGCACCTCGTCGTCCTTGCGGATTGAGATGGAGCGCACGTTGTATTTGTGGCGAAGCTCCCAAGGAGAAGGTGGCACTCGACCTGCACCTCGTCGTCCTTGCGGATTGGGATGTGTTTCATACTTAGGCGAGTACTGGACTGCAGCTAAGCCCCCAAGTGGGAGGGTCGCTCTCCACTCGGTAGGATTTTTCAAACTTAGGCGAGTACTGGACCGCAGCTAAGCCCCCGAGTGGGAGGCTGGCTCACAACTCGGTAGGATTTTCAAATACTTAGGCAAGTACTGGACTGCAGCTAAGCCCCCGAGTGGGAGGGTCGCTCTCCACTCGGTATGATTTTTCAAACTTAGGCGAGTACTGGACCGCAGCTAAGCCCCCGAGTGGGAGGCTGGCTCACCACTCGGTAGGATTTTCAAATACTTAGGCGAGTACTGGACTGCAGCTAAGCCCCGAGTGGGAGGGTCGCTCTCCACTCGGTAGGATTTTTCAAACTTAGGCGAGTACCGGACTGTAGCTAAGCCCCCGAGTGGGAGGCTGGCTCACCACTCGATAGGATTTTCAAATACTTAGGCGAGTACTGGACTGCAGCTAAGCCCCCGAGTGGGAGGGTCGCTCTCCACTCGGTAGGATTTTTCAAACTTAGGCGAGTACCGGACTGCAGCTAAGCCCCCAAGTGGGAGGGTCGCTCACCACTTGGTAGGATTTTCAAATACTTAGGCGAGTACTGGACTGCAGCTAAGCCCCTGAGTGTGAGGGTCGCTCACCATTCGGTAGGATTTTCAAATACTTAGGCGAGTACTGGACTGCAGCTAAGCCCCCGAGTGGGAGGGTCGCTCACCACTCGGTAGGATTTTCAAATACTTAGGCGAGTACTGGACTGCAGCTAATGTTGGGGAACGTAGTAATTTCAAAAAAAATTCCTACGCACACGCAAGATCATGGTGATGCATAGCAACGAGAGGGGAGAGTGTGATCTACATACCCTTGTAGACCGACAGCGGAAGCGTTAGCTCAACGCGGTTGATGTAGTCGTACGTCTTCACGGCCCGACCGATCAAGCACCGAAACTACGGCACCTCCGAGTTTTAGCACACGTTCAGCTCGATGACGATCCTCGAACTCCGATCCAGCAAAGCGTCGGGGAAGAGTTCCGTCAGCATGACGGCATGGTGACGATCTTGATGTTCTACCGTCGCAGGGCTTCGCCTAAGCACCGCTACAATATTATCGAGGATTATGGTGGAAGGGGGCACCGCACACGGCTAAGAAAATGATCATGTGGATCAACTTGTGTGTCTAGGGGTGCCCCCTGCCCCCGTATATAAAGGAGCAAGGGGAGGAGGCCGGCCGGCCCTATAGGCGCGCCAAGGAGGAGTCCTCCTCCTAGTAGGAGTATAGGAGGGGGAAGGAAGTGGGGAAGGAGAAGGAAAGGGGGCGCCGCCCCCCCCCCTCTCCTAGTCCAATTCGAACCAGGGGGGAGGAGGCGCGCGGCCCACCCTGGCTGCCCTTCTCTTTCTCCACTAAGGCCCATATGGCCCATTACTTCTCCCGGGGGGGTTCCGGTAACCCTCCGGTACTCCGATTTTCTCCGAAATCACCCGGAACACTTCCGGTGTCCAAATATAGTCGTCCAATATATCAATCTTTATGTCTTGACCATTTCGAGACTCCTCGTTATGTCCGTGATCACATCCGGGACTCCGAACTGACTTCATTACATCAAAACTCATAAACTCATAATATAACTGTCATCGAAACCATAAGCGTGCGGACCCTACGGGTTCGAGAACAATGTAGACATGACCGAGACATGTCTCCGGTTAATAACCAATAGCGGAACCTGGATGCTCATATTGGCTCCTACATATTCTACGAAGATATTTATCGGTCAGACCGCATAACAACATACGTTGTTCCCTTTGTCATCGGTATGTTACTTGCCCGAGATTCGATCGTCGGTATCTCAATACCTAGTTCAATCTCGTTACCGGCAAGTCTCTTTACTCGTTTCGTAATACATCATCTCGCAACTAACTCATTAGTTGCAATGCTTGCAAGGCTTATGTGATGTGCATTACCGAGAGGGCCCAGAGATACCTCTCCGACAATCGGAGTGACAAATCCTAATCTCAAAATACGCCAACCCAACATTTACCTTTGGAGACACCTGTAGAGCTCCTTTATAATCACCCAGTTACGTTGTGACGTTTGGTAGCACACAAAGTGTTCCTCCCGCAAACGGGAGTTGCATAATCTCATAGTCATAGGAACATGTATAAGTCATGAAGAAAGCAATAGCAACATACTAAACGATCGGGTGCTAAGCTAATGTAATGGGTCATGTCAATCACATCATTCTCCTAATAATGTGATCCCGTTAATCAAATGACAACACATGTCTATGGTTAGGAAACATAACCATATTTGATTAATGAGCTAGTCAAGTAGAGGCATACTAGTGACGTTTGGTTTGTCTATGTATTCACACAAGTATTATGTTTCCGGATAATACAATTCTAGCATGAATAATAAACATTTATTATGATATAAGGAAATAAAATAATAACATTATTATTGCCTCTAGGGCAGATTTCCTTCAGTCTCCCACTTGCACTAGAGTCAATAATCTAGATTACACAGTAATGCACTACTAGGAAAAGGCCTACTAATGGCACACTGGTTTTTCCTACTAATGGCGCATTACCAGTGCGCCATTAGTAGCACGCCACTAGTATATCTTACTAATGGCGCACCAACTAGTGCGCCATTAGTATGTAACAGCATGCGGCATTAGTGTGCCTTCCGGGGGGACATACGTAAGCATGGCTTTGTCATACTAATGGCGCATTCTCTGTTGATGCGCCATTAGTATCCTTTGGCATACTAATGGCGCACCTGGTGGTGATGCGCCATTAGTATGAATATTTGGGTTTTTTTTCCTTTTCTGATTTTTGCGCAGGTTACAAAATATATTATTAGACAGAATATAAAATATATTATTGGACAGAATATAGACAACAGCACACAGCAATATCAGATTCATCGAATACAATAGAAGATTAGTCTCCGAATACAATTCATCATATTAGTCTCCGAATTCAAAAGACCGAACAAAGATAAAACATTACAAGTCTCAAGACCGCGAGTATCGAGTTTGTCGGAAGTAATACTAATCCTAACAAGTCCTACTAACCATCATCATACAACTTCTACTCGTTATTCATAATAAGTCATACGATCATCATCTTGATAGTCTTCGAACCAACCCTACTTAATTGTTCTTAGCACATGATCATCAGTATTAGGCAGGACCTAAATACCCTATTTAAGCTAAAATAGCATAAAACAATATAGACCCTGACTCTCCATTATGGAGAATGGAGAACATCCTGTCTCCAATTCTTGCGCTTCGCTTCCTTTTCCTTCCAAGAAGCTCCTTACGACTGTCCATACATTTTTTCCATCATTTGATTTCCATGTCTCCACTTCTTTTAGAAATCTCGTATGGACAGTTGAGATTCGTAGGACGACCTGGCTGTATGTTCAAAACATTAACACTACCTTTCAGATACATCATATGAGGCACACAATTCTCTGGGATTATCTGTTGAAAAACATAGTAATAACTTCATAGTTAGCAATGATGTACTAGTTTTAGAAGTATGCAAAAGATGCACGGATGTCGTAATAGTAAAAATCTTACCCGGGTATCTCCATGGTAGTTACCGTAGTTGAACACATGCACTAGTGGCACGTATTTACCATAATGTTGAGGAGTTTGATTGTAGATATTATAATTCTCAATGTCAGTACAAAATCCGACCAAATGATTTTTCTCCTTGTAAGTTGTTAATTCGAAGCCATCGGTGTAGTGGGTTTTGTCTACCATCTCCCGCACATTCTTTGAACAATAAAAATAAGCTGTCAATGGAAATAGGCTGTCAACTATTTTGAAATAAACAATATAAATTAGCTAATAACTATGTTTGAGAAACTCACATGGCGGTAGAACTTGAGGCATATCAACAAGGACCCAAATGTCCATATTGTCTTGGTTGATGTCAGGATTACCAAGATCCATGGTGATAAGCATACCCTCATCAAAACCATACATCTTGCAAAATGCTTCCCAATTTTTGCAACCAAAATGGGTTACGCTCTCAGAATTATATCGATTTACTTCAAAGTCCACATCGTGATGAGTCCTTAGGTGAATTTTCTTTGTTTCAGAAATTTCATGGTCTTCGAAATCCATCCTCTCCAAGACATAGCGTCTTGCATGGCATGGGATAAGCTATACTCGAATTGTAAAAGATGAAAATTACACGTTGAAATAGTTGAAGTCATGCTTAATTATGAAAATAACACTTGTCGTCGTTGTGTACTGTTTCAACTTCGAAGGTCTCCTCGAGCTTAATGCTGAAGCGCCGATCATCGTCCAGGTGAGGCATGTCGCACAGACCTCGATCGTCGTGGCACCAGTCGCACTCCGCCGGGAGACTTTCGTCGTCCGATGATGATGACGACATATCCTGGGACAGCTCCCAGAATTGCTTGCCGCCCGAACCACCGGCCTCATCGTTGTGGGCCATGTTTCGCTCTAAATAGGAAAAAAGTTTGGTCAAAAAGTTGGTTATTGTCAAGGAACAAGATCATGGTCTCATCATTTAGGGTTTATCGACACCGAGGCACCCTAAAAGCCTAAGCTTTCATCATTTAGGGTTTGTCGACGCCGAGGCACCCTAAAAGCCTAAGCGTACATTATTTAGGTTCTCATCGACACCAAGGCATCCGGGGCAGCCAAGTTAAGTTTTCATCATTTAGGGTTTATCGATGCCGAGGCACCCTAGGTTGGGCCTAATCACTTGGCACTAATCACTTGGCTCTATTGCCACCTAGGTCAACGCCGAGGCACCCTAAAAGCCTAAGCTTTCATCATTTAGGTTTTTATCGACACCAAGGCACCCTAAAAGCCAAGGTTTAATCATTTAGGGTTTGTCGACGCAAAGGCACCCTAAAAGCCTAAGCTTTCATCATTTAGGGCCGGGGTATATTAGTACTTAATCAAGTAGCAGATGGTCTAACTAAGGGTTTTGGAGTCAAGGAACATAATTTAGCTTGTAACAAAAGATGGGAATGATATCTATCTATCACCAATCTTGACTGGGAGTGTTGGGCTGAGCATAACAGGGTGATAATGAAGCATTAGTAGATTGCATCTTACATGTCCAGCTCTACTTTCTCGTGGCTTTTTGTCCCACTGATTGGATATATATTGCATGTACACAGAATATCTCAGATAGAGGAATACAGCTAGTTTCCAATAATTGCCAAGGAACAATTTTGGAAATCTACAGATTAAGTACTAAGATACCCCGGCCCATGCATTAGTCGCAAGTACCCCATATGCCCTATTTTTAGCAAAGTCATGCTAAAATTCACGGAAAATTTCAGCATGACCTTTGCTGAAAATAGGACATATGGAGTACCCGAATTTGCCGGAACGGAAGTTAATCGACATTCCGGCAAACTCAAGGGCCTCTCGGGGTACCTGCAAAATCATTGAGCAGGAAGCCCCCAACAGCATCCGAAGTATATGTAACAAAAAACAGGTGACAAAACTTGCACACCCCTCTCCGCTTAACGAGGCATGGAAACAGTGCCAGGACAGCAACCAAACACTGTCCAGGCACAGTTTAGGGAGGCTCCAAGCCAGACACGATTTAGTGTGGACACTATCCAAACAGACCCTAAATGACTGGGGATACTTGTAAAAACTTAGTTTAGCTCCTTTCACACATAGATAAGCAGTTAGGAAAAAGACACAATTTCCTGTAAGAACTTGAAAAAGAAACTACGCCATATGTACTTCAAGACTTCAAGTATATAGCCATAAAAAATAGTTCATGCATGTATGAGCCGTGGATCGTGCTGTTTGCGAAAAGAGTAAACCCATAGGGGGCAACTTACCTGTTATTTCAGGCTAATTGTATTAAAATTTCAAGCAACTACAATGAGACATGTAAAAAAGTGCTATCTCTCTCTTGTGCTATCTCTCTCTTGCAAAAAAGTACAGTTCCTTTAAAGTTTCAAATTTGCACTTGCATTGCATTTAAACATGCCCATTGGTTGTGGGTGAACCATTCAGAACAATCAGCCATGGCAATGTCACATTTCAGCACCAAAGTGGCTTGCACTTCTTTTTAGTTGAACTTTTTTTAATAGACAAACAACCAAATGCTCAGAACTACTACTACTACCACTAGATCATTTTCCTCTAGAACAAAACCAAACATTTTTTAATATAAAAATACGCAGTTCAAAGATTTTGGCACAAGAAGCCCAGTTCATGTCGTACCAACAGTGCTTGAAGATCGAAGTTGTAGTTGTGAGCACTTGCAGATTCTTCAGCAGTTAAGCCACGGTAAAATGAATCCTACAAAACTAAAGGCCATACTAAAAATCAAGCACGATTCTACTGCAGGATCCCTAGCAGGCTCGTAATGCAAAGCATTTCCAATCGCAGAAGAGGAGTACTGGGGGAAGGATGCGCGTACACTTGAGGGAGGCGGTGTACTGGGGGAAGCAGGAGGAGTCGGCGATCCGGGCCGCGCTGGGGTAGGGCCGGAGTTGAGGTGGAGCGGAGACCGGAGTTGAGGTGGAGCTCGAACGAATCCTCCAAGACGGCGTAGCAGAGCTTGGCGCAGCTCCTAGGCACGACGACGGAGCACGGGGTGGTCGGTGGCCGCGGTGACGCACGGTGGCTGTGCTAGGGGAGGCGGGGGCCGCGGAGGGTTCGGCCGGCTGGGCGCGCCGCGGCAGAGGGCCGGCAGCGGCGGCAGGGGCAGCGCAAGACCATAGTGGCGGCGGCGTCACCGACGGCGTGCAGGCGCGGCGGACGGAGGGGGCGGAGCAAGGGGGCGGCGGCGTAGGGTTGGGGTCGAGTGCGGGATCTGGCGAGGGAGGGAGGGAGGCCACAGTGCGAGGGGAATAGGTGGAGTGGGGGAGGGTTAGCAATGGCGCACCTCCCCCTAGTGCGCCATAAGTACGATGACTCTAATGGCGCACCTCCCCCTGGTGCGCCATTAGAATTTTGTTTCAATTACTAGCCCGACTGGTCAGGTTATATTCCACCTAACCCTATCTCCATCAGAACACGCCCACTAGCCCGACTGGTCAGCACGCAGCACACACACTAGGAGGTCCTGGGTTAGATTCCCAGGCTCCCCAATTTTGTTTTTGTGCATTTAAAATGCTGTTTGATATTTATTTGTGTTTAAATATGTTCAAACTTGTTTAAATCATGACATTAATATTTTTTATAAAAACAGTAATAATTTTTTAAAAAATATCATCAAATTTGTTATTTGAAAATATTTATGAATATGAAAAAATATCATCAAATTTATTATTTGAAAATATCATCAAAATTTTTATTTGAAAATATAATCAAATTTGTGTTTTTTTTGCAATTTTAGTTGCATTCATTTGTGACGATGGAGCGGGCCGGGGAGGGTGCTGGGGAGAGGGTGCGGTGGGTCGTCGGCGACGGTGGAGTGGGGGAGGGTGCGGGCCGGGGGTCGGCGGCGGCGGCCGGTGGAGCGGGGGAGGGTAATAGTTTAAACTAGTAAAAAATATAAATATATATACTAATGGCGCACCGTGTAATAGTGCGCCATTACTAGTTTAAACTAGTAATGGCGCACTGTGAAACGGTGCGCCATTAGTAGTTTTGCAAAAAAATGAATAAGAAAAAAATTACAGTAGTGGCGCACTCTCTGCCTGGTGCACCATTACTAGTTAGAACTAGTAATGGCATTGTCGACCTGATGCACCACTAGTATGTATGGAAAAATGGAAAAAAAATTAATACTAGTGGCGCACCCTGTTTCTGGTGCGCCATTAGTGTCACCAATAGGTGCGCCATTAGTATATAGTAGTGGCGCACTACTTTCCTGGTGCGTCATTAGTATAAATCCTATCTATAGCCCTTTTCCTAGTAGTGATGATTCTAACACCCATGGAGCTTTGGTGCTGATCATGTTTTGCTCGTGGAAGAGGCTTAGTCAACGAGTCTGCAACATTCAGATCCGTATGTATCTTGCAAATCTCTATGTCTCCCACCTGGACTAGATCCCGGATGGAATTGAAGCGTCTCTTGATGTGCTTGGTTCTCCTGTGAAATCTAGATTCCTTTGCCAGGGCAATTGCACCAGTATTGTCACAAAAGATTTTCATTGGACCCGATGCACTAGGTATGACACCTAGATCGGATATGAACTCCTTCATCCCGACTCCTTCGTTTGCTGCTTCCGAAGCAGCTATGTACTCCGCTTCACATGTAGATCCCGCCACAACGCTTTGTTTAGAACTGCACCAGCTGATAGCTCCACCGTTTAATGTAAACACGTATCCGGTTTGCGATTTAGAATCGTCCGGATCAGTGTCAAAGCTTGCATCAACGTAACCATTTACTATTAGCTCTTTGTCACCTCCATATATGAGAAACATATCCTTAGTCCTTTTCAGATATTTCAGGATGTTCTTGACCGCTGTCCAGTGATCCACTCCTGGATTACTTTGGTACCTCCCTGCTAGACTTATAGCAAGACACACATCAGGTCTGGTACATAGCATTGCATACATGATAGAGCCTATGGCTGAAGCATAGGGAACATCTTTCATTTTTTCTCTATCTTCTGCATTGGTCGGGCATTGAGTCTTACTCAATTTCACACCTTGTAACACAGGCAAGAATCCTTTCTTTGCTTGATCCATTTTGAACTTCTTCAAAATTTTGTCAAGGTATGTGCTTTGTGAAAGTCCAATTAAGCGTCTTGATCTATCTCTATAGATCTTAATGCCCAATATGTAAGCAGCTTCACCGAGGTCTTTCATTGAAAAACTCTTATTCAAGTATCCCTTTATGCTATTCAAAAATTCTATATCATTTCTGATTAGTAATATGTCATCTACATATAATATCAGAAATGCTATAGAGCTCCCACTCACTTTCTTGTAAATACAGGCTTCTCCAAAAGTCTGTACAAAACCAAATGCTTTGATCACACTATCAAAGCGTTTATTCCAACTCCGAGAAGCTTGCACCAGTCCATAAATGGATCGCTGGAGCTCTTCTTCCAGAAATCCATTCAGGAATGTAGGACATCCATCTGCCAAATTTCATAATTATAAAATGTGGCAATTGCTAACATGATTCAGACAGACTTAAGCATCGCTACGGGTGAGAAGGTCTCTTCGTAGTCAATCCCTTGAACTTGTCGAAAACCTTTTGCGACAAGTCGAGCTTTGTAGACAGTAATATTACCGTCAGCGTCAGTCTTCTTCTTGAAGATCCATTTATTCTCAATTGCTTGCCGATCATTGGGCAAGTCAACCAAAGTCCATACTTTGTTCTCATACGTGGATCCCATCTCAGATTTCATGGCTTCAAGCCATTTTGCGGAATCTGGGCTCACCATCGCTTCTTCATAGTTCGTAGGTTCATCATGATCTAGTAGCATGACTTCCAGAACAGGATTACCATACCACTCTGGTGCGGATCTTACTCTGGTTGATCTATGAGGTTCAGTAGTATCTTGTTCTGAAGTTTCATGATCATCATCATTAGCTTCCTCACTAATTGGTGTAGGTGTCACAAAAAATGGTTTCTGTGATGTACTACTTTCCAATAAGGGAGAAGGTACAGTTACCTCGTCAAGTTCTACTTTCCTCCCACTCACTTCTTTCGAGAGAAACTCCTTCTCTAGAAAGTTTCCGAATTTAGCAACAAAAGTCTTGCCTTCGGATCTGTGATAGAAGGTGTATCCAATAGTTTCCTTTGGATATCCTATGAAGACACATTTCTCCGATTTGGGTTCGAGCTTATCAGGTTGAAGCTTTTTCACATAAGCATCACAACCCCAAACTTTCAGAAACGACAACTTTGGTTTCTTGCTAAACCACAGTTCATAAGGCGTCGTCTCAACGGATTTTGATGGTTCCCTATTTAACGTGAATGCGGCTGTCTCTAGAGCATATCCCCAAAATGATAGCAGTAAATCAGTAAGAGACATCATAGATCGCACCATATCTAGTAAAGTATGATTACGACGTTCGGACATACCATTATGCTGTGGTGTTCCGGGTGGCGTGAGTTGCGAAACTATTCCGCATTGTTTCAAATGTACACCAAACTCGTAACTCAAATATTCTCCTCCTCGATCAGATCGTAGGAATTTTATTTTCTTGTTACGATGATTTTCAACTTCACTCTGAAATTCTTTGAACTTTTCAAATGTTTCAGACTTATGTTTCATTAAGTAGATATACCCATATCTGCTTAAGTCATCTGTGAAGGTGAGAAAATAACGATATCCGCCACGAGCCTCAACATTCATCGGACCACATACATCTGTATGTATGATTTCCAACAAATCTGTTGCTCTCTCCATAGTACCGGAGAACGGTGTTTTTGTCATCTTACCCATAAGGCACGGTTCGCAAGTACCAATTGATTCATAATCAAGTGGTTCCAAAAGCCCATCAGTATGGAGTTTCTTCATGCGTTTTACACCGATATGACCCAAATGGCAGTGCCACAAATAAGTTGCACTATCATTATCAACTCTGCATCTTTTGGCTTCAACATTATGAATATGTGTGTCACTACTATTGAGATTTAATAAGAATAGACCACTCTTTAAGGGTGCATGACCATAAAAGATATTACTCATATAAATAGAACAATCATTATTCTCTGATTTAAATGAATAACCGTCTCGCATCAAACAAGATCCAGATATAATGTTCATGCTTAACGCTGGCACCAAATAACAATTATTTAGGTCTAATACTAATCCCGAAGGTAGCGTGCCGATCGCGATTACATCGACTTTGGAACCATTTCCCACGCGCATCGTCACCTCATCCTTAGCCAATCTTCACTTAATCCGTAGTCCCTGTTTCGAGTTGCAAATGTTAGCAACAGAACCAGTATCAAATACCCAGGTGCTACTGCAAGTATTAGTAAGGTACACATCAATAACATGTATATCACATATACCTTTGTTCACCTTGCCATCCTTCTTATCCGCCAAATACTTGGGGCAGTACCGCTTCCAGTGACCAGTCTGCTTGCAGTAGAAGCACTCAGTTTCAGGCTTAGGTCCAGGTTTGGGTTTCTTCTCTTGAGTAGCAACTTGCTTGCTGTTCTTTTTGAAGTTCCCCTTCTTCTTTCCTTTGCCCTTTTTCTTGAAACTAGTGGTCTTGTTGACCATCAACACTTGATGCTCCTTCTTGATTTCTACCTCCGCAGCTTTCAGCATTGCGAAGAGCTCGGGAATAGTCGTATTCATCCCTTGCATATTATAGTTCATCACGAAGCTCTTGTAGCTTGGTGGCAGTGATTGGAGAATTCTGTCAATGACGCAATCATCTGGAAGATTAACTACCAATTGAATCAAGTGATTATTATACCCAGACATTTTGAGTATATGCTCACTGACAGAACTGTTCTCCTCCATCTTGCAGCTATAGAACTTATTGGAGACTTCATATCTCTCAATCCAGGCATTTGCTTGAAATATTAACTTCAACTCCTGGAACATCTCATATGCTCCATGACGTTCAAAACGTCGTTGAAGTCCTGATTCTAAGCCGTAAAGCATGGCACACTGAACTATCGAGTAGTCATCAGCTTTGCTCTGCCAGACATTCATAACATCTGGTGTTGCTCCAGCAGCAGGCCTGGCACCCAACGGTGCTTCCAGGACGTAATTCTTCTGTGCAGCAATGAGGATAATCCTCAAGTTACGGACCCAGTCCGTGTAATTGCTACCATCATCTTTCAACTTTGCTTTCTCAAGGAACGCATTAAAATTCAACGGAACAACAGCATGGGCCATCTATCTACAATCAAACATAAACAAGCAAGATACTATCAGGTACTAAGTTCATGATAAATTTAGGTTAAATTAATCGTATTACTAAAGAACTCCCACTTAGATAGACATCCCTCTAATCCTCTAAGTGATTACGTGATCCAAATCAACTAAACCATGTCCGATCATCACGTGAGATGGAGTAGTTTCATTGGTGAACATCACTATGTTGATCATATCTACTATATGATTCACGCTCGACCTTTCGGTCTCCGTGTTCCGAGGCCATATCTGTATATGCTTGGCTCGTCAAGTATAAGCTGAGTATTCCGCGTGTGCAACTGTTTTGCACCCGTTGTATTTGAACGTAGAGCCTATCACACCCGATCATCACGTTGTGTCTCAGCACGAAGAACTTTCGCAACGGTGCATACTCAGGGAGAACACTTCTTGATAATTAGTGAGAGATCATCTTAAAATGCTACCGTCAATCAAAGCAAGATAAGATGCATAAAAGATAAACATCACATGCAATCAATATAAGTGATATGATATGGCCATCATCATCTTGTGC
Organism: Triticum urartu; assembly: GCF_056163025.1. Lineage (NCBI taxonomy): Eukaryota > Viridiplantae > Streptophyta > Magnoliopsida > Poales > Poaceae > Triticum > Triticum urartu. Next base: position 732,357,150 of record NC_141875.1, read on the forward strand.
TTGTGATCTTCATCTTCGAAGCACCATTGTGATCACCATCGTCACCGGCGCGACACCTTGATCACCATCGTAGCATCATTGTCGTCTCGCCAATCTTATGCTTCCACGACTATCACTACCGCTTAGTGATAAAGTAAAGCATTACAGCGCAATTGCATTGCATACAATAAAGGGACAACCATATGGCTCCTGCCAGTTGCCGATAACTTGGTTACAAAACATGATCATCTCATACAATAAAATTTAGCATCATGTCTTGACCATATCACATCACAACATGCCCTGGAAAAACAAGTTAGACGTCCTCTACTTTGTTGTTGCAAGTTTTACGTGGCTGCTACGGGCTTAAGCAAGAACCAATCTTACCTACGCATCAAAACCACAACGATAGTTTGTCAATTTGGTGCTCTTTTAAACTTCGCAAGGACCGGGCATAGCCACACTCAGTTCAACTAAAGTTGGAGAAACTGACACCCGCTAGCCACCTTTGTGCAAAGCACGTCGGGAGAACCGGTCTCGCGTAAGCATACGCGTAATGTCGGTCCGGGCCGCTTCGTCCAACAATACCGCCGAACCAAAGTATGACATGCTGGTAAGCAGTATGACTTATATCGCCCACAACTCACTTGTGTTCTACTAGTGCATATAATATCAACACATAAAACCTAGGCTCTGATACCACCGTTGGGGAATGTAGTAATTTCAAAAAAAATCCTACGCACACGCAAGATCATGGTGATGCATAGCAACGACAGGGGAGAGTGTGATCTACGTACCCTTGTAGAACGACAGCGGAAACGTTAGCACAACGCGGTTGATGTAGTCGTACGTCTTCATGGCCCGACCGATCAAGCACCGAAACTACGGCACCTCCGAGTTTTAGCACACGTTCAGCTCGATAACGATCCCCGGACTCCGATCCAGCAAAGTGTCGGGGAAGAGTTTCGTCAGCACGACGGCGTGGTGACGATCTTGATGTTCTACCGTCGCAGGGCTTCGGCTAAGCACCGCTACAATATTATCGAGGATTATGGTGGAAGGGGGCACCGCACACGGCTAAGAAAACGATCACGTGGATCAACTTGTGTGTCTAGGGGTGCCCCCTGCCCCCGTATATAAAGGAGCAAGGGGAGGAGGCTGGCCGGCCCTATAGGCGCGCCAAGGAGGAGTCCTCCTAGTAGGAGTCCTAGGAGTAGGACTCCTACTAGGAGGGGGAAGGAAGTGGGGAAGGAGAAGGAAAGGGGGGCGCCGCCCTCCCTCTCCTAGTCCAATTCAGACCAGGGGGGAGGAGGTGCGCGGCCCACCCTGGCTGCCCTTCTCTTTCTCCACTAAGGCCCATATGGCCCATCACTTCTCCCGGGGGGTTCCGGTAACCCTTCGGTACTCCGGTTTTCTCCGAAATCACCCGGAACACTTCCGGTGTCCGAATATAGTCGTCCAATATATCAATCTTTATGTCTTGACCATTTTGAGACTCCTCGTTATGTCCGTGATCACATCCGGGACTCCAAACTGACTTCGGTACATCAAAACTCATAATATAACTGTCATCGAAACCTTAAGCGTGCGGACCCTACGGGTTCGAGAACAATGTAGACATGACCGAGACATGTCTCGGTCAATAACCAATAGCGGAACCTGGATGCTCATATTGGCTCCTACATATTCTACGAAGATCTTTATCGGTCAGACCGCATAACAACATACGTTGTTCCCTTTGTCATCAGTATGTTACTTGCCTGAGATTCGATCGTCGGTATCTCAATACCTAGTTCAATCTCGTTACCCGCAAGTCTCTTTACTCGTTTCGTAATACATCATCTCGCAACTATCTCATTAGTTGCAATGCTTGCAAGCTTATGTGATGTGCATTACCGAGAGGGCCCAGAGATACCTCTCCGACAATCGGAGTGACAAATCCTAATCTCTAAATATGCCAACCCAACATTTACCTTTGGAGACACCTGTAGAGCTCCTTTATAATCACCCAGTTACGTTGTGATGTTTGGTAGCACACAAAGTGTTCCTCTGGCAAACGGGAGTTGCATAATCTCATAGTCATAGGAACATGTATAAGTCATGAAGAAAGCAATAACAACATACTAAACGATCAGGTGCTAAGCTAATGTAATGGGTCAGGTCAATCACATCATTCTCCTAATAATGTGATCCCGTTAATCAAATGACAACACATGTCTATGGTTAGGAAACATAACCATCTTTGATTAATGAGCTAGTCAAGTAGAGGCATACTAGTGACGTTTGGTTTGTCTATGTATTCACACAAGTATTATGTTTCCGGATAATACAATTCTAGCATGAATAATAAACATTTATCATGATATAAGGAAATAAAATAATAACATTATTATTGCCTCTAGGGCATATTTCCTTCAGCTAAGCCCCCGAGTGGGAGGCTGGCTCACCACTTGGTAGGATTTTCAAATACTTAGGCGAGTACTGGACTGCAGCTAAGCCCTCGAGTGGGAGGGTCGCTCACCACTCGGTAGGATTTTCAAATACTTAGGCGAACCGGGTTCGCAGCTAAGCCCCGATTGGGAGGCTAGCTCACCACTCGGTAGGATTTTCAAACACTTAGGCGAAACGGGTTCGCAGCTAAGCCCCCGAGTGGGAGGCTGGCTCAACACTGGGTAGGAAATTATTTTTACAAACTTAGGCGAAACGGATTCGCAGCTAAGCCACCCGCTGGGGGATTTCTCACGCAAACAAAAACAATAACAATCACTGGGAAAATTATAACGCTCTTGTCTTTGATAAATAAACTACAGAAGTTTTTCTTATTACATCTCATCCGAGTGAGAATTCAATTATAAAAGGGGCGGAGCAGCTCTGCATTCTAGGCTCGTGCCTCATCAATCTGGCGATCGACATTATAAAGGTGGTACGCTCCATTGTGGAGGACTCTGATGACTATGAAGGGACCTTCCCAAGTAGGAGCGAGTTTGTGCGGTTTCTGTTGATCCACTCGGAGGACCAAGTCTCCTTCTTGGAAGGCTCGACTCTTCACATTTCTGGCATGGAATCAATGCAATTCTTGCTAATAGATGGTCGATCGGATCATGGCCATTTCTCTTTCTTCTTCCAGGAGGTCGACTGTGTCCTGCCGGGCTTGTTCTGCTTCATCTTCAGAGTAGAGCTCGACTCAGGGTGCGTTGTGAAGCAGGTCACTTGGCAAAACTGCTTCGGCTCCGTAGACCAGAAAGAATGGGGTTCTTCCGGTCGATCGGTTCGGGGTTGTCCTCAATCCCCAAAGAACTGATGGAAGCTCGTCGACCCATGCACCTGCTGCGTGCTTGAGATCGCGCATTAGTCGGGGTTTCAGTCCTTTGAGAATTAAGCCTTTGCTCTTTCCGCTTGTCCATTCGACTGGGGGTGAGCGACCGAAGCATAGTCGACTCGTGTGCCCTGAGAGGTGCAAAAGGCTCTGAATTTGTCGGAATCGAAGTTTGACCCATTGTCAGTGATGATGCTGTGGGGAACTCCATATCTGAATATCAACTCTCTGATGAAACTGATAGCAGTGCAAGCATCAAGATTCTTGATAGGCTTAGCTTCAATCCATTTGGTGAACTTGTCGACTGCTACTAGCACATGAGTGAAGCCGCTCCTGCCCGTTCTCAATGGTCCAACCATGTCCAGTCCCCAAACAGCGAAGGGCCAGACGAGTGGAATGGTTTTCAGGGCTGACGCGGGCTTGTGCGACATATTGGAGTAAAATTGACATCCTTCACATTTGTCGACTATCTCTTTCGCCATTTCATTCGCTCTTGGCCAGTAGAATCCCGCTCGGTACGCTTTAGCCACAATGGTCCGAGAGGACGCATGATGACCACAGGTCCCCGAGTGGATATCATCAAGGATTATCTGACCTTCTTCTGGTGTTATACACTTCTGACTGACTCCAGTCACGCTTTCTCTATACAACTGTCCCTTTATGACTGTAAAGGCCTTGGATCGACGGACGATCTGTCGAGCCTCTCCTTCGTCCTCTGGGAGTTCTTTCCTTAGGATGTACGCGATGTACGGTATTGCCCAGTCGGGAGTGATGACCAAAACTTCCATGATCAGGTCGACCACAGCTGGAACTTCAACTTCAGTCGGATCCGTGGCACTTTTTGGCTGCGAGGCTTCTTCAGTGAAGGGATCCGCCTGAACTGATGGTGTGTGGATGTGTTCCAAAAACACATTGCTGGGAATGGCTTCTCTTCTGGAACCTATTTTCGCCAAATCATCCGCTGCTTGATTTTTCAGTTGGGGTATGTGATGAAGTTCTAACCCCTCGAATTTCTTCTCTAGCTTTCTCACTGCATTGCAATAACCATTCATGGCTGGACTTCTGACGTCCCACTCCTTCATCACCTGATTAACCACCAAATCTGAGTCGCCATAGACCATGAGGCGACGGACGCCGAGTGAAATGGCCATGCGCAACCCATATAAAAGTGCTTCATATTCTGCCTCGTTATTGGAGGAATCAAAGTGGATTTGAAGAACATATCTGAGCTTATCTCCTCGGGCGGAGACCAATACTACCCCGACACCGGAACCATTCAGCATTTTGGAACCGTCAAAGAACATGGTCCAATGCTCCGAGTGAACCTGAGTCGGCAGTTGCTGTTCAATCGACTCGGCGATGAAATCTTCTATTGCCTGGGACTTGATAGCTTTCTTTGCCTCAAACTTGATATCTAGAGGAAGGAGTTCAATCGTCCATTTTGCCACTCGACCAGTTGCATCTCTGTTATGCAGGATCTCTGACAATGGAGCGTCGCTGACGACTGTAATGGAATGATCAGAGAAGTAGTGAGCAACCTTCTTTATGGTCATATAAATCCCATATACAAGCTTCTGATAATGAGGATATCTTTGCTTCGACGGGGTCAAAACTTCAGAAATATAATATACTGGGCGCTGAACATTGAAGGCTTTTCCTTCTTCTTCCCGCTCGACCATAAGTACCGTACTGACAACTTGTCCCGTGGCTACGATGTAAAGCAACAAAGGCTCTTTCCTGATTGGGGCAGCAAGCACCGGCTGGGTGGAGAGCAGAGCTTTGAGCTCTGCAAACGCTGCATCAGCTTCAAGAGTCCACTCGAACTTGTCTGACTTCTTCATCAATCGGTAAAGAGGCAATGCCTTTTCACCGAGATGAGATATGAATCGACTGAAAGCGGCCAGGCAACCAGTAAGCTTCTGGATGTCGTGCACTCGCACAGGACTTTTCATTCGGAGTATAGTACCGACTTTTTCTGGATTGGCGTCGATTCCTCGTTCGGAAACGAGAAAACCGAGTAACTTTTCGCCAGGAACTCCGAATGTGCACTTTGATGGATTAAGCTTTGATATCATACCTCCTGAGATTGGCGAAGGTTTCAGCAAGGTCAGTCAGCAGGTCAGAACCTTTCTGTGACTTGACCACAATATCATCCATGTATGCTTCCACATTCTGACTGATTTGAGTGAGCAAACACTTCTGAATCATCCTCATGAATGTGGCTCCGGCATTCTTGAGGCCGAACGGCATGGTAACATAACAGAAGCACCCGAATGGAGTGATGAAAGCTCTTTTGATCTCGTCAGGTCCATACAGACGGATCTGATGGTACCCGGAATAGGCGTCTAAATAAGACAGTCGCTCACATCCCGCAGTCGAGTCGACTATCTGGTCGATGCGGGGGAGAGGAAAATGATCTTTCGGGCAGGCCCGATTGATATGTTTAAAGTCAATGCACATGCGAAGTGACTTGTCCTTCTTGGGGACCATGACAACGTTGGCGAGCCACTCGGAGTGGTAGATCTCTCGGATGAACTCCGCTGCTAAGAGCCGAGCCACCTCCTCGCCAATAGCCTTTCTTTTTTGGACGGCGGACCGTCGGAGATGTTCTTTGACAGGTTTTACTTTTGAGTCGACTCGTAGGCGGTGCTCAGCCAGCCCCCTGGGAACACCCGACATGTCAGAAGGCTTCCATGCGAAAATGTCCTAGTTCTCACGGAGGAATTGGATGAGCGCTTCTTCCTATTTGGAGTCGAGTGTTGTTGAGATATGAGTCGGAGCAGCACTGGGATCGGTCACGTGAATGTGAGCCGACTTCGTTTCGCCAGACGACTGAAAAGCTGATTCTATAGCGGGCTTCTTGGCTCGCAATAAATCACTCGGGTCTGCAGTCTTCTGGTATTCCTGCAGCTCCACCACTGCCATCTGAGCATCAGCGATCTTTGAACCTTTCTAAAAACACTCTTCTGCTTTCTTCCGATTGCCCGTAACAGTGATCACACCTTTGGGACCAGGCATCTTCAATGTGAGATATACATAACATGGTCGAGCCATGAAGCGTGCATAAGCCGGCCTGCCCAAAATAGCGTGATAAGCACTTTGGAAATCCACAACCTCGAATGTCAACTTTTCTTTGCGGTAATTCTTGGAATCACCGAAAACCACATCAAGAGCAATTTGGCCGAGCGACTCAGCCTTCTTCCCGGGAATGACTCCATGGAAACTCATGTTGCTGGTACTGAGTCTGGACATCGGAATGCCCATCCCTTTCAGCGTCTCAGCATATAGTATGTTCAAACTACTGCCACCGTCCATCTAGACTTTGGTCAGTCGAGTGCCTTCAACAACTGGGTCGACCACCAAAGCTTGCCTCCCAGGAGTGGCAACGTGCGTTGGGTGATCGGACGGGTCGAATGTGATGGCAGTCTGAGACCACTTCAGATAATTGGGTGTCGCCGGAGCAACCATATTCACCTCACGGTTGATAACTTTCAGTCGACTTTTGCTTTCAACATCAGCAAAAATCATCAAGGTGGAATTGACCTGGGGGTATCCATCATCACTGTCTTCCTTGTCCTCAACTTTGTCCGACTCCTTTTCCTTATCTTTGGGTTGTTTGCCCTGGAATTGCTGGATCAAGAGCCGACACTGTCGAGTGGTATCTTTCGGGTAAATGAACTTACCCTGTTCATCTTTCTTGGTGTGGATGTGACATGGAAAATCCAACACATCATTTCCGTCTTGGTCTTTAACTTTCTTGGGGTTCCAAGGCCCTTTGGGTTTCACCTTAAACTTTCCTTGAGTCACAGCCAAGGCCTCCCCAGGAGCAGCTGGCTCGGCTTTCCGCTTCTGTTTCCGATTGGAATTTCCTCCTCCGGTTTCTTGGGCGACTGACTTGTATTTGCCACTCCAGAGTCGATCCTCATCTTCACCATTAGCGTACTTGGTGGCAATCTCCATCATCCGATTCAGAGACATGTCTCCGGTTCGACCGAATTTCAGATTCAGTTCTCTGTACTTGACGCCTTCTTTGAAGGCACAGACTGCTTGGTGATCAGGTACATTCTCTACCATGTGATGTAATGTGATCCATCTCTGGATGTAATCCCTCAAAGTTTCATTCGGCTTCTGCACGCAAGACCGCAGTTCCGTCAGCCCTGCCGGTCGCTTGCATGTTCCTTCAAACGTGCTGACAAACACTTGGGCGAGATCTTCCCAAGTGTAAATGCTGCTGGGTGCTAACTGATTTAGCCACGCTCTGGCCGAACCCTCCAACATGAGAGGCAGGTGCTTCATGGCCACTTCATCATTGCCACCGCCAATCTGGACAGCCACTCGGTAGTCTTCAAGCCAAGTATCGGACTTGGGCTCACCAGTGAACTTACTGACTCCAGTCGCCAACCTGAAGTTGGGAGGAATCACAGCAGCCCTGATGGCTCTACTAAAGCACTCTAGCCCCGAAACATGTACTCTGCTGCTGGTAGGTGCATCTCTGTCGTGACCTTCTCGGCGAGCCCTGTTCCTGTCGACCAAACCCTGAACGAGAATGGATCTCGCATCAAAGCCTGGTTCCCTGGGGTCGACTGGAAACCTTCGCCCAACACTATGAGGGCGCCTGTCATCCTGCTGTCGAGGCACATACGATCCACTCCTCGGGGGAGGGGTGGGCACTCGACATCGATCGTCACGATCGAATCGGTGATCATACTGCTCACGGTTCCCGTACTGATCACGCCGGTCCCCACGTCCCTCACGCCTCGGGGGCGATCTTGGGCTATGAGCCGACTGGACTATGTCTGCAGCAATGGATCTGCTATGAATCTTGTTCCGCGACTGAGGAACAGCGGAATTCTGGTCTCCTGCTGCCCGGAGTAATGCTCTGATCTGCATCAAGCCTCTGCCAGCCTCTGACTGGGAAGGCTGAATCGGCTCTGCTATACGGGCTGCAGCTGCTAAATTCTGAATCGGAGTTCGTTATACCTGCGGGGGCGGAAAGAGCTGACGTCGACTGGATTCTGAAACCCGTTGTCGCGCATGCTCGTCGAGTGCTCGCTGGAGGTTCTCTAGTCGAGTGCGCTCGGCCAAGTTTGCCAGGCGCGCGTCCTCCAAGGCACGAGCCTCGGGGGTTTCTCCAACGATAGGAGTGTGCAGTGCATCCATGTTCCGGCGATGAAGTTCTTCTCTCTGCAGCGACGTGAGAGGCTCGGGGAGATATTCCTCATGGGGACGCGACGGGTCACCTCCACCTGCGCCTCCGTCGGTGCGCGGAAAACCGGGAGGACTGGGCGGTCCATCGACCATCAGAACCTCCGCCGCCGGATCACTGCTGTCGCACTCGGATGCGGTCTCTGCGGAGCCAGTTGACAAGTTGAACAGGCCATAGAGGGTTTCATCGGGCTCGATCGCCGCGACTTGAGGGGTGGCCGACTGGCGTGCCACCGCGTGTCTCACCCACCGCTGAAGTCTCGACTGACCGGAGCGCTTGCGCTGGCGGGAAACAGGGAGGGAGGACAACACAGGAGCCGACCGATAATGGGTCGACGGTTGCCGCAAGAGGACGCCGCGGACGCACGCGCGAAAGTGCGTTGCCCCGCGGACAGGGAGTGCGTCCACGTCGAGCGGAGCCTCCTGAAGCCAAGCGGAGTCGTCGGCGATGAACGTGAGCGCGCCAAGACGGATCTCGCGGCCCTCCACCAAAACTCCGCCAGAAACCATGATGATTTGGATCGGAAAAGATCGCAACTCCTCCAACAAATCGCTAAAACACCTGCCCCACGGTGGGCACCAACTGTCGTGGTTCTAGGTCTGACAATAATGTAGGGGGGTAGGTATGGAGAGGCAAGATCTTAGCTATGGAGTAGTTGTAAGCACACGAGGTTTACGAGTTCAGGCCCTTCTCGGAGGAAGTAATAGCCCTACGTCTCGGAGCCCGGAGGCGGTCGACTGGATTATGTGTGTACGAATTACAGGGGTGCGAACCCTTTACACTGAGGAGGGGGTGGCTTATATAGAGTTCGCCGGACCCCTCCGGCCCTCAGTTATGCAGGGTTTTAAATACATTAAGGTCGGGCGTTACTGGTAACGCCCCTAATAAAGTGCTATGATGATCATAAAAGCTACTTAATGACCGACAGTTAGCGTGCGGAGTGACTTTAGGTCTCCTGGCCGTCGAGTGGTTGGATCTTGGTCGAGCGATTGCTTCTTGGTCGAGTGTCTTCGAGTCTGTCGAGTGGAACACCTCCAAGTCGATTGAAAGGTGATTTCTTCTAGAGATGTCCTTAGGTAGGGCAGTTGGGACAGGTCCATGACCCTACCCTAGGTACATAGCTTCATCACCACCCATGAAGTCCTTGAACAATGAGGATGCTGCCTTGCGTGGCCGATATGAATCAGGGGACATGCGGGGCTCCATGGCATCATTGCTGGAAACAATAGCAGCAGCAGTACTCGCTTCAGGTACGTGCTCCTCTAATCAATAAATCCACAATTATGTATCGCACAATCTCATCGGTCAACGATGCTGTCGGCATGTCGCCCAGGTTGTTGTTTTGGTGTATTACGGCCGGGGTGCCATACTAAAGCTTTTCCCCATGAATAATCCATGAAGAAATTACGTAAGCTATAGATCCATAACCCACGTTTCTTTTGTCTCTTCTTAGTTCTCCAAGACAAGGCAATTAGGTCATCTGAAGAATCCTCGAGGTGTACTACGGCCGGGGTGCCAGACTAAAGCTTTTCCCCATGAATGATCCATGAAGCAATTATGTAAGCTAAAGATTCATAACTCACGTGGGTAATTTGCACGACAGGGTCCTAGCTAATTTATGATTGTGCCGACAATAGACTACCAATGCCTGAAGATTTGCGGTGTGACTCAAATTTCATGTTGTTAGAAATCAACAATGGAGACTTTAGTTTTGTCATGTATATTCATACGAATTTCTTATTTAACAGATCATAAAAGTTTATTCTATAATCAGATCTTGGAATGTTTTCAGATTTTTCAGAGAAGAAAGAACTCTAGAGGTGTGGACGTTTGTCATATTTTTAGGGGGAATCAAGTCTGCAGAATACACACTGATTTTAGGAATTTGGATGTTACCCATGGTCACACACGGATGTAGTTTATGAGCAAGTATCTTAGAGCATCTCCAACCGCGCCCCCAACAGGGCCCCCCAAGGCCGTTTTTTAGCGCCGGCGCCAAAAAATCGGCCCAGTCGCGTCCCCACGAGCCTGTTTTTCACCGGATTGGGCCGTAATTGGCGCCGGCGCATCCAACCCGAACCCGGCGCGCTGGGGGGCGCCGGCGCGAACGTTTTGGCGCGAAAGAGTGGCGGGACCGGCGCGTCAGCGAGACGAAGACTGGTCGTCCTCATCGTCTCAGTTTTCCCGCGAGGAATCAATGCCAAGGCTGCCGCCGGTCAGCCTATCATTCATTCACGGGCGGCGAAGTGCGGCGACGCCGCCCCGCCTTCCGCCACGCGTTCGCACGCGGCCGCCCCCGAGCCGCTATAAAAGGCGCCCCTGGCCACGCCGGTGAGGCACCCATCCATCGGCATCGGCAATCCTTCCCCTCCTCGCCGCCGCACTTCCTCCCCTCTCCCCCCCCCCCCCCCCGGCAACCAGGAGCGCGAGGTACCCCGGCGACGCGGCGGCGGCCAACGGTTTCGGCCGCCGCTCGCTGCATGAGTGGCAGGCCTACCTCCTCCACGAGGCCAACTACCCCGCGCCGCCCGACGTACGCGCTCCGTCACGGTGGAGGCTCAGCGCCGGCGGGGTCCCTAACCCCCCTCTGCCCGTCCCTAAGACGCCCACCTATTTCCACGCCGAGATCGAGCGTGCGCGGGCGTCCCTGACGGTCGCGGAGCGGGCGCTCTCGGAGTACGCCACCGGCAACCACGCAGTGTGGGCGGCGTACTTCAAACGCCGGCAGGAGGAACGGCTTGCCTCCACCAACAACACGCCGACGCCGCACGGCCGCAACAACAGCAATGGCCGACGCCTGTGGTGGGGCGTCTCGGGCCGCACGCTCAGCGGCGTCCTCGCGCACCTCGAGGGCGGCAACGACCCGGCGTTCGAGTACTCGACCGCTCGGAGCGGCGGCGCGTGGCTGCCGAGGAGGATGATGGGATGGTCAGCCTCCTCTTCCTCCTCCTCCTCCCGATCCTCCTCTCACTCCTCCGGCACGCCGGCGTTAGTCACCGTCAAGCCAGAGCCGTCCGAGACGCCGCTCGGTGGCGCACCCGCGGCGCCGGCCTCGTCATCAACGACGGAGGGCGTGGCTCCTCCTCCTCGGCCCCTCCTCACCTGGTCAAGCCGAAGAGGGCGCCAGGGCTGGCGACGGTGAAGCCAGAGCCGGGGCTCGCTGCCGTGAAGCCGGAGCTTGCTCTCGCCGAGGAGACCGACCAAGAAGAGGCCACCTTGAAGTGGGCGCGCGAGGACTACGCGCGCATGGAGCTAGACCGCCAGCGCCGCGCCCTGGAGGAGATCGCCGAACGCCGCCGCCGTGAAGCAGCGCGCCGGGGCAAGGGGTCGAGCAGCGGCGCCGGCCGTGTCAAGGAGGAGAAGCAGGAGGACGACGCCGACGACAACTACGCCCTGCTCAGCGCCTACTTCGGCCCGTAGTTTAGAGTTTTTTCCGGTCCATTTTATTCGTGTAAAAAAACGTCTAAATTTCGCCGAAATATGTCGTGTTTGCTGAAATTTGGCCGAACTGTGGGGACGTCTGGGGCCCGACCTGGGGGCGACGGCTGGGGACGTACTCGCCCCCACGCCGAAAAAACCGCCGGCTCGCCCCCAAGCGGCGATTTTCGGCGCGTCTTAGGGGCGCAACGGCTGGAGATGCTCTTATGTTGATGGTGTGTAAGCTTCTCAGCCTCCCTTCCCCCCCCCCCCCCCTCCCCCACGCAAAAAAAAGCATCTCAGTTCTCCCTATTGCCTATTTCGTTCCTAACAGAACCATCATGGCTGGGCTAATGGAGGTACATAAAAAATCTATATTGAACCTTCGCTACGTAGAAAGCTAGCCAAGAAGCATCATAACGGCCCTCCTCAGCAAGCTTTAGATTTGCTTGTGCATCACAAAGATGACAAGATTACAGATTTACTCTACTAATTTCTGTAGATTTATAGTTGTTTACGGTCGCTGTTTATGGACGAAAATTACATTACATACAGGCGGTTTTTTGCGAGATTAATATTTTTATAAAATGTAGCATTGTCCATCTATCTTCCTCAGTCTACTCGTGACACTTGATGTGGTTTATTGCTAGGCTAAACGGCTTAAACAAATGAATTGATTAAGAGGTGGAGCATGTCTTGCGTTTTAATACCCGATCCATATTTCCGACCAATATTTTATAGCTGGCTACTTCCTAACTTTGCTCATATACATGCTAAATTATATATCATCTTATATTCCAACTAGAGGGATGATGAAAATATATAGAGGAATATAAATCTGCATACATTATTAACATCTTACAATTTTATATTTGGGATCATGGCCAGTTCAATATGATTTTTTGGTCATCTGCAATAGTTCTTTCTCGATGCAATGGGTGGTATATGGTTTTCCCATGGTTGCTATGTTAGTAAAAAAAATATGCAAGCTTATATTCATTTTGTTCACTAAGGAGTATACTAGGACACTCATTTGAATAGGTACTATGCACGTGAGCTCTCAAAAAGCTCTATGAGCAAACTTAATATATCATCATATTGGTATGTGGATCGCATATAGGATTTGTAATGTACATCTCAAATCTTTAAATGATTTTACCGATGCCGGTATGGTCACATTATTGATTGTAATGAAAATGGATCTGCTATTGTAGGTTCTACTTGAGTCTTTGCATCTATAGTTCTATACTCATGTAAGTGATTTGCCTCTCCATAGCTTTTTAGGTCTTAGAATTTCTCCTTCCGTTTCCAAAAATACATAATTTTTCAGTAAATCAATGTAAAAGAATATGTGTTTTAAACATTTACCTTTTGAATATTTAGAGTATGTCAATGCTTATTTTTTATCGTTTAGATAGATCCCCGCACCAAAATTTACCTAATTCTATTGTTAGTTAACACGATTACTTAATCATACTTAGTTGGTTCTTCTATTTTTTTGAGTGAAGTATAATTTGCGACCAATCAATTATTTATTTATTTTCATAAGATTTTCAACTTCTGCATATCTTGAGAGTGCTGAATTCGATTTATCAAAAATAGATCCAATACTGAACTCAATGAAAAGAGAATAAGCGTCAGAACTGATGGGGTAATACTGAAAAGAGGTCCTGAATGACCTATCTGTGTGTGGGAGTAGAGGGTTATAAGTCATGATTATTGAGTTAGGACCATTATATTTGTTCTTCCCGTTGCAACGTATGGGCATATTTCCTAGTATATCTAACAGAAAATAGATCATGGTTAGCCCACCCCCACGGACGTGATTGTGCCATCACACCGATCCAGGGCAGGTCTTCTATACGGCGGCCACACACACATCGTGGGCTCACATCGTCTAATCCGGTTTATGAAAGAAAAACCAAAATAGTGCTGAAGAAAAGAACCAGCTAATTGAACAACTAGATTATTAACTAACAAGCCAGGCAAGTACGGAGCCACAAACGCACGTCCCAACTCCCAACTCCCGTTCCGCCCCGGAAAAGTAGGGTCGCACGAGGCCATCAAGGGAGGCGACGAGGGTTCCCTTGCGCGCTGCCGGTTCTCTCTCTCTCCGTCGGCCGCTCCGGCGTCCGGAGAGAGGGAGAACCTCGGGTCTGTTCGCTAGGTGGGTGTGTGATAGGGTTAGGGTTGAGAGAGACGCTGCCGAGGCCGGTGTGGTGGTGTCGCGTCGGAATAAGTTTCTTCGAGCTTTGTTCGCAGTCAAGCGAGGCTTTTGCCTTCGTTTAGGAGCCAGCGAGGTTGGGGATCCCTGTATCTCGTCGAGGTCGCGGGCTATGGTGGTTGGAGGTCTATCGGCACTAGCCGTTTGGGTCCTCAGACGGGCGATGGATGCAGGGAGACGAAGACCCTTCTTCTTCCTTGTTGGTATGATTTGCTGCTGCTGTTCTTCTACTTCCTCTGCGCTGATGCTGGTGGGAGATCCTGCTTCGTCCGGGCGAATGGCCCGGCCGCGGTGCTGGACTGGTCGGATGACTCGAGTTATCTTCCTTCCGGAAGGGACACTTTTCGCGGTACTCAAAGCCAAAGATGGCGATGGCTGCTGCAGGTGTGTTGGATTGATGTCCATGCCCTCTCAGCGCTGGTGTCAAGAAAGGAGGAAGCAGCGTGGCGGCAATTGTACCGTGGTCGAAGATGATGACCTGTTTGCGACTGGTTGCAGATCCTTCTGCTGCAGGGGTCTTCTCTCAGGATTCAGGGATGATGACACAGGGCTCCGGAGATCTTCTTGTCTTATGGTTGTCTTTAGGTACTCTAGGTGTTCATAGTCCTTTGTGTTTGCGTTTTAGTGTGCTTGTATGAGTCAACTACTTTGTACTGATTCGTGATATGAATGAAAAATTCTTTAAAAAAAAGCCAGGCAAGTCCGCAGACGTACGCGGGACCGCGTTAGATAACAAACTGCTTCCGGACATTTGGGGATTTATTAAGAGTCAGTCTTAGAGATGCCCTTAACACAGGATAGATGTCAAACCGAACGACAAAGTTAGTATAGATACGATCGATCGAATCACTTCAAAATTAGGTTGTCACCTTGTTTTTTTTTTTGCGTGAAAGGTTGTCAACTTTCTTTTTTTTTTGCGTGAAAGGTTGTCAACTTGTTATAGGTAGCTTTTCCGTCGGAAGATAGATGGGCAGGGAATCAGTAGCTAGCTTGTTACGCAAGCACCTTACACCCTGCGATGACCGATCAAGCACGCGCGTGCATGGAGCTGGAGGACGGCGGCGGCGTGGCGACGGAGCCAGACCGCCGCGCTACCTTCCGCCAAGGCGACGTCTGGCTGGTGGCCTTCATCGGCGCCGTCTTCGTTGTGGGCAGCGTGATGCTTTGCGCTGCTTATCTGCTGCGGCCAGGCCGGTGGTACTAGCTGCCGGTGCCAAGGGGTCCCGTGGGGCGTCCTCGTGGTGCTCGGCGTGCTCGTGGCCATCGGGTGCGCCTTCTGGATCTGCCTGGCCCTACGGTTCTGCTGTTGCTGTTGGCGGTCGCGCTGGTGTGACAGGCGCCACGACGGAGTCCTGGATGTTTAGTTAGTTCGTTAAATAGAGCTATTTCGTTAGTTATTACTCCCGCTGTCCAATAATATAGGATGTTTTTGCAGTTCAAATTCTTACATTATGGCACAGAGTCGTACATGGGAGATGCTACACTTACGGACTGATTTCATAGGCTTCTCCCATAACAAATTTTCCGCAGGTCTACTGTTATTGTTTGCTACATTACTGTGTACGTTTTCACGTGACCCATTGCACACTGGAATCTAGTTAAAAATATTTTGCAGCTCAAATCCTTCACTCCTGTTATGTTATAGTACTATTTTTACTATTGACTTTGTGTCGTCGGTTGATTCAAAGCCTAATCTCACCAGGATGAGTTCCTTTTCTCACACCGTTGAACCTTCTTGGATGCGTTGTCTTGGAGCCGGCTCAACAGTTGGGGCTGGTGGTGGTGAAGCCATAGTGGCCTTGGATCCTTTTTCGTGTGCCGGCTTGTTTAGCGACAATGATGGTGGTGAATTGAGTAGAGTCACAAAAGGATCCTTTTTGGTACTCGATTTTGTTGGTGTACTATGGATGTTTTTGTTCATCGATAGTTGTTAAGTCGGAGCTGCTACATAGGTCTAAGTGGTGAGGATGACACACAAAGGATGTTCCCTGTGGGTCGCTTCTCCTACGTAGCTTCTCATCAAAGTCTGAGCTATTTGTTGTCGGTGTTGCATCGGGTTGTGCGCCAAACATTTGTTTTTTCATCATCTGGTCATTTTCTTTTTTACTTTATTTGTCTAAATCGTTCACCATAAATAATTAAATGAACATACTAAATATTCATGACTTTTCAAAAAGAAAATATACTATGCGCAATGGGCCATACAGCGACCGAGATATAGATGCGCCCAAATAAGAACGTCCATGATGTAATTAAGCTCCTTTTATCCTTGCAAGAAAAGAGCCCTAGCAAAGTTTAAATAGTGATCACGACAAAGTTAGTTAATTTGGAACTACATACTAGGATCGAATCGATTCAAAATAGAGTTGTTATATCTTTACCGTTGGAAGATATAGATAGGAAAGAAAGCATTGGCTCTGATCTGTTTGAGTGAAGACGACGGCACCGAGACCCGGAGGGCATGCATGGGGTCGATCCCCGGCCAACATGCCACAAATCTTTGGTTCTGCCATGTGCAACAGACCAGTTCATCGGCTCATTATGCAGCGTTGCCTGCGAAGGTGTACCTTAAGATCTGGGCATGATGGATGCTCCCTTCTGTTCCGGTGGCGCGGCGGCGGAGGTGGTAACCGACGGTGGAAAACAGTTGGGCGAGGCGTAAGGGACTCCGAGGATCTTAGTGTTAGTACAGTCGTTTTGGAGTTTCTTTGTCAAATCTTTATGACACATTCTCTGTCCGGATGTCTCGTATGGTCTCCACGTGTGTATTCGTTGTAATCTTGTTGTTTAATGAAATGTGGTTATTTCTCAAAAGAAAGGCCATCATGACCCTGGCCAGTTCTACAAAGTTATCAAGAAAGTCGGAGCGGTCTGTGGTCGCTGCTGCATCCGATTGTGCGCCATGAACATTTCTTTTTGCAACATGCGGACATCTTTTTCACTTTATTTGTTCAAGCTGTTAACATGAAATAAATGAAACAAACATATTTTGCGAAATTTATATATTTTTGAGCGAATTTTCAAAGGAAAATAAATAAAAAGCATACCTATGTGCAGTGGGCCACGCAGCAATTTGAGATACAGACGACACACCGTGGGCATGTTTGGTTCCTCGCGTAGCCTCACGCTGCATCGTATCCATCATCCTGGTTGAGTCAAGCCTGGCTAGTCCGATGCAAAATTGCGTTGAGATGTATGTTTGGTTGTGTGCATGTTATGGCAGGGGCGGAGCCAGGCTAACACTGCGCCCCGGGCCTGCTTCATCGCTACAGTGTTAAACAGTGTCCAAACAGTGCAAAATCACTACAGTTAACAAAGAAACAAAACTTCACGCCCCAGGCCCAGGCCCCCCGGCCTGGGTCCTGTCTCCGCCACTGTGTTGTGGGGCAGGACAATGCGAGATACTGTTTGGTAGACTGAATGAGAAATCAATCAGGTACTGCCTGAAGCACGACGGCGATAAAATTTCACCAGACCAAGCCCGCACCAACGCGGGCGGTCTCGCTGAGTTGGCACGGGCGCGCCTCTGCCTCCGACGCAGCTCCTGGAAAGCGTTCACCATCAAGGCGCCGGCGAGCAGAGGAGCATGGACATCCGGCGGCGGGTCGCAGCTGGTGACGGAGCTCCGAACGGTGGCGAAAGTGGGAGCTCAAATGGCGGGGTTGACGCGGACAGGGAAGCTCTGACTAGCTGCAGACAAGGGAGCTCTGACCGGCGGCACAAAAGGGAGCTCCCGACGGCGGCGGCGGCGATTGGTTTGGATGCTCGATCCGATCTGGTGCGTGAGAGACGGAAGGAAAGAGAGTTAAGGTTAGTTGCGGTGGCAGTTTTGAAGTAATTCTAGTCAGTATCAGGGTCATTGTCATGTACCGCTTCGTTTTAAGTAAAGGCGCGGGTGCAGGCGCGAGGCTGCATCCGAGGAACGCCCGATTCCCGCGTACCTCTCAGCATGGCTGAGAGGCCTCGTTTTGCATCAGTCCAGCCAGGCCGAGACAGCCGCACAGGTAACCAAACGAGCCGGCTCTTGCATGCCTGGTGCGACCCAGGTGCGAGGCACCCAACCAAACATGCCCCGTATGAACCACTGTGATGTGGGGGCGTCATCAAGGGAGACCCGCAAAACTTTGGTATGTGTACGATTGGACACATTTGTTCACTTCTGCAATTCAATGGGGACCTAGGGACCCGTATCGGTCTGCAAAGCAGTCCGGACATATGTTTTTACGCAAAGTGGAGACAAAAGTGGGGGAGATATACCGGAGTCCGGACATTCACTTGACCAACCAAAAATCTCGCGTGGTCCTCCTCTCTTTTTTCTCTCTCTCTCTTCACGTGCATGGTCCCCCTCTCCTCTCTCTCCTCTTAACCGGATATCATACACAAATAGCCACCACATGCATGGTCTGCATCTACTTTTTCTCCTCCCAGCCGGATACTTTATAATGTGTGCGTTGGATGGCTCCTTCCTGTAACATGTCCGTGGACCACGTCCGGATACAAAAACGGACATATACCGGAGGAATTTGCGGGTCGGTGTTGGAGATGCCCTAAGGTTCCTATTATCTCCGCAAAGAAAAGATTAGTTTCCCATAAAATGATTAAATACTGATTTTGAGAAAGTCACTTTAGATACTAGGATCGGATAACTTCACAAATGAGTTGTTACAGCTTTTCCGTCGGAGTTGTTAGCTTGTTAACTGTAGGTACGTTACGCGCGTACGTAGGAACCGCACCGACCAGTGCATGCATGGATCTGGAGGACGGCGGCGTGGTAACGGCGGCAGACCGCGGCAGCACCTTCAGCCCCGGCAAGGGCTTGATGGTGGCCTGCATCGGCTCCGTGTGGGTGATCACCGGCGTGCTGCTGGCGCTGTGGTTCTGCTGCGTCCACCAGGACGCGGCTATCAGAGGCTGCCAGTGCCAACGAGAACTCCTGGCGGTCGTCGCCGCCGGTGTGTTCACGGCCGTCGGGTGCGGCATCTGGGTCGGCCTGGCGCTCCGCTTCTGCTGCTGCTGCTGGCGGTCCGGTTGGGGTGAGAGGATCCACGGCTTGGTGATGTTATGTAGTTAGCTCGTTAATTAGGGCTATAGCTAATTGCTGCCTGTAATATTGCACTAATTCTGAAGAATGATCAGAGATTCAGATCCCATCGTCATGAGTGATTGCATTTTTCCAAACCTCGCCATGCAGTGTATATTTCTTCTGTGTGTTTAGGTAAAAGTAGGCAGCTGGAAACATGGTAGGGTATAAAAGATCGATCTGGCCGTAGAAACATGGCGTTTAACCCTAAACTGGCACGAACAAGAACTCGAATAGGATTTCATATTTTTTTTGTTTTTGCAGGGAATAGGATTTCATATTGATCTGCAGATTAGATGATTGCGAGCGTCGGTGCGTATAAGTAATCATATTAAACACTCCTGGCTCCAGCAATGACAAGCGAAAACAAAAAATAATTGATACAAGTTTCTGCGCTAACTCGGTGAGGAGGGTTTTCAGGTAGAGATCGAAACGATCATCCGCCTTTTTATTTTCTTTGATCACACAAAATCAAAATTAAGGGATCAATCGAGTCATCATTGATGTTTCGGAGATCGGTAAGTGGCAATTGCCCCACTGAATTGGCTCTCGCGTCGCTCCCGCGGGCGGCTCGGGAGCAAACCCTAGCCGCCGCCAGCAGCAACCCACCCACCATCCTCTCCTCCCCTCGCCGCCGCCGGCAGCGGTCGCCGGGCAAAGCCCGCGTGGCTCGGCGGCGGCGGGGCCCCTTTCCCCTTCCGTCCAGAGGTGGCTGGCGCGGGCCGGTGGCCTCGGCGGGAGCCTGAGCTGCTGCGCGCGCTCGGGCGGCGCGGCTGGCCGTCGGGGCGGCGCACGGAGGCGCGGGCGCGGATCCGGTGGCGGGGCGCGTAGGTGGAGGCGCGGGCTGGGCGCAGCGGCCGCGCGAGGAGGCGTGCGGCTGGGCGCGCGCGCTGGTTGCCGGCGCAGATCTAGCAGGCGGCGACCGCGCGAGGATGCGCGCGGCGAGGCGCGAGGAGGAGTGCGGCTGGGCACGTTGTGCGGCCATGGGTGCGGCGTGCTGGCCACCGGCTCAGATCTGGCATGCGGCGGCCGGTGGTCTTCGCTCGGCGGCCCAACGGGCAGGTCTGGATGCCATGGATCCGGCCTTGGCAGCACAAGATGTGCAGTTTCTCTGCCCCGTTTTGCTGCTATGGAGTCCATGGGGCCAGAAGGAGATGGTTGCTGGCCGGAGGTCCGTGGCTGGTGGTCCGGGAGGGGCACTGGCGGCTGCTGGTGGTGCCCGGTTGTCGCTTGTTGGAGCAGGGTGGCTCCGGCCGCGGATGGATGCGGGGTGCAGGACCCGATCTGGTCTCTGCAGGCCCGTCGATGAGGAGGTTTGCGGGTGGCCCGACACAGCAGTGGCGTGCTCGTTGTGTGGGGGGTGCGCGGTCCAATGGAGGTACGGGTCGACCTCGGCCTGCTGCGCGGGAGTGGCTGCACCGGGTGAAAGCCTGGCCGGTGCTGACCGGCCGGCGGCGACGGCGCCTGTGGGCGTCGCTATCCTCCTTGGAGGCATCGTCGGGAATCTTCACAGCCTTCACTCCCGGATCAAGTCCTTCGGGTGAAAGCCCAGATCCTGCTTCAGGGTCGGGCGGTGGCGTCGTCTTCAACGTCGCTCCCCTCTTTAGGGCGCCGTCTTGAAGAATTTGATCCCTTTGGTGCTTCCTACGACTGGACGTGCACGGTGGCTTCGGTGGCAACGATGACGGTGGTGAGCAACGTCGGAGGCGCGGCTTTGGTCGTGGTAGTCGGCTCTTCTTCTCCGGCGTGTCCATGGGAATGCCTCGACTGCCTGGTGCTGTGAAGTCGAAGCCGCGGTGGGGGGCCGCTGGTATACGATGACGCGTGTTAGGTGGCTCGTTCGGTGATCCCCGTGACGCCAACCTTGCCTCGTTTCTTTGTGGTTCATCGTCAGAGTCGGAGCTGCGTTGTCTAATGTGGATTGTTTGGAGTGTTCTGTTGCAGCCATTAGGGCTGTTTTTCTTTTTCTTTTGATCTTCGGATCTTCTGGTCCTAGGACCTTCACCACCTTGTTGTTTTCCATTGCTTTCTGCTATTATCAATGAATGCCAGCGACGCTGGATCTTTCAAAAAGAAAAAATTGATGTTTCGGAGCCATTGATCTGATCCAACACATAACTTTCTCTTCATTGCAAGCGCAACTTTTGCCGAGCGGAGCAGGTGAAGCCACCCGAGGATAAAGAATGGGCGGCGGCGGAGTACGTGGATCTTGAGGATGGCCGCGGCATAACATGCTGGCAGCATGGACTCTGACAGCTCGCTCACCGTCAACATGTCCCCACCATTATCACCGGCATCTACTTTACAATACTAGCCTACGCCTTCCTCCCCTACCTCCAGGCCAATGGGGAAGTGCTGGGATGGGTCATTACCTGTGTCTTGTTTCCCAGGTTATGCATGCACCTCGTGGTAGTCGTCAGACTCGATTTATGAGTTATTCATTCTTTGCATAGGTCATTATCTTCATTGTGCCCAGTACTATTAAAGATATGTTATTATCATCTTTGTAGCTAGCTGGTACAGGCCATTTCATCAGACTATTGTCAATGCCAAGTATTCTTCTTCTTCTTCTTCTTCTTCTTCTTCTTCTTCTTCTTCTTCTTCTTCTTCTTCTTTCAAAGCAGGGATGACCACTCATAAAAATCCACTGTAGATGGTCTATACCGAAGAAGGTTCTCCTACAGGAACCCACATCCTGAAACCGCCAATTCACAACCAGGGTCAGTCGCCCTGTGATGACGGGAAGGCTATACCTAGTTCTGTCTAGCGGGCTGCATCAGGGGCCCAAGATTCGCCCACCGATTATGTCAAAGGGAAGACCCATGTGGCGATGGTGGCGGGGTCACATGACTGGACTTGCAAGGCTGCGCAACTGCAATGGCGAGGAGCTTACATCTAGTGTGTTGTGGGCCTCCCTTGCACATATCCCTGGCTGGCAATGGTGAGGATCACATCAGTAGACTAGGGACCAACAAGACTTGATTTTATGAGGAGGCGATGCCCTCGGATGGATGGTTTGTGACACAACTCGTTTGACTATGGCATCACGTCATGGTGTGGAGCAGCAGTGCTTGGGAAGAGTGGGGTGGAGCGCATGATGCGCCATCGAAGGTTGAGACGATGACCTAGATGGAGGGACAAATAGGTCTCTACAAAATTTCAGCATTTGTTTCGTTGGACGATTTGGATGAATGGAGTTCTCCTAAATGCAACTAGGTGGAAATGTTGTATATGATGATACAAGTTAGGGGAACACATGCATAGAAAATGAAAGAAAACGTTGGGACTCAAGATCCTATGTGATATGTCATATAGTTAGCACGAGATTATTTCGATTTCGTGCCCCACCTTTTTTGGGGTGCATGTGTGGTTGCTCACCTCGCACACCCTCATTGTCAGCTTGGTGGGGTTGGTGCTATGGCTTGATTCCAACCTCACCAAGCTCGAGGTTGTGGCTTGAATTGGGTGGCGACGGTGGCCGGTATTGCACGTGCACGCAGGTGGCCGCAACCTTGGGAGAGGTGCACTGCAACAAGGAAGGACGGAGTGGTCGGTCACGACGCCGAGGAGCTCTGCTAGCATGTCGACGCGGGCTACGAGCTCCAGCTCGATGGTGAGTGATGGCGATAGCGGGAGGGGTCTGAAGGCTCCCATAGGGGGGGGGGCGTGGCTGGGATTGAGCGCAGAAATGGGCAGCGTAGCACACCAAAGGGGACCGCGTGGACAGAGTGGTCCCCATGGCAACTTTGGTGATGGTGGGCCTTTTTCTTAGTTTAGAGAGGTTTGGGGAGTTATCTTATCCTTTTCAAATTTGAGCAGAACATAGAAGTTTTGAGGAATTAACCCAAAAATGTGGAGTCAAATCTTTTGGCAGTGATGGTGTGAACTCCCAGAAGGAACCTCTTTTTTTATTGAACAAGATCGTTGTGATTTCATTAATAATCGAGCTTAGTCAATTTGCTAGCCACAATACGGCATACATAACGCACATGACATTAGTTCGGGAGAATGTTTTTTCTACCATGTAGTATATGCTATATAGCATGATTCCCATCTATACAGAAGTAGACCATTAATTTATGCAACGCGTTTGTTACTTAAGTCGCATGAAAATGGTGAGTTGATTCCGCAGCGTCCCTGGTGAGGCCAAGCCAAGACTTAGATGAGTTATCATCAGAAAAAGCTTTTGCAAAAGTAGTGCAACATTCCGTAGATTGCTGTCATCCAAGGACATCAGATTTTTTGAATTGAATACAAACCAAAACACCTTTTTAAATTTCTTCAACTGCTCAAAGAGGTCCATGAAAGAATTGAAGTGTCAACGATGGCTAGAAAATTATGAAGAAAAGAGGATACAGAAAATTAGAAATTTATACATCGGATGATTGAAACCCTAGACGTGTAGATAGAATGACAGAAAATTAGGATGGATCATGGATGGATGAATAGTTGAATATGTACTAATAAAGAATAAAAAGAACTACAGAAATAGGGCTTTGGGGGGGATCGGGGATGGATCAGGTCATCAGGAACATGTACATGAATGGATTCATGGATATGTACCGTTTAGTATAGATACTAGTGGCAGGGGCGCGCCTCCTCTGCGGTCCTTTGCGCACCAATCCAGCTGTTTTATTTGTGAACGTGCGTATGGAACCCAGATGGACACCAGTTGTTCAAAAAAGAGCACAATTAACATAGGTGCAGCAGCAAACCGTTTAGTGGTAGGTCTATATTAACATAGAGAGGTCATATTCTTGCAGAGTGGATTAGAAGCACGTCCTAGAAGCACGTCCAACAGGTAAAATGATAACCAGAGATACATAGCTCTCTACTGCCAAAAAGAATCAGAAATACATAGCATCTAAAATTGAATGCTAGCTACTACGTTGATTCTTCCTTTTTGAGGGAGTGAACGGTGTACCTCGGCGCCCATCTTTATATGTTGTTGCTTCCTGCACCCGCTGCAGCTGGCACCACGCCTCGCCTCATGGTCGCTGCCAAGCAGCCGATCAGCTCCATCTTGCCCGTCGTTAGGAAGTTGGCCCACTCCAATGCCCCGGAGTGACCAGCATGATCCGCAAGAACCCTATAAAATCAAGAAGTTCAGGGACATGGGCAAGATCTTTGTATAAAACGACCAAAGAATTCGATATAGAGCGTGAAAAAGGAGGCAAACTCATTCTGCAACTTCTTAAGCTTTAGCTCCCCAGATTTATTATCTTACAGTAAAGTGAAAGATAATCAAAACAAGACTTTATAGATAATCAAAATAAGAACTCATTCTGGCGAATTTAAGGTCCTACTCTTATCATGAGCTGCAGGGACAAGTTCATGCCTACCATATGCACACGAAGGGTTTAAAAAACACGACATAATTACCTAAAATATGCAGGTGGAATTTCCAGTTTGCTCCATTACGTTAGTAGCCCTGCCCAATGAGAATTTGAGACATGCCAGCCACCAAGATCAGGAACAGGCAAATCACAGGGGAGACAAAGTGGGGTTGGGGAAGGAGGAGCTACTGCCCGTGAAGCAAGCTTGAAAATTTCCCCCTGGGGTAACCAAAGGCGAATAACTTCAGCGAGCGATCTCCAAAAGAGAGCCATTGTTAGTACTCCCTCCGTTCCAAATTACTCGTCATAAAAATGGATGTATCTAGAACTAAAATACATCTAGATACATCCATACCTGTGACAAGTAATTTGGAACGAAGGGAGTAGAATATAAGGGTTGTGTACATGTAACTTCGGCATCCTTCCCTAATTCAGCTGCACATCAAGAAAAAATTCAGTCAAACAGAATGTTTAGAACTTCAGCATCATTTTCAGCCTAGAACTAAAAAGCAGCTAAATTTCATCGCTGATATCAATAGTGGTAGAGGCAAACTTATGTAATTCTGTCTACTAATGTAAAAATGAGCACAATTAAAGAAATCTTAGGTGTTCTTTTTCGATTCGTGCTTATTTACCCCTTGTATATGTGAGTTAAAATAAATACACAGCAAGCTAGTTCTACAGGTTTTTGGATAGCAGCGACTTATGTTTGCGCAGAGACTGATT
Organism: Triticum urartu; assembly: GCF_056163025.1. Classification (NCBI taxonomy): domain Eukaryota; kingdom Viridiplantae; phylum Streptophyta; class Magnoliopsida; order Poales; family Poaceae; genus Triticum; species Triticum urartu. Next base: position 732,382,434 of record NC_141875.1, read on the forward strand.
TAAATGGGCTAATCCTGCCACCCAGAGGCTGAATTTGATGAACACATATGAAATAATAAACTCAGATTGCAAAAGGGGCTATATACAGAAGGGAGTATAAAATCAACCATCAGCCTACCAAGGTTCAGATAATGATAGAAAATACTAACATCGATACCCATGTCCCAAAGAAAAGAGAACGAATGCGAGCCATAAACAGAATTAGCAAGTTTGAGATGAAGAGGTGCAAATACTAAGCAGAGAATCTACTAAGGATGATATAGCTAAAGTGAATCCCTAATGTTTGGTGGTGCTAGTATCCATTTGGAAGACCAAACTTTAACTTAGCTTAGCTGGTTGATTGCATGAAGTAGCATCAGTATGTGTGTCTCAGAACTGTTACGCATCAATTATTGGAAGCCGCAACAGCAATATAAGGGCTCAACTGAATCAGCTTCTATCGAACGAACGAACGAACTGACCTCGATTGAAACCTTGAGTTTTCCGGCACCGAGCAGAGCAGAGCAGATCTCAGTCACTCACCAGAAATCAAGACGAAATCGTGCGCACGCACGAGCGCACCTCGAATCGTAAGCCAAAGGATAAGGAAGCCCCCGATCAGATCGAAACCGAATGGACGGGCCCTGCCGTTCGGCAGCGCGCTAGCTCAGGGAGAGAGAGGCCGACGTCCCGACACATATATCAATACAGGAAGAAAAGGTTTGTTCTTGAATTTGAAATGCAACATTCAACTATTTTAGTACAGTATAAGTATAACTGACAAAAATAAACGATTGCATTGGAGAAAATCCTAAGACTTAAATTTTGTATAACTCGTGCAACATTTTGCACTTTGCTACATCGTCCAATGAAGTTGTAATTCCTTGAAGCTGTAGAACTTCTACCAATACTCAGGACACAAATGTTTGGCTCAGACTAATTCCAACAAAACTGATATTGAACAACACAATGTTTCAGGAGAATAACGAACCTTTTGGTGCCTTCTTTGAACACTACAGTCTCGACTGTCCAGTGCTGCCACGTTGTCATGCTTGTTACAGAGCAATTGAACCTCTAGATGTTGGCTCTACAAAGAAATAACAGAAAGGCAAGATTGTAGATAAATAAACTCTATCAGTACAGAAGAAGCACTTGCTGAATACTGAACATGAGTAACACAAAGATACAATAGAAAATAATTACTGTTATCAGTGTATCATGTATGACCTGAGATGCCACTTTCATAATAAATATAGGAGATCCAGGAACTTCTCCTTGCACTTGCTTAAACAAGGCTCTGACCTCATCATCGTTGTGTACCTGTAAAACCATTTGGATGGCATAAAAATCATCTTTGGTTAATATACAATATTTGCAGAAAACTTGAGTTCATTTTGTATGGACAGTGGACATTTCCATGCAACTGTTTGGAAGTAGAGCATTCAATCTCACTATGGTAGAGTTGAATTAAAAATATTAAAAGAATATCAGCCTCCCTTATTCCTTTACAACCCCCACCCCATGATAAATTTTTGCCCAAAAACAAACATGTCATTATTCTGTTCTTAGTCTCAACTACGTACAGATTATTATACAGCATTTCCACTGCCCTGCCCTGAACATTAGTACAAGAGACCCAAGTACAAATAAAGGACCTAAAATGTCCCTACAAATAAAACAAAATTACAAACTTGCACCTAGCACACATATATCCTACTTATCCGTACACAGTCTACAACTTATCCAGTAGACCCGCAAGGGCAAAAGGTACTTTACGTATTGAACTGAAATTAGGAGAAAAATGACTTGAAGGTACAACAGAAATCTGATTTGATCAGATTAATATGCAATAAATGCAAAGCATGCCTGCTCGAGTTGGATCAATGTCAAACTAAAAAAGCTCAAATCAAATGTATGTATCTGAAACATTAGAATTATCTCCAAATCATGCAGAAATTGAACTGTTCCATGTGAAATTCCTAAAAAAAAAAACTCATTACCCTGCAAGTAGTGCTGCACTTGAGTGCATTCTCGAGTCATACAGATTCCTAGTTTCCTACTGCTACAAAGCTATAATAATCATTGGATTAGTGCAAGGAACAGAAGTGTAACGATGTGTAGTGGATTCAAGAAGTGGGAGGGAGGTGCAGGGGTTACCTTCTTGCAGGTCAACGGGGAGGCGAGGTAGTAGATGCAGTCAGTTCTCCGACCACGCCGCAGCTCCTCCTCGTCAACCGGCATGTGCGGCGATGGAATCCATCGCTGCAGTAGAGCGAGCAAGGCCGAGCAGCTGAATCAAAGGAAGCAACATAGGAATGAAGCGGAAGCACTTCTCCTTGACCTGGATTTATTATTTCCACCATCAAGCCGAGCCTGCCGCCTCCCCCACGACAGATCAAACCACCACCAGCACCTGCTCGCTTGCATAGGCGAGGAGATGAAGACGAGGACGAGGGCTGGGGAGACTGGCGGGGACGGGGGCGGGGGCAGGAGTAGGCGGTGGTCCAGCGAGGAGACGGAAGGACAGTGCACGCTGGGAGCAAGGGAAGAGGAGGAGACGTGTCTGAGTCAGGCGATGGAAAAGGAGGCGGCGTGGAGACGAGGATGTGGGTGTGTGAGTCAGACGCGTAGGTTGCCTTCCTAGGGAAGGAAGAAGGAAGCTGCTGGGAAATTTCCTTCTGATCCGAATAGTTTTTTCGTCCTAATTCTTTTTTTGCCAACACAGTAAATAGCTCGCCCTGGTTTTACCTGTGATGAGGTGGACATCGCTATGAGGCGCTATAGTAGCGACTCTTATATTGGGTTTAATTGCCGCCTTGCGGGATGCCAGATGGCCGCGCGGCGCACGCAAAGACGACGACTAGCGGCGGCCAAGGAGCCGAGCGATAGGTCAACAGTCGACGAGAGAACGAAGTTGCGAAGATGAACTGACGAGCAACGAAGGCACACGACGAGATCTTTGATTTGTTTCAGAAGCAAAACAAGCGGCCGTGGCGCCGGGAATATCCTAGCGGACGCTCATTGCGGCAGATTGTCGAGCGAACGCACAGAGCCGAGCGACCTAGCGATTCAGATGGGCCGGCCCAACTACGCGCTACAGTATCCGGTTTTGGGTACTTTCGGAAGGTTCCTGACCTTTTTTTTCTTTTTCTGTTTTTTTATTCTTTCTATTTCCTTTTTGTTATCCAGAATTTCAAATTCCTTTCTGTTTCCTTTTTTTCTTCTTTTTCGTTTTTTCTGTTTTTTTCTTTCTTTGGTTTATTATTTCATTTTCTTTTTCTTTTCTCTTTTTTTTCAAAATATTCCAATTTTGTTTTCCTTTCCGTAAAATGTTCAGTTTTTTAAAAATTGTTCTCAAAATTCGAAAATTGTACTCGTTACACAAAAAAGTACAAAATTTTGGAAATTAATATAATGTACCAGGCTTCAACTTTTTTGTTCAGGTTTCCAAAAAATGTTTGTGCTTCCAAATATATTCGGGATTTTTCAAATTTGTTCTCTGTTTCAAAATTTGTTCTCAATATTCAAAAAATGTTCGTGCTTCCAAATTTATTCTATGTTTCAAAATTTGTTCTCAAGATTCAAAAAAAATGTTCATGCTTTAAAAAATCCGCGCTTCCAAACTTGTTCTCTGTTTCAAATTTTGTTCTCAAGATTAAAAAAATGTTCGTGCTTTAAAAAATGTTCATGTTCAAATTTTGTTCTCAAATTTCCAGGCTTACAATTTTGTTCTCCATGTCAAAATTTGTTCTTAAGATTAAAAAAAGGTTCGTGCTTTAAAAAATGTTCATGTTCAAATTGTGTTCTCGATTTCAAAATTTTGTTCCCTAAATTCAAAAACCGTTCTGGATTTAAAAAGTGTTCAGTTTATCAAAAATTTCTTCATGCCTTTTAGTTTCTCTTCTAGAATTTGGAAAGTGTTCTCTTTTTAAGAAACACCTTTTCAAAATAATTTTCGCATTAGGAATTTGAGAAAATGTTCGGGTCTCCATTACATTTAGCTCCGCACGCCATAGAAAACCAAGAAAGCTTGTCTATCGCGATGGTTATGCTCGTGCGTACAAAGATGGAGGTCCTTGGTTCGATCCCTCTCTCTAGGATAAGTTTTATGGGATTTTTTTACTGCGTTGCGCCAATGGGCCGGCCCAGCTGGAGACGCGCCTGTGCGTCCGCTCGACAATTCGCCGCTGCGAGCGGCGCATAGGAGCTCTCGTGGCGCCGTGCCTTGCGTCTGGCTGGGGTGACGCTTCGCCATCGCTAGCTAGCTATCTGCAGGGCCGGCCCATCTCGTTTCTTTTCTCATGTATAATTTTTTTCATACCTATTTCTTGCTGGGCTATACTAATATGTATCCTATATCATGGGCCCCCTCCCGGCCTGGGCCCTGGGCCGTCGCCCCTCCCGCCATACCCCAGGGCCGGCCCTGCTGACGCCTCACCGAATGTCGGCATTGTCGCCACCATCGGGAGCTCCTATATGGCGCTTAAGCGCCCATTCAGTCAACTGGCGCCTGCAGCAGCGTCTTACTGGGCCAGCCCACGAGCGCGCAACGCCAGCGAACAAAAATTCCAAGAAAAAGTTGCACCGCACAGGATTCTTACTCACACCTATGCAGTCTAAACCAGCTCGGCTAACCACTAGAGATGCTAAGTACTTGTGGTGATTACTACCTCGGTAGTAATTAAGGACAATATGGGTTGCGCGGTTCCAAAAAAAATGAGAGTTCACAGATTAAGAGAAGTTTGCGAATTTTTTTCGAAAAAGAAAAGGTTCACGTATTCATAGAAGTTCACAAAATAACGAAAAAGTTCACGGATTTGAAAAAGTTCAAGAAAATTGAATAAAGTTCAGTAATTTGAGAAAAAAGTTCATGAATTTGAAAACAATTTCATCAATGTTTTAAAAGAGTTCATCATATTGAAAAAAAGTTCATAGTTTTTAAAAAAAGTTCATAGTTTTTGAAAAAAGTTCATCGGATTTTCCAATTCACGACCAACGTCTCTGATGGGTGCTCTAGCTTGGATGGGCTATCTGTGACCGCCTTGGAGAGGCTATTATGTGTGAGTGGTGTTTTCAATCGTGTACTCCTAAAGTTCTAGCCCTTTCTAGAAAGGTAGTCTTGGCCAATGATTTGGCTACTTAATTGATGAAGAAAAATCGGTTTTGCTAATTCTCGGCTAGCTAGCTGAAGCTGAGAAATAGTTATACCCCAATCACGCAGCTGACCGCCGGATCCCGAGAAAGTGATTTGTGTCGTTAAAGGCTCAATAGCGTGTGGGGGGTTGTGGGATGATGCGGCCCATTTCCTTTTTCCGTTGGCCTTATCATTTTTTTTGTTTGATACTGCCTCAGCTATTTATCTCATCAAAAAGTAAGGCTGCCCGTAATGGGAGTATCATAGGTAGAATCATGTATGCCAACTAAGCGTTTTTTATGAGGTGGCATAGAATTAAATGAAGAAAGGGATGCTTGAGTATCATATCAAGATACCGTATTATATTAAATGATATGCTACTTTGTGTCATGCATAGTAATAAATGTAGCCTTTTATGATACCAACATATGATACTATGCATTACGGATGTAGTATCATACACTAGTATATGATACACCCCATTGCAACCAGCCTAATAGAACCATCGTTTGTGAAAATTTCTGGCCAACCGAGCCTTAGAGGCTACACTCTATAGCCACTCATCTCTCCTCACATGCATACTGTTTTCTTTGCTCTCTCTCTCTCTCTCTCTCTCTCTCTCTCTCTCTCTCTCTTCCCTTGCATGCATCAGCCTACCTTTCTCCTTTCTTGCTTTCTCTCAGCCTTTACACCCCAAGAGGCCGGCTCTTCTGTAGGTTACATAAGCTCCTGTGAGGCTGTAGCTTTTAGTCTGAACTAAGCTCCGAGCCTATGTGGACCCGCGGGGCACTAGGTTGAGGCTACCCATTGGCCATGCCCTCAGCCATCCCTGTTTCTCATATGTGCGTGTGATTTTTCTTCAAGAAATGTTGTCATGTCATGTGTTTTTTCTATTGCAAGGCTGCTCAATTGTCCTATGTGGATGCTGATTTTCTGTTCACTTTACTGCAAATTAATTGCAAGGTTGTTCCAGATTGGTCGATAGTTAGTCGAGAGGCAGTTGCAAGGTTGTTCCAAGGTTGAATGGGTTGAACAAATTTACAGGCGCCTCGTAGTCGACAGAAACATCGTGACTCACCGACTGACACCTTCTCTTGACATCGCAAGGGTAATAATAAAGATTCTCTAGCAGCAACACTACCAAGAAGGGCCGATGTTGAAGCACCGCCTTCATCGGATCTAAACAACAAAGGTCATATCCTGGGTTTTCACACCAAAGATAAAAATTCAAGAATATCCAAGCAATGCCTTCAACAAGTAATGATGAAAAACTCCCTAATGTCAGGTATCACAAACTAGGGTTAGGCGTAGGGTTTTCATCTCGGAGCTCGAGACCATGTACTCAAGAAGCACCACCAAGTTGAAGTTACCATGGTCTATTGCCACCACTTTCGGTGATCCCGGTAGTACATGTGTTGCACGATCTTCACATGGGATGGGACGCAAGTGAAGACAATGTCCGCACAAGCAGATGGCCTAGCCACAACATGTGTGAGTCGCCACCAAAGGCTCGGAACGACGAAGGTTGTCGTCGCACATGCAACGAATATTGATGAGAGAGGAAGGTCGCACCGCTAAAATCTCTGTTTTGGACACTCTGGCAGAGTGGCAGTACCACACAGTCCACATGCTCTGATGCCCTCGTTTGTAACGGCAGAATTGGTTAGCAAAACAAAATCGTCGTTGACGTCAGATCTAAAGGTCCAAGACCCTACGGCCCATTGTGACAACCGCATAGCAGTGTGGAACCACGACGCCATCCGTGCGCCTGAGCGCAGGACCGCCATATTGGCACATAGAAGGTCGCCGATGTCGTCCATATAACTACATATGGGATGGCGGCAACCGACGCCTCGTCACCATGGGCCGCTAACCCAGCGAGAAACACCAGCGCCAAAGTTGCACAACGATACCCTCTGCCCTTAAGTCATCATCTGGAGGTCACGTCTCGCCTCGCCCGCTAAAGACTATCAGAGCAGAGATCTTTCTGCCATCGCCTTCATCGACCAGTGTCGAGACTTAACCCCCTACCACCTCTAGCAGCACCGAGGGAAAGAAAACGGGCCGTGGGAAGGGGGGCGGGGGCGATTGTGGGGAGGCATGTATGAGTACCTGGCTATGTACGTGATGGGACATCTTTTCGGAAGAAGAAAAACTTGATGGACAGATGCATGCATGCATGCATATAGGGCGCCATAACTCTAAACTGAAACGGATAACAACACAAGTCGGATAATGACCAAACTCCTCTCTACGTATAGGTTGCGGAACGCAACAGGCTCCGGTCCCTATTTCTCTCGTGTTACTTAACACGTACGTACGCAACAACTTGATTAATTTGCGTCTTGCCGTATCGCAAGATCTCAGCGACCCGTTTCGATGACGAAGATTTTCAGGTACAGATCGATTGATCGATCGAAACAATCTTCCGCCCTTTTCTTCCCCCGGAGAAGACCCCAATCGAGTCATCCATGAAGCTTAGCTTCAAAGCTTCACCATGGATCCAATCCAAGCTTTTTCTTCTTCTTTGCAGGTGCAGCTACTATCGGTCGAAGCAACCCGAGGAGGACGAAGAATCGGCGGCGGGCGAGTACGAGGACGTGGATCTCGAGGACGGCCAAGGCCAGCATGGAGGCAGCGGCGAGAAGCCGGAATCCGGCGGCAGCGTGGACTCTGATGGGCCGCTCACAATCGACGTCGTCGGTACCATTCTCATCGGCATCTCCTTCATAATGGTAGGCTGCTTCTTCCTGGGTGGCTCCTACCTCCAGGCCGGCCTGACGGGGGCGGACGTCGCCCTCCTGGTCATCACCGGTGCCTTGTTGCTCGCCGTCGGGGCCGCCGGTTTGGCCGGTCTCGCCTTGCGAGGCTACACTGTCTCCTCGTGGTTTAGGGTTTCTGATTGAGATATATTTTCATCCTGTGCTTACTTTATTTATTGTCTCCAATGGATCCAGAGTGGATCGATCTGTTATTATATATCATCTTTGTAGTTAATTGTGTTAGCTACCGGCTGTTTTATTCAAATTTACTAATAGTTGTGGATTTGAACTATTCTGAGTGATTGAAGTGATGAAATATGCGATGAAATGATCCGCCCGCGCCCCCCGGCGACCGTTCAGGCTTCCCCGGCCTATCCCCGCGCGCCCGCGCTTCCGCCCCATCCCCTCCTAGTCCCGCCGGCGCTCGCGCGCCTCCGTCGTCCGAGGAACAGCGCCCGAGCGCTCGCTGCCGCGCCGCGCCCGCAAGGTGTTTGACAAAACGCCTACAAGGTATGTATTGCTCAAACTTCATGAATTTGATGCATGTTTTGAATTGTAGTTTTTATAGTATAATATTGAACATTGTAGATGAGTTCGTCGTATGATTCTTCCGAAGAAGAATTTGATATGGAAGAGGAGGAGGATCTTGCAATGATCCTAGCTATGCATATAAAAAAAACCGAAGCACGGTGGTTCGGTTATGGGTCGACAGAAAATTTGGAGGGATAGGATCGATGCCCACAACAGATTGATTAGGCATTATTTTGCGGAGAATCCCATATACCCCGAGTCGTATTTTCGTCGCCGGTTTAGGATGAGCACCGAGTTGTTCAGGTGCATTGCAGAGAAACTAGCGAGCCATGACCGTTTTTTCAGCAAAGGAGGAATGCCGCCGGAGAGCTCGGACATAGCACCTTTCAGAAGGTGACAGCCGCTTTGCGTATGTTGGCATACGGTATACCGGCTGATCTTGTTGATAATCACTTGGCTATGGGTGAGAGCCAAGCCATCATGTATGTCAAGCGCTTTGCAGTGGGAATTGTGCAAGTGTTTGGCGAGGAGTATTTGAGATCTCCCAATGTTGAAGACGTCGCAAGGCTATTGGCGATGAACAAAGCTCGCAGTTTTCCTGGCATGCTTGGCTCAATAGATTGCATGCATTGGAGTTGGAAGAATTGTCCAAAGGCATGGCATGGGCAATTCCACGGCCAAAAAAAGGGTTCCACTATAATCCTTGAAGCGGTGGCCGATCAGGAGACTTGGATTTGGCATGCATTCTTTGGAATGTCTGGATCTTTGAATGACATCAATGTTGTCAACCGGTCACCACTGATGAATAAGATTGCAAACGGTGAGTTGCCACCGGTGCAGTTTGTAGCAAATGGTCGTACGTACAACTATGGCTATTATCTAGCGGATGGCATCTATCCAAAGTGGCAAACCTTCGTGAAGCCGTTCAAAAAGCTGGAAGGTAAGAAAAATCTTGACTTCCACAATGCTCATGTGGCGGCTAGAAAAGATGTGGAGAGAGCATTTGGGATTTTGCAAGCCCAATTTGCTATTGTGAGAGGACCGGCTAGATTTTGGGATTAAAAAATGCTTTGGTACATCATGCACGCTTGTGTGATCATGCACAACATGATCATCGGGAATGAGCGTGGCCAAGATTTAGACTACTTACAGTATGAGCTCTTGTGATATCCCGTGCGAGTGCGATGGAGGGATGAAAGGGTAGCCCGTTTTATTGCCTCCTATCATGCCATTCGGCGTCCCGCAACGCACAACGAACTTCAGAATGATTTGATTGAAGAGTGGTGGGCATGGCATGGACGACAAAGAGCATGATGATATCTGCATTCGACATTGTATTGTATTGTTCATGAACTATTTGCTGTGTTTATTGCATTTGTTGTACTGAACGATAAACTATTTGTTTGAGTTGTAATGATAACGAAATTGAACTATTTGTTGTTGATTTATTTTGTTTGTTTGATCATTTTTGCTCATGTATATGTGGTTTGTGCGGCGTGTGCGCTGTATTTTTGTGCTCTGCTGGAGCAGCGCGCGCGCTGCATTATAGTGCGGCTGCTGGAGCCAGCGCAGGCGGGCACGCTAAACCAGCCGAAGCGCGTGCGGCAAACAGGTTTTTTGCGCACGGCGCTTAGCACGGCTGTTGGAGATGCTCTCAGGAGTTGTGATAATAACGCGCTTCCACTCAACCTTGACGGTGTGTCCATTGTTTGTGTTTGTAGCCAGCTCAGCAAGGGGTGCCCACTCAGCAATTATATTCTTCTTTATTAATTAGTGATATGAGGACCGGATGGACATATCCAGGGGTCCATATTCTTCTTTATTAATCTCTACTCTTAATGGAGCAGTTGGTAGTCTCCGCCGGTCAATTTTCGTCCCACCTCCCTTGGTTTTTTTTGGTACTTCGTCCCACTTCCCACTTTCCACCGATCCCCCGCATTTTACCTCCCAACCGATAAAAAAAACATCAATATACAACTACGGCCATCCTGAACCGCGCCGGTTCACAGATAGAAAAAACCCCTACAACGATCAATCATGGTTAACCTACGAAATGACGGGCTGATCGATCTGATCGTCTTGACCTTGATCCCATTGCGAGCCGCGGTCATTCGTCCCCGCCCCTCAAACCCTTGGTCGTCGTCACAAACCCTGAAACCCTTGTCCGCCGCCACAAGCGCTCATACCGTAGGTCTCTTTCACAGCGTGCAGTCTTATCCCGGCGACGACGCCGTCCGAGTGCAAAGACAGGCTCACGTCCCCGATCCGTCGCTCTTCAGCGGACCTGCGTGCGATCCAGTCGCCGGCGGAGTGGCGATTGCAAAATCAGGTGTGGCGTTTACATATTCCTACCTTTACATATTCCTACCTTTACAATTACTACTCTTACAAATCTGCATCTCTGATCGGTTCCGTGGTCGTACTGGCATTGTGATCTCGATTCAACATCCTCAACTACGCCATACCTCTTGCTCTCATTTTATCAGCCCTAAATTGAATCATCTCATTGCAAGGAACTCAGTTTTCGTGCACATAACCGACAGGAGTTTGGGCCTGGTGCCGGCCCCAGGGTGGGGTGTCATCAGCAGCAGCATCTGGAGGTTAGTTGACACAAACATAAGGTAGTTAAGAGGCTTGACTCTAATTGGTGACATGCAAAAGTTAAGGTTTCTATGCCAACAGGAAATAGTCAGATGGTTGAAAATGATTGAGTGCAGGTACAGGCTGGATGAATAAAATCGTTCAGAGTGGGAAATAATGTCATCCTCCCATATGAACCACCGTTTTGAATGGGAAATGTTTGTCACTATTTGACAGGCATACCTGTTTATCACTATTTGACAGCCCCAAATGCTTGCAGGTGGTGAATCATCAAGTGGCAACAGGCATCAGGGACGGTGTCATCGAGTTTGCATCTCACAACTTCAGAGGATCTCCATTTTCCATCCTCTTAACAGCATCACATGCAAAAAGTGACACAAACATAAGGTGGTTATAACACTTTAATCTAATAGGTTCCATGCAATAGTAAACAATCTAGGTTTCTATGCCATCTGAAAAAAGTCAAGGGTCTTATGCCAATGTGAGCATCAGGTGGTTGAAATTGATTTAGTCCAAATACGACTCCGTAACCAACAATCCATGTTACATTGATGGGAGACCATAATTGTTTTTGCATAGCTAACATTAATTTCCCATCAGAATTCACTTGCCTTTTCGAACTACTAGCAAAACCACCGTTTTTTATATATCTGGTCCAGTATGTGCACACAACCTGTTTTGGTGCCAATTAAATATACTCATGCCAGCTTACAGTATATTCTCATTGCCAATACAGCAGTTAACTGATGTATAGCAATTAATTTCATAGGTACACATGGGTAATTCAAGAAGCAGGGCGGTTGATCAGCTACCAGAAGAGGACGTTTCTACAGGTATGCAACATTTCTATGAGAAAGTACTACACATGTGTTAACGAACATTCGCAAGCTTTCATAGCGTGATAACTGTTGAAGTTAATTCTACGGGCATGCTTTAACCTATCATAATCTGCTACGCATGAGTTCTGTGCACTTTTCGTATTCACATAATTAATGCATAATGCTTTTCAGTCCTTACAAGATCTACAATAGTTGAAGATAACAATGCAAGCATCTTACCCATAGCTCAAAGTGGTGTGGACAATTCAGCTACTGTTACAGGTATATAGCTTGTGTGACTATTGTTGGGAATGTTGCCATGTAGATACGACGTTTATAACATTGTCCTTATATTCATGTTGGTTGTCATCCTACAGATGGAGAGCATAAAGAGGATTCATTCACAGCTCCGAGTACCAATGATTTGGATTGTAGTTTAGATGAATATGGTACTCTCTCAGCCTCATTACAAATGTCAAGATTGTTATAACCATATTTTTGTAGTGTATATTTCATTGATTTTTTGTTATTTACTGGGTATCACTATACAGGTGGAACAAGTTCACCATGGATTAAAGACCTTCATGATGGTTCGTTGTTGGGTTCCAACCATCTAATTCTTGATTGTCACCCTACTATTGGTCATTTCCATTAACAACATGTGCCTATGCTGATATATTGGTGTTCTACAGAGGGTGAACCTGCAGACGAATATATCAACGGTGGGACAAATCTATCAGGTACTCCCACGGATGCTTGTCTAACATCGAATATGACCTTATGTACAGATGTTGTGAAAAAGCATTACGATCTTTCTGTTTGATATTTTTGACATGCTGCAAACGAAATCAGATGCGGGAATCAAAGTCATATATCAAAGGAACCTGACAACACACAAATGCTTTCAGCTAAGGATATAAAAAAATCAAAGATGTCGTGTTACAAATAGAGGATCAACAGCGCTGCTTGTCGAAATCTGGTAATTTGTTTAACTGCAGGTTGATGAATAATTGTTAAGGCATTTAAGTTGTGGAACTGTTTTCAGGTATTTTGCTATATGCAATGGCTGTTTTTATTCACTAACTACCGTATGTTTAATATGCGTTGTAGACCCTAAGGAACTTAACAAAGCCTTGAGGTGGGAAACTTATCGCATTATTAAAAAACAGGGTTTGAAAATACAACAAGTCGATGGCCACATCGTTCAACGTCGTGCCCTAGGTGATATCACGAATGTTCGTCAACCTAAGATTGTGAGATCAGGTACATCAGGTAGTCATTGTTTATCTTTTTGTATGCGTGGCTTCCCCTTGGTATACCATAATATAATACTGACCCATCGTTCTGAATCAGATGACTTAATGTCACAAAAGATAATGCTGCACTAACGGAAGAAGAACGCAAAAGAGCCCATAGAAACGCCCTGAGGAGAGCTTCTTATCGTAGGAAAAAAGAACTTGCTCTTGAAGAAGATAAACTCCGCGCCATTAATTTGTCTGGTAAGAATCAAGTGTTCTAACCATTACCATTATTATCTTCAAGTCATTTCTTACCAATTAATTTTTGTGTAACATTTATTAACCATGTTCAACCAGACAACGCAACTAGCTCTGCCTATACAACATTATTATCGCATCCTGATTCAGCATATACTGCTACATCGACAGAGACATATGGTCTGGTTAACGACAATGATCAAAATGGTAATTGACTTGTTAATAATGGATTCATCAATGTTGGAATATTAATTTTTACTTTCTACATTTAAAGTATGGTTTCAATGACACCAGACATTGACGAGAATATACTTGAAGAAACATGTCTGGTAACCGAGGAAGATCGCAAGAGAGATCATATAAATGCACTTAGGAGGGCAGCTTATCGGAGGAGAAAGGATAAGTTAGAATCAAGTGAAAATCTACGGATGCTATCTAATTCAGGTAAATATTTATGTTATTAATTCAGGGCGTTTAAGAACATAACTTAATGTAGTCGATGCAAAAACCCTAGCGTCATATGCTTGATCTTAATGCAAATTAATCATTGTTGGGTCCGAGAAGAATGTTCTGTTATTCATTTCTCACTAAAACAATATTTTCCAATTACAATATTACCGCCTCACTAATGATGCTTGCACACATTATTTTAAAAAAGCCACGGCTGATATCCCTAAATATACAAACACATTCCACGATGATGCAACATTACCCCCTCCATCATTAGACGCCTCCGGTGTTACCCATGACAACGAGGGATCTAAGAGGATACAGAGAAACTCTCGTAGCCGAGCATGTTATCACAAGAAAAATGAGGAACTGACGGTTGATGATAGAGATGATTTGAATGAAAAGATACGAGGGAAGCGCGTGCAGCGCCGCAAAAGCAGGTCGGATATTGAGAAGGGGCAGTCAAGTGCTCGAAGGAAGGCCTGTTATTCTAAAAGGAAAAATACCCCGTGCAAAGAATCTCTCGCACTCCCTCGTCCAGACATTACTAACTCAACAGCTGATAGTCTCGCGATCCCCCTCTCTCGGGCTGCCGACGATGATTCATCGGATGGCGACCCTCCCCCGGGCATGCCGAATTACGGTGTTTGCACCCCTGGTATGTAATCGATTTTCTTCTGTTCTGATGCAACTTCTCAGCAACCTTATACTGACCTGATCAGGTCTTTGTCCCTGACTGTTCAACTATAATGCAGACGACATCAATGTGTTCCCAGAGCCCATCATGGGCGATGAGCCGACACCAGCCGAAATGATGGATGAGGAGTACTACTTGTATCGTGACCAAGGTATGGTCAAGTCTGTTTTAGGAAGGCTAGGATCTTCATTGTAGTTGTAGTACTATGTCAATATTATTTTCATGATCATGTTTCAACGAATGCCTATAGGATCCGATAATGACGCATTCGAGGATGACGAGGAAGCTAGCATGACGTCTTTTATATCTGGCGAGGTTGATCCATTAGACTGTGTGTACACAAACATACCAGACCACACCCACATCCTGAAGCTCGACACAAACTGCAAACACTGCAAGGCCAGAAAGTTTGTTTCTGAGACTGACGGATTCTGCTGTCGCAATGGACAGATCGAGCTTAAACAACCGGAACCAATCCCAGAGCTTATGAGGCTATGGTCCAGCATGGGTGCAGATTCCAGACATTTTCGTGAGAACATACGGTTCTTCAATGGGCATTTCGCCTTCACAACCCTTGGCGTCAGCCTTGATGAGAACTACACGAACATGAAGTCTGGGGTATACACATTCCGCGTACACGGAACCATCTATCACAATGTGCATTCGTTCGGGCCTAGCTCACGTCCAGAACATCTGCAGTTGTACTTCTATGATGACGACCTAACCATAACCCATCATAAGGCGGCCACAAATCAATTAGATCAAGAGGTCGTGAAGAAGTTAGTAGACATACTTAAAGAGAACCCTTACTCCCAGCAATTTAGGAGTTTGGGTGCACACAAGGGGAACCTTGATGATTATAGGATAGACCTAAACACCGATAAGAGGCTTGATCAAAGAAAATATAATAGACCTTTGTCATATGAGGTTGCTGCAATTTGGGTTGAGGGCAGCGACCTGGCAAAAAGGTTTGACCGTAGGATAACACTTTATGGTAACAACAACGAAAGGCATAGCATACGCGTGTCATCCGGAGCATATGACCCGTTGTCTTATCCCCTATTCTATCCAAGGGGCGAACTAGGTTGGCATCCGAAACTACCTAAACGTAATGTTCCTTGGGAGGCTGTACTACATCCTCAACTTGTCCAAGATGATGATGAGGATGCAGGTATGACATCTGTGTACCTTTTTGTTTCAATACATGAATTATTTCTAAAGGTAAGCATTGTTTTGATCATATACTATCGTGTGCAGAGGGAAATAGCAGGTTGTGCGTCTCCGTCAGAGACTACTACTGTTATATGCTGCAGACACGGCCTGCAATCTTCAATCCCATACTCTGTGGAGCACGACTGCTGCAACAATGGGCTGTTGACATGTACGTTAAGATTGAGAGCTGTCGGTTGAGGTGGTACAGGAAGAACCAGACGCAGATTCGTGCCGACTTGTATAAAGGAGTGGTTGATGCCATCACTTCAGGGGAGACGCGGGCAAGCGTTGTTGGGGTTAGAATAGTGCTCCCTGGTACATACCCTGGTGGCGACCGCGACATGAAGAAGAGACATATGGATGCCATGGCAATTGTCCATACATACGGGAAGCCAGACATCTTCCTCACCATGACTTGCAATCCTAAATGGGACGAGATAACAAACGAGTTGCTGCCTGGTCAGAAGGTGCAAGACCGACCTGATATTGTGGCTCGTGTGTTCTATGGCAAACTAGAGCACATGAAGTACATGTTGTTCAAGAAGCATATCCTGGGTGTTGTAGTTGCTTACGTATACGTAGTTGAGTTCCAAAAAAGGGGCCTCCCCCACGCACATTTTTTGTTGATCATGGACTCAACATATAAGCTTATCGTCCCGGAACAGTATGAGCGACTCATTTCCGCGGAGCTCCCAGACAAGCATAAGTATCCGGAATTGTATGCAATGGTGGTAAAGCATATGATGCACGAACCATGTGGTGCTCTCAACCCGAAGAATGTTTGCATGCAAGAAAACGGTTGCAAGTGCAGATATCCACGGGCGTTCAATGAGAACACAGCACAGGGGAAGGACTCATACCCAGTGTATCGACGGAGAGACGATGGAAGACGTGCTAAGGTCAGAGGGAAGATGCTGGACAACAGATGGGTTGTGCCTTATAACCCATACCTACTGCGGATGTTCAATTGCCACATCAACGTTGAGGTCTGCTCTAGCATTAAGGCTGTGAAATATCTTTACAAGTACATTTACAAGGGCCATGATAAGGCTTCTTTCAGCATCGATCAGCCCGACGCTGATGGTAACATTGATGAGATCAAGAGGTACGTTGACGCTAGGTGGGTCACACCTCCGGAGGCTATGTGGAGGATATTTGGCTTCCCACTTTGCGCCAATTACCCGCCTGTCTTGTAGTTGCCCCTTCATCTCCCTAATATGCACAGGGTTGAGTTCAATGCGCAGGTTGACTTGAAGAATGCTGTAGCTTCCGAAAATGCTTCAAAATCCATGTTAACGGAGTATTTCAAGGCTAACCTGGAACACCCTCGGGCTAGGCATATATTGTACAAGCATTTTCCCGGAAGCGTTACGTGGCAGAAGAAAAATAAGTATTGGAAGCCGCGGGTCAAGCGTTTTCAAATTGGGCGCATAGTGTCTGCCAATCCTGCCGAGGGGGAGCGATACTACCTGCGGGTGTTGCTTAACCATGTTACGGGCAAAACATCCTTCGACGACTTTCTCACCGTGGATGGCGTGCTATGTGGGAGCTTTAGAGAGGCTGCTGAAAGGTTGGGACTCATCGAGGCAGACAACACGCTCGATGACTGTCTTAATGAGGCTGAGCAGTGGGCGATGCCATGTTCACTTAGGAGGCTCTTCGCAACCATCTTGGTTCACTGCGAGCCAGGCGATGTGCGTGGATTATGGGATCGGCACTTCGAGGCTATGTCAGATGACTATCGTTGATCACGCACGTCCACTGACGAGGTGGAGCAGATGGTGTTGCTTGACATTAGGGGAATGTTGCAGTCAATGGGTAAAGACATTGTTGATTTCGCTCTTCCAAACATAGATGATGCGTTTGACCCTACAGAGAGCGAGGCAAGAGAGGTTATCGAGGAATCAACCGTTGAGTTTGACATGTATGACACAAAATTGGCATCTTCACTCAACATGGAGCAGAGGGCCGCATACGATGAGATACTAGGGGCTGTTGAACGCGGTGATGGGGGTGTTTTCTTTGTTGATGGCCCTGGAGGTACAGGTAAGACCTTCCTATATAGGGCGATGCTTGCCAAGGTGAGAAGTCAGGGCAAGATTGGTATCGCTACCGCGACGTCCGGCATCGCCGCTTCTATCATGCCTGGCGGCAGGACTGCCCACTCCAGGTTCAAGATCCCATTGAGTTGCGATGATGGAGCCTCGTGCAGCTTCACCAAGCAGAGTGGGACCGCCAAGCTGCTACGGATGGCCTCCTTGATCATATGGGACGAGGCCAGCATGACAAAGCGACAAGCGGTTGAGGCATTGGATAATAGCATGCGTGACATAATGGGAATACGCGACCGACCCTTTGGAGGAAAGACTGTTGTTTTTGGCGGGGACTTTAGGCAGGTTCTTCCAGTCGTCAGAAGGGGGTCGCGCCAGATAGTTGATGCAACCCTCCGAAGCTCTCATCTATGGAAGGGCATGCGTCAGCTTCGGCTCATCACCAACATGAGGGCTCATAATGACACGTGGTTTGCCGATTACTTGCTAAGAGTCGGCAATGGAACTGAGGAAGTTGATGATCAAGGCAACATAGTACTCCCTAAAGATATTTGTCTGCCGTCTACAGGCGAGGTTGACGACCTGGAGAAGCTTATTGAGCACGTATTTCCGAGTCTAGAGGACAACATGGCTGATTCGAATTACATGACATCTCGAGCAATCCTTTCCACAACTAACGACAATGTAGACAAAATAAACATCCGCATGATAGAGCGTTTTCATGGAGATGAAGTAATCTACCATAGTTTTGATAGTGCGGAGGATGACCCATATGGGTACTATGCTCAAGAGTTTCTTAATGGATTGACTCCTAACGGGCTTCCTCCGCATGCTCTAAAACTAAAGCTGAACTGCCCTGTGATACTTCTAAGGAACATTGATCCAGCTAATGGGCTTTGTAATGGCACTAGGCTTGTTGTTAGAGGTTTTGAGAGGAACACCATTGATGCAGAAATCGTGATTGGACAACACGCTGGCAGGAGGGTCTTCCTTCCTCGAATACCTCTCTGCCCATCTGAAAATGATATGTTTCCGTTCAAGTTTAAGAGAAAACAATTTCCTATAAGGCTTAGCTTTGCTATGACCATTAACAAGGCTCAAGGGCAGACCATCCCGATTGTTGGTGTCTACCTACCCAATCCCGTGCTCTCACATGGTCAGCTCTATGTTGCTTTGTCTCGAGCCACCGCGAAGAGAAACATAAAGATACTCATTCAGAAGGAGAAGCCGAAGGAGAAGACCAACAAGCATAAGGACAATCCAAAAAAGCGTAAAAGAACTAGCGTGTCCTTACTGACCTCGATGAAGAACATCATCTACAAGGAAGTCCTTACAGGTTGAAGACCCGTTAATATCAAGGCAGGTTTTGTAACGACAGAGCAATTACTCATGCGATTGTCTAAACATGATGTAATTCGTTTTTCTACATGTATTTTTTAATATGTTATTTTGATAGCTGGAGGTATATTCGATCATCGCAAGATACGCACTGCAGTTCAATAATCAGCCGTCATATTGTCACCATCATCGCTGTTATGTTTTTTCTACTATTGTTGTTTTTATGTCAGTGTACATGTTACACAGCATACTATTTAGTGTGTTAGCTGTAATCCAGATTTAATGATTGGCCTGCTAAATTCATTGCACATGCAAAGGGTCTTTTTTAATTAAGGCAAGTTATCGTACCTGTTCTTATTTATTTTGGTTATTTGATACTATGCTTGACTGTAAATTTACATATTATTCTAATATGTCACAACTAAAAGATTCAGAACGGTTTGAATTATAAGACCAACACACGAATAAGGGAAGTTTGTCCAACTTTTGAAATTATATTTTGCATATGTACTTTTAATAATTAATAAAGTGCGTGTAATCCCATTTTCTAATAAGTTTAAATACCCATTAGACTATGTAGTTTGTGGCAATGCAAATGTCTGTTTGCTGAAGTGTGCAATTTTCGTCAAAAGTTATATTACCAGTACTTTCACCCAGCTATACTAATTAACTAACATTTCAATTCAAGTTACATATTATTCTTTTCCATTCCATTGGTTCATTTACGTTTATGAGTTTACTATTGACTCG
The DNA here is from genome assembly GCF_056163025.1 of Triticum urartu. Classification (NCBI taxonomy): domain Eukaryota; kingdom Viridiplantae; phylum Streptophyta; class Magnoliopsida; order Poales; family Poaceae; genus Triticum; species Triticum urartu. The sequence continues at coordinate 732,402,253 of NC_141875.1, forward strand.
ACAAAAACAGTTCTAAACTGTATATTTGTACATGGCTGCATTAATCTTGGACCTGACGAGGATTGCTTCAGGGAGCAAGCATCGTTTCATGGTTTCTGGTCCATGAGAACTTGTGTTAGGCTGATATCGAGCATCGTGTGATGTGAAGCCTGCGTGGGACAGCAAGGATTCCATGAAGATGGCTGGTTGGTCTGAAGGTGGTCGACTTATAGTTGACCATGCCATGACTATTTGCTGTGCTGGCATCAAATAATTAAATGTTCATCGAAATGTGTATCCTTTTCTAGCTGCCATGTAATACTAGGAATCTCTTTATAGCTTTTGATGGAGCATGCACTAGATTTATATGGAGCTCCAAGTCCATGATAAATAATTAAACCGCAGCAACATGAAACTATGAAAGAAATTACTATAGTTATTTATATAAAGCCTAAAGGATAACATTGGAGGACTTTTTGATGGATTTTTTATATTGCTAATACTTTGTGACCTGTTATTTAGCATGCAGGTTATTTTTTATTGGCATGTTTAAAACATAGCCTCAAACCAAAATTATAAATAAATTAATTTTACAAGACGCAGACTTATTAATATATATCCAAAATATAAGATGCCGATGTCCAGATATAATATCCGGAAACAAATAATATATTATCGGCATACTAAGTATTAATTACGGCATGTGATCATATCCGGTCTTTACAAAATGGCATGTTTAATATTTTTCATTGTAATCTAATACTTGGTTGATCACGCAGAATCACAAACATGATTCTAGTGAATATATAGTAATTGTAATCATATGAGTTGATTCATTTTTTGATTTTGTAATTATTGTTTCCTTATAAGCATCTATAAAATGCTTCACCCTTTAAACAGCCAAACCCAAACCATACCGCTCTTGCACCCTTGCCACTACACCTATCTTTGACATGTCATCATCCAACAGCATCGATGGTGCTGATGATCATCAACAAGAACAAGAAGATAAGAAGGAGCTGCACCCTGATGAAGAACCGAGCAGAGATGGGAATGTTGGTGAGGGATCTGCACCGAGATGTGAGAAACTAAAGAAGAATGAGCATATCCTGCCTGTGCAATTCCCATCCATGCTTTCGTCGAACCATTTTGCTAACCTAATCCGACGTCGTGAGGTGCATCACATCCCTCATGCACATCTCCCCTTAGGCTGGGATATCCAGCGTAACACAGGGTCAAGTGCAGCGAGGAAAGACGTTTGGGGATCCAACAACTATGAGATTCTACAGGCACAGAAGCATACTAGCATGTTGGTGCAGGTTTTGATTGAACACATAAATCTTCTGACAAAGTTGGTCGAGAAGCTTATTCAAGAGAGGGACAAGAAGCCAGGACCAGCTGACAAGGACGAAGCATAAGCAAATTTACAGTAATGTTGACATGATAGATTGTTTCTTTTATCATCCCGTGTAACCGTTCGGACTTGAACAATAATAAAGTTTGCTTTTCAGTTCATTTATGGATGCTACGTGTGTCCTAACTATGCTCAATGACAATCTGATTTTCCCTTAATTCTTATTTATAATTCCCTAATTACGCTCTAATTTCTTAAACTAATTATACACGACGATAGCGTGACCAAAAAACAGCTTAATTTCATAATATAATTTGTCACGCTAACTCTTAGCCAAAAGTCATAATTGCAGGCATGCACACTATCTCTCCCGTCTCTCTATCGGCACCTTCATTTGTACCTTCATTTGTCATTTAGACAGTCGTGATGAAAAATAATAAACTAGTTTCTCCCGTTGTGCAATTATATTATTTGATATAGATGATGATTGTAAAGTTATGTGTTAGGCACGATATATCATTTGTCCCATAGCTACGCACGGGCAGATACCTATATCAAAATTTTATATATCATCAAGTTAATGAAAAAAATAAATATATTATATTTAATTAATATATTTATGTGAATATAAGAAATGTTAATAAATATCCATAAAAATGAAAGTATGTTTATCAAAGGCAAGTGATAAATCACATGCGTTTTCATAGGCAAGTGATCATAATTTTAATCGTACCGAATATCATGGACCGATTTTGTTATGTACGTTTCCTTGATTAATACATCCCGATTTAATAGGTTGCCGAATATTACATATCTGAATATAGATATTTCACCCATGGGGGCCTAGCCAGCCAAAATCGGATTTTCATCACTTTTTCATTTTCCCGCCGCCCACCATGCTTATATAAATAACCCCCGCTGCCCACTAATTGTCTGTACAGCAAAAGTCATCTCCTCCACGACGACCATGGTGATCTCATACGGATCGATCACATCTAAGAGGGTGGTGGCGCCGGCGCCAGCTCCTGTCACCAGTACACTCATCTCCCCTCCGATGAACAGGCAAGATATAATCATCTTTTAGTACGTCTATTTGCCATCACTATATAACGGTTTTTTCTATTGAAATCATCACCATTGTTTTGCAACTTGTTCTTTTATCTAAAAAGATGGATCACATGGGATACACTATAACATATTAATAGGCTTGGCCATCAAAACATCTATTGTCGGCTTGTTTTCATCTTGTATATTTGTTAAAACCAGATGTAGCAAGCACTAACACAATCACCTGAGTATATTACTATTTTATTAGCATTCATTTATATAGTTCCATAAGTTATTAGATTCATGGTGTGGCTGTAATCTCATTGGGGTTGTTTCTTATAACCATTGGGTACTGCATGTTTTCAAATCCATATTTATCCCATGTGCAATAGTACTGATTGCAAAGAATGCACCTGGAGAGAACATGAATAATATGTATAAATTTCACATGATTAGTGTTTGGCCACTAGAATGTTATGCTGCTTGTCTGCTAAATTTTGTGATATACATGGAAATGCATTTTACCTGATCCTTTTGTTTTTTTATACGCACAGGAACATCAATTTTCATCATGTCCAAATGGAACACATTTATCATAATTGCTGGATTATTCAAGCTAGGGTCATGTGGAAGGCTCACATCAAAGAGAATGGAATGGGAAACTTGTACCTTCAGTGCATACTACTCGATCGGCATGTAAGAATACTTTATAGCCCATATATTGTAAATAGAATTTTGATATACATGTTTATTTGCTCATTGTTGTTATGTGTCATGATAATATGCTAGGGAACAAAGATGGAAGCGATTGCATACAACAACCAGGCAATCCGTTTCAACATCGTTCTAGAAACCGGTAGGACCTATGATTTCAATCGCGTCGGTTTTAACACCACAGAAATGCCAGATGGTCATTTCTGGTACCTAGCCATGGACTTTGTCGCCACGCTAAGTTCTACGACCGAGGTTACGATGTCGGCGCAGCAGATAACGTCGACAATTTGCCCACCGTGCTTTCCACAGTTCGCAGAAATATTTGAGCTATGGGACAAAACCATCACGGGTGCATCATTTAGTTTGTTGATTGTGCATATTACTCCGTACAACTCGGAGTCTCATTGTGATTTAAATTTTGCAGATGTGGTTGCTATCCTTGCCTATGTTGGTCAGATAGAATTTAAGTGGGATGCAATATATAGGCGCCGCGTCCCTTCTCTCGAGATTGGCCTCATGAACTTTCAGTAAGTGCCAATTATAATATGAGTTTATCATGTGCTTATTTATGCAATTCTATTTCTGCAATGATACTCACATTTGTATTTGTTTATAGACGACAGATAATTTTCTTACGTGTACGTGAAGAACACGTTGGGCCTAACTTCTGGCATTTGCAATGCACTGACAACCTGTTCGAGAAGTTTGTTGTAACTTATATACAGGTAAATCAGAGGCATCGTTGCTTGCAAACTATGAGGGAGAGCACATTCTTCTTCTCTCCCAACATTAATTATTGTCATCATTATCTACAAGGTAGGGTATGCGTTCTATTTTTAAGTTGTTTTCAATAGAATTTTTCTGTAATACTATGTCACTACTATATAACACTTATTGTTTTCGTAGATATCCATGAAGCCAGTCTGACGACACTTGATGAAACACATGCGTACGTCAATCGTGTTGTTCAAGGTAGGAACAATGGACGTCAGAAGTATCATAGCTGCAATTAGATCATCCTTGAGGGTTTTGGACAACTGACTATGTACTGATGCATAATCAAATGTCACGAATAAATTGCTTCTACAGTTTTGTTATGGATTGAATTGAGAATTATCATTTTGGCATTATGATTAATGTATTATACATATGTATACTTTCATATTACGCAGTGATCAATATTTCGTCTTACGCTGTCGTCTTTTTCCCGTCTCTCCCCCACCATTTCTTTTTTCACACAAGCCAGGAAAGGTAACATCACACGCACGCAGCTGTTAGTTTATTCGAAAAACTGACTTAGTCCTCTTCCCCTCGTGCTATCCCAACACAGGCATGATCCTGGGATAAAAACACGCGCACCCACGCCTCCGCCGACGCATGTTTGGCCCCAACCGCCCGAGTCCTCTGGTCCATGTTCTCCTTCTCTTATCCCTCCTTCGTTTATGCCTAATTGATCCTAACACGATGGTGCGCGCATGACGCGCATGTAAAGATTATGTTCCAGTTGGAATATATATCAAACAATAGTTGCTTCATTTGTTCATTTACGACTTTTTTTCTCCTGACTATGAGCATTATAGTTTATTACTTGATCTTTAAAGTTTTGCGCGAATAAAAGGCCAATGTTAGGTGTTTCATGCACTATTATATTGTGACAAGACTCAGTATTGCTTTATTTTTTTGATCAAGTAAGCTATACACAATATATCTTCCCCGTTGCCACGCACAGGCGCCTATGCATTTTATCATGATGGTTACGGTTTTTTTATGGCAACTTGTAAGTATGGAAGGATATGGGCCACTTTCCGATTACATGATAACGATTACTTAAAGTTTTCAATACGATGTAGTATCCAATCTAACGGTGTGGCCTAACATATACCTAACACATCAATGCCTACTTATCAACATCAACGTTAAAAGAAAAATCACTTGTCGTAAATCTATGGGTGATGGAAAGTATGTACCTTATATTCAAAGCTTATTGAAAGTCAACAATTATTTCCTGCATGCTTTACCTGCAAATTAAAGTGGAGCTTGACCCTATTATCATGCTGTAATGGACTGAAGTTATCATAATGTTGTGGATCTTAATCTTACATGAGAAGGCATCAAGGCTCCCCCTGATTGTAGATTCACCAAGGTTTTGTTGATAAATTAACACACTTACACTGAAAACAGGCATATGTAATACGATATATTAGTATCAAGGAAATCCCATGCTACCATGAGCACGACGAGTTCAAGAAAGCAGAAAATATGACATACCAGTCGAAATAGCTTCATGCTTAATGTCAATTCATACACATAACAACCAGAACAGATGTGTGTCTAGAAGCTTAGCTTCATAATAAAATCTGTCAAATCAAAACATCAAAAGGTAACTACAATGAATTTATATACAGTAAACCAAAACAGAAAAATAAAAGGCCAAAGCATTATTTTTCATTAATAAAACAAGTGAACAAACAGTTCATTTTTACTTCACCGTTACAACTTTAATATTTTAATATACAAATCACAGATTGTATATATTGCATTTTTATACGCGAAAATTTTACACATCATAAAAACTATTTTGTAACTTAAAGAAATAGTAAAGAAACAAAATTGTTTTAAGCATGTTTGGATCTCTTACATCTTATCTGATTTATTAGCAGACGTACTCTGTTGCAATCCATCGGTGTATATATTAATATGAGTTAATAAAGACCCATTATTTCATTTGTCTGGGATAGAAAAATAAGATCGTATTAAATCTAGAGATATGATTACCCTAATAATGATATAATGCTTGTACATACAGACGACCACGGGGAGGAGGAAAAGGAAGTTTCTTTTATTTCCCTTTCTGTTGTATTGACAAAACAAGTGTGCTAAAATAATGGAATCAGGAATATATTATCTGATACTGGGACTAAGATCAGATCCGTCCACAAGTAAAAATATTGTATACATGGAAATGAATAACTGCTTTATTTAAACGACGCTGATAATTTGGAAGGGAATATCAACTCTCCAGATTATTAGATGTCACGGTAACAAAATGATAAACTCCATCTGCCTACTATTTAACCACCCACACAAGTTCACATATATCCCATCAGCAATTTCCGATCGAGAACTAAAGAACTAATAATTTTCTATCCAATGGAGGCGATCATTGGGAACGCTGCGCACGCACCCGAAGAGGGTGCGCCTGCCGCCCAGGAGGATGTTCCCGGTCCCCAGGAGGATGTGCCTGCGCCCATGGATCTTTTGCCCCCACCAATGCACGCCGTGGAAGATGCACTCCAATACATATTTCACAGTATCATGGGCATTCGAGACGAAGATACATTAAAGTAAGTTGTCTTATTATACATTATTTTGCTATATACCAATCTTGTTTGAACACCCTTTTACACAGCAAGGAAAGTTAGCTAAATGGGCAATCCTAAAATATTCATAGGTACATGTCTACGTTTTTTTAGTTGGATCCGACGTTACATGAACTATGTCATGCAAAGCCCATGAAAACAGATTATAGATTCGATACGTGTAGATACATCTAGGTGAGGACAATCTGACCTCGTGCAATGTCATGAATTCGGTTTATAGGTTAGTATAGACAAAGTTAAACTAGAAGATGACCATTAAGGTCTTTTCCTAAACGTTGTTGGGCATTTTTTTTTCAGCTCAATATGGATACGAAGCTCCTGGCCGTACCAGATCGACATCACCCTCCGAATGATCCAGGACACCCTTTTTTTTCATAAAAAACTTCATCCCGAATGCTTCAACCTTGTTGTACGTAAGCTTGCGAGCGCTGAATTAGAGAGGACCGCAGGCACCAACTGGGTTGGGAGCAAACATTATTTCGACTTGCAGTTTCATTCTCAGTCACAGGCCCTGAGGTACTCCTGGATGACTCTAGGAGAGCGTATCACGACGCTGATTAACTATGTTGTGGTCCAGCCTCTTCCTAAATATGATGTGTTCAAGTCTATAATTGTAAGACACGCTCTTTCTTAAGGTTAATTTTACTTATTATAATTGCAATTGACATGTGTCGACCTGCCACAGTATCTACTACCGTTGAAACTTTCGGATTCGTCGTACGGGTTACTTGTAGTCAACCGGCTGAGGAGGAGGGTTGTCGTGATGGATCCATCCTTCAACACGTTTGATCCTGAAGATAGCACTCATAACATTTTGATGAGGAAGGAAATCACACTGCTGAAGGAAGAACTCAACACTGTGTTGCAGACTAGGATCGCTGATTGGAACACACAAATAATGGATTGGGAAGAAGAGTCCATGTCCTGTTCTGCTCGTCGGTAATCTACTAAATAGATCGCATACATAAGATGCAGACCATTATAATGTTTAATATTTTTTTTGACGCAGCAAACACTCCGGCTTCTTTGTGCTACAGGAGATGGCCCACCAGATTGGTCGTTTACGTAGCATGGGCTGGACGAACACTACCGTAAGTACTTAAATTATGAGTTGATGTTTGCTAATTATTATCCAACCAGTTTATTAAATGGTTGAGTTTTTGCGCCTTTCCTAGGATCCAATTCAGCTCAGACACCATGTTACGGTCCAGATGTTAATGTTCAAAGACAATGAAGTTGCTGCAAACATCCCGCCAGAGATTAGAGCGGCTCTGAGGGTTGTAAGCAATTGAAGATGGACTGATGCATGCAGATATGCCAATAATATTTTTCTATAATTCAAATCTGTTTTGCATCGATTTGACAATTATTATTATTTGATATGAATACTTAGATAATAACTGTATGGGGTCTTCTATAGACGTATGTTCACAAATTTTAGGATGTTTTGGTATTATCAAACTATTCAAACTTTATGGTGTTTTGGTATTATTGAAGTTTGGTTTTATTACCATATTGTTGGACTATTAATTGATTTTGTTGCAACGTCCTGAATGAATCATTCGGTTGTTTGCCATGAATGAGCCGTTAGCCCCATCTGTGCAAGCTGTACATGGGTAATAGGGCTTGACGCTATATGAGATGAGTTGCTAGGGTTTAATGTTTTTCCTAAACTAGGCAAATGCATGTGTGTGCACATGATATTTACATCCTTCGGCAGCAGCATTGCGCCTCGAATTGTGTTAATATCTATACTACTCTTAACCAAATGAACATTTTCTTTTCTATGACCACCCCATTATGTGTACCAAGATTAATTTGGTCCACCAGATTATCTAACGGCCTAAAACGGAGGTTATGATTGCACGTAGCATTTAACTGACGGACTATACTCTGCCGAGCGGACGAATATTCCCCCCTCGTGCCACGCTCCATTCACGAAAAATTCTGCCGAGATCCCCGTGCCCCTCTCCCTCACGTAGCTCTGTCCCTCAAAACCCCCACTGGTTTCCAGCGCCTCCAACCACAGCTAACTCTCGCCCCCAGCTCTCAGGTCGCCTACGGCAAACCGAAGAAGGATGTGGAGGCGGACGTGGGTTAGATATAGTTCATGCGTGTCTTATGTATGCGATCGGTCGTTGATGGGGCGGGGGTGACGCATCAGGAGTTATCCATCTTCCTCCATTATCCTATACCACTCGATTAACGGTACCATGCGCCTCTACCTAGCCCTTTGCTGTTACCTCTGCCATGATAAGAATTTAAGATGTGCATGAATACTGTAAGGAATAAGATAACGAGCAAGAAGCCGAGGTAGTGGATTCGGCATCTGGGTCAAGAGTAGGTCTTAGCCATGCTTCATGGTGCATGTGAAGATAAATTCAGCCACTGCCTCTGACAGGCTTTGTTCCGTCGGCGGCGCAGTGAGATAGTAAATGGCAGGAGCGCGCGGCCGGCCTGCTGTACGCTTACGGTGCCTTGGTGTGCAGGGGCACGACTGCGCCCGGGTATGGAGAGTGGTTTCCTTTAATGGCTTGAAGCAGGCGTATTGTCTTGGTGCCGGCTTTGATCTGCTTTGCTCACGGAGGATGCTGAGGGGTTGGCGGCTTTGGCGCTGGGAAGAGGAAGCTGGTTGTGCTTTCTCTTGTGTTTCAGAGAATATACTGTGCAACCTGTACTAATCCTCTGTGTCTTCCTGCTAATTCCTCTGTCTATGAAAGTTAATTCCTGACTACTTGTGTGCACCGATCGAAATAACGGTAGCAAGGAAAACTAGGAATATGTGGGACCATGATTAAACTCGATCTTTTTGTCTCCCTCAGAAGTCTCAGTTTGGTTTGTACACCATATATGTTGTAGCTAATGTTGATGTGTAGTGATTTATCATCCATTTGATTGAAAGTTCAGGTGGTCTTGGGGACCTCTATGTGGCAGAAGATAGAGAGTTGGTGCCTTTTTGTTGCAAAATTTTATAGCTTTCTAGGTAGTTCTCAACTTGATGCAATATTAAGTTGTTGTATGTGGTCCTAGGCTCACAACAAATGTTGAATTATAGCAGTGAATGCAAGTTTTATTCCATGTACAGTACGTAGCAGAAGTATAGCTTACTATACTTGTATAATTACTACAACTCCCACATTAACGCACGGGCAGCCCTAAATAGTAAAGTCCATACACGATATTGCAAAAGATCCATAAAGTCATGAATTATATTTGGCAAAAATAACTATATGTACTTATCATGTCAATGCCTACTGATCAACATCAGCGCTAAAATAAGTAGTTGATTTCATGCATCCAGAATTAGTATTGGTTACCTTTGGCATTGGGAAACCATGGAGAAACTCGAATTGAAAGCATTCATCGAACTTGTGTGGTCTCTCAGATATTACAACTGCAAAAAGTAAATTGAGACTGTACATTACTACCATAATATGGAATGAAGTATTAGTACAAACTGTTAAATCATAAAAAAGTATCTAAGCAGGAAAATGATTATTGTGCATGACGTGAATTTATTTTTGCTGTAGCTAAACTTTGGCATGCAAGCAATGAAAATCTTTTTATTTAATTATTACAATAATTTAATTATTTAGTAAGATATGATTTTTTTACATCTTTTATTATTTATTAACAGGTGTGCATTTGATGGAAAAAGGAAACAGATCTGCACCATCAATAATGGTATATATGGTAGAAAACAAGGTTATATATGGTATAACTATATTCAGCCATGATCTGCTACCCAGTTATTCTCCGCATGTCCTACCTATATATGTTAACCTTGTCTGCCATCCGTCCTCCCCCTCCTTGCTGTTCGTTCGGCCATCACAACAGCAGACCTGGAGGAAAATTACCCAAGGAGTACCTTGTGTAAGCAAGGACCATCTAGAAGGCGAGTTCCTCTAGGTACGAACAATTCTGGATCTTTATCTTCTCTAAAATTGTAATAGTTGTTATATTAGTATGTTTTATCTTGCATTTTCTGTATGTTCACCTTCAAAATTATAGCATGGATTCATAACACGTGATTTTCTGAAGCACATTTTATATCAATAAAAGCATGCATGCAATTCTTAACATGGCAGACAACAAACAAATAAACAAACACTTATGAAAATCTTGAAATTATGACTGTCAGGATAATAAGTCCTTTCATGTAATAAAAGCCCTGTGCGTTGCACCGGGTCTACAAAATGTAAATCTATGCTTACACAGTTCGAAAAAACTACGAACAATCATCATTCCAATCAGTCAAACAGCCATATCAGAACAAATAATTCAAACATTTTTGGTTAAAAATATTTGTCAAATATGTAGTATCTTTTAAGTTTGTAAATCCCGTACCATTCATAGGAAACATACACATGGATATGCTCTAACTGGATTTTCCACATGGCAAGTTGAAGTAATTTTTGTTGTATCAAAAGTATTGTGATAATATTTAAGATCAAACTTGATGAATGATTTCGGATTAAGTAGTTAACAAGACAATACAAATAGATCTCATTGTTGCATGCCTAAGGCTCAAACCCAATAATACACATGCACCCATAGTGAACAATAACCAGATAATTCATGTGCAAAATCATTCAAAAACATTGGCTGCATGTTCTCCATTAATAATTCACAACCAAGAGTCAAGTCATGTTCGTATGTAAGTTTCATAGCTTCATATATATTGAGCCTTATATGGAAAAATAGTTGGAAATTAATAAGTCAAATTAAATTGATGGTCATGGTTGGCTGTCAATTAGTGTCAGTGTTGGCAGGCAATTATACAACTAACCATCGAGAAACGAAATTGCTACTTAAATTCATTGCTGGTTAGAATAATAGATCCATTATATAGTTTACAGAAGCTTTTAGAGATGAAGACTCATCTTAGTATAGTCGTAGGTCTGGCCGATGACAGCGTTGGGGACTTGGTGACGACCTGGCAAACCACGCCATGCCTGGTAAACACTGCAACATATCAATTTCCTATGTGTGAACTAATTATCCATAACTACCTTAATTAAAGTAGTAGTTACTTAGCTCAAAAACTAAAAAACATTTTCCATACCCCACAATAGTTCCATCTACAAATAAACAGCCAAACATCCATTGACAACCACTGTGCTAACAAGTATCAAAATGCGCACACCTCATAGCAGATCATATTTATGCTATAAATATATATGATTGAGTGGAATAGTTAAGAGCTCGTGAAAAAGGAATACTGAACATTCCAGTTTTGTATTTGATGAGCAATATGGAATGTGATGAGCAATAACAGCATACCTAGAGCTCTCGTTCTTTCTCAGTTTTACATATTGCCCGGACCTATCCAGTATATATGTATTGTACTGCCACCATCAGTTATATATTGGCTACTTCCTAAAAAAATATTTGTTAGTGTTGGTTCACTAATAACATGTATGGCAAGCTATTTTCATGCATCCAGTATTAGTATTGGTTACCTCTGGCATTGGGAAATCATGTAAAATATGGAATTGAGATCATTCATCGAACTTGTGTGATCTCTCATATATTAGAACTGCACAAAGTATTTGTAGACTGTACATTACTACAAAAATATGAAATTAAGTAATATTACAAAAATAGCTAAGCAGGAAAAAGATCAGTGTGCATGTCGTGAATTCATTTTTGTTGTAGTTAAACTTGGCATTCAAGCAATTAAAAGTTATTTATTTAAATAATACAAAAATTTAGGTCTTTAGTAAGTTCTGATTTTGTACATATTTTCTAATTTATTCCCAGGTAACCTTTAGTTTGAAAAAGGAAATAGAACTGCACCTTACAAGTATATATGGTAGATAGTTTTTAAGCCATGTTATGCTATCCAGTTATCCTTCGCATGGCCTAACCTTATATGTTAACCTCCTCTGCCATTCCTCGTCCCCCTCCTTGCTTTCCCTTCGGCCATCACAACAGCCAGACCTGGAGGAAAATTTCACAAGGAGAACCTTGTGTAAGCAAACAACATCAAGGAGGTGAGTTCCTCTAGGTATGAACGATTTAGGATCATTAGCTTATCTTAAGGTATAAAAGTTGTTATATTAGGATCAAGTTTGGTTGATGTATAGTATCGAAAGTATGTTTTATCGTTCATTCTCTGAGCGTATCACCTACAACATTATGCATGCAAATCTGAACACATGATTTTTTGAAGCACATCTTATGGCAATACAAGCATGCATGCTATTATGAACATGGCAGATAACAAACAAATAAACAAGCACATTACAAACCCTGGATACCAGTAAAATTCATTAGTTCCTTTTCTTTGTTCAGTTTGTGGTCTTAAAAAATTTTGACCAAACAAAAATATGAGAAACTGTGATATGTCTGGAAGTATAATGGAAGAAAGGTGTCTTGTAAATATGGCAGCAAATTATCATATTGATCATGTACATCAATAAATAAATGCATACCAACCAGCTTATCCTATAACTAAATGCATATCAATCATGTACACCAAATAAGAACACTTATCTTCTTTCTGGTGTTGCTGAGTATTTGCATTTAGTGAGCATCACTGGTAGGCCTCAAGCGTCCCATAGATGTCCAACATCAGTAGATAAAAACATGCTTAGTCAGATTGATACTCAAAAAATTGCCCTTCGTGCTGAAAAGGCGGCAATATGCTCCATGAGTTAGTGTCGCAATGGGAATAGATAAAAGCTACGGTCAATCCCTGAAAAGTTGTTCCTTTATGTTCGCAAGCAAGTCCTTTGCATTGGGCAACTATAGGTCGCATTATCAAAAGTCACAGATATAGAAGTAAAGGTGTTGATCGACAACACGGAGTGCCCAAGCAAAAATAGTGCAATGAATATATTATACACATAGATTTTTAATTCTTTTTGTTAGAAGACAACATTCCATATTCTAGATAAGAAACCATATATGTAACTAATTCACACACTTTACTGTTGTGTGTGCACCATATAACCTTGTGTATGTTGACCGTATAGCATTGTGTATGTTCACCATATAAGACGCAAGAAGCCGACAAGAAAACTAGCCACACCTAAATAACTGAGGTACAAAACTTAAACTGCAGCTAGCCGCATGCATGTTTCACACTAAGCTGATGCTTTTGCTACATACCTCATTAAAAGTGCATGTAAACCCCCTTGTTGCTATGTCAGTCAATACTTAGATGTAAGGGTCTATTGCTATGTTCAGTTAGACTTAATGCAATTGTATCTTAATTTGATTTCAAGCTTGGAGCTATTTTTTTAATCAAACCTCCAAATTATGCAGAATAAAGAGTCTGATCAAGTAACTAAACTGTCCTAAATACTTAGCAAAGTTGGCCAGTTCGCATCTGTAGGATCATAAATTATAAAAATAGTAAGAAAATAGGATAAAATACTAAACAAGATTAAAACATGCATGTCCCCAAGACAAGAAAATGGAAGGTATTACGTAGGTACACTGCATGACCGAGATTGTATCTACCAGGGGAGTATTTGTAGTAGCTTGGGCAATCGTCAGAAGAGTTGACCATGCGCAAGCAATCTGAAAACACTTCTCGATCAATTGATAGTCTCAAATCCATCTCTCTTCTCCTAAAGCTAACGTAGTAGCAGTACACGCTCAAGTAGCTAGCCCTAAATTACAGCAAACCGCGGACCTCCGGCCATTAGAAGGGACGGGGGAGGGGGAGGGTCCGTTTGTCTCACCTTGCCGCGGAAGTGGGTGTGGGGGAAGGGGGGCGGCGGTTTGGTTGCGGAAGACGGCGGAGTGGTAGACGATGTAGACCACACGCTGCACCACCGTGACTGCACCTCATGGTGGTGCTTCTTGCCGGCGATGAAGACGACTGGCTGCACCACCGTGGCCCGTACGTATGCCGTCAGGGAGCCGCCTCGAAACAGAAGACGAGGAGGAGATCAGGCAAGGGAATCCACAAATGGAAGAAGTAGATGAGGAAAGGGTTTGAACCAGCGTACCGTAGTTTCTGCCGTTGCAGATCGAAGCACCAGCAACGAATCTTGAAATCTCCCCGCGCGTCGGCCCACCTCCCCGCTTCGGATCGACCTTGAAATCGCCGGAAACCAGCAACGTCGCGGATCTGGACCGACCACGACCGGATCCAGCAGCCACGCATGCGCGATGAAGCTCGTTGCGTGCGTCCCCTCCGCCGCACACGGCTCGCCGGAGACGCATCTGTCACTGGGCGGAGTCTTGGTCGTTGCGGGAAAGGCGACGTGCGCGGTGATGCGTCGGGGGGAGGTGAGAGGGCGATAGGTGGCGACTGAGTGGAGAGGAGAGGTGAGTGGAGAAGGTAGGAGAGGGCCTGATGCGGCGTTTGCCGGGCGGAGCCGCACGGTCGCCAGCCCGTACGTGGACGCACGCGGCGTCGCGGCGGCGGATGGGAAGTGGGGCGAGGGGGGAGTGAGTGGAGGGGAGACGAGCGAGTGGAGGGGAGAGGAGCGAGTGACTGGATAAGGGAGGTGGCGGGGTAGGTGGAGAGGCGGGGAGGTGGGCCGACGCGCGGGGAGGTGGAAAAGCCGGGCGCGCCAGGGGAGGTGGGTCGTCGCGAGGGGGGCTGGGCCACGTAAAGGTTTCGTCCCGAATGGGCCGGCTTTTTTTCTTTTCTGATTCATCACTTTTTTTCTCTTTTGAAAACCTAACCGAAAAACCTTTGAATTTCAATATAACTTATTGAAAACACGAATATTTTTTAAAACAGTGAGCAAATATGAAAATAGCGAACAATTTGTTCAAACACGATCATGTTTTAAATTTTGAGAATAAACTTTAAAACAAATAATAATTTTGTCAAATTTAGTCAAATTTGGCAAATCGAAAAGTTTTTGAAACTTTGAAGTTTATTGGAAAATGATATCCATTTAAAAAGAACCCGAACAAATTTGGAAGCCTGAACAGTTCTTTACAAACACAAACATTTTTTGAATATTGAGAACAAACTTTGAAAATCATAACCTTTTTAAAAAATCCAGAATATTTTCATAAACGTGAACAATTTTTTGAAATATGAACATTGTATTAATTTTGATAACTAATTCCAATAAACAATAACTTTTTTGAAAATCCAGTACAGTTTTTGAAAAGTCAGAACATTTATTGGTAAATCCATAAAAAATTTCTAAAAAGCAAACACATTTTTTGAATCTGAGGAACAAATTCTGAAAATACCTAATTTATTTTAAAAATATATATCAGTTTTCTTTAAAAAGCAATAACACTTCCATATTTTGAATAAAATATTATGAAATATGCACACATATTCTGGAAATCAAGAACATTTATGTAAAAAGCAAAAAGCTTTTTCAAATGTCATGAACATTTTTTAAAACTTGTGAACATGTTTATATAAACATGTGGTATGACATTTATTTAAATAACATATATTTCTAATAATATCAAATAGGTTATCTTTTTTGCATACAAATAAGTTGTTTTACAATCATTTTTATATTTATTATATATTACATATAATAATATGATGAAGTAGGGAATATCATTTATATTTCATCATGGTATACTTATATTAATGTTGGGATGATTTTTGTTGTAATTATTTTTTTACCTCACAAAATGATATTAAACAAAAAACAATGTAATTATGTATTTGTAATTAAACAAAATTGTATATATATAAACATGGTTCAAAAAAATAAATATTTTTATGCTTGTTACATATATTAAGGGTAACACAACAAAATCATATAAAAAACAAATATACTTTGTTAATTTTGGGTTGTTTGTTTTAGTTTTTGTTTGTCAATTTTCCATAGCCCATCATTTTATTTAAAATGGTTTATATGATTTCAAACGCCTTCTAACTTAAATGAACATTATAGTTTGTTGTTTTCCCCGAATTGTTCTATTTGTGAAATGATTTAAGCAACATATTTTTATAATATAACCAAATGCTTTTCTTATTATCCGATAAAACCGTTGTTTTACTTTCAGTTACAATTCTATTATATATTATATATAGTTTTATAATGCCGTGAAAAATATTTAATATATTTCATCATAGATATAAATTGATGGGTTACGACATACGCA
The DNA here is from genome assembly GCF_056163025.1 of Triticum urartu. Classification (NCBI taxonomy): domain Eukaryota; kingdom Viridiplantae; phylum Streptophyta; class Magnoliopsida; order Poales; family Poaceae; genus Triticum; species Triticum urartu. The sequence continues at coordinate 732,418,780 of NC_141875.1, forward strand.
CTGAGGCAACGATGACAGATCGCACTGAAACACCGCGAGAAGAGGTGCCTAAAGCTAACCTTACTTTGTATCTATATTCTATGTGATAAAATGAATGATCTATTTATATTCTTGTTTCTTCAGAATATAGTATACATGGATATGGACTCTGGAGATGCACGGAAAGATTCCTTTGAGGGTTCAGATGCAATATCACTGCAAGGGGCTGAAAACCCACAACATAATCACGTCGATGAGGTTATCTCTCATAATAAACCAAAAAAGGATGCCAATTTACATGTTATCCCACAAGGTAATTTTAAATATTATTATCAAGAATTTTTGGTGATATTGCCTTTTGTATTCAACAATTTTGGATTTTATTGTTCACTAAGCTGGCTCACTTTTTTATGAATTTCATAGACTATGTTTGTACCCCTAGAGATATTACAATCATCGAAACAATCAAGTCTGCCCCTAAGAATACCCGGTTTGTTGACATTGGAGATGCCTTGTTATCAACTGACGATTTGGAATGCCTTATAAAAAATGACATGTTCTTACATGACGGTGTAAGACCAATTGCACAAAATTTGTAATTAATTTATTATATATAATATCATAATTTATATATATAATCTAATGGTTGTTTGCAGGTGATAAATGCTTACATATATTGCATGCTTGCTCACGAGCATTTACAAAACAGGGCGGGTGAAAAGGTACACATTATTAGCACGTTTGTATCGGGCCAGATAAAAGAAGACGGGGAAAGAAACATAGACCCATCAAAATATCGTCGCATTGTGCGTCATGTTAATACTTATCTACAACAAGATATGGTTAGTTTTGTCTCGTAATCCATGCATATAATTATGAATTGTTTTTATTTAGTTCATATGCTTAATGATTTATTAATAACTATATCTAATTTTGACTATGACTTGTATCTTATTTACACCAGTTATTCATCCCGATTAACATGCCGGGCTACCATTGGTATCTAGCAGTTGCCAACGCCAAAAAACGAGAGATCCAAGTATTGGACTCACTTGGTGAGAATGTCAAACGCAATGACCTTGCTACTACGGTAACTATCTATTTATTTTCTCATCTTAACATTTATTTTGTTTGACTTCATCCCTACCATCTCTCATATATATATATATATATATATATATATATATAAAAGTTACTAGGGCTCGAGAAATGGCTGAAACTTGCAGAGCATAGTCCGGAGTTTATCAGAGGTCATAAGTGGCCTGATCTCAATGTTACAAAATGGACGGTTGTAGAGCAAATTCATGAGGCAATACAAACCGATGGGTAAGCACTTGTGATAATGGTTTGTTTTTAGATTCATTTGTGTGGCATTCTGAGGCATTATTTTATCATATTATAGCGCATCATGTGGATTGTTTATGCTAAACTATATGGAATACTGGTCATCACATGGACTGTCAGACCAGTTCACGCAGGTATTTCAGTTTTATACATTATCTCAAAAAAAATTATCAAAATATTTTCTAAATTGTTTTCATAATTTATTTGTAGGAGGATATGAAACATTTTCGGCAAAAATTAGCAATTATTTTGCTCGATTCAGATCTTAATAAGCTAAGAGGATGTCCCATGTACCATCAACCTGTCAACGAAGAAACTTTAGCTAATTCTGATCTTGAGATCCTGGATAATCCTTCTGACGTGGTCGAAGAGAAACGTCCTGCCCCAATCACTATCATTCCCACGGACCAACGTGAAATACTTGCCGGCCTCTGCAACTACATCATGTCGATCAATGATGTTGGGTGTTTGGAGTAAGTATCATGTATCAATATTTAATGTGCGGATGTATATTATTGTTCTTCTTACCATCCAAATTACAGGAAGGTATGGGTCTGGAGCTCCACACCCGATCCCATGAGTTTAACTCTTAAGAAACTTCAGTGCATACTTAACATGGAGCAGCCCATGGACAATGATTGCTTCAACACCGCCGTGCTTATGCTGGCATGTGACGAGGGAGTATTGTTCATAGACCCTCCTATACACTACATGGATCTACGATTTTGTGTAAGTTACCGTAACTCTTCATTCTAGGTGCCATTAGTATCAAAATGTTGAAACAATATGTCTTCTTTTACTTAGTCCATGCTGCTAGAGTCAACACGAGGTCAAAAATTTTGTGAGAAGGAAACTATCCAGACATTGGCAACATTATTTGATAGCTGGCCTGGGATGGAGACCGACATCTCATCCAGACATTGGCAACATTATTATGTCCATTGTTATCATGCTTTGTTTTTGTTTCTAATAGCTCCACTTGTAGATTTATCTTCCCTATGCATCTATCGGCCGATACATATTGTACGTCATCGACAAAGAGGCACGTCGTCTATATATTATGGATCCTGTTCAATCATCACAATCGTCAGAGGATAAAAACTTGATGCATTCACTGAAATTAAAAAAAATCAAGGGATTTCAAAGAAGCACTCGAAATAAAGCTTCCTGGATGGAATTCCAATATATCTAAATGGCATAGTTTATTTCCGGCCAGTGTTCCAACGAGTATAGACGGGTAATGAATTCATAACAAGATTATTTACTTTTGTTATCATTATATTATTTATATTATTAATTTCAAGTTTTTCAGGAATGTGTCTGGCTATTTTGTTTTTCATTTTATGCTCTGGTGGAACGGTAAAGAATTGGTCAAGCCGGTTTGCGTGGTGAGAAATGTGGGTTACATGTTTTAAGACTTTCGGCGTGAAATTTTCATACTAACTACATTTATTTATTCTGCAGGATGGGTATGAATTGAGGAAGCATTTTTTATTATACTTGCTAAATCATCGTGGGAATGAAGCTAGAGAAAACTTTCATGATATTGTGAAAGAATTTCTTAAGCGCATCATCTAGATATTAATATTTTTGTAATAGATGTTAAGTTGTAACATCACTTAGTTTGTTACATTGCAATAATGGACTTCAGTTTGTGTTACATGTTAAAAATGTGACAATGTAAAGCAACGTGTAACTCTGGTAAAATATATCAAGAGCCCGTGGCAACGCACGGGCATTCTACTAGTTAGTGATAAGTGATATGAGGCAAATCTTTTACCACCTCTTAGGGGGGAAATAGCCATTGCTTATGTTCATTTTGAAGCATATTTGAACTAAATTTTGGCAAAAGAAGTGTTGCATGGCTAGGCCAGGCTAGCCCACCCTTATCCATGGCACTAGGCCCCCTTCCAAGACATCCACTCATACAAACCCATCGCAGACGGTCTATATCGAAGAAGATTCTCTCATGGGAACCCACATTGGTAAGGTGGCTATCCGAGATGGTACTGAAACCACCTTGAAAATGTGCTACCAATTCATGGCCAACGTCACTGACGATCGCCCTTGGATGGGCTATCTGTGACCGCCTCGGAAAGGCTATTATGTACTCCCTCCATTCTGATTTTCTCGTTGTGGTTTTAGTTCAAATTTAAAATAAAATCACGACAAGTAAATCGGAACGGAAGGAGTACTCCTTAAGTTCTAGCCTTTTTTTTTCCTTTCTACTCCCTCCGTAAAGAAATATAAGAGCGTTTAGATCGCTATTTTAGTGGTCTAAACGCTCTTATATTTGTTTACCGAGGGAGTACAAAATTATCATGGCGAAGGATTTTGGTACTGAATTGATATATATTTTACCGAGGGTGGTCAGAATTTATGGATACCACGGTAAGCAGATAATTTCCGCGTCCAATTTTTTAAAACAAAACTTGAATTTAAAACTGTTGGATTTAGTCATCGTCGGCATTCGGCACCACCGCAAAGCCATCCATGCACAGACGCACACAGAAACATACATAACTTTTGGGGTGTTTCGAGAGTGGTTGGGTGAGATTCCATTTAGTTTCACAAGCGTAGGCAGGTTTGCTCCGATCCTCCGACTTTGTTTGTTTCCTTCTCTACTTACAATACATGTTTTTTTAGCATCTAAAGTACTACTACAATACTTGTTGCATGTACGATGTTCGATGTTCATCGCGCGCGTGGTGTGAGCCACGTCATCTCTACGCTCGCTATCTCTGTGATGGACGGATGCGATCGAGCAGCGACTCTAAAAATTAAATCCTAAAGAAAAGAAAAACTGCCACGGTTACAGATGGGATTTATACTGCAGATTAGTCGCGAGGTTGTTGCAGATTAGTCCCGTACCTGCACAATTAAACTCCTCCTCGATCGATCTCTCCTCTTGGTGCCTCGACTCTCTCCCCTCTTCTCTCCCATCTTCCCAGCAATCACAAACTCGATGACCAAGATTCTCAGGTCAACCGACTTACCAACCATGCATGCAATTTGAGTTTCCAATCCACAGCTTAACAAATTTCCTTTGCGGGTGCAGCTTCTGCCGGTCGAAGTGGGCCGGTCCGGAGGAGGAGGAGGAGTCGGCGCCGATGGTGGCTGCAGGGGAGTACCGGGACCTCGAGGGCGGCGGCAACAAGGACGACCAAGGGGCCCCGGCGGGCGGCGCGGGCCGTGGCGACGTCAGGCTGTTCCTCGCCGGCCTCGCGGCATACTTCGTGTCCTTCATCGGCATCTACTACATACTGCTCGGCAAATTCTACCTCCCGCCCGAGGCGGGGGAGGACGGCGGCGGGCCGGTCGTCGAAGCCGGCGCCGCCCTCCTCGCCGTCGCCGGGGCCACTGCGGGCGGCGTGATCTCCGCCTGCTGCTGCTGCCGTCGCGCCTCGCCGCCGGCTGATGATGAGCCGTCGCTAGTTAGTTGATCAGAGTCAGCATTCGTGTTCCTCAAGCCTGACGAATATGGATCATGGAGCTGCTGCAAAATCTCATTTATTCATCTATTTTAATTCCTATGTCATCTAGTAAACGAGTAATTCGCGATATTGGATCAATGCATTTGCCGCCAGATGAAATAGTGTGTCGAGTTATGTATGATTCGTGCTGGAAAAACATTGCCAGGTTTCGACTCATCACCACATATTCAGTAGCAGCACAAGTCTCATAAACAACTTGTTGCGAATCCACACATTATCTGGTTACACAGCGACAATGATGGGAGGAAAAACCTCTGATCGCGATGATGCAACGCCGTCAACTCGTCGTCGCCGCCACCGCTACCTTTGAGAGGAAGTTCAGCGACGTTCATCTACTTTGCTGCAACTAACAGTGATGATTCAGACCGTAAGCGGAGCCCGGTCGGTCCTTGCAGTGGCAGGAGCTAAGCCTAGGATGAAGCAGCTGGTGGCGGCAACTGGCCATCCTCGGAGTCGTCTCGGTCCTTGCTCTCCTTCCACTTGGCCCAGCCCCATCGCGCCACCAGGAACGCTCCCAGCGCGTACACCTGCAAGAGTAACCAGGCGAATGAATGAATGATGGCTTGGTCTGAAACCCGAAAAACAGAGGGTATGCTCTATGCTGTGCTGGTTTCTCTGAAGACTAATAATTGGAAGAAATACTACATGGTATCTAGCAAATCTATACCAATATAAAAAGACCCAAAGAAGCAGATCCAACTGATCTCGACCATCAAACCAGGTCAATCCAACGACCTACACTCCTCCAATGGCGAGCGTTCAACATGTTTAACGTGCAATTAATATCATACCAAATATTGCACTAATCACAGAATTATCACACAAATAATAGTATACCTAATATCCACGTGCAATTAATATATTGCCTAAATATTAACGTGCAATGCACGTGCGCATTCACTAGTGACCACAAGACGGCCATATACTGCAGCGATATATTCGCCGGTACATCACAGGAAACTAGAGGCATAGGGGTTATCTGAAGGAATGTCCTCATTTATCTGAAGTTACGACAGTAAGCACCAACTGGTAAAAAAACAGGAATGTGCTCTGCATCAACTAGATGAACCAAATCAGAGCTTCTTATACTGAAGTTAAAATCATCACTGTCTCTGTAAGCTGACGAAGACATAAGAAATGATGCCTCACAGAGCCTGCAGAGATACGTAATCGCTTCAAACCCCAGTGGCCTCAAAGCGGGTCGGTTGTACTAAATCCAGCGTCAAGTAAACATATAATTGCTACATCCATATTATACTTGCCGTGCTTGATTTGGAAGCAGAGATGGTTAGAAAAGCGACACACTGGAAAGTAGGTTACATGTCTAGCCCATATCGAACGCCTAAACAGAAGCCTACAGTGTAGTTTTGAACAACAAAACTACAGAGGATACGCTGTGCTGATTAGTTATCGTGTAGCGCCATTTTCATCTAAGAAGCAGAAAACAGAGGATGTGCTGTGCTGATTTCTCTGAAGACTAACAGGCAGAAATACGCAGTACTATCTAACAGGGATGAATGACTGACCACATGGTCGCATACACATATATGTGCTTGAGGCATATATGTGGGTTTTCTGAAGGAATGTCCTGATTTATTCTGAACTTAAGACAGTAAACACCAGCTGACAGCAAACGGTAAGATGCTCTGCATCAACTAGATGAACCAAACTAAGGCTTCTTCCTGAACTTATAACCATCATCACTGTCTCTGTAAGTGGACGAAGACATAACAAATGATGTCTCACAGAACCTTCACAGATACGTAATCGCTTCAATTCAAACCCCAGTGACCTCAAAGTGCTTAGTGGTCACTAAATTGAGCGTCAAGCAAACATAGAATTGCTGCATCCACATTATACTTGCCATGCTCTGGATGGGTGTGCTGATTTCTCTAAATTTACGACAGTAAACACCAACTGACAGAAAACAGTAATATGATCTGAACCAAATCAAAGCTTCTGACTAAACTTAAAATCATCACTGTCTCTGTAAGCGGATGAATACATAACAAATGATGTCTCACAGGACCTTCAGAGATACTTGATTGCTTCAAACCCCAGTTGACCCCGGGCTCAAAGTGGTTAGTGGTTAATAAATTCAGCAACAAGTACATGCAAAATTGCACTACGTCCACATATACTTGCCATGATCGATTTTGGAAGCAGTGATGGTAGAACATCCAGTTTTCAACTTAAAAAGCAGCACGCGAAAGTAGTTTAGGTGTGTACCACATATCGAACACCTAAACAGAAGCCTACAGTAAAGTTCTGAACAACCGTAAGATCGTGATGCAAGTAGCGCAGGTTCCTCCTGATTATGCAATCTACACTAGAGCGCTCACAAGGTTTCGGGAAATAAGATCTCACTAATAGTGAAAACTGAGGCTTGATAGCTGATCTAGCGCATACCTATAGTGCAGTAATTTAGTCACCAGGAAATCACACGAAAATGAAGGTAGGGGTTCTCTTACCGAATCTGTTGGTTTCTTAACACTAGAGACCCAACTGGCAGTGCATTCAACTAGATGAAGCAAGTCAAAGCTTCTTATTGGAGTTCAAATCATCATCGTCGCTGTATTATGCAGTAGCAGAAATTTTCCCCCCGGTGACCTTAAAGGCGGTCCATGGCTGGGTACTGAATCCAGCACCAGCTATACATAAAACTGCACCGCATCCACATTATACTTTCCATGCTCAACTCTGGAAGCAGGGATGGTAAATCCTCCTGTTCTGAAGTTCAAAAGCAACAATCTAGCCCGTAATGAAGGTATGTGCTCAGATGGTTAGATTTTCAGTTCTAAACAACTGACAATCGGCATGTCCCCCCGACGATCCCGCACTCTATTATAGAGCACCCACAAGCTCTCTGGCAATAAGATGTCAGTTGGCAGTGGACACTGATACTGCATACCGAACGCCAATCCAGGTAAGAATCTCCGCACTATCCAGTTCAGTTGAGTCAACCATGGAGGATTTTGGGGGATTTCTGGCTCGGCCGTGGGGTAATAATCGGGAATCGGGTGACGGCGGGCGAGGGCGGTGGCGTTCATACCTGCCAGAGGTTGCGGGGGGCGGCCATGTCCTCATCGACGCCCTCGCCGGCGGTCGTGGGCGGCGGCGGCGGCAGGTCCTCCCCCTCGAGCTTAATCGGCGGCGGCTGCCTGGCCGTGTGCTGCGCGGCGGCGGGGAAGAACCGCACGGTGGACGGCGGGGCCCCGACCACGCCGTCGGCCTCCTCCGGCTTCTTGGCCTGCTCCGGCGCGCCCGCGCTCCCGGCGTTGCCCATCTCCTGCCGGCGTTCTCCAAAGCCACAGACTTTCTTCCCCTCCCTCTCGCGGCGATAAGATTGGTGACGCGTGCGCGGTGCGGCCCGGCTCAGCCTTGGGCCGGTTTAATCAAGGACCAGTTTAGAATAATAATATTTACAATAATATTCATAATGCTAATTATGTCCAAAAAAAAAAGTGCAACTTACATTTCATTTCAAAATAAATCTACTCATAGGGATGTTCTGCAAAAGGATGAATCTGTTCATAGGTGTACAAGCTGCGAGGATTCGACCCTTTTGTGATATTGCCGAGGGCTACGGATAAAAAGAAAAAACAGTGGGCTGCGGATTTTTCTTAAAAGTGCCATGAGTGTATATTTCAACTACAGTCTTGCTTTACAATACAAATTTGGATGGGTTTTCTTTTTATTTTGGAAAAACACTTTGCACCAGTGGTTCTTCCATGGTGAAAATCTAGAGAAGATTACGTTTTTGCATTGAATTTTGTTTTTATGAGAATGAACTCTTGGAAATGTTCTAGACATTTTTGAGCCATATGATCAGTAATAGTTAATTTTTGGTATGAAATCACATTTACAGGAAAGCCAGAATTGGCCCACCGCATCATGGATTCGTGAATAAAATACAACTGCTGTGGCACAGTGAAGTTCAACAAAAAAGGATTGCTAGGCATAGAGAAATATTCTTCCATATAAACATTTAGTGATTTTTGTTGGAATCAACATATTATTTAGAGTGTACATATATTGTCTAAAGGAGAGTATACTGTGTGTCTCGTGAAAGAGTAATAAAGAGCACCCCCCTTGATTTCTTCAGGTCTCGTGTACCTCAAACTTTTTTAAAATGGATCCTGATGTTTACATCTTGTCTTTCGCATGAGACAATTTTTGGCATGGACAGTAGTTTTCATGTTGTGGTTGCATATTGAACATTTCAAAATAATATACTCATTATAGTTTCGATAGTGAAACATGTCACTAATGGATTATCATGATTATCTTCGGCGCACAGCGCGCAGACACTTCTAGTAGTGCATCAACATATGTATGGCCATGATGGCTTTCACAGAGCACATAGGTCCCTTTCTTCCTTTTTGCTTTTGTCTTTTCTTTTTCTTTTTCTCCATCGATTGATTTGGAACCACAAAGTAGATCTTGCCCACATTGTTTCCTTTGGAAGACTAACCAAATTGGGCTCTTTTGGAAGACTAACCAAATTAGCATGCTTCAGTTTTAGTCAGACGATACAACTTTATTGATCAATTAAACATAGTAATAGCACAAACCGGAAGAAACACGAACAACCCTCAAAACTAAATGGGAAACGCTTGGGAACAGTAGGCTAATAATTGGGCACACGTCGGCCAGGATCCAACTTTGATGAAACGGCATCCCTCCTAACTTGGTCCATGTTGCAAATACGAGACCCCAACATGTGAGGCGTTGTGATCCTTCCATGCTCAAGAGTCAACACATGCCTACTGAATGCCCACCCTTTTTCCCTTCTTTTCTCCCATGAGATACACCCTCTATGGCACGCGGTTGCGTCGTCCCCTGACTTTCCCCTGGGATCGCAACATGGATACTGTTGCAGTCTCAACATGGGACCACAAAGGGGTCGTTTTGGGGTGCTCAGCCCGTGATTGCAACATGGCCACTGTAGCAGTTGCAACACTGCCCTTGTTTCAGTGGGAAAAAAAAAACAGGTCAGGGGAAGATTGCAAAAGGACTCCTCTGTTGCAGAGGGCCGAGCGCAACAAGACCCCTGTTGGGCAGTAGATCTTGGCCGACGCATCACGCTGCCCAAACTAAATTGAAAGCTACAGCAAAGTTCTTTGTAGTCTCTAGCTGCACTATTTTGCATCACCACAACTCGGATGGTTTGCACAAACTGATGAGCAAAACAAGCCATATTACATCTCTTTCTAGTTTCGACATTTTTTGTTACAATAAGGCAACACTGCCGGTTTGCACACCATGTCGCCTGACACATCATTCCTAACATTATTGTTCATATTACCACACTCTGACTGAATGAAGCTCACTAACCAAATGTGTTAAAGATTGAAGGCTCGACATTAACTCTGCTGAAAACTAATAAGACTTCCAGATCATCATCAACTATGCCGAACAAGAATATCTCTCTCTCACTAACAGCAAAAGAATAATAGCACGGGAGGTGCAACCAACCAAACGTAACAAACACTGCCACCACAGGTATATGTAATAGATACTCAGATACTCAGTTCCCTTTGCCCGATATAGGGTTACACAATGACGAATCTAGGTAGGTAAGAAGATAGGTGGGTGGGATCTAGAGGCGCGACAAAAACGACGACGACGGTTTCACTACGATATAAGTATCTGGCTTCCAAAAGATCAAGAGCAGCATAGCTGCGCCGTCATCGTCTAGCTTGAAGGCGTCGCCGTGGCCAGACACATCTGCGTCTTGACGGCTTCCTTGTAGGTCTTGTGCTGGTAGGTCAGCGTCGTCTCCAGCAGGTCCTTGAGAGGGGTCTTGGGGTTCCACCCTGCAGTTTGTTTAACCAGCGTTTGGAGATCAGACATTAGGTACACTAGTATAAATCAGGAGGATAATGAAAGGCGGAACAAACACGCTGTTGCGTGGTTTCAGTGATATACACACCTAGCTGCTTGTTGATCAGGGTCATGTCGGGGATCCTCTTGTCGCTGTCGTCGTACCCTTCGCCGTAGAATTCTTTTGCGCTCACGTCGATCACAGGCTCCTCCAGCGGGGGCTCTCCTGAGACCTTAGCATAGACCTGCAGATGAATGCAAATGAGAGGTTCAGATTAGACACACTAACATAACTTACAGTTGCTATTAATCTGTCAATGGCATTACCTCTGTCATCATTTCAGCCAACTCCCTAACAGTGACTTCATTGTCAGGGTTCCCCACGTTGAAGATATGACCATTGGCTCGAGCAGGGTTTTCCTTTTGCAAAAGAAAACAGAGATTTAAGCTTCACTGATGCGGTACATACTGGTAACATCAGGAAAATATATGGAAGATAAACACAGAAGACATACAATCATCAAAAGAACAGCTTCAATGGCATCCTTGATGTAAACAAAAGTTCTCTGGGACTCGCCGCCATCGACAAGCTTCAGGGGCTCTCTGCGGAGGAGATTCTGCACATCCATTGGCAAGGTATATCTTGTAAGAAAGAAGACTGAAGACAGTGCAATGAAGCTATTCATCCTCAGCAAGGGATAAGTTTACATACGTTGCTGAAGCAAGCCAAAACCCGAGGAACACCCTCGCTAGGACCATCAACGCCAGGAATGAAGTCCATCCTTGGCCCAATCCAATTGAAAGGTCTCACAATCGTGAATTCAAGGCCATTTTCTGCGCCTTCAGCTGGGGGAAACTCAAATGTACATGGTCAGAAAAAGTTTAAGGGTGCTACTAATGGCACAATCAACAAGTTATAAGTTCTTCCACTCACCAAAAACAAGCCTCTCGATAAGCTGCTTTGCGCACGCGTAGGACCATCTCTGTTTCACGATTGGACCAAAGATGCAGGGTGACTCATCTTCTGTCAGCACATAAAATTCAGGTTCCTGTTTGAAAGGTGAAAAGCACACGGAGCATCAGCTGAACAGCCAGGTGTGATCATATGAATATGTGACTGTGACATGGGAAATACACATCACTGACGACCAAACAAATTATTGTTACTGCTAGGCTGAGGTAGTATTGCTACGAAGATAAGAATCTAGACAAGAATAGCAAAAATCATTGTAACTCTTAAGGGTCTCCTTTAAATGATGAAACTCCAACTGAACAATTGACCATATGAATAAGTGACATGGGAAAAACATATTACTGACGACTGAACAAATTATTGTTACTGCTAGGCTGAGTATAGTATTGCTACGAAGATAAGAATCTAAAGACAAGAATAGCAAAAATCATTGTAATTCAGGGTCTGGTTAGTTGAGTCTTTAAATGATGAAGCTCCAACTAACAATTGAATAAGAAAAGGGGAGTTCCTTATGGCAGCACGTTTTCCAAATTACTACATCCACTTGCAGAGCAATATGCAGTGACAGGCATAAGCATGACATGGCTTGAGCTGAAAAAATTATTTCAAGGTAAAAGAGAGCAGACAATGTGAAATGACAGTATCCTTGCTTACAACTAGTCCCTGGGAGTTACTATAGGATGGTACCGGACAATCAACGCAGACATATTAACAAACAAGCAACATAAGAAAAACCAACACTAAAATGAACAGGACATAGCTTGAACAATTAATTATTGTCAACCTATTAAAGTAATAGACTATGAAATGATAGCATCATTGCCCTGTAAGTTACCAGAAAATGGTGCTAGACAGATTAACCAATGTGCAACTTAAGACAAACCATCACTAAAATGTAAAATCAATGTATGCAGTCACACTCTGTTCTTCCAGTCAAGGCATGCCATAACCTTCACACCAAACAACCATTACAAGACATTATCCGAGTGTCAACCAACAACCAACAAGGATTCAATTAGAATAATTCCACTCCTAACCAACACCAAATCCAGGCCAGCCGTTTATTTAAGGACTGTACTAAAAGAACAGGACAATTACAGGTGAATGTCAAATACAGGACAATTTAAGGACTGTACCATACAAAGGTACTCCCTCCGTTTCTTCAAAGTTTGACAAAGTTTATAGTACAAAATAGTATTGACATTCACCATACGAAATAAGTATCATTAGATCCATCATGAAATATATTTTCATATTATATTTTTAAGTAGTGTTGTACATGTTGACATTTTTCAATATAAATTTGGTCAAAGTTTACTTAGTTTGACCGCGAACAAATCTAATCTAATACGCGGAGTAAAAAGAAAAGGAGGGAGTACTAGATATATCAACCAATGAGCAACTCCTCTTAAGAAAGAACATCCCTAAAATGTAAAATCAGCGTACGCAGTCAAACTCTGCTCTTTGTTAAGGCCAATACATTCCATAAGCTTCACGCCAAACCGCCATTACAAGACATTATCCCAGTGTCAACCAACAACCAACAAGGCTTCCACTAGAATAATTCCACTCCCAACCAACACCTAATCCAGGCCAACCTTTTATTTTAAGGACTTTATTACTACAAAGAACAGAATAATCACAGGTGAACATCAATCACAATCTAGCAACCTGCACCAGATCCAATCATCCAATCAATTCCATCTCAATCCAGTCCAACCAAATCAAATCAAATCCATTTGTTTATTCATCAACCAACCAAAAAGGCACCGCATTATCCACTGATGTCACTTGGCGAGTGACACACGCGCATAGAGCAAGTGCAGTGCAGACAGATAGTGTGAGCACTGAGCAGGGGGAGGGAATGGGGATGCCATGTTCGTCACCTTGCGGAGGGGGTGGTCCTTGGGGAGGAAGCTGCCGATGGTCTTGCCGTAGACCTCGCACGTGGAGAAGTGGATCAGACGCTTGCTGTTCTCCGAGCAGTACTTGACCTGCGCACGCACGCAGCACCGACATTCAGACATTGTTTGCTTGGCAACGCGGAAAGCGGCGAGAATATAATCTTGGATGGGTGGAGCACGTACCACCGGGAGCGCGTCGATGAAGTTGCTGTAGATGGTGTCGAGCGGCCGCGTGTTGTAGTCCGCCGGCGTGCAGATCGCCGCCAGGTTTATCGTCTTCGCGGAGCAGATCCAACCACCGACACGCAGAAACAAAATCGTCAGCGGTTTTCCAGAAATTAATTCAGGGAGCGCGAACTGTTTTCTTTTCAAGCGACGAACGCGCTATCGGCAACCGAATCAAGAAACTGAATCCCAGGAAAACCGCTCCATTTTTCGCGAGCCGTTCCGCCATTAGAGGACGGGCGGGAGGGGAGGGGAGGGGCGTACCAGATCGGCCATCTTGATGAGGCCCTCGAGGCGGGAGTCGTTCTTGATGTTGAGGCGGTGGAAGGAGATGCGTCCGGCGAGGCGGGGCGGGGGCGGGTCGACGAGGTGGCGGATCTTGTCGCAGTAGACGTCGACGGCGAGGACGACGTGCGGGGTCTCGGCCATGAGCTTCTCGCAGAGGTGCGAGCCGATGAAGCCGCCGGCGCCGATCACGCAGATGGTCAGCGGCGCCACGGCGGCGCCGTCCAGATCCGTCCTGCCCCCACTCGCCATGCTCTCCCTCCCCCGGCGGTCGCGCGGCGCGGTCGGGTGGACGGTCGGATCCGGGGCGGGGAGCGGAGGGAATGCGCGTGGGGATCGGGTCTGGTTGGATTCGGGCTGGGCTGGGATTATCTATCCGGCGGCGATGTCGGTGGTACGGCGGGGGTGGGGTGGCGGTATTTAACGGAGGGGGGAGAGTGGAGTGGCCGAAGGAAGGAATGGGTGTGGGGTGGGGTGGGATGGGATGGGCCCACCGGCCAGACCGAGATGCGCTGCCCTGTGGGCCCGGCCTCCCCCCTCTCTCTCTCGACTGGTCTCTCTTTTTCCTTGTTTATCAGATGCTTTTCAAGTTTTCTTCTTTGGATGCCTTTCTTCCTTGATGATTATGCTTGTAACCTGATTTGATTTGGTTGTGATGCGTGCGTCAGGCGTGTTGGTTTATGCCTTTGGTTTCTCTCCAGTCCAAAGTCCAAACGATGCTCATGTGCGTCTCAAGCTTAAAAAGTTGTCAATGTTTGATCAGTTTTGGTAGTTGTAGTAGTATCAATTTTTGGCTTGCCAAATTGTGGTAGCAAAGTAAGCCGCGTCTGCGACAGCGCGTACAGCGACCAGGTGTTACACCATCCTCTATCTAGCGCCGTTGCCGCCACCCCCACGTCGCTCTCGCCTGGACGACACAGGGGGCGACACCCGCAACCTAGCATCTCCGGCCTCTTCTCCTTCTTTCCCCGCGTCGCCGCCTGGCGAAGCCCGCATGGTTGACGGTGGCGACAGGGATCCTTCTCGCGGCTTCCTCGGTGCTTTGGCGGCGGTTCCCGATGGGATTCGACGGTGCTCCATGGTCGCGGCATGCGACGGTGGGCCTTGGTTGTGCGCCAGTTCACTACTGAACCGGTGTTGGCTAAGGCTCCCTTGCCTCCGTGTGTGCGCTGCGGACCACAAGGCTTGGTAGATAGACAGCACGTGCTTGCACAAATGGAGGTGGTCCTAGGGTTCTTCTAGCGCCAAGAAGGTGTTATGCTAGATGTTGGCCCTCATTGAGTTGGCCCTTGACAAGTTCCGTAAGGCTCCGCCGGAGATCTCCATTAGGTGCTTGATGCCCGCAGATTGCTGGATCGGATGAGATTCGGTCGTGTGTGCCCCTATTTCAGCTCGTGTGGCTTCAGGAGGGCGTGACATGAAGCTTCGTTAATTGTGGACATTATGGGACATGTCAGTATTTCGATTTCCATGATGACGACAGTGGCGGAGAACGTCATGGTGGCTGAGGTCAAAGGCCTAGTAATGGTGGATCGAGTATTTGAGGCGATGAGGAATTTGCTTGGTGATTCATGACTCGTAGCAGTGGCATCGGCAAGAGGGGGCGGTAGCACAAGATGAGTTCAGAGTCTTAACTTTCATGGTGAAAACCCAAGGTCTGGCCTTAATTGGTTGTGTCTGGCAGTGGCTTTGTTGAAGGCATTGTTTCGAGAGCGTGGATTTTATCTAGGGTGAAAACCTAAGATATATGATCGGGCGACGATGGCGCTTGTGCATTGTTTCCTTCTTGGAGGCGCCTCTTTTGAAGAATTTGAACTTCGGGGTGTTGTCTTGGTGGTGGTTCGTGCTACAGTTACTAGGAATTGATCACTGTAGGGGGGTCTTTTGTTTCTTCTTCTTGTTTATGTGTTGTGTGCATATGTAATGTCTCTAGAACATTTCGTTGTTGTAGAGACTGGGTGTAATTGGTATCTCTGCGATATTAATGTATTCTCTTTGTTGAAAAACAGTTTAGTGTGGTCATCTTGTAGGCTCGGAAGGGTGCATGGGAGCTGCCACATGTCTTACTTTGAGATTCGTACACGAAAATTAAACTTGTCACATCGCGTTTGCTCGAAAAAAACCCATAGAGTTTAAGTCAGATTGTTAACATTTAAGTTTATATTCATTTGTGTGCCTAAATAGAAGGCACCCACATTACGCCAATCTCCCCCCTCTTTCTCTTTCTCTTTCTTGACGCCATCAGCCGCCAGCCATCTCACTCGACGTGACATTCCTTGTTCATCGCCATGCCACCCCCGAATTCCCGATGCCATTAACCATGAAGGCACAACATTCCTTGCTCCTCCTATGGAGCCGCGGAGAAGAAGGCCCTCTTGGTCCTCTTTGATTCGATTTGGCTGGACCAGATTATAATTCGAGTAGCTATCCAGCCAGCGCGGGGAGAAAATTACCATGATATCAATCTAGGCCCGGCCGTGTTTTTTTTAGACAGTGCCATGAAGCTTTTATTCAACCGTCATAATATTTACAGGGACGAAAGGAAGTTCACTGGGGTGGCCTAACCAAACATGGCAGCCAAGCCCTAGTTGCAAAGCGTGCTTCGCTAGACTGTGAGCCTCGAAATTCGAGCTCCTAAATTCATGAAAGAAATTACAATTACTAAAACTAGCCCTGCCGTGGTGTATGGCCAGAGGGGCAACCGCCTAGGTGTTGGGGAACGTAGCAGAAAACAAAAAAAATTCCTACGTTTCACCAAGATCAATCTATGGAGTCAACTAGCAACGAGAGGAGAGTGCATCTACATACCCTTGTAGATCGCGAGCGGAAGCGTTCAAGAGAACGGGGATGATGGAGTCGTACTCGTCGTGATCCAAATCACCGATGACCAAGTGCCGAACGGACGGCACCTCCGCGTTTAACACGCGTACGGAGCGGATGACGTCTCCTCCTTCTTGATCCAGCAAGGGGGAAGGAGAGGTTGATGAAGATCCAGCAGCACGACGGCGTGGTGGTGGATGCAGCAGTGATCGCAGCAGGGCTTCGCCGAGCTTCTGCGAGAGGGAGAGGTGTGGCAGGGGAGAGGGAGGCGCCAAGACTTCAGGTGCGGCTGCCCTCCCTCTCCCCCCCTTTATATAGGCCCCCTGGGGGGGCGCCGGCCCTAGGAGATGGGATCTCCTTGGGGGGGCGGCGGCCAAGGGGGAGGCTTGCCCCCCAAGGCAAGTGGAGGCGCCCCCCACCCTAGGGTTTCCAACCCTAGGCGCAGGGGGGCCCAAGGGGGGGCGCACCAGCCCACTATGGGCTGGTTCCCCTCCCCACTTCATCCCATGGGGCCCTCCGGGATGGGTGGCCCCACCCGGTGGACCCCCCGGGACCCATCCGGTGGTCCCGGTAAAATACCGGTGACCCCGAATCTTTCCCGATGGCCGAAACTACACTTCCTATATATAATTCTTCACCTCCGGACCATTCCGGAACTCCTCGTGACGTCCAGGATCTCATCCGGGACTCCGAACAACTTTCGGATTACTGCATACTCATATCTCTACAACCCTAGCGTCACCGAACCTTAAGTTTATAGACCCTACGGGTTCGGAAGACACATAGACATGACCGAGACGGCTATCCGGCCAATAACCAACAGCGGGATCTAGATACCCATGTTGGCTCCCACATGCTCCTCGATGATCTCATCGGATGAACCACGATGTCGAGGATTTAATCAATCTCGTATTCAATTCCCTTTGTCAATCGGTACGTTACTTGTCCGAGACTCGATCGTCGGTATCCCAATACCTTGTTCAGTCTCGTTACCGGCAAGTCACTTTACTCGTATCGTAATGCATGATCCCGTGATCAACCACTTGATCACATTGAGCTCATTATGATGATGCATTACCGAGTGGGCCCAGAGATACTTCTCCGTCATACGGAGTGACAAATCCTAGTCTTGATTCGTGCCAACCCAACAGACACTTTCGGAGACACCTGTAATGTACCTTTATAGTCACCCAGTTATGTTGTGACGTTTGGCACACTCAAGGCACTCCTACGGTATCCGGGAGTTGCACAATCTCATGGTCTAAGGAAATGATACTTGACATTCAGAAAAGCTACAGCAAACGAACTACATGATCTTTGTGCTATGCTTAGGTTTGGGTCTTGTCCATCACATCATTCTCCTAATGATGTGATCCCGTTATCAATGACATCCCCATGTCCATAGCCAGGAAACCATGACTATCTGTTGATCAACGAGCTAGTCAACTAGAGGCTCACTACGGACACATTGTGGTCTATGTATTCACACATGTATTACGATTTCTGGATAATACAATTATAGCATGAATAATAGACAATTATCATGAACAAGGAAATATAATAATCATTTTATTATTGCCTCTAGGGCATATTTCCAACAGTCTCCCACTTGCACTAGAGTCAATCATCTAGTTACATTGTGATGAATCGAACACCCATGGAATTATGGTGTTGATCATGTTTTGCTCTAGGGAGAGGTTTAGTCAATGGATCTGCTATATTTAGGTCCGTATGTACTTTACAAATCTCTATGTCTCCATTTTGAACACTTTCACGAATGGAGTTGAAGCGACGCTTGATATGCCTGGTCTTCCTGTGAAACCTAGGCTCCTTGGCAAGGGCAATAGCTCCAGTGTTGTCACAGAAGAGAGTCATCGGGCCCGACGCATTGGGTATGACTCCTAGGTCGGTAATGAACTCCTTCACCCAGACTGCTTCGTGTGCTGCCTCCGAGGCTGCCATGTACTCCGCTTCACATGTAGATCCCGCCACAACGCTTTGCTTGCAACTGCACCAGCTTACTGCCCCACCATTCAAAATATACACGTATCCGGTTTGTGACTTAGAGTCATCCAGATCTGTGTTGAAGCTAGCATCGACGTAACCCTTTACGACGAGCTCTTCGTCACCTCCATAAACGAGAAACATTTCCTTGGTCCTTTTCAGGTACTTTAGGATATTCTTTACCGCTGTCCAGTGTTCCATGCCGGGATTACTTTGGTACCTTCCTACCAAACTCACGGCAAGGTTTACATCAGGTCTGGTACACAACATAGCATACATGATAGACCCTATGGCCGAGGCATAGGGGACGACACTCATCTTTTCTCTATCTTCTACCGTGGTCGGGCATTGAGCCAAGCTCAATCTCGTACCTTGCAATACAGGCAAGAACCCCTTCTTTGACTGATCCATTTTGAACTTCTTTAATATCTTGTCAAGGTACGTACTATGTGAAAGACCAATGAGGCGTCTCGATCTATCTCTATAGATCTTGATGCCTAATATATAAGCAGCTTCTCCAAGGTCCTTCATTGAAAAATACTTGTTCAAATAGGCCTTTATGCTTTTCAAGAATTCTATATCATTTCCCATCAACAGTATGTCATCCACATACAATATGAGAAATGCTACAGAGCTCCCACTCACTTTCTTGTAAATGCAGGCTTCTCCATAAGTCTGCTTAAACCCAAACGCTTTGATCATCTCATCAAAGCGAATGTTCCAACTCTGAGATGCTTGCACCAGCCCATAAATCGAGCGTTGGAGCATGCACACCTTGTCAGCATTCTTAGGATCGACAAAACCTTCCGGCTGCATAATATACAATTCTTCCTTAAGGAAACCATTAAGGAATGTCGTTTTGACGTCCATTTGCCATATCTCATAATCATAGAATGCGACAATTGCTAACATGATTCGGACGGACTTCAGCTTCGCTACAGGTGAGAAAGTCTCATCGTAGTCAACCCCTTGAACTTGTCGATAACCCTTAGCGACAAGCCGAGCTTTATAGATGGTCACATTACCATCCGCGTATGTCTTCTTCTTAAAGATCCATTTATTTTCTATGGCTCGCCGATCAACGGGCAAGTCAGTCAAAGGCCATACTTCGTTTTCATACATGGATCCTATCTCGGATTTCATGGCTTCCAGCCATTTGTCGGAATCCGGGCCCGCCATCGCTTCTTCATAGTTCGAAGGTTCACCGTTGTCTAACAACATGATTTCCAAGACAGGGTTGCCGTACCACTCTGGTGCGGAACGTGTCCTTGTGGACCTACGAAGTTCAGTAGCAACTTGATCTAAAGTTTCATGATCATCATCATCAACTTCCTCTCTAGTCGGTGCAGGCACCTCAGGAACATTTTCTTGAGCTGCGCCACTTACCGGTTCAAGAGGTAATACTTCATCAAGTTCTACCTTCCTCCCACTTATTTCTTTCGAGAGAAACTCTTTCTCTAGAAAGGACCCATTCTTGGCAACAAAGATCTTGCCTTCGGATCTGAGGTAGAAGGTATACCCAACAGTTTCTTTAGGGTATCCTATGAAGACGCATTTTTCCGACTTGGGTTCGAGCTTTTTAGGTTGAAGTTTCTTGACATAAGCATCGCATCCCCGAACTTTTAGAAACGACAGTTTAGGTTTCTTCCCAAACCATAATTCATACGGTGTCGTCTCAACGGATTTCGACGGAGCCCTATTTAAAGTGAATGCGGCAGTCTCTAAAGCATAGCCCCAAAATGATAGCGATAAATCGGTAAGAGACATCATAGATCACACCATATCTAATAGAGTGCGATTATGACGTTCGGACACACCATTACGCTAAGGTGTTCCAGGCAGCGTGAGTTGTGAAACTATTCCACATTTTCTTAAGTGTGTGCCAAATTCGTGACTCAAGTATTCTCCTCCACGATCTGATCGCAAGAACTTGATTTTCCTGTCACGTTGATTCTCAACCTCACTCTGAAATTCCTTGAAGTTTTCAAAGGTCTCAGACTTGTGTTTCATTAAGTAGACATACCCATATCTACTCAAGTCATCTGTGAGGGTGAGAACATAACGATAGCCACCGCGAGCCTCAACACTCATTGGACCGCACACATCAGTATGTATGATTTCCAATAAGTTGGTTGCTCGCTCCATTGTTCCTGAGAACAGAGTCTTGGTCATTTTACCCATGAGGCATGGTTCGCACATGTCAAATGATTCGTAATCAAGAGACTCTAAAAGTCCATCTGCATGGAACTTCTTCATGCGTTTGACACCTATGTGACCAAGGCGGCAGTGCCACAAGTATGTGGGACCATCATTATCAACCTTACATCTTTTGGTATTCACACTATGAATATGTGTAGCATTACGCTCGAGATTCATTAAGAATAAACCATTCACCATCGAAGCATGACCATAAAACATATCTCTCATATAAATAGAACAACCATTATTCTCGGATTTAAATGAGTAGCCATCTCGTATTAAACGAGATCCTGATACAATGTTCATGCTCAAAGTTGGCACTAAATAGCAATTATTGAGGTTTAAAACTAATCCCGTAGGTAAATGTAGAGGTATCGTGCCGACGACGATCACATCGACCTTGGAACCATTCCCGACGCGCATCGTCACCTCGTCCTTCGCCAGTCTCCGCTTATTCCACGGCTCCTGCTTTGAGTTACAAATGTGAGCAACTGCACCGGTATCAAATACCCAGGAGCTACTACAAGTACTGGTAAGGTACACATCAATTACATGTATATCACATATACCTTTTGTGATGCCGGCCTTCTTGTCCGCTAAGTATTTGGGACAGTTCCGCTTCCAGTGACCACTTCCCTTGCAATAAAAGCACTCAGTCTCGGGCTTGGGTCCATTCTTTGGCTTCTTCCCGGCAGCTTGCTTACCAGGCGCGACAACTCCCTTGCCGTCCTTCTTGAAGTTCTTCTTACCCTTGCCTTTCTTGAACTTAGTGGTTTTATTCACCATCAACACTTGATGTTCCTTTTTGACTTCTACCTCTGCTGATTTCAGCATTGCAAATACTTCAAGAATGGTCTTTTCCATCCCCTGCATATTGAAGTTCATCACAAAGCTCTTGTAGCTCGGTGGAAGCGACTGAAGGATTCTGTTAATGACCGCGTCATCCGGGAGATTAACTCCCAGCTCAGTTAAGCGGTTATGCAACCCAGACATTTTGAGTATGTGCTCGCTGACAGAACTATTTTCCTCCATCTTACAGCTGAAGAACTTGTCGGAGACTTCATATCTCTCGACCCGGGCATGAGCTTGAAAAACCATTTTCAGCTCTTCGAACATCTCATATGCTCCGTGTCTCTCAAAATGCTTTTGGAGCCCTGGTTCTAAGCTGTAAAGCATGCCGCACTGAACGAGAGAGTAATCATCAGCACGTGTCTGCCAAGCATTCATAACGTCTTGGTTCTATGGGACGGGTGCGTCACCTAGCGGTGCTTCTAGGACATAATCTTTCTTGGCAGCTATGAGGATGATCCTCAGGTTCCGGACCCAGTCCGTATAGTTGCTGTCATCGTCTTTCAGCTTGGTTTTCTCTAGGAACACGTTGAAGTTGAGGACAACGTTGGCCATTTGATCTACAAGACATATTGTAAAGATTTTTAGACTAAGTTCATGATAATTAAGTTCATCTAATCAAATTATTCAATGAACTCCCACTTAGATAGACATCCCTCCAGTCATCTAAGTATAATATGATCCGAGTTGACTAGGTCGTGTCCGATCATCACGTGAGATGGACTAGTCAACATCGGCGAACATCTTCATGTTGATCGTATCTTCTATACGACTCATGCTCGACCTTTCGGTCTTCTGTATTCCGAGGCCATGTCTGTACATACTAGGCTCGTCAAGTCAACCTAAGTGTATTGCGTGTGTAAATCTGTCTTACACCCGTTGTATGTGAACGTTGGAATCTATCACACCCGATCATCACGTGGTGCTTCGAAACAACGAACTGTCGCAACGGTGCACAGTTAGGGGGAACACTTTCTTAAAATTATTATGAGGGATCATCTTATTTACTACCGTCGTTCTAAGTAAACAAGATGCAAAAACATGATAAACATCACATGCAATCAAATAATAGTGACATGATATGACCAATATCATATAGCTCCTTTGATCTCCATCTTGGGGCTCCATGATCATCTTGTCACCGGCATGATACCATGATCTCCATCATCGTGTCTCCATGAAGTTGCTCGCCAACTATTACTTCTACTACTATGGCTAACACGTTTAGTAATAAAGTAAAGTAATTTACATGGCGTTTCTCAATGACACGCAGGTCATACAAAAAATAAAGACAACTCCTATGGCTCCTGCCGGTTGTCATACTCATCGACATGCAAGTCGTGATTCCTATTACAAGAACATGATCAATCTCATACATCACATATATCATTCATCATTCATCACAACCTTTGGCCATATCACATCACAAAACACTTGCTGCAAAAACAAGTTAGACGTCCTCTAATTGTTGTTGCAAGTTTTTACGTGGCTGCTATAGGTTTCTAGCAAGAACGTTTCTTACCTACGCCAAAACCACAACGTGAATTGCCAATTTCTATTTACCCTTCATAAGGACCCTGTTCATCGAATCCGATCCGACTAAAGTGGGAGAGACAGACACCCGCCAGCTACCTTATGCAACTAGTGCATGTCAGTCGGTGGAACCGGTCTCACGTAAGCGTACGTGTAAGGTTGGTCCGGGCCGCTTCATCCCACGATGCCGCCGAATCAAGATAAGACTAGTAACGGCAAGCAAATTGACAATATCGACGCCCACAACTACTTTGTGTTCTACTCGTGCATAGTAACTATGCATAGACCTAGCTCATGATGCCACTGTTGGGAAACGTAGCAGAAAACAAAAGAATCCTACGTTTCACAAAGATCAATCTATGGAGTCCACTAGCAACGAGAGGAGAGTGCATCTACATACCCTTGTAGATCGCGAGCGGAAGCGTTCAAGAGAACGGGGATGATGGAGTCGTACTCGCCGTGATCCAAATCACCGATGACCAAGTGCCGAACGGACGGCACCTCCGCGTTCAACACACGTACGGAGCGGATGACGTCTCCTCCTTCTTGATCCAGCAAGGGGGAAGGAGAGGTTGATGAAGATCTAGCAGCACGATGGCGTGGTGGTGGATGCAGCAGTGATCGCAGCAGGGTTTCGCCGAGCTTCTGCGAGAGGGAGAGGTGTAGCAGGGGAGAGGGAGGCGCCAAGACTTCAGGTGCGGCTGCCCTCCCTCCCCCCCTTTATATAGGCCCCCTGGGGGGGCGCCGGCCCTAGGAGATGGGATCTCCTTGGGGGGCGGCGGCCAAGGGGGAGGCTTGCCCCCCAAGGCAAGTGGAGGCGCCCCCCACCCTAGGGTTTCCAACCCTAGGCGCAGGGGGGCCCAAGGGGGGCTGGGCGCACCAGCCCACTGTGGGCTGGTTCCCCTCCCCACTTCAGCCCATGGGGCCCTCCGGGATGGGTGGCCCCACCCGGTGGACCCCCCGGGACCCATCCGGTGGTCCCGGTACAATACCGGTGACCCCGAATCTTTCCCGATGGCCAAAACTACACTTCCTATATATAATTCTTCACCTCCGGACCATTCCGGAACTCCTCATGACGTCCAGGATCTCATCCGGGACTCCGAACAACTTTCGGATTACTGCATACTCATATCTCTACAACCCTAGCGTCACCGAACCTTACGTGTGTAGACCCTACAGGTTCGGGAGACACGTAGACATGACCGAGACGGCTCTCCGGCCAATAACCAACAGCGGGATCTGGATACCCATGTTGGCTCCCACATGCTCCTCGATGATCTCATCGGATGAACCACGATGTCGAGGACTTAATCAATCCCGTATTCAATTCCCTTTGTCAATCGATACGTTACTTGCCCGAGACTCGATCGTCGATATCCCAATACCTTGTTCAGTCTCGTTACCGGCAAGTCACTTTACTCGTACCGTAATGCATGATCCCGTGATCAACCACTTGATCACATTGAGCTCATTATGATGATGCATTACCGAGTGGGCCCAGAGATACCTCTCCGTCATACGGAGTGACAAATCCCAGTCTCGATTCGTGCCAACCCAACAGACACTTTCGGAGACACCTGTAATGTACCTTTATAGTCACCCAGTTATGTTGTGACGTTTGGCACACCCAAGGCACTCCTACGGTATCCGGGAGTTGCACAATCTCATGGTCTAAGAAAATGATACTTGACATTCAGAAAAGCTACAGCAAACGAACTACACGATCTTTGTGCTATGCTTAGGTTTGGGTCTTGTCAATCACATCATTCTCCTAATGATGTGATCCCGTTATCAATGACATCCCCATGTCCATAGCCAGGAAACCATGACTATCTGTTGATCAACGAGCTAGTCAACTAGAGGCTCACTAGGGACACATTGTGGTCTATGTATTCACACATGTATTACGATTTCCGGATAATACAATTATAGCATGAATAATAGACAATTATCATGAACAAGGAAATATAATAATCATTTTATTATTGCCTCTAGGGCATATTTCCAACACTAGGACCCCGACCTTGGGGGCCCATGATCTTATTGGTATGCATGTATGACATAGCACAGTAAAACAACGGCTACACCGTCGTCTGCGCCGGCGTCGACCGCTCCATCCCCATCCCTCACCGCCCCTGCTCTGGCGGTCGTGCTCGCCGCGGCCTTCCTCGCCGGCCATACAAGGATGCCTCGACTCCTGCAAGCTCCGCTCCACGACTACGGCGCCGGCCAGCCAATCTCCGCCAACCGTTGCCCTCGGTCACCTCGCCGGCATCGTCGCCTCGATCCACAGCTCCCACGTCAAGCACCCATCTGTCCCAGTCAAATCTGGATCGAGGACATGTGCCTCCACCGCTAGTGCCACGTCTGCGCCGTGCGGTCCCTGTAACCCCTCCGGAGATGTCGGTTGTGCTGCTTTACCATAATGGCGGCCACATATGCCCGCCTGCTGAGCCGGCGAGCCCCTGCTGCCTCACCTCTATTGTGAATGCCGACCAACTCAACACCTGTGGGCGCGAGGCGGAGGCGACCGGAGACTAGCAGCTCGTCAAATCACGCCGTGGCCCGCGCCACCAGTTTTGGCCGCCCAAGCATTCAAGCCCTCCTCCATCCCAAGCTGGCTTAAGGGCCATTGTTGTCGCTGCCTGGCCCCTGGTCACCGCGCCTTCGTCTGCTGCGACCCCGTTCGGTGTGCGCGTTGCTTGGAAAACGGCCACCGAGTTCGCGGCTGCTGCAACAAGTGGAGGCCTCTTAGATCCCTCGCAAGCCTCGTCGTACCGCCGCCGCTTCCTCGCCCTCGACTTGCTATTGCGACGGTCCAAGATCCTGCTCCTCGGTTCGGTCCAGGCAGGGGTTGGCCTCTTCCCCAATTTGGCCAGCCACAACTATTAGACTCTGCTGGTATCGGTTTGATGCCACGACCTGATGACTTTGTAGTCGTCCTGGCCACAACGGAGAGGCAGGCCGAGTCGGCGTCGATCATTGTGGGGCAGACTGAGCTCCTCCGCGCTCAGCTTCGTGATTGCATTGTGCGTGTTGGGAATGTTTTGGCAAGTGCAGAGGCCGCTCTCGCCAAACTCCAAGTTATGCCCGTTGTGACCCCGCTACCCGAGATCCAGGTTGATTCTATCGATGGGGAGGCAGGAATGTATGGAGATCTCTCCCCTCGTGCTACATCGTGCCAGTCGTCACTGCATGTCATGCCGATTGCTTCTGAGGGTGAAGCTGTTGTCGAGGTCGTGGCTCCGATGCTGTAGATTATGCCTGAGTTGCAGAAGTTCTGTGAGGAGCCCACTTCGCCTATTTCGATGGAGCTACCTAAGGAGTCAGGGTCGCTTGGAGGGGGCTTGGCGATGCCAACTGCGACCTCACCGCAGTCGTTGGAGCCCAATCAGCCGCTCGCCTTTGTGGACTGTGAAGGTTTGGATGTTGTTGTTGCTCTCTCACCTGTGGCTGTTGGGCAGGTGACGCCTGATGTGGCTGGTACTTTGGCACCTAATTCTGTGGCGCTGAAGCCCATCTTTGACCGTGAAGCTATGTGGGCACGTATTGACGAGGTGGTCTTCAAGAAAAAGCTTTGTGGCTTGCTCACCTCCTTGGAGGCAGCTAGCCCTGGGTCTGGCAAGGCAATTGCTTGCCTCCTAGCGGAGGAGGCTTCTACGGGCAAAATCAAGAAGGTGAAGAAGGTTCTTAGGAGCATAGGCAAGAAGAGTGGCGCCCTTGGTAAGGCATCTGCGGCTGCCTAATGGATGATACACAGTCTCTTCGACCATCATCTTCAACTGGCTCGTCTTTGTGGATTTGGTGGTATGTGTTGTCTTCAACCTTGGTTTCGTTCGGGGTTTCTTTGCGACATAGAAGTGTGAGGGATTGTGGTTGTTGCGACTTATGTGTGTTTGTTGGGTTGACCGTGGGATCATGGAGTTTCTCTCTTAGCGAGTAGTCCGCATGTGGCTTATATGTATCGGTTTTCGCCTAGTTTTCCGTTAATTAACTGGGCAATTCTCTTCTTCTTAATTAATCGATGAGGCAAATCATTTGCCTCTGTTTCGAAAAAAAAATGAAGAACAAAAAGGGTAGAAGGAGGAAACGAGATGGGCTGGCTGCTGATTGCTAGTGCTAGGAAATAGAAGCGTCGCATCCCACACTCTTGAACAGTGAATTGAGGATCACTTCATCACTCTCGCTGCCTGCAACGGCCGTCTGCCGATTCTCTTTTTCATTTTTATTTAGTCCGTGTATTAGCTTTGGTCAAAGTCAAACTTTATAAACTTTGACAATGTTTATAAACAAACATATAGACAATAACAAATTAATATCATTAGGTTTATTATTGAATGTACTTTCACATCATATATATTTGTTATGGTAAATGTTTATATTGATTTCTATAAATTTGGTCAAACTTTATGAAGTTTGACTTCAGTCAACTCTAATATGCAAAGTAAATAAAAACGAATGGAGTACAAGTTTCTAATTTATGTATTCTCTTTCCTTGATCCAAATTTCTAATGTCCAATTTCTAGTTCTAGGTATTCCTTTTTCTTGACAATTTCTACAAATTTCTAATTCTATGCAGTAGATATCTTGGACAATGTTGATCTTCATATTGATGACTTTGTATCAACAAACGCCCGAAGAATTGTTTTGTGAAGCATTGAAGCATTATTGTTGTTGATGGAGTCATTTGAATTTGGATCTTATTTAAGGTAATCATGTTAGTTTCATTTGTTGTCTTCATAGTCTTTCTGTCGTAATATGGCACTGGCCAACAATTATTGTTAGACATCTCAAACTAGAGATTTATGGTTCAAAATTTACTCTCAATATTATGCTTATGGAGTTAAATATCTATTTGTTTATATAGAATACACATACATACCGCCGGTTTATATAGTCTGAGGGCTTAGGGGCCCATATCATCGAGTTCGCCCTAGGGCCTTCCGCCAGATAGAGCCGGCCCGGATCAATCTTACTCCAGGTCCATACAAACAAATTAAACGAGAACAAGAGAACCTAACGCAACTTGTGGCTAGCACATGTGCACCCCCATGAAACCAGCTCCTAAAGCAAAGCAGTCGGTCTCGGTTTCTTTCCTTGCGGGGATTAGTTTAGCTTATGATTGCCTCGTGTCCGTGAATGCCATGCGTAGTCGGCACACCAACCATCCATGTGGAAGTAGAAAATATTTGATCACGTATCGAGGGGCATGGAAAACAAGACCCTACTTATGCCAAAACAAGATCCTACTTACTAATTTACTCATGATTGTACCTTCGTCAATATTTCTAAGATAAGTGATTCCAATCTGCTGGCCGGTCAGCGCCTCGCGCTGATCGCCTCCTTGCGCCGCACGCTCGTCATTTTAATATGATGGAGTCTATTAGGGAATTTGAGACAAAATTATCATTGGCTAATTCGTTGTTGTTTTTCTCGCAGGGGTCTAATTCGTTTGTTAGCAGCAAGTAACTCAATTAGGCCACGAAAGGGAGAAGTATAGGCAATTTGGTGAGAGACATTGTTCTTTCCTACAAGGAGATAAGTGCAATGGGGGAAGAGATACTTTTCTTTTCTGAAGTGTCTCAAGGAAAGTTCTTCCCTACTCCGAACCTTACAGTTTATAGGACCCCAATATTACCATGACGTTCCCTCAATGAGGTCACCAAGCCAACTATCATTCCCTGCGGGCGGGAGACCATCCGAGCGAACACCACGAGCTCGGAGTGCCCCTTCAACAAAACCTTTCCCAACAAGCGCTCGAGAATTACCATACTAAAACGACTACATTTGTCATGCTATTGTATAAAGATCATTAGGAATTTGTCGTGTTGTAATAGATTAACAGTTTTGCTAAAGCACATCTAGATGTGCCATAAGTATTGCACATCTAAATAATATGTCATTGATCTTATATTGAGATTCGTATGGATATTTTTTTTCTTTTTTATATTTAATTCACTCACTTAGATGTGCAATAATTAGAGCATATCTAGATGTGCCCTAGACACACCCATAGATTAGTTTTCATGCGCCTTTAAGGATTTGCCACGATGCACAATGGATAACAGACAAAATAAAAAAATTCCAACTTGTTCAGGATTCACAATGTTAGAAAAGAAAATTACAATACTACATTGAAGGGATCTGATGAAAAAATTTCACTGCTCTAAAATAGAACTTGCCATCCCCTGAGGTGTTGCTCATATTGCCATCCAGAGCAAACTGTCTGATGTTGTCAGCTCGTAGTTCACTTAAAAGGGTGCGTGGCAACGCATAGTGATCGCCACATGTATTGCTTTGATATTTGTACACAAGAATTAAGCGTGTCACAACGCGCTCACTCAACTAAAAAAAACTTCGAGCTGATGTCTGATCGTTAATGTTTTAAGTAATATAAACCACTTTTGCAGCTCACTGAAATGCACATGCATTA
This sequence comes from Triticum urartu, assembly GCF_056163025.1. Lineage (NCBI taxonomy): Eukaryota > Viridiplantae > Streptophyta > Magnoliopsida > Poales > Poaceae > Triticum > Triticum urartu. The sequence goes on from NC_141875.1 coordinate 732,448,651, forward strand.
CGCCAATCTTCTCACTTTTTCTCTCTCTCGACATGCCATTAGCTGCCAACTATCTCACTCGACATGACATTCCTTATTCATGGTCATTAACCACCCTGTTGTGGATTTTCTGGAGGGGACATGCTTGTCCCAGCGAAAAAAAGGGAAATTCACAAATATTCTGAATTTGTTGAAGACCAAAAGCAGAGCGAACCTTCAAAATGAGCGAATCGTAATAAAAAGATGTTGGGGGCGAGGGTAGTAGTCACAAATTCATGACAACCAACCACTATCTAAAAACCCAGGTTGGATAACTACGTGTTTCTTAAATCCTAGATGTGTCACTAATTTCACTCGACGTGACATTACTTGTTCATTGTCATTGACCACCCTGTTTTCAAATCCTAACTCCGCCATTAATTTCACTCGACATGACATTACTTGTTCATCGTCTCGCTGCCCCCAAATTACTATCGCCATTCACCATAGAGGTTAGTCAATCCTTGTCCCTCCGATGGAGCCGTGGAGAAGAAGCCTCTTGGTCCTCCTTTGATTTGATTTGGCTGAACCGGATTATAATACGAGCGACCATCCACCCAGCAGCGTGCGGAGAGAGACTCCTCACACATATAGACAACTAAACAAAAAACAAGAGAACCTACGCAACTTGTGTTAGTGGCAACAACATGATACTTAATGCTAATTTAAAGTCACATGTGGATGTGCATCCCATCAACCCACCTCCTCAAATGAAGAAGTATTCAACGGATCCTTTCCTTCAAGGAGTTATTTTAGTTTTCAGTTGCATGGTCGGCACACCAACTATCCATTTGGAAGTGTGAACCAACTTGTGGTTGGATGGTTAGGAGGACAGTGGTATTCTCAGCCCACCAGGGTTGAAACCCTGATGCTCGCATTTTTTTCTGGATTTATTTCACGATTTCTGGCTACTCGCGTTCAGTAGGAGGATAAGTTCCCGCCGACTACGAGGCATTTTTGGTGACTTCATCAATCTTAAGATCAAAAGGGGGCTTAGTCTCTCGGGGATGTTCATAGGAGGAAGGTGTGCGTGTGTGTGTGTGTTTATAGGACGAGTGTGTGCGTGTATATATGAGCGTCCGCGTCTGTATTGTGTTAAAAAAAACTATCCATTTGGAAGTAGAAAATATTAGGTCACATATCGAGGAGCTCCGAAACAAGATTTTACTTTTTTTAACATAGTACAATCGTAGATGCTCGCATACACAAATCTTGAAGGACCCATGCATGATACTAAGCCCACACAACATTTTGAGATTGATAAAATTATTACAAACGCCTTGTAGTTGACTTAAACTTCTCGTTCTTCTGAACGAGACGCCCAAAATAAATCTAGAAAAATATGACCACCAATACCATTGTACCAAGTCTAGGACTTGAACCTGATGAATTAATTTTACCCCCAAGGAATCTAACTGTTTGAACTACCCTCAATTCGCGAAATAAGATATTGCTTAACGAAGTAAGATTCTACATAACTTACTGATGATTGTACCTTGGTTAGTACTCTAAGGCAGATGATTCCAATTAGCTGAGGCTATTCATAGTGGGAGTAATTTAGACTAGTGTCATGCATACTTTTAGTGTAAAGTACTCCCTCCATCACAGTTTAAAGGGCGTATCTCCAAAACCAATTTTTTTCACAATTAGAGGGAAATAGAGCGCAGGTCATTAATTAGCCCGCTGAAATTACTCCTTCCGCTTGCCTTCCTGGTGCGCAGGCATGGTGTGAACTGAAACTTTAGGTGGAGGTGTGAATCGGTTTTGTTTGCATGCATGGCTGTGTGAGGACTTTTATTGGACGGGGAGATTACTATGCGTTTGTTTAGCGATTAATTAGGCACATATCCTTAACTACCGCAGCTCCAGCGCATCATTTATTCCTGCCAATCACTAGCGACCTTGGGCCAGAGAGATGTGAGGTACACCCTTTAAACTGTGATGGAGGGAGTAACATAAAAGTAGTCTTGTAAATGCTTGCATTTATTAGATCGTAGATTTATTTTGCTTTGGGTTGCGTTATGTTATGATAACATATTAATATGTTACTCACCTCTCTTTTCATTAACTGCATGACACTTAAGCAAACTTGTGTTAAAAATGGTTATTTTACTAGCTAAGTTACTCCCACTATGACCAGCCTCACCGATCAATGCCTCGTGCCATGCGCCCGCTGCCTGCACCCTAGACCTGCTCCTCAACTATAAAGGAGTCAGTATGGGATTCTTACCTTGAGGGGGTTAATTTAGTTTTGACTGCCTCGTGTCCATGAAAGTCATGCATTTATTGTCCGCGCACACGCACACCAACCATCCATTTGGAGTAACTATACAAAGGGATGCTTTGAGGAAGAATACAAATTTATGGATGGTATTTTGGTCATTTATTTTCTCTGACGTTGTGAGGGTAGATTTTTTTTAATTAGATCCTACTACTTACTAATGCAAGATCCTACTTATACGTACTAATGTACTGTACCTTCATCAATTTGCTATAATTGTTCGCTAACTTATTGTGTTTATTTTGAGCCTGTTTAACATATTGTGTTAACAGAACAAAATAGGTCTTCCTTGCACAACAAAAAAACTAGAAGAATGTAGATCCTCCCCGAAAGACTGCCCGATGGTCAAGTTCGGCCCATCCATCTAGCATATGGTCAAAATAGCCATGCTCCTCTCCTGGTCGTTTAAACAAAAACAAAGAGACTTTTTATGGTGCATTATACTACAAAATTATGTGTATCAATTCGACGGTTAAGATAGTTTGACTCAGAGTTTAGCTTCAGAATATAGTGATAATTTTCCTATAAAGAATAGATTTGCGCATTTCAAGTGTTACAAATCCTAATAGTTTTAAAATCGTTTTTCTAGGAAACACACCAGGCCATGGTTTTCTGCCCAGACCTCTTTTTGTCTACTCGGTTGTTCGATTCTACTGGTCTACCGCGCCACCTAGCACCATCTAGAACGCTTGTGTACGTCAATGAGGTTGTGAGTGTGTTGTTTGTTTGTAGATGGAGAATAGTCGCAAATGCCATACACGGAAATCAAGAAATTAGCTAAACTTTATCAAACTCATATTATGACAATCCGTAAAATGATCGGAATCTTCTCAACCATCGGTTTGTATCCCGCTTCGATCTAAATCCCGGGTCATTCATCTCGCTTTGATGGTATCCAGCCGAACCCCTCACCCACCCCGATAACTCGAAGGTAAACAAGAGAAGGTAACTTGTGCTACAGTAGCGGTTACGCAACGACATGCTAAAGTCGCCAGTGCACCCTGGACCAAGTAATGCTAGACCTACTAAAGGTTACTACCTCCTTCTTAGTTTATTGGCCCCTTCGCATTTTTTGCTAAATTTTGACCTTAGATTTGACTAACAAAATGTTAATGCATGTAACAAAAAATAATATCAATGGTAACTATCTTTAAATACGAATCCAACGATATAATATTTGGTGACATGCATTATTATTTTCTTAGTTAAAGCTATGATCAAAGTTTGGCACAAAATACTAAGGAACCAATAAACCAAGACAGAGGTAATACTTAAGAATTTTACGTACTCTGATATGGAGTATTTACAGGGGAAGGAAGGGCCCACCCCAATGAAATTCAGAAGTGGAGGGGGAAATATCATACGGAAACCAACATTCAGTGAAAACCGACTAAAGTTTTCTTTGAATGTTGGTTTTCGTATGATATTCACCTGAAGTAGAGAGTGGTGGGGAGGGAGGGGGAGAGGGAGGAAGTGGAGGGGGAGGTTAGCTACTATTGCCCGGACCACTCCTTGAAGAAAGTAGTCAGGATCGTTTCCTTGTGTGGATTAATTTAGTTTTTGATACTCTCGTGTCCATCAACCCAAAAAGGAAATTTGTCCCGTTTCCATGAATGCCACGCGTAGTCCGCACACCAAAGACCAACCATCCATTGGAGTGCGAGTCTACTGGGTCATTTGTGTTGTTTAATTGATTGACGTTGGAAGGATAGAAAATTGTGTATCGAAGAGAATCCTTCGTGAAGCGTGCGCGGTGGTCAAGCTCGTCCCATCCAGCCAGCATATCGTCAAAATCGCCATACTCCTGTGCTCACCACTTAAACAAATACGAAAAGGCAAGAGCATCCATTGTAACTTGAGCTACTATGCAACTTGCTCAGGTCACATGCGTGTACGGAGTTGTCTGTGAGTCTTTTCTCATGCAACCATTTGTTAAAACAAAAACTCCTATGCGTATTATGATGAAACACAAGCATTTATATTTGTTTAGTTTCCAGGAATATGGATATTTCCTTTATGTTCATTGTTTTTCAAGAAGGTTAGTTTCCTGTGTTGTTTCGGATAACCTTTATGTCCATTGTTTTTCAAGTTAGCTTCCTATGTTGGTATTGCCTTTTGCCGCGCTTGATAAATCACACAACACGTGAAGAATAGACATATCATCTCCCAACTATCCAATTGTTCGCCCTGCATAGTTCGTCGCACTGAGCTTGATCACAAATACTTTATACGTCTGGAATTACATCCGTTTGAGCATCAACTATTTCTGAACAGAGGAAGTATTGATCACCAGATCATCGCAAAGAACTATACATATTTGAAATACGACATTTATAAGCTTTCATGTTTTTCATTGAAGCAATTGAAGCCCCCTCAATAGCAAATCACCTAAGATTCGTGAAAGAAAATACTCCCACGCAAGATAAATGTTCGGTATAAGCCTGGACGAGGAACTATATCAATGGAGGTAGAAGCAGGATGCAACAATTACTACTAGTCGTATATAGTCATATCGAGAGTACTATTGTTGTATGGCTAGGTAAAGGACCACTATGTGTGGAGGATATTTTGCCTCTCGATTGTAACCCTTTACTTTTTTAACCATTAATTATGAAATAAAACTCTTTTACCCTCGAAAAAAAAAACAATTACCATTAGTAAAATCCTCGTGGTATTGGTATCCCGTTGACCTGATCCTCTCCAAGGGATGCACGCCTTTGCTTTCCCCGTTATACACGACACAACAATTGAGGTCCAACTTTGCTAAGGACTCCAAGTTGTCGTTCCGATAGCAGCTATCGGTAGTGTCACTCCGAGTAGTAGATGTCTTCATGCACCTTGTATGTGTTAGTGCCACATCCTTATATCGTCTAGGTACCCAACCCTGCAGAGTGCTATGTTACACCGTGTGATTATCGTGGCGAGAATACAGCGAGAATGCAGCTGCTATGAGGAGATGATTTTTCTAGCGGTGATCCAGGAGGTGCTGAAACTCGGATCGGGTATTCCACATGCACATCCAAGGGGGCTCTGTTTCACAGAGAGCGCCATAGTTGCACCGAAGAAGGGGTTCCTTGTGGGATCCGACAAGCTTCATGGCTGTCGGAAACCATGGAAGCGGGAGGCGGAAGGCCCTGCCGCCATCCTCGGGGATGTACGCTCGCGCCTCCTGTTCGTGCACTCGTGCTCGCCATCGCCCGTCAATGGGGGAAGCTGCGGGGGAGCGAGCAAAGCAGGGTGCCACGATGCGACGCATCACCATGACGTGCATGTATCGGTGAAGCGGGCGCGGTTGTACGTCGAGGAGTAGCACCTGCGGTAGACCACGTCCAGGAGGTCATCGGGGAGCTCGGACCACGCCCCTCGTCGGATGCCTTTGCCTTCACTGTCACTAGCCATTGGCTTAGGTTAGCGAGGCGGTGGCTCAGATTTGACCTGTGTCGTTTTATCACGTCGAATGCGCGGCGCAACCATCGGCATGCCAATACTCCACGACGCGCACGACAACATCCTCCTAAATGTTGCTCTCTATGCTTGACTACCGTCGGCTTGGTTGGTTACTTTGCTTCATCACATGTTTTCCCGATTTAAATCAACAATTCCCCTAAAGAAGCAAACAATTTTTAAAAGTCTACATTTTTACTTTCTATTTTAAAAAAAAAGAGATATTAAGTTTTTAAATTCTAAAATTTCTAAGAATATTTAAGCACAATTTCAAAATAGGAACATTTTCTAAACTATTCAACTTACTTGAAAAGGTGTGCACAGTTTTTTAAATTTTCTCAACAATTGTTGAAAAAAAAACTAAACTTGAGAAAAGAAATAGAAAAGGAAATAAAATAAAATAAAATAAAAATAAATAAAGAAAAAGGAAAAATAAAGAAAAATAGAAAAGAAAAAAGAAACAGGAAATATGGAAAATGAAAAAAAAACAGAAAGGGAACGCTGAGGCCCGCCCTACAGGCACCCAACGGGAGAGATACCGTTGCCTTATTGGGCCAAGGCCTAAGTGTTATTTTTTGCTCTCTATTTTTCTTTTTTCTTCTCCTTTTTGTTATAATTCATTTATCTCCTTATTCAAGTTTATTATTCCTTTTCCCTCAAAAAAAGTTTATTATTCCTTTTAAAATCTTCAAAATTTTGAAATACCAAAAAATGTTATTTTTCAAATATTATCTACAATTTTTTTAAAAAATTGTGTAATTTAAAAAAATCCGTTTTCGAATGTTTTGTTCACAAATTTAAGAAATGTTTGTGTTTAAAAAATGATAAACTTTTATAAAAGCTGCGTGGTTTGTCTTCAAAATTTTCATCAATTGTTGAGATTTTGTTAAGAATTTTGAAAAAATGTTCAAGTTTGTATATTTTTCATATACAATTTGAAGTTCCAAAATTGTTGGCAAATTGTAAGAAATGGTTAGGATATAAGAAAATGTTCATGTTGATTGATAATGATGGAAATTGCAAATAACATTACAATTCAAATTAGGAAAAACTATAAGCTCATGGATGCACCCGTCTGGTCTAGTCTTGCACACTCCTTTCAACTGGTGATTTTTTTGGGGTATGGATAAACGACACAACTTCTTGCAACAGCCTGGTGCGGACATATGAGGCATCCATGCCTGGTTTGAACGACTTCCGACACCATTTACACATTGCGACACGTTTGGCCATTTATCGGTCCCTTTTCACCAAGAAACTCCAAAAAGGCAAACCTTGTCAAAAACCTAAACAACTTGGCGTGATGCTTTGAATTGGTCACATAAACTGGTGAAATAATTTTGGGGTCATTTGACTGATGTCGAAAACAACGTGCTTTCAAGCGGATCCTTCTAGCATCTACTCGAACACTCTCCATCGAACCTGATCTATTTTTGGACATTTTTGAAATAACCCCAACTTTTGCAAGCAGGTGAGGATACTCATGGTAGGCATCCATGCCAGGTTTAAACGTCTCTCGACGCCACATCCATGCCATTTATCTGCCTTGTTTTTACTGAGGAAACTCTAGAAAATGCAAAATTTGTCGTAAACGAAAACAACCTTGCGTGGTTTCGTTAATTGGTCTTACAAATCCATGAAAAAATAGGATCATTTTGAGGATGTCGACAAACAACGTGCCCTCGGAGGGGGACACCCTATGTTCAATATGGTCTATTTTTGGACATCCTTAAAATGGCCCAACTTGTGCTAGCAGGTGGCATGCCCATGGTAGGCACTCATGCCATGTTTAAACGTATTTTGACACCATTTGCATGTGGCGACACGTCCATGCATTTATTTGCCTTTTTCATCAGGAAAACTCCAGAAAATGCAAAACTTGTTGAATACCCAAACAACTTGGCATGGTGCCTTAAATTGGTCATACAAAAGCTATAGAAAAAAAAATTAAGATCATTTCAAGGATGTCAAGAAACAACGTGCTCGTACACAGAGCCTTCTAGACTACCCGAACACCCTCCGTCTATTTTTGGACATCTTTCAAATGACCCCAACTTTTGGAAGGAGGTAGGCATGCCATGGTAGGCATCTATATCAGGTTTGAACGTCCGACACCGTATGCAACAATGCGACACATCCGGCCATTTATCGACCTTTTTTTTGTCGAGGGGACTCCAAAAATTTCAAAATCTATTGAAAACAAAGAAAATTTTTGCATGGTGCCTTGAATTGGTTATACAAGACCATAGGATTTTTTTAAGCCATTTGACAAACGTAAAAAAAGATGCTCATCCTCCATTGAATGCGATCCATTTTTGGACATGCATGTGACCCAAAATTTTGGCACCAGGTGGGCATGCCCATGCTTGGGTTGGACGAATTCAGATACCGGATGCATGTTGCGTCATGTCCGACCATTTATTGGTCTTTTTTCACCGAGAAAACTTCAAAAAATAAAAAAATTATCGAAAATTCAAACAAGTGGATATGGTGCCTTGAATTGGTCATACAAGGTCATGAAAAATTTGGATTCATTTGACAAATCTCGAAAAAAATTGGGGTGATTTCACGGATGTTGAGAAAAGAGTTCACAGCTAAAAAATTCATGAATTTGGAAAAAGTTTGTGGGCCTAAAGAAACTTCATGAAAAGTGGAAAATGTTCACAAATCTTGAAAAATGTTCACAAAAATTGAAAAAAAGTTCATGAGCTAAAATTTCATGCATTTGAAAAAGGTTCATGGCTAAAAAATTTCATGATTTTGGGAAAAAGTTTGTTGATCTGAAAAAAGTTCATTAACTTGGAAAATAGTTGATGAAAAGTTGAAAAAGTTCAAGAAATTTGAACCAGTTCAGCAATATGGATGTTTTTAGGAAATTTGAAAAAAAGTGAAAAAAAATCAAAAAAACCACTAATTTGAAATAAGTTCAGAAGCTCAAAGTCATGCGTTTGGAAAAAAAGTTCACGACCAATCAGGTCGCAAATTTGAAAAAATTGGGGCAAAAAAAGTTCACAATTTTTTTTAAAAAAGTTCATGAAATTTAGAAAAAGTTTAAAAATCTTGAAAAAGTTCACGAATGTGAAAGAAAAGTTCACGAACTAAAAGTTCATGCATTCAAACAAGAGGTTACCACTAAAAATTCACGAATTTTGAAAACAAAATCATGGATATGAAAAATTTCACAATTTTTTTTGCCAATTAGGAAAAAAAGAGAAAGAGAAATGAACAAAAAATTGCGAATCTGGAAAAGAAAATTACAAAAGGAAAAAGAAAGAAAGAGAAAACAAAAAACCTGAAGAAAAAATTGCCAATCAGAAAAAAAAGAAAACTAAAAACCAGGCTGATATTGCACTTCTTTTTTTATCATTATATTTACTACACAAAAAGCAAAAAAGGAAGGAAGTGGGCATAGCGTGTAAGTTGGGCATGTTTGTTAGGTCCCACTTGAAGGAAACTACACGAAGGGAGTTCGAGTCCCACAACTCGCATAAGTTTTTTGAAATTTAAAAGAACGAAAATAGTAAGTGGACCGAGCCCATGAAGGAGAGGGGTTGTGCGCCGGGTGGAAATGGGCCGGCCCAGTCGGGTATCCTGTGTTTTTTTTTGCATGGGGGTATCCTGTGCTTGCTTGTGTTTATTTGACCCTACTCCTACAATGTTCGGCCTATTTATTACCCTTCATATGTTTAGTGAGAGTGGTTGTACCAAAGCAGGACTCATCAATCAGAGTCTCTCATCCTAATCACAGAAGGCCATCCAACATGTAATATCAACATGGTAGATTATGTTATAGAGGTATTAGTTGTCGCCCCCCCACCCCTTAATTTAATTAACAGTGGGGATTAAAACATAGGTCTACTCGTTGCTACAGAAGGCCATCCAGCACTATTAGATGTGGGTTTAACTGGTATTTCCTCAACAAAAAAAAATCCGAGAAACTTCTAATTTATTCATCTCAAATCATGGTACTACAAAGAACACCGAAGGTAATAAAAATTACAATCAGGTCCGTGGACCACCTAGCAACGACTACAAGCACTGGAGCGAGTTGAAGGCGCGCCGTCATCATCGTCCCTCCCTCGTCGAGCCGAGCAAACCTAGTTGTATTAGACAGTCGGGAAGTCGTCATGCGAAGCCCCCACAGGACCAGCGCAACAGAGCAAGCAATCATCGCCGATGAAGGAAGTCGTAGATAGAAAGCATCAAACCTGTAAACACACAAACCAAGACGAACAAAATCGGATCCAAACAGATACACCGGAGACCAGCGCCGAACGAATCCCGCGAGCTCCAACGGAGAGACACCTCCACACGCTCTTCGCCAACGCTAGACGCATCATCAGAATGGGGATAGAACGTGGGAGACATTATTCCTACCGAGGGACATTGCCGCCGCCACATAGCCTCAACTAAGACACTGAACCTAACAAGAACGAGAACAGGGTCCCTCCTACCGGCGGGGAGGCGGGGGAGGGGGGGGGGGAGATTCACCGCTCCTCCATGGCCCAAAGGCCATCGGACATGGGGCGGAGCGACGGAAGGAAGAGGAAAGCTTGGGTTGTTTTCTTGTGGAGGAGGAAAGAGATTCTCAATTTTTTTTATTAACACAGTTACCCGGTTTTGGGAGGTTGAGGGGACGTTCCCATTTCGTTTTGGCCGCAACCAACAAGGAAGGTTTAGGCCTGCTTCCTGCCCGAAAGAAGGCTAGCCGGACTAGTGGTAGGGGACCGACCGTAAAAGACCCTAACCCTACCCTATTCTCGAACCCTCTGCCGAGCTCTACCCTGCCAGCATTTATTTGGAAGGGGGCCAAAGAAATGTCTCCACCTGCTGCCAACAGTCTTTCTTCGGAATTCTACTGAATGGGTCGATCCTCCCCTCCGTTTGTTTTAGCAACTTATCCTAAGGTCTCTTCGCCAAGAACTCTCCGGCAACGACGGAGGAACTAACCTGCCTGGTTTCCCCTTATCCAGTTCCCGCCTCCCACCGTCGAATGCTACTTTTTTTTCACAATAAATTTCTGCCAGAAGTATGCGGGGACGGATCAGCGATAGGTGGTCCTGTTATATTCGCATGGTTCAGTACCATGTTCTGAAGAATCTGATAATTATTCAGAATTAATAGTGCCTACTTCAGTGCAGGAGTTCTGAAGACTCATTTAGAAATCATCATAGGTTAATTCCTATTTTGATCAGGCTGACTATGAATATACAAGTTGGCATTATTTCCACGGTTAGTCTTCAGTAGCATCCCATGCGTGGCTGTGTTTCCCTCTCAATAATCTGCTAGTGTTCAGAATTCATAGTCAGTTCAGTTGAGGCTTTTGTTGATGATCGGAAGTTTGTTTCTTGTCCAAGCGAAAGCTCTGTATTGGGAGCCAAAAGTAACATCTGGGTCATTATTTACTAACACTGCATGTAATCCTTGCTATTGTGAAAGTTGCTAGACCAACTGATTTGTACACGTGTTGCTTGAAATTTTGCGGTATGCACCAATTTAGAGGAATCTCAAGAATCGTTGTAGTACCAAAGGCAGGCCTGGCCTAGTCTTCGCTAGACATTTTCGGTTGGTTTCTAGGTGTTCTGGGAGCCTGGTCACTTTTCTGCATTTATAAATTAGATTTTTTTTCATCATAGAATGATTAATGAAAACCTGAGATTAGACACTCATGTATACAATGCACAGAAAGATGATAGATGGTCAACGTGTGGTTTAAGAAACAAGAAATGTCATCAAACATGAAAGGCCACCATGTATGTCACGAAATTTCAAATCCGATTTTGATCCACGCGTTAAGAAACAAAAATTGTGTAAATCATAATTAAAGGTACTCCTCACTCCTTATATTTTAAGTGCAAGAATTTTGTATGCCAGATCTAATATTGTAAATCAAGCTAGAGTATAATCCGTAAGAGAGAATATTGTCGCCAAACCAATAAAGTTTTATCATGGCATAATAAATCGTACACAAGAAAATCTAGTACCGAAAAAGACTTTCGCCCCGCTTTATATATATAAAGCAACACGGCCGAACTGATACAATGTGATGAGGAAAACCTCTACAAGAAAGAAAATCTAGTACAACCATCCGCTGCACTCAACAGAGCCACATAAGCATCGTTTCTTCTTGATGTTACCTTCAGAGTCATGGACCCCATCTATGGTATAATTATAGTCATATGCTAGTGGTTCAAGAGGCTGAATATCCTCACAAACAAAGAGCATGATGTGAGGCATACCCTTGTTGTCATGGTCATAAAGAACATTTTGTGTGAAAAGGTTAGGCGTGCAGCTATGGTTAATGAACCTTGCAAGGTTGCCACATTTCAGTGCGTCCACTGCAAAGAAATTTTCTTCCTCTTCCCCAGGGCCATTCCTAAGTGAGGGGATAGTCTTTTGTAAGTTGTCCCAGCGGGATACATCATAATAGTTGTTTCCAATAAGGAACAAGTACTCATCATTATCCCTCTCCTGAGCATCTTCGTTATCCAACAACTCCCCTATATATTCACACACAAAACGTCCCGTAGGTATAAAATCAAGGCTTCGTACTCCCAAACCCATTGATGTTGTCTTGAAGACTTGAAGGCGAAAACTAATTCCATGTTGGCCCACTCTATTGCGGCAAGTTGGAGGGCACTTGCATGAAGGTCCACACTCGTAAATAAGAGGTTTTTCCTCTATGAGACCACCGGTCTTTCTGAAAGGGATCTTCCCTCCATTTTTCATTACACACGCACACTTTTGCGAGTCCGAACATGGACCAACACAGTCACAACCCGATGGAGGATCTAGCTGATACTTCCCGAGGTATTGTATGTGTGAAATGTAGAAAAATGTTGCCTGGGCCTCGTTTGATATGGAGTTGATTGCGGATATAGGGATCTTCTCAAGACCTGCCGATATATCTACAGTAAAAGTTCCATTGGATGGTTCGGCCATTTTTTTTTCCACAAGTTCTTGAATGTTGATGCTCGGTTGCCCCGACAATCTTCTCAGATGAAAAGTGCTAATATGTTTGTCTTCCCTCAGTTTCTCTTTGCTAAATTTCTCGACCAAATATAAACCACCATAAACATAGTGTGTAAGCTCCTCACGGCCGGTCATAACAAACCTATAAATGACACGCACATGTGTTTTGGTATCCATACTCTGCTTTAGCGCCAAGTCGGTACCTTCCATCTTCTGGCCAGTGGTGGCAGCCACAGACCCAACATGTAGCAAGAAATCCAGATTGTTATTTTGGGCAGACTGTTGCACGTACAACACGATGCTAACGGCTAGACCTATCCTGCCCCCGTTCCGGTTGATGTAATCAACACGCGACTGCTGTGAACGATGAAGACCAACAAGGAAAAGCTCGGCGTCCGAATCAAACACGTCACCAACATGAACTCCAGGGACGCTGCCCACGTACCTCCTATCATCAAATTCAACACATAGCCTCTCCCTGAAGATTTGGAAAAGCTGCAAGATCATGCTCTTGTTTCCTGCAGTTGGCCTTCTCTTGGGCCAGAAGCTGCCTGTAAATTACCCGGAATTCCTGCAAAGAAGCCATGACGCTTTCTCTGCTGATGGCGACTCTCTTCTTTGGTCAACCTTCGTTTTGTTGTGTACAGAAGCAGCAGCAGCAACTCCTATATGCCTGGAACCATCCGTGGACTTGGAAATTCCAGCTGCAGGAAGTCCATCAGATCCGCCGTCCTGGCTTAAACCCTGTGACCGCGGCCGCTTGTACCCAATCTGAAATCTCCATGGCGCTACGGTCTTGCGCCCCTTGCGGCAACCACCCGTAGCGACTCTCGTCGCCAAACTCTTCTCCCACATAGCGCCGTTTGGTTTGGCGGCCACGTTTGGCTCCCCGGTGCCACCATGGCCATAGAGAGCATCATCGAAGCAGCAGACCTTTGAGGTCGCCTCCATGGCTCCATGGGGAAGTTGCAGCTGCAGCCCCACCTGGAGACCTGCACTACACAGATTAGGCGTCATCGAAGATTGAAAATAGAGGGGAACGGACGGGGGACTAGGCGGTTGAGGATCGTGTTGTACCTGAAGGAGGAAACGGAGGAGGAGGAGGAGACGAGATCCGCGTCTCAGGTGGCCGTCGTGAATTGGAATTGCCGGCTGTGGCTCCTAAACTTATGGGAGATTTTGTTTGCAGCCCCGTACGAGATAAGTTTGTTTAACCCCCGAAACTATTGAGGTACGTACGTGCGCGTCCCGGTGTCCCGAGCGTCCGGCCGCAGCCCCGTAGGTACTTACAGTACGCACGTACGACCTTTGCCCGATTTATGTATCTGTTCAAAGGCGCATCAGATGGAGATTGATGTGCCGATCCATTACGATCCGATCCGATCCAGCCCGCCGTCTTCGCCGTAAACGATCGAGGACCTACCAATGGCATGTGGCGGCAGCGGCCGGCGGCGCTGGTCCGAGCTCCCCGAGGACATTCTCGACAAGATCTACCGTGGCTGCGTCTTATCTCCATACGACCGTGTTCGCTTTGCCGCCGTCTGTGCGTCATGGCGCGCCGTCGCGTCGTGACACCCTGCGCTGCCAGCTCTCCCCCTTCTGCTACCCTGGACGGGAGACGCCGAGCGTGACCGAAAGGCGCGAGCTTACAGCCTCCAGGACGGCCGCGTCCTACGTTCCCCTCTTCGGGGGTTCCCGTGGGGCAAGCGGCTAGTCGGATCCGACGACGGTGGCTGGATAGCCGCCGCAGCCGGCACTCATGTCGTCATCGTGAATCTCTTCTCCGGCGCTCAGGTGGAGCTCTCCGCCAAACAAAGCATCATGTAACGTGTTTGATGCGGCTATATCTTCCACGTGTCGAAGCACGACTTAAAGGTATAACCGCATTGAAAGCAATGTCGCAAGTGAGGTAATCTTCACACAATCCATGTAATACATAAGGAAAAGAGATACATAGTTGGCTTACAATCGTCACTTCACACAATTACATGAATAAAGCATTATATCATCCGGATACAATCAAGGTCCGACTATGGAACCAAAATAAAAGAAGACTACCCCAAAAGCTACACAGATCCCCGATCGTACCGACTGAGCTCCACTACTGATCAACTAGAACGAAACAACACAAAGGGCAAGATCTTCATCGAGCTCCTCCTGAGCTCAATGGCGTCACCTGCACGGTATCATCGGCACCTGCAAACTGGTTTTTGGAAGTATCTGTGAGTCACGGGGACTCAGCAATCTCACACCCTTGCGATCAAGACTATTTAAGCTTATAGGAAGGGTAACATGTATGAGGTGGAGCTGCAGCAAACGACTAGTATATATGGTGGCTAACATACGCAAATGAGAGCGAGAAGAGAAGGCAAATCACGGTCGATAAAACTATGATCAAAAAGTGATCCTAGAACAACATACGTCAAGCATAACTCCAACACCGTGTTCACTTCCCGGACTCCGCCGGAAAGAGACCATCACGGTTACACACGCGGTTGATGTATTTTAAATAAGGTCAACTTCAGGTTTTCTACAACCAGACGTTAACAAATTCCCATCTGTCCATAACCGCGGACACGACTTTTGAAAGTTCAAATCCCTGCAGGGGTGTCCCAACTTAGCCCATCACAAGCTCTCACGGTCAACAGAGGATATTCCTTCTAGCGGGAAGACCCGATCAGGTTCGGAATCCCGGTTACGAGACATTTCGACAATGGTAAAACAAGACTAGCAAAGCCACCCAGATGTGCCGACAAATCCCGATAGGAGCTGCACATATCTCGTTCTCAGGGCACACCGGATGAGCCAGACGTCGGGTAAGCCAGCCCAGAGTTGCCCCTGGTAGCCTCGGACATCGCTCGGTTGGACCAACACTTAGAGAAGCACTGGCCCGGGGGGGGGGGGGGGGGGTTAAATAAAGATGACCCTTGAACCGGCCGACTCAAGGGAAAAAAAGGCTAGGTGGCAAATGGTAAAACCAATGTTGGGCCTTGCTGTAGGAGTTTTATTCAAGGCGAACTGTCAAGGGGTTCTTATAACCCAATCGCGTAAGGAACGCAAAATCCGGGAACATAACACCGATATGACGGAAACTAGGGCGGCAAGAGTGGAACAAAACACCAGGCATAAGGCCGAGCCTTCCACCCTTTACCAAGTATATAGATGCATTAATTAAATAAGAGATATTGTGATATCCCAACAAAATATCCATATTCCAAACATGGAACAAGCTCCAATCTTCACCTGCAACTAACAACGCTATAAGAGGGGCTGAGCAAAGCGGTAACATAGCCAAACAACGGTTTGCTAGGACAAGGTGGGTTAGAGGCTTGGTTCAACAATATGGGACGCATGATAAGCAATTGGTAGATATCGCGGCATAGGCATAGCAAAAGAGCGAGCAACTAGCAAGCAAAGATAGAAGTGATTTCGAGGGTATGGTCATCTTGTCTGAGATCCCGCAAGGAAGAAGAACGAGTCCATGAAGAAGACAAACGGACGTAGTCGAACGAATCCTCACAAACGCGACGTTATCGGAACTAACCTGAGGAAGCAACACCGGAAAGAAACAAACAACATAGTAAACAACCACCACATAATCATGGCATGATGCACAACCAAGTATGATGCATGTCCGGTTTAAAGAAACATGGCATGGCAAAATGTACAAAACAAAGCTACAAATTAAGTGGAGCTCAATATGCAACTAGTTGCATATTGACGGAACACCACATGACTTATTTAGTTCTCTCTTGTTTAGGTACTCAACAATATTAAATGTTGGTTAACATGGCAAGAGGTGAAACATAACAAGACTAAACCACCTAAACAATTTAAATGGGGCCGGATATAATAAACAACAAACCCGGTAAATCCCCATATGCATTTATCAACTTGGTACAACAACAATTTTAACCATTTAAATGTTATTATCATGATGCGCATGACATGAGCAAGTTTTATGCAATTTTAAGAAAAGTTGACAAGAGCATATTAAGAAGCATTTGTCATCATGGCGGAAATGAAAAGGGCAGTCACAACAACGATAACGAAACGGTGCCACGACAACGTTCCGGTTCCGGTAACTCGATTGAGATCCCGGTGCAAAGAAAGTGCGACGGGAGCGTGACATGCGATAGAAGGTGGGGTGCTCCCAGTTACCGGGTTCCCACATGGCGGTGACAAGGTAAAAGAGGGCAACGTGCACCGAAAAATCGAGCACGGTGCAAGCACGAGCATCTCATACATCACAATGCATTCGTTCACGAGCGGTCGTCTCGGGGTTATACCTTCGAAGCGTGCGTTATCGGAGTGATTGGGGTCAAGCAGTGTAGTCGTTCACGATCGTCATGGGAAGTAGTGGTACTCGGCGATGGTAGATGAAGTAGTTGTTCACGGTTCGTTGTGGGAAGTAGTCATTCTCGTGGCGACGGTAGTCGTTCATGTTCTTTGTCTCACAAGTTTCCGTAGATGTTCAGGGGCACGGCAAGAAACTCGGCGTTTCGGTGCGATATAGGGGTACATGTCGTAGGTCGTCGTGGTACTTGGTGTAACATAGGTCTTCGGGGTCATCGGCACCCGTTCACATTGTGGCTGTACACATCGACGGTCTTATCGAAACCTCGTCAACGTTCGAGATCCACCTTGGCGATCCGAAGGGGTACTTGGCGTCATAGTACTTGGGTCTTCGGACTTGCCGGTCTCGGTTCTTGCGACGATAGTCGTATAAGTTGGCGGTAGTGAAACTTGGTGCATCCAAGGTCTTTGGGTGTAGTGGTACACATGGTCTTCCGCGTGAGCAGTTGTACACGATCGGAGGGGAACTTGGCGCGTCATCGTGTAGTCATACATCGTGGTCCTCGTGCAGTTTGACGACTCTAGAAGAGGAGCTTGGCGACCACGGTCTTGACGTCAACGGTGCCAGGCTGCAGAGAGCACACACAACAGGGCACGGCAAAATTTGTGCACGGCAGCAACGGGTCGTCTAAAGGAGGCAGAGGCCATGTCGCCAAGGATGAGTGGCAGCTGGAAGAAATGGCCTGCGTCGGCCTTGGCATGAATCAAGGAAACGGCGGCGAGGGCATCACAGGAGCAAGGCAACGAGGCAGCGCTGCTCGGGTCGAGATGTAGGGCACCACAGACGTTGGAGGCGGCGCAGAGGAAGGAGAAAGACGACCGCTGGGCTTGGGAAGGCGCCGAACTTGATGGACCTCGCGGGGTCCTGGTGGGGCATCAGGTGACGGAGCTTCGGCGGGGTCAAGAGTGGCCGAAGGAGCATCGGCAGGGCAGCCAAGGAAGCAAGGCTAGTGCTCCCTCGACAAGGTAGCAAGGAGGCAGAGGAGAGCTGGCGCAGAGGAAGTGCTCGCGGGGCAGCGGAGGTCGCGGCTTGCAGGAGCTTGAGGGACGGTGCGACGGAGGGAAGCAGGAGGGGGGTCAAGGGAGAGGGGCGAATGGAAGAGAGGGGCGCGCGTGCTGGAGAGTTGCTCTCCCTGGCGAAGCGGTGCAGGGGAGAGGATGAGGGTGAGAGCAAGGCTGCGAGGGAGAGAAGGGGATCGAGCGCCTCCTGGCTCGATGCGTGAGGGCGTGCGTGTGGCGGCGGCGTGGGAGGACGAGAGGGATCGAGAGAACGAGGGGGAGGCCAGGGGATCGGGTGAGGGGCGCTAGGGTTCGGGAGCCCGGCTGGGCCTTGGGCCAGCGGTGGAGTTTGACCTAGGGAGGCCGGCGGCTGGAGTTGGCCTAGGTGGGCCGACGCGGAAGGAGAGGCCCAACTGGGCTGTGGCTGACCTAAGCTGAACTCCTCTCTCTCACTCAAAAGAGAAAAAAAAACAGAGATAAGGAAGAAAAGAAAGAGAGGATAGGGGACGAAGTTGGATGCGCGGATAGTTTTCCCGGACTCACAAAAATATGTTAGGACCGAGAAAATTAGGAAAGACCAAGATTGAAAGAATAAATTCAAATGTATTTTAATTTAATTCAACTCGTTTGAAAGGAGTAGGGATCCGAAGTTTCCAAAAATGTTGAACATCTAGGAAGAGCCTCGATAAAACGATAAAAGAAAATGAGGACAAGTCGGAGACCAAGAATTGAGATAACCAAGGCATTGGGATTTATTTGCAAGTGTGTCAACGGTTAATTCCAAAAGAATGGAATATTTAATAATAGCTTCATAATTATTAGGAGGATATGTTATATAGAGAAATCACCAGGTGAACTCCCTCGGTTTAAATGGACTGAAAATCCATACGATCTATTTATTTGATTTGAGATGCAAAGATTAAAGACATGATGACATGATGCAAATGCTTATGATGCAAAGATGAAAACGATGAGCCAAACAAAACACACGACGAAACCCGGAAACATGAAAGGCATGTGAAACTTCGGTCTTGGGGCGTTACACATCATTGGGTGTAAATGCCCAACCAAACGGCTGCTGGCATTCAATCAGAGAGCCAATCTTGTCTCCGTTCAGAAAATCATCTTCTCGGAGGACCCCTCCTCGAGTGAATGCGTCCTTGCTGCGATAACCACAAGATGCAAGATAGCGGTATGCAAAATTGGCAGTCCGAATCATGGGTGGACGACAAGAGGATGTGTCGCTTCCGAATATGAGGAGATAACAGACATCGCCTTCTGCAACGGCATGATCTATGCCCTTATGTCCGGCAAATTGTTTAGGTTCAACATCAGCACGAATGAAAACGGTGTTCTGATTGAAAAGAGAGAGTTCTTGTATGTGTGGTTTGAGTTCCGGTACCACCAAACATACATCTTGGAGCTATGCGGCAAACTAGCGATAGCTGTGGAGTCCCCGTCATACGTGGGCTGCTTCAAAGCTAAAACTTTTAGGGTTTTCCAGCTTGCTGATAGAGGCACAACGCGGCCAACACACCACAGGTTCAAACGGATAGAGGTGACGAGTTTGGGTGAGCATGCTTTATTCTTGGGGCCAACATGCAGCAAGGCGGTGCATGTGTCTTTGACTGCTGGACACAACAGGGTAAAAAGGAATCACATTTACTACTCCAAGCAACACTTACATTCAAACGATAACCTAGAGTGCTCAAAAGGGCTCGACCTCGGCAGTTACACCGTGTATTACAGAAAAAGTATAGGGATGGATCGCACGGAGAGGATCATATCACAGGGATACCACTACCGTCACGAGGATGGCGGTAATGCTTGTGTCTGGGTTCTGCCTCCGGACTTCTAATTCCTCGCTCAAGCCTTTATCTCGATTTTATGTTAAAAGGCATCCATATTCTTAAACTTATATGATTTTCTCTCTTTGGCGATGTATAGTTATGTTACCTGGTGTGTATATAGGCAACAAATTAATTATCTAATCTTGTTCCTGTAGTGCTACGCCATTAATGTCATATTCTACCATTGACATTAGGGTAAGACATAGGGTAATCCTCTCTTGCAACTTAGTTTGGTTAAACTATAGCTACAGGAATAGGGAGCCTTTGTACGCCAAGCGCATTTCGAAAACGTGACAGCTGCTGGAGCTACCGCCCGTAGTTTCTTAATCTCAAAAACATGTAATCTGCGTGATTTATACAACTAACCTTTGTATTCAAGATCTTCCTGATGTGTAATTTAAGACCTCACCCAACACAATGAATGAAATTTTTACCCGCAAAAAAAAAGCAATAATGCGCGACTTGCAGAACAGTCGACAGAATAATAGGAAAAATGATATATCATGGTTCCATCAATGTTTTTTATGCATAGTCAACCGATAAACTATAGTATTGAATATTGCCGATAACAATCATAGTTAAGATAAGTGTGTACGAACATATTCACGAAAAAAAGAGTGTACGAACAAGCATGCATTGACAAGCAACTAGTTGACTGGAGGTAGAAGCCAGATGCAGCTGTTACTACTATTCTTGTCGAGGTAATGAAATCCTCGCCCCAAGCGATGCATGCCTTTGCTTTCCCCGCAGTACACGACGCAACCACAAAGGTCCCACCTCGGTAAGCTCTCCAAGGAATAGTAGATGTGGTTTGTTTCCACCCCGCCACGCCTGCCCGTGCCCGGCATGTGCACCGCCTTGCAGCCTGTTGGCCCCAAGAACAATGCATGGTCTTCCAGGCTCGTCACTTCCTTCAGATTGTAGAGCTCGAACACCCTGAAAAATTGATCTTTGCAACAAACCGCTTGTTGGTCCGACCTTGACCGCAATCACCGGCTTGCCATGCAACTCGAAGATGTATTTCAAGATCGAAATCACATCGAGCTCGAAGAATTGCAACACGGTCATTGAGACGGTTTGTTTGTAGACACTGGTGACCTCCGGGGTGTCATCTTTGTACGTGTTCATGTTGAATATGAGAATTTGATTGTGCGTCAGGCCATGTAGCCTTCCATTGCAGAAGGCGATGTCTGCGAGCACCGTACGGATAAGGCCCCATCCGCCACATCCATTTGTTGTCCATCCGCCTGGAGAGCCAATCGTGCAAAGCGCTATCTTGCACTCCGACGACTCCGTGGTCATCGCAGCGAGAATGCAGCCGGTCGAGGAAGGTTCCTTGGAGAAGACGATTTTTTTGGCGGAGACGATGTTTTTAATGGCGGTGGGATCAAATGTCCACGGGTCTCAGCATCTACAACAAATAGTCCTCTTTTTCTCGGAGAGAGCCACCGCAGCACCAGAGAAGGGGTTGATGATCGAGATCCCGGATCCAAGCGTCTCGCCGACGACCCAGCCACCGTCGTGGCATCCGACGAGCCTAGTGCCTCTCGGGAACCACATGAGTGGGACGCGCAAGGCCCTGCCGTCCTCGGGGCTGTACGCTCGCGTCTCCTGGTCGTGGTCAGTGTCACCGGTGAAGGGCAGGAGCAGCGGGAGAGCAGGCAGCCCCGGGTGCCATGACGCGACGGCGCGCCAGGACCTGCAGACCGCCCTGAAGCGGGCACGGTCGTACGCCGAGGAGCACCCGACGTAGACCGCGTCGAGGAGGTCGTCCGGGAGCTCGGGCCACCCTTGTTGGACGCCTCCGCCGGCGGCGGCGGCCATGTGATGGATCGGATCGGATCTGGCCGTGTCGATCGGTATCAACTCGTTCGGTCACGCCAAATCAATTTTGGTATGCGAAGTGCTTGCGCATATACTCCTATATATCCCGTGCATGAGGTATATATAAGAGAGAAGATTATGTTAACCACGCAACACAAGGTTTGGGACATAAATGTTTGTCTCACGTTTGTTGGACTCTTACCGAAAAAGGCTTTCGCCTCACTTTATATATAAAGCAAAGATCATCAACAACCCAAAACAACGCACGCCATCGGAACACACGCGCACACCCAAGGCAGAATACATAGGCGCTGAGCGCAGCAACACCAACCCCTAGCACTACATGAGCAACCGGGGGCTCAACCGTGAACTCGTCACCACGAAGAGAAGAAGCTACATACGACGAACCGTGGGCTCTAAGGCGGTGCCTACAGGAAAGTTACGACACCGAAGCGCCGCCACTGCCCGACCCAAGGATCAGAGTTTCCCCTGGAGCAACACGACGGACAGTGACGGCCGCGACGACACCTTCAAGAAGGGAATGAGCTTCGCCG
Source organism: Triticum urartu (assembly GCF_056163025.1). Taxonomy (NCBI): domain Eukaryota; kingdom Viridiplantae; phylum Streptophyta; class Magnoliopsida; order Poales; family Poaceae; genus Triticum; species Triticum urartu. Next base: position 732,470,949 of record NC_141875.1, read on the forward strand.
CCGCCGGTCCGTCCGAACAAAGAACAGGCTTTCACCCCAGCCAATATTCACCGCCACCGAACATCGCACCCTGGCTACCACGCCGCCCAAACAGCCATGGCCACTAGGCAGCACCAAGCCACGGGCTTTGCCCAGGAGCACCGCGACACCACCACCAGGGCTGCCGCCCCGGTATCCAGGACCTTGATGCCACCTCACCCGCCACCCGCCTCTACCCCAACCAAAGAGACGAGTGGAAAGGAACCGCCTTTCGCACCCTTGAGTTGTCCCCAGCGTCGAGACCCAATAGGCCGGCCAAAACTGGCCACCATCGACCCGTCCTGCTGCCGGGCGCGAGACGAGCTCGGTCCTGATGCCGGGCACGAGACGAGCTCGGTCGGTCCTGCTGCCGGGCGCGAGACGAGTGATGGGCCGTAGCTGGGAGGGGGCCAACCCTCCGATGAAGGCCGCGCCCGAACGACGGGGAGATGAATCGAAGGTCGACAAGGGCGCTCACCGACAGGCAGACGCCGAAGAAGTCCAGCCGCCGCCGTGAAACGACCCAGACCACCGCGGTGGACCACCACCACGCCGTGGCAGCCCACATCCACGTCGGGACTCCGAGGGGCAGCCCCGAGCCAGCGCCACCACCCTCGCCGCCAACGGCCGCCGGACGCAAGGACGGCCGAAGCCCACACCGCCGCCGGCGCCACCACCAGCACGAACCACCACCACTGCACCGCCACCCCCACCAGCCGAGCCACTGCAGGGGGCGGCCGCCCGCAGCCCACGCCGCCCGCGTCCCGTACCTCGCGAGGGCCAGATCCGCGCGCCCCAACGGCCGCGGAATCTGCGCGCCCCACCGGCCGAAGACGACGCAGCCGGCCATCACGAGTACTCCACCACCAGGACACCTGACGCGAGGCCGAAGGCCGCCGCCACCCTCCGGTGCCGGCGAGCCGCCGCGCTGCACCGCCCGTCGGCCAGCGATGCACCCCTGCCTGCCGCCAAGATCCGCGCGGAGGAAGCTGAGCGAGGGGATGAGAGGATCCCCGCCGCCGGCGGCGGCGACCGGGCTTCGCCCGGCCGCGCCCTTGGGCGGCGGCGAGGGAGGAGGGAGAGGTGGAGGGGGGCTGGGGCGGCGGCGACTTAGGGTTCCCCCTCGGCCGTGCGCGGAGCTACGCGAGGGGGAGGGGAGGGGGTACATACTCCTTTTCCGTTGGGCTCTTTTTTCTTTTGAAATAAAACAAAATTTTATTCATTAGCAATAACCAATACATCATTGTGAGAAACGTTACAATTTCACTAATAGACTCCTCAAACCAATCCAAAGTCAAAAAAAATCTAGCTAATTTAGCAAGTTCATGTGCTACTTTATGTGCCTCTCTATTACAATGTTCGAATTTAGTCATGATAAAGTCACAAGCATAGTGATAGCAGTCATCAAAGATTGCCGCCGCCGCTCCCGCTGAATGTCCTCCGTCCTGCATGGTCTCAATCACCTCAAGATTGTCAGAGTTGATGATTAGGCGATTACATCCCGCCCTTTGCGCTAAATTTAGGCCAAATTTGAGAGCTAAGGCCTCTGCCATGAGAACATCCGCACAGTAGTCTATCTTTCCATTCCCTCCTAAACCTACCTTTGTCATCTCTCAATACTGCCCCCATCGTACCCTCCAACAAGTCATGGTCAAAAGAGGCGTCAACATTGAGTTTCACAAAGCCCCTAGAAGGACATTGCCAACCCCCCTTTTTCATGCACGCCTTTGAAGATGATGCATTTACAAAATTATATGTAACAGCTATGATCCCCATTGAGATCTGAGTCGCATTTTGAGTTAATTCCTTGTGCGCTAATTTCCGTCTTTCCCACCATAGATACCAAGCTGAGATTGCTATCATTTCTCGAATTTTCGTACCCATAATGCGCAGATCTTGATCTGGAAGGAGTAATAGGTATTTCAATGTTGCCTCTCCAGCATGATCAATCTCACAAGCTCTCTCAATAAGCAAATCCAACCCTAGCCTTTTCCAAACCTCCTTGGCTATTCTACATAGGAAAAGCAAGTGTTTCGTATCTTCTACACCCTGAGAGCATGTAGGGCAAGAGGGCGATACCTTCATGTGTCTATTAGTGAGCGTTGCCCGACATGGAAGAGTGCCATGTAGTGTCCGCCATAAAAATTTTTGACTTTAGCCGGACAAGATAACTTCCATATCTGACACCATATAGGGTTAGGTGTGCTCCGTCCAATCCCGTTGGAATATTTTAGTTTGCTCCCATACTGATAGTTCCACTCCACAGAGTAAGCAGACCGTACCGAAAACATACCATTTTTCGTATAACTCCAGGCAATAAAATCTGTCATATTATGTTGCGAAATTGGGATTGAAAGATCCATTGTGCGTCAATGGTCCACCTAGTTTGTCTAATCAGATCCTCATCCCAATTATTGGAGACTGGGTCAATCAAATCTACGACTTTTGATAACAGATGCCCCCCTAGGGGTCACAATCTTCCTAGTGGCACAATTTGGGATCCATGCATCTTCCCAAATGTTAATGTTATGTCCATCCCCCACTCGCCAAATATAACCTCGCTTGAGAGTATTGATGCCAGCCATAATACTTTGCCATGTGAAGGAAGCACCATGCTTTGGCTTGGAGTTCAGCAAATCACCATTAGGATAGTAGTTGGCCCTTAGAATAGTAGCACACAAGGAGTCAGGATTATCAAGGAGACGCCATGCCTGTTTTGCAAGCAGAGCCAGGTTGAAACAATGGATGTCATGGAATCCCATTCCTCCTTGATTTTTTGGTACACACATTTTCCACCAGGCCATCCAATGCATCCTTTTCTGGTTCTCCTCGTCTCCCCACCAGAAATGCGCCATCGTGTCTATGATTCCTTTACAATTTTTTTAGGAATTTTAAAGACCGACATTGCATAGGTAGGTATGGCTTGGATCACCGCCTTTAATAGGATCTCCTTCCCCCCGGCAGATAGTAATTTTTCCTTCCAACCACTAATTCTCTTAACAATATGTTCAATCAGAAAACTAAAGCAGTCTGTTTTATCAACACCCACATTTGCTGCAGTGAGAGCCTCCGTCATTATATTTAGCGTTATACAAAATTGTTCTCTAATCTCTATCTTTGTATTAGGGCTGAAGAAAATACTGGATTTTTCAACGCTTACCAGCTGTCCCGACGCCGCACAATATAAATCTAGTGCCGACTTCAGGTTTTCCGCATTATGTTGGTTGGCTTTCATTAAGATCAATGAGTCATCCGCAAAGAGAAGATTTGTGACTGGCGGGGCGTCTCTACAGACTTTAACTCCTGATATGTTTCCATTCTCCTCAGCATGCGCAAGCAAGGCATTCAATCCTTCTGTGCACAGCAAAAAAAGGTATGATAATAGCGGGTCCCTGTGACGCCCCGAGACCGTTGCGCCAGGTGCCTTCCAGTTATTCACCGATGTTACCATGTCTTTTGCTTGCGTGTTGCATCTTGCCATGTCATCATGTGCATTACATCATCATGTTTTTCAAAACTTGCATCCGTCTCGGTCTCCTCGTTCTTTCCGTTGTCCGTTCTGAGCCCAGACACACTTGCACGCGCCCGCGGCATGTCCGAAATAGTATTTTATAAGTGGCCGGAAGATGTTCTCAGAATGGGATGAGAGTTGACGTGTGGTCTTATTATAGTGTAGATAGACCACCTGTCAAGTTTCATCGCATTCGGAGTTCGTTTGATAGCCCAACCGTTAAACTATAGCGGCATTATAGCCGGTCTAACGTCGGACGTTTTCGGTCTTCGGTAACAGTCATCGGGCCTTCTCTCTTCTCTTTTCTCAGCCTGAAGCTTTCTGCATAGTCCGCTGTCAACCGCCAGGCCCCGAAACCCTCTCTGCACAGTGCATCGAACCCCTCGCGCGCGTCCGGAAGTTGTCCCGAACCCGACCCGGACAGTCGTTTCCGTTGTGTCCGGATCATCCCCAAACATCTACAAAACGTCTCCATTTTGTTAATTGGACTTCCCAACATATATTTTTTTCTCGACCGCTCGGTTTTATTGGAGGGACGGATTAGCCCCTACCCAAATATCCACATGCTATATATGTATTAGTCCAACCCTAAAAATTAGGAACTTTGTCCCTCCACCGCCGCCATCGGGTCGCATCCCACCTCGGGATCGCCTCGCCCGATCCTCCTCGATCCCCTCGCGCAACCAGTGCATTCCATCGATCCATCCATCCAACCGTATCTCCCAGCGCCCACCTCCTCACCCCGAGCAGCTCGCGAGGCCCCGACCACCTCAGCTCGTCCGGCCCTGCAGCAACCTTGCCGGAGCTGTACCCGCGTCCCCGCCGGCGACCACCTCCATCAGGCCGGACCCCGCACCCACTCGCTGCTTCTCCTTCCCTTCTTCTCTCGTTCCCTCTAGTTTCCTCTCTCACATGTGGTCTCTCTTCTCCATAAAATTCGCAGGCCACCATGGATAGACCCAGGAGCTCCCTCGCAGCCGCCGGATCTGGCGCCTCACCGGAGAACGCCGTCTGTCGTGGTTTTGTCACGACAGATGTTCTAGAGAAAGGACTTAGTCGTGGAGCCATCTCGACGGGTTAGCTTGAAGGGGTTAAAGGGACACAGGGACGCAAGAGAGTTTATACTAGTTCGGCCCCTTCAATGAAGGTAAAAGCCTACGTCTAGTTGTAATGGAATTGATGGGGTTTCGATGACTATGGAGCAAACAAGCTTCGCCTATGTCTCGAGTTGTGGTATGTTGTCCTTGAACCGCCGCCAGGTCGTCCCCTTATATACACGGGTGACTCCCGTCGGTTCACAGAGTCCCAACACCAGTCGATATTCGTATCCGGGTTGGTCTCTCCTTATTCCTAACTTACAATACAAGTTTATATACAAATTCCGGTTTACAGCTACCAGTCTTGAACCGGCTATGGGCCTTAGGCCCTAATCCGCCTTCTTGGGCTTTATCACTTCTGGAACTACTGATGAAGTTGACCCGGCCCAGATAGGCCAGTTTATGCCCAGCAGTAATATCCCCAACATTAGGCCCAGATTGATTTGAACGGGTTCATGTCAATCCTTTAACAAAAACTTCATCTTCAACGTCTTCTCTTAAATTGGTAAACCGCCATGATGTCATCTTCTTTGATTATTGTAAACCGGAGTGACGTCACCTGTCATAATGAAGCTATCCATTATGCTTCTTTGTTTAATAGATCGGCGGAAATCGAGGCGACAGCTCCGTTTCGTGGCCCCTTGATTGTCGCGCCTGACTCATGTTCTTTCGCCTTATAAATAGGACCGAAGGGTCATTTCTTTTCTCCTTCCGTTCCTTCTTTGTCTTCCTCGCGTCGCCAGCCTCGGAGCTCCGCCGCCGCCGTCGACCTCTGCCTCATCCTTGGCCGCTGCATCAACCTGAACGCACCAGAGCATCACGGCAACCTTCCGCATCTTCCTCAGCTCCGGTAAATCTTCTATCCTTTCCCCCGCAGATCTGACCTAGGGTTTCGCAGTTCTTCAGTGTTCATCGTCTACCTCTTGCTCATACGATAGATCTTTAGATGAATCCGCAAATCTTTACTCTGTGCAATGATAGTTTTTTGACCTTCGCCTTCACTTATGCATCTCAAAACCATAGATCTATATGAACGTTTTGCTCATTGGTTCGGTACTGCTCCTTTGAACCTCTAAGTATTTATCTCTTTTCTGAACTTGCTTCAGATCCAATGCTATAAGGAAATCTTGTGAAACCTGTTTCTGCGTACTTGTCCATCCGCAATGCTTAGATCAGGCGGTTTAACCTTATAGAAATTTTTTCCAAACCGGTATATGCCATTAGTCCCCTTATTGAACCGCCAGATGCTTGTCGCTTCATAAAACTCCGGTTCAGATAGTTCTGTCTCCGGTTTAATAGTGCCCATACCAATGTATCTTGATCAAATGCATTTTTGAACCGGGATCTTCTACCTTGTAGATTCCATCATGGCCAAGCAAGTGTATGAGTGCAATTGGGTTCCTTCTCGCGTCACAGAGGCTGAACTGGACGATTTAGTCCTGATTGGCGCTTTTGGCAGCAAAGATACCATCCATTGGAGGGCTCCTGGCAAAGAATGCCCTCCCACACCTCGAGAAGGAGAGGTTGTTGTTTTCGTAGATCACTTAGCCCGGGGCTTTAAGCCGCCCGGTTCTAAATTTTACTGGGATGTTTTAGCCGATTTCCAGCTCCATCCACAAGATACTGGCCCCAACTCTGTTACAAATATGTGTCACTTCCAAGTGCTCTTTGAAGCGTTCTTTCAAGAGGAGCCCATAGTGGAATTGTTCAGAGACCTTTTCCATCTAAACTGCCGTACTGAGTTTACTGACGGCTCCAATACGGAGTTGGGTGGCGTGGCGATTCAGAAAAGGAAAGAGGTCACATACCCTCACGCCAAACTGCATAGCCACCCCAAAGAATGGAATCAGACATGGTTCTACTGCAAAGACACCTCCCCTGCTGGTGAGAATCCCTTGCCTGGCTTTCGTCCGGAGCGGCTCAGCAATACACACCCTTTTCCACAAAGATTGACTGCACATGAGAGAAGTAAATATGCTCCTCAACTGTCAAAGCTCAGAGCCTTTATGGCCAACGGTTTAACAGGGGTTGATCTCGCTCGCTGTTGGATATCATGGAGCATATTGCCCCTTAGTCAGCGCTCCGGTTTGATGTGCGAGTATACTGGCAGTGTTGATGACCCACTGCGACATTCCAAAATCCAGCTCACCGATGAAGAAATCACAGAGACTGTGAATAAGATGCTGAATGAACCGGAACACGCCTGTGCTAGAAACGGCCTGCTTCCCTTCTGTGCCACCAACAAAACGCCAGCTGTAAGACTTTGATTTTTCTTTTTGCTGAATCTATTAATGATATATCTGGTCTTTATTTAATATCAGTGTCTGTGTAATCAGGGCAATGATCCGTTTTGGAGCAAGAAACTGCCGCAAGAGAAACCAGAAAAACCAGACAAACCGGAAAGAGCGACTCGGCAAAAGACTAAAGCTGTGAAGAAGACTGCCTACAGGAAAAGAACCACTGCCTCTTCTAATCCGGCCCCTGATGATGATGTGGATAATCCGGACTTTGAGGTAGAGCTTGACTCACTTGGTTTATTTTTTATGCGTCTTATTGATGATGATATTTGTCAGGATGATGCCGAAGCCAGCCACACGGATGTTGCAGAGGTAATTATTCTCTCTTCCGATTCAGAAACTTTGCCTTCACAAAAAATCCGTCAGGCAAACCGGAAAGTTAAATTTTCTCATCCTCTTGCTTATTTGGATCCCGAATTTCTTATGAACACCCAACAGCACGAAGCTCGTCGCACAACCCGGCACAACGGCCAGGTAGTTACCTCCGCCGGTTTACCGAACAGTCCGGTTCGGAAACGCCGTTCAGAGGTCTCTAATTTGCTTGTCAGTGATTGTCCTAAAGCGGGCTACTTTCGCCAACCTCTTAATCCATCTGACTCCGATTACCAGGTTACTTCCCACTCATCCTCTGGTGAGTCATCGGCTACTCAGCTGCCACCGCTCAAAACGGTGCTTGGGTAAGCTATACTTATTGTGATGTTTGCAGTACATCACCTTAGAACATATGCTGTATTTGATTTTGTTATTCTTCTCAGGGCCAAACCTAGGCCAAGCAAGAAGGCCCGCCTGGACAAAGCGGCTGAAGAAGATGTCGTTCTTGAACCAGGCAAGACACCCAATCTTGAAGCGGCTATTCCTGAGGATATACCCAACGATCCACCGCAGCAAGACGATGATCTTATTGCTGAAGAGAGACCTACTGACGCCTCAGGTCCTGTCAATCAGCCCACAGGTTCCATCCGGATTGAAAGCTCCACCGGTCCAGCAAAACCTACTAACAAGCCAACAGCCCCAGTGCAAACCGGCGGTACCCAGGATGATGAGGTTGTCATTACTGGCACTGCCCATACTGAGCCAAGCAATCCTGTCGCTTTATCCAAACATTCTGCCAAGGAAGAATTTGCTGCCTTTGGCAAAGGCAAGTGGAATGCTGATCTGACGACTTATGCTGCTCTGAACGCCCAAGATATCCATTCCGGCTATCTGAACTGGTTGTATACCAGTCGCGACTATGAAGCCGGTCTGGTTAATATGATGAAAGAGAAATATGAGGTAACTTCCATATGCTCCTTCCTGCTTGTATGCTTCCATTCTTGCTGACTCTCCTAGCCCCCAAGGGCCGGTTCAACTTAACGTAGTTAAACCGGTACTTTAAGTAATTGAAATTGCCGCATCAGAATATACACGAGCAAATAGCCATTAGCCCCCAAGTGCCAAGTTGAATACTTGTATTGATCTTGGGAGTTTGCAAGCAATTGAAAGATGAAGATCGAATATGCATTAGCCCCCAAGTGCTAAGTGCATAACTTGTTATGTGATTGGTACTTGAATCCTTATACCGATTTGTTGAAGCATATATCTGTATGCATGCAGGCGGAGCTGAAGACGAAAGAAAACCAAGTCACTGATCTCCAAGAAAATCTGAAAACCCAACAGGCTGAAACCTCCAAAGCAAAAGAGGAATTGGCCAGCGCTTTAAGCGCCATGGAACAGCTTAAGGAGAGGTTCAAGAAGAAGCGGGCGGATTGGGCCACTGAAAAGTCCGCTTTGATCAAACGAGCAGAGGATACCAAGGCTGCACTAAAACCAGTGGCGGATGAACTGACCAGCATAAAGCGGCACGTGCATGCCATGACTACTGCTATCTTTGGTAAGCCAGTTTGCCTTCTGAATTGGCTCTGCCTTCTGACAGAGTCGCCGGTTTATTAACCCTTTATGGTATTTCAGGGACACGCATTGGTCACTTGGGGTCAGATGTGCGGAAGAAACTAAAAGCCGCCTATACATTGGTTGAACAATTGTATACTGGTGCCCAGCGGATCATCTGTACCGCATCTCATAACAAACCGGTGCCCACTTTGATTCAAGATACTCTGATGAAACTGTCGGTGCTTCCTGCCCGGGTTGAAGAGCTGAAGAAATCTGCTGCTCAAACCGGTGCAATCAATGCCTTAATCCGGGCAAAAGCCTGGGTGCCGGATTTTGATCCTATTGAAGCAGCTCAGGGCTATCCCAGCTTGAAGGAAGACGGGTCAGAATTTGGTGAAGCGGATCTGCGAGCAATAAACCGGGAGGTACGTCCGCTAGCTTGTCAATTGGCTGAGGAAGCAGACTTGTCTCATTATCAAGCCCAATATGACAGTCAGAACAAGCGAATAGCTGCACCAATCCATGAATCGGAAAATCTGATCCCTCCAATCCGTAAGCATACTTACGCTCCCGATATTGACCCGTCATTGCTGATCCATGACGAAGCTGTTTTTCAAGCATTAATGGGAATCGACTGGACAATTGTGGATTTCCAGCCACTGGGTAGAGAAACGGAGGCTGAAGCGGCGCAGGATGACCCACAACCATCAGGCCAGGCTGGTGACCAAGCTTGAACCGGAAGCGGTTTTAAAACTACCTCTCCTTTGCGAAAAAAAATTATATTATTATGGGCACCATGTTGCCTTGTAATAGGCTAGCTAATACCTTTGATGTTGATATGCCTTCGTGCATATTTGTTCTTCCTGTGGTAATGAACTTTCCAAAACACTTTCTGAAATGAAAAATTCGTCAAGTGCCACCGCGGTTGTACCGTCAGGCGGAATATGATGTCTGCATATATGAAATCAAAACAAAACTTTAAGTATATGATCAAATTTTTGAGTACCTGCCATCGTTGAGCGTGAAGTTGGCTTGGCCAATCTTGAAGCGGAGTTTTGCAAACCCACACTGTTGGAGGAGATAACAGCTCCTGTATATATATGACGCTGGTTTACCATGTAAACCGTGCCGGATTATAATAAACACCGTGTTACTCCATAAGAGGATGTTAACAACAAGGATCAAACCGGGCAAATAGTCTCCGGATTGACGTGAACTGTGTTCCGTCAATTGATTGGTTAAAAAACTTTGTCGGTTTAAAAAACGCAATAAAAAACAAAAAAACCCCTTCAAAGAAAAGTGTAAATCAAGTGCAATGACAAAACGTTGCAAAAAAAGGTTTATTTGAGCTGATCAGATGGTGTTACCATGGCCGAACACGACCAAGCTCCCGTTAGGTGTAACTATGGTTCTAGTCAGCCAGGTCCCCAAATGAAACCATGGCATTTATGCCGATCAAGTGGCATGGTCATGGTTCGGGTTCGACCAAGCCCCCAAGTGATTCTGTGGCCTTAAGCCGATCAAGAGGCATGATTGGTTCAGACATGACCAAGTCCCCAAGTGATCTGGTGGCTCTCGCCTATCAAGAGGCATGGTATTGGTTCGGACACGACCAATCCTTCAAGTGATATAACACGATGCATTTAGCAAAGCGAACTCAAGGGTAAACCGGAAGCCGCTTTAGAACAACTCCGTGTAACCACACATGATGTAAAAGAACAGATACCCCGCTTTAGCTGAGGTTCCGGTTTATTATAGTTAATATATACATCGTAGTAATATATACATAAGTAGAACCAATGGCTCAGGTATAATAAGGCCGAAGATGAGCTATGTTCCATGGCCTGTTGGTCTCCTCCTCTGATGTACGTGAGTCCTTATGTTCTCGAATATCGATCAGAAAGTATGACCCGTTGTGCAGATTCTTGCTGACCACGAAAGGCCCCTCCCAAGTGTTGGGTTTCGTAGTAATTTCAAAAATTTTCCTACGCACACGCAAGATCATGTGATGCATAGCAACGAGGGGGAGAGTGTTGTCTACGTACCCAACGCAGACCGACTGCGGAAGCGATGACACGACGTAGAGGAAGTAGTCGTACGTCTTCACGATCCAACCGATCAAGCACCGAAACTACGGCACCTCCGAGTTCGAGCACACGTTCAGCTCGATGACGATCCCCGGACTCCGATCCAGCAAAGTGTCGGGGAAGAGTTCCGTCAGCACGACGGCGTGGTGACGATCTTGATGTACTACAGCAGCAGGGCTTCGCCTAAACACCGCTACAATATTATCGAGGTATATGGTGGCAGGGGGCACCGCACACGGCTAAGGAATAGATCATGTGGATCAACTTGTGTGTTCTAGGGTGCCTCTACCTCAGTATATAAAGGAGCCAAGGGGGGAGGGAGGCGCCGGCCAGGGAGAGAGGCGCAGGAGGAGTCCTACTCCTTTCGGGAGTAGGACTCCCCCCCAATCCTATTCCAACTAGGATTCCCCAAGGGGGGAAAGAAGAGAAGGGTGGCCGGCCACCTCTCCTAGTCCTAATAGGACTAGGGGAGGGGGGAGGTGCGCAGCCCCCTTGGGCTGCCCTTTTCTCCTTTCCACTAAGGCCCATGAAGGCCCATATGGCTCCCGGGGGGTTCCGGTAACCTCCCGGTAACCCGGTAAAATCCCGATTTCACCCGGAACACTTCCGATGTCCAAACATAGGCTTCCAATATATCAATCTTTACGTCTCGACCATTTCGAGACTCCTCGTCATGTCCATGATCACATCCGGGACTCCGAACAACCTTCGGTACATCAAAATGCATAAACTCATAATGTAACTGTCATCGTAACCTTAAGCGTGCGGACCCTACGGGTTCGAGAACAATGTAGACATGAACGAGACACGTCTCCGGTCAATAACCAATAGCGGGACCTGGATTCCCATATTGGCTCCTACATATTCTACGAAGATCTTTATCGGTCAGACCGCATAACAACATACGTTGTTCCCTTTGTCATCGGTATGTTACTTGCCCGAGATTCGATCGTCGGTATCCAATACCTAGTTCAATCTCGTTACCGGCAAGTCTCTTTACTCGTTCCGTAATACATCATCTCACAACTAACATATTAGTTGTAATGCTTGCAAGGCTTATGTGATGTGTATTACCGAGAGGGCCCAGAGATACCTCTCCGACAATCGGAGTGACAAATCCTAATCTCGAAATACGCCAACCCAACATCTACCTTTGGAGACACCTGTAATGCTCCTTTATAACCACCCAGTTACGTTGTGACGTTTGGTAGCATCCAAAGTGTTCCTCCGGCAAACGGGAGTTGCATAATCTCACAGTCATAGGAACATGTATAAGTCATGAAGAAAGCAATAGCAACATACTAAACGATCGGGTGCTAAGCTAATGGAATGGGTCATGTCAATCAGATCATTCAACTAATGATGTGACCTCGTTTAATCAAATAACAACTCTTTGTTCATGGTTAGGAAACATAACCATCTTTGATTAACGAGCTAGTCTAGTAGAGGCATACTAGTGACACTCTGTTTGTCTATGTATTCACACATGTATTATGTTTCCGGTTAATACAATTCTAGCATGAATAATAAACATTTATCATGAAATAAGGAAATAAATAATAACTTTATTATTGCCTCTAGGGCATATTTCCTTCAGTCTCCCACTTGCACTAGAGTCAATAATCTAGATCACATCACCATGTGATTAACATCGATAGTTCACATCATCATGTGATTAACACCCATAGTTCACATCGTCATGTGACCAACACCCAAAGGGTTTACTAGATTCGGTAATCTATTTCACATCGCTTATGTGATTAACACCCAAAGAGTACTAAGGTGTGATCATGTTTTTCTTGTGAGAGAATCTTAGTCAACGGTCTTTCACATTCATATCCGTTATGTATTTTGCAATTTTCTATGTTTACAATGCTCTGCACGGAGCTACTCTAGCTAATTGCTCCCACTTTCAATATGTATCTAGATCGAGACTTAGAGTCATCCAGACCAGTATCAAAACTTGCATCGACGTAACCTTTTACGACGAACCTTTTTGTCACGTCCATAATCGAGAAACATATCCTTATTTCACTAAGGATAATTCTGACCGCTGTCCAGTGATCTACTCCTAGATCACCATTGTACTCCCTTTCCAAATCAGTGCAGGGTATACAATAGATCTGGTATATAGCATGACATACTTTATAGAACCTATGACCAAGGCATAGGGAATGACTTTCATTCTCTTTCTATCTTCTGCCGTGGTCGGGCTTTGAGTCTTACTCAACTTCACACCTTGTAATACAGGCAAGAACTCTTTCTTTGACTGCTCCATTTTGAACTACTTCAAAATCTTGTCAAGGTATGTACTCATTGAAAAAAAAACTTATCAAGCGTCTTGATCTATCTATATAGATCTTGAAGCTCAATATGTAAGCAGCTTTACCGAAGTCTTTCTTTGAAAAACTCCTTTCAAACACTCCTTTATGCTTTACAGAATAATTCTACATTATTTCCGATCAACAATATGTCATTCACATATACTTATCAGAAATGCTGTAGTGCTCCCACTCACTTTCTCGTAAATACAGGCTTCACTACAAGTCTGTATAAAACTATATGCTTTGATCAACTTATCAAAACGTATATTCCAACTCCAGATTCTTGCACCACTCCATAGATGGATCGCTGGAGCTTGCATATTTTGTTAGCACCTTTAGGATTGACAAAACCTTCTGGTTGTATCATATACAACTCTTCTTTAATAAATCTATTAAGGAATGCAGTTTTGTTTATCCATATGCCAGATTTCATAAAACGCGGCAATTGCTAACATGATTCGGACAGACTTAAGCATAGATACGAGTGAGAAACTCTCATCGTAGTCAACACCTTGAACTTGTCGAAAACGTTTTGCGACAATTCTAGCTTTGTAGATAGTAACACTACTATCAACGTCCGTCTTCCTCTTGAAGATCCATTTATTCTCAATTGCTTGCCGATCTTCGGGCAAGTCAACCAAAGTCCAAACTTTGTTCCCATACATGGATCATATCTCAGATTTCATGGCCTCAAACCATTTCGCGGAATCTGGGCTCATCATTGCTTCCTCATAGTTCGCAAGTTCGTCATGGTCTAGTAACATGACTTCCAGAACAGGATTACCTTACCACGCTGGTGCGGATCTCACTCTGGTTTACCTACGAGATTCAGTAGTAACTTGATCTGAAGTTACATGATCATCATCATTACCTTCCTCACTAATTGGTGTAGTAGTCACAAGAACAGATTTTTGTGATGAACTACTTTCCAATAAGGGAGAAGGTACAATTACCTTATCAAGTTTTCTACTTTCCTTCCACTCACTTCTTTTGAGAGAATCTTCTTCTCTAGAAAGTATCCATTCTCAGCAACGAATGTCTTGCCTTTGGATCTGTGATAGAAGGTGTACCCAACTGTTTCCTTTGGGTATCCTATGAAGACGCACTTCTCCGATTTGGGTTTTGAGCTTATCAGGTTGAAACTTTTTCACATAAGCATTGCAACCTCAAACTTTTAAGAAACGACAACTTTGGTTTCTTGCCAAACCACAGTTCATAAGGCGTCGTCTCAACGGATTTAGATGGTGCCCTATTTTAATGTGAATGCAGCTGTCTCTAATGCATAACCCCAAAACGATAGTGGTAGATCGGTAAGATACATCATAGATTGCACTATATCCAATAAAGTACGGTTATGACGTTCAGACACACCATTATGCTGTGGTGTTTCAGGTGGCGTGAGTAGTGAAACTATTTCACATTGTTTTAACTGAAGACCAAACTCGTAACTCAAATATTTTATCTCTGCGATCATATCATAGAAACTTTTATTTTCTTGTCACGATGATTTTCCACTTCACTCTGAAATTCTTTGAACTGTTCAAATGTTTCAGACTTATGTTTCATCAAGTAGATATCCCCATATCTGCTCAAATCATCTTGTGAAGGTCAGAAAATAATGATACCTGCTGTAAGCCTTAATATTCATCGGACCACATACATCAGTATGTATGATTTCCAACAAATCTGTTGCTTGCTTCATTGTTCCGGAGAACGGCGTTTTAGTCATCTTGCCCATAAGGCATGGTTCGCAAGCATCAAGTGATTCATAATCAAGTGATTCCAAAATCCCATCAACATGGAGTTTCTTCATGCGCTTTACACCAATATGACCTAAACGGCAGTGCCACAAATAAGTTGCACTATCATTATTTAACTTCACATCTTTTGGTTTCAATATTATGAATATGTGTATCACTAAGATCGAGATCCAATGAACTATTTTCATTGGGTGTGTAACCATATAAGGTTTTATTCATGTAAACAGAACAACAATTTATTCTTTTACTTAAATGAATAACCGTATTACAATAAACATGATCAAATCATATTCATGCTCAACGCAAACACCAAATAACACTTATTTAGGTTCAACACTAATCCCGAAATTATAGGGAGTGTGCGATGATGATCATATCAATCTTGGAACCACTTCCAACACACATCGTCACTTCACCCTTAACTAGTCTCTGTTTATTCTGCAACTCCCGTTTCGAGTTACTAATCTTAGCAACTGAACTAGTATCAAATACTTAGGGTTTGCTATAAACACTAGTAAAGTACACATCAATAACATGTATATCAAATATACTTATGTTCACTTTGCCATCCTTCTTATCCGCCAATCACTTGGGGTGGTTCCGCTTCCAGTGACCAGTCCCTTTGCAGTAGAAGCACTTAGTCTCAGGCTTAGGACCAGACTTGGGCTTATTCACTTGAGCAGCAACTTGCTTGCCGTTCTTCTTGAAGTTCCCCTTCTTCCCTTTGCCCTTTTCTTGAAACTAGTGGTCTTGTCAACCATCAACACTTGATGTTTTTTTTTCTTGATTTCTACCTTCATTGATTTCAGCATCAGGAAGAGCTTGGGAGTTGTTTCCGTTATCCCTTGCATATTATAGTTCATCATGAAGTTCTACTAACTTGGTGATGGTGACTAGAGAATTCTGTCAATCACTATCTTATCTGGAAGATTAACTCCCACTTGATTCAAGCAATTGTAGTACTCAGACAATCTGAGCACATGCTCACTAGTTGAGCGATTCTCCTCCATCTTTTAGCTATAGAACTTGTTGGAGACTTCATATCTCTCAACTCGGGTATTTGCTCGAAATATTAACTTCAAGTCCTGGAGCATCTCATATGTTCCATGACGTTCAAAACGTCTTTGAAGTCCCGATTCTAAGCCATTAAGCATGGTGCACTAAACTATCAAGTAGTCATCATATTGAGCTAGCCAAACGTTCATAATGTCTGCATATGCTCCTGCAATAGGTCTGTCACCTAGCGGTGCATCAAGGACATAATTCTTCTGTGCAGCAATGAGGATAAACCTCAGATCACGGATCCAATCCGCATCATTGCTACTAACATCTTTCAACACAATTTTCTCTAGGAACATATCAAAATAAACACAGGGAAGCAACAACGCGAGCTATTGATCTACAACATAATTTGCAAAATACTACCAGGACTAAGTTCATGATAAATTTAAGTTCAATTTAATCATATTACTTAAGAACTCCCACTTAGATAGACATCCCTCTAATCCTCTAAGTGATCACGTGATCCAAATCAACTAAACCATGTCCGATCATCACGTGAGATGGAGTAGTTTCATTGGTGAACATCACTATGTTGATCATATCTACTATATGATTCACGCTCGACCTTTCGGTCTCCGTGTTCCGAGGCCATATCTGTATATGCTTGGCTCGTCAAGTATAACCTGAGTATTCCGCGTGTGCAACTGTTTTGCACCCGTTGTATTTGAACGTAGAGCCTATCACACCCGATCATCACGTGGTGTCTCAGCATGAAGAACTTTCGCAACGGTGCATACTCAGGGAGAACATTTCTTGATAATTTAGTGAGAGATCATCTTATAATGCTACCGTCAATCAAAGCAAGATAAGATGCATAAAAGATAAACATCACATGCAATCAATATAAGTGATATGATATGACCATCATCATCTTGTGCCTGTGATCTCCATCTCCGAAGCACCGTCATGATCACCATCGTCACCGGCGCGACACCTTGATCTCCATCGTAGCATCGTTGTCGTCTCGCCAATCTTATGCTTCCACGACTATCACTACCGTTTAGTAATAAAGTAAAGCATTACATCGCGATTGCATTGCATACAATAAAGCGACAACCATATGGCTCCTGCCAGTTGCCGATAACTCGGTTACAAAACATGATCATCTCATACAATAAAATTCAGCATCATGCCTTGACCATATTGTTGGGTAACGTAGCAGAAATTCAAAATTTTCTACGCATCACCAAGATCAATCTATGGAGAGACTAGCAACGAGGGGAAGGAGAGTGCATCTACATACCCTTGTAGATCGCTAAGCGGAAGCGTTCAAGTGAACAGGGTTGATGGAGTCGTACTCGTCGTGATTCAAATCACCGATGACCAAGTGCCGAACGCACGGCACCTCCGCGTTCAACACACGTACAGCCCGGTGACGTCTCCCACGCCTTGATCCAGCAAGGAGAGAGGGAGAGGTTGAGGAAGACTCCATCCAGCAGCAGCACAACGGCGTGGTGGTGATGGAGGAGCGTGGCAATCCTGCAGGGCTTCGCCAAGCACCACAGAAGAGGAGGGAGAGAGAGATGCAGGGGTGCACCAACGAGAGATCGAATCGCCTGTGTTATGGGCAGCCCAATGCCTCAATATATATAGGGAAGGGGAGGGGCTGCGCCCCCTCTAGGGTTCCCACCCCTAGGGGGGGCGGCAGCCCTAGATGGGGAGCAAGGGGGCGGCCAAGAGGGCATGGGAGAGGGAGGCGCACCAATATGGGCCCTAAGGCCCATATCCCATTAGGGTTTGCCCCCTCTCTCTCTCTCTTAGGCGCATGGGCCTTAGTGGGGCTGGTGCCCTTGGCCCATGTAGGCCAAGGAACACTCCCTACAGCCCATGTGGCCCCCCGGGGCTGGTGGCCCCATTTGGTGGACCCCCGGGACCCTCCCGGTGGTCCCGGTATGTTACCGATAAACCCCGAAACTCTTCCGGTGACCAAAACAGGACTTCCCATATATAAATCTTTACCTCCGGACCATTACGGAACTCCTCGTGACGTCTGGGATCTCATCCGGGACTCCGAACAACATTCGGTAACCACATACAAACTTCCTTTACAACCCTAGCGTCATCGAACCTTAAGTGTGTAGACCCTACGGGTTCGGGAGACATGCAGACATGACCGAGACGTTCTCCGGTCAATAACCAACAGCGGGATCTGGATACCCATGTTGGCTCCCACATGTTCCACGATGATCTCATCGGATGAATCACGATGTCAAGGACTTAATCAATCCCGTATTCAATTCCCTTTGTCTAGCGTTACGATACTTGCCCGAGATTCGATCGTCGGTATCCTGATACCTTGTTCAATCTCGTTACCGGCAAGTCTCTTTACTCGTTCCGTAACACATCATCCCGTGATCAACTCCTTGATCACATTGTGCACATTATGATGATGTCCTACCGAGTGGGCCCAGAGATACCTCTCCGTTTACACGGAGTGACAAATCCCAGTCTCGATTCGTGCCAACCCAACAGACACTTTCGGAGATACCTGTAGTGCACCTTTATAGTCACCCAGTTACGTTGTGACGTTTGATACACCCAAAGCACTCCTACGGTATCCGAGAGTTGCACAATCTCATGGTCTAAGGAAATGATACTTGACATTAGAAAAGCTTTAGCATACGAACTACACGATCTAGTGCTATGCTTAGGATTGGGTCTTGTCCATCACATCATTCTCCTAATGATGTGATCCCGTTATCAACGACATCCAATGTCCATGGTTAGGAAACCATAACCATCTATTGATCAACGAGCTAGTCAACTAGAGGGTCACTAGGGACATGGTGTTGTCTATGTATCCACACATGTATCTGAGTTTCCTATCAATACAATTATAGCATGGATAATAAACGATTATCATGAACAAGGAAATACAATAATGATCAATTTATTATTGCCTCTAGGGCATATTTCCAACACATATCACATCACAACATGCCCTGCAAAAACAAGTTAGACGTCCTCTACTTTGTTGTTGCATATTTTACGTGGCTGCTACGGGCTTAAGTAAGAACCAATCTCACCTACGCATCAAAACCACAACGATAGTTTGTCAAATAGACTCCGTTTTAACCTTCGCAAGGACCGGGCGTAGCCATACTTGGTTCAACTAAAGTTGGAGAGACAGTCGCCCGCAAGCCATCTCTGTGCGAAGCACGTCGAGGGAACCGATCTCGCGTAAGCGTACGCGTAAGGTTGGTCCGGGTCGTCTCGTCCAACAATACCGCCGAACCAAAGTGTGACATGCTGGTAGGCAGTATGACTTGTATCGTCCACAACTCACTTGTGTTCTACTCGTGCATATAACATCAACATAAATAACCTAGGCTCGGATGCCACTGTTGGGTTTCATAGTAATTTCAAAAAATTTCCTACGCACACGCAAGATCATGTGATGCATAGCAACGAGGGGGAGAGTGTTGTCTACGTACCCAACACAGACCGACTGCGGACACGACCAAGAGGCATGACTGGTTCAGACATGACCAAGTCCCCAAGTGATCTGGTGGCTCTCGCCTATCAAGAGGCATGGTATTGGTTCGGACACGACCAATCCTTCAAGTGATATAACACGATGCTTTTAGCAAAGCGAACTCAAGGGTAAACCGGAAGCCGCTTTAGAACAAATCCGTGTAACCACACATGATGTAAAAGAACAGATACCCCGCTTTAGCTGAGGTTCCGGTTTATTATAGTTAATATATACATCGTAGTAATATATACATAAGTAGAACCAATGGCTCAGGTATAATAAGGCCGAAGATGAGCTATGTTCCATGGCCTGTTGGTCTCCTCCTCTGATGTACGTGAGTCCTTATGTTCTCGAATATCGATCAGAAAGTATGACCCGTTGTGCAGATTCTTGCTGACCACGAAAGGCCCCTCCCAAGTGTTGGGTTTCGTAGTAATTTCAAAAATTTTCCTACGCACACGCAAGATCATGTGATGCATAGCAACGAGGTGGAGAGTGTTGTCTACGTACCCAACGCAGACCGACTGCGGAAGCGATGACACGACGTAGAGGAAGTAGTCGTACGTCTTCACGATCCAACCGATCAAGCACCGAAACTACGGCACCTCCGAGTTCGAGCACACGTTCAGCTCGATGACGATCCCCGGACTCCGATCCAGCAAAGTGTCGGGGAAGAGTTCCGTCAGCACGACGGCGTGGTGACGATCTTGATGTACTACAGCAGCAGGGCTTCGCCTAAACACCGCTACAGTATTATCGAGGTATATGGTGGCAGGGGGCACCGCACACGGCTAAGGAATAGATCACGTGGATCAACTTGTGTGTTCTAGGGTGCCTCTACCTCAGTATATAAAGGAGCCAAGGGGGGAGGGAGGCGCCGGCCAGGGAGAGAGGCGCAGGAGGAGTCCTACTCCTTCCGGGAGTAGGACTCCCCCCCAATCCTATTCCAACTAGGATTCCCCAAGGGGGGAAAGAAGAGAAGGGTGGCCGGCCACCTCTCCTAGTCCTAATAGGACTAGGGGAGGGGGGAGGTGCGCAGCCCCCTTGGGCTGCCCTTTTCTCCTTTCCACTAAGGCCCATGAAGGCCCATATGGCTCCCGGGGGGTTCCGGTAACCTCCCGGTAACTCGGTAAAATCCCGATTTCACCCGGAACACTTCCGATGTCCAAACATAGGCTTCCAATATATCAATCTTTACGTCTCGACCATTTCGAGACTCCTCGTCATGTCCATGATCACATCCGGGACTCCAAACAACCTTCGGTACATCAAAATGCATAAACTCATAATGTAACTGTCATCGTAACCTTAAGCGTGCGGACCCTACGGGTTCGAGAACAATGTAGACATGACCGAGACACGTCTCCGGTCAATAACCAATACCGGGACCTGGATGCCCATATTGGCTCCTACATATTCTACGAAGATCTTTATCGGTCAGACCGCATAACAACATACGTTGTTCCCTTTGTCATCGGTATGTTACTTGCCCGAGATTCGATCGTCGGTATCCAATACCTAGTTCAATCTCGTTACCGGCAAGTCTCTTTACTCGTTCCGTAATACATCATCTCACAACTAACATATTAGTTGTAATGCTTGCAAGGCTTATGTGATGTGTATTACCGAGAGGGCCCAGAGATACCTCTCCGACAATCGGAGTGACAAATCCTAATCTCGAAATACGCCAACCCAACATCTACCTTTGGAGACACCTGTAATGCTCCTTTATAATCACCCAGTTACGTTGTGACGTTTGGTAGCACCCAAAGTGTTCCCTCTGGCAAACGGGAGTTGCATAATCTCACAGTCATAGGAACATGTATAAGTCATGAAGAAAGCAATAGCAACATACTAAACGATCGGGTGCTAAGCTAATGGAATGGGTCATGTCAATCAGATCATTCAACTAATGATGTGACCTCGTTTAATCAAATAACAACTCTTTGTTCATGGTTAGGAAACACAACCATCTTTGATTAACGAGCTAGTCTAGTAGAAGCATACTAGTGACACTCTGTTTGTCTATGTATTCACACATGTATTATGTTTCCGGTTAATACAATTCTAGCATGAATAATAAACATTTATCATGAAATAAGGAAATAAATAATAACTTTATTATTGCCTCTAGGGCATATTTCCTTCACCAAGGTGGGGATAACTTATGCATATCAGTCTGATCTTGGATGAGCCGAAGCACCAAATCTCCTTCCTGAAAGGTTCTGGTTCTGACTCGGCGACTGTGATAACGACGAAGATCCTGCTGGTAAATCGCCGATCAGGCGGCTGCGATGTCACGCTCTTCATCCAACCGGTCCAAAGCATCTTGCCATGCTGTCTCGTTGTCTGCTTCAATATAAGCCATTACACATGGTGAATCATGACGGATATCACTGGGGAGAACCGCCTCCGTTCCATAAACCATGAAGAACGGTGTGTATCCTGTTGATCTATTGGGTGTTGTATTGATGCTCCATAACACAGATGGTAATTCTTCTACCCAACAACCCGGCGTTCTCTGCAAAGGAACCATGAGCCGGGGCTTGATGCCTCTCAAGATCTCTTGATTAGCTCTTTCTGCTTGACCACTGGACTGTGGATGTGCCACTGATGAAACGTCGAGCCGGATGTGCTCCCGTTCGCAGAACTCCTTCATAGCACCTTTGGACAAATTGGTACCATTATCTGTGATAATACTGTGCGGAAAGCCAAACCGGAAAATCACCTTTTTGATGAACTGAACCGCCGTGGCCGCATCACACTTGCTAACAGGTTCTTCCTCCACCCACTTTGTAAACTTGTCAACCACCACCAGGAGGTGGGTCTTCTTATCTTTGGACCTTTTGAAAGGCCCAACCATATCCAGCCCCCAAGTCGCAAATGGCCAAGTAATTGGAATCATTCTCAATTCTTGAGCCGGTACATGAGCACGTCGTGAAAACCTTTGGCAACCATCACATCGTCTGACCAGATCCTCCGCATCAGCATGAGCAGTTAACCAATAGAAGCCATGGCGAAACGCTTTAGCCACCAGAGACTTTGAACCGGCGTGGTGACCACAATCTCCTTCGTGGATCTCACGCAAAATTTCACGGCCTTCTTCAGGAGATACGCAGCGTTGAAAAGCTCCTGATACACTGCAATGATGCAACTCGCCGTTGATGATAGCCATGGACTTGGATCGCCGGATTATCTGCCGGGCCAGAATCTCATCCTCTGGCAACTCGCCCCGGTTCTTGTACGCCAGGTAAGGAAGCGTCCAATCCGGAATAACATGAAGAGCCGCCACCAATTGAGCCTCCGGATCAGGATTAGCCAAATCCTCTTCACCAGGGATCTTGACCGACGGGTTGTGCAGCACATCCAGGAAAACATTGGGCGGGACCGGTTTGCGCTGAGAGCCCAGCCGGCTTAAAGCGTCCGCCGCTTCATTTTTACGCCGGTCCACGTGGTCCACCTGATAGCCTTTGAAATAACCTGCAACAGTATCCACCTCCCGACGATACGCTGCCATGAGTGGGTCCTTGGAGTCCCAAGTGCTAGACACTTGCTGAGCCACAAGGTCCGAGTCACCGAAGCACTTAACTCGACTTAGATTCATCTCCTTAGCCATCCGGAGACCATGGAGCAAGGCTTCATACTCAGCTGCATTGTTAGTACAAGGGAACATTAAGCGGAGAACATAACAAAACTTATCACCTCGTGGGGAAGTTAATACGACTCCAGCCCCGAGCCTTCCAACTGCCTGGATCCGTCAAAATGGATGGTCCAATACATGTGATCCGGCTTTTCTTCAGGTGCTTGCATTTCCGTCCAATCATTGATGAAATCAACAAGTGCTTGAGACTTAACCGCTGTCCCAGGCACATACTTCAAACCGTACGGCCCCAGCTCTATGGCCCACTTTGCAATCCGGCCAGTTGCTTCCCGGTTCTGGATGATATCTCCCAAAGGAGCAGAACTGACCACCGTAATTTGGTGCCCTTGGAAATATTGTTTAAGCTTCTGGCTTGCCATAAAAACTCCATACACCAGCTTTTGCCAATGCGGATACCTTTGCTTGGACTCAATTAGCACCTCGCTGATATAATAGACCCGTCGTTGAACCGGATGCTCCTTGCCTGCCTCCTCTCGCTCCACCACAATAGCCACGCTGACCGCCCGAGCATTAGCAGCAACATATAGCAGTAACGGCTCCTTGTCAATGGGAGCGGCGAGCACAGGTGGATTGGCCAACTGCCGCTTTAAGTCCTCAAACGCTTCATTAGCGGCGGAGCTCCAAACAAACTGATCCGTTTTTTTCAACATCTGATACAAAGGGATTGCCTTCTCTCCAAGACGACTGATAAACCGGCTTAACGCGGCAATCCGGCCTGCCAGGCGTTGAACATCGTTGATACACTTCGGCTTAGCCAGGGAGGTGATAGCCGTGATCTTCTCCGGATTAGCCTCAATTCCCCTGTTGGACACCAGAAAACCCAATAGCTTGCCCGCCGGTACACCAAAGACACACTTGTCCAGATTAAGCATCATATTGTATGTTCTCAGGTTATCAAAGGTTTCCTTCAAATCATCAATCAGAGTCTCCTTCTCCCTGGACTTAACCACGAGATCATCCACGTAAGCATGTACATTACGGCCAATCTGCTTGTGAAGACAATTTTGTACACACCGTTGGTAAGTTGCCTGGGTACTCTTGAGCCCGAAGGGCATAGACACATAGCAGAAGGCTCCAAAGGGGGTTATAAATGCTGTCTTCTCCTGGTCCTTAACTGCCATTTTGGTCTGATGATAGCCAGAATACGCATCCAAAAAACTTAAACGCTCACAACCCGCCATAGTATCAATAATTTGATCAATACGGGGGAGGGAAAAAGGATCTGCTGGACAAGCCTTATTAAGATCTGTGTAATCCACACACATGCGCCAGGTGCCGTTTTTCTTGAGGACCAGCACCGGATTGGCAAGCCACTTAGGGTGAAAAACTTCAACAATAAAGCCAGCTGCTAAGAGCCTGGCTACTTCTTCTCCAATCGCCTTGCGTCTTTCTTCGTTAAACCGACGGAGGAACTGTTTCACCAGTTTATATTTAGGATCCACATTAAGTGTGTGCTCAGCGAGTTGCCTCGGTACACCTGGCATGTCAGAGCACTTCCATGCAAAAATGTCCCGATTGTCATGGATGAACTCGATGAGCGCGCTTTCCTATTTCGGATCCAAGTTGGCACTGATGCTGAACTGCTTGGACGAATCGCCAGGTACGAATTCAACAAGCTTAGTTTCTACTGCCGATTTGAACTTCAGGGCCAGATCATGCTCCGTAGTTGGCTTCTTCAACAGAGTCATGTCCGCTGGATCAACATTGTCTTTATAGTACTTCAACTCCTCGGTGGCACAAACCGACTCTACATAAGCCGCATCTCCTTCCTCGCATTCCAAAGCGATTTTGCGGCTTCCGTGAACCGTTATTGTCCCCCTGTGACCTGGCATCATGAGCTGCAAATACACATAACAGGGCCGTGCCATAAACTTGGCGTAAGCCGGTCGCCCAAACAGGGCGTGATATGGACTCTGGATTTTCACCACTTCAAATGTCAATGTCTCCGACCTGGAATCATGGTCATCCCCAAAGGCCACTTCCAGAGCTATCTTGCCAACAGGATATGCTGATCTGCCAGGTACTACACCGTGGAACACCGTATTAGACGGTTTAAGATTTTTATCTGTCAGTCCCATACGACGGAAGGTCTCATAGTACAAGATATTAATGCTGCTACCTCCATCCATGAGCACCTTGGTGAACTTATAACCTCCCACCTGAGGCGCCACCACCAGAGCCAACTGCCCCGGATTATCGACCTGGGGTGGGTGATCCTCTCTGCTCCATATGATTGGCTGTTCCGACCAATGTAGATAACGGGGTATGGCCGGTTCAATAGAGTTGACCGCCCGCCTCTGAACCTTCCGGTCTCGCTTGTCCAAGCTAGTGGTGAAGACATGGTACTGTCCACTACTCAACTGCTTTGGGTTGCTCTGGTAACCTGACTATTGCTGCTGTTGGTTGTAACCACCCTGGTTGTTCTGACTATTTTGACTATTATGTCCGCCCGGATTACCATTGAATCCTGAACTGGAACTTCCTCCACCGTAACCCGGCCCGGATCCTGAGCCACCGCCAGATTCGTGATCATACCAGAAATTATTAGAATTCTTGAACTCCTGCATGATAAAGCAATCCTTCCAAAGGTGGTTTGCTGGCGCCTCCTTCGTCCTATGTCTTGGACAGGGCTGGCTCAGCAGATAGTTTAGGCGGTTTGGGTTAGGGTTGGGTGCTCCATTACCATTTTTCGGTCTACACTTGCGTCGCTGGCCATTGTCCCGTGCGTTGGTATTAGCCACAAAGTCCATGTTACCATCCGCTTTACGCTTGCCTCCACCACCATTGCCTGCCCAGTGATGCTGCTGACCTTTGGAGCTGCTGTTCTTCTTCCCTTTTCCTGTCTTGTCATCATCAGATTCGGGATCCTTGGTACTATCAGAATCAGCATATTTCACCAAAGCGGCCATGAGGGTCCCCATGTCGGCGCAATGACGCTTCATCCGTCCCAACTTCAGCTTCAGGGGCCCAAACCGGCAGTTGCCTTCTAGGGTTAATACTGCGGTGTCAGCGTTGATGCGGTCTGAGGAGTGCAAAACTTGTGAGACCCGACGCACCCAATGAGTCGTTGATTCTCCTTCCTCCTGGACGCATGCAGCTAAGTCCACTATCGACATAGGCTGTTTACAGGTATCCTTGAAATTGCTGATAAACCGGGCTCGTAATTGGGCCCATGAACTGATAGAATTAGCCAGCAAGCTTTTTAACCATGTACGGGCCGTTCCTTCAAGCATCATGGTGAAGTATTTCGCACACGCCGTGTCATCCACATCAAGCATCTCCATGGCCATCTCATAGCTCTCCACCCATGTCTCTGGAGGTTGATCCGCCGTGTAATTTGGTACCTTGCGCGGGCCTTTGAAATCCTTGGGCAGGCGCACGTTGTGTAAAGCGGGGATAAGGCAAGGCACCCCCAAAGAACTAGAAGTAACACCAGGTTCGATCGAGATGGTTGGACGAACCGGTGTGAGCTGCCGAGCCTGATGCTGTGCGGCTAACTCGGCCTCCCTGCGCGCTCGGGCCCGGTTCACCACTTCCTAAGCGTCATCAGCACCACCCGTCGGGTTGTTGCCACGGGGTGCTCCACGTCGTTCATTACTCGACACTGCTGGTTCATCCATATGTCTGCTATAGCTCCGGCTTGGACGTGGGGTCGAGTGGATCCGGTCGCGGATGTACGAGTATGCTTCCTGTTGGGCCAAAGCTGTCCTCAGAAGTTCCTTGACCCGTCGCGTCTCTACTGCCTGCGGCGAGTCACCTTCAATTGGAATGGCCTCTAGCCGTGCAGCAGCGGCAACAAGATTGTCCATTGGGTTGGAGTAGTGACCCGGAGGTGTTAAAGCATCCTGAGGTATAACGGTGTTTTGACGAGGCGGATCCATCTGACGAGGCTGAACCGGTGCACCGGTCCCAGGGGCTTCTGCCCGGTTTCCCTCCAGTGGATTGCCGGCTCTTGGTCCTGGAGTGTTGAAAAGGTCTCTGGCCTCGAAAACCGGAGGTAAGCGGGATCGGTGCTTCCTCCTCATGACTTCATGCGACGCACTCTGGTCCAACATAAGCCTGTAGGCCTGTGCGTCTAAAGCGGCCCGCTCTGCGGCCATCCTGGTGTCCTCAGCCGCCGGATCCGCCTTGGCCTGGGTGATCTGTTCCTTTACCTTTGCAATCTCCATGTTGTGAACGTCCTGATCCGGCGGATTAACTTCCGCCATAAGCACAACCAACGCATCAAATAGTTCTGATAGAACCTGAGCCGGCGGGCGCACAGGGCCTCCTGCCCCGGTAGCCGTCGCCGCTGCTGAACCGGAGATCGTTGCCGCAGCTGTCGAAGAATGAAGCGCTGCTTGTGTTCCGGCCATGAATATTCCAACCCGGTTGGGCAGATCAGAGGGGTCCAGAATACTGTCGCCATCGGAACAGCTCCCAATCCGGCCATCTTGTAGCTGATAAAGAGATTCGGTTTCTCCGGTCGAAGATTCATCACCGGAACAAACGACGGTCGCCCCGCGAAATTCCGATCCGTCCTCATAACTTCCTCCATGGATGACTCCCACGAAGGCACGCTTCATGGCCGGTTTAACCCGGGCGGATTGTGCACGATGAGCCGTCTCGACGAGGTCGTTGCAGATGTCCGGCTCAGGGCCCGGTTCACCGATCTTGCCAATGAAAACGTGAATGCTACCAAAGGGGACCCGGTACCCGTACTCAATTGAGCCGGCCTCGGGGCCCCAGCCTGCGTCGTCGATGTAGAGCTTGCCGTGACGACTCTTAGTCATCCGGCCTACATCGTAGCCCTCGAGTCCTTCAAAGTGCCCCTCCAAGAACCGGAAACCATCGTGCGATAGCCCCACGGTGGGCGCCAACTGTCGTGGTTTTGTCACGACAGATGTCCTAGAGAAAGGACTTAGTCGTGGAGCCATCGCGACGGGTTAGCTTGAAGGGGTTAAAGCGGACACAGGGACGCAAGAGAGTTTATACTAGTTCGGCCCCTTCAATGAAGGTAAAAGCCTACGTCTAGTTGTGATGGAATTGATGGGGTTTCGATGACTAGGGAGCAAACAAGCTTCGCCTATGTCTCGAGTTGTGGTATGTTGTCCTTGAACCGCCGCCGGGTCGTCCCCTTATATACACAGGTGACTCCCGTCGGTTCACAGAGTCCCAACACCGGTCGATATTCGTATCCGGGTTGGTCTCTCCTTATTCCTAACTTACAATACAAGTTTATATACAAATTCCGGTTTACAGCTACCAGTCTTGAACCGGCTATGGGCCTTAGGCCCTCATCTGCCTTCTTGGGCTTTATCACTTCTGGAACTACTGATGAAGTTGACCCGGCCCAGATAGGCCGGTTTACGCCCAGCAGTAATATCCCCAACACCGTCCTCGCCCAGTTTCAGCCGCCCCTGCTTCCCGTCGAGCCTCCCTGCCCTGGATCCGGTCGTCCCCGCGACGTTCCACCGCGCCAAGCCCCTCCAGCCGCGGGTCTCCTTCGCTGCATCGATGCGGCAGCAGCTCGGGCAGAGGAGGATGGCGCCTCTGCCTTGACACCCCGCGCGTCGCCTGCGTGCGCTGACCGCTGCGCGAGGCCCAGCGGTGCCCAAGGCCCAGCAACGTCTTCTTGTCACCAGATCCGGCCCAGCCGCTTCTCCACTTTCGGCCCATGGCCCGATGTGAGCATAGCCCAGCCCCTCCACTATTCTGTGCCTGTGCGTCTGATAGTTATGTTGCGCCTATTGCCTTACTGGGCCTCTCCTTAGATTCAGCCCAGTATAGTTTTTTTCCTGTTCTACAAATTTGTCTATTTTTTATCCAGAGTTTGCCTGTTTTACAGAAAAGTCCCTGTTCTTCATGCATTTGATAACTCACCAACCATGCATCAAATGTAAAAACTTAATATATGAAACTTGCTTAGATTTTCATCTAGTTTCATAATATGTCATTTTCACCGGAGTGTCGTGTCATTTTTTTCAAGTATCCTCTCATCTTGTCAAGTTTAATTCCTTCCATTTACAGGCGGAGTGCTGTCCAAATTATATCATTCTTATTCCTTCCCTATCTTGTTTTAACCGGAGTATTATGCCCCTTTGCTCAAGTTCTTTTTCGCCTTATCAAGTCTTGCATCCCTTCTCAACCGAAGTGCTGTTCGAATTTGTTCTTCCTTGTTCCTTTTTCCTAACGGAGTGCTTTCAACTTAGCTCTTTCTCGTTGCATTCTTTCTTTCAATTTGTTCAAACTTTGCAAGGTTCTTTGGTTTCACTCATTTGTCAAAGAAGCAATTTGTTTTACTTCTTCTCTTTCTTGTCTGTTTTCCCTCCGGTGCCATTCTAGATCTCAGGACGAGATCCTCTCGTAGTGGTGGAGTGTTGTGACGCCCCGAGACCGTTGCGCCAGGTGCCTTCCAGTTATTCGCCGACGTTGCCATGTCTTTTGCTTGCGTGTTGCATCTTGCCATGTCATCATGTGCATTGCATCATCATGTTTTTCAAAACTTGCATCCGTCCCGGTCTCCTCGTTCTTTCCGTTGTCCGTTCTGAGCCCAGACACACTTGCACGCGTCCGCGGCATGTCCGAAATAGTATTTTATAAGTGGCCGGAAGATGTTCTCGGAATGGGATGAGAGTTGACGTGTGGTCTTATTATAGTGTAGATAGACCGCCTGTCAAGTTTCATCGCATTCGGAGTTCGTTTGATAGCCCAACCGTTAAAGTATAGCGGCATTATAGCCGGTCTAACGTCGGACGTTTTCGGTTTTCGGAAACAGTCGTCGGGCCTTCTCTCTTCTCTTTTCTCAGCCTGAAGCTTTCTGCACAGTCCGCTATCAACCGCCAGGCCCCGAAACCCTCTGTGCACAGTGCATCGAACCCCTCGCGCGCGTCCGGAAGTTGTCCCGAACCCGACCCGGACAGTCGTTTCCGTTGTGTCCGGATCATCCCCAAACATCTACAAAACGTCTCCATTTTGTTAACTGGACTTCCCAACATATATTTTTTTTCTCGACCGCTCGATTTTATTGGAGGGATGGATTAGCCCCGACCCAAATATCCACATGCTATATATGTATTAGTCCAACCCTAAGAATTAGGAACTTTGTCCCTCCACCGCCGCCATCGGGTCGCATCCCACCTCGGGATCGCCTCGCCCGATCCTCCTTGATCCCCTCGCGCAACCAGTGCATTCCATCGATCCATCCATCCAACCGTATCTCCCAGCGCCCACCTCCTCACCCCGAGCAGCTCGCGAGGCCCCGACCACCTCAGCTCGTCCGGCCCTGCAGCAACCTTGCCGGAGCTGCACCCGCGTCCCCACCGGCGACCACCTCCATCAGGCCGGACCCCGCACCCACTCGCTGCTTCTCCTTCCCTTCTTCTCTCATTCCCTCTAGTTTCCTCTCTCACATGTGGCCTCTCTTCTCCATAAAATTCGCAGGCCACCATGGACAGCCCCAGGAGCTCCCTCGCAGCCGCCGGATCTGGAGCCTCACCGGAGAACGCCGTCCTCGCCCAGTTTCAGCCGCCCCTGCTTCCCGTCGAGCCTCCCTGCCCTGGATCCGGTCGTCCCCGCGACGTTCCGCCGCGCCAAGCCCCTCCAGCCGCGGGTCTCCTTCTCTGCATCGATGCGGCAGCAGCTCGGGCAGAGGAGGATGGCGCCTCTGCCTCGACACCCCGCGCGTCGCCTGCGTGCATTGACCGCTGCGCAAGGCCCAGCGGTGCCCAAGGCCCAGCAACGTCTTCTTGTCACCAGATCCGGCCCAGCCGCTTCTCCACTTTCGGCCCATGGCCCGATGTGAGCATAGCCCAGCCCCTCCGCTATTCTGTGCCTGTGCGTCTGATAGTTATGTTGCGCCTATTGCCTTACTGGACCTCTCCTTAGATTCAGCCCAGTATAGTTTTTTTCCTGTTCAACGAATTTGTCTATTTTTTATCCAGAGTTTGCCTGTTTTACAGAAAAGTCCCTGTTCTTCATGCATTTAATAACTCACCAACCATGCATCAAATGTAAAAACTTAATATATGAAACTTGCTTAGATTTTCATCTAGTTTCATAATATGTCATTTTCACCCATGTTTAAAATGTTTAAAATGATGTTTGTTTAAATTTGCTCCTATGCCATGCTAAAATGGTTTAATTCATAACTAAATAACCGTAGCTCCGTTTTTAACAAACTTTATATGTAAATGGGGTAGAATTTTGCCTAGTTTATCATGGTGACATTGTTTTGCATGCCTAACAACTCTAAAATATGGTTTAGGGCAGAACAGGACCTAACCTAATATATGCACATGAGGAGTTTCCGATTTGTTGTTTGTTGTTCCCGGCCTCATTTAAACTTGACTAGATGGGTAGTTTTCATTTGCTTCACCCTCTTGCCATGTTTAACAACATTTAATATTGTTGGGTACATAAACGAGATCGAACTAAATAATTGATGTGGTGCTCCGTCAATATGCAACTCGTTGCATATTGAGCTCCACTTAATTTGTAGGATTGTTTGTGCACTTTGTCATGCCATGCTTCATTAAATCGGACATGCATCATACTTGATTGTGCATCATGCCATGTTATGTGGTGGTTGTTTACTATGTTGTGTGCTTCTTTCCGGTGTTGCTTCTTCGGGTTGTTTCCGGTAACGTTGCATTGTGAGGATCCGTTCGACTACGTCCGTTTGTCTTCTTCATGGACTCGTTCTTCTTCCTTGCAGGATTTCAGGCAAGATGACCATACCCTCGAAATCACTTCTATCTTTGCTTGCTAGATGCTCGCTCTTTTGCTATGCCTATGTTGCGATACCTACCACTTTCTTATCATGCCTCCCATATTGTTGAACCAAGCCTCTAACCCACCTTGTCCTAGCAAACCGTTGTTTGGCTATGTTACCACTTTGCTCAGCCCCTCTTATAGCGTTGTTAGTTGCAGGTGAAGATTGAAGTTTGTTCCTTGTTGGAACATGGAGATGTTGTTCCTTGTTGGAACATGTTTACTTGTTGGGATATCACAATATATCTTATTTAATTAATGCATCTATATAATTGGTAAAGGGTGGAAGGCTCGGCCTTATGCCTGGTGTTTTGTTCCACTCTTGCCGCCCTAGTTTCCGTCATATCGGTGTTATGTTCCCGGATTTTGCGTTCCTTACGCGGTTGGGTAATAATGGGAACCCCTTGACAGTTCGCTTTGAATAAAACTCCTCCAGCAAGGCCCAACCTTGGTTTTACCATTCGCCTCCTAGCCTTTTTTCCCTTGGGTGTCGTGCTCTCGAGGGTCATCATTATTTAACCCCCCGGGCCAGTGCTCCTCTGAGTGTTGGTCCACCTTGTCAGCCGCCGGTGGCCACCAGGGGCAACTCTGGGCTGGCCTACCGGAAGTTTGGACAATCCGGTGTGCCCTGAGAACGAGATATGTGCAGCTCCTATCAGGATTTGTCGGCACATTCGGGTGGCTTTGCTGGTCTTGTTTTACCATTGTCGAAATGTCTTGTAACCGGGATTCCGAGTCTGATCGGGTCTACCCGCTAGAAGGAATATCCTTCGTTGACCGTGAGAGCTTGTGATGGGCTAAGTTGGGACTCCCCTGCAGGGATTTGAACTTTCGAAAGCCGTGCCCGCGGTTATGGGCAGATGGGAATTTGTTAACGTCTGGTTGTAGAAAACCTGAAGTTGACCTTAATTAAAATGCATCAACCGCGTGTGTTACCGTGATGGTCTCTTTCCGGCGGAGTCCGGGAAGTGAACACGATGTTGGAGTTATGCTTGACGTAGGTTGTTCTAGGATCACTTCTTGGTCATAGTTTCTCGATCGTGCTTTGCCTTCTCTTCTCGCTCTCATTTGCGTATGTTAGCCACCATATATGCTAGTCGCTTGCTGCAGCTCCACCTCATACCTTTTACCTTACCCATAAGCTTAAATAGTCTTGATCGCGAGGGTGTGAGATTGCTGAGTCCCCGTGACTCATAGGTACTTCCAAAACCAGTTTGCAGGTGCCGTTGAACCGAGCAGGTGACGCAACCAAGCTCAAGGAGGAGCTCGATGAAGATCTTGTCCTTTGTGTTGTTTCGTTCTAGTTGATCAGTTGTGGAGCCCAGTTGGGGTCGATCGGGGACCTTGTCGCATTTGGGGTTCTTCTTTTATTTTGGTTCCGTAGCAGGACCTTGATTGTATTTGTATGTTGTAATGCTTTATTCATGTATTTGTGTGAAGTGGCGATTGTAAGCCAACTATGTATGTTTTCCCTTATGTATTACATGGTTTGTGTGAAGATTACCTCACTTGCGACATTGCTTTCAATGTGGTTATGCCTCTAAGTCGTGCTTCGACACGTGAGAGATATAGCCGCATCGAGGGCGTTACAAGTTGGTAATCAGAGCCTTCCCCGACCTTAGGAGCCCCCACTGCTTGATCGAATTAGCAGTCGTTGTTGAGTCTAAAAAAATGTTTTGAGTCATTTAGGAATTATATATCGGAGAGTTTAGGAATTCTTTTTACTCCTCAGTCCCTTCATCGCTCTGGTAAGGCATCTTGACGTAGAGTTTTGACTCTTCTCTTCTCAAATTTCACTAATTTTTTTTAGGATCACGCAGGTATCTTGGAATCGTTCCGATGGTTTTGTGACGAGAACATTGTTCTTGGTGCCTCCTGTCTGTAGGGGTTGTGGCAGTGTCCCGGGGAATTGAGCTCCGAGGTGTTGTCGTCACAATTTTATCGTTGCAGTTCTGGAATTCCTGAGTTTAGTACGCCGACATCGAAAATCTCTTTTATGCAGTTCGTTGGTGAGATAACCTCGACGCCACCCAGTATTGGGGCGGAAGTTCGGGAGTATTGCCATAACTTGTATAACGGATGCTTTTCGAAGGTTGAGGTAGACGATTTCCGAAGGTTTCTTGGTTATGTGTTGAAGGATGGATATCGCTGGATGTAGGATTTGCTAGTCTTGGGTGAGATATTATGCTTCCCCTGTATCCCCAACACTTGATTGCATAACTGGGAAAATTTCGAGAGTTTATAAGTGGGAATTCAAGTAGCTCTTAGGATTTTTTCCGACAGATGTATGATATGAAATTGGGGTTCGACGTCTAGTGGTCCGCCTATTCACGGTTGGTTTTACAGTGGTCTCGTTGTGTCTTAAAGAGTCCTTGGCTATGCCGACTCTAGGACGCTTCGTATGTCATGTGCACTGCCTTGTACATGATGGTGCTGTACGATCGAGCCCGTGTAGGCCCCACCACGAAAACTTCGGATGAAATCTCGATCATATGTTTGTTCTGGCTTATTCTGCAAGCCAATCCTTTGTTTTGTTTTGAGTTGTGGTATTCGAGTTGCTTCGAAGTCAAGTGTTGATTCCATAACTTCTCTAAACGGTGTTCTCATACTCCGACGTGTATACCAATCCTTCATGATAATCGAGATTGTCATGTTAATTCTTTTCAACCGGTGTGTTTTCTCTTCAAGCGGATCTGAATATTTCAACATCCGAAAGATAAAGTATCAGTTCTTCTCAACGGTGTTTGTTTCATCCGTTCCAAGTTGTCTTTGTTTTCCCGCCCACCCACCCTTTTTCTTCAAGGATTCAGATTACTTAATCTAGTATCATCTTATTGATGAGAAGCCTCCCCATTCATTTTCCGTCAATGTTCTCTTGCCGGTGATTCTCATGAAGATCCTATTGGAACTTCAAGTTCATCGTTCTTCGTTCTTTTTCTTCTCCGGTGGATTCAAGTCAAGTTTTTTTGGTCATACCTTTTTCCTCGTTTCTATACCTTCTTATGCCGGTGCACCTCATAAGCTTCCATTTCTCGCTATTCAATTGTTCCGGAGTGTTCAAGATATCTCGAGTCTGTTATCTCATTCAAGTCTTTTAATTCAACCGGTGCAACCTCTCTTTTAAATCATTTCAACGGTATTTCTTTTGAGTGGGCCATAACCCACAGGTCTTTCCCAGGATCTTACCTGACTCTTCTTATTTTTCTCGGAGTTATTCTCAAATTCTTTTCCAAGTTTGACGTAAGAATGAATTATCATCAGTCTCATGTTTTTTCTCCAAGATCTGTCGAATTCTTTTCATCGTTGGCTCAACCTTTCCATTCTTCATTCCGGAGTGTCTAAATAATTCATGGTGGTGTTTCTCGTCATCTTTCTCTACATTGGAAGACCGAAGAAGATTTTTCTCTCAATCTTGCTCCATTCTTTTCAAGATTCGTGGTTCTAGCTTGATGCCATCCTCTCATAATTGTTTTCGATTGTGAGATTTTTTTTTCACCCATCCGGTATAATTCATGAGTCTTTTCAATTTGATTCTCTGGAGGCCATCATCTCATAATTAGTCATTCTTAGCTTTCAAATCTCATTCTCTAAATCTTACCGGTGCATCGTTCAAATATCCTCTAATCAGTTCATGATCTCTTCGTTCTTTTGTATCTAAATTCTCTCATGTATATTCGTTGATTTCCCAATTTCTTACTGGTAATTCATCCCTTTACTTCGTTCTTTTTCAATTCTTATGGTGGCTCATTCAAGACTTATTTCCCTTCATTATCATATCAATTACTCGTTGTTTCAACCCTACCGGGGGTTCGTTCAAAACCTTCTCAAGTTTGCATTATATCTCACTTAATCCTTTCTACGAGAATAAGTAGTATGCCAAATCCGTGGCTTGTCATCAATCTAAATTGGTGAAGGATAAGCATAATGTAATTCTTATTCTTCTTTCATCCAAGTGATTAATTCCTTTTTCCGGAGTGGTTCATCATATCATATTCTCAGTTCGAGATGCTTTATCTTTTCTTTTCCCAGAGTTCCAAGTTTTCTCAATTATTTCATTGCGAAGATCCATCTAAGCATTGCAAGGCTTCACCTTGTGTTCTCTACTTATCTTTCCTTTCGTTTGATCATTCTTTTGTTACCGGAATTCTTCATGGAGGCTCTACATGATGGTTCACCAAGGATTTAATTCCTTCTCGAAGTGTTCATCAAGATTCTTTTCAGAGGAGCTCAAGTATTCTTTATCTTCCATTTTAAAGTGCAATTCTTTCAACCGTATCATTCGAGGTGGTATTATGTCATTCTTGATAATTTGAGTTCATGTCTCATGATTCACATGTTGTTAAGAATGAGGTATTTTAAATCCATCAATCTCTTCTTTGGAGTTATCTTGGGTTATGTTTCACCTAAAGCCTTCCCTAAGGATTTTGCTATTTATGGTGCTCATAAATGACCCAAGTTCTTCTTTATCCTTCTGATGAACAAGTTCCTCGTCTTCTTATTCTTATCAATCCAATATTGTTTTCGTTAGTGGCAGAATTTCACCTCAAGTTCTTGAGATGTTCTCCATAAGCCCACTACAAGCTTATCCTCTTCGTTGTTGTTTTCCCAACAACCCCGTGCAATCCTTTTCTTGCAACGGTGCTTTACAAGTTCAATTGTGGTAGGAGTTGCTATTTCCTTCTCCGCTCTTTTGTTCCGACGATCTACCTTTGATTCTTTCATCCGGAGGCATTGAGGTGTTGCTCTTTTCACTCATCATCTTGGATTGTCAGGACCATGTTCTGTTCGTGCTTGTCCTTTTAACCGGAGTGTCGTGTCCTTTTTTTTCAAGTATCCTCTCATCTTGTCAATTTTAATTCCTTCCATTTACAGGCGGAGTGCTGTCCAAATTATATCATTCTTATTCCTTCCCTATCTTGTTTTAACCGGAGTATTATGCCCCTTTGCTCAAGTTCTTTTTCGCCTTATCAAGTCTTGCATCCCTTCTCAACCGGAGTGCTGTTCGAATTTGTTCTTCCTTGTTCCTTTTTCCTAACGGAGTGCTTTCAACTTAGCTCTTTCTCGTTGCATTCTTTCTTTCAATTTGTTCGAACTTTGCAAGGTTCTTTGGTTTCACTCATTTGTCAAAGAAGCAATTTGTTTTACTTCTTCTCTTTCTCGTCTGTTTTCCCTCCGGTGCCATTCTAGATCTCGGGACGAGATCCTCTCGTAGTGGTGGAGTGTTGTGACGCCCCGAGACCGTTGCGCCAGGTGCCTTCCAGTTATTCGCCGACGTTGCCATGTATTTTGCTTGCGTGTTGCATCTTGCCATGTCATCATGTGCATTGCATCATCATGTTTTTCAGAACTTGCATCCGTCTCGGTCTCCTCGTTCTCTCCGTTGTCCGTTCTGAGCCCAGACACACTTGCACGCGTCCGCGGCATGTCCGAAATAGTATTTTATAAGTGGCCGGAAGATGTTCTCGGAATGGGATGAGAGTTGACGTGTGGTCTTATTATAGTGTAGATAGACCGCCTGTCAAGTTTCATCGCATTCGGAGTTCGTTTGATAGCCCAACCGTTAAACTATAGCGGCATTATAGCCGGTCTAACGTCGGACGTTTTCGGTCTTTGGAAACAGTCGTCGGGCCTTCTTTCTTCTCTTTTCTCAGCCTGAAGCTTTCTGCACAGTCCGCTGTCAACCGCCAGGCCCCGAAACCCTCTCTGCACAGTGCATCGAACCCCTCGCGCGCGTCCGGAAGTTGTCCCGAACCCGACCCGGACAGTCGTTTCCGTTGTGTCCGGATCATCCCCAAACATCTACAAAACGTCTCCATTTTGTTAATTGGACTTCCCAACATATATTTTTTTCTCGACTGCTCGATTTTATTGGAGGGACGGATTAGCCCCGACCCAAATATCCACATGCTATATATGTATTAGTCCAACCCTAAAAATTAGGAACTTTGTCCCTCCACCGCCGCCATCGGGTCGCATCCCACCTCGGGATCGCCTCGCCCGATCCTCCTTGATCCCCTCGCGCAACCAGTGCATTCCATCGATCCATCCATCCAACCGTATCTCCCAGCGCCCACCTCCTCACCCCGAGCAGCTCGCGAGGCCCCGACCACCTCAGCTCGTCCGGCCCTGCAGCAACCTTGCCGGAGCTGCACCCGCGTCCCCGCCGGTGACCACCTCCATCAGGCCGGACCCCACACCCACTCGCTACTTCTCCTTCCCTTCTTCTCTCGTTCCCTCTAGTTTCCTCTCTCACATGTGGTCTCTCTTCCCCATAAAATTCGCAGGCCACCATGGACAGCCCCAGGAGCTCCCTCGCAGCCGCCGGATCTGGCGCCTCACCGGAGAACGCCGTCCTCGCCCAGTTTCAGCCGCCCCTGCTTCCCGTCGAGCCTCCCTGCCCTGGATCCGGTCGTCCCCGCGACGTTCCGCCGCGCCAAGCCCCTTTAGCCGCGGGTCTCCTTCGCTGCATCGATGCGGCAGTAGCTCGGGCAGAGGAGGATGGCGCCTCTGCCTCGACACCCCGCGCGTCGCCTGCGTGCGTTGACCGCTGCGCGAGGCCCAGCGGTGCCCAAGGCCCAGCAACGTCTTCTTGTCACCAGATCCGGCCCAGCCGCTTCTCCACTTTCGGCCCATGGCCCGATGTGAGCATAGCCCAGCCCCTCCGCTATTCTGTGCCTGTGCGTCTGATAGTTATGTTGCGCCTATTGCCTTACTGGGCCTCTCCTTAGATTCAGCCCAGCATAGTTTTTTTCCTGTTCAACGAATTTGTCTATTTTTTATCCAGAGTTTGCCTGTTTTACAGAAAAGTCCCTATTCTTCATGCATTTAATAACTCACCAACCATGCATCAAATGTAAAAACTTAATATATGAAACTTGCTTAGATTTTCATCTAGTTTCATAATATGTCATTTTCACCCATGTTTAAAATGTTTAAAATGATGTTTGTTTAAATTTGCTCCTATGCCATGCTAAAATGGTTTAATTCATAACTAAATAACCGTAGCTCCGTTTTTAACAAACTTTATATGTAAATGGGGTAGAATTTTGCCTAGTTTATCATGGTGACATTGTTTTGCATGCCTAACAACTCTAAAATATGGTTTAGGGCAGAACAGGACCTAACCTAATATATGCACATGAGGAGTTTCCGATTTGTTGTTTGTTGTTCCCGGCCTCATTTAAACTTGACTAGATGGGTAGTTTTCATTTGCTTCACCCTCTTGCCATGTTTAACAACATTTAATATTGTTGGGTACATAAACGAGATCGAACTAAATAATTGATGTGGTGCTCCGTCAATATGCAACTCGTTGCATATTGAGCTCCACTTAATTTGTAGGATTGTTTGTGCACTTTGTCATGCCATGCTTCATTAAATAGGACATGCATCATACTTGATTGTGCATCATGCCATGTTATGTGGTGGTTGTTTACTATGTTGTGTGCTTCTTTCCGGTGTTGCTTCTTCGGGTTGTTTCCGGTAACGTTGCATTGTGAGGATCCGTTCGACTACGTCCGTTTATCTTCTTCATGGACTCGTTCTTCTTCCTTGCGGGATTTCAGGCAAGATGACCATACCCTCGAAATCACTTCTATCTTTGCTTGCTAGATGCTCGCTCTTTTGCTATGCCTATGCTGCGATACCTACCACTTGCTTATCATGCCTCCCATATTGTTGAACCAAGCCTCTAACCCACCTTGTCCTAGCAAACCGTTGTTTGGCTATGTTACCGCTTTGCTCAGCCCCTCTTATAGCGTTGTTAGTTGCAGGTGAAGATTGAAGTTTGTTCCTTGTTGGAACATGGAGATGTTGTTCCTTGTTGGAACATGTTTACTTGTTGGGATATCACAATATATCTTATTTAATTAATGCATCTATATACTTGGTAAAGGGTGGAAGGCTCGGCCTTATGCCTGGTGTTTTGTTCCACTCTTGCCGCCCTAGTTTCCGTCATATCGGTGTTATGTTCCCGGATTTTGCGTTCCTTACGCGGTTGGGTAATAATGGGAACCCCTTGACAGTTCGCTTTGAATAAAACTCCTCCAGCAAGGCCCAACCTTGGTTTTACCATTCACCTCATAGCCTTTTTTCCCTTGGGAGTCGCGCTCTCGAGGGTCATCATTATTTAACCCCCCCGGGCCAGTGCTCCTCTGAGTGTTGGTCCACCTTGTCAGCCGCCGGTGGCCACCAGGGGCAACTCTGGGCTGGCCTACCGGAAGTTTGGACAATCCGGTGTGCCCTGAGAACGAGATATGTGCAGCTCCTATCAGGATTTGTCGGCACATTCGAGTGGCTTTGCTGGTCTTGTTTTACCATTGTCGAAATGTCTTGTAACCGGGATTCCGAGTCTGATCGGGTCTTCCCGCTAGACGGAATATCCTTCGTTGACCGTGAGAGCTTGTGATGGGCTAAGTTGGGACTCCCCTGCAGGGATTTGAACTTTCGAAAGCCGTGCCCGCGGTTATGGGCAGATGGGAATTTGTTAACGTTCGGTTGTAGAAAACCTGAAGTTGACCTTAATTAAAATGCATCAACCGCGTGTGTTACCGTGATGGTCTCTTTCCGGCGGAGTCCGGGAAGTGAACACGGTGTTGGAGTTATGCTTGACGTGGGTTGTTCTAGGATCACTTCTTGGTCATAGTTTCTCGATCGTGCTTTGCCTTCTCTTCTCCTTCTCATTTGCGTATGTTAGCCACCATATATGCTAGTCGCTTGCTGCAGCTCCACCTCATACCTTTTACCTTACCCATAAGCTTAAATAGTCTTGATCGCGAGGGTGTGAGATTGCTGAGTCCCCGTGACTCATAGGTACTTCCAAAACCAGTTTGCAGGTGCCGTTGAACCGAGCAGGTGACGCAACCGAGCTCAAGGAGGAGCTCGATGAAGATCTTGTCCTTTGTGTTGTTTCGTTCTAGTTGATCAGTAGTGGAGCCCAGTTGGGGTCGATCGGGGACCTTGTCGCATTTGGGGTTCTTCTTTTATTTTGGTTCCGTAGCCGGACCTTGATTGTATTTGTATGTTGTAATGCTTTATTCATGTATTTGTGTGAAGTGGAGATTGTAAGCCAACTATGTATCTTTTCCCTTATGTATTACATGGGTTGTGTGAAGATTACCTCACTTGCGACATTGCTTTCAATGCGGTTATGCCTCTAAGTCGTGCTTCGACACGTGAGAGATATAGCCGCATCGAGGGCGTTACAGTCCCCTTGTCTCAACCCTCTCGTAGGCTTAAATCTCTCACTTTCCTCTTCATTGATCCTTACTTTGTATTCTATGGTTGAGACGCATTGCATAATCAAGTTAACCCACTCACGACGAAAACCCAATTTCAACATAACCCCTTCAAAAAAGTCCACTCAACTCTATCATAGGCTTTGTGCATATCAAGTTTTATAGCACACAAGCCCTCTCTACGCTCTCTTTTGTTCTTGATTGTGTGAAAACATTCGTAGGCCACTAAAATATTATCTGTTAGCAATCTACCCGATACAAATGCACTCTGTGTTGGGCTAATAATTTCTGGTAAAAAACCTTCAATCGAGAAGTCACCATTTTTGCAATTATTTTATATAGCACATTACATAAGTTGATCGGCCTAAATTGGGTTACCTTCTCTGGTGTATGAATTTTAGGAATCATCACAATCGCCGTATCATTCCAACCCTTCGGTATAGTGCATGTGTTGATTGCTGTCAGAACCTCCTCAATTAAGTCCTCCCCCGGCATGGGCCAAAACCTTTTATAGAAGATAGCATGGAGTCCATATGGCCCTGGAGCTTTCAAGTCCCCAATATCGAATAAAGTCTTGCGAACATCTTCCGCAGTATAAGGGGCAAGTAGAGCATCATTCATTTTGTTTGACACTCTCCTTCGAACAAGTGATAAAACATCTTGATTCGGATGTTGAACTTCCGATGTAAAAAGCTTTGTAAAATATCCAGTAATGTGATTCGTCAATTCCTTATCCGTTAACCAATTTCCAGATTCGTCTAATAGTTTCTTTATATTATTTATTTTTTTCCTGGATGTTGCAGCATTATGAAAGAACGATGTATTACGATCCCCGTGCATCAACCAATTTGCCCGTCCTCTCTGTAACCAGAATATTTCCTCTTGCTCCAAAATATTTTCAATTACCACAATAATTTCCTTCTGACGACACCGAGATTCCGTATTCAATGGGCCACGCCTTAGTCTCTCCACCTCTTTTTTTAATTTTCTAATTCTCACCTTTGGTCCCTTTAGCGTTTCCCGATCCCAAGTATGTAGATCAGCATGCACTGCTCTCGTACGGTCAGCAAGTGAGGGTCCAATCCCTGCTAGCTTTGCTTTCTCCCAAGATGCCTTAACGATTTCAGTGACCGTCTCTTCCTTCAACCATCTCGCCTCAAATTGTTTAACGCGCCCCTCTGGGCGTTTAATTTTTTTTTCATCCCAATACTCCATATCCAGTACAATTGGGCGATGGTCAGAATGAACATGTTCTTCATTGATAACTGCCGCTCGTGGAAATTTGTTTGCCCATGCTAAGTTACAGACTGCACGATCAAGGCGCTCACGTATTTCGCCTCTCCTCCAAGTGAACATGT
The DNA here is from genome assembly GCF_056163025.1 of Triticum urartu. Lineage (NCBI taxonomy): Eukaryota > Viridiplantae > Streptophyta > Magnoliopsida > Poales > Poaceae > Triticum > Triticum urartu. The sequence goes on from NC_141875.1 coordinate 732,513,455, forward strand.
CCCCATTATAGCCTAGATCTTCCAGCCCACAATCCATTAGGCATTCACGGAACTCTCTCATCATACCAAGTGGTCTAGCTACATCACCCTCTTTTTCCGAAAGGTATAAAATTTCATTAAAAACCCCCAAAACCACCCAGGGATGGTTGTTCTTACTATGTAAATTGCGAATGTCATCCCAAGATAGATGACGTTCATTCCATTTCGGGTGACCATAGAAGCCCGTGAACCGCCACTGAACCACATTCTCATACATAAAAACAATATCAATAAAATGGTGTGAAACATAGTTCAACTCAATTTTATTGGACTCATGATAAAACAAAGCGAGGCCTCCGGCCTTACCATCACTTTCCACTACAAACATAGAATCAAAACTAATACGCGACGAAGCTCATCGGCTTTACAATTATTCAAATGGGATTGAGAGAGGAAAATTAAATCTGCCCTTGTACGCTTCTGTAGCTCCAGAAGCTCACGAACTGCCGTGTCGGAGAGCATACCACGGCAGTTCCAGCCTAGGATTTTCATTTGGCCCGGCGGTCCTCCTCCTCGGAGGCCGCCGATGTGCCAATCTCATCTTTGTCTTCGCCAACTGATTCCCCACCTCGCGGCGCGTGCTCTTCCTCCTTCTCATCAGTCTCCTTTGCAACATGTGTAACCCCGCCTTCCTCATCCTGGACTGCTACAACTCTACCCGTGCACACCTGTTTGGATGTGGCGTTTACATCACCATATAAGATGCGCTCATAACTATCCATCTCTTTCTCAAAAGAAAACTCTAAATCACTGCCCGTTGGAGGAGCCCCAAAAGAATGACCCCCTTTTTTCCCTAGCACTTGCTTGCGAGCATCTTCAACTCTGTCCCCCCCCCCCCCCCTTTCTTTTTATCTTTCTTTTTGAATTGCCCCGCGTTGGATTTTTTGCTGCACTAATTTAAAGGGTAGAGCATTCTTCTCAGCATTACCCCCGGCCGTAGCGATTCTCGCTGCAACAGCGCTAGACAGCGCCTCCAACACCCCCGGCTGAAAAAGAAGCTCGCCAGCATCATCTCCATGTGTTGGAGTTTCTCTCGGCTTCACATGTGCGTGAGAAATCATGGCCAAGTGACCTGCATGTGTACTTTGGGCATGTACAACATCATAAGAAAGTTGACTTTGGTCAACCTCCGCATTCTGGCGTGTCTCCAGCATGGTCACACGGCGCCGGACCTCCTGGCCCCGTCCGGCAGGATCAGCTAGCACGCCAGCCTGGTCCTCCTGACCGTAGACACAGACACAATCCTTTTTTTCCTTTTTTGACATGACAGACACAATCCTTGGCCGCCCTAAGGAAGGAAGATCAGCCGATGATCCGTTCCATCTGTGCGTACGTATATCAGGCCCAAGGAGATGGACGTGCGTACAACTCTTTTCGATCAATCGATCTCTCTCGCAACACAAGTACACAACCCTACACGTACGAGCTCCAAACACTGATGGCGGGTGACGTCCAAGGGCGGTGGCCCGACCTCCCCGGGGACCTCCTACGTGCGATCTACGAGCTGTGCTCCTCGCGGCGGTGCGACCGCGCGCGTTTTGCTGCTGTCTGCACGTCCTGGCGCGCGGTCACGTCATGGCATCCAAAGCCGCCGGCCATCCCGCTGCTGGTCCCGTCGACCAGCAATGGCCAGCGTGACCGGGCGATGCGGGCGTACAGCCCCGAGGAGGGCAGGGTCTTGCACAACCCCCTGCCGTGCTTCCCTAGGGGTTGGCGGATCGTTGGATCCCACGACGACGGATGGGTGGCCGCAGTCCTGGGTCCCCAGGTCGTGCTCGTAAACCTCTTCACGTGCGTCCGAGTGCCGCTCCCTAGGGACTTTGCATGTCGATGTCCCACTACTCAAGAAACCACTAGCAAGATCTTCATCAAAAAAATTGTCTTCTCCAAGAGCCCTTCCTCACAAGTCACAAGGCTGCATCCTCGCCGCGATAACCACGAGATGTGGTATTGCGGTCCATACACTTGGATGTAAGGATGAAGACGGGTGGACCACACAAGGATGCGGCACCGACATATGCCCGAGCCTAGCAGACATTGTTTTCTACAACGACGAGCTCTATGCCCTCATGAGTTTTGGGATGTTATATAGGTTCGTCGTTGGCCGAAATTCCGAAGCTCTAGTGGTCACCTCATTCAATACAGTAACTTTCGACATACATACCCCATCATCGGGCATGGACATGGGATGCTACACTATACCAACTACATAGTGGAGCTGCGCGGCTAGTTGGCTATGGTGGTGCAGGTCAGCCATTACAAGGCTCATATTTTTAGGGTGTTTGAGCTGGCCAACAGTGTCACGGGATGGGCCACACAAATATAAGTGGTCAGACGTGACTAGCTTGGGCGATCACGCGCTATTCCTGCTAAGATGCTGCAAGGCGGTACAGGTTTCTGGCGCGGGCATGCACGGCATCGTGGAAGCAAACCGTATCTGCTACTCCTCTCGCCATGGTGACGTGGTGGACTGTTTAGCTATATTGGATCTCGGTAGCTGCGCCATTTATTATTGGGAAAGTGATGATGTGTGTGACTCGGCAAGGATCATGTCACGTGCATACCATTACCGCTAGAAGGATGAGAACTATAATTATGGTGAGAAGGATGGTGGTAATGGTCATAATACTTGTACTCCCTCCGTCACGGTTTAGAAGGTGTGCTTGAAAATTCTCTGAGACCTAGGTGGTTATTTATTGGTTGTGGGATGGACTAAAAAATAGCATTCACACTACGCATGCATATAGAAATAGTATATCGGAGTATTAATTAGCTAATAGAAATAAATGCAATGCACCCTAAACCTTGTCTATTATGGAAACGCACGCAAATTTAATTGTGTCTTCTAAACTGTGACAGAGGGAGTACCTGAATTTTGCCTCCACAAATTTAACTTCTCTGCTCATGCATATACCAAGTTATTATCTTAGGTACTAGGAATGGCATTTATGTACTTTAGAGTATATTCTCTAACTAATTTTGTGTTTGGGATACTGTTATCATCACTCCAAACAATGTGCCTGCAAAATATAAACTTACCCTATTATAAACAATGTGATGAAGAACGTGGAAAATATAGGAGTAAACATGGAGGTTTTGTCAAAGCTTATATCTTCTTTCAGGCATATCTACACAGATGTAGCAAGTTATAATCTCTGATGGTGATACAAATAGGAGAATTTTTTCTACTTCGCAAGAAAAGAACTAGAGACAACTTTATTCAACTAGCTGGGCGCATATATGCATGTTACCATTAGTAACTTTAGACTACTTTTTTCCGAGACAAAATTATATCGAGCGATGTAGAGCTTGGACCTACATGGAGCTGTAACGACGATGGTTTTAGGGTTTCAACTATGAGGTATTCGGATGCAGAAAAAAAATTGAGGATTGCCCGGTACTTATGATAAAATTTGGCTCCATGACTACGTATATACGTAGGTCCAGAGAGGAAGAATATGAATGACTCACACACGGTTGTTAGTTCAGTCAGCTATTTTTCATGATTTGATTTGATTATATGAGAAATCAACAATGTATAAACTACTAAATTATAAGCAAAAATAAACATACATGTCATTATAAATAACTAAGATACAACATAGTAACTATAGTAGTTATTTGGATAGAAAACCAAGTAAAGAGAATGAATATTACCCCGTATATATGATACTCCCTCCATTCTCTTATACAAGGCAACAAACTCATATTACAGGCACCAAGATAAAATTAATGACTGCTTTGCGAGCCAGATTTTCTTTTTGTTAACCGGTATCATTAATACGTCACATGCATGCAAGGACGAATTGGAAGCAAGTAGCTGAGTGTCATTATGACTACATATATACAAGCATTACACAAGTTGCTAGTACGAGAAAACATCTTTTTTTCTCGATTACTGTTTATGACCTTGTATAGATGCAAATGTATTTTTGATAGTGACCTTGTATAAGAGAATGGAGGGAGTAATAATGTGGTACACACATGCATGTGCAACATTGAGTCACCATCCTTCAGCATATATAACATTTTTTTCCTGTTTTTGCCATTAGCAATATTGTGGAAAAACTTGGTGTTGGACTCCCCTTGCAACAGCCATCTCTAAGAAGATCTCATATGCCAGTACTTTTCTTCCTCTTCATAAATGTGCATCAATTGCTCTTCTACCAATCTTTTTCTGACATATAAATCACCAGTCAAGATACGAGATTCTTTCAATGATTCTAGATTACTAAGTTCTGTCGACAATTCTTTTTCAGCCTGATTGCATCTCCTCTCATAATAGCCCCCTAACCTCTCAAACTTGATTTCATTTTCTTCAACCTGACAAGAAACCTACTCAAATTACGATCACCGTATTAGAAAATCAGGATGATCCAACCAAGAGTTCTGAAATTTGAAATCATTACTGTTGAGTTCAATGCATTCCCTCGTGTCCACAATCAAAGCAATGATCATAGGCAGTTTTGGGGAGTTTCCATTATTCCTGTAAATTGCGTCGATCTAAAATAAAATTGTGTTGCTTCCATGCCGAAAAAAAGTTTGCTTCCATGTGGACTGCAAATAAATATTTTTTTGCGGGAAGAACTTCCAGTCTATTCATTTTCAATCATGGTAGTACAGCGAACACTAGAAATAATAAAAATTACATCCAGATCCGTATACCATCTAGCGACGACTACAAGCACTGAAGTGAGCCGAAGGCGCGCCGCTGTCATCGCCCCTCCCTCGCCGGAGCCGGACAAATCTTGTTGTAGTAGACAGTCGGGAAGTCGTCGTGCTAAGGCCCCGTAGAACCAACGCACCAGAACAGCAACCACCGCGGATGAAGAGTGTAGATCAAAAGGATCCAATCTGAAAACACAAGAACGAAAACGAACGACGAACAGATCCGAACAAATCCATCAAAGACAGATTCGCCGGAGACACAACTCCACACGCCCACCGATGATGTAAGACGCATCACCGAAACAGGGGCTAGGCGGGGAGACCTATATTCCATCTTGAGGGAGCCATCACCGTCTCATCTTCCTGAGCAGGACACAAACCCTAACAAAACTCGAAAAAAGATTTAAAAACGGAGCCCTCCCACCGGCAAGGACCGAGATCCACTCCGCCTCCATGGCCATAGGGCCACCGGAGACGGGATGGACCGGCGCTGGTGCCGGTGGGAGGCAAAAAGCTAGGGTTCTTGGATGCGGCGACTAAATTTGATTGCATGTAAAACGAAATTTGGTTCCATGTTGACTGGAAATAAATTTTCTTCCAGGTCGATCCATGTTGACTGGAAATAATAATGCTTCACACGTTCATGTTACATGCTTCTGACAATTTACAAATGTGCTACCTTCAGGTTGTTGATATTACAATACACCATATGTTCTTATCGCATGCTTCTTACATGATGCATATTTGCATCAATTTTCTTGCCAAAAAATTCCTCAAATACTTCGTACAAGCATTAGTATGTTCATTTGTTCCAGCAGTGCAAGTACGTCTGTATCTGGAAGCATCCGACGACTTGAAACATGGCCACGGGCTGTTCGAAAATGGCAACTGCTCCCCAATTCATCATTGACCCAATCCTTTGACTTCATCACCGACATACCTGGGACCTAGAGGCGAATGGTACTGCATGCCGATCCTGTCAATAACATCCAATTCATTTACAAAAAACAGAAGGACATCAAATAGAGAAAAACAAATCGCAACAAACCCACAGGACCGAACTACACGGCCCAAAGCGAGGGGAGATAACCGGGAAGTGATTGGGTTACAAGCTCGCCAGTCAAATCCCCACCGGATGGGACGGCGCATCGGCGCGGTGGGTCTCAACTCTCAAAGGTTAAGTGAGGAGGGGTAGGTGAGATTTAGAGCATCTTTAGCCGCACGCCCAATAGCCTCCCCCCCTCCCCCCTCTCTCCCCCGGTGATTTTTTAGCGCCGCCGCTAAAAAATCGGCCCAATCGCGTCCTCAGGAGCCTGTTTTTTTTTCCGGTTTGGGCCGAAACTGGCGCCGGCAGATCTAGGCCGAACCCGACGCGCTGGGCGGCGCCCGAGGGCGCCGGGGCAATCGATTTTGGCGCGAAAGAACAGCGAGCCCGCCGAGTCAGCGATCTCCGCCTCGTCGTCCTCACAACGCCTCGGTTTCCCGCGGAAAATCAATGCTAAGGCTGCCGCTGGTCAGCCTTTCATTGATTCCTCACGGGCGACGCGTTGATACGTCTATTTTGCATTATGCTTTTATATCGATATTTATTGCATTATGGGCTATTATTACACATTATGTCACAATACTTATGCCTATTCTCTCTTATTTTGCAAGGTTTACATAAAGAGGGAGAATGCCGGCAGCTGGGATTCTGGGCTGGAAAAGGAGCAAATATTAGAGACCTATTTTGCACAGCTCCAAAAGTCCTAAAACTTCACGGAAGATATTTTCAGAATATATAAAAAATACTGAGCTCAAGAAGTTCACCAGGGGGGCAAACCCTGCCCACGAGGGTGGGGGGCGCGCCCCCTACCTCGTGGGTCCCCTGGTGGCCCTCCGATAACCATCTTCTGCTATATGGAGTCTTTCGATGAGGAAAAAAAATCATAAGCCATCTTTTCGGACGAGACTCCGCCGCCACGAGGCGGTACCTTGGCGGAACCAATCTAGGGCTCTGGCGGAGCTGTCCTGCCGGGGAAACATCCCTCCGGAAAGGGGAAATCATCGCCATCGTCATCACCAACGCTCCTCTCATCGGGAGAGGGCAATCTCCATCAACATCTTCATCAGCACCATCTCCTCTCAAAACTCTAGTTCATCTCTTGTATCCAATTCTTGTCTTCAAGTCTGGGATTGGTACCTGTGGGTTGCTAGTAGTGTTAATTATTCCTTGTAGTTGATGCTAGTTGGTTTAATTGGTGGAAGATCATATGTTCAGATCCTATATGCATATTAATACCCCTCTGATTACGAACATGAATATGCTTTGTGAGTAGTGACGTTTGTTCCTGAGGACATGGGAGAAGTCTTGCTATTAGTAGTCAGGTGAATTTGGTATTCGTTCGATATTTTGATGAGATGTATGTTGTCTCTCCTCTAGTGGTTTTATGTGAACGTCGACTACATGACACTTCATCATTATTTGGGCCTAGAGGAAGGCATTGGAAAGTAATAAGTAGATGATGGGTTGCTAGAGTGACAGAAGCTTAAACCCTAGTTTATGCGTTTGCTTCATAAGGGGCTGATTTAGATCCACATGTTTCATGATATGGTTAGGTTTACCTTAATACTTTTTTTGTAGTTGCGAATGCTTGCAATAGAGGTTAATCATAAGTGGGATGCTTGTCCAAGTAAGGACAGTACCCAAGCACCGGTCCACCCACATACCAAATTATCAAAGTTCAGAACGCGAATCATATGAACGTGATGAAAACTAGCTTGATGATATTCCCATGTGTCCTCGGGAGCGCTTTACATCATATAAGAGTTTGTCCAGGCTTGTCCTTTGCTACAAAAGGGATTGGGCCACCTTGCTTCACTTTATTTACTTTTGTTACTTGTTACTCGTTACAAATTATCCTATCACAAAACTATTTGTTACCTATTATTTCAGTGCTTGCGGAGAATACCTTACTGAAAACCGCTTATCATTTCCTTCTGCTCCTCGTTGGGTTCAACACTCTTACTTAGCGAAAGGACTACGATAGATCCCCTATACTTGTGGGTCATCACGCGTCCCCTCCCGCCACGCGTACACATGCCCCCCCGACCACTATATGCAGCGCCTCCCCTCGCCTGTGGCCGCACCCCGCCCGCAGCCGACGAGCGCTTCCTCTCTCTCCCCTCTCTCCCCGTGCACAGCCGCCGCCGCTGCCGAGTTCTTCCTCCCCTCTCTCCCCGTGCCCAGCCGCGATGATGGGCGAGAGGTTCCCCGGCGATGGGGCGGCGGTCAATGGCTTCGGCTGCCTCTCGCTGCACGAGTGGGAAGCCTACTTGCTGCACGAAGCCAACATTCCGGCGCCTCCCGACATGCGCGCGTTGGGGCGGTGGAAGCTCAGCGCCGGGGGCGTCTCCATCCCCCCGCTGCCCGACGTCACGGCGCGCGCCGACTACTTCAACGATGAGGTCGAGCGCGTTCGGGCGTCGTTGACGGAGGCGCAGCGGGCCCTCCCGCAGTACGCCGCCGGCAACCACGGGGCGTGGGCGGCGTACTTCGAGCTCCGGCAGGTGGAGCGGCTGGCCTCCACCAACAACGCGCCGGTCGTGCGGGGGACGAAGAACAACGACAGCCGCGACCTGTGGTGGGGCGCCCCGACCGCACGCTCCACGCCGTCCTCCAGCACCTCGAGGGCGGCAATGAGCTGCCGTTGATGTACTCTGCCGCCCCGGTCCCGCGCAGGAGCGGCGGCCAATGGATGCCGAGGAGGGTCGGCTCCTCTTCTTCCTCCTCCCACTCCTCCGGGTCGCTGACACTGTTCAGCGTCAAGGCCGAGCCCGCGGAGACGCCGCTCGGCTTCTCCCCGCACCGTTCAACATCAACGAGGGCGGGCACGCCTCCTCCTCGGCTTCTCCCCGCATCGTCAAGCCGAAGACGGAGCCGGGGCTCGCCGCTGTGAAGACGGAGCCAAGGCTCGCCGGCGTGAAGACGGAGTCGGAGCTTGACGACGCGGCGGCCATGAAGTGGGCGCGTGAGGACTAGGAGCGGACGGGGCTGGAGCGCCAGCGCCGCGCCCTAGAGCAGATCGCCTCTCGGCGCCGTGGCCGCGATGAGGGAGACGTCGTCGTTCTCGATGACAGCAACAATGACGCCGCGCCGCCACCGGTCCGCCAAGGCGACCCCGGGCAGGGGTCCAGCAGGGGCGGCTGCGTGAAGGAGGAGAAGGACGACGAGGACAATGGCGGCGGCGCAGACTTCACCGCGCTCAGCGCGTTCTTCGGCCTGTAGTCGCAACCGCCTTTGTTTTTTTTCTTCTAAGTATTTTATCTATGTAAAGAAAAACTATTTCAGTTAGTCGCCGAAGTAATGTCCTGTTTTAACGAATATTTATCCCGTTTGCCGAATTTTAGCCGAATTAATGTTCGAAAAAGTTTAAAACATGTGCCTGGGGCCGACCCTGAGGGCGTCGGTTGGGAACTCAATCGCCCCAGGCCGATTTTAGTGCCGGTTTATCCCCAGGCGGCGATTTTTCGAGCCACCTGAGAGGCCAACGGCTGGAGATGCTCTTATGTGGGAGGAGTTATGGGAGAGGATGTGGCGTGAATCGGGGAGTGCACTCTAGGTTCAATCCATGACATGCGACTGGTCTGACAAAAAGCTTCCATCAGTCGTCTCCTACAAAGTGTTTCCCTTTTCTTTTTGAGACCGCTATGAGTATATGACGGGAGTTGACAGCATGTGGGACATTAATTCAGAACAATGGCAAGCATCTTTGGAGCATTAATTCACATAAGGAAGCATCTTACCTACATATATTGAGTGTATAATGTACTTTTTTTTCAAAAAGGAGGATTAGCATCACCACCACGATGCACACAACCATCTTTATTTATTATTCATTATAGTCTGATAAAATAAATATAAGAATCAACCCGAAGCCCCCTTTTAGGCAAACAAAGTCGCTATACCTACAAGTATACAAATGTGCCATGTCCGCATAACATACACAATCTAATCCAGAGGCCTTAAGACCATCCGGTCTAGGCGTCCCATAAGTGCACCACCTACGCACGCTCAAGGATCCACCGCCGCCATCATGTCTTCAGGACGAATGACGGCATAGATTTTGCCACTCTCATCTATCGTTGATGTCACAACGACACCAGACAGTGCCACCAGTCTACGCGCGTCGATTAATCCGCGTCTAACTCTGAGACTCCATTGATCCACGGCTCTAATGACCCACCGTCTTCAATGCGGTTGATGTAACACCGATCCACCTGTTGCCCTCTCCAATGAACCACTGCTCCAAGATGATGCCCCCAGGAGGGAGAACGACACCAAAGTCTCAGTCATCATCCGATCCGGAAGACCTAGATCTAGGGTTTTCCCGGAACAGCTACCACCTGGAGGAAGAGGGGCACGCCATCTGCATTTGCCGACACACCCAAGCGGTACCCACCACCACATAGCTCACACCACAACGCCTTCAAGAAGGACACGATGCCAAGAGCGCCGTCGCTTCGCTAGGGTTTTCACCCTAGAGACCGTGAGGTGGCAAAAGGTAGGGCGGACCCGAACGACGTCTCCAAAAAGAAAAATGGCACCCTCAGGTGTCGTCGCCGTCGCGGCCGACATGAGCCGACCTAGGAATTATCCCAATCCGGATCCCCACCTCCCACTACGTCTCAACCCGGGACCGGCTAGCAGCACGGCAATGTACGGTAAGACGAAATGCACACAATGTGGGTTGGAGGAAGAATAAGCTCGGCGTCATTGGATGTCGGGGCAGCAAGCCGCGGCACCAACCCACCGGTGAATCATCGGCCATCCGGTCTGATCCCCGGCAGGTGCTCCAGCAGCCGTCACATAACTGTACAAATGCATTAAGCATATACATGATCCTATTCCTACAACTAGGTTAACCGTAATAAGTCACAAGAGGGGATTACCCTACCTGTTTCCAACTCAATGATACAATATAACATTTATCATGTACAACTACAAGAACAAGATTAGATAATTAATTGCTTGCATGTGTGTACCCCATGGAACATACCTATACCTCCCCAAAAAAAGAAAATTACATAATTTTAAGAATAGGGATATTACCCCCTTTTAACATAAGATGGAGATTACATAATTTTAAAAACCCTAAAAGTTTGAACTTTGCAGTAGCCGACCCACGAGGAGAACTCCGTGGCCATCGCTAGCTTGCCGCGTAGCTAGAAGATGTATTTTTGGGAGGACGGAAACATGCCCACATACAAGTTCCTTATCGTTTCAATACGAACTCCATTTTCGTTCGTGCTAACGTTGAACCTGAACAATTCACCCGACATAAGGGCATAGCCGCATAGATCATGCCATGGCAAAGGGTGATGTTCGTGATCTCCTCATATCCAGAAGCGCCACATCCTCTTGTCGTTCAACCACGATTCGGACTGCCAATTCTGCATACCGCTATCTTGCATCTTGTGGTTATCGCAGCCAGGATGCATTCACTTGAGGATGGCTCCTCCGAGAAGATGATTTTTTCGGACGGAGACAAGATTGGCTCTCTGATTGAATGCCAAGCGTTTGGTTGGGCATTTACATCCAACTAGAAGAACGCCCGTGCGTTGCAACGGGGTCACATTAACTTTAAGAGTTCAATATTAATATACTCATACATATCAAGTGACATTGACGACCTTTTTTACCATCAAATTCTCACACACACTCTCTCTCCCTCCCTCTTCCTCACTCTCTCTCCCCCTCTCCCCTCTCTCTCTAACACACACACATATCCATCTTATTGGATAAGCGACCATAATCCATCTATTTCACACACACACACGTTAGTGCATAACAATATGGATTATGTGTATTATATTTGCCGCCACAGCTGAGGAAATTAATTTCATGTAAATGGGTCAGCCATAGCTCCAAGAATACGTGGAGGAGGTGGCACGGGTCGGCATCGACGCCGTCCGGCACACGCCACGAGCCCGCTTCCAAGTGCGTCTGCGCGCCGGCCACCCACGCCGGATCCTTCAAGTGCCGCTTCCACCGCACCAACTCCCAGGGCTAGGGAAGCCGCCCTACTTCGCCCCCTTCACGGCCGCGGCCAACGCGGTGCCGCGGCACCCGGCCTCGCCGTCCTCGTCCCCCGGCACCGTCGCGACCCAGTGACGCAGCCCAAGCATCGGCCTCGAGAATCAAGAACGCTCGACAACGGAGAGGGAAGGGAAGATCATATACATGTCATAAGAAAGGGAGTTTATTTACTGCTCCCTCGATGTATTGTTTCCTTTGTTTGGAGATTGATTACCATCCGTGAGTTAAGGTAAGGTTAATGTGATTGAGCGACTTTTCTGAAAATCAATTATTTGTTTTCTAATTAATGTGATTGAGTGATTTCAGGTAAGGTTAATTAATTTAGATTTGATCTTTAGAGATTGTTCGTGATTGATTCTACATTACCAAATAACTTGCGCCAGTATGGAAAGTTCTGATCTTTTCAGATTTCTTTCATTGTGTGAGAGGGTGATGCGAAAATAAACCGATGAAGTGGGAGGAGGGGACGAAAAAAATATACAAAAAAAACCAGCAAAGGTGGGAGGAGGTACCAAAAAAAATCATAGGAGGTGGGACGAATGACATAATTAGTAAACAATTTCAGCGACAAAAGGATAAACAAATTGGATTTTTAAAACAAAACCTGCACCTGCACAAGTGGCTCACTCTTCACTTTTTGACAAAAAACTTCCGAATAGCAATCTTGGTGAGTGATCTCGACCGGGTTCGATCGGCATGGCGTGTCGTTCCTCCAGGAGTGGGTGCTGAGAGGAAGGATGGCGAACCTCCATTGTCAATCGGCCGGAGCTGCATCATCATTTGGATCAGAGCATGGACGAAATCGAGATGGTAGAGGTTGAGGAATTTGTAGGACGTGAGGGTTTAGGGTGGGCATCACGAGAACTCACCCATATCTTGGGAGACGGCAGACCCGAGGTGCAGTCGTGTTCGTGCTTCAGGGGCTGCCACGTGCTGCCCTCGCCGCCATCGCCTGTCGATGCCACTTCAGCGCCACGAGCATGGGACTGAGGGACGAAGGGAAGAGAAGGGAAGGAAGCGAGCTAATGACGTACCTATGTTTGGTATGCAATACCCTCCATTAAGAGTAGATATTTTCTTAAAATCGGTTATTTTGTTTCCTAATTAATGTGATTGAGCAATTTAAGGTAAGGTTAATTAATTTAGATTTGATATTTAGAGATTGATCGTGATTGATTCTTTCACATAAAGACATTACTAAAAATAACTTGCACCAGCATGGAAAGTTATGATCCGTTAAGATTTTTTTCGTCGTGTGAGAGGGTGACGCGAAACTAAACCGGTGGGGTGGGGAGGGACGAAAAAAAACCAGCGAAATAAAATGGTTGAAAGTGGTGGGACGAAAATAAACCGTACGAGGCTACCAACTGCTCCATTAGAAGTAGAGATAACGACGGGAGTTTGGGCGTGTGCGGGACTCGATCGCGGGGTTTTTCTTGGTTTTTCACGGCTGAGGGGGAGGTGGGAGGAAGTATCAAAGAATTATCAAAAAAGACCGGGTGAGATGGGACGAAAATAAAATCCAGAACGCGACCTACCAACTGAGACATTAGAAGTAGAGATGATGCTTTGTTTGGCGGAGAGCTCCACCTGATCACCGGAGAAGAGATTCATGATGATGACATGAGTGCCGGTTACAGCAGCGATGCAGCCACCGTCGTGGGGTCCGACCAGTCGCTTGCCCCACGGCAACCCCCCGAGCAGGGAGCTTAGGGCCCTACCATCCTCGACAGGCCCTGATCCTCGAGGCTGTATGCTCGCCCCTCCAGGTCGCGCTTGGCATCGCCCGTCCATGGTAGCAGGAGGGGGAGAGCTGGCAGCGCCGGGTGCAGCGTGTACGCTCATACGGACGGCGGCGAAGCGTGTACGCTCATACGGAGATGAGACGCAGCCACGGTCGTAGATCTTGCAGAGGAGGTCCTCGGGGAGCTCGGACCACCACCGCCGGCCGCCGCTGCCACATGCCAATGATAGGTCCCCGATCGCTTACGTCGAAGACAGTGGACTGGATCGGATCGTAATGGATTAGCACGATCAAACTCCATCGGATGCGCACGATCAAAACCTTTTATATATAGATACATCAAAAGGGAAGGTCGTACGTGCACCGGACGCTCTGGTCACCGGGACGCGCACGTAGGTACGACACGTACATGCAGCTCCAGTTTTAATTTGTAGCTTGACCAATGGTTTCAGAAAAGTAGAAAAAAGGTAGTATTCTATTCTTTTTTACTGGATTTATTTCTACTTGATTATTATACTACTAGTTCTTTTTGACGGAATTATACTACTAGTTTTAATTAACTTTAGGAGTAGCAAAAGATACTCGGTGATATACAGCATCTTTTTATATATCCTATGAGTAGAATTTTGCAGATGTACAAAGTCATTCTAGTATAACATCCGTACAATTTTGCCGCTTTCTTTCATTGTCCCCTTTCTCCCTCTCCCTCTTTCTCTCTCTCACACACACACACATGCATGTTCTTCGTCTCTTCTGAACCTCTTTATTCTGCTCCACATCTCCTTTGTCGGGGCGCCATCGTCTATCTACTAGCTGCCATACTTTTTTTTTGCGGAAAAATCTTCTGATCTATTCATCAAATATTATGACAATACAAAGAGCACAAGAAGCAATAAAATTACATCCTTTTCCGTAGACCACCTAGCGACGATTATAAGCAGTAGAACCAGCCAATGGCGAGCCGACGTTATCGCCCCTCATTCATCGGAGCCGGGTAAACCTTCTTTAGTAGATAGTCGGTAAGTCGTTGTGCTAAGGGCTCAAAACACTAGCGCTTCAAAACAGCAACCATTGACGATGAAGAGAAGTGTAGATCAGAAGAATTAAATATGTAGACACATATGTAAACAAACAAAGACATGATTCAAGCAGATCTACCAAAAAAAGCTTAGCAAGCGGACGACCTTGACACTATTTTCTATATAATGTTCATGTTTGCCATGGTAGGACAAATACGAGCATGGTAAACAAGGCAATACTACAAATCTGGTAGTAATAAGAAGACGGAAAGTATAGGGCAGCCAGCTGCTGCAAGGTGCAGGCTTGGCTTTTGCCACCGACTGGTTCGCCAAGGTCGTCAGCATATATTATTATGGGTTTGTCTAGAACACATCTAGATGTGACATAATTATGTCACATCTAAGATGATGTCATCCTATTTGTGGCTTTCCTGATCTATCCGTTTGTTCTCTCCTCAATGGTCTGTCACCCGCGCTTCCTCCCTTCGTGCCTCGTCACTCCAAAGGTTGGGCCTTGTTTGTTTGTTTGATTTCTTTTTTGTTTGTTTATTTTGTGAGGTGCCCCGCGCCGTGGGCCGTGTGACGCGCAAGGAACCTTCGGCTGAGCCGGCCACACAAATTCCACACGATGGTCGACAGTGCAACGCTGGAAAAGTCAAAAAAACAAGAGCGGCCGCACGGATTCAATACAAAAACCTCTTACTGTCACACACACGCTGTTAGGCGCTCATGTATCTAATCACCGTGAATATCTGAATACCTATCTCAAGCGGCCGATCGAAACAGTTTTAGAACTTCGCCAACATTTCTTCAAATTTTTCAGTTGTAATCGAGAAAAATAGTTGTCGAGAACATTTTTTGCTATTGAAAATAATGTTTTGGAATATAAGAACATTATTTTCAAACTTCCGAACATTTTCTGAAAACATGAACATTTTTTGAAAATGCACTCTTTTCTTAAAAAGTTGAACTTTTTTAGAAAAGTACACACACCCCTAGTTACGAGTCAATGGTCGGCTTGCAACTAGGGACCCTTGACAAACACAAAAACCCCTAGTTGCGAGTCGATGGTCGGCTTGCAGCTGCGGGCCAGGCACACACCCTTAGTTACAAGTCGATGGTCGACATGCAACTGGGGACCCTCGACAAACACACACACACACACACTCCTACATGAAATTGGGGACACCTGCAAACACATACACCCCTAGTTGCGAGTCGATAGTCGGCTTGCAGCTAGGGGCCAAGGACACACGCTTAGTTGCGAGTCGATGATCGACTGGGGACCCTCGACACACACACACACACACACACACACACACACACACACACTCCTAGCTATGATTCAATGGCGGACATGCAACTGGGGACCCTCCACACACACACACACACACACACACACACACTCCTAGCTATGATTCAATGGCGGACATGCAATTGTGTACACTTGACAAACACATACACCGCTAGTTGCGAGTCAATGGTCGGCTTGCAATAGGGGGCCAGGCACACACCCTTAGTTGCGAGTCGATGGTCGACATGCAACTAAGGACCCTCGACAAACACACACACACACACACACACACTCCTAGCTGTGATTCAATGGTGGACATGGAATTGGGGACACTTGATAAACACATACACCCCTAGTTGCGAGTCGATGGTCAGCTTGCAACTTGGGACTCTCAACACACACACACACACACACACACACACACACACACACACACTTAGTTGTGAGTCGATGGTCAGCTTGCAACTGGGGCCACGACAAAACACTCACACCCTTAGTTGTTGTGTCAATGGTCGGCTTGCAAATGAGGGCCCCTCGACAAACACAAGCACCCTTAGTTGCAAGTCGATAGTTGACATGCAATTGGAGACCCTAGACAAGCACACACACACTCCTAGTTGCGAGTCGATGGTGGACATGCAGTTGTGGACCCTCGACAAACACATACACCTCTAGTTGCGAGTCGATGGTCGACTTGCAACTAGGGACCCTCAACAAACACACACCCCCTAGTCGCGAGTTGATAATCAGCATGCAACTGCGGGCCCAAACAAACACAAACACACACACACACACACACACACACATAGTTGCGAGTCGATGGTTGACATGCAACTGCGGGCCCAAACAAACACAAACACACACACACACCCTTAGTTGCGAGTCGATGGCCAGCTTGCAACTGGTGGGCCAAACAAACGCACACCCCCACTTGGTTGCAAGTCGATGGTTGACATGCAACTGGGGGGCCCAACAAACACACACACCCTTAGTTGCGAGTCGATGGTTGACTTGCAACTGGACCCATAGAAAGACACTCCTCTCCCCTCCCCCCAATTGCGAGTCAATGGTTGGCTTGCAATTGGGAGCCCTCGACAAAAATACACACCCTTAGTTGCGAGGCGATGGTTGACATGCAACAAGGGACCTCGGTAAACACACAAATACATCTAGTTGCGAGTCAATGGTCGGCTTGCAACTGGGGCCGTGACAAACATACACACCCCCTAGTTGCGAGTCGATTGTCAGCTTGCAACTGGGGGCCCAAACAAACACCCCCCATAGTTGCGAGTTGATGGTCGACTTGCAACTGGGAACCCTCGACAAACACACACATCCCCTAGTTGTGAGTCGACTGTTGGCTTGCAACGGGGGACCCTCGACACACACACACACACACACCCTAGTTGCGAGTCGATGGTCAACATGCAACTGCGGACCCTCGACAAACACACACTACCCTAGTTTCGAGTCGATGGTCAATATGCAACTGGGGATCCTCGACAAACACAAATACCCCCTAGTTGCGAGTCGGTGATTGACTTGCATCTGGGACCAAAAAATCAGCCCCTGGTTGCTAGTCGATGTTGGACTTGCATCTGAGGCGAAAAAAAATCTAACCGAGTTGCAAGTTGAGGTTGGACTTGCAACTGACACCAAATTTTTTTTAGCTCAGTTCCGATACAAAGGAAACATCAAGATTGGTTGCGAGTCGAAGGTGAACTTGCAACTGAAGAAAAAAAAGGTTGGGTACAGTTGTGAATTAACACTGGACTTGCAACTAAGGCAAAAAAAATGATTGGTCCAGTTGCAAATTGAGGGTGAACCTGTAACCAAGGCAAAAACAACAAAAAACGGCCGCACATAAGAGTTGTTGAACTAATGGAAAACAAAGAGAAAAATACAAGGAGGCAAAGCAGCCGCAGAATGAAAATGATAAAAGAGGCAGCAAGCAAAGCACCATGTCTATTTCGCTCTACAAAGCAGGCAAATAACAAACGAGAAAAAAATACCATCAAAACTGATCAGGAAAAAACAAAAAATGGACCTAACAAAAATGGTCGACAATGGGACATCGCAATGACTCGGGACACGCGCAACAAAACAAAGTGGGATCAAATTTGGACCCAAAAAATACAACAAATAGACCAGACATAACACAACTTAGATGAGACATTGTTAAAGTGTTCAAATATTTTTAAAATGTTGATGAATTTACAAAATTAAAAAAATCATTCACAAATATTGCATGTACTTTAATAAGTGTCCGCGCACTTCAAAAAGTGTTCACGTACTAAAAATATCACAAATTGGGAAATGGAAAAAATAAAAATAAAAAGGAGAAGAAATTGAATTACAAAAAATATCATAAATTTCAAATTAAAAAAACAAAAACAAAAAAGCAAAAAAAAAGAAGAATAAACACAATGAGAAACTAGAGAAGAAGGCTCAAGGAGAATATGTATGAAAGCTTAACTCTTTGGGTTTTTTTTTTGAGAATCAACTCTTTGAATTCTACATCCATATCATACACATGCTTGAAAAAAATTACTTGGAGCCCATATGAAATAACCGCCCCATTCCACACCAGCAGGCACGTACAACAGGAAAACTGCCACCGGCCTGACACAAACAAAGCGACTCGTTCCCAGCGCGAGGGACACTGCGACACGGGACAAAAAGAACAGTTTGCACGAATCCTACAGCCTTGATCATACGATAGGCAAGTTAGATGTGACATAAGTAAAAATCATCTAGATATGAATTAGCCAAACTATATTATTATTAGGGTCTGTCTAGGACACATCTAGATGTGACATAATTATGTCACATCTAAGTTGATGTCCACTTTATTTGTGGTCTTTTTTTGTCCTTGTTTTTTTTGTTTCTTGTTGATGCATTATATATATATATTTGTGGGAGCTTAAATGTGACATCCTTAAAAAACATCTAGATGTGAATTAGACAAATTGTTATTATTATTTTGTGCTAAGGTCAGCATAGATGAGCCTGTCCTAAAGAACCAATCAATAGGAGTTGTAGCAACAATAGCGCACGAGGAAGCGAGTTTTATGGGTGCTGACTAGGGCTGCAAACGAGTCGAGTTTGAGCGAGTTGGAGTTGGCTCAACTCAACTCATATGAAAATTCGAGCGAGCTCAAACTGAGTGAAGCTCATGATCGAGTTGTAGAACATGACTCGTGCTCAGCTTGTAACGATCTCGAGCTAGTCTCGAGCTAAATGAGATGATAAAAATTATAAATCTACGGATGAAAAACAAAAAAATTAAGGTGAATATGCTGGGAACCTTTGCCCAAAATATAGGATATTTAACACATGGTCGACCATGTGCCATAATTAGACCTAAATCTTCTTTGTACTTAATTAAGTTTCCATGTTCATTGGTAAATAAAATGGAAACAAATTATGGACAACATATATGGTAATAAATTATCTTATTTCCATTTAATATATGGCATGATCATTTAACATAATAATATTCTGTCGACCTATCGAGCGAGCCAACATTGGATCAAGATCGGCTCGTTTCTCGGTCGAGCTACATAAAGTGTTCAAAGTCAACTTGTTTCTTTTTGAGTCGATCTCGAGTCGAGTCAAAAAACGAGTCGATCTCGAGTGGCTCACGAGCCTCGAGGTTTTCTTGCAGCCCTAGTGCTGACGAACCGAGGTTCTGTTGATCCACAAACGTGGTTCTATTATCACCAAGAAGATCACGAGCTCTCCGAGGTAATTGTATAACGGCATAGGATCCTTGGAATTTCTATTTATAATAGGGACTGTCTATTTGACATTTGACTGATTTTCAATTAGACATCATTCAAATTCCTGCACCAATAAAAAGATGACACGTGTCTATCCACAGAACACCCTGACAAACAGAAATGAGTGCATGCCAAAAACGAAAAAACGGGTCAGGCTAAACCTGACCCGGTTCGCCAGGGCAACTAATCACGGCCAAGGTCCTGGAATTGCAGTGTATTCACGTGCAACATACAATGGTAAAAACATATGATTTACACTGTACAAATGCACATAATTACATTGTTTACACTGAAATTCTTAACAATGATCCAATGTAAATAAGGGGTAATTTTCAGAAAACCTGGAATTACAGTGGATAAATGCATGAAAATACAGTGTAAAACACAAAAGGCCCTGGAAATTACAATGTACTTATGTGCAGTGGTACTGCTGATTACAAATATTTTAATTTTGCTGTTTACAGTCTTATTGACATTGCTCAATTTACACAAATTGCAGACCATAGCGACAAACAGACTGACAATCCTTGAAGATGTGCAGGTACTTTGGACTAGGGCCGAGGCTAGAGTTGGGGCAAAGAAAAGTGAAGAAAGCAACAATCATGAAACATATGAAGACATCCTCATCAGGCAACTGGAGATCAACATCCGCTTCTTGACGAAAAAGGACACATGTGTAATGCTGGTATGATTGAAATGGGATAGGATAAAGTCACGACCAGACTCAGGGTCACAAACAAGTGGCTCACCATCTACTGGAAGGTCAAGGATATCATCATACTTAGTGAGGGGGATAAACTTCCTTTTTAACTGGAACTCAGAAGCGAGAACATCGAACCTTAGATGCAAGCCACTTAACAAGCCTAAGTGGGACCTCAGTACTCACAAACCTAAGAAGACAATGCATGCCGCAATTCTCAATGACACCCTTATACCTAGGACACAAACCATCAACAACACCTGAGAAGAATTTCCCAGAATATCTAGTGAAGGTTGAACAACGGGGAAATCAGAAGATCGTTTCTGCCTCTACAAAAAACAAAAAGGAGAAACACATTAAACCTATAGCACTACAAAAACCAGTGAGAACCCATGAGTTGGGTAACCAAAAAAAGGATATCAAAAATAAAAGTAAAAAAGAGGCTAACCACATTCCTTCTCCCAGCACAGGATAACTTCCTCTTCAGGTGTTTTACTTCCTGAAAAAAAACACAAGAATCAATCACAACTAGAAAAATAGCACAGAAAGATTTATATAGTACGACACGTAAAAATCAGAACCGGAAAAGAACTGGAATACATACATGGTTCGTATAGAACTGGAATAGAGCTTTGTCAAGTCCTCCATCATCACTCGTAGCCTCCCGAAAAGATAATAAACAACACAAAAAATTTAAAAACTGAAAAGAGGAGAATAAAGGAGAATAAAGGAGAAAATAAAGCTAAGGAATAAAGACATAAATACCTACCAAAGACATAACATTAGCACCATCTTCCGCAAAGTCATTGGGCACGAAGGGATCTTGCAAAAAATCAGCACTCTCAATAGAAGAAGCATCCGGAACATCCTTGTGAGAGACTTTCCATAGCCTCCCCATAGATAATGAAGTTGAAAATTATAGAGGACTAAACTATTAATACTGATCCAAATTAGACCATCAAGGCAGGAAGTAGAAAAACTGGAGCAACTTACACTATACTAGTGACCAAAATTACAGAGTAATCAACGCAGTCAGCAATTACACTAAAAATAATTGAAACAAATTACACACGAGGATTACAGTTGTAATATTGGTGCCGATTACACTATAGAACTTACGCAAATTACACTGAAAAGACTGGAAAATTACATTGTAATACTAACCTAACTTACAGAGTAATCAATGCATCAATTACACTGAAACACTATGGGAAATTACACTGTAATACTGGTGCAGATTACACTGTAGAACTTATACAAATTACACTGAAAAAGACTATGGAAAATTACATTGTAATTCTAATCCAACTTACAGAGTAATCAATGCATCAAATTACACTCAAAGACTATGGAAAATTACAGTGTAAATGGTGGTGCAAATTACACTATAGAACATATGCAAATTACACTGAAAGACTATGGAAAATGACACTGTAATACTAATCCAACTTACAAAGTAATCAATGCATCAATTACACTGAAAGACTACGGAAAATTACACTGTAATACTGGTGCAAATTACACTATATAACTTATGCAAATTACACTGAAAGACTATGGAAAATTACACTGTAATACTAATCCAACTTACAGAGTAATTTGCATCAATTACACTGAAATACTATGGGAAATTATACTTTAATACTGGTGCAAATTACACTATAGAACTAATGCAAATTAGATAGTAACATCAAGGCAGGAATTACAAAAAAACTTGAAGCAAATTACAATATACTGCCGATCAAAATTACAGAGTAATCAGGGCAGTAATTACACTGAAGAACTGAAACAAAATACACACATTACTTACACTAAAATACTGATCCAACTTACACTATAAAATTCAGGCAAATTACACTAAAGGAATATGGAAAATTACACCGTAATACTGGTCCAAATTACACTGAAGGGGCATTACATACCAAATAAGTCTGGATGCAAAATTACAGTAAAAAACTGAGGAGATTACACTATAATACTGATGAAAATTACAGAGTAATCAAAAAAGGGCATGAATTACATTGCAAATGCTGATACAATTTACACCCAGAAACTGTGGGACTTACACTATAAATACTGATGCAAATTACATAACACAACTGACATATTAGACTGTAATTTAGAGATGCAGATAACATTACAGTAAAATTCAGAAAACATTAGAGATACATTAGATTGTAGTTCTGGCACATTACAATGTACTTCAGAGATAATTTACATAATAACAACTTGCTGGATTACAAGTGAAATTCAGACACACATTACAGAGTAATTTCAGATATACATCATAACACAACTGGGGGCATTGCAATGAAATTCAGAGACACAATACAGACTAAAAAAACAAAAGTAGAATTAGTTGAACTACATTGTAGATCAGAGTTACAAATACAGAGTAAATTTAGAGCTAGTCCAATGCTACTGGACCAATGATACCAACACACCAAAGCCAGCTGTAAATTCAGAGCTAGTCCAATGCTACTGGACCAAACAATCAACAAGAAAAAGGAATCCTCATGCAATCAACACTGAAACTATTGGCAAAAACACTGAAAAGCATGAGGTTGCAGTGAAGCTACACATGACAAGGTACAATGAAGCTATAGGGCAGCTAATAGGGTTAAAAATTGCAGAGCAGAACTGCATACAGTACTAGGTAAATCTCAGTGTAACATACACTCCTATTAAGGGGGAACACTGAAAAAAGAAACATAAAATTCAGGTAGGTACAAAGAAGGGAACGTCGAAACAGAGAAATTCACTAACCAGCGGGATAAAACAACATCATGGAACAAAAACATGACTAAAATCAGGGGCTACAACTACAACTACAACTACAACCCAATATAGAACAATTAGAACTCGATCTTCAGAAGTCAAGCCACGGGATCCACCGCTGAAAACTAACGCCTATACGCCCACCTACACATCAAGAGCAGAGAACTTACATCTACGCGTACATCCACATCAACAGCAGAACACTGCCCAGGGAAATGGCCTACGGAATCCAAACCGGGCGGGATTTGGCCTACGTCCACAACAAAAAACACAAGACCATGGCATGGAGGACTATGGCGCGCTGCAAGCTCCTACAAAAACTCAGGCGCACAACCATGGTGGACTAGAACACCACGGCAACAACATGCACCTCGATGCGGATAATAAAAAATCACCTACCGCTGATCCACAGAACCAAAAATCACCCAGATTTGGAACTACACAACCACGAGAGCACGGGCAAAACACGAGAGACAAGGACAACCAACCAGGGCAGCCGGGGCACGAAGAAGAAAAGGAGAAGAAATCAAAATCCTATGATGTGTGAGTTCGGAATCGCCATGAACAGACGGAATCGCCTCCCCTCTCCTCTGCCACTCGAGCTCTCTCTAATCTATATCTGCCTTATCGAAATGAGAAAGGGGAACGACACCCCGCTCCTAAATTCAAAGATGACAAAAACCTACAACAGTGCCCGGCCGGGGCAGAGCGGGGCTGAGGAAAACGGGCTGAAGCAAAAAATCGCGCCCGGTAAAAAAACCAACCCGGAAACTAGCACAAAGCCAACATGACCGAGCGTGAATCTCAGCGCGAGATCGAGGGGCCAACAATTTGAATGAAAGCGAATTGAAAATCAGTCAGCTGAAAAATAGCAAAACCGTTATAATAGTAGTACTTGTTACAAAATGAGTGTTCTTACATTTTTGTAAGAATTTATTAGGGACCACCGTAGACCCGCCAGCATAATTTCTTGCAATGCAACCTGGACTTGCGAGTGCTTCACAGACAAGACGACTCGGTGCACATATGATAAAATTTGACTCCATGACCACGTATATATGTAGGTCCACGCGCGCACACACACAGTCAGCTATTTTTCATGATTTGATTTGATTAGACGAGAAATCAACAATGTATAGACTATTAAATTATAAGAAAAATAAACTTACATGTCATTATAAATATCTTAAAATAAAACATAACTATAGTAGTTCTTTGGATAGAAAACCAAGTAAAGAGAATGAATCTTACCCCTATATATGATAATAATGTGGTACACGCATGCATGTGCAAACCAGCTAAAAGTGCGGAGGGAGAACCCACGTACAACTATTATGCCAACTGGTGTCTTCCTTCTCATTGTAATTGCATCCGTAATCCTTCTCGCGGTAATAGTATCCCTGTGACATAATCCTATTAGGGCGTTGCACGTCATCGCTTACCGAGCAATACACGGCACAACTACCCAAATCCAACATAGGTAAATGGTTTGCATAGCTTTCGGGCCGGGTGTAGTAGATACGGTTAGCTTCCACAACACCGTCTGCGACCCCTGTTGATGACACATGTGTCGCCTTGCAGCATCCTGGCCCTAGAAACAAGGCATGATCGCCCAGACACGTCACCTCTACCCATGTGTAGTATGACCTGGTAATGATGTCCCAATAGACAGCGAGCTCGAACACCCTAAAAGTTGGAGCACTGCAAATGCTGAGGATTTCCACTGCTATAGCGAGTTTGCCACGCAGCTCGAAGATGTATTTGGCATTGCCACAGTAGATGGGTCTTTCGGCGGTCAGTTGTTTGAACAAGGTGATCGCGGAAGCGCCGTCCTTGTTTCGGCCAATGGCGAACCTGTATAAATATTGATCACACGATAGGCCATAGAGCTCTCCGTTGTAGAAGGTGATGTCTACAAGGTTGGGAATTTCGTGTGTGCCACATCCTTGCGTGCTCCACCCACTGTCGTCCTTGCCGTCAAGCCCGCATAGCACTATTTTACACCTCTTTGTTATTGCGGCCATGATGCAGCCTTTTGTGACAGGTTCCTCCGAGAAGACGACTTTGTCGAGGGAGATTTTGTCGGTCATTCCTAGGACGGTTGGGCATTTACATGTAAGGTCCCTTTGCATCAACCGGGCACCGGTGAAGAGATTGACAACCTCGACATGGGAGCCACTGGTGGCGGCAACCCAACCGCCGTCGTGGCACCCCACGATTCTCTTGCCATACGGGAAGTATGGCAGCGGGGCACGCAGGACCCTGCCATCCTCGAGGCTGTATGCCCGCGCCATCCGGTCGCGCCGGTCGATGCCCGTCGACGGGAGGAGCAGTGGGAGAGCAGGTAGCGGGGTGCGCCATTCCAACGCGGCGGCCTGCCATGACGTGCAGACGGCGGCGAAGCGCGCACGATCGTACGGCGAGGAGCAGCGGCGGTAGATCGCCTCGAGGAGGTCGCGGGGGAGCCCTTCGGCGCCGGCCATCGTAAGATAGATCGTCGTTTGTTACTTGTTAGCAGAGGCCTCGACCAGGTTGACGATGTGCTCACGCCTAGCTCCGAACGATTTCCGGCGAAGCTGAAGGCACCTACGCTAGCTGACCAAAACAATACGCGAGTTTGAGCGAAATACGCGCGTGGTGCACCTATGTTTTTATTGCTTTCATGACCTGTTACAAGCCGGACACGGACAGGTCTCATAATTCCAACAAAACATACGTGGATTTTTGTTGTGTCTTCGTACAGCAGCGTGTACGTCTCGCGCCCGACACGTATACGATCTCCTATACTGCTAATTACAAAAAAAAACGAAAAACAGATCTTTTCCTACCGGGCATCAGATCTCTTTTCCTAGCTACTCGGGCAATTACGATCTTTTCCTGCCCGTACGCAGATGGCCGTCGTCGGCGACGAACAGGAAACGAAGCGCACGCGCGCAGGCGCCGTGACGTCGACCGTGCAGCAGCAGTGCTGGTCGGCGACGTTTCCTGATGATCTCCTCGCGGCCGTCTACCGCATGATCACCTCCCCGTGGGGCCGCATGCGCTTCGCCGCCGTCTGCCGATCATGGCACGCCGCCGCGCGCACCGTCGGTCCTCTACCGGCGCTCCCGTGGCTGCTCCTCTCGCCTCGTGGCGGCAACAGGAAGAAGGCCATGTACTGCCCCGAGGATGGCGTGGTCGTGCAGTTCCAGGGCCCGATCGAGGCCGTGGGAAGGTGGGTTATCGGCGGCCACGACGGCGGCTGGATCGCGTTGCCTGTACCAGGCCAGGTCAGACTCAGGATCGTGAATCTCTTCTCTGGCGCTGAGGTGCTGCTCCCCGAGAAGAAGGGCACGATGGTCTGCCCTAGCCAGCACCATGGATCCGGGCTGACCGTCCCCCGGAGTGTAGTCTTCTCCCAGCCGCCCACCTCGCCGGAATCCATACTTGCCGCCATAACATACAAGTGTGGCATCGCGCTCTGCAAACTTGGCTCCCCGAACAGCGGGTGGACGGTACAAGGATGTCCTAGTAAGGGAGAGCTTATCAACATCGTGTTCTGCAACGGCGAGCTCTATGGCCTACGCTGCAAATATGGCCTACACTACAAACGGACGCTCCTGAAGTTTGAGATTGGCGTGAATGAAGATGGTGCACCAATAGTCACCGCTGAACGCCGGCTAGCCGTGGAAAGGATCGATCACACCATCCATAGGGGCGACTACAAATGCATCTTTGATCTACAGGGAAAGGTTGCGATGGCATGGAAGACTCAATGGTTACCAAACATCGAGCCTTTCTTCAAGGTGTTCAAGCTCGTCGACATCCCCGCCAGTGAAATAAAGACAGCTTACAAGCACAAGTGGCTGGAGGTGACAAGTTTGGGTGACCACACCTTGTTTTTGGGGGAGACACTATGTAAGGCAGTGCATATACGAGAGAACATGTGTAGCGGTGTGGAGAGAAATCGTATCTACTACTCGCATGATAATTGTTGCTTAGGTCCAAATGACATCGTCCCCAAAGACAAGGTATTCTTGACAGTTTCAAATGACAGCGGTGACCATACGTACTACAAGGAAGACGCCACTGACGATAACTTGAACAGGTTTGGGTCAGTAGGATACTTCATGAAGGGCCGTTTTCATAGTGGTATGTGGATTCTCCCTCCAGATATATAGCTGGTCTTGACCTTATGATATTGGCGCATTACACTGTCCATAAGAGATAACATATAATTATCTATGAAGTGGAGAAAGGAAAAATATAAGACAAATAATAGGGTTGTCTGCGATTTATAGATTTTATATAGACAGATTTCAGTCCTATAAATTCCTGGTTGTTTTTTATAGACAGATTTCACACACAATTAATTAGTATAGGAGCATTAGGAGGAGGTGACAGGTGTCCTATCCTTGTTGGGTTGAGTCCCTCCTCGTATTGGTTTAATAAAAAATGCCAGATTTGTACTATAGAGCGCATTTAATCATTTATCATTAGTGCTAATATTGCAAGTTTCTCTAAGAGCGAGATCAGAAGGTGTGGTGTGCTTATTTATTTTTTTAGAGGAAAAGGGCTCTCACGCCCCGGCTCCATTGCATAACAACGAAACCACACAAGTGTTTAACATGCCTTACAGTTCTAGAGGTCGCTAGCTAGTGTCAAACACCATATTGTTGTGTACGTGACAAGGGACTGCCGCACCATATCTTGCTATGCATATCTTGGTAGTTCGGTTAGGTAGTTAGCTAGAGTCTATCTTCACTTTGTAATCTTATCTTTATCTAGCTTCCTCTCCAAGATATAATCTAAACTGTATGCGCTATCTGGGAGGTGCGCCCCTGCCTATAAACACGCACGGCGTCCCCTCGAGTTGAGGTACGACGCTTTCCGCCATCACACATGGTAATCAGAACTCTTCTCTTCCACAACGTCTAAACCCTAAAACTCTATCCAGTGCAAATCATGTCATCCTACTCCGGTGCCTCCCAGGCTAGCTAGCCTCAACGGCCAAGTCACGGAGAGGCTCTCCCGCACCAACTACGTCCTCTGGCGCGCGCAGATCACGCCGCAGCTAAGGGGCGCGGGTGTCTTCGGCTACGCGGCGGCACTACTCCGGAGCCGGCCAGGATCCTCTCCACCAAGGACAAAGATGGGAAGGAATCAACTGAGCCGAACCCACTCCACGCCATCTGGGTGCGAGAGGACCAGCAGGTGCTCGGGTACCTGCTGAACAACTTCACCAAGGATGTGCTCGTGCAGGTGACCGCGATCACCACGGCGCGCGAGCTCTGGACGACATTTTCGGGGATGTTCTCCTCGCAGTCGCTCAGTCACGTCAACAACATCAGAACCTCTCTGGTGAACGCGCAAAAGGGCAACAAGACCGTCGCCACCTACTTCGCCGAGGTGCGCGGCTTCGCAGACGAGCTGGCCGCCGCCGGGAAGCCTCTCCAGGACGATGAACTCATCTCCTACATCCTCCATGGCCTCGACATGGATTACCAGCCGCTCGTCTCCGCCCTCGATGCCCGAACCTCCCTGGTATCCCTCGATGAGCTCTTTTCAATGCTTAGTAATTTTGATCAGAGGGTGGCACAGTACTAGGGATCGGGCGGCTTCAAGTCGTCGGCTAACGCAGAAATGCGTGGGCGCGGTGGCTACTCCCGTCATCGTGGCCCGCCTCGCTCCAAGGGCAAGCAAGGGAGCGGCGGCAGCAACGGTGGGTCAACTCCCGCGGACGGACCAACTCCACCAACACCAGGGGCCGCCGCAGCGGGTCCTCCAGATCGCGCCCGGACGCGGTGCGCTGCCAGATCTGCGGCAAGCCGGGCCACACGGCGAGGGACTACTGGTACCAGTTTGATGAGGACGAGGCTTCCTCAGAAGATGAAGGAAATATCCCTGCTGCTGCTGACGGCTCGTACAGTGTCGATACCAACTGGTATCTTGACAGCGGCGCGACAAACCATCTTACCGGCGAACTAGAGAAGGTAACGCTCAAGGAGAAGTATCATGGCAAGGACCAGATCCACACCGCAAGCGGTGCAGGTATGAGGATACGTCACATTGGTCATTCAGTTTTTCGTACCCCACGTAGACAATTTCATGTTAGGAAAATTTTGTATGTCCCTAGCACCGACAAGAATCTTCTATATGTCCATCGAATCACCCTTGACAATCATGTTTATATTGAGTTTCACCCCTTCTTCTTTTTGATCAAGGATCAGGTCACGAGGAAAACTCTCTATCGAGGTAGATGCGTTCGAGGCCTCTATTCGTTGATTCCGGAGCTTCGAAGATACAATAAACAAGCTTGTGGTGCTATCAAGCTTTCAGCCACAAGATGACACGACCGTTTAGGGCATGCTTCATTTTCCTTAGTTGATCGTTTACTTAAAAAGAATAAGCTCCCGTTTGTTGGTGAGCGCAATGTTGAAACCATTTGTGATGCTTGTCAGAGAGCAAAAAGTCATCAACTCCCTTATCCCGTGTCCGCCAGTGTTTCTACTCAACCAGTGCAGTTAATTTTTTCTGATGTGTGGGGTCCTGCCCCAAGCTCCATTGGTAGACACACATACTATGTTAGCTTTATTGATGACTATAGCAAGATTTCCTGGCTCTACCTTCTTAAAAAAAGGTCAGAAGTGTTCCAAGTCTTTAAAAACTTTCAGGCGCTTGTTGAACGCCAGTTTGACAGAAAAATTATTGCTGTCCAATCAGACTGGGGAGGAGAATACGAAAAATTAAACTCCTTCTTCCAAACACTAGGAATTTCCCATCATGTGCCATGTCCTCACGCTCACCAATAAAATGGGTCTGCAGAACGCAAGCATAGGCACATCGTTGAGGTTGGCCTTGCTCTCTTGGCCGGAGCTTCGACGCCCTTAAAATTTTGGGACGAAGCGTTCCTTACTGCCGTTCACATCATCAACATGCTTCCTAGTAGAGTTATCAACAATGAAACTCCCATAGAACGGCTTCTCCACACAAAACCAGATTATAAATCTCTTCATGTGTTTGGATGCGTGTGCTGGCCCAATCTCCGCCCTTACAACAACCGCAAGCTTATGTTTCGCTCCAAACAGTGTGTGTTTCTTGGGTATAGCGCTCAGCACAAAGGTGTCAAATGCTTGGACATCTCTACTGGTCGTGTCTACATCTCTAGAGATGTTGTTTTCGATGAGACAAAGTTCCCTTTTGCTGATCTACACCCCAACGTCAGCGCCTTACTTCGCAAAGAAATCCTCCTTCTTCCACCTCACCTTTCTGGTTATGATCAAGGGGGGCACGATAACTGTGATGATCATTTGTTGACTAATCCTTCTAACCATTTGCATGAGTTTTGTGATGCCCCAGGAGATCATAGCGGTGAAAACAGTGAAGAAAATGAAGAAAACAACGCAACACACTGCCCATATCGCATGTCACGGTGGAGGGAGCAGATCCACCTCAGGATCCGGCGCGCCAACTGCGGCAGGCAAATCTGCCTCGGGATCCAGCGCGCCAGCTACGGTAGGCGGATCCGCCTCGGATCCTGGCGCAACAGCATTCGGTGCGCCAGCAGCAACCGGCTCCGCGCTGGCCACGCGGCCAGCTGTGGCTGGTGATGGCGGCTCCACCAGTCCACGCGAATCAGCGACTGCCACGTGCCCTGCTCCCATCGGCCCGATCGGCTCGCGCTTCGGCAGCCGGCCGGCTGTCTACAAGCGGCGTGACGCGAGGCGATCAGCTGGCATGGACCCAACTGAGGTAGGTGCGGGATCAGGTGCAGATCTCTGCCAGCCCGTGGCCACTGGTCGGGTGGATTTTCTGCGCCGGACTCTTCTCCAACGTCTCAGCGGCGAGCCATAGAAGATCACCCAGCTGCGGAACCTGCCAAAACTACTGGTGCAGGCGGATCTTCCTCGGATCTGGCGCAGGAGGACTCATCTGCCGGATCTTCTATGGCGCAGAACAATCCCGTTGCATCACAGCGCCGCACACAGTTGCAGTTAGGAGTAACTGAGCCAGTTAATTACAAGCACATAACAAAATATGGTATGATCTGTTCTACAGGTGAACCAGGTGAGCCCAACACACTTGAGGAGGCCCTTGGTGATGAGAAGTGGAGAAAGGCAATGCATGAGGAATATGTGGCACTACAGAAAAATAAAATGTGGCATTTAGTTCCTCCAAGGCAAGGTAAAAATCACATTGATTGCAAATGGGTTTTTAGGATTAAACGAAAGTCTGATGGAACAGTTGATCGCTACAAGGCAAGGCTAGTTGCTTAAGGTTTTAAACAAAGATATGGCATAGACTATGAGGATACCTTTAGTCCCGTTGCAAAGCTGCAACCATTCGTCTTGTCCTATCTATTGTTGTTTCCAAGGGATGGAGTCTTCGACAGCTAGACGTTCAGAACGCGTTTCTTCATGGTGTTCTGGAAGAGAAGGTTTAAATGAAACAACCTCCTGGGTTTGAAAACAAACATGCACCCTCTCACGTATGCAGGCTTGATAAAGCATTGTATGGATTGAAGCGGACCCCTAGAGCATGGTATTCTCGTCTCAGCAAGAAGATGCAAATGCTTGGATTTGTTCCTTCAAAGTCTGACACTTCATTGTTTATTTACAATAAGTCCAATACATCAATATTTGTTCTTATATATGTTGATGATATTATTGTCACAAGTTCATCTGATGAGGCAATAACAGGATTGTTGAAGGACTTAAGTGCTGAGTTTGCTCTAAAGGATCTTGGGGACTTGCACTATTTCCTAGGGATTGAAGTAAAGAAGCACAAGGATGGACTTCATCTCTCCCAGGAAAAGTATGCAAATTATTTGGTAAGAAAAGCTGGATTGCAAGGCTGTAAACCTACCACTACTCCTTTGTCTAGTACAGAAAAATTGTCTCTCGTAGAAGGAACACCCTTGAGCTCAGAAGACAGCACAAGATACAGAAGTCTAGTGGGTGCACTTCAATATTTAACTCTCACACGACCTGATATTTTTTTTGCTGTCAACAAGGTGTGTCAATTCCTTCATGCACCAACCACAGTTCATTTGACTGCTGCAAAACGTATAGTCAGATATGTGAAAGATACTATGAGCATTGGCCTTAATTTTAGCAAGTCATCTTCCACTCTTGTTAGTGCATTCTCTGACTCGGACTGGGCAGGATGTTTGGATGATAAACGCTCCACTGGCGGTTTTGCAGTGTTTCTTGGATCTAATCTGATATCCTGGTGTGCCAGAAAACAAGCTATTGTTTCCAGGTCCAGCACAGAGGCAGAGTATAAGGCACTAGCTAATGCTACTGCAAAGATTATATGGGTGCAATCCATTCTTAAGGAGCTTGGTGTGAGAACTACTCAAGCGCCATGTCTGTGGTGTGACAATTTGGGTGCAACTTATCTCTCAGTGAATCCAGTTTTTCATGCAAGAACAAAACATATTGAGATAGATTTTCATTTTATCAGAGAAAGAGTTGCTAGTAAACTTCTACACATTCGGTTCATACATTCCAAGGACCAGATTGCAGATGGGTTTACCAAAGCCTTGCCCATACGAAGCTTTGAGAACTTCAAGTATAATATCAACTTGATGAAGTTGTGTTTAAGGGAGGGTGTCAAACACCATATTGCTGTGTACGTGACAAGGGGCTGCCGCACCATATCTTGCTATGCATATCTTGGTAGTTCGGTTAGGTAGTTAGATAGAGTCTATCTTCCCTTTGTAATCTTATCTCTATCTAGCTTCCTCTCCAAGATGTAATTTAAACTGTATGCGCTATCAGGGAGGTGCGCCCCTGCCTATAAACACGTACGACATCCCCTCGAGTTGAGGTACGACGCTTTCCGCCATCGCACAGCTAGTAGACTACCGGGCTCAGCTACTCAACTCAAGATACTGCCCCCTCCAGAGAGCACAACAGCGTTTCTGAAAGAGGTTTTACAAAACTAAAATTTGGGGAGAAAAGAAAACTATAAGGAAATTCAGCATCATAATCTTCATTTCCTCCTCAGCATCTCTCCACAGGCCGTTTCTTTTGAGTTTTATCAGACCAGTATCTAAACAGCACCCCCTAGCCAGGGTCCGACCATGTGAGCAGTGGTGGATCTCAGGCCACCTGTTCCAGTCTTCTCAGCAGGGTTTGCATTTCTTCTCTTACATGGGTAGAGCACAGGACCTCCCAGGAAGATAGAATTCCTGAAGCTCACCTCCAGATCACCTGCATATTCGACCAGGGAGCATGATTGACACACATGTCATTTCTACATTTCCAGAGAGCCCAAAGGGCTGCTGCAGAAAACATATTTGCAGTAGTGTTATTTCTCCCCGCTAACCAATTTAACACATATGTAAAATTGGCAGGAGGCTCATATTTCATAATCTCTTCAAACACTCTCCAAATATTTTTAGAAACAACACAGTCGAAGAAAAGATGTTGGCGAGTCTCCGGTTCGTTGCAGAAAAGGCAAGTGCGATCAGGGATGTTTTTCCGTTCAATCACATTGTCCCTAGTTAGCAATTTATTATAAGCTAATAGCCAAAGGAAGATTTGTACCCTAGGAGGTATCTTCAACTTCCAAATAGAAGGAATATCTCCAGGGAAACACCCCCTAAAGTTTATAATTGTATACAAAGATTTAACTATATATATCCGTTTGGAATCATAGTTCCACGCAAGGGTATCTGCACTATCATTGAGAGCACACGATTTTACTATCTCAAAAAGAGACTGCCAAGATATCAACATATCTGGAGCGAAACATCTCCTAAAACTGATTTTCATATCTGTGGTATGCTTATTGGCTCAAATGTATCCTTGTGTTGGGGTTGATCCATAATGAGTTCGTAAAGACTTCTGTTTTGTCATCTAGAATGTAACCAAATCATTTTGAAAATATTATCTTCACATTTGAATGAAAAATTTAGTGTATTCACCATATGAAAACCATTTTACTAGATGGAGAATCCTTAGAGGGCGAAACTGAGCAGTTTGTGAAGTCACTTGCCTTCACAATATTGTCCCTAGAGGTTGGCGAGGTCCATATTTGATTCTGAAGGCAAATGATAATCACAAATATGTTTTTTAATGGGGTTGAATCTAAAATGAACTCAAAGAACTAATGAAATTTAAAAAATAGGAAAAGTATTAAATTCAGGTCTTTAAAATATCAATATTTTGAGTTATCAAGAGAAAAGCTAGAAGGTTAGAAAATAAAAACTATAATAAAAAGTGATTGTTTTTCCTAGAAATTTTAGTAGGTACATAAAAATCTCCGTCGGTTTAGCAGTGTGATTCGGAGATATGTTTGGGAGACCTGCAACGCAGGCGCTAAGGACAGACACAAGGGTGCGAATCCTTCCTCTTTTTAGCGATTCCTGTTCGCCAGAATAGTCATCATGCACTCCAGTGTTTTCTGCATACATATTACATATTAACCTGGACCCGATAGATAGGCGCTACTCCCTCCGTCCCATAATGTAAAACGTTTTTGACATTACACTAGTGAAAAAAAACATCTTATTATGGGACGGGTAACTTACAAGCATGAAGTAGGGGCTCTTGTGCTCAGTGCTCTACACAGGCACTAGAGTTAAAATCATTTTTAATTAGTGCTCAAGGGCCAAACAATGCACCCTGCATTGGTGATGGCCTTATGTGTGCAAGCAGCGGCGAATCTAAGGCTGTGTTTGGTTGGACAGATTGTCCCAACTCCTGCTTTGTAGAAGCTAAAAGCTAGCCAAAGGGGTAAATTTCCGAAGCAGCTTCTAATAATTTGTAGCTTTTACGTAGTACAAATTTCACAGCCGGGGTACCCCCAACTTTTACAACTTCTAAACCAACCACTTTCAGCTGTTTTCATAAAATTGATGGTATTTACCCACCAATGCCACTCTCAAGTCATACCTATTCGATCTATTTTTCTCAACTCTCATAGGAACGAAGCAAAGAACGCATCAGAGCTAGGGTTGGCCGCCGCCGCCCCTGCTGCCGCCAACGCCGCCAGCTCCGGCGATCCTCCGCCACCGCCCGCTCCGGCGAATCTCCACGGCCGCCCCCTCTGTACCAAGGTAATTTACCCCCAACCTCCATCCCGCTCCCTCCTCCATGCTCCTCCCTTCCCTTGCTGTTACTGGCGGCCCAGCTCCGACGAGCCGTCCTCGTCGGCGCACCGGCCAATTCTCTCCTGCCTCCTACCTCCTCCCCTCTTCCTTCATCCTCCCTCCATCCTCCCTCCATCCTCGTCCCTTCTAGCCCACCTGTTCCCGGCGGCCTAGGTCCGGCCGGCCTGCTGGCGGCACCAGCTCACCGGCCTCTTCCTCCTAGCCCCCCTCCCCAATTCCCTGGTCCCTCCTACCCACCCACCCCCCTCTCCTTCCTCCTCACCCTCCCTATTCCCATCCCCTGCTCAGGTTTCTTAGATTTTTTTTGTACAGTTTTGTTTATGTAATGTTTAATTGCTTGTATACACAATATCTATAGAAGATAATGTTTAACTGCTTGTATACATAATATGTACATAAGCTGAACATGATATAACTAATTTTTTAATTCATGTATAAGCTTGTATGACACGCCATCTATAAGGACAGCAAACAACATTCACAAAAATTTCTTGTACATACATATTCTGTTTGTTACTTATACATACTATTTGAGTACTTGTGGCATATCGCTACGCGTCGGGAGATTTTTTTGATATTATGTAATGGATTGTTCTTGATGTACTTTTCTCATATTGCTTTATTGAAGTATGACTGAGAAGGCGGTGTGGGATGATGCCCATCTGAAGAAACTCATTGACATGTTGAGAGAAGAGGTTGAAAAATGGAATAGGCCATTAGGTTATTTAAATAAGAAGGGTTGGGCAAACGTGTTGGAGAAATGGGAAGCAAGAACGGGAAAGAAGTATCCCAAGGATAAATTCAAGAACAAGTGGGATTCCATAAAAAATGAGTACTTGGTTCATGGAGTTGAAAAATGAAGCAACTGGGCTTGGATGGGATGATGCAAAGAGAACTGTTGATTGCTCTAAAGAATGGTGGGATGAACATATCAAGGTAGGACTAGCCATTTTGGTTTTTATTTGGCATGGTTCTATATGACTGCAGTATCTCACTTGTACATTAAAATCCATTTCAGAGATGCCAAGAGAGTACAGGAAAGAAATGCAATCATATGAAGTTCAAAAAACAGGGACCAAAGCACCTTGAAGATTTACACGTCATATTTGACAAAGTACATGTTACTAGGGCTAGTGCTTCTTGTGCTGGAGATATATCTTCTGATGAATCAAGTGATGATAATGGAGTTCCTTTGGAGAAACCCAATGATATTGCTGAAATGAAGGAGGCATCTTCGATGAAACCAAAACCAAGCAAGAAGCGCAAGCAACCTTCTAATGCAAATGAGGAGAAGGAAGAGAAGAGTCCATTCTTACGATTGTACAAGCAGACATGCGAGAAAATAGAAAGTGGAGTGGAGAAGATAACTTCAAGTGTTGAAGCATCATCCGCTCCTCCAACAAATCATGTCCCTACCATTTCAGAAGTCATGAAGATGGTCAAAGAATGTGGTGTGAAGGAAAAAACTGCTCTAATGCACACAACCCTCACTCTTATAGTGAAACCCGAGTTTAGGGAAATCTTCAATGTTCTTGAAACAAAATAAGGGAGGTTTGTTTTTTGGAGAGGGAGCATGAGAAGGAGATGTTGAAGCACGTGTAGTGAATCATGTTCGTTTATGTTATAGACCTAAATTTGCTTTCGTTGTGGACCAAATTTGGTTATGTTGTGGACCATATTTGTTTTCGTTGTGGATGTATTTGGTTTTGTCGTGGACCATATTTGCTTATGTTGGTTTACCGTACTTATGTTGTGAGAAATATTTGCTCGTGTTGGTAACCATATTTATGTTGTGAGAAATATTTGCTCGTGTTGGTAACCACATTTATGTTGTGAGAAATATTTGCTCGTGTTGGTAACCACCTTTATGTTGTGAGAAATTTTTGCTCGTATTGTTAACCATATTTATGTTGTGAGAAATATTTGCTTGTGCTATTAACCATATTTATGTTGTGAGAAATATTTGCTCGTGTTGTTAACCATATTTATGTTGTGAGAAATATTTGCTTGTGTAGTTTGACCATATTTATGTTATGACCATGAATATTTTAACAGATTTATATTCTTATGTAGATGGATGAAAGGATGGAAGAAGTTGCCATAAAGGGACAAGAGGGAATGAAACTTCTAGCTAAACTTGTGAAGCAGGGTGCTATCATGGGAAACCTAGGTAACCTCTATGTTGAGCGATACTTGAACAAAACATACAGAGTGCCTCAGCAAACAGGACTCCAATGGGTCATGGAGTGTTACAGTCGACCTAGATATTTCTATAAAATGTTTCAAATGGGCACTGATGTTTTCATGGCACTTCATGATTTGCTTGTCTCTACATATGGGTTGACATCAACCACTAATGTTTCATCAATTGAGTCACTGGCCATGTTCTTATGGATTGTTGGAGGCCCTCAATCATTTTCTCAAGCCGAGAACCATTTTGTACGGTCACTTTGGACAGTTCATACAAAGTTTAAGGAAGTTTTGTTATGCTTGCGCAAGTTAGCGAAAGATAAAATCAAACCTACAGATCCTACTTTTAGCCATGAGCATGAAAAGATTAAGGAAGAGCGTTTCTGGACTCATTTCAAAGGTGCTATTGGTGCCATAGATGGATCACATGTGCCAGTTTCAGTGCCTGCAGATGATGCGGTTAACCATAGATGCCGGCATGGTTTTACATCTCAGAATGTGCTTGCAGTATGTGACTTTGACATGAGGTTTACCTTTGTGGTTGCGGGTTGGCCGGGCTGTGCACATGATACATGGGTCTTGAATCACGCATTAGCACACTTTCCTTCATTTCATATACCTCCCAAAGGTATAATGTACTAACATATGTCATCATTAATTATATTCTTATGTGCGATGCTAACTTTGTGTTCTTTTTCAGGGAAATACTACCTTGTGGACTCTGGGTATCCAAACCGAACGGGTTACCTTGCTCCTTTTAAGGGGAGTACATATCATCTGCCGAAATTTTGTCTTCGCCGTCACCGTCCACCTGAAGGGAAGTATGAGTTGTTTAACTGTTCACATTCATCCCTTCGAAATGTCGTTGAGCGTGCTTTTGGAGTACTCAAGCAAAAATGGTGCATCTTGAAAGGGGTGCCAAGTTTCTCACCTCGTACACAGAAGCATATCATCATTGCTTGCATGGCATGGCATGGCATTGCACAATTTCATTCGTGATAGCAAGTTGAGTGACAAAGTTTTTGATAAATGTGATGCCGATGATGAGTATGTACCTCCAGTGCTACGAAAGGAGGTGGCACCAACACAAGCGGATCCCGTTGAAGAAGAGGAGAACGAAGATACCATGAACAATATTCGTAGTAGGATAGCTGATGCTTGTCTTGCGATGGCAAGATAGGTTAGTTATGTCGATGAAGGTCATCATCATGTGAACCATATGTGTTTTGCATGTGCTCCATGTCTTCCATAATAATATTATGGCGTAACTATCTGTTTGGATGTATGAAACATCAAAGCATAATCATTAAATTGCGTATGTGTTAGATATGAATCATCTTATTCTCATAATTTTCCTTTGCAAAATGGTTGTTCAATTGCCTACCATATACGTATAACTGCTCTACGGTCAACTAGTAAATTAACACATTTCACTATGACCTAAGGGGCATTACAGAAC
Organism: Triticum urartu; assembly: GCF_056163025.1. NCBI lineage: Eukaryota > Viridiplantae > Streptophyta > Magnoliopsida > Poales > Poaceae > Triticum > Triticum urartu. Next base: position 732,552,306 of record NC_141875.1, read on the forward strand.
ATTCACAACCAAATCTACAGTTTCACAGATGTTTCAACCAAACGGCTTCCAGCTTTTCCATAGCAGAAAGTTCACATCAGCTTTTTCACAGCTCACAGCTCACAGCAGCTTTTACAGAATCTGCAGCTCAACCAAACACAACCTAAGTGTAAGAAGCTGTGGGCAGCCGACCCCGCGGATTTTAGTGTTTATCATGATGAAAAAATAGAAAAAATACCATTGACCAAAAGATTATTGTGGCTGGCGCCGCCACTGCATGTAAGTCTCTGTGTGGTATGCCTTTTTTTGTTGGTGTGGTGTGCTTGTTAGAATGGTGTGTGTTGCGTGTTTATCATTACAACTAGGAGGCAGAGGCACGGGCCATGCCCGTACAGTGTGCCCGTCATTAGTGGCTTAGTGCAAGTGCCCCTTGTTAGTTAGGTTGTGACTTGTTCAGTTTTGCTTGTGCTTGCTGTATGTATCTTAAACATCATATGCTAATAAAGAGTTCAATACATAGCAGAGAGAGAAGTGGGAGGAAGAGTCCAAAAGCGCAGCAGCACGCCGCACCTGCGCGGGGGGCAGGGGGTATATTTGTGGTACTACCACAAATGTTACAAATATCCACCACTGATGACATCCTTCTCCTTTTAGGATCCTAAATGTTTTGGAAGGAAGAATGTTAAGTTTATGATCAAAATAAGATCTCTATCAGTACATATAACCAAGTTATATTGGACAAAAATTTAGGGTACTATCATGACCTGATAAAAAAGGTATATGTAAATTGTTCAAATAATCTAGTGCAGTTGGGATACGTACACACATGTCAGGTCCATATCATACTCACATGCAGTTACAGTGCAAAGTAACATAGGCACCTGGCACTTCTGGAACAACAATACATAAGTGCATAGATCCATCTCAAAAATTTGTGCTACTGATTGATTCGTGAAATGCTGCTGGAATTGGTCTGTAGAAAGTGAAGACTTAATGTAGTATTGGTTAGCAAAACCATGATCATGAGTAAAGAGATAATCTGAAAACAAATCAAGATCAGCAAGTGCTTCCTGTTACACGCGGTATGGTTCTAGTGACACAACACATAAAACTTGAGCTATCTATAGCAAAGGAGATACAAACAACATACATGAGAGTAGTAATTTGCACGGCATGGATTGCATACAGGTTAAAAGCTTCAGCTGGGAGGCAAGTAGTTATAATTCAAATATACTTGTTCCCTGGAATATTATGCTTTATCATACACTATAACATAATATCTCTAGAAAAAACATTGCATGTATTGTCTGGAGGAAATAGGTACCTGTATATCCCACCCACATCTGTGTTTCTGAATCATCAGATTGCACATCTTATTTGCATAAGAATATCTTTATACAGTCTCTGTTCTGTTTAGAACATGCATACCTTCACAGCTCGTGGCAACGCAAGAAGATCTCTTCCCGTTTTCCTTGTCCGCCTATAAAAGGGAAGAATATATCTTCACGTTTCCCTTGAATGAGCATTGCTAGTGTGGCTCTATCAAGTTTTTCAGGGGACGGATTAAATCGTTCAGCCTATGGACATCTCGTTGCTGAAATTAAGGCGCTGATGAGGGACAGGGAGTTTATTCCCCGAAAACTGAGTAGGAATCAAAATAGAGTTGCTGACCACTTGGCAAATTAAAGTCGCATAGAGTGCACCATGGCTATGTGGATGCATCTAGGACCACTGTGCACTACTAGAAAAAAGGCTATTAGTGGCGCACCACATATTGCTATTAATGGCGCACTATGGGTGCGCCACTATTAACACGCCATTAGTAATTGTTAGTAATGGCGCACCTTTGATGCGTCATTGGTAATCCAAATACCAGTGGCGCAAGGTGCGCCACTACTAACCCTTAGGTGCTCCACTGGTATTCCCTCCAGGTGCGCCACTAATAGCCTTATAGGTGCGCCACTAGTAATAATTAAAGGAAGGTGCGCCACTAATAAGGGTTTAAATGCGCCACTAGTAATGTATTTGGAAAACAAAAAAAATCCAAATTTACAGAAAACAACCTATAAGGAAAAGTAATTTAAAAACAAAAATGAAATAGAATCATAATTTTTATTATAGTAAGAATATTACAATGTCTTTACAAGTATCCAATAAAAGGAAAATTGCAAGGAAATAAAAGAAAATCCTAAAACTAATCTTCTAGTAATCTTTTCTTCTTTTTCTTCACTTTATCCCTGCAAAATGTAACAAAATAAACAGAAAGACAAACAAACTATTTATAACATGTCAATACTGTCATTTTTTATGCAGAAGTAGATATGGGCATATATTTCCAGAATTACATGGTGTGAATATTGTATGAGTAAGATTATAATGGAAATGAATTTTGATAGGAGCCCACTTTCGACGAGTATTTATCTGATAGAGCTAAATAATCAGGACATTTACCTTTTGATAATATTATTATACTATACTACCAGTATACTACTCCACTTGCATTTTTTAGATGAGCAGATCTGAGATAGACATCTGTTCAAGTGGCTATAGGTAGGCTTGAAGAATTAATTTTGAAGCTACTGTTAATTTATAAACTGAATATAAAGTGAGTTTATAAATTCAGAAACAGAAAATTCAGTTAGGCTACTATTAACTGAATTTTGGAGTGTATACTTAACTAAGGCTTCATTTGAATGTACAGTCAAATTAAAAAAATGTGTTCATGGGGCAGCAGCACTAAGATTCGACCGTTTTCTGTCGGCCAACATATATATGGATAAATCAGAGATCAGACATGCATATAAAAGAAGGAAAATCAAGAAATAATAATCAATTGGGGTTGTCATGGTGTACTCAGTTTTATTACGGTGGCCAACTTTCACTATGTGTATATGTTTGAACAAAAAAACTGTGGAAATAATGATAACGAATGGAACCGGAATAGGTTATCAATAATTAGAGATGTAGTGGGCAATCAGGAACAATACTTAACAGCATGATCCTGGAGTACTTTACATTTATTCTATGCCCTTACAGTGAAGTTACTGCATCATATTTCAACTACAATAGTTCAGTATTGCAAATATGAACAAGACTGGGAAAAAACAAGAGCTATGAAAATTTCTAACAACAGAATCACTTCAGAAAGTTTAATATCACCAACTATCAAAATCTATGGTTAAACTGTATGGTTGAAACACACTGCAAGTGTTTGGAAATGGTATCATACTGGACACTGATCAACCTTGAGTTCGGCATTCCTTTTCAAAACAGTAGCTTATACCAATATCTTGTGCTGGTAAGTGGCAACTACTCCCTCCGTCCCACAATATAAGAGCGTTTTCCAAACTAACATAGCTTGAAAAGCGCTCTTATATTATGGGACTGATGGAGTAGATGACATGTAAAGGAGCCTAGTTCATAGCCTTTATTTATAAGAAGAACATAAGCTGCATGGATCTGCACAAGATGTTATGAAGGAAAATGCACCATATTTAGATACCATGTCATTAGCAGCCGGCTGCCCTTGGTTCCTCATCTTCCAGAGCAAGTGAACTCTCTCATTTTTAACTCTTGTCATGCAATTTGCCCTAAGCTGTGGATCAAGACAACAGGGGATAAGGAGAAATTATGAGTAATACGAGATGAAGGCACATAAAAGTTATAAGATTGCATGCAACACTGACAGGCAATGCGAGGGCAGTTCACTGAAACCTTTGGTGCAGATGGCACCCTAGAGGCAGTTCAGTCCAAAACCTACTCTAAAGATTCATGGTTCCTAACAAAATAGCAGAAAAATGCTTGACTTCACGACACAGCTGACACCCTATTGGCAGTTCTAGGCAATCAACCGAACACCTTGCGCAGCACCCGTTGTCCAGCAATCCAACAGTAGCATCACGCTTCAGACTCCGGCCTGCCGCGTGCGGCATGATAGCATAGAACTAGCCGCGCCACCGGCGAGATGGGATGTGAATGGAACAAAGTCAACGAACCTCCTCTCTCCAGTCCGGGCGGCGGGATTTGTTGGGAACCCTCCGGGGCGAGCCGAATCCATCGTGGCGGCTAGCCGCGCCGATCGCCGGGAGACGAGGCTCCCGCCTGGTCCAGCCCCTTCGCCTCTGCTCTCTCTTGGTCTCGCTGGCGTGGAGAGCGAAGGCCTGGGGACGCGCGCTTCTCGCCGCGGCGCCGGCTCCTGGAACGCCTGGGGGAGAATTGCCTCGCGCGACAGAGGAACAGAAATCGCGAGAGGACGACAAGAACGATGGATGGTGGGATTGATGGTATGGCCGCGCTACGCTGCGCTGCGGTCCGGCGCGAGGCGGCGAGGGGAGCTCCTCCTGCTGCAGCTCGGCAGCCTCCACACCCTGGAGCAACGCCCTCGCTGAAGGACGTGGTCACCAGCTCTCCTCTGGATCCGGTGAGGAGGGTTGGGGAAGGAGCTCACCACGGCTCCATGCCCTGGATCTGGTGTGAGGGAGGGGGAAGGGGGCTCGCCGTGGTCGGGAGGGAGAGGAAGAGGCGGGCGGCCGGGGCTTCCTGATCTAGATCGAAGTCGAGGGAGGTGGGTGGGTGTGTCAGGAGGAAGGGGAGGGGAGAGAACGTGACTAGAGGGAGGGGATAAGGGGTGATAGCAATGGCGCACTGGTACGGGGGTGCGCCATACGTATAGATAGCAATGGCGCATCTCTTACTGGTGCGCCATTACTAGTTAAAACTAGTAATGGCGCACTTTTCCCTGGTGCGCCACTGCTAAGTCTGAGGAGGGGTGTGGGGCCAGGACAAAACTAGTAATGGCGCACCACACACCAGGTGCGCCATTAGTAATATGGCCGCTAATGGCGCACCCATATCTGGTGCGCCACTGCTATATAGCAGTGGCGCACCACATACATGGTGCGCCATTAATGCCCATATTAGCTATAGCCGTTTTTGTAGTAGTGGTGTCACTGCAGGAATCAGGCAGTTTGTCGTCAGGCAAGTATAGACGACAATCTTTGCCGTCGGCTGGCTGATGGCAAAGAGTGACAGCAAAGCCTAAGTCGGCAAAGTGTACTTTGCCGTCAGCTTTTCATCGGGCAGACGACAAAGTCTTTGCCATCAGCCAAACTCATGTTTTGTCATCAACTGATTAAATAACAGACGGCAAAATCCAAGCTCTTTGCCGTCAGCAATTCTCCCTCTTTGTCGTCTGCCCTCGAACCCATAAACAGCAAATAAATTTATTTAAAAAAGCAACGGTTGTTCGTTCGTGTTCTTGTTAGCTCGAAGTATACGTCTCGTTCATTCGGAGCAGCGGCTCATGAGGCAGCGACGTCAACCACCTGTTGGGGTTGGGCCAACGCGGTTGTCGCCCAGGCGGTGTCCTCCTCTGCTCGAGGATGGAACAGGACGGCGACGAGGAGGCTAGAACAGGGTCGGACGATGTAGAGGCCCATCTGTCGGGTGGAAAGGCGAGGCCGGCTAGGCTTGGGTGACGCTGCGGCGATGCCAACGCCCACGACCGCCACGGACTAGGCCTTGGAGTCAGCCATGACGAGCCAGGAGATGCAGCTATGGCAGAAGGGGCACGCCGGCGGCTGTAGTGTGAGCATGGCCAGGTTGGGCTTGTTGTGGCAGCAGAGCATGAGTATGCAATCGGCGCACATACGGTGCCCGCAGTCCTCCACCTCGATGTTGCACCTCCTTGTCCTCCTGGCTGTAGACGTCGTCTTCGATGCTGTCGTCGGTGCCGTCGTTGGAGAGCACTGCTCTTGGTTGGCCTAGGCCAGCGCGGTCTCCTCACTTCCGGCGAGGGGTCGCGGCGGCGGTGTCCGGCAAGGCAGAGGCGAGTGGTGGAGCGATGGTTTGGTGGGGATCGAGAGTAGGGAGGCAGAGGAGATGGCACCGAGAGAGGTGGGTGGGTGGGTTGCGTGGGTCTGTGGGAGGGGATGCCACGTCATCAATCCGTGTGATCGATCCATGTGGTGTGCTTCTTCATTGCCATCTATGTTTTTTATTACAGATTTTTAGTCCAGATGACAAAGTATGTTTTGGCCGACTCTAAAGAAAATACAGACATTTGCCGTCTATAATAAAAAATGCAGACGACAAAGTATGTTTTTGCCGTCAGTCATTCTTTGTCGTCAGCAGCAGATGGTAAAAGTTCTTTTTGCCTTCTGCCCCGATGAAAAGCAAATATGCCCACTGATGGCAAACTAGCTGTTTTCTGTAGTGTGTATCGAGGATCTTTTGCCTCTCAAATGTAACTCTTTCAGTTTGGAATAAAACTTATTTTCATCACAAAAAAGAATTATATGCTAGATTAGTGATGGCACACGTTGCTGCGACCGTCGAGTTTCATTATTATTTTTATGATACAAATATTCTATGACTTTTCAGTATCAAAGAGCATCTACTTTTCTATTCCTATTTATAGGAATTCAGATACATGTTGAGGGAGTCCTGGATTAGGGGGTCTCCGGACAGCCGGACTATATCCTTTGGCCGGACTGTTGAACTATGAAGATACAAGATTGAAGACTTCGTCTCATGTCCGGATGGGATTCTACTTGGCGTGGAAGGCAAGCTAGGCAATACGGATATGGATATCTCCTCCTTTGTAACCGACCTTGTGTAACCCTAACCCTCTCCGGTGTCTATATAAACCGGAGAGTTTTAGTCCGTAGGACACAACAACGACAACATAAAATCATACCATAGGCTAGCTTCTAGGGTTTAGCCTCTCTGATCTCGTGGTAGATCTACTCTTGTACTACCCATATCATCAATATTCATCAAGCAGGATGTAGGGTTTTACCTCCATCAAGAGGGCCCGAACCTGGGTAAAACATTGTGTCCCCTGCCTCCTGTTACCATCCGGCCTAGACGCACAGTTCGGGACCCCCTACCCGAGATCCGCCGGTTTTGACACCGACATTGGTGCTTTCATTGAGAGTTCCTCTGTGTCGTCGCCGTTAGGCTTGATGGCTCCTACTATCATCGATGGTGATGCAGTCCAGGGTGAGACTTTTCTCCCCGGACAGATCTTCGTATTCGGCAGCTTTGCACCGCGGGCCAATTCGCTTGGCCATCTGGAGCAGATTGAAAGTTACGCCCCTGGCCACCAGGTCAGGTTTGGAAGCTTAAACTACACGGCTGATATCCGCGAAGACTTGATCTTCGATGGATTCAAGCCTCTGCCTTCTGCGTCACGCGGTCACGATGAGTGCGGCTTAGCGCTACCATCGGATAGTGTTCAAGAGATCGCACAGGCAGCCGCCCCGACCCTCAATTCGGAGCCAGGTGCGCCTTCCGTGGACGGGTGGATGGACCCCGCCACGGAGGCCTTACCCTCAGCGGCGATCGAGCCAAACATCGACCTTACCTTGCACGAGAGCCGTGTCGTTAAACTGCTAGATCCTTCTCCGGCCATGGACTCCGAACCGCCTGCGCCCGTTCCTATCGAATCCGATTGGGCACTGATCATGGAGTTTACCTCCGCGGATATTTTTCAGCACTCGCCCTTTGGAGACATACTGAACTCATTAAGGTCTCTCTCCTTGTCAGGAGGATCCTGGCCGAACTATGTCCGGCAGGACTGGGATGCGGACGACGAAGAAATTCGAGGCCCACCCACCACCCACTTAGTAGCCACTGTCGATGACTTAACCGACATGCTCGACTTCGACTCCAAAGACATCGACGGTATGGACGACGATACGGAAGGCGAAGAGGGACCACCGCCCACAGGGCACTGGACAGCCACCTCATCATACGATATATACATGGTGGATACACCCAAAGAAGGCAATGGCGACCAGATAGCGGAGGATGACCCCTCCAAGAAGCAACCCAAGCGCCGACGTCAGCGGCGCCGCTCTAAGTCCTGCCAAAGCAAAAGTGGTGATACCGGCACAGGAGATAATAATACTCCGGATAGTGCCGAAGACAACAACAATCCCCTCCAGCAAGATTTAGAGCAGGAGAATGGAGGAGCCAGCCCTCCTGAGAGAGCGGCAGATGGAGAAGAGGAGGATGACAATTACATGCCCCCCTCCGAAGACGAGGCAAGCCTCGGCGACGACGAATTTGTTGTGCCAGAGGATCCCGTCGAACAAGAGCGCTTCAAACACCAGCTTATAGCCACGGCAAATAGCCTTAAGAAAAAGCAGCAGTAGCTTCAAGCTGATCAGGATCTGCTAGCTGACAGATGGACTGAAGTCCTCGCGGCCGAGGAATATAAACTCGAGCGCCCCTCCAAGAGTTACCCAAAGTGCAGGTTGCTACCTCGACTGGAGGAAGAAGCGTATGATACGGCTGATCGGCCACCTCGTGGCTGCGATAGAGAGGCATTCCAGCCAAAAACTCAGCCTCCACCCCGACGCCATTCAAATAAAAAGGCATGGGGAGATACGCCAGACCTGCGAGACATATTGGAGGACAAAGCAAAGTATGCAAGATTGATCTACGGATCACGAGGGCGCGCCACTCTACGAGACGATAAACGTCACGCTGGATACAGTAAAAGCAAATCCGGTCGGGCCGAACACAGCGGGCAAGACCCATTCGAGCTGTGTCGCGATATAGCCCAATACAGAGGCGCCGCACACCCCTTATGCTTCACAGACGAAGTAATGGGTCATCAAATCCCAGAAGATTTCAAACCTGTAAATATTGAATCATACGACGGCACAACAGACCCCGCAGTATGGATCGAGGATTTCCTCCTCCACATCCACATGGCCCGTGGTGACGACTTACACGCCATCAAATACCTCCCACTAAAGCTCAAGGGACTAGCGCGGCATTGGCTTAATAGCTTGCCAGCCGAGTCCATCAGCTGTTGGGAAGATCTGGAAGCCGCATTCCTCGACAACTTTCAGGGCACTTATGTGCGGCCACCAGATGCCGATGACTTGAGCCACATAATTCAACAGCCAGAAGAATCGGCCAGGCAATTCTGGACTCGGTTCCTAACAAAGAAAAATCAAATTGTCGACTGTCCGGATGCAGAGGCCCTAGCGGCTTTCAAACACAACATCCGCGACGAATGGCTAGCCCGACACCTTGGTAAGGAAAAGCCGAAATCTATGGCAGCCCTCACGACACTCATGACCCGCTTTTGTGCGGGAGAAGACAGTTGGCTGGCTCATAGTAATAACATATCAAAGAACCATGGTACTTCGGATACCAAGGACGGCAATAGCAGGTCACGTCGCAACAAACATAAGCGCCGCATTAACAGCGATAATAACGAGGATACGGCAGTCAATGCCGAATTCAAAGGCTCTAAACCCGGTCAGCGGAAAAAGCCATTCAAACAAAGTACGTCGGGACCGTCCAACTTGGACCGTATACTCGATCGCTCGTGCCAAATACACGGCACCCCAGAAAAGCCAGCCAATCACACCAACAGGGACTGTTGGGTGTTCAAGCAGGCCGGCAAGTTAATTGCCGAAAATAAGTACAAGGGGCCACATAGCGATGACGAGGAGGATCCCCGGCAGCCACACACCGGAGGACAGAAGAGGTTTTCCCCACAAGTGCGGACGGTGAACATAATATACGCAACCCACATCCCCAAGAGGGAGCGGAAGCGTGCGCTCAGGGACGTATATACGTTGGAGCCAGTCGCCCCAAAGTTCAACCCGTGGTCCTCCTATCCGATCACTTTCGATCGCAGGGACCATCCCACTAGTATCCGTCATGGCGGATTCGCCGCACTGGTTCTGGACCCAATCATTGACGGATTTCACCTCACTCGAGTCCTTATGGATGGCGGCAGCAGTCTGAACCTGCTTTATTAGGACACAGTGTGCAAAATGGGTATAGACCCCTCAAGGATCAAACCCACAAAAACGACCTTCAAGGGCGTCATTCCAGGCGTAGAGGCCCATTGCACAGACTCAATTACACTGGAAGTGGTCTTCGGATCCCCAGATAACTTCCGAAGCGAAGAGTTAATCTTCGATATAGTCCCGTTTCGCAGTGGTTATCATGCACTGCTCGGGCAAACCGCATTTGCAAAATTCAATGCGGTACCGCATTATGCATACCTCAATCTCAAGATGCCAGGACCTCGCGGGGTTATTACAGTCAATGGAAACACAGAGCGCTCTCTCCGAACAGAGGAGCACACTGCGGCCCTCGCAGCAGAAGCGCAAAACAGCCTCTCAAGGCAATCCACCAGTTCGGCGGTTCAAAACCCGGACACCTTCAAGCACGCTCGGAGCAATGGGCAGATAGACTGCCTGGCGCGATCTGAGCTCGCGTAGCAATGCGGCCCCCACCCCAGTCCCAGCCAAACGGCGAAGCTCGTGCCACGCGTACATAATTACGCATTAAAAATACCATGGGCACAGGTGGGGAGGGGGGCACACTGCGGCACGCCCCAAGACGTGGCTTAAACCACACTAGTGGCTTCCCGTTTGGTTATTTTTCTCTTTTTTTAGGACCTTAATCTCTGGAAACCCTGTCCGGCAGCACTATTGCCGAACACATGATGCAGCAACCAAGGAGGCAGAAAGCTACGTCACACCATGGAATTTCCAGGTGGATTACAATAACGAGCGAAATATTTGATTTAATACTATTCCTCAGCTTGCCCTTGGAAGGGACATAGTCCCACTCTTTGCTTACCGCACTATCTCTATCATTCTGCTTTAAAGCACCTTTTTGAATAAACAATGCATACCATCACGACTATTATTGCATTCTTGTTATATATATATATATATCTGTGTGTGTGTGTGTGTTCATTAACGACGCCTTGCAACCGTACACTTTGGTACGGCCAATACACCAGGGGCTTACGTACCCCACAATATGGTGTGAAAAGTCCGAACACTTTCACAAGTGCGGCACCCCGAACTTATATATGCATCAGATCCGAATCATGTCTTTGGTCAAATGTTGGGTTTGCCCGGCTCCTATGTTTTGGTACCTTACGTTCCGCTCTATCGGCTAAGGTAGCGCTAGGAGAACTACTGTGATTGTGCCCCGGTTCTGCCGGGCTGAGCACCTCAGTAGAGAAAGCTAAAACTGACTGTCATGATAAGGCGAGAGACTGGTCACTGTTCGGCGAGGTTTTCGAGTCCCTAAAGACTTATGCCGCTTAGGGCGAGGGGTCGGCCCTGTCCGGCTTAAAGGCGTGTATCGCGCCCCGAATTCGGTCTTCGAATACCATGGGCTTTGCCGAAATTTAAAATTATAGAATTCTATGGCTAAGTGAGAGTGATAAAGCATTATTAGTCCGGTTGCCTTGTTTGTTATGCTAAGCACCTCCCACGAAGGACCCAAACATGGGAATAAGAGTGCTCAGGTTTATTCCAAACACCCCAGCACTCGTGGCATGGGGGCAGAAGCTGAGGACTAGCCATCTCTCAGATTGGATAAACAGCCAAACAGAAGGTAATATTTTAAATTCACACAAGCGTTGCATAGCGCATATGAAACAAGTTTTCATCATACAGGATAACACGAGCAAGTTTACTCAAATATTACATCCTTTGAACATTCGTCTGCCACAAGACGGGCACCCTTCAGGACACCCTCATAATAAATTTCGATGGTGCGATGCTCCTTGCCCTGCGGCGGCCCTTCCTTGATCAGCTTCACGGCGTCTAGCTTGGCCCACTGCACCTTCACACGGGCGAAAGCCCGACGTTCACCTTCGATGCACACGGACCGCTTGACGACCTCCAGCCGTGGGCAGGCATCTACAAGCCGCCTCACCAGGCCGAAGTAGCTGTTCGAAAGGGCGTCGCCAGGCCACAGCCGGACTATAAGGCCCTTCATGGCCTGTTCGTCCGCCTTGTGCAGCTCGACCAGCTGCTTTAGTTGGTCGCTCAGAGGCATCGGGTGTTCAGTCCCAGTATACTGAGACCAGAACAGCTTCTCCGTTGAGCTTCCCTCCTCGGCGTGGTAAAATTGTGCGGCATTCGACACGCTGCGGGACAAATCTGTAAATGCTCCTGGAGAGCTCCGAATCCAGGTAAGTAATCAGTAATTTACTTTTACATGCTTGCTCTACATATAGAATGCCTTACCCACCTTTATCTTCTTCATTGCGTCGATCTCCCGGAGGGCCTTTTGGGCTTCGGCCTTGGCACTTTTTGCGCCCTCGAGGGCCGCGGCAAGCTTAGACTCTCGCGTCTTCGAGTCAAGCTCCAACGCCTCGTGCTTCGTCACGAGATCCTGAAGCTCTTGCTGCACCTCGCCCACCCGAGCCTCTTGTTTTTCCCGCTCGGTGTGCTCCTTGGCCGCTTTATCTTTGGCCTTGGTTAGCGCTTGCTTCAGGGTCGCCACCTCGGTCGTGGCCCCTAGCAAATATACGATGATCTTGTCATTTTGCAATCGCGTCTTTTTATATATATACATATCTATAGACGGGGTATTACTTACCCTTATTCTCCTCGAGCTGCCTCTTGGCAAGGCCGAGATCTTTCTTGGACCCCTCGAGGTCCTGCTTCAGTACGGCAACCTCCGCAGTCAGTGTGGCGGACGCCAGCAGCGAAGCCTGCATACGCGTATTGACATACTTATATTAGACTCATGCGATATTATTTGATCCTCTGTTCGGCTTTTCTTTGTGAGCACCGAACAAAGCATCAGGGGCTACTGTCTATGCGGTAATATTTTTCCTATATTCTAAAAACACTTACCTCAAAGCCTGTTAGAAGGCTGGCACAGGCTTCAGTCAATCCGCTCTTGGCGGACTGAACCTTCTGGACCACCGCACTCATAATAGTACGGTGCTCCTCGTCGATGGAAGCGCTGCGAAGCGCTTCCAGCAGACTGTCCGGCGCCTCTGGATGGACAGAGGTCACCGGCACAGGCGTCTTGCCCCTCTTGGAAGGAGGCCACCTGCCCGAGCCCGGAACCACTGGAGGTTCCGGCGCGGTGTTCGGCTGAGGGCCGAACTCGAAGCTCTCAGGGGGGCCCGTCCCCTCGGCTCCCGGAGTCCAGAAGGTCGCCTTGAGGTGCCTCCGGGACTGTCTCCCCTCGACCCGGTGCCTCTTGAGACAGCACCTCGGCGTCGTCAGCAGGATGAGGGGAGGTGGCGGTCGGGACTGGATCGCTATCCATGTCCGACGAGCCCAGGGAGCCGTCCGATGATACATCGATACTGGCTCGTGGCGGCCTGCATAATTATGTTCAGCGTTAGGGAGAGCAGTGCGACAAAGGAATGCTATGAGTTACTCTGGTATCCGAATACTTACGATCTCCCCAGGGGCTTGGCCCTGGGCAACCACTCGTCTTCGCCTTCGTCGGCGGTGGTGGAACTGTCTGGAAGGAGAGTCCTTTCCTTCTTGGACCCTTCGGGGCCCCCAGTTGGGGCGGCCTTCCTTTTCTTATCTCCCCCAGCTGGAGGGGAGCATCATCTTCTTCTTCCTCGTCTTCGGGGGAGGAGTGCGCCGCAGAGTCATCGGACGGTGAGTCCGACGACGCCTCACATCGGGAACTCTTCTGGGTTCCCTTGGCCTTCTTGGTCTTCTCCGACACCGTATAAGGAGCCGGAGTCAGCATCTTCGCCAGAAGAGCGTCCGCTGGGCCTTCGGGCAAAGGAGCCGGACAGTCGATCTGTCTGGCCATCTCCTGCCAGTCCTGTCAAAGGTACGGGAGTTTAGATCCCGCATGGAGTCAATCTATAAAAGATAAGTATCCTGTGAAAGGTAAAACAGCTTACCGCACTGGCTTGGGCGCTTCGCGCTGAATCCGCGATCCTCAGTAATGGGAGGGGGGACCTCGGCGCTTTTGAACAGCACCCTCCAGGCATCTTCGTGAGTTGTGTCGAAGAGCCTGTTCAGAGTTCGGTGCTGCGCCGGGTCGAACTCCCACAAGTTGAAGTCCCGTTGTTGGCACGGGAGGATCCGACGGTGGAGCATGACCTGGACCACGTTGACGAGTTTGAGCTTCTTGTTCATCATGTTTTGAATACATGTTTGGAGTCCGGTCAGCTCTCCCGAACTACCCCAGGACAGGCCCTTCTCTTTCCAGGAGGTGAGCCGCGTGGGGATGCCAGATCGGAACTCGGGGGCCGCTGCCCATGCAGGGTCACGCGGCTCGGTGATGTAGAACCACCCCGATTGCCACCCCTTTATGGTTTCCACAAAGGAGCCCTCGGGCCATGTAATGTTGGGCATCTTGCCCACCATGGCGCCTCCGCACTCCGCCTGGCGGCTGCCCACAACCTTCGGCTTGACATCGAAGGTCTTCAGCCATAAACCGAAGTGGGGCTTGATGCGGAGGAAGGCCTCGCACACGACGATAAACATCCAGATATTGAGGATGAAATTCGGGGCCAGATCATGGAAATCCAGGCCGTAGTAGAACATGAGCCCCGGGACGAATGGGTGGAGAGGGAATACCAGTCCGTGGAGGAAATGGGTAAGGAACACTACCCTCTCATGGGGCCCATGGGTGGGGATGAGCTGCCCCTCATCTGGGAGCCGGTGCGCGATGTCGTCGGGCAGGTATTCGGCTCTCCTCAGCTTCTTGATGTCTCCCTCCGTGACGGAGGAGACCATCCACCTGCCTCCTGCTCCGGACATGGTGGGGGAAGGTTGAGGTGGGAAGTGCGGACTTGGGCGCTAGATCTCAAGTGTGCGAAAATGGATGAGCAAAGGAGGAGGAAGGCGTGGGTGAAAAGGTGAATCCTTATCCCTTTATATAGGCGGACGAAACTATGCACCCCCACTAGCCTGGTAAGACTCGCTTATCCCCCAAGCATCGTAATCGATGGCGCGGTTGGGTTACCCACGCCCGTATTGATGAGAATCCCGTAATAAGGGGACACGATCTCTGCTTTGACAAGACGTGTCAAAAAACTGCCTCGGTTACGTGCGGGGTTAGTTTAAGGAAACGGTTCGAATAATCACCGGGCCATGACATAACGTCATGCTGCCAAAACAAGTCAGCAAATTAGATTTGCGAAAATATTATTCTCTCTACGGTGGTATGTGAAACTTATTTTGTAGGATCGGACACTATCCTTGTATTCAAATTCTTCTGTGGTGTATTCGGAGGAGGAACCCGCCTTGCAATGCCGAAGACAATACTGCACGCCGGACTCATCGTCATTGAAGCCTGGTTCAGGGGCTACTGAGGGAGTCCTGGATTAGGGGGTCTCCGGACAGCCGGACTATATCCTTTGGCCGGACTGTTGGACTATGAAGATACAAGATTGAAGACTTCGTCTCGTGTCCGGATGGGACTCTACTTGGCGTGGAAGGCAAGCTAGGCAATATGGATATGGATATCTCCTCCTTTGTAACCGACCTTGTGTAACCCTAACCCTCTCCGGTGTCTATATAAACCGGAGAGTTTTAGTCCGTAGGACACAACAACGACAACATACAATCATACCATAGGCTAGCTTCTAGAGTTTAGCCTCTCTGATCTCGTGGTAGATCTACTTGTACTACCCATATCATCAATATTTATCAAGCATGACGTAGGGTTTTACCTCCATCAAGAGGGCCCGAACCTGGGTAAAACATTGTGTCCCCCGCCTCCTGTTACCATCCGGCCTAGACGCACAGTTCGGGACCCCCTACCCGAGATCCGCCGGTTTTGACACCGACACATGTCATCTCATATTCTGTTACTTTCTTATTCCTATGACTTTCCTATCCGATGAACCAAAGAAGGCCTAAAGGTGAAAGCATGCAGTGCCTCGTCTTCTAAATCCAGCAGAATAAGGATCGACAGCACACGGTTCTCTACCCCCGGCACAGTCCCATGGCGCTGAGACGGGGAACCCAACATGGTTGGCATGGGATGCGTCTCCCCCTCGCAAGCGTCGCATCGGCCTGATCCGCAACTGCACCTTGGCTGGATCGACGCCTCAACTACATCGACACAGACCGTCTGCACCAGCGCATGCCGCCTGTATCGACCGTCTCGTCTGGATCCCCAGAGCGAATCAATTTTTCACAATGAAGCGCAAACGAGGAATCCCTCTGTATCTCGAGGGCGCCCCTATGTCTCCCATTCACCGAGACAAACGGAACCCTCGCTGTGAAGGGGTGTCGCAGGTTCGGCCAGACCAAGTCCGCGGAAAACAACAGCTTCGTTTTCTATTTATTTTTTAACGTTTTTTGCTTTGGTTTTTTACTTTTGTTTATACTTCCAAATATTCACAATAAATATATTACAAAAAACACTCTGCATACAATATTTGAAAAAAGTTGACAGAGCATATGAAAAATGTTAAATGTGTATAGAGAAAATGTTTATCACGTATACGGAAAATATATACAAAACATAAAATGTATTTTAAAAAATTAATCAAGCATTTTAAAAATATTGAACAAGTGTTTGAAAAATGTTAAGCAACCATTTGGAAAATGTTAAACGTGTATAGAAAAAGTGTTGACCATGTATTAAAAAATAAAGAAACAAATCTGATCTTGTGTATAAAAAATTTAATCAAGCATTCGAAAAAACACATGTTCAAAAAGTATTTGAAATTGTAAAATGTGTATAAGAAAATGTTGATCATGTAATAAAAATGATGAAAAAATTTGATCATGCATATAAAATTTATAATCAAGTATTTCAAAAAATGTCGAACAAGTAATTCAAAAATGTTAATCAAGAATTTTCAAAATGTTAAATGTGTTTAGAAAATCTGTTGACCATGTGTTAAAAAACTGATGATATGGCATTAAAAAAATTTAATCAAGAAATTGAAAATGTTAAATGTAAATAAAAAATATGTTGACCATGAATTAGAAAAATGTAATCTTGTATTTGATAAATATTGATCATGTATTAGAAAAATGTTAATCTTGTATTTGAAAAATGTTAATCATGCATTTAAAAAAACTAATTATGTATATGAAAAATGTTTACCATATATTAAAAAAATAAAAATGTTAAACCAGCATTTGAAAATTTTCAGAAATGTGTATAAAAATGTTTCCTATGTATTAGAAAATGTTAAATTTGTATTGGAGAACTGCTAAACGTGTATTCAAATAATGTTGTTAACGTATAGAAATAATGTAGAATGAAACCAAAGGAAAAAATGAAAATAAAAAAATAAAATGGAAAGTAAAACTAAAGAAAAAAATGCAAAAATAATGAAAAACCGGAGAAGAAAAAAGAAAAGGGAAAAAGAAAATAAAGAAAATCGAATAAAGCAGAAGAAATGGAGAAAGAAAAGAAAAAAATCTAGTAAAATTGCAAAAAGAAACGAAGAATAACTGATGAAAAACAAAAAAACCCAAAAAAAGAAAATAAAAAATTGTCTCTTTTCACCAGCGTGGCACAGTATTCAACGCGAGCGTGGTGCTTACCCGGTGGCTAGCTTCGCTACACACCATCGAGCAAACGCAGGTTTGAATCCTTGGATCTCTTCTATTTTTCCTTTATAGGTTCGTTAATGTGTCGGCCCGTTCTGTGGATTCTTCAGGCGATGTTCCTTCTGTCCCGCATAACGCGAGATATAGTTCTCGCGGTACCCCAATCAGTTAGACAAATGGTTTCCATACTAGCCAAACCACAGGCCTTGAAATAAGTCACGAGATCGGCGACCCATCAGGTCAGACGGCCCGGGTCACGGTAAACTCGCCCTAAAACGATGATCTGGCGCCCGAAACGATTCAAAAGCAAAATCCGATGGCCAAAATCACAGTAGATCCTATTTGGCACACAGGTCACTACCCAGCGGTCGCGTGCTTAACCATCCCCCCCCCCTAGCTTTGTGGTGTGTATGTTTGGCTGGCCCAACTAACCATTTCCGATTTTGGGAAGGTTCTAGAACCTTTCCAACCAGGTTTCCTTTTTTCACTTTCTCTTTTTCAATTTTACTTTTTTTTCTTTCTATTCCATTTTTATTTTCTTTTCTTCTCTTTTTTCTTTTTTCATTTTCTTTGTTTTTCCTTTTTTTCTTCCCAAATTCACAAAAAATTCTGCAATCTGGGAACATTTTTTCCAAATCAGTGAATTTTTTTAAAATCGATGAACATTTTTTGAAATTCAAAATTAGTTCATCGAATTCATAAAAAATCCTTCGAAATAAAAAATGTTCATAAAATTTAAAAGAAGTTCATCAACTTAAAAAATGTTCGGCAAATTTGGAAATTTTTCTCAAATTCCGAATTTGTTCATAAAATTGAAAATATTATTCATTGAATTTAAAATTTGTTCATTAATATTAAAAGAATGTTCATCCAAATTTCAAATGTTGTTCATTGAAATAATAAAAAAATGTTCTTCGAAATTTAAAAAATCATTTACCTGAAAATGTGAACATTTTTTAAATTCTGTTTTTTTCAAATCCAAAACTTTTTGACAGAAATAAAAAAACGAAAAAAGCAAGGGAGCCCTGTCCCACACCAGGGTCGGCCCAAGGTTGCGTGTGGGATGGAAGGGCGTGCACTGGCCTGTTTCCCTGCGACATAGGTCGATGTATAGGAGCGCGAGAAAGCTTGGTTTAGATGCAGTTTTACTGTCCTAAAAAATGCTAGCTGAAAACTTAAAATTTCGCCGATTAAACAAGTATAGGTGATGTCGCCTTGAAGCGTTTTTGTAATGAGAAATCCATTCCCTCCTTAGTGATGAATTATTGTCATATGAATTTGAGTTCAGCCGTGGCGAGCATCAAGGCGTACTCAAATTCATATGTTTTTGTTAACAGCTCTATGTTTTTGTTAACAGACCTATCTTCAGTTTCTTGTTAACAGCCCTCTTTTTTAGTACGTACTGAAGATACATGCTATGAATTGAAGACACGTATGTTGATACATTAATCCAAAGAGTGACAAAATGCTTTCTTATCAGATCGCTAAATGGTTACTATACAATGTTGCTCAAAGTATAAAAGTCATCTTTCCGCCAGTTCTTGCTGGGGAAGGACATGAAACTGATACTCAAAACACCGATAACAAATCAAATAGGCAGTAGCACATACCGAGGTAAGGACTTGCTCCGGCGGCCTTGTGTCCATGCACAGCGAGATCCTTCGGTGATATCCTGGCAGCTCCGCACAACCAGGTCCCACAAAGCCATCTGGGAGAGGAGCCCCAGGCAGCCGGGACAAATTTCCACCAGGGAGGGGCGCGAAGAGAAGGTCACGTTGGGTAAATGGCATGAGGAAAAGCCGAGATCGATCCCACCGTCGCAAGGATCGTCTCCACATCTTCAGTCAAACAAATTTAAAGTGTTACTTAATTATTTGATTGTTTGTTTTCAAAATGAATTCAGTCTGGTTCAGTTATATCTTTATTTGTACCTAATATTAGGCCAATTCCCAATTAAATATTTGGGAATTCCAATTCATTACCGTCGTCTCACTAATGCGGAGTGGAAATATGTAGAGGAGCGTTTAGAGAAACGATTGAACAGTTGGAAAGGCAAGTTGCTCTCTGTTGGAGAACGACTGGTCTTGATCAACTCTCTTCTCACAAACATGGTTCTCTATATGCTTTCTTTTTTCCAACTCCCAAGAGGGGTCTTGCAAAGACTGGATTATTTCAGATCCAGATTCTTTTGGCAAGGAGACAATGAAAAGAAAAAATACAGACTGGCAAAATGGAGCGTGGTTTGTAGGCCTAAAGACCAAGGTGGCCTTGGCATTCATGACCTGTAAGTCAAGAATGATGCCTTACTTAGTAAATGGTTGTTCAGACTTCTTACTGAGGATGGTGTTTGGCAAACCCTGCTGCGCAATAAGTATCTATGCTAAAAAGTTGTGTCTCAGGCCTATTGGAAACCTGGTGATTCATACTTTGGGGCAGGTCTAATGGCGGCAAAGAAACATCTTTTCCGATTTGGATTTTTCGCGATTAAAGACGGGTCTCAGATTCATTTCTGGAAGGACATCTGGCTAGGCAATGCCAGTCTCCGGGAACAATATCCAGCTTTGCACCGCATTGTTCACGATAAGAATGAAACTCTTGCGCAGGTGCTCAGTTCTTTTCCACCAGATATTTCTTTCAGGCGGGATTTGATTGGCCCCCGTCTTGTGTCATGGCAACATCTTTTGTCCCGATTGGATACGATTAATCTGACACAAGGACGAGATGTGTTCCGCTGGAACCCCACTGCATCTGGGTCCTTCACAGTCGACTCGATGTACCGTGCGCTCACGCATTCAGAGGTCCTAGTGGATAATAACAAGAAAATCTGGAGATCGAAGATTCCACTGAAAGTTAAGATCTTCATGTGGTACCTTCGGAAGGGAGTGGTGCTAACCAAAAATAACCTCGCTCGTCGCAACTGGCATGGAAGCAAGAAGTGTGGCTTTTGTACTCATGACGAGACAATCAGACACCTCTTTTTCCAGTGCAAGTTTGCACGTTCTACATGGTCAATCATCCAAATAGCGTATAATCTTTGTCCGCCCATAGGTGTTGCCAATATTTTTGGTCACTGGCTGGATGGTATTCCTTATAGATTCAAAAGAGCGTATGCCTTATTATGGTCGCTTTGGCTATGTAGAAATGATCTGGTTTTTAATGATAAACACTCTTCTCCTTTGCAGATTATTTTCCGTTGTACGCAATCTCTCCGTACGTGGTCTATACTTCACCGTACGGAGTTCCAACCGCTGTGCAAGGCGGTGTGTACGCAATTGGAGCGAGTGGCCATGGAGGTTTTTTCCCAACATCGGTGGCAGCATAACCTCCGTATCGGCCCATCACATCCTTCAACATAGGCATAGTGACGGTCTTATTTGACTCTACTAGTGCCGATATGTCATCTTTTTATTTTCTTTTAGACTATTTGTGTTTGGCCGTGTGCATCCTAACTATGCAGAGGCCGGGTGTTACTCATCATGATTTGTATCTTCTTGATGCTATGTTTTGAGTTAATAAAGACGCCCTTTATCGAAAAAAACAAGTCATCTGTTTATATTCGTTAGTTTTGTGTTAACCATAAACATTGACGGCTAAGATTTAACCTAATTTTTTCTCTTCAAAACAAAACGACTCATGTGTAAAATTGTTGATGTATAATGTACTGCCTAGTCTTTTTCATCAGATCGGTCTTTTCGTTGCATGGGAGCCACACATGAGGGGAGTGTTGATGTATAATGTGCTGTCTAGTCTCTTCCATCAGATCGATCTTTTGGTTGCATTGGCTAGAGCATGCACTTCTACAAAAATAAGACCCACACGTATCGTGGCCGACCAGAACTCGGCAAAGACATTTAGAAAAGAAAAACTCACCAAAAGCATAACCGCCCCATTACCTAACCCTACCCCGATCTCAAACTCCTCTGCCTCTTCCCAATTTCTCCATCCAGTGCTGTCACGCACAGAGGAGAGGTGACTCACTCCCGATCCATGAGAGGCAACGCCGTCGCGTACTCGCACGGTCAGCGCCGCCGCCTGCAGCCGGTACTCACTGGAGGAGCCGCCACTAAGTGACCTTCCTCTACCTCCAGCACCTCCCTTCTCCTCGCTCCCGAGCCTGCACCATGGCTGTAGCTGCCGCGCCTCCTCGACCTCGCTATCGTGGTCGTCACTTGCCTCGATCCGCCGACGTGCGAGCTCGCACGGTCCTACCTTCGCCCACGTCCATCTGCGCGACCTCGCCTTGGTCCTTTTGCACGCTGCGGTCGACAGCCACGTCTCTGCACCACCCGCCCTTCTCTGGTTCGATGTGAGCAGGAGAGTTGGAGGACAGCTGGCGCAACATCATCCCTCGTATGCGCTCGCCCGTGTCCACCATCAGCTCAGCTATGTCTTGAAGATGTGCTCCAGAACTGGCAGCTCCAGTGCCCTGCATAGCAGGTCGATCGTAGTCCATCGCCACTGGTGCGCCTGCTTGCAGGTACTCGGCGATCCACGCCGCGGCCTGCTGCTGCCACCCCGAACTCGGCCACTGGTTGTGGCCTAACTCCACTACGGTCTTGACCCAGCGACAACTTTGGCTGCCAAAGCGCCAGCCTCTATGCTCTGCTCCTCACCTTGGTTGTCAATTCAACGATTTCGGCTATGAATTTTGTGGATTGGCTGAAGACAGTTGAATGCATGCCATCTTCTGAAGCCTTCCTCGCCAAATTGTCCATCTAAACATTATCATGTTCATATTCATATTCATATACGGGTTCAGGTTGTTGTTTCATGAAGCAACGTGATCATCTTATGGAATAATATTTTTATGTAATAGATCATCTTACTAGAGCATATTACTTTTTTTTGAAACGTAGGCTCAAGAAGAGCCCGGCTTTGAATTAACAAAGCCATCAATCGGCCAGGCTTACAACTCCGAATAACAACCACACTCCAACTTAAAGGAAGGAAAACAAACAACAAAGATACAAGGGCGCCTAGGAGCAGCTCACAAAGGCATACAACAAGCTAGCTAGCTATAAGATGGACAAAGAACACATAGCTAGAGATGCCAGGAACCCCGTACACGCCGAGAACCAAGGCAAAAAAAAACGCTAAACGGCTCAGGAAAGAGCACCGACAACGGAGCAAAGCACGCCATTGCCAAACGCCTGGGCTTGAAGGAGACACATAGATCCAGATCCATCGTCACAGAAGGCCCCTGCCTCCTCGCCTGGCTCGAGGCGCCGCACCGGTGATCGATGGACATGCTCACCCTAGAACCTGCATGAATGGCATCGCAGGAAATCACAGGGGCGGAACCAGGCGTTCCCAGCCTGCCGACGACGACTTATCTGAAACAGAGCAACGCCAAATGCAAGAGTCCAGGTATGAAACATGGGCGAGCTGTCGGAATGCACAAATGGGCGGCAGCAAGGGCCAAGACCAAATCTTTGGCTCGCTCGACGAGCAGAAGAGCAGCCACCGGAGGAGGGGAACCCTATCCCCTCCCGTCCTGGAAAATCCACGGACACCGGAGGAACCCTGCAGCCCAACGAAGAGCACCAAAACAGCTTGACAACACACCCAGGGGACAGCTCCGCCGCTGGAGACACGCTGCCACCGCCGACACACTCCACCTACACCACAACGAAGCCCGCAACCCATCCTTGTTCCCAAAACAGCGCCTTCAAGAAGGTTACGGCGCCCTGGGCGTCGCCGCTGTTCAACAATGTTGAGGCTTTCACCCGGGAGACAAATGGGAAGGGGGTAGGGGAACAGGACCTGACCGGCGCCTCCAGGAAGGTGAGCGGCGCCCGCGGACGTCACCGCCGTCGCAGCCGACACGGCTGGCTATGGGTTTCCCCCGGTCCTGCAGCCCCGTCACCCACTCCCACCCGAAGAAGACCGAAGAGGGCGGATCTGAGGAGGGAGGCGCTCGTTGGAGAAGAAGGGGAATGGAGGCGGCCAGATCTGACGCGACAGGAGATGAAACCACCGCCGCCGCGCGCTGGCCCGCATCCACCGGGGATCTCGCCGCCCGCACGACCGAGAGAACGCCGACCCGCGCCGACGCCACCGGGAGCCGAAGCCAGCGACGTCACACCTGCCGGGGCCGCCGCCCGGGATCCAAAGGCGTTCTCTCGGTGAGGCGGCGAGGCGGCGAGGGCCCCGCCACCGCCTTCATCAGCAGCGCGCTGAGCTTGCCCGGCAGCAGCTGCCTCAGGCGGCAGCGAGGGAAGGGCGAGGAGGGGGGAGGACGGCTGGGCTAGGGTTTTCGCCCCTCGGGTCGCCCAAGCGGGGCGACACGAGGGAGAGCATATTAGTTGTGAGCTGTTTGATAGCTTGCCTATCTTACAAGACAGTTTGGTCTATAGCCTGATGTTGAAGCTTGCATGTATAACCATCATGAGGTTATATAACTTCTGTTGAACAAGCCTGGGCCTGTGTGCATGTTCGGAGAACAGCAGAAAAGCGTCCTGTGGTTTTCCTTAGGCAAAATCTTATAGAAGTTCAGAACGGGGATGTGATCTTCTTGCCCTTGATGGACACTAAACCAGGATGTGATGTGATCTCTCTTGCGGTTTAGGGAGATATATGCTCCTAGGGCTGGAAAAAAAGCTCGAAACTCGTGAGCTAAACGAGTAGCTCGTGAGCTAAACGAGTAGCTCGTGACTCGGCTCGAATCGACTCGAACTCGAAGAATAACGAGTCGAGCCGAGCTTTAGTTTAAGATCATTTATAGACCAAGTTAAACAAGCCAATCTCACCAGTACTCGCGTAACTCGTTAGGCTCGGTACAAAAGATCAGTCACTCTCAATATAAAAAAAGATCAGCCACTCAGCACCCTATGTCTCAGGAGCACAACACAAGGCCTAGCCGTTGAAGACCCAACCGCCTAGGAGACTCACGCGTTACAAGAAAATTACTATTGTTTAGTGAGATATATATATATATATATATATATATATATATATATATATATAATATTTGAGGGTTTTATGTTCATATCTTTAACGAGCTTAACAAGCTAAACGAGCCAGCTCGCGAGTTATACGAGTCGAGCCAATCTTGGATTTGAGCTCGTTAATAATAACGAGTTGAGTCGAGCTAGCTCGTTAATGAAACGAGATCTAGCGAGTCGAGCCGAGCTGGCTCGACTCGGCTCGAATTCCAGCCCTATATGCTCCTGCTGCTTCTGAATTAATTCTCAAGCTGGAGGTTCCAAATTCAGTTTCACGGTGACTACCCGTAAACATGACACGGATTTAGATGCCTCTCTTTTGATAAAAGTAAATCCTTTGGTGTACACTATAGTTAATTTACTATATGTTCAGATGAAGCATAAGGCGTAGACTTACATAGACATGTGCATATACACCTACCGGTAGCAGTAACAGTACCACTGTGTTGAACATGATGAACTTTCCAGTGGTCATGATATACGAACGCAATCACAAATGGTATGTACGTAACATCCTTGCAAGTTTCAAATTTTTGAAGTATTTCGTTGATATATGAATTCTGTTTAGAAAATACTTGTATTGAGTGTACTTCTGCATTATCTGGATGGCTCTTAAATACAACTAGAGAGTAGATAGGTTATGATCTCCTAGCATGGCCTCAAGGGGATTATTGGTTGGGTATTCATAGCAAGGGGGGGGGGGGGGGGGGGGGATTATTGGTTGCTGCAATGCACGCCAATTTTTTTTTTTTTTTTGCGCATACGTACACATCAACTCAACTCATGAGTCAATCAATTTCTAAGCATCCATTGCTTCCTGGTACATACGTGGTCTCGCTAAGTTTGCATGTTTTGCATGCATACGTGCACCTTCCTAGGGTGAGGGGCGTGACTGATTCGTAGACAGCAAGCATGTGAATTTAATCTGGACGGATCACCGAACAATTTTGACAGAAATAAGATAAGTTAATATGACATTAATTAGTTCTACTATTCCCCTTGCTATCCGAGATTTTTTTCCCTGAATTCAGTTGTAATCGATATGGACTTTACAGCAGGGGATCAATACTGCATGTGATTACGGTGTCTTAATCGTATTTATCATGATTATTTTCTTTTTTGCCTACTCTGCTAATGAGTTCCATGCATCCATCAACATTATCTTGGTTCCCGGTAGGAGTTGATTGAAAGGTTTGTCATAAGCAATTCACTCGCAAGTTCGAGTCCCTCAACCGAAACCAACCTAAATCGCAAGTTTCCATGCATGACATTACTGCACCCGAGGCATCCAATCTCAATGGTTCCAACTTTGCCCCACACAAGGTACGTCATTACATTTATGTGCAAGAGTGTGGATATAGTGCATACATCATGTGTAGACGAGACAAGGGTGGCACCCACCATCAGTACAAGTCCGCAAAATTATAATAGGGTGCAGGGAGAGGCTCGTGAAAGTGGTGTGCTAGAGTGTGATGAACAACCTCATCACCTTGGGATTGATCACCTTCGTCTTGAATAGGTGGGGAACATGACCTCCATCAATGATAATGGCAAAGAAAAAGTGGCAACACAGATGGGTCGCTTCAGTTTTAGATAATTTAATTTGTCTATCCCATTGCAACGCATAGGCTTTTTTGCTAGTTGAAAATCATATGACTACGCTTTTTGGAGTAATGTGTGTCAACACGGAATGCCAACAATTGGTATACCCTTTCCCTCCAGTGGCGAGCGCTATGGCAGAACCGCCACTGCTAATATGGTATCTGTGGCGGGCAGCAATAGCGAGTTGTGCCTAGTAGGAACTAACACCCGCCACTGGAAGCTACGTACCAGTGGCGGGCATGCGCCCGCCAATGATGGGGATATCATAGTGGCGGAAGGTCGGTGGCGGGTGCCCCTGGGAGCCTGGCCCGCCACTACTGGCCTTTTTGTGCCCGCCACTATTAGGCATTCCTGCAGTAGTGTACTTTCTGTGTTCTCACCCGTCGATGTTCACAGAATATTACAAATACAACTACGGGTGGAGGTGATGAATGATTTTGTGGCTTGGCATCACATGCGTTCTGGAACCTTCTTGGTACGATCGGCATATCATGTTGAATTTGAACACCAATTTGGCGACCAGTGGAACGGTGGTACTGGCATAGGCAGCCACCAAGCATGTGATTCGTGGAAAAATATATGGAACCTTAGGATAACAGGGAAGGTTAAACACTTTGTGTGGAAAGTGACTCATGGGGTCTTACCATGTCGAGAAAGACTTGCATATCCCAACTTCGGCACGATGCCCAATCTGCCTGTGTAGAAAGATTCGCAGCACTACTTGTTCACATGCAATAGAGCATTGGAAATCTGGACTCAACTTGGGTTAAAGGAGGAAATACTCAAAGCAGTTGTGGAAGACCGCTCTGGTGCTATCACCATGGGTGTTCTTATGAGGCAACGATCTTCTATTGGCGAGCTCCCTATGGCAGAACTAGTTGCGGTTGCAACTTGGTACATCTAGTGGCAGCGGCATCAGTTCGTTAAAGGACAAACAATCTATCAGGCCACCGGATTGTACTGCAGTATCTATCAAAGTGGTAGCAACAAATTTTGTCCGTGCGGCTACCCCAAACCGACCGAGTCAGAAGCGTGATCACATGTGGAAGAAACCAAACAGATGAATTGTTAAAGTGAATGTAGATGCCTCATTCTGTGCTGAGACTATGACTGGAGCTATAGGAGCAGTAGCTCGTGAGGATCATGCGGAGTTTGTTGCTGCGGCTGTGCGGTTTATACCGCATGTGATATGTGCAGAATCGGCAGAGATGGCAACGATTCGTAATGGGCTTTACTTGGCTGGAAACATTGGGTACAATTCGGTGGTAGTGGAAGCCGATAGCCAGAACGCTGTTGAATCAATAATTCAAGATGTTTATTTAGGCCCGGATGCAGCTGCATTCTCTGAATGTAAAGCTCTTGCGGCAGACCTAGCAAAAGTGGCGATCCCACTGTTTTCGTGAAGCCAACAGTGTAGCACATTGTTTAGCAAAACACTCACTTAGTAATAGATCGTCTGAGTTTTGGGATAGCTCAACTCCAGACTTTATTTCTCTTCTCATTGTACATGATCTTTCTATTATTTGAGGAATAAAGTTCTTAAGCGTCAAAACAATCCCAACAACAAACAGAAAAAAGAGAAAAAAAATCCAACGCTCGTTGCAATGCTCGTATCTACTACAACCCTCCTAAAATCACAAAGTGCAGAGATCCAAAACAACATCATATTCGTTGATTGATTTTCGTGCGGCCCAGATATGCTCACTAAATGCTTTTAATCTAAAACACATGTTTAGCAACCGCCTCCATGGTGGCACGCCCGCATTAATCAAAACATGAACCTTCACACCCGCCCGATGACCCCGCACATGCATATATCCCCGCACAGCATGCCCGCTCCACCGAAGCCCAAGGCATGTGTGAGAACCCTATCACTGTGAACCACTGTGGGGGAACCGCGCTCGCTTGACCAAGTGTAATGGTGTTCGTGGGATGTAGATGTCGTGGAGTTCCTCATTACCAAGAAAATGTGAACCTGCTCATAATCCATCGTTGAGCCAAGAGTTATTCTTGTCGGCAACACTATGATCATGTTGAAGTCGGTGCCAAGAAACTAGGGGTTGGACCTATAAGAACGCTCATCGTGTAAATCTTCGCATCGTCATCTTGGGGGCCATAGACCCCAGTGAGCCACTAATGATCCGCGCCAATAGGGGGTAACAAGAGTGGTGATACGGTGCAGCCCTTTTTTAAAATTGATATGGTGCAGCCTTAAGTAAGAAGCCACCATGTGCGACAGCCGCGGGAAGGAAGAAGAATTGTTAAAGGATGCCAATATCTTACGATCAGTCGCTGGTAAGGAAGGGTGGATTGAAAGAATTGATCGCTAGAGGAGGCTACTCCCAGCAAATGAATCACCCTTCCCAATCGTTTTGCCGGGGGGGAGGGCTAGGGTGACCCCATTGGGAAAAAAGTATAAACTGCCGTGCTAATTTTGGGAAGAAAACGTCATCATGGTTGGAAAAAGGTGGGAAAATAGGGGGGGGGGGGGGGTCCTGGGATTCAAATCAGGGTTCTCCATGTGCAAGACTACGCCACTAGTCAGTGGGTCGGCGGGGTTATTTGGAAAAGTAAACCATTCGTTGGGTTTTACCGTCACAATGAACCAGTTCAAATCTGGCATGGCGCCGACCCTGCACTAAGATCCGTGCAATGGTGGAGAGGGAGTTGCTGCGAAATCCTTCCTAGCTGACGATCGCCGGGTAACATTTTCGTTGTTAAGTGAACTGCATGACATCTCCAAGATAGAACCATTTTTAATGGATGTTGAATGGACGCCATCTTAAAGATAGAACCATTTTTTAAATGGATATACCATCTTAAAGATAGAACTATTTTAAAAAAAAGTTATGGAAAATGATATGCTTTGATCTTTCTGATGTTAAGAGCAAGTATAATAAGATGATGTAGGCAGGCTGTAAGCCTTTAAATATTATATTTTGGATGAGTTGGGGGAGAGAGAGGAGGAGAGAGAAGGGAAGCGTACTACTGATTAATAGCCGGCTGCAACACGTGCTTCTAGGCATGTTGTGAGGGAGGGAGGTGGGCCATGTATAAAAAAATAGTACATATTTACATGCGACTATTGTACTTGCCGGCTATAAGCTTGGCTATATAGATGATGTGACAACACCATATAGCCAACAGCTGACTGTACTATTAACCATGATCTAATTAAATGAGATAGGGAGTAAATGTTCTCTAGCTACAAATCAATGTATAAGGATATAATTAGGTAAGCTTCTTTACACCCAAATAGAGAGGAGAAGAACTTTGTGTCTACTTTCATGGAAGGGAAAGCTATTCTTCTTTGCCTCATGGTGATTGTGCAGACCGATGCTGGCATTTATTGCCTTTCTTATTCCGTGTTGCTCTCCCCTTGCCATCTTAAAGAGAAGAACACGCATAATTAATTTAAGTCCACATTGAGAAAATTCCAAAGAATTTCGTCTAGTTCATTTTACAACATTATTCTACTCTGGCTGACACGTAAAAGGAAACATATATAGAGAAAGAGAGATCGATTTCGTACCACACAAATGGAATCTCCGAGCTACACAATCACCATGAGGCAAAGCAGAATAGCTTTCCAATCCATAAGATTATACATAGAGTTCTTCTCCTCTCTGTTTGGGTGTACAGAAGCTTACCTAATTATATCTTTATATATAGTCTCGTAGCTAGAGAACATTTACTCCCTATCTCACTCAATTAAGATTAGAAAGATCTGAGCATATCATGGTCCACAATTTTTTTAAACGGTTCTATCTTTAAGATAGTATCAATAATATCCATTTAAAAATGGTTCTATCTTTAAGATGGTATCTGTTTAACATCCACTTAAAAATGGTACTATTTTTAAGATGGTATCTATTTAACATCCATTTAAGATATGGCAATTTTTATCATGGCAATTTTTATGGATTTTTTCATAGTGGAGCAAATGAAACAAATAAATCATGGCATTTTTTTATAAAAGTAGTAAACTTGGCCTTCGGGCCAATGAGGGTTGCCCTGGCCCTCCCCTTGGTGAACGATCAGGAAGTTGTGGTTCGTTCGCTGGGAGCAGCCTCTCCTAGCGATCGATTCGTTCAATCCACTCCTTCCCAACGACTGATCGCCAAATATTGTCGTCCTTTAACAATTATTCTTCCTTCTTTCGGATATCATCCATGGTGGGTTCTTGCTTAGCGTTGCACCATATCACTACTCTTGTTATCCCCCAAATGGTGAGGAGCATTGGCGGCTCACTGGGGTCTATGGCCCCCCGGTGATGATGGAAAATCTTTATATTACGAGATGGCATTTTTATTATTAAGAGATGACAATTTTGTATTAACAGATGACATTTTTATTATTAAGAGATGGTATTTTTTATAAAAAAAGAGCTGGTATTTTTTATTATTAAGAGATGCCATTTTTGGTTATTGATGGCATCTGTTGTTTATAAAGATATGGCAATTTTTATCATGGATTTTTGTACAGTGGAGCAAATAAAGCAAAATAATATATTTCATGGCATTTTTGTAAAGTAGCATGGTATTTTTTATAAAGTATAAACTACGCCTTTGGGCCAATGGGAGTTGCCCTGGCCCTCCCCCCGGCGAACAATCAGGAAGGGGTAGTTCGTTTGCTGACAGCAGCCTCCCCTAGCGGCCGATTCGTTCGATCCACTCTCCTTCCCAATGACTGATCGCAAAATACTGGCGTCCTTTAACAATTCTTCTTCCTTTTTGCGGATATCATCCATGGTGGCTTCTTGCTTAGGGTTGCACCATATCACCACTCTTGTTACCCCCCCCCCCCCTCCCCCCTAATGGTAAGGAGCATTGGTGGCTTACTAGAGTCTATGGCCCCCTGGTGATGATGGGAAGATTTACATGACAAGCATTCTTCCTGGTCCATCCCGTGGTTTCTAGGCACCGAATTCAACATGATCATAGTGTTGCCGACAAGAATAACTCGTGGCTCAACCGACGGATTATGACTGGATTCATATTTTCTCGCTAATGAGGAACTCCATGACATCTACCTCAACGACCACCATTACACCTGGTCAAGCGAGCGTGGTTCTCCCCACTGTGGCTCGCACTGATAGGGTTATCGCACAGGCCTCGGGCTTCGGTGGAGCAGTGCACGCGGGGACGGGGAGGGGATGTGCGTGTGTGGGCTCATCGAGAGGGTGTGGAGGTTCATGTTTTGATTAATGCAGGCGTGCGGCAACGGAAGCGGTTGCTAGACATGTGTTTTAGGCCAAACGCGTTAGTGATCGTATCTGGACCGTACGAAAATCAATCGACAAATAGGATGTTCTTTTGTATGTACGTACTTCATGATTTTATACGGGTAGTAGATATGCACTAAGCTAGCGCGCTTCTCGGAGCTCAGGTGCTTGATCGAGCGTTGCAACGGCATGACGTCATGTTTTTCTCTTTTTTTTATTGCTATTGGGAAATTATGTGGTGTCTTTACAGCTGTTTTTTCTAGAACTCTTTACAGCTATTGGGATAGTTCGGTTCAGCCAGAGATATCTCGATCCAGGTCCCACCACTTGCTGCTTATCTTACTCGCAGGGTACTGTCCCCGAAATGTCCTTCACCAGTTTCTTCTCCATGAGAACATTCTTATTTCATCGCCCATCCCTATGTCTCGCTAACAACGGCTACAATGGCGGCACAACAGCGGTTGCCCTCTCCTCTGCGTCCCCTCTCTCCCGTGGCCCTCGAACGCGGATTCAACTCCACTCATGGTCGACGAACATCACCTCTCCTCACGCTCGACGGGCTCCACTTCTCCTCGTGTCACCCCTCTCTATCATAGATAACGGGCAAATGCCAACCGTGGAGATGCGTCGACGATCCTTGAGACGGCAGGATCGATCTCGGCTTTTCCTCACACCCGTTGACGCATGGCCTTCTCCTACTTCACGCTAGCAGCCAGTAACCCGGTGTGGCCTTCTCTTCGCACCCCTCCCTGGTGGATATTTGTCCCGGCTGTCTAGGGCTCCTCTCCCAAATGGCTTTGTGGAATCTGGTTGTGCGGAGCCGTCAATAGAACCATTTTCTAAATGGATGTTGAATGGATGCCATCTTAAGAATGGAATCATTTTTAAATGGATACCATCATAAAGATAGAACTGTTTAAAAAAATAGATAGTGATATGCTCAGATCTTTGATATAATTGTGTGAGATATGGAGTAAATGTTCTCTAGGTACAAATCTATACCTACTAATAAAAGAAATAGGTATTCTTAGTCTGTTTTGCTATTTTATAGAAATCCACTAATGTTTCTGACATTAAACCCGCAATACATATCAAATGTTTTTTTAAATACTCATTCTTCTAAGCTATAACTCGAAATTTCACATGTTATATATGGAATTTGATTAACAAAATATGTAAAATCTGAATATGGTGTTATTTTACCTGTTAACAATTTAAAAATACTATCTAGGCTGCAATGTTAATCAACAATGCAGTATCCAGGTTTTTTCATACCGGTAGACACCCAATAAATAAGGACGTGCATGACGAGAAATAAAAGGACACAATAAAGATGGGATGTCCGCTATAAAAAAATAAAAAAGAAAATCCAGAGGAGATCCGATAAAGATGAGATGTTGCGCTATTCTCCTATATATAAGAAGAAGAAAGAGAGGACATGCATGAAAAAAAATAGTAAAAAGGAGGCATGCCTGACAAATAATAAAATAAAAGCACAAGTTTGATAAGATATAAATAGTGATGAAATAGGGGCCAATACCTATGACATGTATGGCAAAAAAATAGTGATGAAATAGGGGCACAAATACCTGCGTCCACATGAGATCATACAAAAATGTTATTTTCCAGAAGAAAAAAAATCTCTTTTTATGATTAAAAAATTGTGTATCTTTTTAACAACCTTTTTAACAACTCTTCATGTATTTAAGAAATATGTATATGAAAAAAGTGTTCAAGAGTTACCCTAAGTTGGTGATTCTTAAACTAAAAACTGCCATTGATGCACACATGTCTTCGTAGTGTGTTAATGTGTCATCGTTTGTTTTTGTCGTTTTTCTTTACTCCCTCGTAACAACACCCCATTTCGAACATGACATGAATAAATGTATGATCACTTGCCTGTTTATTTGTACGGATTAAATCTACATGCAAGTCGTGTTGAAATAAAACACCTGTAGAATCTTAAATTGCGCTTTTATAGGTTAAGACCATCTTTGTTTGGGCGATAGCTACAAATCCTCATATTACAGACCATTTTTTGTGAATTAAGAGCATGTGGTATTTTTTTTCTCCCTCGGCAACGCATGGGCCTTTTTCCTAGTGAATATAAAGATATAATTAGGTAAGCTTCTTTACACCAAATAGAGAGGAGAAGAAGAACTTTGTGCCTAATCGTATGGAAGGGAAAGCTATTCTTCTTTTCCTCATGGTGATTGTGCTGACCTCGCGTTTATTGCCTTTCACGCGTGACCCCTCCCCCACCCCCCGTAATGCTATACATGCACCCGGCAGAATTGGGGGTCTTTCCATGGTAGTAGAAAATAAAAACAACAAAATCGCACACTTGTGTTCCTCACCCAAACAAAAAAAAAAGAAGGAAGTGTGGCGCTGCAAAAAGAACTGGATACAACAAGTACCGAGAACAACAACCAAATACAAGCAACTGCAAAACAACAATATTTTTTTGTTTAAATTTCTAACCGTGATGTGTTCTGAGGGTCGTGCATAGTAATTAGCAAAAGTCCACAGAAATAACTGAAGTGAGTAATACCGAAGAAAGAATACCAAAATAACAGGAAAACAAGAACAAAATAAGACAACAAAAACCAAAAAATAATTCTCACTAATCATAAAGTTGCCACTTTCTTACAAAAATAGTAGGAAAAATGATTTTTAATTTAGTGAAGGAGAGAAAAAAAGAAGGAAGAAAATATGAGAAAATGAGAAAAGAAAAAAAGAAAGAGTAAATCTGAAAACTTGAAGGAAATCAAAAAGAAGACGACAAAAATATAAGTTTTAGTGTAAGAGGGGAAAAAATGAATCTGAAATGACAAAGAACAAAAAAATTGAATGCAAATGACTAAAAATGTGAAAGAAAGAAATCCCCTAGATGTCTTTCTTTGCGATTTTTTTTTAATTTATTCATCTTCAATCATGATAGTACAACGAACACTAGAAATAATAAAAATTACATCCAGATCCGTAGAACACCTACTAACAAGCACTGAAGCGAGTCGAAGGCGCGCCGCCGTCATCGCCCCTCCCTCGCCGAAGTCGGACAAAACTTATTGTAGTAGACAGTCGGGAAGTCATCGGACTAAGGTCGCATAGGACCAGCGCACCAGAACAACAACCGCCGCCATTGAAGAGTAGCATAGATCGGAAGGATCCAACCTGAAGACACACGAACGTAGACGAATCACGACAAGATCCGAGCAAATCCATCAAGGACAGATCCGCTGGAGACACACCTCCACAAGCCCACCGACGATGCTAGATCCACCACCGAGACAAGGACTAGGTGGGGAAGACCTCATTCCATCTTCAGAAAGTCGCCGTCGTCTCGTCCTTCTGAGTAGGACACACACCCTAACAAAACTTTAAAAAAACATCTTAAGACAGAACCCTCCTGTCGGCAAGGGTCGGAATCCACCGCGCCGCCATGGCTCTAAGGCGACTTTGAGTGTTACTAGTCACTTGAACTGATATGCAACAAAAAGGCCCATGTTTTTAGTTTATTCTACTACCTCAAATTCTTTCTAATCTTTTTGTTCGTTCAGATTCCTTATCTCGTTGTTCTCTTCTTCTGTTCGAGGGCTATATGTAAACCTGACCGATTACTAATACGAACACCTACGGGTAATGGTAGTGGGCCAACCCATTTTACCACGGGTCGTACCGGTTGTTGTAGGGTGCGCTCGCTCTGGTCTTCTTCGTCTTTATTTCTTTTCTTTATTTCTTTCGTTCTTTTTATTTTATTTTTCATCAGTTTTCTTTGCTTCTACTTTTCCTTCATTTACTTTTGGTTTCTTTGTTTGTCATTGGTTTTCTCGGTTTTTCTTTCATTTTGTGACATACACTGGTTCATTTGTTTCCGTTTTGGTTTTCTTTAATTATCTTATTATTTTTAACGCACAAATAAAGAATTTTTTTATAAAAATTTGGACATTTACTAATAATTATTGTGCATTTTTCAAAATACATGTTTTAACACTTTTTTGATTACACAGTAACATTTTTCCAAATTCACGTTGTACATTTTTCTAGATGCCATTTTTTAAAAACTATTTGAACATTTTTTATGTTGTGTAAAATATTTTGAAAAGTTTATGGGAATTGTTTGGAAACAGGTGAATATTTATTTAAAATGCCATGATACATTTTTTAATGGAACAAATATTTTCTTAACCTATTCAAACATTTATTACTTAGTACATAACATTTTTTAAATGTCACGAACATTTTTTGACACATGGGAATATTTCCAATCAAACTGACATGCATATTTTTATTGGCACGAAATATATTTTCAAAATTACGCAAATATTGTTTTACATTGTATAAACATCTTTAACACAAAAAATTTCATACGTTGTTTTGCATAGTCAAGATTTTTTTAAGTTATCAACATTTTGTAAAACAGAGCTAGCAATTTTTTATACTACGTTACCATTTTTTAACAATGTATTAAATAAATTAAAATTTTCTAATTATGTTTGTTTTATTTATAATATAAAAAAGTAAAAGATAGAAATAAAAAAAGGATTCATAATGACCTCGGCAGGGCGAGCCGCGTCATGCTGGGCCGGCCACTAGTGCCGAAAACTGCACATACATCGTGAGGCAACAAATGGAAATTCCTATTTGCCGCTCTTTGCGGCAAGTAGTCGAGGCGACGCACAGGGCAGATGGACAAGCGTTCCCATGGGCCGGCTCATTGAAACGTCTGAGCGAATCGGGATTTGGGAATCTTCTAGGTGGTTCTCAGCTGGTTTTTTTCTAGTTTTGGGAACCTGTTCCTGAACCGGTTTTTTTATTTCTTTTTTTTTGCTTTTTGTTTCTTTCCTTTTTCGTTTCAATTTTCCTTTCCTTTTTCTGTTTTCTTTTCTTTTCTTTGCTCTTTATTTAATGTTTCTTTTGTCTGAGAATTTCAAATATTTATTCGGAAGTATACAAGATGTTCTCGTTTTCAAAATTTGGTCCCAATCTCAAGAAATGATCAGGAATTTTCAAAAATGTTCCCATTGTCATTTTTTGTTCAAAAATTCAAAAATGTTCGTGTTTCAAAAAGTATTTCACGAATTTGAAAAAATGTTCAGGAATTTTCAAAAATGTTCCGTTTTCAATTTTTGTTCAAAATTTTAAAAAAATGTTCATGATTCAAAAATTCTTTCAGGAATTCCAAAAAATATTTATTTTTATTTTTTCACAATTTAAAAAGAATCATGTGTTAAAAAATGTTCAGTAATTTCAAAAAAAATCTTGTTTTCAATATTTTGTTATGTTCATGTTTTGAAAAAATGTTCTCCATTCAAAATCTGTTCAGAATGTCATTCATAAAGAATTTATGTTTCAGAAAATGTACAGGAATCTCAAAATATTTTCTCATTTCCAAAATTTGTTCACAATTTCTTAAAATATTCGTGTTTCAAAAAAATTCAGGAATTTCTGAAAATGTTTCTTGTTTAAAAAGATCACATGTCAGAAATTGTTCAATTTTTCCAAAATTGTTCACATTTTAATAAACTGTTAGGTTTTGCAAAAAGAAGTTCGTGTTTTTTCTAAATCCGGATTACAAAAATATTTCAACTTTTTAGAAATAAATCATGAAAATATCAAAAAAATCGGCATTTCGTATTGTTCGAAATTGTCAAGAAATGTTTGTAATTTTTTTCCAAAATCTCGACCCTGCTGTTTATTGTTACATAGTTTTGCACCTTAATTTTTAGTAATAGCTTTTAGGTGGAGTGGCTAGCGGATTGCGGTCATCTATCTGCTTCAAATGAGGTCGTAGGATGGAATCCTGGTGTAGCAGAGCTCACTTGTTTTTCGTGTTTTCTGCGGTACAGAAAATACAAGTGGCTTTCGCGTCGATAGGCCGGCCCAGTCATGCGTCGCTCGTGTGCGTCGAGCTCCTCTTTGACGCAGAATGCGTCATATAGGCATTCTGGAGGTCACCAATGAGTCACTCTCGGAGAAATACTTGGGCTTACCTGCTAAGGTGGGCAGATCAACAAACGGGACTTTCAAGTATATAAAGGACAGACTATGGGGGGAGATTCAAGGCTGGATTGAGAGGTGTCTAACAGCAGCAGGTAAAGAAGTCCTGATAAAATCTGTTGGTCAAGCAATACCAACTTTTTCCATGTCTTGTTTTCTACTTCTCCGAGGGTTGTGCCCAGCTATAGACACCATGATACAAAAATTCTGGTGGGGAAGCAAAAATGACGAAAGAAAGGCATCATGGGTCTCATGGAATGTACTTACTATACCTAAGTACATGGGTGGCTTGGGCTTCCGTGGCACACATCTTTTTAATCTTGCAATGGTGGCCAAACAAGCGTGGTGTTTGATACAAGATACTGAATCTCTAAGTGCGTGCTTGCTGAAGGCCGTTTACTACCCTTCCTGTGAAGTTTTACATGCAGAGCTCGGGAATCATTGATAACCCACAAATATAGGGGATCGCAACAGTTTTTGAGGGTAAAGTATTCAACCCAAATTTATTGATTCGACACAAGGGGAGCCAAAGAATACTCTCAAGTATTAGCAGCTGAGTTGTCAATTCAACCACACCTGGAAACTTAATATCTGCAGCAAAGTGTTTAGTAGCAAAGTAATATGATAGTAGTGATAACGGTAGCAAAAGGTAACAGTAGTAAAAGTAATGTTTTTGGTATTTTGTAGTGATGATAGGAATAGCAACGGAAAAGTAAATAAGCGAAGAACAATATATGAAAAGCTCGTAGGCAATGGACCAGTGATGGAGAATTATGTCGAATGCGGTTCATCATGTAACAATCATAACCTAGGGTGACACAGAACTAGCTCCAGTTCATTGATATAATGTAGGCATGTATTCCGAATATAGTCATACGTGCTTATGGAAAAGAACTTGCATGACATCTTTTGTCCTACCCTCCCGCGGCAGCGGGGTCCTTACAGAAACTAAGGGATATTAAGGTCTCCTTTTAATAGAGTGCCGGAACAAAGCATTAACACATGGTGAATACATGAACTCCTCAAACTACGGTCATCACCGGTAAGTATCCCGATTATTGTCACTTCGGGGTTAACGGATCATAACACATAATAGGTGACTATAGACTTGCAAGATAGGATCAAGAACACTCATATATTGATGAAAACATAATAGGTTCAGATCTGAAATCATGGCACTCGGGCCCTAGTGACAAGCATTAAGCATAGCAAAGTCATAGCAACATCAATCTCATAACATAGTGGACACTAGGGATCAAACCCTAACAAAACTAACTCGATTACATGATAGATCCCATCCAACCCATCACCGTCCAGCAAGCCTACGATGGAATTACTCACGCACGGCGGTGAGCATCATGAAATTGGTGATCGAGGATGGTTAATGATGACGATGGCGACGGATTCCCCTCTCCGGAGTCTCGAACGGGCTCCAGATCAGCCCTCCCGAGAGGTTTTAGGGTTGGCGATGGCTTCGTATCGTAAAACGCGATGAATTCTTCTCTCTGATTTTTTTCTCCCCGAAACACAATATATGGAGTTGGAGTTGGAGTCAGAGAGGCAACAGGGGGCCCACGAGGTAGGGGGCGCGCCCCCCACCCTCGTGGAGAGGTGGTGGGCCCCCTGGCCTTCATCTTTTGCAGGTATTTTTTATATTTTCTGAAAAGTGGCCCCGTGAAGTTTCAGGTCATTCCGAGAACGTTTGTTTCTGCACATAAATAACACCATGGTAATTCTGCTGAAAACAACGTCAGTCCGGGTTAGTTTCATTCAAATCATGCAAGTTAGAGTCCAAAACAAGGGCAAAAGTGTTTGGAAAAGTAGATACGTTGGAGACGTATCAACTCCCCCAAGCTTAAACCTTTGCTTGTCCTCAAGCAATTCAGTTGACAAACTAAAAGTGATAAAGAAAAACGTTTACAAACTCTGTTTGCTCTTGTTGTTGTAAATATGTAAAGCCAGCATTCAAGTTTTCAGCAAAGATTATAACTAACCACATTCACAATAACGCATAGGTCTCAAGTTTACTCATATCAATAGTATAATCAACTAGCGAGCAATAATAATAAATCTCGGATGACAACACTTTCTCAAAACAATCATAATATGATATAATAAGATGGTATCTTGCTAGCCCTTTCTGAGACCGCAAAACATAAATGCAGAGCACCTTTAAAGACCAAGGACTGACTAGACAGTGTAATTCATGGTAAAAGAGATCCAGTCAAGTCATACTCAATGTAAATTAACAGTAATGAATGTAAATGACAGCGGTGCTCTCCAACTGGTGCTTTTTAATAAGAGGATGATGACTCGGCATAAAAGTGAATAGATAGGCCCTTCGCAGAGGGAAGCAGGGATTTGTAGAGGTGCCAGAGCTCGGTTTTGAAATAGAGGTGAATAATATTTTGAGCGGTATACTTTCATTGTCGACATAACAACCAAGAGATGGCGATATCTTCCATGCTACACACAATATAGGTGGTTCCCAAACAGAATGGTAAAGTTTATACTCCTCCTTCCACCAACAAGCATCAATCCATGGCTTGCTCGAAACAACGAGTGCCTCCAACTAACAAGAGCCCCAAGGGGAGTTTTGTTTGCAATTATTTTGATTTAGTTTGCATAAAGCATGGGACTGGGCATCCCGGTGACCAGCCATTTATCTCGTGAGTGAGGAGCGGAATCCACTCCTCTTGAGAATAACCCGCCTAACATGGAAGATACAGACAGCCCTAGTTGATACATGAGCTATTCGAGCATACAAAACATGATATTTATTTGAAGGTTTAGAGTTTGGCACATACAAATTTACTTGGAACGGCAGGTAGATACCGTATATAAGTAGGTATAGTGGACTCATGTGGAATAACTTTGGGGTTTAAGGGATTGGATGCACAAGCAGTATTCCCGCTTAGTACAAGTGAAGGCTAGCAAAAGACTGGAAAGCGACCAGCTAGAGAGCGACAACGGTCATGAACATGCATTAAAATTAATCAACACCGAATGCAAGCATGAGTAGGATATAATCCACCATGAACATAAATAGCGTGAAGGCTGTGTTGATTTTGTTTCAACTACATGCGTGAACATGCGCCAAGTCAAGTCACTTAAATCATTCAGAGGAGGATACCACCCTATCATATCACATCATAACCATTTCAATAGCATGTTGGCACGCAAGGTGAACCATTATAACTCATAGCTAATCAAGCATGGCACAAGAAACTATGATCTCTAGTTGTCATTGCAAACATGTTTATTTATAATAGGCTGAATCAGGAACGATGAACTAATCATATTTACAAAAACAAAAGAGGTCGAGTTCATACCAGCTTCTCTCATCTCAGCCAGTCCATCATATATCATCATAATTGCCTTTCACTTGCACGATCGAATAATGTGAATAATAATAATAGTGCACGTGCATTGGACTAAGCTGGAATCTGCAAGCATTCAATAAACAGGAGAAGACAAGGCAATATAGGCTCTTTTGTCAGATAAACAATAATGCATATAAGAGTCCTTTCAACAATTTAATTATGGTCTTCTCCTAGTGACCCCCAAAGAAAATATAAGGAATAAAACTATTTACACGGAAAAGCTCCCAACAAGCAAAAGAAGAACAGGAAATATTTTTGGGTTTTCTTTTTAATTACTACTACAAGCATGGAAATTAAACTGATTAAAAGCTATAACTATTTTTTTGTTTTTCTTAAGGTTTATTAAACACACAAGAAGAAAGCATAAAAAGGAAATTAAACTAGCAGGGATGATACAATGAAAAAGTATGAGCACCGACATCTAGCAATGAGTGTGTGAACATAAATGTAATGTCGGTGGGAAATACGTACTGCCCCAAGCTTAGGCTTTTGGCCTAAGTTGGTCTATGGCCACGGTTGGTCTGGTGGATATCCATAATAGTAGCTAGGGTCGTATTGCGATGCAGCGGCTATTGCCTGCTGAGCTGCGGCGTGGCGACGAGCGGCCTCCTCTCTCCTCTCGTACTCATCTGCCTCCTCTCTGGTGATAGTATATCTTCCTCTTGGCTGATAATCAAAGAAGGCGGGAGCAGGGAGAGTAATACGGACAGCACA
The DNA here is from genome assembly GCF_056163025.1 of Triticum urartu. Taxonomy (NCBI): domain Eukaryota; kingdom Viridiplantae; phylum Streptophyta; class Magnoliopsida; order Poales; family Poaceae; genus Triticum; species Triticum urartu. Next base: position 732,593,443 of record NC_141875.1, read on the forward strand.
ACGTCTGTCAAAGATTAGTCGATACTGGAGAGGTGATTCGTTCCTCTCGAAACTGGTGGTGAACCATAGCATTAAAATCTAGATAAGCAGGTGGTAATTCAATATCATCTTCGCGTATATCTATACCAAGAAAATTAGCTATGCGGGTTGCATAAATTCCTCCAAAGAAATCTCCATTATATCTGTTAAGGTGCAACCTATGTGCAACAATGGCTCCCAAATTATAAGATTGGTCTCCTAACACAGCACTCCTAAGAATACTGAGGTCAAGGACACACATGTGACATGCCTCATCTTTACCATTGATGCATCTACCTATGAAGAGAGCAAAATAATGTATAGCAGGAAAGTGAATGCTCCCTATGGTAGCCTGTGTAATATCTCTAGATTCTCCCACAGTTATGCTAGCAAGAAAATCTCTAAATTCAGATTTGCGAGGATCCCTTATACTACCCCATTGTGGAAGTTTGCATGCAGTGGTAAAATCCTCTAAGTCCATAGTGTAAGAATTATCATAAAGATCAAACAGGACAGTTGGAGAATTACGTGAAGTTGAAAATTCAAACCTCCTCACAAAGGTACTGGTGAGGTTGTGATACTGGCTGCACTTCTCTTCCTCGAAGCTCACGAGATCAGCGTTACGCAAATATGTGTTGAATTCTTCCTTAATTCTAGCTCGATCCATAAAGTTCTCAGAGGGCCATTCACAAGGACGCACTGGAGCGTCTTTTGGTGGCTCGTCATCAGCATCACGCATTGCAAGCCTGGGTCCTTGCTTCCTTGAAGAACCACATTGGAACATTTTCCTAAGCATATTTCTTCCTCTGAAAAATTCTGAAATTTTTTAGTAACTTCAAAATAAAAGTAAACCAAACTCAATAATATTGATAGCAACTACTCCTACAAGTGCCTAGAGCCTATATCATGCATCAAAACTACTTTTGACCATATAAATTTGACATGCAAGCTCAAGAACAGGGTCACCTAAGCAGCAAAAATTTGCAGTGAATAAAGCACTAGAACAAAAACTAATTGGACCAATGGAGGAGTCACATACCAAGGAACAACCTCCCCAAGCAGTTTTGTGAGAGGTGCATTGAGCAAGGAGATCGAAAATGGCAGCAAAGTGAGCTTGAACTCGTGCTTGAGCTGGATATTCGTGTTTGGGGGAGGAAGAAGGAGTGTGTGGGTGAAAGAATAAGTGGAGGAGGGCCATCGTGGGCCCACGAGGTAGGGGGTGCCTAGGGGGGTAGGGCGCGCCCTCCACCCTTGTGGGCAGGTGGTTGACCCCCCTGATGTGTTCTCAGTGCCAAATATTCTCAAATATTCTAGAAAAAAGTCATATTTAAATTTCAGGGCATTTGGGGAACTTTTATTTTCGGGGTATTTTTATATTGCACGGATAATCAGATAACAGACAGAAAAATATTTATTTTTATTTTATGTAATATAAATAACAGAAAGTAAAAGTGGGGTACAGAAGGTTGTGCCTTCTAGTTTCATCCATCTCATGATCATCAAAAGGAATCCACTAACAAGGTTGATCAAGTCTTGTTAACGAACTCATTCCAAATAACATGGAACCGGAGAAATTTCGAATAACACTATGTTACCTCAATGGGGATATGCACATCCCCAATAATAAGAATATCATATTTCTTCTTGACAGTAGGAAGAGGAAATTCAAAACCTCCAAATATAATCGATGGAATTTTTCCAATAGAGTTGATACTATAAACTTGAGGTTGTTTCCTCGGAAAGTGTACCGTATGCTCATTACCATTAACATGAAAAGTGACATTGCCTTTAGTGCAATCAATAACAGCCCCTGCAGTATTCAAAAAGGGTCTTCCAAGAATAATAGACATACTATCGTCCTCGGGAATATCAAGAATAACAAAGTCCGTTAAAATAGTAACGTTTGCAACTACAACAGGCACATCCTCACAAATACCGACATGTATAATGTTGGGGAACGTAGCAGAAAACACAAAAATGCCTACGTTTCACCAAGATCAATCTATGGAGTCAACTAGCAATGAGAGGAGAGTGCATCTACATACCCTTGTAGATCGCGAGCGGAAGCGTTCAAGAGAACGGGGATGATGGAGTCGTACTCGCCGTGATCCAAATCACCGATGACCAAGTGCCGAACGGACGGCACCTCCGTGTTCAACACACGTACGGAGCGGATGACGTCTCCTCCTTCTTGATCCAGCAAGGGGGAAGGAGAGGTTGATGAAGATCCAGCAGCACGACGGCGTGGTGGTGGATGCAGCAGTGATCGCAGCAGGGCTTCGCCGAGCTTCTGCGAGAGGGAGAGGTGTAGCAGGGGAGAGGGAGGCGCCAAAGCTTGAGGTGCAGCTGCCCTCCCTCCCCCCCTTTATATAGGCCCCCTAGGGGGGTGCGCCGGCCCTAAGAGATGGGATCTCCTAGGGGGGGCAGCGGCCAAGGGGGTGGAGTACCCCCCAAGGCAAGTGGAGGCGCCCCCTCCCCTAGGGTTCCCAACCCTAGGCGCATGGGGGGCCCAAGGGGGGGGCGCACCATCCCACTATGGGCTGGTTCCCCTCCCCACTTCAGCCCATGGGGCCCTCCGGGATGGGTGGCCCCACCCGGTGGACCCCCGAGACCCATCCGGTGGTCCCGGTACAATACCGGTGACCCCGAAACTTTCCCGATGGCCGAAACTACACTTCCTATATATAATTCTTCACCTCCGGAAAATTCCAGAACTCCTCGTGACGTCCAGGATCTCATCCGGGACTCCGAACAACTTTCGTATTACTGCATACTCATATCTATACAACCCTAGCGTCACCGAACCTTAAGTGTGTAGACCCTACGGGTTCGGGAGACAAGCAGACATGACCGAGACGATTCTCTGGTCAATAACCAACAGCGGGATCTGGATACCCATGTTGGCTCCCACATGCTCCTCGATGATCTCATCGGATGAACCACGATGTCGAGGACCTAATCAATCATGTACTCAATTCCCTTTGTCAATCGGTACGTTACTTGCACGAAACTCGATCGTCGGTATCCCAATACCTTGTTCAGTCTCTTTACCGGCAAGTCACTTTACTCGTACCGTAATGCATGATCCCATGATCAACCACTTGATCACATTGAGCTCATTATGATGATGCATTACCGAGTGGGCCCAGAGATACCTCTCTGTCATACGGAGTGACAAATCCCAGTCTCGATTCGTGCCAACCCAACAGACACTTTCGGAGATACCTGTAATGTACCTTTATAGTCACCCAGTTACGTTGTGACGTTTGGCACACACAAGGCACTCCTACGGTATCCGGGAGTTGCACAATCTCATGGTCTAAGGAAATGATACTTGACATCCAGAAAAGCTACAGCAAACGAACTACACAATCTTTGTGCTATGCTTAGGTTTGGGTCTTGTCCATCACATCATTCTCCTAATGATGTGATCCCGTTATCAATGACATCCCCATGTCCATAGCCAGGAAACCATGGCTATCTGTTGATCAATGAGCTAGTCAACTAGAGGCTCACTAGGAACACATTGTGGTCTATGTATTCACACATGTATTACGATTTCCGGATAATACAATTATAGCATGAATAATAGACAATTATCATGAACAAGGAAATATAATAATCATTTTATTATTGCCTCTAGGGCATATTTCCAACAGTCTCCCACTTGCACTAGAGTCAATCATCTAGTTACATTGTGATGAATCGAACACCCATGGAATTCTGGTGTTAATCATGTTTTGCTCTAGGGAGAGGTTTAGTCAACGGATCTGCTACATTCAGGTCCGTATGTACTTTACAAATCTCTATGTCTCCATTTTGAACACTTTCACGAATGGAGTTGAAGCGACGCTTGATATGCCTGGTCTTCCTGTGAAACCTGGGCTCCTTGGCAAGGGCAATAGCTCCAGTGTTGTCACAGAAGAGAGTCATCGGGCCCGACGCATTGGGTATGACTCCTAGGTCGGTAATGAACTCCTTCACCCAGACTGCTTCATGTGCTGCCTCCGAGGCTGCCATGTACTCCGCTTCACATGTAGATCCCGCCACAACGCTTTGCTTGCAACTGCACCAGCTTACTGCCCCACCATTCAAAATATACACGTATCCGGTTTGTGACTTAGAGTCATCCAGATCTATATCGAAGCTAGCATCGACGTAACCCTTTACGGCGAGCTCTTCGTCACCTCCATAAACGAGAAACATTTCCTTAGTCCTTTTCAGGTACTTCAGGATATTTTTGACCGTTGTCCAGTGTTCCATGCCGGGATTACTTTGGTACCTTCCTACCAAACTCACGGCAAGGTTTACATCAGGTCTGGTACACAACATAGCATACATGATAGACCCTATGGGCGAGGCATAGGGGATGACACTCATCTTTTCTCTATCTTCTGCCGTGGTCGGGCATTGAGCCAAGCTCAATCTCGTACCTTGCAATACAGGCAAGAACCCCTTCTTTGACTGATCCATTTTGAACTTCTTCAAAATCTTGTCAAGGTACGTACTCTGTGAAAGACCAATGAGGCGTCTCGATCTATCTCTATAGATCTTGATGCCTAATATATAAGCAGCTTCTCCAAGGTCCTTCATTGAAAAACACTTGTTCAAATAGGCCTTTATGCTTTCCAAGAATTCTATATCATTTCCCATCAACAGTATGTCATCCACATACAATATGAGAAATGCTACAGAGCTCCCACTTACTTTCTTGTAAATGCAGGCTTCTCCATAAGTCTGCATAAACCCAAACGCTTTGATCATCTCATCAAAGTGAATGTTCCAACATCGAGATGCTTGCACCAGCCCATAAATCGAGCGTTGGAGCTTGCACACCTTGTCAGCATTCTTAGGATCGACAAAACCTTCCGGCTGCATCATATACAATTCTTCCTTAAGGAAACCATTAAGGAATGCCGTTTTGATGTCCATTTGCCATATCTCATAATCATAGAATGCGGCAATTGCTAACATGATTCGGACGGACTTCAGCTTCGCTACGGGTGAGAAAGTCTCATCGTAGTCAACCCCTTGAACTTGTCGATAACCCTTAGCGACAAGCCGAGCTTTATAGATGGTCACATTACCATCCGCGTCTGTCTTCTTCTTAAAGATCCATTTATTTTCTATAGCTCGCCGATCAACGGGAAAGTCAGTCAAAGTCCATACTTCGTTTTCATACATGGATCCTATCTCGGATTTCATGGCTTCCAGCCATTTGTCGGAATCCAGGCCCGCCATCGCTTCTTCATAGTTCGAAGGTTCACCGTTGTCTAACAACATGATTTCTAAGACAGGGTTGCCGTACCACTCTGGTGCGGAACGTGTCCTTGTGGACCTACGAAGTTCAGTAGCAACTTGATCTGAAGTTTCATGATCATCATCATCAACTTCCTCTCTAGTCGGTGCAGGCACCTCAGGAACATTTTCTTGAGCTGCGCCATTTACCGGTTCAAGAGGTAATACTTCATCAAGTTCTACCTTCCTCCCACTTATTTCTTTCGAGAGAAACTCCTTCTCTAGAAAGGACCCATTCTTGGCAACAAAGATCTTGCCTTCGGATTTGAGGTAGAAGGTATACCCAACAGTTTCTTTAGGGTATCCTATGAAGACGCATTTGTCCGACTTGGGTTCGAGCTTTTCAGGTTGAAGTTTCTTGACATAAGCATCGCATCCCCAAACTTTTAGAAACGACAGCTTAGGTTTCTTCCCAAACCATAATTCATACGGTGTCATCTCAACGGATTTCGACGGAGCCCTATTTAAAGTGAATGCGGCAGTCTCTAAAGCATAGCCCCAAAATGATAGCGGTAAATCGGTAAGAGACATCATAGATCGCACCATATCTAATAGAGTGCGATTACGACGTTCGGACACACCATTACGCTGAGGTGTTCCAGGCGGCGTGAGTTGTGAAACTATTCCACATTTTCTTAAGTGTGTGCCAAATTCGTGACTCAAGTATTCTCCCCCACGATCTGATCGCAAGAACTTGATTTTCCTGTCACGTTGATTCTCAACCTCAGTCTGAAATTCCTTGAACTTTTCAAAGGTCTCAGACTTGTGTTTCATTAAGTAAACATACCCATATCTACTTAAGTCATCAGTGAGGGTGAGAACATAACGATAGCCACCGCGAGCCTCAACACTCATTGGACCGCACACATCAGTATGTATGATTTCCAATAAGTTGGTTGCTCGCTCCATTGTTCTTGAGAATGGAGTCTTGGTCATTTTACCCATGAGGCATGGTTCGCACGTGTCAAATGATTCGTAATCAAGAGACTCTAAAAGTCCATCTGCATGGAGCTTCTTCATGCGTTTGACTCCTGTGTGACCAAGGCGGCAGTGCCACAAGTATGTGGGACTATCATTATCAACCTTACATCTTTTGGTATTCACACTATGAATATGTGTAGCATTACGCTCGAGATTCATTAAGAATAAACCATTCACCATCGGAGCATGACCATAAAACATATCTCTCATATAAATAGAACAACCATTATTCTCGGATTTAAATGAGTAGCCATCTCGTATTAAACGAGATCCTGATATAATGTTCATGCTCAAAGCTGGCACTAAATAACAATTATTGAGGTTTAAAACTAATCCCGTAGGTAAATGTAGAGGTAGCGTGCCGACGGCGATCACATCGACCTTGGAACCATTCCCGACGCGCATCGTCACCTCGTCCTTCGCCAGTCTCCGCTTATTCCGTAGCTCTTGCTTTGAGTTACAAATGTGAGCAACCGCACCGGTATCAAATACCCAGGAGCTACTACGAGTACTGGTAAGGTACACATCAATTACATGTATATCACATATACCTTTTGTGATGCCGGCCTTCTTGTCCGCTAAGTATTTGGGGCAGTTCCGCTTCCAGTGACCACATCCCTTGCAATAAAAGCACTCAGTCTTGGGCTTGGGTCCATTCTTTGGCTTCTTCCCGGCAGCTTGCTTACCGGGCGCGGCAACTCCCTTGCCGTCCTTCTTGAAGTTCTTCTTACCCTTGCCTTTCTTGAACTTAGTGGTTTTATTGACCATCAACACTTGATGTTCCTTTTTGACTTCTACCTCTGCTGATTTCAGCATTGCAAATACTTCAGGAATGGTCTTTTCCATCCCCTGCATATTGAAGTTCATCACAAAGCTCTTGTAGCTTGGTGGAAGCGACTGAAGGATTCTGTCAATGACCGCGTCATCTGGGAGATTAACTCCCAGTTGAGTCAAGCGGTTATGCAACCCAGACATTTTGAGTATGTGCTCACTGACAGAACTATTTTCCTCCATCTTATAGCTGAAGAACTTGTCGGAGACTTCATATCTCTCGACTCGGGCATGAGCTTGGAAAACCATTTTCAGCTCTTCGAACATCTCATATGCTCTGTGTCGCTCAAAACGCTTTTAGAGCCCCGGTTCTAAGCTGTAAAGCATGCCGCACTGAACGAGGGAGTAATCATCAGCACGTGTCTACCCAGCGTTCATAATGTCTTGGTTCTGTGGGATGGGTGCGTCACCTAGCGGTGCTTCTAGGACATAATCTTTCTTGGCAGCTATGAGGATGATCCTCAGGTTCCGAACCCAGTCCGTATAGTTGCTGCCATCGTCTTTCAGCTTGGTTTTCTCTAGGAACGCGTTGAAGTTGAGGACAACGTTGGCCATTTGATCTACAAGACATATTGTAAAGATTTTAGACTAAGTTCATGATAATTAAGTTCATCTAATCAAATTATTCAATGAACTCCCACTTAGATAGACATCCCTCCAGTCATCTAAGTATAACATGATCCGAGTTGACTAGGTCGTGTCTGATCATCACGTGAGACGGACTAGTCAACATCGGTGAACATCTTCATGTTGATCGTATCTTCTATACGACTCATGCTCGACCTTTCGGTCTTCTGTGTTCCGAGGCCATGTCTATACATGCTAGGCTCGTCAAGTCAACCTAAGTGTATTGCGTGTGTAAATCTATCTTACACCCGTTGTATGTGAACGTTGGAATCTATCACACCCGATCATCACGTGGTGCTTCGAAACAACGAACTGTCGCAACGGCGCACAGTTAGGGGGAACACTTTCTTGAAATTATTATGAGGGATCATCTTATTTACTACCGTCGTTCTAAGTAAACAAGATGCAAAAACATGATAAACATCACATGCAATCAAATAATAGTGACATGATATGGCCAATATCATATAGCTCCTTTGATCTCCATCTTGGGGCTCCATGATCATCTTGTCACCGGCATGACACCACGATCTCCATCATCGTGTCTTCTTGAATTTGTCTCATCATCTATTACTTCTACTACTATGGCTAACGCTTTAGCAATAAAGTAAAGTAATTACATGACGTTTATGTTGACATGCAGGTCATAAATAAATAAAGACAACTCCTATGGCTCCTGCCGGTTGTCATACTCATCGACATGCAAGTCGTGATTCCTATTACAAGAACATGATCAATCTCATACATCACATATATCATTCATCATTCATCACAACCTTTGGCCATATCACATCACAAAACACTTGCTGCAAAAACAAGTTAGACGTCCTCTAATTGTTGTTGCAAGTTTTTACGTGGCTGCTATAGGTTTCTAGCAAGAACGTTTCTTACCTACGCCAAAACCACAACGTGAATTGCCAATTTCTATTTACCCTTCATAAGGACCCTGTTCATTGAATCCGATCCGACTAAAGTGGGAGAGACAGACACCCGCCAGCCACCTTATGCAACTAGTGCATGTCAGTCGGTGGAACCGGTCTCACGTAAGCGTACGTGTAAGGTTGGTCTGGGCCACTTCATCCCACGATGCCGCCGAATCAAGATAAGACTAGTAACGGCAAGCAAATTGACAATATCGACGCCCACAACTACTTTGTGTTCTACTCGTGCATAGTAACTACGCATAGACCTAGCTCATGATGCCACTGTTGGGGAACGTAGCAGAAAACAAAAAAAATTCCTACGTTTCACCAAGATCAATCTATGGAGTAAACTAGCAACGAGAGGAGAGTGCATCTATATACCCTTGTAGATCGCGAGCGGAAGCGTTCAAGAGAACGGGGATGATGGAGTCGTACTCGCCGTGATCCAAATCACCGATGACCAAGTGCCGAACGGACGGCACCTCCGCGTTCAACACACGTACGGAGCGGATGACGTCTCCTCCTTCTTGATCCAGCAAGGGGGAAGGAGAGGTTGATGAAGATCCAGCAGCACGACGGCGTGGTGGTGGATGCAGCAGTGATCGCAGCAGGGCTTCGTCGAGCTTCTTCGAGAGGGAGAGGTGTAGCAGGGGAGAGGGAGGCGCCAAGGCTTGAGGTGCGGCTGCCCTCCCTCCCCCCTTTATATAGGCCCCCTAGGGGGGTGCGCCGGCCCTAGGAGATGGGATCTCCTAGGGGGGCGGCAGCCAAGGGGGTGGAGTACCCCCCAAGGCAAGTGGAGGCGCCCCCTCCCCTAGGGTTCCCAACCCTAGGCGCATGGGGGGCCCAAGGGAGGGCGCACCAGCCCACTATGGGCTGGTTTCCCTCCCCACTTCAGCCCATGGGGCCCTCCGGGATGGGTGGCCCCACCCGGTGGACCCCCAGGACCCATCCGGTGGTCCCGGTACAATACCAGTGACCCCGAAACTTTCCCGATGGCTGAAACTACACTTCCTATATATAATTCTTCACCTCCGGACAATTCCGGAACTCCTCGTGACGTCCAAGATCTCATCCGGGACTCCGAACAACTTTCGGATTACTGCATACTCATATCTATACAACCCTAGCGTCACCGAACCTTAAGTGTGTAGACCCTACGGGTTCAGGAGACAAGCAGACATGACCGAGACGATTCTCTGGTCAATAACCAACAGCGGGATCTGGATACCCATGTTGGCTCCCACATGCTCCTCGATGATCTCATCGGATGAACCACGATGTCGAGGACCTAATCAATCCCGTACTCAATTCCCTTTGTCAATTGGTACGTTACTTGCCCGAGACTCGATCGTCGGTATCCCAATACCTTGATTAGTCTCGTTACTAGCAAGTCACTTTACTCATATCGTAATGCATGATCCCATGATCAACCACTTGATCACATTGAGCTCATTATGATGATGCATTACCGAGTGGGCCTAGAGATACGTCTCCGTCATACGGAGTGACAAATCCCAGTCTCGATTCGTGCCAACCCAACAGACACTTTCGGAGATACCTGTAATGTACCCTTATAGTCACCCAGTTACGTTGTGAAGTTTGGCACACCCAAGGCACTCCTACGGTATCCGGGAGTTGCACAATCTCATGGTCTAAGGAAATGATACTTGACATCCAGAAAAGCTACAGCAAACGAACTACACGATCTTTGTGCTATGCTTAGGTTTGGGTCTTGTCCATCACATCATTCTCCTAATGATGTGATCCCGTTATCAATGACATCCCCATGTCCATAGCCAGGAAACCATGACTATCTGTTGATCAACGAGCTAGTCAACTAGAGGCTCACTAGGGACACATTGTGGTCTATGTATTCACACATGTATTATGATTTCCGGATAATACAATTATAGCATGAATAATAGACAATTATCATGAACAAGGAAATATAATAATCATTTTATTATTGCCTCTAGGGCATATTTCCAACATATAATAGTTGATTTATCAGCCATTTGCAAAGATATTTCAGTAGGTGTCAACTTATTCATATCAAGTCTACGATATGAAGTGAGAGGCATAACACTAACACCGGCTCCAAGATCACATAAAGTAGTTTTAACATAGTTTCTTTTAATAGAGCATGGTATAGTGGGTACACCGGGATCTCCAAGTTTCTTTGGTATTCCACCCTTAAAAGTGTAGTTAGCAAGCATGGTGGAAATTTCAGCTTCCGGTATCTTTCTTTTATTAGTAATGATATCTTTCATGTACTTAGCATAAGGATTGGGTTTGAGCATATCAGCTAATCGCATACGCAAAAAGATAGGTCTAATCATTTCAGCAAAGCGCTCAAAATCCTCATCATCCTTTTTCTTGGATGGTTTGGGAGCAAAAGGCATGGGTTTCTGAACCCAAGGCTCTCTTTCTTTACCATGTTTCCTAGGAACAAAGTCTTTCTTATCATAACGTTGATTCTTTGATTGTGGGTTATCAAGATCAACAGCAGGTTCAATTTCTACATCATTATCATTACTAGGTTGAGCATCATTATGAACATTATCATTAACATTATCACTAGTTCCAGGTTCATTACCAGATTGGGCTTCAGCATCAGAAATAGAAATAGCATTTGGATTCTCAGGTGTTTCAACAATAGGATCACTAGAAGCATGCAAAGTCCTATCATTTTTCTTTTTCTTCTTTTTAGAAGGACTAGGTGCATCTATATTATTTCTCTGATAATCTTGCTCAATTCTCTTAGGGTGGCCTTCAGGATACAAAGGTTCCTGAGTCATTCTACCAGTTCTAGTAGCCACTCTAATAGCATAATCATTATTCTTATTATTCAATTCATTGAGCAAATCATTTTGAGCTTTAAGTACTTGTTCTACTTGAGTGGTAACCATAGAAGCATGTTTACTAATAAGTTTAAGTTCACCTTTGACATTAGCCATATAATCACCCAAGTGTTCAAGCATATTTGAATTGTATTTCAATTGTCTGCCAAAATAAGCATTAAAATCTTCTTGCTTAGCCATAAATTTATCGAACTCATCTAAGCATGGGCTAGCAAATTTAGTAAATGGGATTTCAGCTTTATCATATCTATAGAGAGAATTTACCTTTACTACCTGTGTCGGCTTATCAAGACCACAAGTTTCTTCAATAGGTAATGGATTAAGATCATATGTTTCTTAAACAGGCGGTAAATTAAGACCATGTATTTCTTCAATAGGAGGTAAATTCTTAACATCTTCAGCTTTAATACCTTTTTCTTTCATAGATTTCTTTGCCTCTTTCATATCTATAGGACTGAGAAATAGAATACCCCTCTTCTTCGGAGTTGCTTTAGGAATAGGCTCGGGAATTGGCTCTGGAGGTGTCCAATTATTTTCATTTGTCAACATATTATTCAATAGAATTTCAGCTTCATCCGGTGTTCTTTCCCTGAAAATAGAACCAGCACAACTATCCAGGTAATCTCTGGAAGCATCGGTTAGTCCATTATAAAAGATATCAAGTATTTCATTTTTCTTAAGAGGATGATCAGGCAAAGCATTAAGTAATTGGAGAAGCCTCCCCCAAGCTTGTGGGAGACTCTCTTCTTCAATTTGCACAAAATTATATATATCCCTTAAAGCAGCTTGTTTCTTATGAGGAGGGAAATATTTAGCAGAGAAGTAATAAATCATATCCTGGGGACTACGCACACAACCAAGATCAAGAGAATTAAACCATATCTTAGCATCACCCTTTAATGAGAACGGAAATATTTTAAGGATGTAAAAGTAACGAGTTCTCTCATCTTTAGTGAACAGGGTGGCTATATCATTCAATTTAGTAAGATGTGCCACAACAGTTTCAGATTCATAACCATGAAAAGGATCAGATTCAACCAAAGTAATTATATCAGGATCAACAGAGAATTCATAATCCTTATCGGTAACACAGATAGGCGAAGTAGCAAAAGCAGGGTCAGGTTTCATTCTAGCATTTAGAGATTGCTTACTCCATTTAGCTAATAACCTTTTGAGTTCATTTCTATTTTTGCAAGCTAAAATAGCGAAAGAAGCTTCTTTATCAAAAACATAACCCTTAGGAATAACAAGTGATTCTTCATCATCACTTTCATCAGTATCATCAGATTCAATATTTTCAATTTCTCTAGCCCTAGCAATTTGTTCATCAAGAAAATCACTAAGTGGCACAGTAGTATCAGGCATAGAGGTAGTTTCATCATAAGTATCATGCATAGCAGAAGTGGCATCATCAATAACATGCGACATATCAGAACGAATAGCAGAGGCAGGTGTAGGTGTCGCAAGCTTACTCATAACAAAAGGTGAATCAAGTGCAGAGCTAGATGGCAGTTCCTTACATCCCCTCGTAGTTGAGGGATAGATCTTGGTTTTTGGATCTCTCAAGTTCTTCATAATGATAAGAAGATATATATCCCAAGTGACTCAAAGAATAGAGCTATGCTCCCCGGCAACGGTGCCAGAAAATAGTCTTGATAACCCACAAGTATAGAGGATCGCAACAGTTTTCGAGGGTAAAGTATTCAACCCAAATTTATTGATTCGACACAAGGGGAGCCAAAGAATACTCTCAAGTATTAGCAGCTGAGTTGTCAATTCAACCACACCTGAAAATTTAATATCTGCAGCAAAGTGTTTAGTAGCAAAGTAATATGATAGTAGTGATAACGGTAGCAAAAGGTAACAGTAGTAAAAGTAATGTTTTTGGTATTTTGTAGTGATGAAAGCAATAGCAACGGAAAAGTAAATAAGCGAAGAACAATATATGGAAAGCTCGTAGGCAATGGATCAGTGATGGAGAATTATGCCGAATGCGGTTCATCATGTAACAGTCATAACCTAGGGTGACACAGAACTAGCTCCAGTTCATTGATATAATGTAGGCATGTATTCCGAATATAGTCATACGTGCTTATGGAAAAGAACTTGCATGACATCTTTTGTCCTACCCTCCCGTGGCAGCGGGGTCCTTACGGAAACTAAGGGATATTAAGGCCTCCTTTTAATAGAGTACCGGAACAAAGCATTAACACATGGTGAATACATTAACTCCTCAAACTACCGTCATCACCGGTAAGTATCCCGATTATTGTCACTTCGGGGTTAACGGATCATAACACATAATAGGTGACTATAGACTTGCAAGATAGGATCAAGAACACTCATATATTGATGAAAACATAATAGGTTCAAATCTGAAATCATGGCACTCGGGCCCTAGTGACAAGCATTAAGCATAGCAAAGTCATAGCAACATCAATCTCAGAACATAGTGGACACTAGGGATCAAACCCTAACAAAACTAACTCGATTACATGATAGATCCCATCCAACCCATCACCGTCCAGAGAGCCTACGATGGAATTACTCACGCACGGCGGTGAGCATCATGAAATTGGTGATGGAGGATGGTTGATGATGACGATGGCGATGGCGACAGATTCCCCTCTCCGGAGCCCCGAATGGACTCCAGATCAGCCCTCCCGAGAGGTTTTAGGGCTTGGCGGTGGCGGCTCCGTATCGTAAAACACGATGAATTCTTCTCTCTGATTTTTTTCTCCCCGAAACACAATATATGGAGTTGGAGTTGGAGTCGGAGAGGCAACAGGGGGCCCATGAGGTAGGGGGCCTCGTGGAGAGGTGGTGGGCCCCTGGCCTTCATCTTTTGCAGGTATTTTTCATATTTTCTGAAAAGTGGCTCCATGAAGTTTCAGGTCATTCCGAGAACGTTTGTTTCTGCACATAAATAACACCATGGTAATTCTGCTGAAAACAGTGTCAGTCCGGGTTAGTTCCATTCAAATCATGCAAGTTAGAGTCCAAAACAAGGGCAAAAGTGTTTGGAAAAGTAGATACGTTGGAGACGTATCAATCATCCATCTCAAATATGGCGAGCTATTGTTCAGGGAAAGGAGGTCCTCAAGCAAGGCCTAGTTAGAAGAATAGGGGACGGGAGAACCACGGGCATTTGGAATGATAATTGGATCCCAGGGGATTTTATGTTGCGTATTGTACATCCTCGGTCCACTAATCCACCTGAGTTGGTAGTAGACCTCATTGAAAGCGTGGAGAGGTGCTGGAACAGAGGAAAAGTTCTCGAACACTTACAACCTACTGACGCCCGGGAGATACTTGGCATACCATTATCGACCATCACTACAGATGATTGCTGGGCATGGCAGTATGAACGCCATGGCCATTTCTCTATAAGGTCATGCTACCGAATGCTTAAAGAAACCAAGAGGAGAAGAGAGGATTGGCTTGAGGGGACCGGAGGGAATTCGGATAGCAATGCAAAAAAGCAACAATGGTGCAGCTTATGGGGGACTATGGTTCCAGCAAAGTTGAAAAACTTCTTATGGAGGTTGGCTAATAACTCAATACCAACCGAGGGAGTCAGATTTCAGAGACATATGTCTGAATCTTGTTTGTGCAAAATATGCAATGGAGCTGAGGACAACTGGAAGCACGCCCTTATTGATTGTCCAATGGCAAAGCGTGTCTGGGCTATGGTGGATGAGGAGCTAGTCGGATATATGATAAAAATTCAAACCGGAGATGCAAGGCTGTGGCTTGGTGAGCTTCAACGGACAACTAATGAAGATCAGTTTGTGAAAGCGATTGTGACACTATGGTCCATCTGGTGGGCTAGAAGGAAGGCCATTCATGAAGAACAATTCTATTCGCCTCATTCAACTCTGTGCTTTATCAACAGGTACATTGCAGACCTGGATCTATTACCAAAGAAGCAACAGGTGAAGCATGGGGTTTCAAGAAGCACTAGCTCAGTGCTGAAGTGGCGTCCTCCTGCTATAGGTTGGGCGAAGATGAATGTTGATGATGCGTTATCTCGCAATGGAGAAAGGGGATCCCTGGCAGTTGTGAGTCAGGATCATACATGCTTCTTCCTTGGAGCATCGGCACTCGTGTGTGAAAGTGTTATTGATCCAGAGATCCTAGAGGCAATGCCATGTTGCGAGGGGCTATCTCTGGCTCTCGACTTAAATCTGCAACAAGTTCATATTAGCACCAATTATTCAGCAACAGTCAAGCATATCGGAGAGACATACTTGGGGCCAGTGGCGGAGCCAGGAATTATGGATCAGGGGGGGGTAAATGACTCAAACTCTTCCTAACAGGGGCCAAAGAATACTATTACATGTATTTTTTGTATAAATTGCACATTGTTCATCTACTAATTACCAGCAAATCAGTGATCTTAGGGGGGGTCAGGGCCCCTGCTGGTGCCCCTGTCTCCGCCACTGCTTGGGGCCCAGCAAAGTTGTTATGGACGAGATCAAGATAAAGAAGAATATGTTCCAAACCATGGAGATCATACATGAAAAACGCGAGTGTAATTTTGAAGCGCATGTGCTCGCAAAAGCGGCTACCTCTTTGCCCTGTGGATGCCATCTTTGGCTCACAGGAACCCCCGAAATTATTTGTATACCTATGACTGTTAATCTTCAATAAAGCAACTTTTATCCCTAAAAAATAGGAGTTCCTATTTAATTCTCAAATTGTCTAAACAAATTGATTCTGAAAGAGAGAAAAACGGTAGTCCTATTTCGAAGCGGATAGTTTGGCTGGACAGTGTTTAGCTTTAGGTCAAGGCCAGCATACGTGGTTAGGATTTTCTCATGATCCTGATGTAGTTACGATGAACATTGTTATAGACCAATAAAGTCCTTAGCAGTTTTGATCTCCGGTACAAAAAATACACACGAATCATGACGCAACATGTAATCGGATAGTCATTGACGTGAATGGGACGCAACTAAATCTCAGCTAGCCGAGTTTTAGCAAGACCGAGTGATAAAACATACCATGATTTTGTCTCAAAATTTATAAACCATGCAGCCTTGCACCATAGAAGTAGCCCATCGATCCACCGGGGACGGGTTGCGTGGTTGTTTCCATCGTAACCCCATACGTGCATCTCTACTATTAAAGGAGGATCGAACGTTGTGATGGTTCGACCTCGTGATGGTTCGCCCTCCCACACCCCTCCTACGATCCCCACTTCCCCCGCATGATAAAAAGAAAAAGAAACCCACGTAAAAAAAGCAGCCACGATCAGGCACACACATCCCATGCCGCATGCCCCCATCTCTCACGAGGAGAATGCCCTCCCTCCTCCCGATCGCATCTGTCTACCGAGAAAAATCCCTCGGCCGTCCAGCCAAACTGCCACGCCCGTGAAGGAACCCATGTCGAGGAGTCCCTCGATCCAATCCTCGCCCTCTCGCCATCGTCGGCGGCCCCGCCCCTCTTCCCTCCGCCGTCCAGCCCGAACCATTGCACCGGTACAGGAGCCCAGCCCAGGCCGCCCACATGAAGGCAATGGCGTAAGCCACGTCATCGAGGCCGAGGCGTCCCTCGAGCCATTCCTCGCCCCCGCCCTCGCCGGCTTCAGTAGCCCTGCCCGTCTCCAAGGGGTCGGTTACTCGATCTCGGTCATCCGACTCATCTCCAGCGAGTATGTCATTGGTGCGGACTGTTGGGGAACGTAGTAATTTCAAAAAAATTCCTACGCACACGCAAGATCATGGTGATGCATAGCAATGAGAGGGGAGAGTGTTGTCTACGTACCCTTGTAGACCGGCAACGGAAGCGTTGACACAACGTAGAGGAAGTAGTCGTACGTCTTCCCGATCCGACCGATCCAAGTACCGAACGTAAGGCACCTCCGAGTTCTGCACACGTTCAACTCGGTGACGTCCCTCGAGCTCCGATCCAGCAAAGTGTTGAGGGAGAGTTCTGACAGCACGACGGCGTGATGATGGTGATGATGTTCTACCAACGCAGGGCTTCGCCTAAGCACCGCTATGATATGACCGAGGTGGAATATGGTGGAAGGGGGCACTGCACACGGCTAAGGAACGATCACGAAGATCAACTTGTGTGTCATGGGGTGCCCCCTTGCCCCCGTATATAAAGGAGGGAGAGGGGAGGTGCGGCCGGCCCAAGGGGTGCGCCTGGAGGAGTCCTACTCCCACCGGGAGTAGGACTCCCCCCTCTTGCCTTGTTGGAAAAGGAAGGGGGAAGGGAGAAAGAGGAAAGGGGGGCGCTGCCCCCCCCTTCCTTGTCCTATTCGGATTAGGGGGCAGGGGGCGCGTGGCCTGCCCTGGCCGGCCCTCCTCTTCTCCCTTAGGGCCCATGTAGGCCCAATAACCCCCGGGGGGGTTCCAGTAACCCCCCGGTACTCCGGTAAAATCCCGATTTCACTCGGAACGTTTCCGATATCCAAATATAGGCTTTCAATATATCAATCTTTATGTCTCGACCATTTTGAGACTCCTCGTCATGTCCGTGATCACATCTGGGACACCGAACAACCTTCGGTACATCAAAACACAAAAACCCTAATTACGATCGTCACCGAACTTTAAGCGTGCGGACCCTACGGGTTCGAGAACTATGTAGACATGACCGAGACACGTCTCTGGTCAATAACCAATAGCGGAACCTGGATGCTCATATTGGCTCCTACATATTCTATGAAGATCTTTATTGGTCAGACCGCATAACAATATACGTTGTTCCCTTTGTCATCGGTATGTTACTTGCCCGAGATTCGATCGTCGGTATCTCAATACCTAGTTCAATCTCGTTGCCGGCAAGTCTCTTTACTCATTCCGTAATAAATCATCCCGCAACTAACTTATTAGTTGCAATGCTTGCAAGGCTTGAGTGATGTGCATTACCGAGAGGGCCCAGAGATACCTCTCCGACAATCGGAGTGACAAATCCTAATCTCGAAATACGCCAACCCAACAAATACCTTCGGAGACACCTGTAGAGCACCTTTATAATCACCCAGTCACATTGTGACGTTTGGTAGCACACAAAGTGTTCCTCTGGTAAACGGGAGTTGCATAATCTCATAGTCATAGGAACATATATAAGTTATGAAGAAAGCAATAGCAACAAACTAAATGATCAAGTGCTAAGCTAATGGAATGGGTCAAGTCAATCACATCATTCTCCTAATGATGTGATCCCATTAACCAAATAACAACTCATGTCTATGGTTAGGAAACATAACCATCTTTCATCAACGAGCTAGTCAAGTAGAGGCATACTAGTGACACTCTGTTTGTCTATGTATTCACACATGTATTATGTTTCCGGATAATACAATTCTAGCATGAATAATAAACATTTATCATGATACAAGGAAATAAATAATAACTTTATTATTGCCTCTAGGGCATATTTCCTTCAGTCTCCCACTTGCACTAGAGTCAATAATCTAGATTAAACAGTAATGATTCTAACACCCATGGAGCCTTGGTGTTGATCATGTTTTGCTCGTGGAAGAGGCTTAGTCAGCGGGTCTGCAACATTCAGATCCGTATGTATCTTGCAAATTTCTATGTCTCCCACTTGGACTAAATCCCAAATGGAATTGAAGCGTCTCTTGATGTGCTTGGTTCTCTTGTGAAATCTGGATTCCTTTGCCAAGGCAATTGCACCAGTATTGTCACAAAAGATTTTCATTGGACCCGATGCACTAGGTATGACACCTAGATCGGATATGAACTCCTTCATCCAGACTCCTTCAGTTGCTGCTTCCGAAGCAGCTATGTACTCCGCTTCACATGGAGATCCCGCCACGATGCTTTGTTTAGAACTGCACCAACTGACAGCTCCACCATTTAATGTAAACACGTATCCGGTTTGCGATTTAGAATCGTCTGGATCAGTGTCAAAGCTTGCATCAATGTAACCATTTACGATGAGCTCTTTGTCACTTCCACATACGAGAAACATATCCTTAGTTCTTTTAAGGTACTTTAGGATGTTCTTGACCGATGTCCAGTGATCCACTCCTGGATTACTTTGGTACCTCCCTGCTAGACTTATAGCAAGGCACACATCAGGTCTGGTACACATCATTGCATACATGATAGAGCCTATGACTGAAGCATAGGGAACATCTTTCATTTTCTCTCTATCTTCTGCAGTGGTCGGACATTGAGTCTTACTCAACTTCACACCTTGTAACACAGGCAAGAACCCTTTCTTTGCTTGATCCATTTTGAACTTCTTCAAAACTTTGTCAAGGTATGTGCTTTGTGAAAGTCCAATTAAGCGTCTTGATCTATCTCTATAGATCTTAATGCCCAATATGTAAGCAGCTTCACCGAGGTCTTTCATTGAAAAACTCTTATTCAAGTATCCCTTTATGCTATCCATAAATTCTATATTATTTCCAATCAATAATATGTCATCCACATATAATATCAGAAATGATACAGAGCTCCCACTCACTTTCTTGTAAATACAGGCTTCTCCAAAAGTATGTATAAAACCAAATGCTTTGATCACACTATCAAAGCGTTTACTCCAACTCCGAGAGGCTTGCACCAGTCCATAAATGGATCGCTGGAGCTTGCACACTTTGTTAGCTTCCTTTGGATCGACAAAACCTTCTGGTTGCATCATATACAACTCTTCTTCCAGAAATCCATTCAGGAATGCAGTTTTGACATCCATTTGCCAAATTTCATAATCATAAAATGCGGTAATTGCTAACATGATTCGGACAGGCTTAAGCATCGCTACAGGTGAGAAGGTCTCATTGTAGTCAACCCCTTGAACTTGTCGAAAACCTTTCGCAACAAGTAGAGCTTTGTAGACAGTAACATTACCGCCAACGTCAGTCTTCTTCTTGAAGATCCACTTATTCTCAATTGCTTGCCGATCAACGGGCAAGTCAACCAAAGTCCATACTTTGTTCTCATACATGGATCCCATCTCAGATTTCATGGCTTCTAGCCATTTTGCGGAATCTGGGCTCACCATCGCTTCTTCATAGTTCGTAGGTTCATCATGATCTAGTAGCATGACTTCCAGTACAGGATTACCGTACCACTGGTGCGGATCTTACTCTGGTTGATCTACAAGGTTCGGTAGTAACTTGATCTGAAGTTTCATGATCATTATCATTAGCTTCCTCACTAATTGGTGTAGGTGTGACAGAAATCGGTTTCTGTGATGTACTACTTCCCAATAAGGAAGCAGGTACAGTTACCTCATCAAGTTCTACTTTTCTCCCACTCACTTCTTTCGAGAGAAACTCCTTCTCTAGAAAATCTCCGAATTTAGCAACCAAAGTCTTGCCTTCGGATCTGTGATAGAAGGTGTACCCAACAGTCTCCTTTGGGTATCCTATGAAGACACATTTCTCCGATTTGGGTTCGAGCTTATCAGGTTGAAGCTTTTTCACATAAGCATCGCAGCCCCAAACTTTCAGAAATGACAACTTTGGTTTCTTGCCAAACCACAGTTCATAAGGCGTCGTCTCAACGGATTTCAATGGTGTCCTATTTAACGTGAATGCAGCCGTCTCTAAAGCATAACCCCAAAACGATAGAGGTAAATCAGTAAGAGATATCATAGATCGCACCATATCTAATAAAGTACAATTACGACGTTCGGACACACCATTACGCTGTGGTGTTCCGGGTGGCGTGAATTGCGAAACTATTCCGCATTGTTTCAAATGTAGACCAAACTCGTAACTCAAATATTCTCCTCCACGATCAGATCGTAGAAACTTTATTTTCTTGTTACGATGATTTTCAACTTCACTCTGAAATTCTTTGAACTTTTCAAATGTTTCAAACTTATGTTTCATTAAGTAGATATACCCATATCTGCTTAAATCATCTGTGAAGGTGAGAAAAATAACGATATCCGCCACGAGCCTCAACATTCATTGGACCACATACATCTGTATGTATGATTTTCAACAAATCCATTGCTCTCTCCATTACTGGAGAACGGCGTTTTAGTCATCTTACCCATGAGGCACAGTTCGCAAGTACCAAGTGATTCATAATCAAGTGGTTCCAAAAGTCCATCAGTATGGAGTTTCTTCATGCGCTTTACACCGATATGACCTAAACGGCAGTGACACAAATAAGTTGCACTATCATTATCAACTCTGCATCTTTTGATTTCAACATTATGAATATGAGTATCACTACTATCGAGATTCATCAAAAATAGACCACTCTTCAAGGGTGCATGACCATAAAAGATATTACTCATATAAATAGAACAACCATTATTCTCTGATTTAAATGAATAACCGTCTCGCATCAAACAAGATCCAGATATAATGTTCATGCTCAACGCTGGCACCAAATAACAATTATTTAGGTCTAATACTAATCCCGAAGGTAGATGTAGAGGTAGCGTGCCGACCGCGATCACATCGACTTTGGAACCATTTCCCACGCGCATCGTCACCTCGTCCTTAGCCAATCTTCGCTTAATCCGTAGCCCCTGTTTCGAGTTGCAAATGTTAGCAACGGAACCAGTATCAAATACCCAGGTGCTACTGCGAGCATTAGTAAGGTACACATCAATAACATGTATATCACATATACCTTTGTTCACTTTGCCATCCTTCTTAGCCGCCAAATACTTGGGGCAATTCCGCTTCCAGTGACCAGTATGCTTGCAGTAGAAGCACTCAGTCTTATGCTTAGGTCCAGACTTGGGTTTCTTCTCCTGAGCAGCAACTTGTTTGCTGTTCTTCTCGAAGTTCCCTTTATTCTTCCCTTTGCCCTTTTTCTTGAAACTGGTGGTCTTATTGACCATCAACACTTGATGCTCCTTCTTGATTTCTACCTCCGCGGCTTTTAGCATCGCGAAGAGCTCAGGAATAGTCTTATTCATCCCTTGCATATTATAGTTCATCACGAAGCTTTTGTAGCTTGGTGGCAGTGATTGAAGAACTCTGTCAATGACACTATCAACAGGAAGATTAACCCCCAGTTGAGTCAAGTGATTATGATACCCAAACATTTTGAGTATATGTTCACTGACAGAACTATTCTCCTCCATCTTGAAGTTGAGTAAGACTCAAAGCCCGACCACGGCAGAAGATAGAAAGAGAATGAAAGTCATTCCCTATGCCTCAGTCATAGGTTCTATAAAGTATGCCATGTTGTATACCAGATCTATTGTATGCCCTACCACTGAGTTTGGCAAGGGAGTACGATAGTGATCTAGGAGTAGATCACTAGACAGCGGTCAAAATTATCCTTAGTGGAATAAGGATATGTTTCTCGATTATGGAAGTGCAAAAAAAGGTTCGTCGTAAAGGGTTACGCCGATGCAAGTTTTGACACTAATCTAGATGACTCTAAGTCTCGGTCTAGATACATATTGAAAGTTGGAGCAATTAGCTAGAGTAGCTCCATGCAGAGCATTGTTGACATAGAAATTTGCAAAATACATGCGGATCTGAATGTGGCAGACCCGTTGACTAAGATTCTCTCACAAGCAAAACATGATCACACCTTAGTACTCCTTGGGTGTTAATCACATAGCGATGTGAACTAGATTACTGAATCTAGTAAACCCTTTGGGTGTTGGTCACATGGCGATGTGAACTATGGGTGTTAATCACATGATGATGTGAACTATCGATGTTAATCACATGGTGATGTGATCTAGATTATTGACTCTAGTGCAAGTGGGAGACTGAAGGAAATATGCCCTAGAGGCAATAATAAAGTTATTATTTATTTCCTTATTTCATGATAAATGTTTATTATTCACGCTAGAATTGTATTAACCGGAAACATAATACATGTGTGAATACATAGACAAACAGAGTGTCACTAGTATGCCTCTACTTGACTAGCTCGTTAATCAAAGATGGTTATGTTTCCTAACCATGGACAAAGAGTTGTTATTTGATTAACGGGATCACATCTAGGTGAATGATCTGATTGACATGACCCATTCCATTAGCTTAGCACCCGATCGTTTAGTATGTTGCTATTGCTTTCTTCATGACTTATACATGTTCCTATGACTATGAGATTATGCAACTCCCGTTTACCGGAGGAACACTTTGGGTACTACCATACGTCACAACGTAACTGGGTGATTATAAAGGAGTACTACAGGTGTCTCCAAAGGTACATGTTGGGTTGGCGTATTTCGAGATTAGGATTTGTCACTCCGATTGTCGGAGAGGTATCTCTGGGCCCTCTCGGTAATGCACATCACATAAGCCTTGCAAGCATTACAACTAATATGTTAGTTGTGAGATGATGTATTACGGAACGAGTAAAGAGACTTGCCGGTAACGAGATTGAACTAGGTATTGGATACCGACGATCGAATCTCGGGCAAGTAACATACCGATGACAAAGGGAACAACGTATGTTGTTATGCGGTCTGACCGATAAAGATCTTCGTAGAATATGTAGGAGCCAATATGGGCATCCAGGTCCCGCTATTGGTTATTGACCGGAGACGTGTCTCGGTCATGTCTACATTGTTCTCGAACCCGTAGGGTCCGCACGCTTAAGGTTACGATGACAGTTATATTATGAGTTTATGCATTTTGATATACCGAAGGTTGTTCGGAGTCCCGGATGTGATCACGGACATGACGAGGAGTCTCGAAATGGTCGAGAAGTAAAGATTGATATATTGGAAGCCTATGTTTGGATATCGGAAGTGTTCCGGGTGAAATCGGGATTTTACCGGAGTACCGGGAGGTTACCGGAACCCCCCGGGAGCTGTATGGGCCTTAGTGGGCTTTAGTGGAAAGGAGAAAGGGGCAGCCCAAGGTGGCTGTGCGCCTCCCCCCTTCCCCTAGTCCTATTAGGACTAGGAGAGGTGGCCGGCCCCCTCTCTCTCTTTCCCCCCTCAAGGAATCCTATTCCAACTAGGATTGGGGGGGGGGGGAATCCTACTCCCAGAGGGAGTAGGACTCTCCTGGCGCGCCCTCCCTTGGCCGGCCAGCCTCCCCCCTCTAGTCCTTTATATACAGAGGTAGGGCATCCCAAAGAACACACAAGTTGATCCACGTGATCTATTCCTTAGCCGTGTGCGGCGCCCCCAGCCACCATAGTCCTCGATAATACTGTAGCGGAGTTTAGGCGAAGCCCTGCTGCTGTAGTACATCAAGATTGTCACCACGCCGTCGTGCTGACGGAACTCTTCCCCGACACTTTGCTGGATCGGAGTCCGGGGATCGTCATCGAGCTGAACGTGTGCTCGAACTCGGAGGTGCCGTAGTTTCGGTGCTTGATCGGTTGGATCGTGAAGACGTACGACTACTTCCTCTACGTTGTGTCAACGCTTCCGCAGTCGGTCTGCGTGGATATGTAGACAACACTCTCCCCTTTCGTTGCTATGCATCACCATGATCTCGCGTGTGCGTAGGAAATTTTTTGAAATTACTACGAAACCCAACAGTGGCATCCGAGCCTAGGTTATTTATGTTGATGTTATATGCACGAGTAGAACACAAGTGAGTTGTGGGCGATATAAATCATACTGCCTACCAGCATGTCATACTTTGGTTCGGCGGCATTGTTGGACGAGACGACCCGGACCAACATTACGCATATGCTTACGCGAGACCGGTTCCCCCGACGTGCTTTGCACATAGGTGGCTTGCGGGCGACTGTCTCTCCAACTTTAGTTGAACCAAGTGTGGCTATGCCCGGTCCTTGCGAAGGTTAAAACGGAGTCTATTTGACAAACTATCGTTGTGGTTTTGATGCGTAGGTGAGATTGGTTCTTACTTAAGCCCGTAGCAGCCACGTAAAACTTGCAACAACACAGTAGAGGACGTCTAACTTGTTTTTGCAGGGCATGTTGTGATGTGATATGGCCAAGACATGATGCTAAATTTTATTGTATGAGATGATCATGTTTTGTAACCGAGTTATTGGCAACTGGTAGGAGCCATATGGTTGTCGCTTTATTGTATGCAATGCAATCGCGATGTAATGCTTTACTTTATTACTAAACAGCAGTGATAGTCGTAGAAGCATAAGATTGGCGAGACGACAACGATGCTACGATGGAGATCAAGGTGTCGCGCCGGTGACGATGGTGATCATGACAGTGCTTCGGAGATGGAGATCACAAGCACAAGATGATGATGGCCATATCATATCACTTATATTGATTGCATGTGATGTTTATCTTTTTATGCATCTTATCTTGCTTTGATTGACGGTAGCATTATAAGATGATCTCTCACTAAATTATCAAGAAGTGTTCTCCCTGAGTATGCACCATTGCCAAAGTTCGTCGTGCCCAGACACCACGTGATGATTGGGTGTGATAAGCTCTACGTCCATCTACAACGGGTGCAAGACAGTTTTGCACACGCAGAATACTCAGGTTAACCTTGATGAGCCTAGCATATGCAGATATGGCCTCGGAACACGGAGACCGAAAGGTCGAGCGTGAATCATATAGTAGATATGATCAACATAGTGATGTTCACCATTGAAAACTACTCCATCTCACGTGATGATCGGTTATGGTTTAGTTGATATGGATCACGTAATCACTTAGAAGATTAGAGGGATGTCTATCTAAGTGGGAGTTCTTAAGTAATATGATTAATTGAACTTAAATTTATCATGAACTTAGTCCTGGTAGTATTTTGCAAATTATGTTGTAGATCAATAGCTTGCGTTGTTGCTTTCATATGTTTATTTTGATATGTTCCTAGAGAAAAATTGTGTTGAAAGATGTTAGTAGCAATGATGCGGATTGGATCCGTGATCTGAGGTTTATCCTCATTGCTGCACAAAAGAATTATGTCCTTGATGCACCGCTAGGTGACAGACCTATTGCAGGAGCAGATGCAGACGTTATGAACGTTTGGCTAGCTCAATATGATGACTACTTGATAGTTTAGTGCACCATGCTTAACGGCTTAGAATCGGGACTTCAAAGACGTTTTGAACGTCATGGACCATATGAGATGTTCCAGGAATTGAAGTTAATATTTCAAGCAAATACCCGAGTTGAGAGATATGAAGTCTCCAACAAGTTCTATAGCTAAAAGATGGAGGAGAATCGCTCAACTAGTGAGCATGTGCTCAGATTGTCTGGGTACTACAATCGCTTGAATCAAGTGGGAGTTAATCTTCCAGATAAAATAGTGATTGACAGAATTCTCTAGTCACCATCACCAAGTTAGTAGAACTTCGTGATGAACTATAATATGCAAGGGATGACTAAAGTGATTCCCAAGCTCTTCGTGATGTTGAAATCGACGAAGGTAGAAATCAAGAAAGAGCATCAAGTGTTGATGGTAGACAAGACCACTAGTTTCAATAAAAGGGCAAAGGGAAGAAGGGGAACTTCAAGAAGAACGGCAAGCAAGTTGCTGCTTAAGTGAAGAAGCCCAAGTCTGGTCCTAAGCCTGAGACTAAGTGTTTCTACTGCAAAGGGACTGGTCACTGGAAGCAGAACTACCCCAAGTGATTGGCAGATAAGAAGGATGGCAAAGTGAACATAAGTATATTTGATATACATGTTATTGATGTGTACTTTACTAGTGTTTATAGCAACCCCTCAGTATTTGATACTAGTTCAGTTGCTAAGATTAGTAACTCGAAACGGGAGTTGCAGAATAAACAGAGACTAGTTAAGGGTGAAGTGACGATGTGTGTTGGAAGTGGTTCCAAGATTGATATGATCATCATCGCACACTCCCCTATACTTTCGGGATTAGTGTTGAACCTAAATAAGTGTTATTTGGTTTTTGCGTTGAGCATGAATATGATTTGATCATGTTTATTGCAATACGGTTATTCGTTGAAGTCAGAGAATAATTGTTGTTCTGTTTACATGAATAAAACCTTCGATGATCATACACCCAATGAAACAAGTTCATTGGA
This sequence comes from Triticum urartu, assembly GCF_056163025.1. Taxonomy (NCBI): domain Eukaryota; kingdom Viridiplantae; phylum Streptophyta; class Magnoliopsida; order Poales; family Poaceae; genus Triticum; species Triticum urartu. The sequence continues at coordinate 732,620,854 of NC_141875.1, forward strand.
TCTCGATCGTAGTGATACACATATTCATAATATTGAAACCAAAAGATGCGAAGTTAATAATGATAGTGCAACTTATTTGTAGCACTGCCGTTTAGGTCATATTGGTGTAAAGCGCATGAAGAAAGTCCATGCTGATGGGATTTTGGAATCACTTGATTATGAATCACTTGATGCTTGCGAACCATGCCTCATGGGCAAGATGACTAAGACTCTGTTCTTCGGAACAATGGAGCGAGCAACAGATTTGCTGGAAATCATACATACTGATGTATGTGGTCCGATAAATTTTGAGGCTCGCGACAAGTATCATTATTTTCTGATCTTCACAGATGATTTGAGCAGATATGAGTATATCTACTTGATGAAACATAAGTCTGAAACATTTGAAAAGTTCAAAGAATTTCAGAGTGAAGTGGAAAATCATCGTGACAAGAAAATAAAGTTTCTACGATCTGATCGCGGAGACAAATATTTGAGTTACGAGTTTGGTCTTCAATTAAAACAATGTGGAATAGTTTCACAAACTCATGCCACATGGAACACCACAGCATAATGGTGTGTCCGAACGTCATAACCGTACTTTATTGGATATAGTGCAATCTATGATGTCTCTTACCGATCTACCACTATCGTTTTGGGGTTATGCATTAGAGACAGCTGCATTCACGTTAAATAGGGCACCATCTAAATCCAGTGAGACGACACCATGTGAACTATGGTTTGGCAAGAAACCTAAGCTGTCGTTTCTTAAAGTTTGGAGTTGCGATGCTTATATGAAAAAGTTTCATCCTGATAAGCTCAAACTCAAATCGGAGAAGTGCGTCTTCATAGGATATCCAAAGGAAACTATTGGATACACCTTCTATCATAGATCCGAAGGCAAGACTTTTGTTGCTAAATTCGAAAACTTTCTGGAGAAGGAGTTTCTCTCGAAAGAAGTGAGTGGGAGGAAAGTAGAACTTGACGAGGTAACTGTACCTGCTCCCTTATTGGAAAGTAGTACATCACAGAAAACTGTTTCTGTGACACCTACACCAGTTAGTGAGGAAGCTAATGATGATGATCATGAAACTTCAGAACAAGATACTACTGAACCTCGTAGATCAACCAGAGTAAGATCCACGCCAGAGTGGTACGGTAATCCTGTTCTGGAAGTCATGCTACTAGATCATGATGAACCTACGAACTATGAAGAAGCGATGGTGAGCCCAGATTCCGCAAAGTGGCTTGAAGCCATGAAATCTGAGATATGATCCATGTATGAGAACAAAGTATGGACTTTGGTTGACTTGCCCGATGATCGGCAAGCCATAGAAAATAAATGGATCTTCAAGAGGAAGACGGACGCTGATAGTAGTGTTACTATCTACAAAGCTAGAATTGTTGCAAAAGGTTTTCGACAAGTTCAAGGTGTTGACTACGATGAGATTTTCTCACTCGTATCTATGCTTAAGTCTGTCCGAATCATGTTAGCAATTGCCGCATTTTATGAAATCTGGCAAATGGATAAACAAAACTGCATTCCTTAATGGATTTACTAAAGAAGAGTTGTATACGATGCAACTAGAAGGTTTTGTCGATCCTAAAGGTGTTAACTAAATACGCAAGCTCCAGCGATCCATCTATGGACTGGTGCAAGAATCTCAGAGTTGGAATATACGCTTTGATAAGTTGATCAAAGCATATAGTTTTATACAGACTTGCGGTGAAGCCTGTATTTACAAGAAAGTGAGTGGGAGCACTACAAAATTTCTGATAAGTATATGTGAATGACATATTGTTGATCGGAAATAATGTAGAATTATTCTGCAAAGCATAAAGGAGTGTTTGAAAGGAGTTTTTCAAAGAAAGACCTCGGTGAAGCTGCTTACATATTGAGTATCAAGATCTATAGAGATAGATCAAGACACTTGATAAGTTTTTTCAATGAGTACATACCTTGACAAGATTTTGAAGTAGTTCAAAATGGAACAGTCAAAGAAAAGGTTTCTTGCCTGTGTTACAAGGTGTGAAGTTGAGTAAGACTCAAAGCCCGACCACGGCAGAAGATAGAAAGAGAATGAAAGTCATTCCCTATGCCTCAGTCATAGGTTCTATAAAGTATGCCATGTTGTATACCAGATCTATTGTATGCCCTACCACTGAGTTTGGCAAGGGAGTACGATAGTGATCTAGGAGTAGATCACTAGACAGCGGTCAAAATTATCCTTAGTGGAATAAGGATATGTTTCTCGATTATGGAAGTGCAAAAAAAGGTTCGTCGTAAAGGGTTACGCCGATGCAAGTTTTGACACTAATCTAGATGACTCTAAGTCTCGGTCTAGATACATATTGAAAGTGGGAGCAATTAGCTAGAGTAGCTCCATGCAGAGCATTGTTGACATAGAAATTTGCAAAATACATGCGGATCTGAATGTGGCAGACCCGTTGACTAAGATTCTCTCACAAGCAAAACATGATCACACCTTAGTACTCCTTGGGTGTTAATCACATAGCGATGTGAACTAGATTACTGAATCTAGTAAACCCTTTGGGTGTTGGTCACATGGCGATGTGAACTATGGGTGTTAATCACATGATGATGTGAACTATCGATGTTAATCACATGGTGATGTGATCTAGATTATTGACTCTAGTGCAAGTGGGAGACTGAAGGAAATATGCCCTAGAGGCAATAATAAAGTTATTATTTATTTCCTTATTTCATGATAAATGTTTATTATTCACGCTAGAATTGTATTAACCGGAAACATAATACATGTGTGAATACATAGACAAACAGAGTGTCACTAGTATGCCTCTACTTGACTAGCTCGTTAATCAAAGATGGTTATGTTTCCTAACCATGGACAAAGAGTTGTTATTTGATTAACGGGATCACATCTAGGTGAATGATCTGATTGACATGACCCATTCCATTAGCTTAGCACCCGATCGTTTAGTATGTTGCTATTGCTTTCTTCATGACTTATACATGTTCCTATGACTATGAGATTATGCAACTCCCGTTTACCGGAGGAACACTTTGGGTACTACCATACGTCACAACGTAACTGGGTGATTATAAAGGAGTACTACAGGTGTCTCCAAAGGTACATGTTGGGTTGGCGTATTTCGAGATTAGGATTTGTCACTCCGATTGTCGGAGAGGTATCTCTGGGCCCTCTCGGTAATGCACATCACATAAGCCTTGCAAGCATTACAACTAATATGTTAGTTGTGAGATGATGTATTACGGAACGAGTAAAGAGACTTGCCGGTAACGAGATTGAACTAGGTATTGGATACCGACGATCGAATCTCGGGCAAGTAACATACCGATGACAAAGGGAACAACGTATGTTGTTATGCGGTCTGACCGATAAAGATCTTCGTAGAATATGTAGGAGCCAATATGGGCATCCAGGTCCCGCTATTGGTTATTGACCGGAGACGTGTCTCGGTCATGTCTACATTGTTCTCGAACCCGTAGGGTCCGCACGCTTAAGGTTACGATGACAGTTATATTATGAGTTTATGCATTTTGATATACCGAAGGTTGTTCGGAGTCCCGGATGTGATCACGGACATGACGAGGAGTCTCGAAATGGTCGAGAAGTAAAGATTGATATATTGGAAGCCTATGTTTGGATATCGGAAGTGTTCCGGGTGAAATCGGGATTTTACCGGAGTACCGGGAGGTTACCGGAACCCCCCGGGAGCTGTATGGGCCTTAGTGGGCTTTAGTGGAAAGGAGAAAGGGGCAGCCCAAGGTGGCTGTGCGCCTCCCCCCTTCCCCTAGTCCTATTAGGACTAGGAGAGGTGGCCGGCCCCCTCTCTCTCTTTCCCCCCTCAAGGAATCCTATTCCAACTAGGATTGGGGGGGGGGGAATCCTACTCCCAGAGGGAGTAGGACTCTCCTGGCGCGCCCTCCCTTGGCCGGCCAGCCTCCCCCCTCTAGTCCTTTATATACAGAGGCAGGGCATCCCAAAGAACACACAAGTTGATCCACGTGATCTATTCCTTAGCCGTGTGCGGCGCCCCCAGCCACCATAGTCCTCGATAATACTGTAGCGGAGTTTAGGCGAAGCCCTGCTGCTGTAGTACATCAAGATTGTCACCACGCCGTCGTGCTGACGGAACTCTTCCCCGACACTTTGCTGGATCGGAGTCCGGGGATCGTCATCGAGCTGAACGTGTGCTCGAACTCGGAGGTGCCGTAGTTTCGGTGCTTGATCGGTTGGATCGTGAAGACGTACGACTACTTCCTCTACGTTGTGTCAACGCTTCCGCAGTCGGTCTGCGTGGATATGTAGACAACACTCTCCCCTTTCGTTGCTATGCATCACCATGATCTCGCGTGTGCGTAGGAAATTTTTTGAAATTACTACGAAACCCAACAGTGGCATCCGAGCCTAGGTTATTTATGTTGATGTTATATGCACGAGTAGAACACAAGTGAGTTGTGGGCGATATAAATCATACTGCCTACCAGCATGTCATACTTTGGTTCGGCGGCATTGTTGGACGAGACGACCCGGACCAACATTACGCATATGCTTACGCGAGACCGGTTCCCCCGACGTGCTTTGCACATAGGTGGCTTGCGGGCGACTGTCTCTCCAACTTTAGTTGAACCAAGTGTGGCTATGCCCGGTCCTTGCGAAGGTTAAAACGGAGTCTATTTGACAAACTATCGTTGTGGTTTTGATGCGTAGGTGAGATTGGTTCTTACTTAAGCCCGTAGCAGCCACGTAAAACTTGCAACAACACAGTAGAGGACGTCTAACTTGTTTTTGCAGGGCATGTTGTGATGTGATATGGCCAAGACATGATGCTAAATTTTATTGTATGAGATGATCATGTTTTGTAATCGAGTTATTGGCAACTGGTAGGAGCCATATGGTTGTCGCTTTATTGTATGCAATGCAATCGCGATGTAATGCTTTACTTTATTACTAAACAGCAGTGATAGTCGTAGAAGCATAAGATTGGCGAGACGACAACGATGCTACGATGGAGATCAAGGTGTCGCGCCGGTGACGATGGTGATCATGACAGTGCTTCGGAGATGGAGATCACAAGCACAAGATGATGATGGCCATATCATATCACTTATATTGATTGCATGTGATGTTTATCTTTTTATGCATCTTATCTTGCTTTGATTGACGGTAGCATTATAAGATGATCTCTCACTAAATTATCAAGAAGTGTTCTCCCTGAGTATGCACCATTGCCAAAGTTCGTCGTGCCCAGACACCACGTGATGATTGGGTGTGATAAGCTCTACGTCCATCTACAACGGGTGCAAGACAGTTTTGCACACGCAGAATACTCAGGTTAACCTTGACGAGCCTAGCATATGCAGATATGGCCTCGGAACACGGAGACCGAAAGGTCGAGCGTGAATCATATAGTAGATATGATCAACATAGTGATGTTCACCATTGAAAACTACTCCATCTCACGTGATGATCGGTTATGGTTTAGTTGATATGGATCACGTAATCACTTAGAAGATTAGAGGGATGTCTATCTAAGTGGGAGTTCTTAAGTAATATGATGTACGACTACTTCCTCTACGTTGTGTCAACGCTTCCGCAGTCGGTCTGCGTGGGTACGTAGACAACACTCTCCCCTCTCGTTGCTATGCATCACCATGATCTTGTGTGTGCGTAGGAAAATTTTTGAAATTACTACGAAACCCAACATTAGCTTCCTCACTAATTGGTGTAGGTGTCACAGAAACCGGTTTCTATGATGTACTACTTTCCAATAAGGGAGCAGGTACAGTTACCTCATCAAGTTCTACTTTTCTCCCACTCACTTCTTTCGAGAGAAACTCCTTCTCTAGAAAAACTCTGAATTTAGCAAGAAAAGGCTTGCCTTCGGATCTGTGATAGAAGATGTACCCAACAGTCTCCTTTGGGTATCCTATGAAGACACATTTCTCCGATTTGGGTTCGAGCTTATCAGCTTGAAGCTTTTTCACATAAGCATCGCAGCCCCAAACTTTCAGAAATGACAACTTTGGTTTCTTGCCAAACCACAGTTCATAAGGCATCGTCTCAACGGATTTCGATGGTGTCCTATTTAACGTGAATGCAGCCGTCTCTAAAGCATAACCCCAAAACGATAGCGGTAAATCAGTAAGAGACATCATAGATCGCACCATATCTAATAAAGTACGATTACGACGTTCGGACACACCATTACGCTGTGGTGTTCCGGGTGGCATGAGTTGCGAAACTATTCCGCATTGTTTCAAATGTAGACCAAACTCGTAACTCAAATATTCTCCTCCACGATCAGATCGTAGAAACTTTATTTTCTTGTTACGATGATTTTCAACTTCACTCTGAAATTCTTTGAACTTTTCAAATGTTTCAGACTTATGTTTCATTAAGTAGATATACCCATATCTGCTTAAATCATCTGTGAAGGTGAGAAAATAACGATATCCGCCACGAGCCTCAACATTCATTAGACCACATACATCTGTATGTATGATTTCCAACAAATCCGTTGCTCTCTCCATAGTACCGAAGAACGGCGTTTTAGTCATCTTACCCATGAGGCTCGGTTCGCAAGTACCAAGTGATTCATAATCAAGTGGTTCCAAAAGTCCATCAGTATGAAGTTTCTTCATGTGCTTTACACCGATATGACCTAAACGGCAGTGCCACAAATAAGTTGCACTATCATTATCAACTCTGCATCTTTTGATTTCAACATTGTGAATATGTGTATCACTACTATCGAGATTCATCAAAAATAGACCACTCTTCAAGGGTGCATGACCATAAAAGATATTACTCATATAAATAGAACAACCATTATTCTCTGATTTATATGAATAACCGTCTCGCATCAAACAAGATCCAGATATAATGTTCATGCTCAACACTGGAACCAAATAACAATTATTTAGTTCTAATACTAATCCCGAAGGTAGATGTAGAGGTAGCGTGCCGACCGCGATCACATCGACTTTGGAACCATTTCCCACGCGCATCGTCACCTCGTCCTTAGCCAATCTTCGCTTAATCCGTAGCCCCTGTTTTGAGTTGAAAATGTTAGCAACAGAACCAGTATCAAATACCCAGGTGCTACTGCGAGCATTAGTAAGGTACACATCAATAACATGTATATCACATATACCTTTATTCACTTTGCCATCCTTCTTATCCGCCAAATACTTGGGCCAGTTCCGCTTCCAGTGACCAGTCTCCTTGCAGTAGAAGCACTCAGTCTCAGGCTTAGGTCCAGACTTGGGTTTCTTCTCCTGAGCAGCAACTTGTTTGATGTTCTTCTTGAAGTTCCCTTTCTTCTTCCCTTTGCCCTTTTTCTTGAAACTGGTGGTCTTATTGACCATCAACACTTGATGCTCCTTCTTGATTTCTACCTCCGTGGCTTTTAGCATCGCGAAGAGCTCAGGAATAGTCTTATTCATCCCTTGCATATTATAGTTCATCATGAAGCTTTTGTAGCTTGGTGGTAGTGATTGAAGAACTCTGTCAATGACACTATCAACAGGAAGATTAACCCCCAGTTGAGTCAAGTGATTATGATACCCAGACATTTTGAGTATATGTTCACTGACAGAACTATTCTCCATCTTGCAGCTATAGAACTTATTGGAGACTTCATATCTCTCAATCCGGGCATTTGCTTGAAATATTAACTTCAACTCCTGGAACATCTCATATGCTCCATGATGTTCAAAACGTCGTTGAAGACCCGGTTCTAAGCCGTAAAGCATGGCACGCTGAACTATCGAGTAGTCATCAGCTTTGCTCTGCCAGACGTTCATAACATCTGGTGTTGCTCCAGCAACAGGCTTGTCACTTAGCGGTGCTTCCAGGACGTAATTCTTCTATGCAGCAATGAGGATAATCCTCAAGTTATGGACCCAGTCCGTGTAATTGCTACCATCATCTTTCAACTTTGCTTTCTCAAGGAACACATTAAAATTCAACGGAACAACAGCACGAGCCATCTATCTACAATCAAACATAGACAAGCAAGATACTATCAGGTACTAAGTTCATGATAAATTTAAGTTCAATTAATCATATTACTTAAGAACTCCCACTTAGAAAGATATCCCTCTAATCCTCTAAGTGATCACGTGATCCGAATCAACTAAACCATGTCCGATCATCACGTGAGATGGAGTAGTATCAATGGTGAACATCAATATGTTGATCATATCTACTATATGATTCACGCTCGACCTTTCGGTCTCCGTGTTCCGAGGCCATATCTTTTATATGATAGGCTCATCAAATTTAACCTGAGTATTCCGCGTGTGCAACTGTTTTGCACCCGTTGTATTTGAACGTAGAGCCTATCACACCCGATCATCACGTGGTGTCTCAGCACGAAGAACTTTCGCAACGGTGCATACTCAGGGAGAACACTTATACTTTGATAATTTAGTGAGGGATCATCTTATAATGCTACCGTCAATCAAAGCAAGATAAGATGCATAAAAGATAAACATCACATGCAATCAATATAAGTGATATGATATGGCCATCATCATCTTGTACTTGTGATCTCCATCTCCGAAGTACCGTCATGATCACCATCGTCACCGGCGCGACACCTTGATCTCCATCGTAGCATCGTTGTCGTCTCGCCAATCTTATGCTTCCATGACTATCGCTACCGCTTAGTGATAAAGTAAAGCATTACAGCGCGATTGTATTGCATACAATAAAGCGACAACCATATGGCTCCTGCCAGTTGCCGATAACTCGGTTACAAAACATGATCATCTCATACAATAAAATTTAGCATCATGCCTTGACCATATCACATCACAACATGCCCTGCAAAAACAAGTTAGACGTCCTCTACTTTGTTGTTGCAAGTTTTACGTGGCTGCTACGGGCTTAGCAAGAACCGTTCTTACCTACGCATCAAAACCACAACGATAGTTTGTCAAGCTGGTGCTGTTTTAACCTTCGCAAGGACCGGGCGTAGCCACACTTGGTTCAACTAAAGTTGGAGAAACTGACACCCGCCAGCTACCTGTGTGCAAAGCACGTCGGTAGAACCAGTCTCGCATAAGCGTACGCGTAATGTCGGCCCGGGCCGCTTCACCCAACAATACCGCCGAACCAAAGTATGATATGCTGGTAAGCAGTATGACTTATATCGCCCACAACTCACTTGTGTTCTACTCGTGCATAACATCAACGCATAAAACCTGGCTTTGATACCACAGTTGGGGAACGTAGTAATTTCAAAAAAAAATCCTACGCACACGCAAGATCATGGTGATGCATAGCAACGAGAGGGGAGAGTGTTGTCTACGTACCCTTGTAGACCGGCAACGGAAGCGTTGACACAACGTAGAGGAAGTAGTCGTACGTCTTCCTGATCCGACCGATCCAAGTACCGAACGTACGGCACCTCCGAGTTCTGCACACGTTCAACTCGGTGACATCCCTCGAGCTCCGATCCAGCAAAGTGTTGAGGGAGAGTTTCGTCAGCATGACAGCGTGATGACGGTGATGATGTTCTACCGACGCAAGGCTTCGCCTAAGCACCGCTACGATATGACCGAGGTGGAATATGGTGGAAGGGGGCACCGCACACGGCTAAGGAATGATCACGAAGATCAACTTGTGTGTCATGGGGTGCCCCCTTGCCCCCGTATATAAAGGAGGGAGAGGGGGAGGTGCGGCCGGCCCAAGGGGTGCGCCTGGAGGAGTCCTACTCGCCTTGTTGGAAAAGGAAGGGGGAAGGGAGAAAGAGGAAAGGGGGGCGCCGCCCCCCCCCCTTCCTTGTCCTATTCGGAGTAGGGGGGAGGGGCGCGGCCTGCCCTGGCCGGCCCTCCTCTTCTCCCTTAGGGCCCATGTAGGCCCAATAACCCCCGGGGGGGTTCCGGTAACCCCCCCGGTACTCCGGTAAAATCCCGATTTCACCCAGAACGTTTCCGATATCCAAACATAGGCTTCCAATATATCAATGTTTATGTCTCGGCCATTTCAAGACTCCTCGTCATGTCCGTGATCACATCCGGGACACCGAACAACCTTCGGTACATCAAAACACAAAAACCCTAATTACGATCGTCACCGAACTTTAAGCGTGCGGACCCTACGGGTTCGAGAACTATGTAGACATGACCGAGACACGTCTCCGGTCAATAACCAATAACGAAACCTGGATGCTCATATTGGCTCCTACATATTCTACGAAGATCTTTATTGGTCAGACCGCATACAATATACGTTGTTCCCTTTGTCATCGGTATGTTACTTGCCCGAGATTCGATCGTCGGTACCTCAATACCTAGTTCAATCTCGTTACCGGCAAGTCTCTTTACTCGTTCTGTAATACATCATCCCGCAACTAACTTATTAGTTGCAATGCTTGCAAGGCTTGAGTGATGTGCATTACCGAGAGGGCCCAGAGATACCTCTCCGACAATCGGAGTGACAAATCCTAATCTCGAAATACGCCAACCCAACAGATGTTGGGGATCGTAGCAGAAATTTAAAATTTTCTACACATCTCCAAGATCAATCTATGGGGTAATCTAGCAACAAGGGGAAGGGGAGTGCATCTACATACCCTTGTAGATCGCTAAGCGGAAGCGTTCAAGTGAACGGGGTTGATGGAGTCGTACTCGTCGTGATCCAAATCACCGATGATCCTAGCGCCGAACGGGCGGGACCTCCGCGTTCAACACACGTACGGTTGGGAGATGTCTCCTCCTTCTTGATCCAGCAAGGTGAGAGGAGAAGTTGAGGGAAAACTCCGACAGCACGACGGCGTGGTGGTGATGGAGCTCGTGGTTCTCCGGCAGGGCTTCGCCAAGCGCTACGGAGGAGGATGAGGTGTTGGAGGAGGAAGAGGGCTGCGCCAGGGAAGAGGTCACGGCTGCCCTCCCACCCCTCCACTATATATAGGGGCAAGGGGAGAGGGGGAGGCGCCCTAGGGTTTCCCATAGGGGGCGACGGCTAGGCAGATTGGATCTCCCTAGGGAAAATCCTAGGGAGACTTGCCCCCCAAGCCAAGCAGGTGGAGGCTTGCCTCCCAAGTAACGTGGGAAAGGGTGTGGGGGGCGCACCACCCCTTAGTGGGATGGTTTGCCCCTTCCCCTTTGGCCCATGAGGCCCTCCCACACTTGCCGGGGCTCCCGAAACACCTTTCGGTCATGCTGGCCATAGCCTGATACCCCCGGAACACTTTCGGACTCCAATACCCTTCGTCCAATATACCGATCTTCACCTCCGGACCATTCCGGAGCTCCTCGTCATGTCCGAGATCTCATCCGGTACTCTGAACAACCTTCGGTAACCACATACTATTTCCCATAACAACTCTAGCGTCACCGAACCTTAAGTGTGTAGACCCTACGGGTTCGGGAACCATGCAGACATGACCGAGACAACTCTCCGGCCAATAACCAACAGCGGGATCTGGATACCCATGTTGGCTCCCACATGTTCCACGATGATCTCATCGGATGAACCACGATGTCGAGGATTCAATCAATCCCGTATACAATTCCCTTTGTCCAGCGGTATTGTACTTGCCCGAGATTCGATCGTCGGTATCCCGATACCTTGTTCAATCTCGTTACCGGCAAGTCTCTTTACTCGTTCCGTAACACATCATCCCATGATCAACTCCTTGGTCACATTGTGCACATTATGATGATGTCCTACCGAGTGGGCCCAGAGATACCTCTCCATTTACACGGAGTGACAAATCCCAGTCTCGATTCGTGCCAACCCAACAGACACTTTCGGAGATACCTGTAGTGTGCCTTTATAGCCACCCAGTTATGTTGTGACGTTTGGCACACCCAAAGCACTCCTACGGTATCCGGGAGTTGCACAATCCCATGGTCTAAGGAAATGATACTTGACATTACAAAAGCTTTAGCAAACGAACTACACGATCTTGTGCTAGGCATAGGATTGGGTCTTGTCCATCACATCATTCTCCTAATGATGTGATCCCGTTATCAACGACATCCAATGTCCATGGTCAGGAAACCGTAACCATCTATTGATCAACGAGCTAGTCAACTAGAGGCTTACTAGGGACATGGTGTTGTCTATGTATCCACACATGTATCTGAGTTTCCTATCAATACAATTCTAGCATGGATAATAAACGATTAACATGAACAATGAAATATAATATAATAATAACTAATTTATTATTGCCTCTAGGGCATATTTCCAACAGTCTCCCACTTGCACTAGAGTCAATAATCTAGTTCACATCGCCATGTGATTAACACTCACAGGTCACATCGTCATGTGACCAACATCCAAGAGTCTACTAGACTCAATGATCTAGTTCACATAACTATGTGATAAACACTCAAAGATTTCTGGGTTTGATCATGTTATGCTTGTGAGAGAGGTTGTAGTCAACAGGTCTTGCCATATTCAGATCCCTATGTATTTCGCAAAACTTTATGTCATATCGTAGATGCTGCTACCATGTTCCACTTGGAGCTATTCCAAATTATTGCTCCATTGTACGTATCCGGTATCTCTACTCAGATCTATCCGGATAGGTGTTAAGCTTGCATCGACGTAACTCTTTATGTCGAACTCTTTATCACCTCCATAACCGAGAAACATTTCCTTATTCCTCTAAGGATAATTTTTGACTGCTATCTAGTGATCTAGTCCTAGATCACCTTTGTACCTTCTTGCCAGACATGTGGCAAGGCACACATCAGGTGCGGTACTCAGCATGGCATACCGTATAGAGCCTATGACAAGAGCATAGGGGACGACCTTCGTCCTTCCTCTTTCTTCTGCTGTGGTCAATCTTTGAGTCTTACTCAACTTCACACCATACAACTCAGGTAAGAACCCCTTCTTTGACTGATCTATTTTGAACTCCTTCAAAAACATGTCAAGGTGTGCGTTCTTTGAAAGTATCATCAGGCGTCTTGATCTATCTCTATAGATCTTGATGCCCAATTTGTAAGCAGCTTTATCCAGGTCTTCCTTTGAAAAACACTCTTCAAACAACCGTTTATGCTTTCCAGAAATTCTACATTATTTCGGATCTTACAATATGTCATCCACATATACTTATCAGAAATGTTGTAGTGCTCCCACTCGCTTTCTTGTAAATACAAGTTTCTAGCAAACATTGTATAAACTTAAAAGCTTTGATCACTCCATCAAAGCATGTATTCTAACTCCGAGATGCTTGCTCTAGTCCATAGAAGGATTGCTGGAGCAAGCATACCTTTTAGCATCCTTAGGATCGACAAAACCTTTTATTGTATCACATACAAACTTTTCTTACGGAAACTGGTAAGAAAACTTGTTTTGGCATCCATCTGTCAGATTTCATAATCGAAAAATACAGCTAATGCTAACATGATTCCGACGGACTTAAGCATCGCTACGGGTGAGAAATTCTCATCGTAGTCAACTCCTTGAACTTGTGAAAAGACTCTTTCCCACAAGTCGCACTTCATAGACGGTAACATTACCGTCCATGTCCGTCTTCTTCTTAAAGATCCATTTATTCTCAATGGCTTGCCGATCATCGGCCAAGTCCACCAAAGTCCATACTTTGTTCTGATACATGGATCCTATCTCGGATTTCATGGCTTCTAACCATTTGTCGGAATACGGGCCCACCATCGCTTCTCCATAGCTCGTAGGTTCATTGTTTTCTAACAACATGATATCTAAGACAGGATTACCGTACCACTCAGGAGTAGTACATATCCTTGTCGACCTACGAGGTTCGATAGCAACTTGATCCGAAGCTTCATGATCACTATCATTAACTTTCTCTTCAACAGACGTAGGCGCCACAGAAAACATCTTTCTGTGTTGCATCACTCTCTGGTTGAAGTAAAGGTTCGACAACCTCATCAAGTTCTATCTTCCTCCCACTCAATTCTTTCGAGAGAAACTCCTTCTCGAGAAAGGACCCGTTCTTAGTGACAAACAATTTGCCCTCGGATCTGAGATAGAAGGTATACCCTACTGTCACCTTTGGGTATCCTATGAAGATGTGTTTGTCCGCTTTGGGTTCGAGCTTCTCCGGCTGAAGCCTTAAGCATCGCAGCCCCAAACATTAAGAAACGACAACTTTGGTTTCTTGCCAAACCAATGTTCATACGACGTCGTCTCAACGGACTTAGATGGTGTCCTATCTAAAGTGAATGCAGCTGTCTCTAACGCATAACCTCAAAATGAAAACGGTAGATTGGTAAGAGACATCATAGATCGCACCATATCTCATAGTGTTCGATTACGACGTCCGGATACACCATTACCTTGTGGTGTTCCAGGTGGCTTCAACTGTGAAACAATTCCACAATGTCTTAAGTGATTGCCAAACTCATAACTCAGAAAATCCCCTTTTGATCAGATCGTAGGAACATGATCTTATTGTTATGATGATTCTTAACTTCACTCTGAAATCGCTTGAACTTTTCAAACGTTTCAGACTTGTGCTTCATTAAGTAGATATACCTATATCTACTCAAATCGTCAGTGAAGATGAGAAAATAGCGATATCCACTTGACGCTTCAATTCTCATTGGATCACACGCATCAGCATGCATGATCTCCAACAAGTCACTTGCCCGTTTCATTGTACCTGAAAACGGGGTCTTAGTCATCCTGCCCATGAGGCATGGCTCGCATGTGTCAAGCGATTAAAAATCAAGTGACTCCAAACATCCATCGACATGGAGTTTCTTCATGCATCTTACGCCAATATGACTTAAGTGGCAGTGCCACGAGAAAGTGGTACTATCATTATTAACTCTACATCTTTTGGCGTGAACATGTGTATTACCACGACCGAGATTCAATGAACCATTCACATAGGGTGCATGACCATGAAAGGTATCATTCATGTAAAACAGAATAACCATTATTCTCTAACTTAAATGAATGACCGTATTGCAATGAACATGATCTAATCATATTCATGCTCAACGTAGACACCTGATAACATGTATCTAGGTTCAATACTAATCCCAAAGGCAGATGGAGCGTGCGATGGTGATCTCATCAACTTTGGAAACACTTCCAACACACATTGTCACCTCGCCCTTAGCCAGTCTCCGTTTAGTCCGTAGCTTTTGCTTCAAGTCACCAATAATAGCAACTGAACCGGTATCCAATACCCAGGTGCTACCAGGAGTACTAGTGAGGTACACATTAATAACACGTATATACTTTGTTGAAGTTGCCAGCCTTCTTATCTACCATGCATTTGGGGTAATTCCGCTACCAGTGACCGTTCCCCTTACAATAGAAGCACTTAGTCTCGGGTTTGGGTTCAACCTTGGGTTCCTTCATTGGAGCGGCAACTGGTTTGCCATCCATGAAGTTTCCCTTTTAGCCCTTGCCCTTCTTGAAACCAGTGGTCTTGTTAAACCATCAACACTTGATGCTCCTTCTTGATTTCTACCTTTTGCGGTCTTAAGCACCGCGAACAGCTCCGGGATCAACTCCATCCCTTGCATGTCATAGTTCATCATGAAGATCTAGTAGTTTAGTGATAGTGGCTAGAGAACTCTATCAATCACTATCTTATCTGGAAGTTTAACTCCCACTTGATTTAAGTGATTGTAGCACCCAGACATTCTGAGCACATGCTCACTAGCTGAGCTATTCTCCTCCATCTTGTTGGCAAAAAGAACTTGTCAGAGGTCTCACACCTCTCAACACGGGCATGAGCCTGAAATCCCAATTTCAGCTCTTGGAACATCTCATATGTTCTATGGCATTTAAAACGTCATTGGAATCCCGATTCTAAGCCGTAAAGTATGGTGCACTAAACTATCAAATAGTCATCAGGATGTGTCTGCCAGGTGTTCACAACATCCACAGACGACGTTGTAGGGGTTTGCACATCAAGCGGTGCATCAAAGACGTAAGCCTTCTGTGTAGCAGTGAGGACACTCCTCGGACTATGGACCTAGTCCGCATCATTGCTTACAATATCTTTCAACTTAATCTTTCTCTAGGAACGTATTGAAACAGGGAGCTACAACGTGAGCTATTTATCTACAACATATTTGCAAAGACAATTTAGACTATGTTCATGATAATTGAGTTCATCTAATCAAATTATTTAATGAACTCCCACTCAGATAGACATCCCTCTAGTAATCTAAGTGAAACATGATCCGAATCGACTAGGCCATGTCCGATCATCACGTGAGATGGACTAGTCATCAACAGTGAACATCTCATGTTGATCGTATCTTCTATACGACTCATGTTCGACCTTTCGGTCTTCCGTGTTCCAAGGCCATGTCTGTACATGTTAGGCTCGTCAAGTCAACCTAAGTGTTTCGCATGTGTCCCGAGGCCATGTCTGTACATGCTAGGCTCGTCAACACCCGTTGTATTCGAACGTTAGAATCTATCACACCCGATCATCACGTGGTGCTTCGAAACAACGAACCTTCGCAATGGTGCACAGTTAGGGGGAACACTTTCTTGAAATTTTAGTGAGGGATCATCTTATTTAAGCTACCGTCATTCTAAGCAAATAAGATGTAAAACATGATAAACATCACATGCAATCAAATAGTGACATGATATGGCCAATATCATTTTGCTCCTTATGATCTCCATCTTCGGGGCTCCATGATCATCATTGTCACCGGCATGACACCATGATCTCCATCATCATGATCTCCATCATCGTGTCTTCTTGAAGTTGTCTCGTCATCTATTACTTCTACTACTATGGCTAACGCTTTAGCAATAAAGTAAAGTAATTACATGACTTTTATGTTGACACGCAGGTCATAAATAAATTAAGACAACTCCTATGGCTCCTGCCGGTTGTCATACTCATCGACATGCAAGTCGTGATTCCTATTAAAAGAACATGATCAATCTCATACATCACATATATCATTCATCACATCCTTTTGGCCATATCACATCACAAGGCATATGCTGCAAAAACAAGTTAGACGTCCTCTAATTGTTGTTGCAAGTTTTTACGTGGCTGCTATAGGTTTCTAGCAAGAACGTTTCTTACCTACGCCAAAACCACAACGTGATATGCCAATTTCTATTTACCCTTCATAAGGACCCTTTTCATCGAATCTGATCTGACTAAAGTGGGAGAGACGGACACCCGCTAACCACCTTATGCAACTAGTGCATGTCAGTCGGTGGAACCAGTCTCACGTAAGAGTACGTGTAAGGTCGGTCCGGGCCGCTTCATCCCACGATGCCGCCGAATCAAGATAAGACTAGTAACGGCAAGTAAATTGACAATATCGACGCCCACAACTGCTTTGTGTTCTACTCGTGCATAGAAACTACGCATAGACCTAGCTCATGATGCCACTGTTGGGGATCGTAGCAGAAATTTAAAATTTTCTACACATCACCAAGATTAATCTATGGAGTAATCTAGCAACGAGGGGAAGAGGAGTGCATCTTCATACCCTTGTAGATCGCTAAGCGGAAGCGTTCAAGTGAACGGGGTTGATGGAGTCGTACTCGTCGTGATCCAAATCACCGATGATCCTAGCGCCGAACGGACGGCACCTCCGCGTTCAACACACGTACGGTTGGGAGACGTCTCCTCCTTCTTGATCCAGCAAGGTGAGAGGAGAAGTTGAGGGAAAACTCCGACAGCACGACGGCGTGGTGGTGATGGAGCTCGTGGTTCTCCGGCAGGGCTTCGCCAAGCGCTATGGAGGAGGATGAGGTGTTGGAGGAGGAAGAGGGCTGCGCCAGGGAAGAGGTCACGGCTGCCCTCCCACCCCTCCACTATATATAGGGGCAAGGGGAGAGGGGGAGGCGCCCTAGGGTTTCCCCTAGGGGGCGGCGGCTAGGCAGATTGGATCTTCCTAGGGAAAATCCTAGGGAGACTTGCCCCCCAAGCCAAGCAGGTGGAGGCTTGCCTCCCAAGTAACGTGGGAAAGGGTGTGGGGGGCGCACCACCCCTTAGTGGGCTGGTTTGCCCCTTCCCCTTTGGCCCATGAGGCCCTCCCACACTTGCCGGGGCTCCCGAAACACCTTTCGGTCATGCTGGTCATAGCCTGATACCCCCGGAACACTTCCGGACTCCAATACCCTTCGTCCAATATACCGATCTTCACCTCCGGACCATTCCGGAGCTCCTCATCATGTCCGGGATCTCATCCGGGACTCCGAACAACCTTCGGTAACCACATGCTATTTCCCATAACAACTCTAGCGTCACCGAACCTTAAGTGTGTAGACCCTACGGGTTCGGGAACCATGCAGACATGACCGAGACAACTCTCCGGCCAATAACCAATAGCGGGATCTGGATACCCATGTTGGCTCCCACATATTCCATGATGATCTCATCGGATGAACCACGATGTCGAGGATTCAATCAATCCCGTATACAATTCCCTTTGTCCAGCGGTATTGTACTTGCCCGAGATTCGATCGTCGGTATCCCGATACCTTGTTCAATCTCGTTACCGGCAAGTCTCTTTACTCGTTCCGTAACACATCATCCCATGATCAACTCCTTGGTCACATTGTGCACATTATGATGATGTCCTACCGAGTGGGCCCAGAGATACCTCTCCGTTTACACGGAGTGACAAATCCCAGTCTCGATTCGTGCCAACCCAACAGACACTTTCGGAGATACCTGTAGTGTGCCTTTATAGCCACCCAGTTACGTTGTGACGTTTGGCACACCCAAAGCACTCCTACGGTATCCGAGAGTTGCACAATCCCATGGTCTAAGGAAATGATACTTGACATTACAAAAGCTTTAGCAAACGAACTACACGATCTTGTGCTAGGCTTAGGATTGGGTCTTGTCCATCACATCATTCTCCTAATGATGTGATCCCGTTATCAACGACATCCAATGTCCATGGTCAGGAAACCGTAACCATCTATTGATCAACGAGCTAGTCAACTAGAGGCTTACTAGGGACATGGTGTTGTCTATGTATCCACACATGTATCTGAGTTTCCTATCAATACAATTCTAGCATGGATAATAAACGATTAACATGAACAATGAAATATAATATAATAATAACTAATTTATTATTGCCTCTAGGGCATATTTCCAACAACAAATACCTTCGGAGACACCTGTAGAGCACCTTTATAATCACCCAGTTATGTTGTGATGTTTGGTAGCACACAAAGTGTTCCTCCGGTAAACGGGAGTTGCATAATCTCATAGTCATAGGAACATATATAAGTTACGAAGAAAGCAATAGCAACAAACTAAACGATCAAGTGCTAAGTTAATGGAATGGGTCAAGTCAATCACATCATTCTCCTAATGATTTGATCCCATTAACCAAATAACAACTCATGTCTATGGTTAGGAAACATAACCATCTTTGATCAATGAGCTAGTCAAGTAGAGGCATACTAGTGACACTCTGTTTGTCTATGTATTCACACATGTATTATGTTTCCGGTTAATACAATTCTAGCATGAATAATAAACATTTATCATGATACAAGGAAATAAATAATAACTTTATTATTGCCTTTAGGGCATATTTCCTTCACGGACGCCGCGTCGGACAACAACAGCGCGAGCTCATATGAATCTTTGGTCGACGCCCTCCTGCCGCCGCTCTCTGTGTTGGCGCCGGTGCCGCACTCCGCATTTTCGTCGACAAAGGGAAGGACGAACACCGGCGCCAGCAAGGTTGTCATCCCCTCTCTCTCTCTAACTTTCTTATTTTATTTTTACACCCTTGTCACTGTATTGCTCTCTGTTGCTATTGTTTTCTGAATGAAGTGAGCTGCTGATTTTTGATAAAATTTACTTGTTTGCAGATTCTTGTATGGGAAGAAGAAAGATAGAATTGACCTTGTGTACTGACTGTTGTATGGATGTCGATGGCCGTCACCTGTCAAAGGAGGGTAACGCCAGATGTTATGGAGGCGACGCACTCGGCCGACGAGGAGCTCCGGGTCAAAGACGGCGGTGGCTGATGAGAAGAGTCTGCTCGTTGAGGAGGTCATCCACCGTCATGCACATTCTTGGCTTCGGAAGAACTTGGACTTTTTGATTTGGTTCAGTTTGATTTGACTTGGTAGTTGTGGTGCTGTTAAATTATCGGATGCAACATTTGTTTCGCAGGTCTTTACTCCTATGGAGTCGCTGAGGTTGAAGTAGGAGAGGAAGAAAAGACGTCATTGCATATTTGGGTTCAGTGATAAATGCTTCCATGTGTTCTTGATCCCCAGATATGACTTGCTTCTATATGTACTTTTCTTGCTGGTGGAACATAACTAGAACTAATATTTTGTGTGGTTTTACCATGTTCTAATTGTTGAAAAAAATAGAATTTGATGCCCCTCTTTTCCCTTAACAATTTACTATTTGTCCTTCATGTGATGCTCATGTTACATATTTCAACGAGTGCTTCAGGATTACAGGAAGAAGTTGGAGTAAATCCTTGTGGCGTAGAATTCGAGGCAGGCATTAGTGAAACAATAATGAAGGCAACAACAACTGAGAAGCTTTTGGTTTTTGTTCGCTATCGTCTTCAATTTTTGTAAGGGCATGTGATGTCGTCACCGCATGAGGTGGGTAGTGTCCCGGCCATTGGGGACACAGACGTGGTCACCGCCAAGATCGCCTCGTCCTAGACTGCTGGTCATCCACCTCTGACCCTCCCGCCGTACCAGTTGATTCAATTCAGTCCCCATCTCGCTCATGGACATCTATTACTTAATCAACAACGATAGGCGGAAGCTCAGTCTCGAGCATCATCTCAGACACCGGCGCCACCCACACCCACTACATAGGATCATGACTCCACTGCTTCAGTGCTTCACTGGCCACCATGTCTGGTCTAGCGAGGTATGTTCTGCTCTCCATCCTTACTCTCCTTCCCGTTCCTGTCCACTCCCTTCCTCCGCTCTTTCTTTTTGCATGTGCAATGTTGTTAAGGTTCAACTGAGGGGAAAATATGATGGATAGTAAGGAGGAGGTGGGGGACCGGGAGGAAATTGCTGAAGCTGGCAAGAAAGCTTCATAGTTATGTCAATGTTCAAAATTTTGTAGCTAATGATTATTTACCCCTGTTTGTGTGATGTTATGTAAATGATTCTCTCTCTCCTTTTCTTTCTTTTCCACGTCTGAAAACTGCAGATATTGACTGTGAGATGAAATTGTCATTGTTCATAATTTAAAGGTTTGACACAAGGCCGGAGCCAAGAATGCTAGCTTCTTAATGCTACTTCACGGGTTGCCATGCCGATGTTCATAATTTAAAGGTTTGCCCCTTTTGGACAGAGATGGTCGCGTCAAAGGTGTCAATGGCACAGGTTCTTCGCCATGTCAGGCCTCTCCTGTGCCTACCTCATGAAGATACGCCACCAATACATCGAGTTTCCACTAGTTATACTTCTTTACCAATGTAAAGTAGTTAACTGATGGGTTCATTGTATACTCTTTGGGAATCCATTGAGCTGGTACTACATAGACTGAGGACGAGCTGAAGAAAATGTGAGCCATGGGAGGAGAGATTTACTGGAGCAAGGTGAACAATGGTGGCAGCGACAAGATGGGAGACGTCGGAAATGCATGTTTTTCGTTCTTGGTGCCTTGGCTGTCATACACAAAAGTGGATGGGAAATCTGCAAGTTATAGTAAATATCATGGTATTCCTCTCATGCACCTTGTCATCGCATATACCCTCATAACCTTTGCGGCTCGGCCTTTACTATTCGTCGTCTTCTATGTTCCTGACAAGTAGTATTGACTTCTCTTTATTTTGAACCATGTCTGCCAACCATAGACGTAATCTAACTCGTTTGCTATTCTTTTCAATAGGCAAGTTACTTCTTTCAGCAATTACTTTTAGGAGTCAGCTACTGCCATTCCATGGTATGCTTTGCTTTTTGAAAATCGTCAAAGGAAACAAATGCAAAATCCAATTGCGCATGAATTAATGCTGCAAATGAAGGAAATGTGTCACTATGATGTTTAACTAGAAAGCACCCTCCTGGATGGGAATCCAACACCTCGAGTGAAAAAAATGTGACTTTGCTTACTCAGCGCATGAATTAATGCTGCAAATGAAGGAAATGTGTCACTATGATGTTTAACTAGAAAGCACCCTCCTGGATGGGAATCCAACACCTCGAGTTAAAATTTGCGACTTTGCTTACCCAAAGGTGCTAATAGTTATGTTTCCTGGATTGCTAGAATTGACCTGACTTTGACTACTTGATCAAGCTATCGCATCAAAGTTTCAAACTGATTTGCTGCATTCCAAACAAAAATCAATCGTTGGTACTCCAACATACGTAGCGCCGGAAGTTTTTTCCGAGAAAAGAATAACAAGGTAAGTTCTGCGTGTTACAGTATGCGATTATTTTCTCTAAATTTGCAGCAAACTTTTTACTGATAAGAGAACAAGGTAAATAGTGTGTAGTAATATTAGTAATAATTGTAGATGTAACTCAAATTATGATGCAATTTAGAATTGAGTTGAAGGAGATTTTCAATTCTACAATTTTTATTCAAATATGAGTACCTAGATTGCTTACCATGTAGGCAATACACTTCTTTAGAAGATCATCATCATATATTTTTCCATTGAAAGAGAGCAGCATCCATTGGAGGATCCGCGACTCTAAAAGGAAAAGGTCTGAGTACACTTACTATTATCAAAAGAAATAGCTCCATTCACGGTGCTCTTGGGAACTAAAATAAACTTAATGCTAATGATTTTATTTCAATGGTGATGACACCTGCACATGTATGTCATGTTTCTTTAGAAGTTTTAAATTTCCATTTAATGCTTAGGATTAAAAAGAGAAATTTTAAGATACCTGACTACATTCAAATATTCATGAGTAAGCGCACAACAACTTAGCATTTCGTATTTTTTTAATGAGAAACAAGGTCAACCTTGATTATTCAAAAAATAATAAGCATTGACTTTTTTTGCTTTGTTCAGCCTTCTCAATTAACACCTTGTATGATGACTTTTCTGGGTTATGTCTATGAATTGTTCTCGTCATTATCGATGCATAGTGCGATAAAGAAGCCGGTGGTGAGCCGGGGCTCGTGAATTTATTTTGTTTCCGTGTGGCAAGCTCCTTCTGTTGCGTTGCTCATGGGTGTGGAGCCATGGTGACCGAGGAGTTTATTGTTCAGGCCAGGCTTTGCCTCAAAGCTGAGGGTGCGACAGACTTCTGATGCTATTCAAGATCTTGAAAGAAGGTTCTTTGAAGATAGATACATGTCCAAATCAATGTGAGCTGATGCTAGACATACATTTTATTATTGTTTCACCTAGCTTCTGGTGTAGTAGCATCGACATGATTTGCAATGATGTTCTTGCTTATATGGATTTGACAGTTGCATGTTTGTTATTCATTCATGCTGCACAATACCCCAGTGTTACTTTAGAATGAAAGGAAGCCTGAGCTTTATTCAATTGTCTACATGGACAGGTATTGAGCACATTTTGGATGAATAGTTGGATGCCTGGATGCATCACAATTAGATATCCCAAACAAAATAAAAGTATTTTATTTGGTAGGACAAGGTAGTTCTCTAGATTATGCAAGTTCTCAAGAAATAAAAAAGATGTTGCAACCATTTATGCATGTACAAGCAAGATGAAGCGTATATTGCCTGTCACCTATAATGGTTCAATGTTTCTGTAGAACCTTGAAGTTTGAGCATGATTGGTTCGAACGATGAATGGAAATTGACCACATTTACTTGCTGGTCTGAAACTCTGAACATCAGTAAGGATGTGCTGGAACGAGTGTTCTTCAATGTGTGTATCCCCCTTGACTCCTTCAGGTGTCTCCTCTGGTGGTCCGTATTACCTGCGTTGCCATTCTCACCCAACAATGATGATGATGTTGACAACAACACACTCAGTTGGAACTCCATCATGGAGATTGATATGTGAGCTAATGTCCCCATTGCCATGGAGCTTTCCTACATTGATATGCACTAGTGATTGGGGCGCGCCCTTGGCGCGCCGCTTGAGCGGAAGTTCTGCGGTGCCAGGTGAGATAGCGCCCCTTTCAGTTTACTGTTTAGGCCATGCTTGGCATATGTTCATGTAACGGTTTTTACAACACAAAAAGCTGACAACGAGCAAAATGAATCTTAAAGAATAGCTATGCAAATTATAACAGATCCAAGAGAGCAAGAAAACCGCGGTTTATCTATGTATTCAGATCTGGTAGGACCTGCGGCAACTACAAAGAAAATTAGATTACAGCTGAGCTGTGTCGTTTCATAACTAATCTGAGCAAATCTGAAAGCTAGCACAATTAACCCCGGCCAAGTATGCAGGGCACGGCTGCCCCTAAATTCGCAGCCATCGGCCAGACCTTGCCTGAACCGGCTGCTTCGCTCCACCTTCACTCCGAGTAGTCGCTGCAGCCGGCAAGCGTGGCTCCTCCTCCGCCACCACAAGCGCCCAACCCTCTCTCCAAGGCCACCACCCCCTGCTTCCTCCTCACACTCTAGGGTGTGAGTCGGGAGCTCCTCTCCCACAACAATACACACCCTGACTAATCTGTACATAACAAAATAATAGTCCATAGCAATGCACACAATCTATGTGTAAATCATCAAGTTTACATCATCATCGTGAACCCGCTTAGTCTTCAGCACGCGCCAAATAGTCATCACAATTCTTGCAGGCATAATGATGAGCAAAGACAGAAAGGAACCCAAACAGACAAAGAACCCTGCGACAATTAGCTGCAGCATTGATCACAATCAAACATCTCCCCGTTATTGCAGAACATGCTACATCTAGAGTTACTAAACCGAATCATTTAGCTCTTTTTTGAATATGGTAATCGAATTCATCCTTTTCAAGAAAAGTTCAAAGGAATTGTCTAATAGATTATTTTTGTTAATTTATTAAGTACTGCCAAAATCATACCACTTGTATCTATCCTTATCTTAAAAGGGATATGAATTTAATCATATTCATTTCAGTTAAAAAATGTGGTGATAACATGGTTCCAGAACTATTACAGTAACTTATGCATATTTGATTTGTCTCCAGCAATGCGGCAAACTATTCCAAATAATTTAAAATGGCCAAACATTTGAAATAATTAGGATGACCCTAAAATTACAAAAAAAAAATCTTATATATAGGGTACAATGAAGGGAGCATATTTGCAAGTATGAAGTATCTGAATGGTGAATTGTCACATCACTCGACTTCTGCAGTATTATCACATAGTTGAAAAGAGGTGTAAACTCATACATTGAACTAATTCTGCGTGTAATTGGAAATCTGGCTAAAAGTTGTTTTCATCTACGGCCACTACAAAGCAACAATGGTTAGGAGCAGTTAAAAAGAAATGCAAATCCACATGCTGGTAATGACATCCTTTAAAAGTTTCCATAAAAATCATGAACGGATTACCTCATTGATTTTATTTATTTGCTTCGACTTTCTGACTTACTGTTGGTAATGATATCTTTTAAAGGTTTCCATAAAAATACATAAACAGAGTACCTCACTGGTTTTAATTATTTGGTTCGACTTTCTGAGTTACTATTTCCACCCATTTGTATCGTCTTGCACAAGTCGTTTGATGAGCTTATAGAGGATCAGTGCATCCTTATTTTCTTACTTACAAAATGCAGGTAATGATATGATTATCTTTAGGTTCTATGATAATTTTTATATATTCCGACTAAAACGATGATGCCAGTGTTCTTTCTAAACCACAATACACTTTATTTCTCATGATCCTCCAAATTTGGCAGGACGCAAAAACAGCAAAGTTCTAACCAACACTAATAATGAAACAACGTCACGACATGAAAGAGAAGTGCAAAAAACTAAGTACTATGTCCTGAAATCCAAACGAACAGAAATCTATACCTCCGGGAATGTTGTTGTTCTCCTTGATATACTTGTCCCAGTCCAGCGACTCGTCCTTCTCCAGTTTTTTCACAACACCGTTCGCCTTCCGTTGAGGTGATGCCTTCCTTTTCCATTGAGGTAAAGCTTATGAAATGTTAGATGGTCCAATTCAGTTGATATTGACAAACTACGGCACGTTAATTCCATATAAGAAAATGGTATTGACTGTAGGAACCAAATTGCAGTACCAAACTCTCACATAGATTCGAGATCATTAGATGAGACAAATCACAAGAACGGAAATTTATAAATCAACATCAAACAAATTTTGTAGCAACAGAGCCTACACCAGTATATCTTGAAAACAAAAGCAAATCACCTCGAGCCTTTTTCTTATAGGTACGTGCAGACCCATCACTCCTCCTTGTCTTCTTCTTAATTTTATAGCAGACCCTGCTCACCAAATAGAGGCCACACCTTTGATTTCAGTATCTTATCAAATTATTGCGAAGGACTAATGATCTATAGCAGCTACAGAACCATTTTATTAATCAACCTATAGAAGTACACGGTTACCTGATTTGTCCCTTGAGATCATCGGCGAGGGACGGTGACAACAAGGTCTTCAAGGACGCCTAAATATATTAACACTGCAGCAGTTCAGTTTCTGTAAGTGGAACAATGAAAAATCTTATTGTGTATGCCTAATTAATCTAGTCGCAATATGTAACCAGAAGTCTTTATCAACACAAAACAGGGAGGCACACTTTCTTTGGGTCCAATTTTCACAAAATGTTCTTAGTAATTATAGAATGCCACCAATTTAACTGAAGTAAAACTAAGCATGTATGTGCTCTGACTATCATAAGTGCTAGTAAAATCAGTAACTAACTACATATACCAAAGTGTACAATGCTCCAGGTTTGCTAGGGAGACAGGCACAATGGACAGAGGACATGCACCTGAAACATGTTGGGAGTTTGCTTCGGTCTCCCTCTCAACCCAGAAACATATTCAGCAAACCTCTGTGGCTCCTCCATGTTAAGCTTTCCACCTATATTTGACAAGCACCTAAAACGATGGAATTAACATCAGAGATAAACCATAAGTTCTAGGCAAAGAAAAGAGAACTATGAATAAGACAGTGTTGTCAAATTCAGTTTGATAGCTCACATAACCTTTAAAATCATCAGAGTATCAGAATATGGCTACCTTCAAGAAACTGGAAGCAAAGAATTATACTCTTGAATATGACAACACAACAGAATTCAGGAAATTTTAGCCTATCGAATGCATCACTCACATTACTGGGTTTAAACATATAATTATCCAGATTAACTATTACATATCTTGAGAAACACATTAGCCTTACATTCTCCCCAAAGAACACTTCTGGCTGTACAGGCTATGTACAATCAAATCCATCGATAAGCTAACCTGCACGACAGAAAGAGAATCTGCATAAACATCCAGTCCTAGAACTGACAAAATCTACACACAAACAAATTCGCAACAACCGCTCAATTTCATATCCTGCGATAAATGAAACACGAATGAGAAATGCAGAACAGCCTCCTAAATGCTGCAAATCCAAAATCCAAACAGATGTCTGATCGACGCAGGCAGAGTGGAACCATTGAACCAAGCAACCAAATCAGAGCCTCGATCGGACCCAACAGCGAGCAAGAAATGAACCTAGGGTGTCACAGCCTGACCCTTGATTCTGTGTTGTCGTTCTTTATCTCTACAGTTGAATCCAAATTACTACTATGACATGATAACGTATACTTGATCTAATGGAGGGTGTCAGAGCTTTTTTTGCGAATGAACTATATGAGCTTTCTGTAGAACATCACAATAAATAGTGCAGCAGAAGAGATAACAATTCTTGCGAACAATATGAGCTTTCCGTAGAACACCACAAAAAATAGTACAACATAAGAAATAACACTTCTTGCGAACAATACTCAAAATCTTAACACATCAATCGATACAAGAATGCAACAGAACATGGCTGTATAGAAATTTGAATTAATTAATTACGAGAAAATAAAGGAGGAAACAAGATGGGACGGAGTGAACGGGATGGTAGAGGATGGAGTCCTTCCCTGTCTTGTAGTAGAGGAGGCTACTGGAGATTGGGCGTCTCCTCATCGCTCCTTGTCTGAGAAGAATAAAATAGGCAAAGGTGTGTGAATCTCACCTTGATCCCTCACCAAGCCACTCCCTCTGCATGTCTGACACTCGTCATCGCCGAGCCAGCGAGCCTTGCCGTCCCTCGACCAAACCGCTCCCTCTGTCTGTCCCGCGCTCGCGCCCAACCGCCGACCCCGCCTACATCAGCCCCTCCCCGACCCTTCCGCCTGTAGCCGCGGCGCCCGCCTCGCCCCTGTCGCCGCCATGGGAGCTGGTTTGCCGTGGTAACGAGGAAGGGAGATTGGAGGCGCGGCTGTGTTGACGAGGGAGAGATGAGGGAGGGATGTGGCGGCTGTCTGACGAGGGAGGGAGGGAAGGAGGAAGAAGTGCATCGGCTGTGGGATTTGGGGGGCTAGGGTTTGTGGGTGGAGGTAACGAGAGGAGGAAGAAACGGTATCTGGGGGAGGTGTTTTTTCATCCCTTTTTTCTCCTGCAGAAACGGTACCTGCCCAGCCCCTTGTGTCCACGTGGACTGCGTGAGCGGGCGCCCAAGGTGCGCACGTTAATGTGTTTAATTAATGTCATGGAGATTGTGTTTGTATTGCACATATGGAAAACGAATCTACTGGTTGTATTTCTCTCTGCCTTCTTCCAACGATGTTTTTGTTCTATTCTTTTTTTTTTAGAGAGAAATGTTTTTGTTCTATTCTGGTTGGAGCAAAGGACTATACCAAGTGAAATGATATGCAAATTTCTGGATTATATTGCTTCATCAGTGTTGTGCACATGGTAACCTTTCAAAGTTTCTTAAAGCTCTCATCCAAATATTTGTAAGACTTGTAGTGGAGAACACTCTTCTACGTTATTTCTTAAATAAACATAAGCGGTGCATTCTTTCTAGATCAAAGTCAGCACATCAAACATTGAGTACTATGATTTGATGGGTAAAATTGATTTTTTTTATTCCATGGCAACGCACGGGCATTAAGCTAGTGCAACTAATCTGCCATATTTTACGCGAAAAGGGAACTAATCTGCCATATTTTCTTCTTTTTGAATGCAAAAGTATACCATATTTTCGGTTACAACTGAGTGCGTACGTGCCCTATATACCAGGACGACTGGACGGATCGTGTGCTTTAGTTTACGGCCAGCCACCACAAAGCATCCAGTCCACGGTTGAGAATTAGTCAATCATGGACGGCGCCGGCGACCTCCTCGCGGCCGTGCACCTCAGAGCCGCCTCCGCTTACGACCGCGCGCGCTTCGCCGCAGTCTGCACACCGTGGCGCGCCGCCGCGACCAGGCACCGGCCGCTGCCCGCGCTGCCGCTGCTGCTCCTGTCCACGGGCGACGGGAGGCGCGACCGGGAGGCGCGGGCGTACAGCCCGGAGGACGGCAGGGTGCTGCGCGTGCCGCTGCCGTGGTTCCCATGGGGCAACCGTCTCGTCGGGTCCTTCGACGGCGGCTGGATCGCCACCGCGTCCGGCTCCGAACGGCTCCTCGTCGTGAACCTCTTCACCGGCGCTCGGGCGCTCTCCGCGAGACAGAGTGCCGTCGTGTGCGCGTGCCCGAGATCCGAGTGCGGTGAGCCATACGATCAGCGGGTCACCACCGACCAGATCTCCGTCCGGAAAATCGTCTTCTCAGAGGACCCGTCCACCGGCGGCTGCATCCTCGCCGCGATGACATCCTGGTGCAAGATTGCGCTGTGCAGGGTCGGCTGCCCGGACAGCGGGTGGACTACGCGAGGGTGCGGCACGAATAGGTATAGCTGTCTCGTGGACATTGCTTTCTGCAACGGCGTGCTCTATGGATTTAGGTTCCATGAATTGCTCAGGTTTGATATAGGCGTGAACGAAGACGGCGCACCAGTGACCACCTTAGTTCATCGCCTAGACATCAATATGAGCACCTTGCGCATGTCATATGTGAGTTGCGACATCAACTACATCTTTGAACTTTGCGGCAAGCTGGCAATAGCAGTGCGAGTCTGGTCTCGAGACGGCAGCCACAGAGCTCATTTTTACAGGGTTTTTGAGCTTATGGACGATGGCAGAACACCGTCGTCACACAAGTTTAGATGGGCAGAGGTGATGAGCTTGGGCGATCAAGCCTTCTTCCTGGGGCCATCTTGTTGCAAGGCGGTGCATGTGTCAACCGCGAACAGACGCGGCGGGGTGGAGGGAAACCGCATCTACTACTCCCAGAAACACTCATCTCTCCACGATACTATGGAGTGCTTGGCGAGGTTGGACGTCGGCAGTTGCACCGTGTTGTCTTGGGAAAGTGAAGGCGTGCATCACTTGGAGAGGATAATATCACAGGGATACTTTTACCGCAAGGAGGATGGAGTTAATGGTTATAATAGTTCTGTGTAGCTTCTGCCTCCAGACTTTTAATTCCTATACGATCCATCAAGTATGTACTGCATGTTTATCATGTCTATCTAGTATTCATATTCTTTTCATAAATGGTGTTGCTAAATCTCAGTTGAAGTCTCAGTCGACGAGATTAACCATGCAAATTGATTAATCTATGTTTGTAGTTGGTGTATAGTGTTGTTCAAAAACATACTGGGCTGAGGTTGGAAGCGGGCACGGTGTCCGCTATGTGGGTTTTTTAACTTGCTTTCCTGTCTGGGCTGTGGCCTCTGGCTTGCAGTCCTTTCCATTTTCCTCTTTTTAGTTTTTCTATTTTCTCTTTGGTCTTCCATGTAAATAGTTGTATTTTCTTTATATTTTTTTTCTATCTTACGGTGGAATCTTAAGGACGCAGCACACTATGTGTGTACACGTGTACTTGTCTAGCTTTTTCCATGTTCTAAGGAAAAATCTGCCTTTTTCCTTTTTTATCCTTTTTCATTTTAGTGTATTTATTGTTTTTATTTTGTTCTATTCGGTTGCTTTTATTTTTATTTCTATTCCTGTTCTTATTTTTGTCTTGCTTCTTTGGAGATACATCTAAAATTTTGTAGCACATAATTTTGTCACGCACACATGAAACGAGCGTGCCTCTCCCCCACTTCCTGGCGCTGTCCACATCAACATGTGGCGAGCGCTCCAACAAGCGGAGGAAAGGGAGACGCCACCACCAAGCATCCCATCATGGAGAGTTGCCTCGTCATGGCTGGCGCTACTCCTGGATGCCTCTTTCGTGCAGGGGCATCGCGGGATGTGGTGATGGGCATGCAGTGGTTGCCTCTGCTGTCACCCACGGAGCTGGCAAGAAGGCATGTCGCCATGGATCTAGCCATCATGCCGACAACGGACCTTGTGGCAGCACATGGAGTTTTCTAATACATATAAGCCATTGGTTGGCACTTGGCGGACGATGCATGGCCACCGGAGCATCCCCTCGAGATTTCAGCGATGTCGGTGACCTTCCTCCCTCGTCTATACGGGTTTGCAACTGTTGCAATCCTGACAAGTGGAGGAGATAGCACATAATGAATTCGATTGGGTGGTGCATATCGAGTAGCCAATCTTGAGCTCTAAGGTGAAAGCCCTAGGCCTGACCTACATGGCAATGGCAGCGTTTTTGGCAGCGTTAGCCTGGTGAAGGCATTGCTTTTATAGGGTTCAAGCTTATGGACGATGGCAGAACACCGTCGTCGCACATGTTTAGATGGGCAGAGGTGATGAGCTTGGGCGACCAAGCCTTGTTCCTGGGACCATCTTGTTGCAAGGCGGTGCATGTGTCAACCGCGAACAAACGCGGCGGGGTGGAGGGAAACCGCATCTACTACTCCCAAAAACACTCATCTCTCCGCGACACTATGGAGTGCTTAGCAAGGTTGGACATCGGCAGTTGCACCATGTTGTCTTGGGAAGGCGAAGGCATGCATCACATGGAGAGGATAATATCACAGGGATACTTTTACCGCAAGGAGGATGGCATTAATGGTTCTAATAGTTCTGTGTGGCTTCTCCCTCCAGACTTTTAATTTCTATAATCCATCAAGTATGTACTTCGTGTTTATCATGTTTATCTTATGTAGAAGAAGTATTCACATTATTTTGACAGATTTGTCATTCAAGGAGCTATCACTACAAGTATGTATATGTGTCTTTTATTTTTTTGAAGACATAAAAGCCGGAAAGGAACTATTATCAATAAACTCATAGGTTTTCTCGAAATGCATACATTCATGCGAACATGTGTAGTATTTGATGATCTGATGGTTAAATTTTGTGACTAGTTAAGTTCATTAGCTCAATGACCATGTAAGTGTGATTTTAAGCATGTGTCATTGCTAGTAATGTGAATAGTTTGACAATTTTGATGACAGTATATCTTTGTGGGGCCAGATATATATGGGACTCAAATAAATGAAAACAAAATCTGATTACCAAACACTGAACTTTAGTTTATCACACACCAGTTTGGGCACCGAGGATTCTGATGATGAGTGGCGGGAGGACGAACCGAGAAAAGGCTAAGCAATATTAGTACAGAAATATCACCATTTAAGTTCATCGTAATTTTACAATCAAATTTGCTAATTCTCATCTAGTAGAATTAACAAAGTCTCATCTAACTCCTACACACTACTTAATTAACTATATAAACCAAAAAAGGAAAAAAAATCTCTACCAATCTCCATGCAAAATCCAATGGTGTAGGAGTTAGATGAGACATAGTGACGGTATCCCGGCTAAGGGACCTCTCATCATGACGGTGGACCCCTTGTCGATTTCGTCCTGGGCCACTTTGCTGAAGATTTCAAAAGGCTTGATGTGCAAGACAAGAAGCTGAGATTATGCAGGGTTCTACCTCCTCATATGTAGCCGGTTAGAATCCATGTACCCTAGGACCCCCGGTATGCTATATAAACCGAGGGGCCAGGCTCGTAAATTGACAAGTTACAATATCTCGATACTTTATACTCTAGATACACTCATATGCAATAAAACACAAGCATGACGTATGGTATTATCCTATCTGGAGAGCATGAACCCATTCCCTTAGTTTACACAAAATATTAGGTGCAATTTTCAATGACATAATATCAACTAAAATGTTTTTTTGTTCACTATCAAAGGAGTGGCCGAATACCATTTGAGCAGCAGAATTATGTGCAACTATGAAAAAAGGAAATCTTTTTTTTTGGGGGGGGGGGGGGGGGGGGAGACCATCATGGGTAGCTTTATTAAACTCAAAAAATAGTTACATCGTTCACTAGTTGGCTAACTAAGAACTTAGGAGGTTCGTTAGTCCAACTGTCATCACATTTATTACAAAAACTAAACTTTGCTAGCTCATGAGCAACTGAATTTGCTTCACGAAAACAATGAGAGAAGATGACCTTTCCTATCGATATAGACAAATCTATGCACTCGGCGAAGATCGCTGCAGCTGCATCCCACCATTGATCTTGTCCTCGACAGCAATTGATGACGTTCAACGAGTCCGACTCCGCTTCTACTCTGTTGAAACCCAAGGAGTTCGCCAAAAATAATCCATCTCGCAATGCCATTGCTTCAATAGTCACAACATCTGCTGCCAATGATATAAATTTACAAAACCCTGCAATGAAATTTCCTCTATCATCTCGTAGCACACCTGCAATAGAGCATGCCCCCTCATCCGCATGGAATGAAGCATCAACATTAAGTTTTATGAACCTTGGCTCCGGTCTCTTCCACCTATGCTCCACCAGTGTTCCTTTCTGCATCACAGAATTTGTATAGTTTTTCACTATTACCAGAATAGAGATGTGCCACCTGAAGTTAGGAGGAACAGAATCATGATGAGTGTGTCGTCGACGCAGCCACCAGAGATACCAGCATCCGGTCGCAATCACCTCCTTTTCCTTCAAGTTTGGCATCATTAGCAAAGGTTGGTATGACTCCAGCAACAGAAGTTCCAGAATCGCTGACCCCGATCTGTCCACTTGTACAGCGAAGTCAATATGCTCTGATAGACCCAGCC
The DNA here is from genome assembly GCF_056163025.1 of Triticum urartu. NCBI lineage: Eukaryota > Viridiplantae > Streptophyta > Magnoliopsida > Poales > Poaceae > Triticum > Triticum urartu. The sequence continues at coordinate 732,654,749 of NC_141875.1, forward strand.
CGGCCAATAGGCCCTTTGCTAAGCCGCATTGGAACAGCATATGACGCAAATCTTCCACCACCACCCCCCCTCCCCTGTGACACACTGGGCATGCACCATCGACAGGTATATGTCTATTAGCGGGAATGGATTTCACTGGGATGATTCCTCTCAATGCCTGCCAACAGAAGATTTGAATTTTCCGTGGCACTTGAAGCTCACATAGCTTCTTCCAAATCGTTGCTTGCATGTTACTAGTTGACGATGAATTTGGAAGATATTGACCTCTATACTTATGCGACGATTGTTCATGATATGCACTCTTAACCGTGGATCTCCCGTGCTTTGTCCTTGCTGAATTTCTAATTGGTAAATTTCCAGCCTTATCAGATCGTTTGTACACGGAAAATAATATTTGCTTAATTACGGGCCATGTTAGTGTGAACTTTCACTTAAATAAGGCATGCAAAATACCACTCTCAAATAATGTTCTGTGGTGAAACGTTGACAACCACGAATAAGTACGTGATTACAATATGTTGTAGAAACTACGTATACTAACAACAATAGGAGCGCCTGTAGGAGCAACTGGAAATGACAGACAATCATTAGCTTAAGACGGTAGTAAGATGGAGGGTTATAGATACAAAAAGTTGTCTGCTGAACAATGTACCATGTATCTTTGTTAGGAAAAATAACACATACCTGTAATGAACAAACCCTGTGTGCATAATTCAAAATTTCCGATTGTAAAATATTGTCAGACAGACATCATTGTGATATTTTCGGAATTCAGATACAACCATCTATGCATAGTACATATGTAATAAGCAACGATCGATCAACTAATATATGTATATTTACAATAATTGGGGCGGAGGACGACCCACTCGTTGTGGCAGCGGCTGTCGCGGGTGGCCAAGCAGAAGGTTCTTATTATCCTTGGTGAAGTCGCAGGTGAGCTGTTGATTCATGTTGCCAAACGGTCCAGGGTGGATTGTGTGGGAGATCGCCGGCAGTGCAGAACACGGCACCTCCTTCGACTGAGCGACAGCGACAATGCAGAAGGCGCACACGGCAACCAAGATGGTGAGCACGACCAAGAGTAACCGGGTGGCATAGCGGCGCGGTTACTTGAAGTAGTCGGAGTTGCTAGGTAGGTTGAAAATTTCTCGGGGAAGGAAAGACCGTCGGCAATCAAGGGAGCCGAAGGCATCATCGATGGGCCGCGGAGTTTGGGAAGGGAACTCTCCTGGTCCGAGTAATGCTACACCTACATAAAACACATTGTTCTAAAAAACATAAAACACATACGTAATGTAATGTAAACAGCAACATGGTGGGCTAGGATTGGAGAGAGGGAAAGGAGGAGGCCCACCCCCATCAAAATCAGGAGGGAGAGGATTTAGTTTAGGCAGGTTACGTAATCTTTCGTACCTTTTTACGTAGATGTAGCATTATTCCCCCAATAATCCTACACCTACAAAACAAGTTACGAAAGGCTACATAATTTTCCTTCCACAATTCTCTTCGGCCCTCTGATTTTAAGTGGGGTGGGCTCCTCCTCCTCCTCCCCCCCCCCCCCCCCTCCATCATCCCAATCATGTGCTAATTACGTAAAAGTTACGTTAGCTCATTCGTAGATGTAGCATTGCTCTTATTTCCCTTGGTCCTCACTTCATCTAAGACGCTTCCGTCAGATGGGCTTGCAACACAGAACGGCCCACGTAGTCCAATCAAGCACAATACTCCAAAAGAAAACTAGCATAATTGTCTCAAAGAAAAACTACCATAATAGTTGCCCTTTGGATATTAGACTCATGTAGTGGCGACGGTAGCGCTTAAATATAATTCTACGCTCATCCAAATCCAATGGTCAGCGACAGCCAAAAAAAATAATCAAACGGCTCCAGATGCTAGTTGCATGAGAGAACAGGGATTAGGGGCAGTTTTACGGTCCTAAATATACCTTTGTGCAGCTGGATATGTGTGTGGGACTCTAAACAAAAAAACAAAATATGGTTAATAATGTCGAACATTAGTTTATCGCACACAGTTTGGGCACCTAGGATTCTGATGATGAATGGCGGGAGGACGAACTAAAAAAAGCTAAATAACATTAGTTTAGAAATATCACCACCTAAGTTCTTGTATTTAAAAAATATATACAAATATACTAAGCTGACCCGTTAACAATGGTTATTATTTTCCTGCAAAAAAATGAAGGGATTTTTCAAGGGAAATAACCAATGTTTTTTATTCAGAAGTAGAAATCATACTCCCTCCGATCGGAAAAAAGTGTCGTAAATAACATTAGTTCAAAGCGACATTTTTTTTTGGATAGGAGGAAGTAGTATCATATTTTTTTTGAGTTGAAGGAAGTAGTATCATTTTGGCGGAGTTGGCTCAACTCCTAGAGCTTATGGGCCAATATGCATGCCCAGTTTTCACTCGCTCGTTGCAGTAGCGAAGGCCCATTCCAACTGTACTCCCACCCCGTTTATCTTTACTGGGCCACCCAGTATAGTATATTTGTTTTCTCTTTGCATACTAAATTTGCGTCTTCTTTTTTTTTGGCAGAAAGGATCCTAAATTTGTTAATTCTCGCCTCGCCTGGAGTTGTCAATTCTCATTCATGATGCCTGATGACTCGATGCATGGTCCTATGGCGCTGGTTTCCAAATAGTCAGTAGGTTTGATTATTTGGATCGAGTACGAGCAGGAGTACGAGGGGGCACCCAGCCAACCGAGCAAAGAGCCGGCTGTCAAAATTTCTTTTTTTTTTTTGAGGGAAGGCTGTCAAAATTTCGGGTGGGCAAGTTTTGGCACCAACCGGACATACATACGTACACACTACCCAGCGCAGCAGCTGCTCGTATCCACAGGTTCAAGTGTTCAATGCGGCACGACAAGGAACGGCAGCATTTTTTTATAAAAATGAAAAACATTTTTTTTCGGAGAAAGTTTTCTTTTTCTTTTGACCAGGGATGGACATGGCCGCACGTTGGTTCGATCCAACATCCATTCGAAACACGACGGGCGTTGGTTGTTGTGGTGCGGAACCCAACGAGCCGACCCAACCCAAGCACCCGGGATTTGTTCCGCACCGGCAAGTGCAAAATCGATTCTATGCTCATCATCAGCTGAGCTCTCTGGCGGGCAGCGGCCTGTCTGTCCGTCGCTCTCGGTCGCCTCCGTGTGGGCGGTGGGCGGTGGCCGACCTATCATCTTTCTCTCTTCTAATTAGATTAGCCAACGTCTTCGGCAAAAAAAAATTTAAACTTCGGCAAAAAAATTAGATTAGCCAACGTCATGGACGCACGCACGCACGGCCTACTACTAATGAATTCCTAGCCCAGCACCACCTTTCGGCTCCGTCCGTCCCGCACCATTTTTCCTCTCCCTCTCCCTTTTTGATTGAATGAATTGATGGCCCAAACAGCTCAGCTCACCACGACGGTGCGGTGCCACTCCATCCAGCTCATCTATCTCTTTTTTGCTTTCCTTGGCAATCACAAGCCTAGCCAGCCAGCCGATCCAACCCACATCATATATCAATCAAAAGCAAGCCGACCAATTAATCAAGCCTTGTTTGTCTCAAAAAAGAAAATTAATTAATCAAGCCTTGTGGCATGTCTTCCGCAACTTTGGCTACGCCTCGGTTAGCTGGCTGCCCACCGCCCGGATGTCGAGCGGTGGCCAAGGGAGCTGCGTCAGCTCGCCACCGCACAAGCGGGCACACCATGACGACGAGGCCGGGAGCTCCGCCATTCGCCAGCCGGTGGAATGGCACCGCGTGCAGGCACGGGAGGGTGGCGACAAGCCGGCAGGTGTGGAGGGACCTCGACCGCCTCCACGAGATCCTCTGGCCGACCACCAAGCGCCTCCGCGGGGCGAAGGAGGCGGTCTCCACCGGAGAAGAAGGGGCCACCGTGCGGCTAGAGGCGGGCAAGGAAGAGTACGACTTCGCCTTCGCCTTCTCACCTCCGCGATAGAGTTTCACCTCCATGTTAACAAGGATGAGTAGTTACATTAGGTTTTAAATCTAGTATGCTTCAAGTTTGTGATGAACTATGTTTAAATTGCGAAGAAGTATGGTGGCCGGAACCATTATATTTAAATTATGCAATATGCTTTACAAGATATGTTCTGTCGTGCCGCACGCGATAGCGCAAAATCGATTTACAGTATCTCGTAAATGAACTTTGTACTACCGCGGTTTAGCAAATCTGCTAGAGATGTTCTAAGCAACATCCTTTCATTGTGTCCCCTTTCTCTCTTCTATGAATAATGGAAAGGGCAACAAGGGGTTATGGCATCTCCAACGGCGACCCCAAATCGGACACCGGATACGTTCGCGGACCGTCAAACAGTGATACAGGAGCACACCATCCAACCCTGCCCCGCAAACGTCCGTCTCTTTTTTCTAAAACCCGCAAGCTCGAAATAATGGCATATCAAATCGTAGTTGAGCTAAACATGCTCAAATGCATCAGTAATTCTAATTTAAATATTACAACCCAACAGAGTTTTCACACCAGAGTAGTTCAAACTTGAATTCAACTAGCACATATGTACTAGTTGTCTCCTTAAGTCGTCAACAGATGTTCAATCAAATCTTACTTTAGATCATCTACAGCCAGATGCCTCAAACCATCCCTCATGCGCCCGCGAACGCGCCCGGTCAATGACCGGATAGGAGAGAAGGAAAAACGTGACCCAACCAGACCCCTCATATCATCCCTATACACCCGGACTGTCCGTGAACCCTCATATCCATCTCAAATATGGGGAGGATATGAGGGCTCGCAGACGCGCCGAGGCGTTCCTCCACATAGGACGCGGCCCCACCGGACTACATTTTCTCTTTATTTATCCATTCTTTTATTCTCTCTCTTCATCTTCACTAATCACGTGCAATTTGATCAGACATATGAGAAAAAAATGAGGAATGTGGCTGCGCGGACGGATAAATAGGGGCTCAAAACGGAGGCGTTTAAGGGGTCATATTTGCTATGTCCGGCTGTAGATGCTCTTAGTAGCTCGATGCCGAATTTGTTGATGCATTTGAACAAACTCATCAAACATGGCCAGATTATGCTCTGAAAGTTCAATAGGATCAACCATGTTCTCAAATTCAAGAGTTGCGACAACATCATCACCCTCATGTTCCATGGTCATTTTGTGCATGATCATACAATATGTCATCATCCCCCATGTTGGCAAAAATTGTCAGCAAATAAAGCATCAGGGCAAAGTAGTCGTCCATCAGCGCCGGATGGTAGCGTGCCTTCCTCCGGTTGAGCACTCAACGGCCCTTGATCGACCCATTGAAATTGAGAACATGTTTTTTCGCACGCCCCGCGTCTGCAAGGAGCGCCTGCATCATCGTTGTGTCATTCGCCTGATCCTCCTTGTCGGATGACTCAATGAAGTGTTTGTATATGTACTCCATATTCAAATCCATTGCTTCAAAGAATAAGGGACAAAAAAATTAGCACATGCATTTCACCAAACACTTTTGTCGGGCATTGTGAGTATCGTAGAGGCGGATGGTACCTGCGCGATGGACGGAGGAGAGGTGTGGTCCGGCAGTGGAGGAAAAGCAGTGTGGGAGCTGGGTGTTGCGATGGAGGTCGCCAAGCTCTGGGACGGGTTTGGCAGGCGGCTTGGGAGGTGTAGCGGCGACGTCAGCGAGAGAGAAAACAGATGCAAAAAAGAGCGAAAGATGAAGACGTGGGGCCCGGGAGGGGTTTTGGGTGGGCCGAGGGTGTCGGAGTCCTAGTGTCTGTAGTTCGGACTCCCTCAAAGCCCCATAGTTTAATTTCGGTTTGCGGGAAAAAGGTCGTCTAGACGGGCCAGCAGACGGATACAGGGCCACGCGGAATAGTAAAACACGTCCGGACCATGTCCGCTTTGGAGATGCCCTTATATATCTCTTCAAGGTGTTAGCTCTACAATGTAATTATAAACCCACCTATCATGGGTAATCCTTACATGAATGAAAAATGTCGCTGGAGATTTCATAGCGCATTTGAAATATTTGTTTACGAAATAATAATAGCAGAGACAATGGATCAAGTTGAAACTGATCCAATTTAACACCACACCTATGCCGAAGGAAGGCGGCTGTGAATGGTGTTTTTTTGCTTTTCATTATTTTGACGGATAGGTACCGCTACAAAATTTTCAATGGTTACCAAACAAGATTAGACTAGATTTCACGCCATTAACACATAGTTGCGGAATTGATGCCCACTCAATGCCGCGTCCAAGTGTTCAGTCGTCAGGAGCCCAACCGTCCTTCATGTGTGAGCAATCTTGTCCATAAATTTTGACACCAGCGGTGGTGCTAGCTTTAAATTGCTTCCTTGGTCTTACTAACTGCACAACAACGAACCGCAAAAGCACTAGTTGTCGGCGTGGTTTGGCTCCATACTAGCCACGCGTGTAATGGATGGCCGCATACTTGCCGATGCACGTCGATGGTTATAGTGTTTCTGCGCCATGCCAGCGGCATCGTCGTGCGGATAGCACCACACATCGGCCGGCAATCGCCATCGTTGTTCTCACGCCGGACCAACCGTCTCTGACGCTATGTCACGCGAACGGTTGTCTGGGGGGTCACGCTAACTAACATGGTAGCACGTGCCGCCGGAAGGCGGATCCGAACAATTTTAACCAAATTGGTGAAGCCTTTTTGTGTTATGAAAAATATACCTTCTCCCCTCACTTCCAAAATTCCAACAACCCCTTTTCTTTCACTTTGGCAAAGCCCTTTTCCACCAACTCCTCCTTCTATTCCACACACTCACACGCCGCGGCCGTCTGATTCCATTATTTGTTTTCTTCCTAAAACCACATTACAGCGCAGAGCCCCAGACAATTCCAACCCCAACCCCCTGTCCTTGCCACCTCCTCGTCGTCCTCCCCCGTCCTCCTCCGTAGTGGCGAGCACGCCTCCGCCTCGCCTCGCCTCCGCACGCCCCAGTAACTCGCCACCCCCTCCCCCTCCCTGCCCATGGGCGGATGATTGACGGGGTAAACCCGGCCCGAGCCCGACCGACCAAGCGCAACCGCCAGCGGCGGTCAGCGACAGCAACCGCAGCTCCGCACCACGATTCGACCACGACCGGCCCCTCCCCAGGTGCGTGCGTGCGACCAAATCCGAGCCTCCCGCGAGCTCATCCCCCCTCTCCCTTTTTTTTTATTTTATATACTCGGGCCGGAATGGGGTGGGAGATTTGTTTTGTTTAGCGCCGGGTGCGGGGTGGGGCTTGTTCAGCCAGCTCGCCTGCTCGATCTCTCGCCGCGCCGGCCGTTGCGGGTGTGGGGTGCGGGTGCTGTTTGCTGCTGCTGCGCTGCCGGCCGATCTGGGCCGCCATGGCCGCCGCCGCGCCGGGGTCCGCCAGTAAGGTATGTACGCCTCTGTCTGTCCGCGTGTACGGGCGGCGATCCCCTCCCGTGATTTGCCGTGTCAACGAGGTCGGGGTCCGGCCTGATCTGCCACCACCGACCCGCTCTGAATCTCTCCCCCCTCTCTGCTAGTCCACCGCCGCCTCCTCGCCGTTGCTGTCCCCTCTTCCTCGTCGCGGCGCCGCGTTCCTGCTCTGCTGCCCGCAATGGCCTAGGCTGTACTCTGTTAAACCCCATCGGCCTGGATCCATCTCTCGATCCGCAGTTTCCGGGTCCAGATCCGCCGCTCCTGTTCCTCTGCCGTGCAGATTCCGCTCATTAACCGCCACTCCTCACATGGTTTGCCCGTCAGGAACTCAGGACCGCGCCCGGAACAGAGATGGTTCCGTCAGGAGGATTCTGTGCTAAGGAGCTTCTACAGGATCCTCGTGGCTGGCTTTTGTATTTACTATACTGAGATTGACGTGGATGGATTGCTTGTCAGATCCTAGGATGCCATGCCTGGTAGTGACTTGAATTTTGCCTTGGAGTTGGTGCAAACGGCGACAGATTGCTTCGTTTGACTTTTCTTCGCTGCGTTGATGAAATTTGGCATCTGGAATGGGCATACTTTCTGGCTTCAGCACAAGGATATCCACAGCCTGGCGGGGCGACGATTAGGCGGATTGAAGCAGCTTCATTGAACACCGGAGATGCGTTCACAGCTTGCCTGTGTTACAGACACATTGCAAAGGATGCCCACTTCTGTCCGGAATAATTCAGTGAATTTTAGCAATTGGATATGAGCATCTCTTAGTGTATGCTTGAAGTCGGTTGACATTGGATCTTATTGTACAGTACCTACACGATCTCAGGAGATGTAGCTTGTTGTTGGAGCTGCAATGCATTGGAGCTGACCTGAAGCTTAGCAATTGCCAACTCTTGTTGTTGGAGCTACAATGTATTGGAGCTGGCCTGATGTTTAGCAATTGCCAAACGTTCCAAGGATGTTCTTCTTGTCTGCTGCCCGCTTGCCCCTATTATCTCAAGCTTTTGGTGTTGTGTTTCTCTCGGTTAACTTTTTGAGTAGGAAACAATTGTATGCTTTTCTATTCATCTGTTGTTTGACTCATCTGTGTTTTTACTAGCTATCACTAAAGTAGTGATCTAAATGCTCTTATATTTCTTTAAAGAAGGATTAATATATATATATAAATGTAGTTTACACTCTTATGGATATTCTTCTTCCAGATTTTATAAATGGGCTTGCCCTGAGCTGCAAATCTTGTGTTGTTGCAAATGGAATTTCAATCAAGTTATTTATGAATTTCTGTTTTCAGCACACCTTCTCTTCGCTCTTGAAGCAAAAGCCAGGAAGGACTAGTCCGCCGAGATCCAGGGGTACTATGGCGATTTCAATGAGGGATGTAGATCCTGCCTTTCAAGGGGCTGGTCAAAAAGAGTATCCTTCAGTTGCCTATTTCGCTACCGGCTTACATTGTCATTTTCACTTATCTTTACCATATTGTTCTATCCTACGAATGTTATATATCTCCATCTATCATTACTGTCATGCACAATAGTTTTAAATTACCGATGCATACCCAGTAGGGAATGTTTAGTACACATAGGTCAGCTTCATGTTTGATGAATGGAAGTCTGCGAGAAAACATTGCACTGGAAGTACGTGAATATGTTAGGTCAACATTGTGTTGAAATTGCTTACATATAGGTTGTCCCTGCATAGTTATTCTTAACAGCCCTCAGTGGACTGGAAATATGGCGGATTGAGAAGTTGCAAGCCGTTCCTGTTCCCAGAGAATCACATGGAAATTTTTTTGCAGGAGATTCCTACATAATACTAAAGGTACTACCACTCCTTCTCAAATTATAGGCGTGCCCAAGTCCATGATTAGTTCTGTTGTGCAGAGCTGTTTGATGTCAGCAATTCAACTGGTCTCATCCCTTCATTTTTATAAACTTGTAACCTTACTAAATATCGATTTATCCTGCATCTTTTCTTGCCATAATGATGTGATCCTTTATACTTGAAGGAATTATTTCCCTTTTATTTTTATTTATTTCTGCATATTATGTATGCAACATAATAATGTTGATGCTAATGTCATCACCGTAATAATGTTGATTAAGACTAATAATTATTTTGTCATTGTCACTGGAACAGACAACTGCCCGTAAAAATGGTTCTTTTCAGCATGATATCCATTATTGGCTTGGTAAAGATACCAGTCAGGTATGCTATTACATTTTAAGCTTTCATCCTTTTTGTCGATACCCTAGCTAATGAAATAGCAAACTTATTTGTTGCATTTTAATTAATGAACAGGATGAATCTGGTACAGCTGCAATCAAGACTGTGGAATTGGATGTTGCTCTTGGCGGACGTGGTGTTCAATACCGTGAAGTACAGGGAAATGAGACTGAGAAATTTCTTTCCTACTTTAAACCCTGTATTATACCAGAGGAAGGTGGAATTGCATCTGGTTTCAGGCACACTGAAATCAATGAACGGGAGCATGTAACACGATTATTTGTCTGCAGAGGAAAGCATACAGTCCATGTCAAAGAGGTGGATACTTTTTTCTGTGTTCCCTGTAGTTTTTTTCTGAATGTATTTGTCACTCTGTTCTTTCATGGTGATGACTACCAAATATGTATGTCACATTGCGCTTTTCCTCAACAGGTTCCTTTTGCAAGATCATCACTCAACCATGATGACATATTTATTTTAGATACAAAGTCCAAGATATTCCAATTCAATGGATCGAATTCTAGTATTCAAGAGAGGGCTAAAGCCCTTGAGGTTGTGCAATATCTCAAAGACACCAACCATGAAGGAAAATGTGATGTAGCTGCAGTTGGTAAGTTCACTCTTCAGAAAACACTTCTTAAATGGACAAAGTAATTTTCTTCTTCCAGGATTATAATTTACTCTTTCAAACAGAGGATGGAAAGTTGATGGCAGACGCTGATGCTGGTGAATTCTGGGGTCTCTTTGGGGGATTTGCTCCCCTTCCCCGAAAGACCTTTTCTGAGCCTAATGGAAAAGATACTGCTTTCCCTCCAAAGCTGCTCTGGTAATATATCACTGGAAATAAATCCCAGAAATTTCATTTCTAATACCCAATGCACTCTCTTCTAAACATGTGGTTCTGTTGTGTATCTGTTTTCCCTTCTGATACAATATTCCATTCTTTGATATTTTCAGGGTCAACAAGGGCCAAACAGTTTCTGTGGATTATGAAGTTCTAACAAAAGCGCTGCTAGATTCAACAAAATGCTACATTCTAGATTGCGGATCTGAAATTTATGTCTGGATGGGTAGAGAAACAGCGCTTGAAGATCGGAAACAAGCAGGATTGGCAGCTGAGGTAAGATTTTCTCCTTTCTGCTTCTGAACAGGACGAATTTGATGGTTGCTGATAATTTACAAGCTCAAATTAATGTCATGCCATACATTATTCAGAAATTCTGGTTCATAGCCATATTAATTGGTTACCACAACTTAAGAAAAGATAGACATGCCATCACTATGCTGATGTACCAAACATTTTGTTTCTGGAACTGTGGCGGCGTATTGCTTTGGTTAGGCCCATTTTTCCATGATGGTGTATTGTCACTTCTGTAGGAATTACTTCGTGAAGGAGATCGACCAAAATCTCACATTATTCGTCTCATGGAAGGATTTGAGACGGTTATATTCCGATCAAAGTTTAATAAATGGCCCAAGAAAGCTGAGGCAGTTGTGTCAGATGAGAGCAGAGGAAAAGTTGCAGGTTAGCATTGATGGTTATTTTTGTTATTAGTCACGGTTATTATTGTTTATTTTCCTTTATCACTATTAAAACTTGTTGACACATCAATTTCCTTTTGTAGCCCTTCTTAAACGCCAAGGATTTAATGTTAAGGCTGTAGCAAAATCTGCTCCTGTGAAGGAAGAGCCTCTACCTCAGATTGACTGCACAGGGAACTTGCAGGTCAGTTGAATTTCCTTTTTTGCTAATGGTTTTGTGACCAGACCTAAAACAGTTATTGCTGTCGCATTCTTGTTTGTTGGAATGTTGTGAGAAAAACACTTGTACCATGGAACAAGATTGTTGCTAAAATTCCATTTCGACATACATAATCTGAAGTTGAGTAAGTCTTACAGGTTTGGCGCGTAAATGACAGTGAAAAGACTTTTCTTTCATTCTCTGAGCAATGCAAATTCTACAGTGGAGATTGCTATATCTTCCAATATAGCTACCCTGGTGATGATGGGGAGGAATGTCTTATTGGTACTTGGTTTGGAAAAAAGAGTATTGAGGTAATCTTTAACATTTACTATCTTTTGTAGTAGCATGTTAGCATGTTCCTGAAACAGTAATGCTTAACAGTCATCCAAATGTACTGGATAGATGACTGATTAAGAGGAATCAGTGAATATTGAGTTATCTTGCCTCCCGGGTTTGTTTTCTCTTTGTACAGTAGAGTATAATCTACTAGATTTATGACAGCAATCACTGTCCTTTGCGAATTTGGAATTTTCGCCATGCTGTGCAAACCACTACTATATCAACGATGCCTTCGTGCTATTTTAAGTGCAAATGTATTTAGCATTCTTTTGTATTGAGAATATGGGGGTGCCGCATTTGTATTCTCAAGCTCTCAAGCTGGTGAATAATTATCTAAACACATGTTTTGTTTTGGTGAGGACAGGAGGAGAGGGCTGCAGCCACTTCACTTGCTAATAAGATGGTTGAGTCTCTAAAATTCCAGGCAGTTCTGGTAAATAAAAATCAGCTTTGTTTGAGACTCAAATATCCGTAAAATCTTGCTTGACTCTCAATCTCAATAATCTGGTTATCACAGGTTCGCCTTTATGAAGGAAAGGAGCCCATTGAGTTTTTCCCAATATTTCAGAATCTGGTTATATTCAAGGTCAGCCTTCACTAATTTGTTTGGTTAAGCTTCACTGTCCTACTTTTGTCAAGACACCTTTCTGCTGCAGACCTTTACTTTTTTTTTTTGGAAAAACCAGGGTGGTGCTAGTACTGGGTATAAGAAGTTTGTCTCAGAAAATGGCATTCAGGATGATACATATTCAGAAAATGGGGTTGCACTTTTCCGGGTTCAAGGTTCAGGACCAGATAATATGCAAGCAATTCAAGTTGATGCGGTACTTTCTGTTTCGGTCTATCTTCACTGCACAGGGCATTATGTTTATGCTATGACCACTTCTTTTTGTAACTAATGCTATGACCACTTCTTTTAGCCCGTATTCGTACATGTTTAACTATGATATGGCTTTTCTTACCAGGTGGCACCATCCCTGAACTCTTCGTACTGTTACATACTGCATGATGGAGATACGGTATTTACATGGATTGGGAACCTAAGCTCGTCAATGGACCAAGAGCTCGCTGAGAGGCAACTAGATGTGATCAAGGTATGACTTATGGGAAATGCCCTTCAATATAATCATTTCATGCAAATGCATTTGATCGTTCATGTAGCTGTTGCCACATCAACTTGATCGACTTATATTCAATATGACAGTTTTTTGTTTGTCAACCGTACATAACTTAAGTGTTCATGATCATCAGTGCGATTAAACATTTTTTAAAATAATATGGATACTATAGTCACTAAAATCCATCATGTCATGTTAAAATTATTCATATTTTCTTGTTTCTTTGGTACATGACTATCTTGTACTCCCAGCGTATTAGATTTGTCAAAAGTCAAACTTTGTAAAGTTTGAACAAATTTATATTAAAAAATATCAACGTCTACAATACCAAATAAATATAATATGAAAAATATGTTTCATAATGGATATAATTATATATATTTTGTATTGTGAATGTTAATAATATTTTGTGTAAACTTGGTCAAACTTTGGAGTTTGAATTCAGACAAACCTAATATGCAGCGTAAAAAGAACGGAGTGAGTACAGTGTGATTTACATATTCATGAAACATAAATTATGTTTCCTGATTTTGCTGGTGCTTTTTCCACAATTTTCATGTAGTTATTGCAGTAAATATTCGCCATCTGACATGTGCTTCCTAGTCATATCTGGCCAACTTCAGTATCACCTTAAATGCATGTTGTTGTGGTAATGTATGTTTGTACTTTATGCTAGCATGGTTTCAGTTCTGATTGCTCTACACTATCAATATACGAAAACTTCGATTATTCCCATCCTTCTCATCCAATATATTATGTGCAGCCAAATCTCCAATCCAGAATGCTCAAGGAAGGATCAGAATATGATCAGTTCTGGAAGATACTTGGAATAAAATCCGAGTACTCCAGCCAGAAGATTGCAAGAGATCCAGAAAGTGACGCTCATTTATTTTGTTGTACTTTTTTGAAAGGTAAGAAAGCGTTTATAAAATTTCTCGCATCCATTTGTCTTCATTATCATTCAGTATGTAATGTGCTTATCTGTGTTTTCCTTTTGAATTGGTATTCTCTGTGGCGTACATTGGGCTAATGAAGGGGTGCTTAAGGTGAGCAATTCTAAAGTTCATATGTACTTTGACTAAAATAAGATAATGTGATGAAATTTAATGGCAGTCGCCTGATATTGCAGGTTAGAGAGATATTCAACTTCACACAAGATGATATGATGACAGAGGACATATTTATTTTGGACTGTCATTCATGTGTATTTATATGGGTTGGACAAAATGTGGACACAAAAATACGTGCACAAGCTTTGAGCATTGGAGAGGTACGTTATAATTTCATGGTTCTCTGTGTGGAGAAAGCAAATTTCCTTTTTTTTAGTTTATGTTGGATTCATAAAACTTACTTTTCTGCCAGAAATTTCTAGAACTTGACATTCCAATGGAAAACTTGTCACGAGAAACACCACTTTATGTCATCAATGAAGGAAGTGAGCCCCAATTTTTCACCAGGTTCTTCACTTGGGATTCTGCAAAAACAGCCGTAAGCCTTTTCCTTGTAGGTTTGTGTGTTTTCTCTTCCATGTAACTTCAGGAGCTAACCTCATTGTGTTTTGTCTTATAAATTGTCTCAGATGCATGGCAACTCATTTGAAAGGAGGCTGTCTATATTGAAGGATGGAATAAAACCAAGAAGAGATGTAAGATTCTGTACCTTCTGATTTTTTTAACCTCCTAAAGTGTCTCTCAACCTGGTAAGTTAGATGGTTGTGAACAAAGGCTAGCTTGACTGCATCTGCATGTCCAGCATAGCTATTATATATTTCTCCAGTTATTGCAGCATTCCCCATCACGTTTAATGGACACTTTGTATTGTGTATAAACATACTAGGTGACTGATTGGCCTTATCAGGTGGCAAATGCATGCATTTTCATCAGCTCAATAGCCAAATATTTTTTTCTCTTAGAGTAAGGTTAACTCTTGGTTATATAATTTGCAGAAACCTAAAAGAAGAACAACAACATCATCGCACACTGGAAGATCAAGTGTGCCTGATAAATCTCAGCGGAGAAGTACGTCTTTCAGCCCCGATCGTGTGAGAGTTAGAGGAAGGTCACCGGCATTCAATGCATTGGCTGCAACCTTTGAGAATTCAAATGCCCGAAATCTATCAACCCCTCCACCAGTTGCAAGAAAATCATTTTCGAAGTCTTCCTCCCCTGATCCTGTAAAGCCACCCCAGAGAGCTGCCTCGATCGCCGCAATGTCTGCTTCTTTCGAGCGGCCTAGACAAACTCTGATACCAAAGTCAATTAAAGGTACGCTAACATCCTCAGCTAGTAGTAGATACATTTCTGCGTCGCAAGCACAATTCTCTTACCTGCTATGTTTTTTTGATGTCAAGCGAGTCCTGAGGTAAAGAAACCACAATCTGAAGCAAGCAAACCTAAGCCAGAGGAAGACGCCAAAGAAAGTACCCCTGCTGTGAAGGATGGGCAAACTGTGACTCCGACAATACAGGAAGATGTAAAGGAGGATCAGCCCGAAGACGAGGAAGGGCTTCCTACATATCCGTATGATCGCTTGAGGACATCTTCAAGCAATCCTGTCACAGACATTGATAGTACCAGGCGTGAGGTACGCTGCTGCTGCTCTTCTGACTGAATCATCTAATCCTCATCCAAACCTAACAGTCTAACACTAGTACACTGGCACATTGCACTGCAGACGTATCTATCTTCGGCAGAGTTCAGGGAGAAGTTTGGCATGACAAAGGAGGCTTTTGCAAAGCTACCAAAGTGGAAGCAGAATAGGCTCAAGATCGCACTCCAGCTCTTTTAAAGTCTTCTGCTGTCAAATATGCAGCAGTTAATGTCTGCTTGGTGAAAGTAAGGACGGCGAGATTGTTTTTCAAAGGCAAATCTCAAACACGAAGATCTCTCTCGCACATGTCGTAATGTTAAGAAGAGACATCGGTAAGTGTAAGCCTATCTGGGTCAAGGGGACCCTTCGTAGGCGTCGGAGGGGCTGGAGCAGTGAGTTTTGAGCTGCCCATGCCCTGGAATTGTGTGTTGTCCACTGACGAATTCTCCATGTCGTGTGTCGGGTCACTGCATTGGTGGTCCGGTCACACACCCTAATTCTTTCCTTTCCAAGGTCACCGATTTGGTTGTGAGCTTGCAATGCTTTTTCCTCGCCCTCTTTGAAACCTCACCATTTGTTTCATTCTTTCATGCTGTGTATGGTTTCCTGACACAAATAATTATGTTACATATATGGTGTAAGAAGTTAGGTGATGGGATGGGTCGGGATGAACGCCCCTTATGTTGGAAAATCCAGGCGATGTACGGGAGACGGGCGTCTTGCCCTTGGAATTTGATCTTTTAATTGGTAATTAGTTATTCATGCGTGCAAATTTTGTCTTTATGATTCCTGCGTGCAAATTTTCTTATCAGATTCTGTGGTTTATACTGTAAGACGTGGACAGCGGCAAAAAATATATTACTCCATCTGATCGATATTACTTCCATACTAAATAAAGTTGTACTAAAGCAGTGGCAAATCATATGAAGGGAATATTAATAAGAAAAAATAGTCCCAGACAAGCTGAGCGCCGTCCTGGGGGCTCCTATACGGCACATACCGCGCTGCGAACGAAGCCAGCCGGGTTTTTTTAATCTTCTTTTTCTTTTGTTTTTCCCTTTTCTAAAATAATTTTGGATATTAAGAAGTTCTAAATTTCAGAAAAAGTTGCTAATTTTGAATAAAGCAAACAATATTTCAAAACAATATTTATGGTTTCAAAAAGATGTTTGGGAATTCAAAAAATGTTCATGAATTTTAAAAATGTTCATAATTTCAAGAAGTTTTCACGGTTTCAAAAGAATGTTTGCGAACTTTAAAAATGTTCATGAATTTTTAGAAGATGTTCATGATTCCAAAAAATTACTCTTGAAATTAAAAAATGTTCATGAATTCAAAAACATGTTCATGATTTAAGAGAATATTCACAAATTTCTAATATATGTTCATGAAATTTAAAAAATGTTCGTGAGTTTTAAAAAATGTCCATGATTTAAGAGAATGTTCACGAATTTGTAAAAACAAAACCACGATTTTGAAATAAAATGTTCATCACTTCAAAAGAGTTAATGATTAAAAAAACCACGAATTAAAATATTTTCGCAAATTTAAAAACAAGAATAAAAATGAAACAAAAAAATGAAAGAAAAGAAAAACGAAAAGGAAACAGAAAAAGGATCAAAAAAGAAGAAGAAAAAATGGAATAAGGAAAAGAAAGAAAAGGCCGAAAGAAACAATAAAAGAAAAACAAAAAAAACCCGGTTCAAGGAAGGTTCTAGAACCTTCCCAAAACCGGTTGGGGGTGAAACCCCGAAAAGGGCCGGAGCACAGAAACAACAGCGTGCGAAGTGGGTATGCGCTATGCCGCTTGCCACTGATCTACGTGCTATATCAGAAAGGCCGTCCTCTTGGTAAGGCCTAGCAGATATCAGAAATGCCGTTTTTGCACCGTTCATCATGTACGGTTACAGGCTCGCGCCACCAAAGTTCAGCTGTGAACAACATCCGAAGCACTATCTTAAAACCGTTTATCTCATGTTAAAAAAATGTCCATGTGATTTTTAAAAATATTGGTAGCATTCAAAAAATGTTAACGTGTTTCAAAAAAAATGTTTATACAATGTAAAAAAATGTTTGCGCAATTTAAAGACAATATTTTACACCATTAAAGAGTTTACGTGACAGTTTTAAAAATGTTCATGTGTTTCAAAATATATGCTCATGACATTTTTTTTATGTGGCGGTGAGGTCAGAGTAGAAGACATCTTAAAGGGACTGATCACCTTGTGTAAGGCCAAGTAGCGTGCGACAAGCTTATGTTCTCCAACCTCTCCTTCTAGGAGGGGCGCAGGGTTGCATTTTCTTCGGATCCGTTATTACACTCTTACAGTAAGTATTTGAGTTCTTTTATGACTAATGTGAGTTTTTGACCTTTTACACACTTCCACCTATTCATATTTTGCTAGCCTATACGATACCGTGCATTGCCCATTCTCACTCGAGACATGGTGCTAACCGTGGCCGGTATATCCAAACTCTATGGAAGAACCCCTTGTTCTCATGTACATAAAACACCTATCTCCTCAAAACATCCATATACTACTTACTATTGCATTTTCATGGCCATTTCGAGATATATTGCCATGCAACTTTTATTTTTTACTTTACTAGATGACCCATTACGTCAATTGACGCAGAGACCAACTGCATTCCAGAAGTTAAGCAAACTATTTGAAGGATTTTGTCCTCAGTTTTGTGCAAATGATTATGTTCATACTATATTTTTATTTTCCCTGACAATGATCATTGCGCATGACTTTCTTTGACGATTTGTTTTTGACAAATGACCTGCTGCATCATTGGCGTAAAGACCAACTTCTGCCCAGAAGTAAAGAATTTGAAACATAAAATGAAAATTAAGTGAACTATTTGAGGAAACCAACTACAGCCATCGACATAGACCAAATTTAGCAAAGAAGCGAAGCATCTAATACCAGCAAAAATTTAGGTTAGCTATTTGAAGGATGTTTCCCGTGAATGGTCTGCAAGTGAGTATGTTCGTATTGCATATGTATTTGCCTTTGTATATTTACCAATGAAAATGTTAGAGTTGTGTCGAATATAGTGTACAAGGTAGGTTACAGTTGGACTTATAGTAGTATTGTGTTTAGATAGGATATGGAGTCGTGTCCTAGTAGGACACTTGTATCCTAGGCCTCTCATATATAGCGGGGCTAGACACACGGTGTAACATATGCCAACATAATAGCACCGGAACGCAGGGGAAGCCGGCGGCATGTGCCGGTGTCCAGGGCGACCGGGTGCGGTATTGTGACGGTGTTGTGACGCCCGGATAATCAAGCTATAGTAACCTCTGCTAATGATGCCACGTCACCACTCTTACTGTTGTAAACCTCGCGATGATTCAATCCCGTTCGAATTCAAAATTCAAAATTAAAGCAAACAATAAAAGTTTTTCAAAATTTAAAACAAAAGTGTTCGGGAGATGCCATATTTTACATAAGTAAATATGGTGTAATAAACACAATTTTATAAAATGCCTAAGTATTTTAAATAAATAAAAACAAAAAAAGGAAAATAAATAAAAGAAAGAAACTAACAAAAAAAGGAAACCCCCCTCCCACGGCCTACGGGCCCAGCTGGCCGCCAAACCAGCCGGCCCAACCGCACCTCTCCATAACCCCCTGGACCCCGAAACCCTAGCCCACGTTCCCCACTCGCTCCTCCTTCCCCCCCACATGCTCGCTGCCCCCCCCCCCCCCCGATCTGGATCGAGATCGGGGCGAAGACCTGAAGTCGCCCGACGCCACCCCGCTATCGTCGCCATCATCCCACTACGCCGGAGACCCCCTCGCCGTGACGCCCTCCCGCCCCTACGCCATCGCGCCTCAGCGCCGCCCCATCGCCAGCGCCGCTCGTCGCCCATCGACATCGACGCCCACGACGCAGCGACCACCGTCGCCGACCACCGCTGCTTGAGGACTCCGCCGACGCGCCATCGACCCCGTCGCCTCGCCGCACTCGTCCCCGGCGACCCGGACGCCGCCCCTTCGTCGTCCTCCTTCCCGAGCCCACTGCCACGAACCCTACGCCGCCCCTGTGAGCTCCCCCTCCTCCTCTCTTCCTCGCGCTCACGCCATGGCCTCCTCCCCGCGGCTCTGCTGACGCCGCCGTGGCCTCGCCGCGCCAGGCGTGCCCCCGCGTGCCCCGCGCCTATTGGCGCCCGCCCTGCTCGCCCCATTGCGCTGCGCTGTTGCTGCCGCCTCTCCCCGCTCGGCTTACGAGCCGCCGTCGATGCTCGTCGCCGCTTCACTGCTGCTGCCTAATGCTACTGCTGCTCAGCGCCGCGGCCCCTGCTCGCCTGCTGCCGCCGCAGAGTGCCGATGGAGCGCCGTGGCCACCGGCCTCCTCCCGCGGCGCTCGTCGCTGGGTCCGCCCGCACCACCGCCCGTCACCCGTTACGCTCGCTGCCTGTTAACTCGCCCCGTTAAGCCCCCCGGGGCCTATGACAAGGGGGCCCCCCCACCCCCAGAATGATTTATATAAAAAAAGGAATTTAAAAATATATATATATATATAATAAAGTTAATTAATTAATTAAAGAAATAATTAACTTAATTAATTTCGATTAATTAAACTAATCAATTAACTAAACTAATTAAACTGTTAGTTAACTAATTAATTGTATGACAGTGGGCCCACCCCTAATTAATCCTGATTAGGTTAATAGATATGATTAATTAAAATGTGCCACTGACCAGTGGGACCCACTGGTCAGGTTGACCAGTCAACCCCGTTGACTGCTGATGTCAGCATGACGTCATGCTGATGTCATAAATCCATTTTTTCGAATTAAATTAAATAATTAATTCCAAAAATTAATAAAAATTTAGAAAATCATTTTAAAATAAACCGTAGCTTGGATCAAAAAACTTTGTACATGAAAGTTGCTTAGAACGACGAGACGAATCCGGATACGCATCCCGTTCGTCCGCTACACATCCCTAGCATAGCAAACACGCAACTTTCCCCCTCCGGTTCATCTGTCCGAAAATGCGAAACACCGGGAATACTTTCCCGGATGTTTCCCCCCTTCGCCGGCGACACCTATCCCTGCGTTAGATCACCTCTAGCACCACGTTTGTCATGTTATGATTTGATTGCTCTGTTATTTATTGTGTTCCCCCTCCGTTACTTCTTTCCGGTAGACTACGAGACCGACGCCGCTGATGCCCCGGTCGACTACGGTGTTGACGGCCCCTCATTCTTGTCTGAGCAACCAGGCAAGCCCCCCCTTTGATCACCAGATATCGCCTATTCTTCTCTCTACTGCTTGCATTAGAGTAGTGTAGCATGTTACTGCTTTTCGTTACCCTATCCTGATGCATAGCCTGTCCTTGCTACTACTGTTGTTACCTTTATCTGCAATCCTAAATGCTTAGTATAGGATGCTAGTTTACCATCAGTGGCCCTACATTCTTGTCCGTCTGCAATGCTATACTACTGGGCCGTGATCACTTTGGGAGGTGATCACGGGCGTATGCTGTATACTTTACATTGTTACATTACTGGTGATACTGTTCGGAGATGGGGGCTGAAGGGGCAGGTGGCTCCATCCCGGTAGAGGTGGGCCTGGGTTCCCGACGGCCCCCGACTGTTACTTTGTGGCGGAGCGACAGGGCAGGTTGAGACCACCTAGGAGAGAGGTGGGCCTGGCCCTGGTCGACGTTCGCGGATACTTAACACGTTTAACGAGATCTTGGTATTTGATCTGAGTCTGGCCACTGGCTTATACGCACTAACCATCTACGCGGGGACAGTTATGGGCACTCGACGTCCTGGTATCAGCCGAAGCCTTCGTGACGTCAGCGACTGAGCGGCGCGCGCCGGATTGGACTGGAACGCCTACTAGGCTAGGTCTGCTTCTGGCCGCGTTCGCAACGTGCAGGTGTGCAAAGGGCGATGGGCCCAGACCCCTGCGCCATAGGATTTAGACCGGCGTGCTGACCTCTCTGTTGTGCCTAGGTAGGGCTGCGACGTGTTGATCTTCCGAGGCCGGGCATGACCCAGAAAATTGTGTCCGGCCAAATGGGATCGAGCGTGTTGGGTTATGTGGTGCACCCCTGCAGGGAAGTTAATCTATTCGAATAGCCGTGATCTTCGGTAACAGGACGACTTGGAGTTGTACCTTGACCTTATGACAACTAGAACCGGATACTTAATAAAACACACCCTTCCAAGTGCCAGATACAACCGGTGATCGCTCTCTCACAGGGTGACGAGGGGAGGATCATCGGTTAGGATTATGCTATACGATGCTACTTGGAGGTCTTCAGTCTACTCTCTTCTACATGCTGCAAGACGGAGGCTGCCAGAAGCGTAGTCTTCGTAAGGATTAGCTATCCCCCTCTTATTCTGGCTTTCTGCAGTTCAGTCCACCGATATGGTCCTTTACACATTTACCCATGCATATGTAGTGTAGCTCCTTGCTTGCGAGTACTTTGGATGAGTACTCACGGTTGCTTTCTCCCTCTTTTCCCCCTATCCCTTCTACCTGGTTGTCGCAACCAGATGTTGGAGCCCAGGATCCAGACGCCACCGTCGACGATGACTCCTACTACATCGGAGGTGCCTACTACTACGTGCTGCCCGCTGACGACGACCAGGAGTAGTTAGGAGGATCCCAGGCAGGAGGCCTGCGCCTCTTTCGATCTGTATCCCAGTTTGTGCTAGCCTTCTTAAGGCAAACTTGTTTAACTTATGTCTGTACTCAGATATTGTTGCTTTCGCTGACTCGTCTATGATCGAGCTCTTGTATTCGAGCCCTCGAGGCCCCTGGCTTGTAATATGATGCTTGTATGACTTATTTTATTTGTAGAGTTGTGTTGTGATAACTTCCCGTGAGTCCCTGATCTTGATCGTACACGTTTGCGTGTATGATTAGTGTACGGTCAAATCGGGGGCGTCACAAGTTGGTATCAGAGCTGACTGCCTGTAGGAATCCCCCTTCCACACTCCTTGGCCGAAGTTGAGTCTAGTCGATGAAAAATGTTTTACTAACATGGCTGTGCGGCCCATGGGCCCACGTCGCCATTGGGTGGTATTAGAATCTTTTATTCCTCGTCTATACTCTGGGACTCTGATCTCTCTTCTATTCGGGTTAAATGATTTTACTAAAATCTAACTTTAGGTTCTCGAAAATACTTCCTCCCGAAGAGCCCCATTCAGGCCAGATGATCGCCTGCTGCACCAGAAGATTTCGTAGTTACTCTCTGCTACTCTTTCGAGACTTTGTGCCCATCGCCTTTGTAAATTCCCTACCACTGTTATTATATCATTAAGGATAACTACATCCACTTGCCCTTTCAAATCCCATTGATCTTGTTATTACAAGATACACCGAAAATTCTCTGTATTGTTCCGAGAATATTTTGTGCCTACTGACTTGCAGTTCCTCGCCACCTAAATACCCCTACGGATAATTCCTCGCTCTTACCGAGTATCCGCTCATCCCCAGTCGTTCATGTGTTTCACATAAGTCCTCGAAATACCAATTGATTTTCTGAAAATCCTCAGCAGCCCATTGCTCTTGATTTCCTTGTCTTCCTGCATTATGGTTAATTCCATACTTCTAGTAATCTCCGTTGACATCCTCTGTCACTATCATTTCGAGTCACTTGATTTGATATGTCACGAATGCTCGCAATCCTCAATCAGATCATAGAATTCTTCCTTCCGGCTCAGACGTCATTTTGAACATGAGCTGGTTCTCGACCATTCAAATAGTTGTCGATTGTACCCCTAAGGCTATTCAACTTATCCAACCCTAATCAGAGTGTTGCTTCTGATCCCTTGATTTGAAAATCATAATTCCTTTGCATTTGAGCTTAAATTAGTCAGTTGTTTCTATGGTCTGATCTCCTTACCTTTTTTCTTCTTCTGGTTGAGTACCGATGCTCACATCAGATCCCTTGTGGACCACCAGATCATTTGTTGGATTTTATCCGACAGCGTCCTTCATATTCAATAAGTCTGTGAGCCTTTCCTCGGATACATAATACCTTTGGTAAATTGTATCCTCTGCTTTCTCAAGCATGCTCTACTATCGATCTTGTGTTATTTATTCTTGAAATTTGTGGTATATGTTCCTAAGATGCCCTGATGGGTTGAACCTATGCCTTCCCTAATCCTTGTGAACCCGAAAGTTTTCACGAGTCATACTCTTCTGGTGCTTCGCCAGATAAAATTTCAACACAGCAACTTCTTCGAAGACGAGAAGTGAATGAAAGGTTATGCATTGGAGAAGTTGCGTGGACAAGGCGAGGCCCAAGCTGGCCAGGCCGGCGAGTGGTCTGGGCTAGCGTAGCTGTAGCTGGGCTGCGGTGGAAGGCTGGACGGCCAGACCCAGGTGATGGGTGACTTTTGTTCACGTGTACGTGTGCGTAGCTGAGTTGCGTTGTGGAGCCGAATGAATAAGGCATCGTGGATATTTGTTTGGAATAAAAATACGGCACAACGGCTTAGTCAAATCGTGATGCTCTCATGGAAAAAGTAAAGAAAAGGAAAGCCCAGCTACAAACATGTGATGAATTAGGAGTTTGAGCTAGCTTAGCTTTGTTGATCTGATTTGGTATGTTCGCACGGGAAGGCTATGGGGACTTTGCTTTGATTTCTTTGTTGGTACACATTTGTGCACGGATGATGGTGGTCAAGGTGATGGCTTGAGGAGTTTGGAATGTGTCTGCAGTCGGGGAAGTTCGGCTGGGTCAGACTTGTCAGTCTGATGGATCGACGCGAGTCGGTTGGTACAGAAGACAATGGTGGGATCGGCGACGACGATATAGGAGCGTGATGCTGATTGTGATCGACTTCTGGGGCGTGAAAATACGTGACACATGCTTGAGGGCTTGTGTGGCTTCGATAAGACTATGGCGCGTGGTTGATTTAAGATGGTGCACATGTGAGCTTGAAGTCGGCGGGGCGCGAGGGTGGACTGATCATCTACCATGGAGTCATGTTGAAGGTGGAGTTGGATTGAGGGGCTGCGGTGTAAGTGCACAGAGAGTCGAAGCCTATTCAGCTGGGCAAAAAGCGAGTGACACATAATTCGGACTGGAGCCCAGTGGTCTGATGGAAGTGTGAAACTCGTCACCGGTCGGTGATGATCGGTGGTACTCTGTAGTGGGGGTTGAGTGGTGTGGGTTCACGGCCCTTGAGACTCGACCGGGACAGCGGAGGCTCGACGCGGTAATAGCGGCGAGGCGTGCGGTATGCACGGACATGGAGACGGGCTAGGGCTCTGGTGGTCATACATGTGGTGAGACAACTACGAATTTGACTCAGGATGACTATAAGCAACGGTGAAATTCCTTCAAGTTTCAGACAAGCGGTCAAGAAAGAAGCGGTGATGTTGAGTTCAGATAACTCTTATGTGTGACATCCAATATGTGAGTTGTTCACTTTCACGCAGGTCAGTGATCAGTGTGTGATGGCGTTGGACTGATACTCTGAAAGTTGGGAGCACAAACTAGAGTAACGTTCCTTAATTTTGCTCGAGTGTTGACTGTGATCATGAAAAGAATGGACTACAAGTTGCAGGTGGAGTCATATGAAGTCTTTGGAGTAGCAGCAATACTCATGGGATAAGCTCAAGTCCAATGTACATGGAAGTTTCACGCATGGACAAATTCAAGGTGATAGAGAATATTCGCCAAGGTGGAGTTTGTTAGAGTTGTGTCGAATATAGGGTACAAGGTAGGTTACAGTTGGACTTGTAGTAGTATTGTGTTTAGATAGGATATGGAGTCGTGTCCTAGTAGGACACCTGTATCCTAGGTGTCGGTGTCAAAACCGGCGGATCTCGGGTAGGGGGTCCCGAACTGTGCGTCTAGGCCGAATGGTAACAGGAGACAAGGGACACAATGTTTTACCCAGGTTCGGGCCCTCTTGATGGAGGTAAAACCCTACGTCCAGCTTGATTAATATTGATGATATGGGTAGTACAAGAGTAGATCTACCACGAGATCAAGGAGGCTAAACCCTAGAAGCTAGCCTATGGTATGATTGTTGTATGATGAAGTTGTCCTACGAACTAAAACCCTCCGGTTTATATAGACACCGGAGAGGGTTAGGGTTACACAAAGTCGGTTACAATGGTAGGAGATCTTGAATATCCGCATCGCCAAGCTTGCCTTCCACGCTAAGGAAAGTCCCATCCGGACACGGGACGGAGTCTTCAATCTTGTATCTTCATAGTCCTGGAGTCCGGCTGAAGGTATAGTCCGGCTACCCGGACACCCCCTAATCCAGGACTCCCTCAGTAGCCCCTGAACCAGGCTTCAATGATGACGAGTCTGGCGCGCAGATTGTCTTTGGCATTGCAAGGCGGGTTCTTCTCCAAATTCCGTGTACCTGCTGAATAATGTCCGATTTTCATAATGTAGCGCACCTTGGCTTCCACGCCCAATAATGGCCGTATTCCACGTGGCAAACGAATGTGAAAAGTCGGGGTGTTTTTACATTCACACCCCTAGCCGCATAAACGAGCCACCTATTTAATGGGATGGGGATTCAGATCCAAACCACACCTTTTCCTCTCCGCGAGTAATCATCAGAGCGCCTCCAGCAAAGGTTCATTCCAACATGGCCAGCCGTCCCAGCTCCTCCTCTCGCCCTTCAAGTCCTAAACCTGGAGACTGGGAGAGGTGCTCCATCCCGCACAGCGAGCTAGTGTCGCTTCAGGCCAAGGGATTTCTCCCTCAGGCCTATATGGTCCCGGTCCGAGCCGGACTCGCCACCTATAATGGCGGAGAGCAAGCGGAGAGAACCCCCAGTCCCTCCAAAGGAGAGCGGGTGTGCCTCGTCCCTTATCTAGTAAGAGGACTTGGATTTCCAATCCATCCATTTCTCTGTGGGCTTCTGGAGTCCTACGGCCTCCAGCTGCACGATCTCACGCCCGCCTCTATATTGCATATCGCGGGCTTCGTCGCTCTTTGCGAGCTATTCTTGGGTGTTGAGGCTCATTTCACGCTGTGGAAGAGATTATTCTGTCTGGTGCCCCACTCTCAAGAGGGGTCTATATATCAAGTGGGCGGAGCCGAAGTGTGGCGTATCGCCGGGACCGGATATCTATCCGGAACCCCAAAGAAGGCGTCCGAGGACTGGCCTTCGGAATGATTTTATATAGATGATGTCCCCGAATTCAACAGTGCTCCCTTAAAGAAACGCCTGAGCTGGCATCCGCGGAGCTCTCAAAGAGAAAGCGACAGGGATGTCCTTCGCCTGATGGGCCGGATAAGACTATTGGCTCATTCCGGACTAACCATGATTGGAGTCATGGCCACATGCATTATGTGGGGGGTGCAGCCGCTTCAATATAGAGGCCACCCCATGTGGGATTTTAACGGGGAGGATGACGCCACCCGTTACGGTCGTAAGGGGCCAGCCTCAGCTGCTGCTCTAGTAAAGATCTTATCCTCTTTGTACAAGGGAGAAGAGGAGGAATTCCTCCGCGTCAACCCGCAGGGCGGATTTAGTATGTACAACCCCCCGAGTTGGGTAAGTGAACAATTGTGCCTGCCCATCCGCTTTATATTCCCATGATTAAATTTGTAGTCCAACGATTTCAACGCAGGAACTGCATCAGGAAGTAAAGGATATAAACAGCCGCCCCCACAACCCGAAGATCCAGAACGGTCCCTCGATCCGGACTCCGAAGAGGATCCGGATATATCGGTGGAGTTGATTGACGGGGTGTTTCATCAGTTAAGCAAGGACAATACCTTGGTGGCCATTACGGCTGATTACCCAGGGTTAATCCCGGCCTCCCAGGTAACAGAGAGCGGAGTCTCATCCCTTTGAGAAGGAATCCATTCTCACGCATTTCAGTTTTCCTGACAACGACCGTATTTTGCAGGGGAGGTTTCCAAGGCGGGAGGCCGAACCTGCGGCGGCTAGCCAACGAGGGGCCGCAGGGCCCCGTGGGGCAAAAAGGAATGTAGTCCGGACTGGGATGCCGGCGCAAAGGTATAGCGCATCCTCTTTTTCCCTGGTGTTATTTCTTCAGGGCATATTAACGTTCATGCTATCTTCAGGACGAAGAGACCTCGCCGGACTACATCCGGAGAGGTTGCCAACCGCGTCTCCACCAGCCAGGCTCCAATGCCTGGCCCGGAAGCGGGAGCGAACACGAGGCGCGCACCGGACGCTCCTCCGACAGAGGATGCGGACAGGCTGTCTGCCACCAATTCCGAGGTGGAGAGTGCCATGAACCACAGGCATCGCCGGACAGTTCTTCGCGACGCTTGTTTCTCCCGAGAGGCATTAGATGCCTTCAATTCGGGAGATGCGTACCTCCGTGCCGCTCAAAATGGTTTAACCAGAGCCACGGAGCAATATGTAAAAGACATACGGGTAAGAAAATTTTGGTAAATATATATGTATATACCAGTAGCCCCCGAGACTTGAAACAGTTAGAGTAACTGGTTTAAGGATCATTTGTTATGCAGGTTCTTATAGAGAAGAATACCGTACTGTCCCAGGAGCTGAAAGAGTGCAAAGTGTTGGGGAACGTTGCAGAAAACAAAAAATTTTCCTACGGTTTCACCAAAATCCATCTATGAGTTCATCTAGCAACGAGTGATTGGATGCATCTACATACCTTTGTAGATCGCGAGCGGAAGCGTTCGAAGAACGGGGATGAGGTAGTCGTACACGACGTGATCCAAATCACCGGAGATCCTAGCACCGAACGGACGGCACCTCCGCGTTCAACACACGTACGGTCAGTGTAACGTCTCCTTCTTGATCCAGCAAGGGGAAAGGAGAGGTTGAGGAAGATAGCTCCAGCAGCAGCACAACGGCGTGGTGGTGATGGAGCTGCAGTACTCCGTCAGGGCTTCGCCAAGCACTATGGAGGAGGAGGGGTGTTGGAGAGGGAGAGGGAGGCACCAAAAGCGTGGATTGAGAGGCCCTCCTTCCCTCACTATATACAGGGGGCCTAGGGGGGGGGGGCGCCGGCCCTAGGAGATCCAATCTCCTAGGGGGCGGCGGCCAAGGGAGGTTTCCCTCCCCCCCAAGGCACCTAGGGGGTGCCTTCCACTTGTGGGACTCTTCCCCTTTTGAAACCCTAGGCGCATGGGCCTCTTGGGGCTGGTGCCCTTGGCCCATGTAGGCCAAGGCGCACCCCCTACAGCCCATGTGGCCCCCGGGGCAGGTGGCCCCACCCGGTGGGCCCCCGGGACCCTTCCGGTGGTCCCGGTACAATACCGGTGACCCCGAAACTTGTCCCGATGGCCGAAACAGCACTTCCTATATATAATTCTTTACCTCCGGACCATTCCGGAACTCCTCGTGACGTCCGGGATCTCATCCGGGACTTTGAACAACATTCTGGTTACTGCATATACATATCCCTACAACCCTAGCGTCACCGAACCTTAAGTGTGTAGACCCTACGGGTTCGGGAGACAAGCAGACATGACCGAGACAACTCTCCGGTCAATAACCAACAGCGAGATCTGGATACCCATGTTGGCTCCCACATGCTCCACGATGATCTCATCGGATGAACCACGATGTCGAGGATTCAAGCAACCCCGTATACAATTCCCTTTATCAATCGGTATGTTACTTGCCCGAGATTCGATCGTCGGTATCCCAATACCTCGTTCAATCTCGTTACCGGCAAGTCACTTTACTCGTACCGTAATGCATGATCCCGTGACCAGACACTTGGTCACTTTGAGCTCATAATGATGATGCATTACCGAGTGGGCCCAGTGATACCTCTCCGTCATACGGAGTGACAAATCCCAGTCTTGATCCGTGTCAACCCAACAGACACTTTCGGAGATACCCATAGTATACCTCTATAGTCACCCAGTTACGTTGTGACGTTTGGTACACCCAAAGCACTCCTACGATATCCGGGAGTTACACGATCTCTTGGTCTAAGGAAAGGATACTAGACATTGGAAAACTCTAGCAAACGAACTATACGATCTTGTGCTATGTTTAGGATTGGGTCTTGTCCATCACATCATTCTCCTAATGATGTGATCTCGTTATCAATGACATCCAATGTCCATAGTCAGGAAACCATGACTATCTGTTGATCAACGAGCTAGTCAACTAGAGGCTTACTAGGGACATGTTGGTGTCTGTTATTCACACATGTATTACGATTTCCGGATAACACAATTATAGCATGAATAAAGACAATTATCATGAACAAGGAAATATAATAATAATGCTTTTATTATTGCCTCTAGGGCATATTTCCAACAGTCTCCCACTTGCACTAGAGTCAATAATCTAGTTACGTTGTGATGAATCGAACACCCATGGAATTCTGGTGTTGATCATGTTTTGCTCTAGGGAGAGGTTTAGTCAACGGATCTGCTACATTCAGGTCCGTATGTACTTTACAAATATCTATGTCTCCATCTTGAACATTTTCACGAATGGAGTTGAAGCGACGCTTGATGTGCCTTGTCTTCTTGTGAAACCTGGGCTCCTTGGCAAGTGCAATAGCTCCAGTGTTGTCACAGAAGAGCTTGATCAGCCCCGATGCATTGGGTATGACTCCTAGGTCGGTGATGAACTCCTTCACCCAAATTGCTTCATGCGCTGCCTCCGAGGCTGCCATGTACTCCGCTTCACATGTAGATCCTGCCACGACGCTCTGCTTGCAACTGCACCAGCTTACTGCCCCACCATTCAAAATATACACGTATCCGGTCTGTGACTTTGAGTCATCCAGATCTGTGTCGAAGCTAGCGTCGACGTAACCCTTTACGATGAGCTCTTCGTCACCTCCATAAACGAGAAACATTTCCTTAGTCCTTTTCAGGCACTTCAGGATATTCTTGACCGCTGTCCAGTGTTCCTTGCCGGGATTACTTTGGTACCTTCCTACCAAACTTACGGCAAGGTTTACATCAGGTCTGGTACACAGCATGGCATACATAATAGAACCTATGGCTGAGGCATAGGGGATGACACTCATCTCTTCTATCTCTTCTGCCGTGGTCGGACATTGAGCTGAGCTCAATTTCATACCTTGTAACACAGGTAAGAACCCCTTCTTAGCCTGATCCATATTGAACTTCTTCAATATCTTCTCAAGGTATGTGCTTTGTGAAAGACCTATGAGGCGTATTGATCTATCTCTATGGATCTTGATGCCTAATATATAAGCAGCTTCTCCAAGGTCCTTCATTGAAAAACTCTTATTCAAGTAGGCCTTAATGTTGTCCAAGAGTTCTATATCATTTCCCATCAAAAGTATGTCATCTACATATAATATGAGAAACGCTACAGAGCTCCCACTCACTTTCTTGTAAACGCAGGCTTCTCCATAAGTCTGCGTAAACCCAAACGCTTTGATCATCTCATCAAAGCGAATGTTCCAACTCCGAGATGCTTGCACCAGCCCATAAATCGAGCGTTGGAGCTTGCACACCTTGTCAGCATTCTTAGGATCGACAAAACCTTCCGGCTGCATCATATACAATTCTTCCTTAAGGAAACCATTAAGGAATGCCGTTTTGACGTCCATTTGCCATATCTCATAATCGTAGAATGCGGCAATTGCTAACATGATTCGGACGGACTTTAGCTTCACTACCGGTGAGAAAGTCTCATCGTAGTCAACCCCTTGAACTTGTTGATAACCCTTAGCGACAAGCCGAGCTTTATAGATGGTCACCTTACCATCCGCGTCTGTCTTCTTCTTAAAGATCCATTTATTTTCTATGGCTCGCCGCTCAACGGGCAAGTCAGTCAAAGTCCATACTTAGTTTTCATACATGGATCCTATCTCGGATTTCATGGCTTCTAGCCATTTGTCGGAATCCGGGCCCGCCATCGCTTCTTCATAGTTCGAAGGTTCACCGTTGTCTAACAACATGATTTCCAAGACAGGGTTGCCGTACCACTCTGGTGCGGAACGTGTCCTTGTGGACCTTCGAATTTTAGTAGGAGCTTGATCAGAAGTATCTTGATCATCATCAATAACTTCCTCTCTAGTCGGTGCAGGCACCTCAGGAACATTTTCTTGAGTTGCGCCCTTTTCCGGTTCAAGAGGTAATACTTCATCAAGTTCTACTTTCCTCCCACTTACTTCTTTCGAGAGAAACTCCTTCTCTAGAAAGGATCCATTCTTGGCAATAAAGATCTTGCCTTCGGATCTGAGGTAGAAGGTATACCCAACAATTTCTTTAGGGTATCCTATGAAGACACATTTTTCCGACTTGGGTTCGAGCTTTTCAGGTTGAAGTTTCTTGACATAAGCATCGCATCCCCAAACTTTTAGAAACGACAGCTTAGGTTTCTTCCCAAACCATAATTCAAACGGTGTCGTCTCAACGGATTTCGACGGAGCCCTATTTAAAGTGAATGCGGCAGTCTCTAAAGCATAGCCCCAAAAAGATAGCGGTAAATCGGTAAGAGACATCATAGATCACACCATATCTAATAGAGTGCGATTACGACGTTCGGACACACCATTACGCTGAGGTGTTCCAGGCGGCGTGAGTTGTGAAACTATTCCACATTTTCTTAAGTGTGTGCCAAATTCGTGACTCAAGTATTCTCCTCCATGATCTGATCGTAGAAACTTGATTTTCCTGTCACGTTGATTCTCAACCTCACTCTGAAATTCCTTGAACTTTTCAAAGGTTTCAGACTTGTGTTTCATCAAATAGATATACCCATATCTACTCAAGTCATCAGTGAGGGTGAGAACATAACGATAGCCACCGCGAGCCTCAACACTCATTGGACCGCACACATCAGTATGTATGATTTCCAATAAGTTGGTTGCTCGCTCCATTGTTCCTGAGAACGGAGTCTTGGTCATTTTACCCATGAGGTATGGTTCACACGTGTCAAATGATTCATAATCAAGAGACTCTAAAAGTCCATCTGCATGGAGCTTCTTCATGCGTTTGACACCTATGTGACCAAGGCGGCAGTGCCACAAGTATGTGGGACTATCATTATCAACCTTACATCTTTTGGTACTCACACTATGAATATGTGTAGCATTACGCTCGAGATTCATTAAGAATAAACCATTCACCATCGGAGCATGACCATAAAACATATCTCTCATATAAATAGAACAACCATTATTCTCGGATTTAAATGAGTAGCCATCTCGAATTAAACGAGATACCGATACAATAACATGCTCAAAGCTGGCACTAAATAACAATTATTGAGGTTTAAAACTAATCCCGTAGGTAAATGTAGAGGCAGCGTGCCGACGGCGATCACATCGACCTTGGAACCATTCCCGACGCGCATCGTCACCTCGTCCTTCGCCAGTCTCTGTTTATTCCGAAGCTCCTGCTTTGAGTTACAAATGTGAGCAACTGCACCGGTATCAAATACCCAAGAGCTACTACGAGTACTGGTAAGGTACACATCAGTTACATGTATATCACATATACCTTTTGTTTTGCCGGCCTTCTTGTCCGCTAAGTATTTGGGGCAATTCCGCTTCCAGTGACCACTTTCCTTGCAATAAAAGCACTCAGTCTCGGGCTTGGGTCCATTCTTTGGCTTCTTCCCAGCAGCTTGCTTGCCGGGCGCGGCAACTCCCTTGCCGTCCTTCTTGAAGTTCTTTTTACCCTTGCCCTTCTTGAACTTAGTGGTTTTATTGACCATCAACACTTGATGTTCCTTCTTGACTTCTACCTCTGCTGATTTCAGCATAGCAAATACTTCAGGAATGGTCTTTTCCATCCCCTGCATATTGAAGTTCATCACAAAGCTCTTGTAGCTTGGTGGAAGCGACTGAAGGATTCTGTCAATGACCGCGTCATCCGGGAGATTAACTCCCAGCTGAGTCAAGCGGTTATGTAACCCAGACATAGTGAGTATGTGCTCACTGACAGAACTATTTTCCTCCATCTTACAGCTGAAGAATTTGTCGGAGACTTCATATCTCTCGACCCGGGCATGAGCTTGAAAAACCATTTTTAGCTCTTCGAACATCTCATATGCTCCATGTCTCTCAAAACGCTTTTGGAGCCCCGGCTCTAAGCTATAAAGCATGCCGCACTGAATGAGGGAGTAGTCATTGGTACGTGCCTGCCAAGCGTTCATAACGTCTTGTTCTGCAGGGAGAATAGGTGCGTCACCCAGCGGTGCTTGTAGGACATAATCTTTCTTGGCAGCTATGAGGATGATCCTCAGGTTCCGGACCCAGTCCGTATAGTTGCTGCCATCGTCTTTCAGCTTGGTTTTCTCTAGGAACGCGTTGAAATTGAATACAATGTTGGCCATTTGATCTACAGGACATATTGTAAATATTTTAGACTAAGTTCATGATAATTAAGTTCATCTAATTAAATTATTCAATGAACTCCCACTTAGATAGACATCCCTCTTCTAGTCATCTAAGTATAACATGATCCGAGTCAACTAGGCCGTGTCCGATCATCACGTGAGACGGACCAGTCAACGTCGGTGAACATCTTCATGTTGATCGTATCTTCTATACGACTCATGCTCGACCTTTCGGTCTTCTGTGTTCCGAGGCCATGTCTGTACACATGCTAGGCTCATCAAGTCAACCTAAGTGTTTGCATGTGTAAATCTGTCTTACACCCGTTGTATGTGAACGTTAGAATCTATCACACCCGATCATCACGTGGTGCTTCGAAACAACGAACTGTCGCAACGGTGCACAGTTAGGGGGAACACTTTCTTGAAATTATTATGAGGGATCATCTTATTTACTACCGTCGTTCTAAGTAAACAAGATGCAAAAACATGATAAACATCACATGCAATCAAATAATAATAGTGACATGATATGGCCAATATCACATAGCTCCTTTGATCTCTATCTTGGGGCTCCATGATCATCTTGTCAACGGCTTGACACCATGATCTCCATCATCATGATCTCCATCATCGTGTCTCCATGAAGTTGCTCGCCAACTATTACTTCTACTACTATGGCTAACGCGTTTAGCAATAAAGTAAAGTAATTTACATGGCGTTTCTCAATGACACGCAGGTCATATAAAAAATAAAGACAACTCCTATGGCTCCTGCCGGTTGTCATACTCATCGACATGCAAGTCGTGATTCCTATTACAATAGCATGAACATCTCATACATCACATATATATCATTCATCATTCATCACAACTTTGGCCATATCATATCACAAAGCACTTGCTGCAAAAACAAGTTAGACGTCCTCTAATTGTTGTTGCAAGTTTTACGTGGCTGAATTAGGGTTCTAGCAAGAACGTTTTCTTACCTACGTGAAAGCCACAACGTGATTTGTCAACTTCTATTTACCCTTCATAAGGACCCTTTTCATCGAATCCGCTCCAACTAAAGTGGGAGAGACAGACACCCGCCAGCCACCTTATGCAACTAGTGCATGTTAGTCGGTGGAACCGGTCTCACGTAAGCGTACGTGTAAGGTTGGTCCGGGCCGCTTCATCCCACAATACCGTTGAAGCAAGATAAGACTAGTAGCGGCAAGAAAGTTGACAACATCTACGCCCACAACCAATTGTGTTCTACTCGCACAAGAAGAACTACGCATAGACCTAGCTCATGATGCCACTGTTGGGGAACGTTGCAGAAAACAAAAAAATTTCCTACGGTTTCACCAAGATCCATCTATGAGTTCATCTAGCAATGAGTGATTGGATGCATCTACATACCTTTGTAGATCGCGAGCGGAAGCGTTCAAAGAACGGGGATGAGGTAGTCGTACACGACGTGATCCAAATCACCGGAGATCCTAGCACCGAACGGACGGCACCTCCGCGTTCAACACACGTACGGTCAGCGTAACGTCTCCTTCTTCTTGATCCAGCAAGGGGAAAGGAGAGGTTGAGGAAGATGGCTCCAGCAGCAGCACGACGGCGTGGTGGTGATGGAGCTGCAGTACTCCGTCAGGGCTTCGCCAAGCACTATGGAGGAGGAGGGGTGTTGGAGAGGGAGAGGGAGGCACCAAAAGCGTGGATTGAGAGGCCCTCCTTCCCTCACTATATATAGGGGGCCTAGGGGATGGCGCTGGCCCTAGGAGATCCAATCTCCTAGGGGGGCGGCGGCCAAGGGAGGTTTCCCTCCCCCCCAAGGCACCTAGGGGGTGCCTTCCACTTGTGGGACTCTTCCCCTTTTGAAACCCTAGGCGCATGGGCCTCTTGGGGCTGGTGCCCTTGGCCCATGTAGGCCAAGGCGCACCCCCTACAGCCCATGTGGCCCCCGGGGCAGGTGGCCCCACCCGGTGGGCCCCCGGGACCCTTCCGGTGGTCCCGGTACAATACCGGTGACCCCGAAACTTGTCCCGATGGCCGAAACAGCACTTCCTATATATAATTCTTTACCTCCGGACCATTCCGGAACTCCTCGTGACGTCCGGGATCTCATCCGGGACTTCGAACAACATTCTGGTTACTGCATATACATATCCCTACAACCCTAGCGTCACCGAACCTTAAGTGTGTAGACCCTACGGGTTCAGGAGACAAGCAGACATGACCGAGACGACTCTCCGGTCAATAACCAACAGCGGGATCTGGATACCCATGTTGGCTCCCACATGCTCCACGACGATCTCATCGGATGAACCACGATGTCGAGGATTCAAGCAACCCCGTATACAATTCCCTTTATCAATCGATATGTTACTTGCCCGAGATTCGATCGTAGGTATCCCAATACCTCGTTCAATCTCGTTACCGGCAAGTCACTTTACTCGTACCGTAATGCATGATCCCGTGACCAGACACTTGGTCACTTTGAGCTCATAATGATGATGCATTACCGAGTGGGCCCAATGATACCTCTCCGTCATACGGAGTGACAAATCCCAGTCTTGATCCGTGTCAACCCAACAGACACTTTCGGAGATACCCGTAGTATACCTTTATAGTCACCCAGTTACGTTGTGACGTTTGGTACACCCAAAGCACTCCTACGGTATCCGGGAGTTACACGATCTCATGGTCTAAGGAAAGGATACTTGACATTGGAAAACTCTAGCAAACGAACTATACGATCTTGTGCTATGTTTAGGATTGGGTCTTGTCCATCACATCATTCTCCTAATGATGTGATGTCGTTATCAATGACATCCAATGTCCATAGTCAGGAAACCATGACTATCTGTTGATCAACGAGCTAGTCAACTAGAGGCTTACTAGGGACATGTTGGTGTCTGTTATTCACACATGTATTACTATTTCCGGATAACACAATTATAGCATGAATAAAGACAATTATCATGAACAAGGAAATATAATAATAATGCTTTTATTATTGCCTCTAGGGCATATTTCCAACACAAAGCCCAACTGGAGGCCGCACTAGCCGCGGCAGGGGAGCCTAAAGAGACCCCCTCTGGTAAGATACACTTTGAAAGATTAATATCTTGCGAAGTGCGGCGTGGGTATGAATTTGCCAAATCATATTGCAGATGGCGCCGGACTGGATCCGGAGAGGCAACAACTCTTATGCCGGCTAAAGGACGGTGAGAGTATGTTGACAAGGGTGAGGCGGGAGAAGAATGAGCTTCAGGATGCCAACACCAAGCTGGACGTTGAACTTAAAGATGTTCGTGGCCAGCTGTCGGACTCTACTAAGGAGAATCAGCGGCTTTGACGCGGCATATTTAGTAAGTGCTTAAGCGAATCTTTGAAAGAAAAGAGTTCAGCGAGGAAGTCGACTAACAGAGTAATGTCTGTAGGTATGCTAACGGATCGTCCTGCAGAGGAGATGCCCGGTTCTACGAGTGACCTTCTTCCCGAGCTCTCGCAACTGCACGAGCGAGTTCGACAGGCGATGCGAGGCGTTGCCCAAGCCTTATGGCCTTCCCACTCCATGCCCGAGGGCCTTGGAGAGCTTTTGGAGAAGCTTAAGGGAGCTCGGCGGCGCTTCCGGTTGTGGAAGATATCGGCCTGCCGACAAGGCGCTAGGGAGGCCTGGGCCATGGTGAAGACGCGGTACACGAAGTCTGACCCAAACCACATGGCCGAGGTCGGACCTGTGGGGCCTGACGGGAAGGAGATCCCTGTAAGCTTAGTGTACGGCCAAGTAGAATTGGCCGCACAAGTATTCCCAGCAGGACTGTAAGTTAGACAGCCTGTTAGATGGTATTGAAGAGGAATACAATCAGTCAGAGTGACTATGTAATTTTTAATTGACATGTGTAATGCCTTCTAGCCGGATTGTAGATCGTTTGTCGTTGCCGACCTTTTCGCTTCAACCTCAGGACCTGACGGTCCGGAGTGTGTCCGAATACCCTACCGGTTATGTAAGAACCGGGGTATGCATGGAGACCAGGCGTAGGGGTCATTAGTGCTTTATCAGACAAGTGCCCAACTAGTTATGTTATATTACATGGTTAGTAAGAAACATCTTCCAGAGAGAATAGTTCCGTTAGGGGTTCCTTTCTCTGGGAGGCATGCCCTAAAGTGCATGTCCGGACTGCAAACGCAGGAAAATCATCTAGGGGCATATACATAAATAAGTAAAAAAGGTCATCTTTTAGTTCTCTGACCGAATATTCCCTTAAGAACGCTAGCTTTCGGCTTCACCCAGTCTGAGGTACACATCCGGCTGATCCGGCAGTAACAATCGTAGAGGTGCTCCCTTTACCACATAGCCGAACAATCGGGAATGTAGGGGTAAGCACAGCAGCCACATGGCCAAAACTTAAGTCATATCGATGCATATAATGGTGAAGAAAAGGTACATGCGGAAGTTTGACACATGTGGTGGGCGTGAAGCCCGCATAAATAAGCTTCTGTTAAAGAAGCCCCCAGGTTTAATGAGCGCGAGTAGCACTTCACTTAGGAGCCTTTAAGGGCTATAAAAGAGAAGAGGGGAAGGAGAGAAATGTAAGACAGAAAATGTAAAAAAAATGGACAGAGGAAGGAGACAAACACAGAGTCCGGCGCTAGGCATATAATCTTCGGAGACGGCTGCGTTCCATGGGTTCGGCTCGAGTCGGTTATCCGACACATCTCGCAGGCGGTATGCTCCACCAGTCAGGACTTGGTCGATTATGAAGGGACCTTCCCACTTGGGCTTCATCTTGTCCTTTTTCTTGTCCGGCAGGCGTAGAACTAATTCACCAACGTTGTAGCTTTTGGCCCGCACTTCTCTGCTTTGATATCTTTGAGCCTGCTATTGATAGAATGCGGAACGGGCTTTTGCCACGTCGCGCTCCTCCTCTAAGGCGTCCAAACTGTCCTACCGATCGAGCTCGGCCTCCCTTTCTTCGTACATGCGCACTCGAGGTGAGTCATGAATTATGTCGCAGGGCAAGACTGCCTCTGCGCCGTACACCATAAAAAATGGTGTGTATCCGGTGGTGCGGTTCGGCATGGTCCGTAGCCCCCAGAGTACGGAGTCGAGCTCCTCTACCCAGTGCGTGTTAGATTCCTTGAGGGACCGCATTAATCTGGGCTTGATGCCGCTCATGATGAGACCATTTGCACGTTCGACCTGACCGTTAGTTTGTGGGTGATAGACGGAAGCATAATCGAGCTTGATGCCCATGTGTTTGCACCAGAGTTTTACCTCATCGGCCGTAAAGTTCGTGCCGTTATTGGCGATGATGCTGTGGGGGACACCATAATGGTGTACGACCCTGGATATAAAGTCTATCACAGGTCCGGATTCGGCCGTCTTAACAGGCTTGGCTTCTATCCATTTGGTGAACTTATCCACCATGACCAGTAAGTATTTTTTTTGTGGGTTCCGCCTTTAAGGGGTCCCACCATGTCAAGCCCTCAGACCGCGAAAGGCCAAGTGATGGGGATAGTTTGGAGGGCGGTGGGTGGCATATGGCTTTGGTTTGCAAAAAGCTGGCAACCGACGCATTTATGGACCAAGTCCTGAGCGTCCGCCCGGGCCGTCGGCCAATAAAAGCCTGTACGGAAAGCCTTGCTGACGAGGGACCGGGCTGCGGCGTGATGGCCACCGAGTCCGGCATGAATTTCAGCCAGCAGGTTCCGCCCTTCCTCTTCGGAGATGCACCTTTGAAGGACTCCGGTAGTGCTTTTCTTGTAAAGTTCTCCCTCATGGACTTTATAGGCTTTAGATCGCCGCACTATACAGCGTGCCTCGTTTTGGTCCTCTGGGAGTTCCTGCCTAGTAAGATAGGCTAGGAATGGTTCTGTCCACGGGGCGATAACGGCCATTAGTACGTGGGCTGAGGTTGTTATTTCATTGGCAGAGCCTCCGACTATGTCAGATTGTTCGGCGTCGGACAGTGCGGTTGGGTCCGGACTGATATTGCCATGTTCCCCTTCCCATACTACGGATGGCTTGAACAGCCTTTCCAGGAAGATGTTGGGGGGGACCGCATCGCGTTTTGCGCCGATGAGTGCCAGGATGTCTGCCGCCTGATTGTTTTCTCGGGCTATATGGTGAAATTCGAGCCCTTCAAACCGAGCTGACATTTTGAGGACGGCGTTGTGGTAAGCTGCCATTTTTGGATCCTTGGCATCGAAGTCTCCATTTATTTGGGATATCGCGAGGTTCGAATCCCCGCGCACCTCTAGGCGTTGAATGCCCATGGATACTGCCATCCGGAGACCATGTAAAAGGGCCTCATATTCGGCTGCATTGTTGGAGTCCGTGTACATAATCTGGAGTACATATTGAACTGTGTATCCTATGGGGGACGTCAAAACAACGCCGGCCCCTAGTCCGGCCAACATTTTGGAACCGTCGAAGTGCACTATCCAGTTTGAATATGTGCCGTACTCTTTAGGGAGTTCGGCCTCCGTCCATTCTGCGACGAAGTCGGCCAAAACTTGCGACTTGATAGCTCACCGTGGGCTATAAGTTATGTCGAACGGGAGGAGCTCGATGGCCCATTTGCAATCCGGCCCGTTGCGTCACGGTTGTTTATAATATCATTGAGTGGTACTTCCGATGCTACTGTGATTGAACACTCTTAAAAGTAGTGTCGTAGCTTCCGGGATGCCATGAATACCGCATATGCAATCTTTTGATAATGTGGGTACCGTGATTTGCATGGGGTGAGGACAGTGGACACATAGTAAACCGGCTTTTGAAGGGGGAATTTGTGTCCGTCCGTTTCCCGCTCGACGACGAGTACTGCGCTGACAACTTGATGGGTTGCTGCAATGTACAATAGCATTGGTTTGCCGATGTTTGGCGCGGCCAGGACGGGGTTTGTTGCCAATATGGCTTTTATTTCCTCGAGTCCGGCCGTGGCAGCGTCCGTCCACTCGAAGTGTTCGGTGCGCCGAAGGAGGCGATAGAGGGGTAGCGCCTTTTCTCCCAACCGGGAGATAAAGCGGCTTAGAGCCGCCACGCATCCGGTTAATTTTTGTATTTATTTGAGGTCCTTTGGGATATCCAATTGTGACAAAGCTCGAATCTTGGCTGGATTTGCTTCGATTCCCCTACCGGATACAATGAAGCCCAAGAGCTTTCCGGCTGGAACGCCGAAAACACATTTTTACGGATTTAGCTTGATGTCATATGCTCGGAGATTGTCAAGTGTAAGCCTCAAGTCGTCTACTAGAGATTCGACATGTCTTGTTTTTACGACCACATCATCCACGCATGCCTCTACTGTTTTGCCGATCTGGTTTGCCAGACATGTCTGAATCATGCGCTGATATGTTGCGCCGACGTTTTTGAGCTCGAAAGGCATTATGTTGAAGCAGAATGGGCCGTATGGGGTGATGAATGCCGTTGCGGCTTGGTCTGACTCGGCCATCTTGATTTGATGGTAACCGGAGTATGCGCCGAGGAAGCACAACGAATCGTGTCCTGCAGTGGCGTCGATAATTTGATCGATGCGGGGGAGGGGGAAGGGATCCTTTGGGCAGGCCTTGTTGAGGTCTTTGAAGTCAACGCACAGGCGCCAGGATTTGTCCTTCTTTGGTACCATCACCAAGTTTGCTAGCCAGTCCGGATGTTTTATATCTCTGATGAATCCGGCCTCCAATAGTTTGGCTAGCTCCTCTCCCATTGCCTGTCTCTTGGGTTCAGAAAAACGCCGAAGGGCTTGTTTGACAGGTTTGAATCCTTTTAGGATATTGAAGCTGTGTTCGGCCAGCCTGCGTGGGATTCCTGGCATGTCCGAAGGGTGCCATGCAAAAATGTCCCAGTTCTCCCATAGGAATTCTCGCAGTGCGGCGTCTACATCGGGGTTTAATTGTGCCCGATGGAAGCTGTTTTATTGGGGTCCGCTGGATGGACCTGGAATTTGACTATTTCATCCGCTGGTTTAAAGGAGGTGGACTTGGATCTTTTGTCGAGTATCACATCGTCCCTGTTTACCGTGGAGCGCAGCGTAGTCAGTTCCTCAGCCGCTAAGGCTTCGGACAGTGCCTCAAGGGCCAGTGCGGCTGTCTTGTTTTCGGCGCAGAGTGCTATGTCCGGATCACTAGCGAGAGTGATGATTCCGTTCGGCCCGGGCATCTTGAGTTTCATGTACCCGTAATGGGGTATTGCTTGGAAGATTGTAAACGCTTCCCGCCCCAGCAGAGCGTGGTATCCGCTGCTGAACGGGGCCACTTGGAATGTGACCTCTTCGGACCTATAATTATCCGGCATGCCGAACACCACATCTAGTGTGATTTTTCCTATACAGCGTGCTTCCCGACTGGGAATTATTTCTCTGAAGGTTGTGCTGCTTCGCTCGATGCGGTTCCAGTCTATTTCCATTTTTTGAAGGGTTTCCTCATAAATGAGGTTCAATCCTCTACCTCCATCCATGAGTACCTTGGTGGGGCGAAAACCGTCCACTATAGGACTGAGTACCAATGCGGCTGGTGCTCGAGCTGTTCGGAATTTAGGTTCATCGCTGGCATTAAAGGTAATAGCCATGTCACTCCATGGGTTTACTGTTGCTACTTGATAGACTTCGGCGAAGCTGCAGAGTGTTCTTTTTCGCATTTTATTTGATGCGAAAGTCTCGAAGACTGTTAAGACTGTACTGGAGTCCCTGAGGTGGCTTTCTGCGGCCTCCGGAATTAGAAGATCTTCGCCCCTTTTGGCCACCTGCCGAAGTATCCAACATGCTCTAAGGCTATGAGTTGGTGTGGCGTCCTCTGTACTATGAATTTTACAGGGCCATTAAGCCATCCCTCCAGTACGGTTCCATGCCCTGTAGAGGGTTTTGGTTTTTTGGTTTTTAACCCGGGTGTCTGATGATGATGCACCCTTTTATTTCGGACGAGATTTCTATTCAGGGCCGGATTGTCCCAAAATTTAGTTTCGGTTTTCTGGGCGCTTTCCATCGCACAGTACTTTTGTACTATGGACACCAAGTCAGCGAAGCGTGTAAGATCACGACGAACTATGGCGTTGAGGATTCCCTTGTCCGTGCAATTATTGCAGAAGATTGAGATTGCGTTTTCCTCACGGCAGTCCTTTATCCTGTTCATAACCAGGAGGAACCTTGCCCAGTAATGATGTACTATTTCTTCGAGCTTTTGCCTGATTTGGGATAGATCGCTTATGTT
Organism: Triticum urartu; assembly: GCF_056163025.1. Lineage (NCBI taxonomy): Eukaryota > Viridiplantae > Streptophyta > Magnoliopsida > Poales > Poaceae > Triticum > Triticum urartu. The sequence continues at coordinate 732,697,643 of NC_141875.1, forward strand.
CGGGCGGGTGGGTGGAATTAAATCCGGAACTTCACCCAATCTAAGACTCATAGGCCAAGGAGTTTCCGAACTCTGAGGTTTGGATTCTTGGATGTTGTCCAGTGAATCTAGCCCGTTGCCTGATTCTAAGTTCAGGTCTTGAGTTACATCCTCCCCTCCGCGGGTATCCGGCTTGGAGGGATCTGGAATCCGGACGTAGCTAGTCCTTAAGATAGATGAAGAGTCGTCGCACTGTGCCTCTACTACGGCAACGTGATGGGTGACTTGGGGAGAATTAATTTCTCTTAGATCGGGTTTAAGCCCAACCTGGTCATAATCCGTAGTGACCCCCAAGGCGGCGATGCGATCCAAGAGCTCGTTTACGGAAGAGAGCTCCATTGGATCTAACTGCTCGACGAGTTCCGAGCTGACGTGAAGATTGCTTTTGATGACCCGAGAGGTCACCGTCGGTGCAACGGCCGAACAGGCGGTCATGAGAAAACCGCCTAGCCGGAGAGTTTGGCCGACAGCCAAGGCTCCCTTAGTAACGGCGCCGTCTTTAAAGATGGGAAGAGGCATCCTTCCTGATTGCGACGACACAGAGGAACTCTCAACGAAAGCACCAATGTCGGTGTCAAAACCGGCGGATCTCGGGTAGGGGGTCCCGAACTGTGCATCTAGGCCGGATGGTAACAGGAGACAAGGGACACAATGTTTTACCCAGGTTCGGGCCCTCTTGATGGAGGTAAAACCCTATGTCCTGCTTGATTAATATTGATGATATGGGTAGTACAAGAGTAGATCTACCACGAGATCAAGAGGGCTAAACCCTAGAAGCTAGCCTATGGTATGATTGTTGTATGATGAAGTTGTCCTACGGACTAAAACCCTCCGGTTTATATAGACGCCGGAGAGGGTTAGGGTTACATAAAGTCGGTTACAATGGTAGGAGATCTTGAATATCCGCATCGCCAAGCTTGCCTTCCAGGAAAGTCCCATCCGGACACGGGACGGAGTCTTCAATTTTGTATCTTCATAGTCCTGGAGTCCGGCTGAAGGTATAGTCCGGCTACCCGGACACCCCTTAATCCAGGACTCCCTCACCAGGCCTCTCATATATAGCGGGGCTAGACACACGGTGTAACATATGCCAACATAATAGCACCGGAACGCAGGGGAAGCCGGCGACATGTGCCGGTGTCTAGGGCGACCGGGTGCGGTATTGTAACGGTGTCACGGGGAGGAGCGCCCGTAGTCAAGTCCCGGGGATGTAGCCATATCGGTGAATCTCGTTAACAAATCCATATCGGTGAATCTCGTTAACAAATCTCGATGTCGTGCTCATGTGATCGCTTGATCCTCGGATGATCGACGGTATGGCTCAAATTTATTCTAACAGAAAAGAAGGATGATCGTTGTGTATGTCTTTCTTTGGCCGACCAAGGCAACCCAACGACCTGGTCGATAGAAAGGCTGGCCATAGTCCGGATGATACGCGGCCCGAACCATCAGAACCGGGGATTCCTACTCCAACAACTAAAAGGCTACTCGGGAGCATCCGGGCAGATCACAGGGTCCAAATACCGGGCAAACATATGAAAGCATGGTATCCGGCCAAGGGCATGCGATGACAAGAGGCCGTGGCATGACCTGACAACCACCGGGCATGAACCAAACATCCCGGCAGGATGCGACTGAGGCAGACCACACACAACACAACAGGCACCCGACATATGCTACAAAAGCACGCAAAGCTGCCCTTCAGCAGCCTTTGTTCGGCCGCGAGCGTTGCCAAGGGCTCCTCTAGTCTTCGAATCGCCAAGTCGTCCGCCATATATTTCAGAAGATGCTTCATGAAGAATCTAATGAACTAATTTGGTGTTGTATATATCATTTTATTTTTCTATGGACTTGGTCCAACCTAATTTTATAGACTTAGGACAATTGAAACGGAGGGAGTACTTAATTGTGAGCATGAGACACAGCACAGATATTGGTATATTTTCGAATCGGGGGGAGTACATTAGTAAAAAAGAAATACCACCATAAGTTTATAAGACTATAGCCTGTCTATGAAATGACACACAACCTGGTCATCTGTCTTATATTTTTATTATATCAACCTCATAGGTAATTATGGGCTAATACCACAAAGTCAATACTAGCTATAAATTTGGAGGGATAATCCACATGCCACCATCTAAACAGCCCTCCTTGAAGTATCCTACTGACCTGATCCTTTTCACGTAATTGCCATCACCAGTGACTTCATTAGTTGTGCCGTCTCTCTTGTAGTATGTGTGGTCAACATTGTCATTCGAGATTGTGAAGAATACATTGTCACTAGAGACAACATTGTTCTGATCTAACCAACAATTATGTGAGTAGTAGATGCGATTTCTCTTCACGCCGCCTGGCATATTCCCTGCCACGTGCACCGCCTTCGAGAATGTCTCCCCCAAAAACAGTGCATGGTCACCCAAACTTGTCACCTCCAACCACTTGTGCTTGTAACATGTATTTGGTCCATAAATGTCGACGCACTTGAACACCTTGAAGAAAGGGTCAAGGTTTGGCAACCACTGGCGCCTCAGTGCCATGGCAAACTTACCCTCTAGATCAAAGATGTAATTAACATAGTCCCTGTAGTTTCCCTCGCTGATGCTGCGGCCGATCCTTCGACTGACTAGCCAATGCGTAGCCGCAATGACTGGTGCACCATCCTCATTCATGCCAATCTCAAATTTGATGATGTGCCCATCGTAGAGTAGGCTATAGAGCTCGCCGTTCCAGAATAAGATGTCGACAATCGGCTTGTTAGGACATCCTTCCACCGACCACCCAGTGGTCGGACATCCAACTCTACAGAGCGCGATGCTGCAGTTGTATGTTAAGGCGGCAAGGATACACTCGCCTGAGGTGGGCGGCCCCGAGAAAACAACTTTCAAGATTTCAACCTGGCTGGAGCCGCCATGGTACCGGCTCGTGCAGGAGATACTCGCCTGCTTTTTGTTGAGCGTCACTTCGGCGCCAGAAAAGAGGTTCACGATCCTGAATGGGTCCGGTAGGGAGGACGCGACCCAGCCTCCATCGTGGCAGCCGACGATGCACTTTACCATGGCTTTGCTCGGGAACTGAAGGGCACGATGGCGCCATCCTCGGGGCAGTGAAGGAGAGCCTTCGTCCCGCTGCAGTCCCGAGGCGAGAGGAGCAGCCACGGGAGTGCCGGCACGGGCGGGGCGCAGCGCGCGGCGGCACGCCACGACCGGCAGACGGCGGCGAAGCGTACAGGGCCGAGTTGGGAGGCGATCATGTGGTGACGACTGCGAGGAGATCGTCAGGAAACGTGGCCGACCAGCCCTGCCGTGCCGTATGCGCGCGCTTAGTTCCCGGTTCGTCTCCGGTGGCGGCCATGGTTCACGATCTATCGATTACGTACGTGTACTAGAGAGGCAAGCATGAACCGATCTACTCGGTTATGTACGTACGTACATTAGCCGCCGCGCTGCCCTGTCAAAGTTAGTATATTTAATTTTCTTTCCTTGTCAATATATAATCGAATAATTAAACTTAATCTCATTATATAACATTGCGTATTTAGCTGATATTTTACTGAAAGAAGATTTTTTCAATAGGTCAATGGGTTGTTTAGAAAAAAGTAGTAATAATAGATTATAATCAAAGTCTACTTCAGCGACGAACCAATCTATAGTTGGATGGTTAGGAGGAGCCCACCAGAGTCCATCTGCCAGACAATTTTCGGGATTTATTTTAGGCTTTACGGCAATGCGTTTTGTGGGATGAGATGTTCTCGTCGACTAAGAAGGCGTCTGTGATGATTTCGTCAATCTCAAGATGATGTGTCGGCTCAGTTTATTAGAGGCGTTCATAGAAGTAGGGTTGATCAATCTTAAAATGATATGTCGGCTCAGTCTCTCGAAGTTGTTCATCTCTACTCCTAAAGGAGGAGTTGGTAGACCAATACCCACGGTTTTTTTCCGCCTCACCTCCCACTCGATTTTTCTCTCCCTCCCAATAAAAACCACACAAGGAAAAATAAACCGTACACCGCCACCCTTCACTACAGGAAAAAACTTATAAGCCGTGTACCTAATACACTCGGCTTACATCGATTTAAACTCGGTTTACATATAAGCCGAGTAAAACACCCGGCTTATAGCACTCGGTTTACAGTCGACCGCTTTCAATTACGCCTTAAAATAGATGGACATCCCTATTGACGATGCATGCAACATCTAGTGCGACGACGACGTTTTTGCTACTACCGGTGATTGCAGATGTTGTAAGCGGCGTCGTCAAGCGATGATGCTACAGCCAGCGACTCTACACTGGATGCTGCAACAAGCAATCGTTGGAGCTGTAGATGGCACCAACGACGGGAGACAACAGCCGCCGGTGTTGCGGCGTCCTTGCTGCTACCACGATCAGCACGGTGGTGCTACGACAGTGGCGCCATGCTAGAAGTGGCGAGGACAGATGTTGCACGCTCCAAGGAGGGTGAGGGCAGCGACCAGCGGTGACCGATCGAAAATCGGGCCGACCGGCCGGCGCCTTTGCACTGGCCTAATTTTTTTTCTTTCTGTCCTTATATTACGTAGTACGTGTGCAAAAGCAACTCCCTCTTTGATCCCGTTTGATCGAAGCCGTAACCGTTTACAATCCAATTTGATCCCGACTCGAGCGTGCCTCTCGTAATACATACTGTAATGTATATCGGGATTGCTAAAACTCAGCTAGCTGAGATTTATTTTGGTCTCATTCACTTTGTCAGCCGTTGGATTAAAAGCGCATTTATTCGTGCGAGACGAGCGAACCGGCTGTTCGTGTCGTCCTACGAGCAGTGCAGGCCGGTGGCCCATGTAGGGAGCGCTGGAGCAGCCTTTTTAGGTGCCTTTTTTTCTTTTTATATTCTGAAGCTAAGCTTGTTTCTCTGTCCGATGCCACCAAGCATCACTGTCGCATTTGTATCCCTCTGTTTCTTGTCTTCAGCAACGGTTGTTTCTTTTTCCTAAGAGATCCTTTTCCATCGTTTGAACGTATAAAATTTTTAGTACTTCATTTTATGTAAAATAATTGTTGTAGGTTTTTCAAAAAAAAGTAGATTTTTAGTATAATTATTAATAGTTGTTTTACCGGTTGCAGTTGCATGTCTACTACTAGACATGCAACTGTGTGTGTTGTAATCCGATTGAAATTGGGGTCGGAAGGAGGTTTGTTGGGCTAGTTGCATGTCCATCACTAGAGTTACAACTGCAAACATTGTAGTCTGACTGCAACTACAGGTGTGTCCAGGTTGTTTTTTCTCAATACAATGTTTTTTTTTCCTTTTTATGATTTCTATTTCTTCTTTTGTATAGAAAGTGGGAAAGAGTAGTGAGACGAAAGGTCCCAACTTTTTAATCATTTCATTTTCTTTGTTTGTTTTAAAAACTTTTACTCATATATTTTGTCGTCCGCGTGTAACTGCACACACAACCAAACTATGCACAATTTGCAAGAGACATAATACACACACAACCTTTCTACTGTCCAACTAGTTTCAGTTATAGTTTCGTTGTTTGTACTTTTATTTCTTCCTTTCTATTTGGAAATATAGATTTTTTAGTTTTTTTTTCAATTTTTATTGCTTTAAAGGTTGTGTGTGTATGCCGGCGAAGTCTTTCTTTTCATTTTTTGTTTATTTTGTTATAGTTGCAACCGCCCCAACCCGGGTGCAAGCGCAACTCAGCACACCGTAGCGCAACAGTAAGACCTACCGCAACCGGGGGTCGGAGGGAGGGTGTCAGCGTCGGCGAAGTCTTTTTCAATTTTTTTTGTATTTGAAACCGACCCAGCCCGAGTGCAACTACAACTCAAGAGTACTGTCGTGGGTTGTTTTTTAGGGGGGGGGGGTGGGGGTTGATTGTAGTTGCACCCATACCCCCTAGTTGTGTGCCCGTACTCTTGTTGGGTCCTATTCGTGGCCCCCAGTTGCAAGTTGACCATCAACTCGCAACTACGAAGATGTGTGTTGTGTGTGTGCGTGTGCGTGTCGAGGGTCCCCAATTGCATGTCAATAACCGACTTACAACTAGGAGTGTTGTGTGTGTTTGTCTATTTGTCAAGGGGTCCCTAGTTGCATGTCAAGCATCGACTCGCAACTAGGGTGCCAAGTTGCATGTCGATAATCGACTCGCAACTGGGGTGTGTGTGTGTGTGTGTTATTTTTATCAAAGTGTCCCCAGTTGAATGTCAAGCATCGACTCACAACTAGGGGTGTATGTGTGTGTATTTGTTGAGAACCCCTAGTTGCAAGTTGACCATCGACTCGCAACTAGGGGGGTACATGTGTGTGTGTGTGTTTGTTTGTTTGTTTGTTTTGTCGTGGGTCCCTAGTTGCATGTCAATAATCGACTCGCAACTATAAGTGCATGCGTGTGTGTGTCTTTTTGTCAAGGGGCCCCCAGTTGCATCTCAACCACCGACTTGTAACTAGGGGGTGCGTGTGTGTTGAGGACCCCTAGTTGCAAGTTGCCCATCGACTCGCAAGTAAGGGATGTGTGTGTGTGTGTTTTATTCGTGGCCCCTAGTTGCAAGTTGACCATCGACTCGCAACTAGGGGGGTATGTGTGTCTGTGTGCGTGTGTTTTATTCGTGGCCCCCAGTTGCAAGTTGACCATCAACTCGCAACTACGGGGATGTGTGTGTGTGTGTGTCGAGGGTCCCCAATTGCATGTTGATAACCGACTTGCAAATAGGAGTGTTGTGTGTGTGTCTATTTGTCAAGGGGTCCTTAGTTGCATGTCAAGCATCGACTTGCAACTAGGGTCCCAAGTTGCATGTCGATAATCAAATCGCAACTGGTGTGTGTTATTTTTATCAAAGTGTCCGCAGTTGAATGTCAACCATCGACTCACAACTAGGTGTGTGTGTGTGTATTTGTTGAGAACCCCCAGTTGCATTGACCATCGACTCGCAACTAGGGGGGTACGTGTGTGTGTGTGTGTGTGTTTTATTCGTGGCCCCCAGTTGCAAGTTGACCATCAACTCGCAACTACGGGGATGTGTGGTGTGTTTGTGTGTCGAGGGTCCCCAATTGCATGTCGATAACCGACTTGCAACTAGGAGTGTTGTGTGTGTTTGTCTTTTTGTCAAGGGGTCCCTAGTTGCATGTCAAGCATCGACTCGCAACTAGGGTCCCAAGTTGCATGTCGATAATCGACTCGCAACTGGGGTGTGTGTGTGTGTTATTTTTATCAAAGTGTCCCCAATTGAATGTCAACCATCGACTTGCAACTAGGGGTATGTGTGTGTGTATTTTTTGAGAACCTCCAGTTGCAAGTTGACCATCGACTCGCAACTAGGGGATACGTGTGTGTGTATGTGTGTGTTTTATTCGTGGCCCCCAGTTGCAAGTTGACCATCAACTCGCAACTACGGGGATGTGTTGTGTGTGTGTGTGTGTGTCGAGGGTCTGTAATTGCATGTCGATAACCGACTTGCAACTAGGAGTGTTGTGTGTGTGTTTGTCTACTTGTTAAGGGGTCCCTAGTTGCATGTCAAGCATCGACTCGCAATTAGGGGATGTGTGTTTGGTGAGGAACCCCAATTGCAAGTTGACCATCAACTCGCAACTAAGGGGCTGTGTGTCTATTGAGGACCCCCAGTTGCAAGTTGTCCATCGACTCGCAATTAGGGGTGTTGTGTGTGTGTGTGTGTTTTATTCGTGTCCCCTAGTTGCAAGTTGACCATCAACTCGCAACTAGGGGTCTTGTTGTGTGTGTGTGCCTTTTGTTGTGGCCCACGGTTGTAACCCGCTCATCGAGTCGCAACTAAGGATGTGTGTGTGTGTGTGTTTGTAGAGGGTGTGTGTTTTGTTGTGGCCCCCTGTGGCACCCCGCTCATCGACTCGCAACTAAAGATGTGTGTGTGTGTAGAGGGTCACTAGTTGCATGTTGATAACCGACTCACAACTAAAGGTGTGTGTGTGTCTTTTTGTCAAGGGTCCCCAGTTGCATGTTGACCATCAAACTCGCAAGTAGCAGGTGTGTGTTTGTTGAGAACCCCCAGTTGCAAGTTGACCATCAACTTGCAACTAGGGGGTATGTGTGTGTGTGTGTGTGTGTTTTGTTTGTGTGTCTTTTTCTCAAGGGGGCCTAGTTGCATGTCAAGTATCGACTCACAACTAGGGTGTGTGTGTGTTTGTTGAGGACCCTCAGTCGCAAGTTGACCATCAATTCACAACTAGGGGATGTGTGTGTGTGTGTTGCGGGTCCCCAATTGCTTGTCGATAACGGACTTGCACTAGAGGTGTGTGTGTGTGTGTGTGTGTGTGTCTTTTTCACAAGGGGTCCCTAGTTGCATGTCAAGTATCGACTTGCAACTAGGGGGATGTGTGTTTGTTGAGGACCCCCAGTTGCGAGTCGATGGGCAACTTGCAACTAGGGTGTGTGTGTGTGTTTTTTTTTGTTAAGGGTCTCCAGTTGTAAGTTGCCCATCACAACTAGGGGCGTGTGTGTTTGTTGACAAGAGTTGACAAAATCCGGGCACATGCAACTGGGACCCCTTGAGAAAACGCCCGTACTCATCATACTCAGTCGTACAACTGCAACTCATCATACTCAGGCGCAACTGCAAGAGGTATGAAACGCCCGCAACTGAGTTGGGAGAGGGTTGTCGGTGGTTATCGACGGTTTTTATCTTAGCATCACATAGGTGTGGTTTCTATCATTTCCCTTGACAGTGGGTGCATACAAGCACTTTTTATTTTGGCCCTCTTTTGTGTTTTATTTCTCGGAACGCACAAACCATCTCTGGTATTTCCCGCATGAGAACACATAATGTTTTTGAATATATATATATATATATATATATATATATATATATATATTTGATTCTAGTTTCACACCGTTGAACGCTTATAGTTGTATCATTGTCGATCATACACAATAATTTATTTTGATATAGTCGCCCAGCAAACATTGCCTGTGCAACTAACATTTCTTCTTATATCATTTTTTGTTTACATTTGTTTCTTTTAAATTTCTTTACTATATATTTTTAATTTTTTCCTTGAGTGAAAAATCAACTATATTATGAAGGTGTTTTTTCATTTGTATATCGTGTCGGTTTTTTGTTGGAGACAATATTTCTAGAGGAAAATGAAGTTTTTTGGTGTGTCGTTGTGGTGTCTTTATACGTGTCGGTCTCGGTGCCAGTTGGTGGTGGTCGTTTGAGTCTCTTGAGAGATCCTATCCATGCTAAAATCATGGAATTGCTGCTATAACACACACATAGATCGGCCCATGAGCTCTCACTCGCTTAGTCAGAGGGAGGGTGTCGCAACTGCAACTGTCACAACACTCACGCAATTGGTGCAATCAAATTGGTTTTACTCAAACATTCAAATTGTTACATGGCTCGCTAGTACCAAGCACGAATATAACCCCAGTTATATTCGCAATGATTTTTGTCCAAATACTTGGTGCACTTTTTTGATATGTGACATTTTTCAAAAATACATGATGAACATGTTTCTTTTTTTTGCGGGATTAACTTCCGATCTATTCATCTTCAATCATGATAGTACAACGAACACTAGAAATAATAAAAATTACATTCAGATCCGTAGACCACCTAGCGGCGACTATAAGCACTGAAGCGAGCCGAAGGCGCGCCGCTGTCATCGCCCCTCCATCGCCGGAGTCAGGCAAACCTTATTTCATGCGATAAACATTTTTACGTACATACATATTTTTTTTATTTTTTCACAGATTTTTTTCTTTTCTAGCTGTTTAACATTTTCTTTTTTAGGCAATTCATTTGATTTTTTTAATAATGTTTGGCAACAACAGAAAAACACTCCCTAAATAGGGGTAAGGGCCCAGCTGCTTCATGCTTCTATTCGTCAACAACAAACAACGGATAACTTTCGTTATTGTGCACTGGCCCATAAAAACACAACAAACAACGAACGGCCCAGGAAGAAGTAGCGACAATATAGAACGACCACACCTTTTATACACAGATGGATGACGTCATGTGAATGAGACCAATTTATATTTCATTCAGATGAGTTCCAGGCACTCCCAATGTATATCTAGTCTTGACGCGTTTAGTTCCTCGTGATCGACAGAGCGCTGGCTGGCGAGACGCCGACGCGGATGGCCACCTCCGGCGACGAGCGGGGAACGAAGCGCGTGCGTCGGACGGGCGCATCCAATTCCACGATGGTGCAGCGGCGGCGTTGCCCGCCGTTCTCGATGCTCCCCGACGACCTCCTCGTCGTCATCTACCGCTTTCTGGCAGACCACCCCAGCAGCCGCGCGTGCTTCGCCTCCGTCTGCAGTTCGTGGCGCGCCGCCGTCGCCGCGGAGCCGCGGGTGCCCGTCCTGCCGTGGCTGCTCCTCTCGCCTCGCGACGCCAGCTATAGGGCGAGGCACGCGCACTGCCCTCAGGACGGCGCCGCGTTGCGCTTCGAGGTTCCACGTGGGGCCGTCGGGAGGCGCCTCGTCGGCGGCTACAACGGCGGCTGGGTCGTCTCGTCCCAGCCGGCGCCCGCTCCGGATCGTGAACCTCTTCACATGTGCCGAGGTTGCGCTCTCCGAGAAGCAGCGCAGGATCACCTTGTTAACGTACATGGAATAGTATCAGTCATATCTCATGTAATTATGATGGAGATATTATGTAGCAATTGTAATCTGCTGTGTATGGTAGTCTACGATCTGATTAGGATCAGATTGATTGTATCTTTGTTGTACAAGGTCTATCAGATTAAATAGAGGTGCAGCCCATGGAGCAATTCATGGCAAACATATTGTTGTCTAACGTGGTAACAGAGCCTCGATCCCATCTCTCCACGACATGGCTGGCACCACCTCCGGCGCACTTGTCACCACCACCGCCGGCCCGCTCGTCTCCGGCCACACCGCTACCATGCCGTCGCTCGCCGGCCTCATCACCGTCCGGCTCACCCGCGCCAACTTCCTGCTATGGAAGGCGCAGGTTGTCCCAAACCTCACCGGCACCGGTCTGTTCGGCTACCTCGACGGCTCCGTTCCAGCGCCGCCGAAGACGATCACCGAGGGCACCGGCGATGCTGCGCGCTCCGTGCCCAACCCTGAGTACGAGCCATGGAGGCACTGGTAAGAAAAGGGCCTATAGTCCCGGTTCCTGAACCGGGACTGAAGTGTCGGTACTAATGCCCCGACCCTTTAGTCCCGGTTCAATCCCAGGACTGATGGGCCTCCACGTGGGCAGTGCGCAGAGCCCAGTCAGGAGACTCTTTGGTCCCGGTTGGTGGCACCAACCGGGACCAATAGGCATCCACGCGTCAGCATTTCTGTGGCTGGGATTTTTGTTTTTTTTTGAAGGGGGGGGGGTTGGGGGTTTTGGGGGGTTAATTTAGGTGTTTCATATATTGTGTTAGCTAGCTATAATTAATAGAGAGAAGTGTTCCTCTCTTATGTCCGTGCTTGGTCGACGCTACGTACTATACATACGTATAGAGAGGACTAGACACGTTGGCTAGCTAGTAAGCAAACGAAGGAAACAGAAGATCGTGATGAACATATATGCATACAGAGAGAAGTGATATCGACCACCTCTCTTTCTCCGAGAGATTGGTCGAACAACAAGTTCTCGTATATCTATCTGACACTACCGGCTACATATATACAATAATTATCTCTTACAAATATAATCATACGGACTCAGGGTCAACATAGAATTCTCCGTCTTCAGGGATCACGTGGTCAAGAAAGAATGCCGCCAATTCCTCTTGAATTGCTCGCATGCGAGCTGGTGGTAGGAGTTCATCCCGCTTCCGAAACATCTAATTTAAAGAAGGTGCTATGAATGAATGAATGAAACTCAACACAAATGATGGTAATAAAATAAAATTGTGAATGTTGTTATTTACGTACTTCATATTGTTCGTCAGTGTAGCCCCGCTCACAGGTCGTGTGGCGGATGGACTCGCAAACATAGTATCCACAGAAATCATTCCCTTGTTCCTGCCACAACCACTTTACAAGAAATAGAGGTTAATCAAACTGATAAGCAAGAATGCCAAATGGTATTGATGAAACTAGCGCTTGAATGACTAGTAGATGCGCTTAAAATGCTACTATAGCTAGTACTTACTTTCGGGTGTCTAAATTGCAGCTCCTTCGGCAGTCCCGGAGCTTTTCTGGTGAATTTTCTCCAAACCCTGCCGGACAAAGAAAACAATTACTTGATATATCAGGAAATGAACAAAGTTGCTGATATGGTGGATAATGATCGATTTAACTTACTTCTCGAGTATTTGAGTCATGTCTGCATAGTCCTTGGGATCTTTTTGTCTTGAGTCTAAGACGGTTACTAGTCCCTGCTCAAGCTTAATATGTAGGAGAATATAGTGGAAACTGCACACGCATGCATAACTCATCAATTACATTACTATAACCTTGACTAATATATAAGGGAAACCGAATACGCACAAGACAGTAACACTCACTTGAAGTTGTAAGGAAAGAGTATTATATCTTTGTTTTGATTTATTATCAACGATTGTAGCATGCTGGCCTCGGTTTTTGCGGCATGAAATTTAACCTGAGCTGCATCTATGAGATATGTGTTAATGAACCCAATATCACCGACTTGTCTTTTCTTCAATTCGACGATCTTCAATCTGCATAATATAGTGAGGATGATTATAAATACATGCAATGAAAGAGCTAAGCTATATAGAGAAACTTAATGACAGAAGTAGTACTACTTACAGACAGTAGCAGGCGACCGTTGTTTTACCGAGGGCCAATTGATTGAAAAACTGATAGAACTCCTCAAATGGAACAGGCAACAGATCAATTCCAACGAGGTCATGCTCCTTTTTAACTTTCAAATACAAAGTACTCCTCCCCCCAGAGTCTCTGCAGATTTTCAAGTACCAATCATGCAATCTTCGCATCATCGTTGATAGAGATCTTTCATCTTTGACGAAAGGCTTCCCGTACTCGTATCTTTGTATCTGCATCTCCATGGGTTCATAATGTACTTCGTCGGGCAGGTAATCTGCAAGATTGCTATAACCGGGCACCATCCTCGGATCATTAGCGATGTTGTGGCTAGGCACCTTGAGCGGGGGGCACGATTGCTTCGCTTGTTCGCCGAGCTGGGTAATTTGTTTCCCAGCTCGTCGTTCTTTCAGCCTTTGATCACTGACAGTACTTCCCGACCGCTCCACTTCGGCAAATTCCTTTCCAATAATGCGGTCATAGTTTCCTTTCGGCGGATCAGACTTCGGTGGTTTTGTCAGGGCAGCCAGAGTGCGCTTCACTTTCACCCGATCTACCTTCTCCTCCGGAGATGCATGTTTCTTTGCTTTCACCCCTTCAAAGAATTTCCTCACTTCTTCTCGCGCGATCTCGGCGTTCTCCTCGTGGGTCCTCTCGTATGGTAACTTCTCTAGAGTCTTCAGAGAAGGACCGAATCTGTATGTCCTCCCGCCTCTGGTTGTACTGCTAGACGCCGACCGAGCAGACGGAGCGGTTGTCTTCTTTACTTGCTTAAGAGGCGGAGGAGAAGGACTACGACGCGCCGGAGCAGCTGGAGCGGCGGCAGGTCTCTTCCGCCCTTGCTGACGAGGCGGAGAAGGAGGAGGCTGGCTGCTCGGACGCGTCGGCGCAGGCGGAGAAGGAGGCGGAGTGCCGCCACGCGCCGGAGAAGGAGCCGGCCGAGGGCCCTGATCGTCACTCGCCGGAGGAGGAGGCGGTGGAGGAGGCGGAGTGCCCTGACTCGCCGGAGGAGGAGGAGGAGGCGGAGGCGTCCAGTTCGGAAGGTTGATGAGCTCCTTCCGCCATAGGCATGGAGTCTTCAAAGCAGACCCCGGCCGAGTCTCCCCTTCACCGGTAGGGTGGTTAAGCTGGAGGTCCTCAAATCCCTCCATTATCTCATCCACCATCACCCTAGCATATCCTTCTGGAATCGGCCGGCAGTGAAAAGTTGTGCCGGGTTCAGTAGGATAAACAGAGCCAACAGCCGTCTTGACCTTCAAATTCATCCATTGCGTCATAAGGTGGCAATTTTGAGACTCCGTGATAGCATCCACGGGATAGCTGGCAGGAGCCGTCAAGGCATGCTTCGGCTGAAGCAGCTCGGTGGAAGCCACGCTGCTTCTGCGCTGAGATGGCGGGGTAGCTTCGGGGGAGGCTTCGGCAGTACGTTTGCTGCGATTTGCTTCTCGTTCCTCTATCGCGTCTACCCTTGCTTGCAGCGCCTGCATTTGGGTCTGCTGCACTTTTTTCCTCCTCTCATGGGATTTGTAACCGCCTGCGTCCGGAAACCCAACCTTCCACGGAATGGAGCCTGGCGTGCCTCGTGTCCGTCCAGGGTGCTCAGGATTCCCGAGGGCCATTGTGAGCTCGTCGTTCTCTCTGTATGGAAAGAACGTCCCTTCCTGCGCTGCTTCGATATACTACTTAAACTTACTGACTGGTATGTCCATTTGATCGTTCTTCCAAATGCACTTCCCTGTTTCAGGGTCCAAGGTTCCGCCAGCCCTGAAGAACCAAGTCCGGCAACGGTCTGGCCAGTTATTTGTCTCTGGTTCGATCCCTTTATGAACCAGATCATTCTCAATCTTGGACCATTTAGGACGGGCTACGAGGTAGCCACCTGACCCCGTGCGATGGTGAAGCTTCTTCTTCGCAGCATTTTGCTTGTTTGTCGCCGACATCTTCTTACTCTTTTCCGATGTCTTGTGGGCCACAAATGCGGGCCAGTGATCTCTGATCTTCTCATATCTGCCCTTGAATTCTGGTGTCTCATTATTTTCGACAAACTTATTCAGCTCTTTCTTCCACCTCCTGAATAGTTTTGCCATCCTCTTCAGAGCAAAAGACTTGATTAATTTCTCTTTAACTGGGTTCTCTGGATTATCCTCTGGCGGTAGGGTGAAATTTGACTTCAGCTCAGTCCAAAGATCATTTTTCTGCATATCATTGACATAAGACACATCAGGGTCTTCTGTAGCCGGCTTAAACCATTGCTGGATGCTTATCGGGATCTTGTCCCTAACCAGAACCCCGCACTAAGCAACAAATGCGCTCTTTGTCCGGAGGGGTTCAATAGGTTGGCCGTCGGGCGCGATTGCTGTGATCTCAAGCTTTTCATCCGAGCTCAACTTTTTCTTCGGGCCTCGTCTCTTTATCGAAGTTGTGCTCGATCCGGAGGGCTAGAAAAAAGAACAAAGACTTAATTAATATGTGTACATACCAAAACAATGAATGCATCAATTAGCTAGTCAGCATAGGCTTAACTAATATATATACCTGGCCGGACTCGGTTCGGTCACCGGAGCCGTCATCACGGTCTCCTTCTTGCACCGGCATTGGGTCACCGGAGCCGTCCTCATGTTCTTCTTCTTGCACCGGCATTAGGTCACCGTAGCCAGCTTGTTCACCCTCTCCTTCCAGACCATCGGTGTCGTTGAGAAACAACGAGACGACATCACTTCCTTCTGCGATTATCTCCCTCAACAACGCTTCTTTTGCTTCGTCTCGGGCGGTGTCCATAGTTTCTACAAATATTTACAACATGGCAATTATTATTCAAACATGACAGATGGATATATTAGTGCCAAACGTACAACTAGCTACCTAATCATAGCAAGCTACCGGGAGGGGGTATATATCGACAACGACGACACTACATCTATGTCCCTCGACGACCCTCGTTCCCGATAAAAAAAAGAGGAAGAAGAAGAAAAAAAAGAGGAGAAGAAAGAATAGAGGAGAAGAACTCCTCTATTCTTTCTTCTCCTCTTTTTTTTTCTTCTTCCTCTTCTTTTTTTATCATCTTCTTCCTCTCATGTTCGAGAGGATCGCCGAGGGGTCGGGAGGTTGCGTAGTGTCAAAGGATTCAATAAAACCATGTCTTCATCATTAGGCGAAAGTAACATGTTCATGATGATACGAAGCTCTTCAAAGCTGTTCTGGAAGGGAGTCCCAGATAGGATAATTCGCTTTTTGGTACAAAGTTCAGCAAGAGCCTTCCGAATATCGCTATTTGGAAGGCCTTTGCTGAATTCGTACCAAAAGGCGGATTATTCTATCCGGGACTCCATTCCAGAACAACTTTGCAGAACTTCGTACCAACATGCCCTGGTTACTTCCGGCTAATGATGAAGGCATGAATTTCTTCAATACTTTGACACTAGGAAACCTCTCTCGACCCCTCGGCGATCCTCGACCCCTCGAACCCTCGACGACCCTGGAACCCTCGACCCCTAGACGACCCTTCTGGAACCCTCGACCCTATAGAACCCTCGAACCCTCGACCCTTGACCCCTTAACGACCCTCGACCCTCTACCCTAGTTCCCGACCCTCGACCCCTCGGCGATCCTCGACACCCTTGTTCCCGATAAAAAATAAGAAGAAGAAGAAGAAGAAGAACAAAATAGAGGAGAAGAAGAAAGGAATAGCTAGAGGAGAAGATCGAAGAAAAAAAGAGGAGAAGAAGAAAGGAATAGTGGAGAAGAAGAGAAAATAGAATATATTCTATTTTCTCTTCTTCTCCACTATTCCTTTATTTTCTCTTCTTCTCCTCTATTCCTTTCTTCTTCTCCTCTTCTTTTTCTTCTTTTTTCTTCTTCTTATTTATTTCTCCTCTTCTTTTCGGTAGAGGAAACCCTAAATAGCTAGCAAGTATCGTGGGTGTGAGATACATGTGGCCGTCGGTGTCGGACACTACATCCACGTCCCACAAGTGACGTGGGCGTCGAAGCCCGCGCCACTTGTGGGATGTGGATGTAGTGTCCGACACCGACGGTACATGTATCTCACACCAACGATACTTTCTATTTAGGGTTTCTCCTCTACCGCTCGGCGACCCTCTCGACGACCCACGTTCCCGATAAAATAAAGAGGAAGAAGAAGAAGAAAAAAGAAGAGAAGAAAGAATAGAGGAGAAGACTTCCTCTTCTTCCTCTCCTCTTCTTCTCCCTCTTCTTCCCCTTCTTCCTCGCCTCTCTCATGAATGTCCGACGTTCTCGACACCCCCCACGTGTTGAAGAAAAAAAAGAAGAAAAAAATAGGAGAAGAAGAAAGGAATAGAGGAGAAAAGAGAAAATAGAATATATATTCTATTTTTCTCTTCTTCTCCTCTATTCCTTTCTTCTTCTCCTCTTCTTTTTCTTCTTTTTTCTTCTTCTTATTTATTTCTCCTCGTCTTCCTCTCCCCTCTCGGCGACCCTAGACCCCCTCTCGACCCTCGACCCCTAGGCGACCGTCGACCCCTCTTTTTTTTCTTCCTCTTCTTTTTTATCCTCTTCTTCCTCTACCGCTCGGCGACCCTCGACGACCCTCGTTCCCGATAAAAAAAAGAGGAAGAAGAAGAAAAAAAGAGGAGAAGAAAGAATAGAGGAGATCGTCTCCTCTATTCTTTCTTCTCCTCTTTTTTCTTTTCTTATTCCTCTTCTTTTTTTATCCTCTTCCTCCTCTCATGTTCGATGACCCTCGACCCCTCGGCGACCCTAGACCCCCTCTCGACCCCCTCTTCTTCTCCCTCTTCTTCCCCTTCTTCCCCGCCTCTCTCATGAATGTCCGACATCCCCACTCCCCCCCTCATCATCATCTATCATCCCCCCTCTCATGTTCGACGACCCTCGACACTACAAGAAATATGTCAACTTATGACCACCACTATTGGTCATTGAATGGTCACAAATTTCCATTCATGACCTTTTTGTGACCAAAAACATAAGGTCAAAAGCTGGGCGTCGTAAACTGACTATAGCGACCTTCTCTGTGAGAAGGTCGTGGATGTTTACGACCAAAATATTCCTACTGTGGCGTTTTGGTCACTAGCAGCCTCCCCAAGCCACGTAGGCATCCAGCGTGGCAAGCTGATGTGGCACAGGATTCAGCCTGGTCCAATTCGGTTTTCTACATGGGCCTAGCCCAACAATTCGGCCTATTTGTGTTTATTTCTCATATTAATTTTGGCTAGGTAGATGGGCCAAGCCCAACAATTAAGCCTTATCATTTTGGGGCCGTGGCCTTTTCTGCTAGGAAGTTTTAGTTTTTTGTAATATAAAAAAGGTTCACTAGTCAAATGGGTCCCAGATGTCAGGTTTAGGTATGTGGGTCCCAACTAGCAAGTTCTTATTCTTCATATTTCAATTTAACAGTAAATAAATAACCAGTATTTAAATTGGCACAAACAAAACACACACATAATACTCCAAATATTATCAGCCAGATTCAGTACAGAGCTCCTATTGTACAAATAACATATACTTTACAAGCTCTACACATTA
Source organism: Triticum urartu (assembly GCF_056163025.1). NCBI lineage: Eukaryota > Viridiplantae > Streptophyta > Magnoliopsida > Poales > Poaceae > Triticum > Triticum urartu. The sequence continues at coordinate 732,715,924 of NC_141875.1, forward strand.
TAAGCTCTAACATATACAAGCTCTACAAGCTCTACACGTGATAAATTTACAAGCTCTATACATATACAAGCTCTATAAGCTCTACAAGCTCTACAAGCTGCCCTGGTGTTAACCCTGGTGCTCTTCGATCTTCTTCAACATGGAGCTCCTTTGGTAGCGAGCACAAACTGGGCACCTGCATCATCACAGGAAGGCAATTTTAGATCATAAAAACGAATGTTCCAAGAACAGTTTAGAGGAAAGAACCAAGTAAATTTGCCCTCAATCATACAAACAAAGTTTAGAGAAAACCAAACATGAACAAGCACTTATTATGCAGTTTTTAAAGTTTTTAATACATTTATTTTCTATTAGCAAAACTGAATATTCTACTTCCTGATTCATGGCTGCATAGTCCAGCTAGCTACACCAGCTTGCTCTCATGCAAAAATTAGAAAGAAAAAAATAATAACAAATAAATCAACACTGATTTCTCTAACACATACAGTAACTTGCTGATATAACTTGTATAACTTGTATATTTGTCGATGGAAAACGGGATGCAAAATCATGTTTCAGTCTAGATCAATCTATCATGAGAAAACATGTATAACTCCCACTAGAATTTTTTAATGCAGTTGCGAATTATCCTGAAAACTTGTGCACTTAATGATGGTTAGATCCATCTTACAGAATAGTCAGCTTCCAATATAAGTTAGGTACAGAATAGAATGTATAAGCATGAAGTAAGATAGGCCATGCATCAAACACAGAATACTTTTGAGCCGTTCACTGTCATGTACTACTACCTAACTGGCTAACTCAGCAGCTGTGACTGATGGTACACTGCACCAAGTTCCATAATGAATTCCATAACGAGTAGCATCAGCAGCAGCAGTGCAAGAGTAGCAGCAGCAGTGAGTAGCTGCGGCATCTGGCGAGCAGCAGCAGTATGTGCAGGAGCAGCGGCAACAGTACGCGAGCGAGGGGGCTACATGCAAATAGGAAAGCACCAAGATTGGTTTCTGTACTCACAATAGCATTGTTGGCCTGTGATAAGGAACTATTAAGTAACTTGAGATGCCTTTATATCAGTTCTGTGAAGCAAATCTACATATCATATTTCTAGAATGGGCGCACCCAGTTGCTCACAAGTAGATTCAAACCCAACTTGTAATGCAATGATGTTTCTTGTACAGTATTACTATAGTTACCTAAATTGCCACGGGAATACTGACAGCAGAAACAGGGGAACGAGAAGTAAGTTAAATTAGAGCTAGCAGTTCCAAACAATCACTAAAAACAGCAGCAAAAGCAGACACAGGATGGTGCTTTTAGTTTACTTGATTCATCATACTATAAGAGTTGACACAACAGGAGCATCACAATGTAGTGCACAAGTTGATTGATCACCTTGAAGTCCTGGGCAATCTCCCTAACAAGCCTCTGGAATGGAAGCTTCCTGATGAGCAGCTCCGTGCTCTTCTGGTACTTGTGGATCTCACTGCATAGTCAAGCACAAAATTTACTCATTTGAGAATACTTCAAAACAAACTATAACACATGCTAGAATAGGTTGGAAGATTTTACACACCGAAGAGCAACAGTTCCAGGGCGGTAACGGTGAGGCTTCTTCATTCCTCCGGTTGTGGGAGCAGACTTACGGGCAGCCTGTCAAAAAGCAAAGTAGAGCACATGGTCAAATTAACAATAATACCATGATAGTCCATATACATCAGTAGGATATCTGGTCATAAGCTGGCAATGAAGGTTGAGGTTCAAATTATACCTAGTTCAATTTACCTAAACCATAAATAAAGACATGACATAGGTAAACTATCAATATTGCAGTCACAAAACTTGGTGGCTAGCTGCTTCCTAGGAGCCTTTCCTCCAGTGGACTTACGAGCAGTCTGCTTAGTACGATCCATGAGCAAAACCTTGGTTTACCTGAAGCAAAAAAAACATAGTCAATTCTATAAATTAAATATCACAATAACACAACTATAGTCTTCTCATAACCAGTAAATTGTGCCTGGCACCTTGTTGCTAGCAAATCCATTCAATAACTATAGAGTCCCAACAATCATCAGCCTAGAATACCTACCAAAATTTTGTACATCAAAAACTAACAACATCATACAACACAGCTATACACCCCTTCAGATAGAAAGCAGTGTATTTCTAACTAAAACTTTTCATTCAAAAGATCAGACCCAAGATAGAATTCTACTTCAGATGAAAGTCCTGATCTACCTTTAGCATAGTTTGTTCACTCGAAAGACACATATAAAGATGACACACTAAAAAACTGCAGCCTAGTACTTTTTTTAACACTAAAGAAAACAAGGCTACCATGATCGCCTAATTTTGCAAACAGAAGCAAGAAAAGAAATAGCAGTCCACTGATAAAAATATGCTTCCTAGTTATCACATGTAATGGTTGAACATCAACTTCACATAGTTATGTGCATATGATTTTAGTAATTAGCTAACTGGCAAGTTGATACAATTCAGATACAATAAATGTGAATGTGCATGTACTAAGAAGCCAAGAACACTGAAGAATTTACTGAATGTGCATGTACTGCGACTAGTATGTGTGTCTATCTACAAGTGATAGTAGTAGCTAATATGTGCAATCCAGATGTATAGCATGAGGACACGGTCCCAGTCCTAGCTAGCGCTATCGGAATCTGCCCAGAATTGCTCCCTGCCCCGAACCAATCTGGCAATTGTGCTATCTACTGTAACTAATAGCACACCAAAACACGATTCAGACACGCACCTGGATTCTGGAACTCCTGACGGCGCGATCCGAGCCGGTGACGGGCACGGAGAAAGCCACCTGCAAAGAGTGAGGGAAAAGGTGAGAACACGGAAGCCGTCGCCCAGGAGCGGTACGGGGTCGGCGCGGACGTACCTGGGACGACCTCGCGGACGAAGACGGTGATGTGCGGCGCGGAGGAGGAGGAGTGGTCGAGCGGGACGGTGAAGCGGTGGTCGCGGAGGCTGAGGTCCGGCACCACGTACCACAGCCCGGCCTAGTGCGGCACGGGCGCGGCCGCGGTCGCGACGGCGCTGGCGGCCTGCGAGGACGACGACATGGACATCCTCGTCGGGATCCGGTGGCGCGGGAAGCGGAGGCCAGGATGTAGTCGTCCCTGTCGACGAGGATGGCGCGCTCGGGCGTGGCGGATCTGGTCCCATTCCCGTCGACGAAGTTGGATCTCCTGGCGGCGGCCTCGGCGGAGCAGGAACCGGGGCGAGGGAGGAGGAGGGAGGTGGTGGCGGCGATCTGGAAGGGGAGGGGAGCAGGCAGCTGGGGCGAGGAGGGAGGGAGGAGGATTGGATCTGGCATCGGGAGAGGGGTTCCGGTTGAGGATGGATCAATGGATGTGGGATCTTGCCTGAGGGGAAGGAGGGAGGAGCAGAGCACGGTGATCTTGCCGGAGGGGAAGGAGGGAGGAGTAGATCACGACGATCTTGCCGGAGGGGAAGGAGGGAGGGGAAGGATGGATCTGCCAGGGGAGGGGCGGGTGGCGGTGAGGGGAGGGATCTGCGAGCGCTAGGGTTAGCTGAGAGAGCGGAGGGGTGGACGGACGGACGGATGGATGGATGGGTGGACAGATGTTTGCCATGTCACTGATCCATGCCACATCTGGTTCCACCAATCAGAATTAAGCATTTTTGGTTTTTTCTCTTATAGTTTGTACCCTCTTATTCAGGCAAACATTTAACCTCTTATAGGTAGTTCAAATAAACCAATATTTTGTACATGTGTGTATTTAGGCATGACAAACAATGTTGATTTGGGAGGTTTTCATTTTCTTTGCTCAAAGAACCATTTTTCATTTTCTGAGTGACCAAATGTGTTTTTTTTGTGAAGGACCTACCATATGTTTCTTGCAAAATTGGACTAAATCATTTTTCTAAAATACTAGGCCATATTTAATGCACATTTGACCAAATGGTTGGGTGTAAAAAGTTTTGATCCACCTCTCATGAAAAAGACAAATTTTCACCGATTCAGCTGGAAGCGGGTCAAATTTGAACTGTAGCTGCCTTATAGTTTGCTCTTTATTTTTTCCAAAAATCATTTCTAGGTACATAAGTATCTATTTAATCAGATAAACACCAAAAAAATTCCAAGATTCAACCACTAGCTAGGAACGGTCATTCTCGCCGTTTTGACCGCATTTTGAAACGGGCATAAAAATTTCAAAAAAAATCAAAAAATTGGGAAACCTTCGCATTGTGTCATTATATGTGACCAAGTTTCCAGGAAAAATAATAAACTTGTAATACGACAATTATTTTAAAAAAGTGTTCTCAGAAAGAGCTATCATGCGTGAAGATTCATGGCTTTCAAGCCAAATGATCAATCTTATGGCCACATTCGTGGCATAGTTTGTTCAAATGATCTCATATTGTGCAAAAGGGTGCATCTTGGAATTCCAAACAATGTTGCCTAAGGGAGTTTTCACTTTCATTGCACAAAAGAGCCATTTTCCATTTTTCGAAGGTATTTTTGTGAAGGACCTACCAAATAATTATTGCAAAATTGGACCAAATTATTTTTCTAAGATACTAGGCCATATTTAATGCACAATTGACCAAATGGTTGGGTGTAAAAAGTTATGATCCACCTCTGGTGAAAAAGACAAATTTCCGCCGATTCAGCTGGAAGCGGGTCAAATTTGAACTGCAGCTACCTCATAGTTTGCTCTTTATTTTTTAAAAAAATCATTTCTAGGTACATAAGTATCTATTTAATCAGAGAAACACCAAAAAAAATAAGATTCAACCACTAGCTAGGAACGGTCATTCCCGCCGTTTTGACCGCATTTTGAAACGGGCATAAAAAATTCAAAAAAACTCAAAAAATGGGAAACCTTCCCATTGTGTGATTATATGTGGCCAAGTTCCTAGGAAAAATAACAAACTTGTAATACGGCAATTATTATAAAAAAGTGTTCTCGGAAACGAGCTATCATGTGTGGAGATCAATGGCTTTCAAGCCAAATGATCAATCTTATGGCCACATTCATGGCATAGTTTGTTCAAATGATCTCATATTGTGCAAAAGGGTGCATATTGGAATGGCAAACAATGTTGCCTAAGCAAGTTTTCATTTTCTTTGGACGAAAAAACCATTTTCCATTTTTCGAGTGCCCGAAAGGAGGTTTTTTTGTGAAGGACCTCCAAAATAATTGTTGCAAAATTGGACCAAATCATTTTTATAAAATACTAGGACATATTTAATGCACAATTGACAAAATGGTTGGGTGTAAAAAGTTTTGATCCACCTCTCGTGAAAAAGACAAATTTCCGCCGATTCAGTTGGAAGCGGGTCAAATTTGAACTGCAGCTGCCTCATAGTTTGCTATTTATTTTTTTTCCAAAAATCATTTCTAGTTACATAAGTACCTATTTAATCAGAGAAATACCAAAAGAAAAATTCAAGATTCAACCACTAGCTAGGAACTGTCATTCCCGCCGTTTTGACCGTATTTTGAAACAGGTATAAAAAATTCAAAAAAATCAAAAAAATGGGAAACCTTCGCATTGTGTGATTATATGTGGCTAAGTTCCTAGGAAAAATAACAAACTTGTAATACAGCAATTATTATAAAAAAAGTGTTCTCAAAAACGAGCTATCACGTGTGGAGATCAACGGCTTTCAAGCCAAATGATCAATCTTATGGCCACATCCATGGCATAGTTTGTTCAAATGATCTCATATTGTGCACAAGGTTGCATATTGTAATGGAAAACAATGTTGCCTAAGGAAGTTTTCATTTTCGTTGGACGAAAAAACCATTTTCCATTTTTCAAGTGCCCGAAAGGAGGTTTTTTTGTGAAGAAACTACCAAATAATTGTTGCAAAATTGGACCAAATCATTTTTATAAAATACTAGGCCATATTTAATGCACAATTGACAAAATGGTTGGGTGTAAAATTTTTTGATCCACCTCTCGTGAAAAAGACAAATTTCCGCCGATTCAGCTGGAAGCGGGTCAAATTTGAACTGCAGCTGCCTCATAGTTTGCTATTTATTTTTTCCAAAAATCATTTCTAGTTACATAAGGACCTAATTAATTATAAATACATGGTTTGGTGGCGATACGTCGAGTTTTGGGCAGTGGCCGAGGGCCCCAACTCTAGAGCGCGTAAACTCGCATGCCCGTCGCGTGGTCACCGCGTGACCGTAATGTTGCCATGTGTTCTGGGCAGCCTAGGCATGTCTAGTGGGTTAGGCACTCCCCAGGTTGGTGCTAGGAAGAAAATTACAACATAAGATTCTCACGAGGAGACCGATCGATGCTCAAACATGAATTAGCAGCCAAGTGTTTGATTAGCGGTACGGGAAATGCACATGGCCAATGGGCGTGAGTTTTGGCTGAGCATGATCATCTACTAAGGAGAATGTCTTCACAAATTTTTAGCTCAAAAGGAGGATCCTAGGTGGTACTTGCTTTGCAAAGTACCACGCTGGACAAAAATATGAATGTTGAAGCTGGGCTCAAAATAATGAATGGAGTGAGCTAAAATTTTGTGGAGGATGGTTATTTGGGCATAGGAAAGCATTGTAGAAAATTGATACCATTTGGACATGCCAAAGAAGTACTTCCTTCACAATGCTCTTCTATGGACAGAAACTTGGGAAACTAGTGAGAGAGATTGGATGAATGAAATGATCTCAAAATTGGTGTAGGTAAGTTACTTAGGTATGGTCATGCGCTGGTAAATTTTCAGATCATTTGGGTAAGCCTAGCTAGTACTTACTTCATAAAGCTTCTGTCGAGGTAGAAACTTTGGAAATTTACCGAGAAAGATTTACTAGGAAACTTGAGCTGAATATTATCATGTGGCAATGATTTGGGTATGGAAGAGTGACCAAAAAGTTTGAGGGTAATAGGAGGGGTCTATATAACACTTGCTTTGCAACGTGCCAATTTGGCCATAAAATATAAATTGAACCTGGGCTCACATAGATGATTTGACTGAGCTGCAATTTGGAGGAGGTTGATAATTTGGGCATATGAAGGAACTGTATAAATTTCATGTCATTTAGAGATATAAAAAAGGTACTTCCTTCACAATGCTTCTAGGTGGACAAAAACTTTGGAAATTTGCCGAGGAAGATTTTCTAGGCAAATGGAGCTGAATTTTGTCATGCGGTAATAATTTGGATAGGAAAGAGTGCTCAAAAATTCCGAGGGCAATCAAGAATATATAAATAGCACTTCCTTCATAAAGTGTTGTTGTGAACAAAATAGGAAAATGAATATTGTTGAATTAGTTTTGAACTAGGCAAGGAAGGATTTTAACATATTTGATGAAGATATGCCCCAAAGAATTTATGAGATTTTTTTGGGAATTTTGGGAATGATAGAAATATAGGTTGCTTCACAACCTAGGACAAAAACTGCCACATGGACATGACACATAGGCAAAACTGATGAGATGGCGCCTAGTCATCACAACCCACCATAATCTACAAGGCTATGACCATCTATATTGGTCATTAACAACTAGAAATAAGGCAGCGGACTAGCACTGTTTGCTTTGTGACCATTTCGTGTAAGGAAATTACGACCTTTTTGACCAAAATGGTCGCAATGGTTTAGGGTTTGGAGCCCCCTGAACAGCTTTTGACCAATTCGTCTAAAATGGTCATAAATTTATGACCAATTCTTCGAGGGTCACTGACAGAAGGTCATAAGTTGACATATTTCTTGTAGTGCGACCCCTTGGCCGCCCTCTCGACACACCCACGGCCTAAAATGACCTCAAATGAAAATAACCTAAAATTCACTAAAGTTATCGATGACCCTCTCGACACACCCACGAATAAGAAAAATATATCATCTTCTTCATCTCCTCTTCTTTGCATATTCACATAGCCACATACACATACATAGCCACATACATATAGAACTTTTCTGAACATATATATATATATATATATATATAGCCACATTCATATAGAACTTTTCTGAACATATATGGATGATTTTCTAAAAATGTAACTTTTGCATATATGAACAGAGAGCAGCGGCGGCAATGGGTGTCATCGTCGGCGACGGGGATGGGAAAGGGGGGAGCTCACTGGGGGCGGGCGGCGACGGGGAGAGGAGGCCAGCGACGGGAAAGGAGGACGACGGGCTCGGGGATGCCGGCGACGGGGACGGCGTGCGCGGGGCGGCACGTGGTGACGGGGACGACGGGGGTGGCACACGGCGACGGGAACGGCCGCGGGCTCGGGGCGGCACACGGCGACGGGGACGGCCGCGGGCTCGGGGCGGCACACGGCGACGGGGACGAGGAGGCGGGGCTCGGGGCAGGACGGACGGCAGCGAGCTCGGGGCAGGGCGGCCGGCGACGGGCAGGAGGGCGCGACGACGGCAACGGCGATGGGGCAGGGCGCAGAGACGGCGACGGGGCAGGGCGCGGCGATGGCGACGAGGAGGACGATCGAGCAGCCTGGCGGCGTCGGCGATGGGGAATGGAGCAGTTGGCGAAAATTTCCAAAGTGTGGGCTTATATAGCAGAGCCTTTAGTCCCGGTTCGTGGCAGCAACCGGGACCAAAGGTGGGTTTTTCGGCAGCCCAAAGGGCGGGAAGCGAAGGCCATTGGTCCCGGTTTGTGGCACCAACCGGGACTAAAGGGGGGCAATGGTCACGGCTGGTGCCACGAACCGTGACCAATGCCCCCTTTAGTGTCCGGTTGGTGCCACCAACCGGGACCAATGGCCTTGTGCTGCCCCGCGCCCAAAAGTTTAGTCCCACATCGCTAGCTGAAGGGCGCCGGCACTGGTTTATAAGCGCTGGTGTGCCTCCCCATTCAAGCTCCTCTGTAATGCAGGCTTTCGGGCCTAAACTTGCTACTGCCTATGGGCCTATTGGGCCTTCTGCGGGCCTGAATCCTGGCCCATGTAGGGTTTCTAGTCGTATTCAGGCCGTGGAGGCCCAGTAGGAGGCATTTTTTTTGGTTTTTTCTTTTTTATTTCTACATTTTTTGGGTTTTTTATTTTTTTATTTCTACTTAAAACTAAATACTTATAGTTTTTAGTGATTTCTTTTTGCTTTTAGGTCACAAAAATATAAACTTTCTGTTAGTGCCATTAGTTTTAAATTTTAAATAGTTTAAATTTGAATTTTTAAAAATTTGTGTGAATCACTAGTTTATGAATAACTTTACTATAAAAATAGAATTTTTTTTCTATTTATTTTTTATTTCTACTTACAACTAAATACTTACAGTTTTTTAGTGATTTCTTTTTGCTTTTAGGTCACAAAAATTATAAACTTTCTGTTAGTGCCATTAGTTTTAAATTTTGAATAGTTTAAATTTGAATTTTTAAAAATTTGTGTGAATCACTAGTTTATGAATAACTTTACTATAAAAATAGAATTTTTTTTCTTCTTTGCTATTTATTTTTTATTTATACTTACAATTAAATACTTATAGTTTGATTTTAGGTCACAAAAATTATATTCTTTTTGCTATTGAAGAATATTATAGTTTTATTTTAGTTGATCATAACATAATATTTTAATTGATTGTTTTTATTTTCATAAAAGTTTTGTAGTTTATTCTGTTTGCTATTAATTCATTCTTTGAGCTAAATGACTCTGAAATTGGAAAGCATTTCAAAATGAACTCTGAAAAGGTTGAAAGTTGGCATGATATCATCATTTCACCCACATAGCATGTTCCAAAAAGTAGAGAGGGTTACGACAAAAACTTGATGCACTTCGTGTACAAAATGGACAATCACTTTCGAAGTATCAAAGTTTCGAACCATAAGACATGAAAGCATTTCAAATGAAGTCTGAAAAAGTTGAAAGTTGGGATGGTATCATAATTTCACCCACATAGCATGTGCATGTACAAAACGGACAATGGTAGCATGTTCGTCTGTTACAAATTTGGCATGGTATCATCATAATAGTTGCGGGAGAAAGTCTTCACTTTTTCTTCGCTTGTGTCATTTGCTTATTGCGCCGTAACCATGGATAATCTTCATTGTTTATCAGGATGCTTGGGTCAGCCTTGACATTGAAGGAAGGAATTTCATGAAACTTTTCATAATCTTCAGACATGTTTGCCTTGCCGTCCACTCCCAGGATGTCCCTTTTTCCTGAAAGAACTATGTGGTGCTTTGGCTCATCGTATGATGTATTCGCTTCCTTATCTTTTCTTTTTCTCGGTTTGGTAGACATGTCCTTCACATAGATAACCTGTGCCACATCATTGGCTAGGACGAACGGTTCGTCAGTGTACCCAAGATTTTTCAGATCCACTGTTGTCATTCCGTACTGTGGGTCTACCTGTACCCCGCCGCCTAACAGATTGACCCATTTGCACTTAAAAAAAGGGACCTTAAAATCAGGTCCGTAGTCAAGTTCCCATATGTCCACTATGTAACCATAATATGTGTCCTTTCCGCTCTCGGTTGCTGCATCAAAGCAGACACCGCTGTTTTGGTTGGTGCTCTTTTGGTCTTGGGCGATCGTGTAAAATGTATTCTCATTTATCTCGTATCCTTTGTAAGTCAATACAGTCAAAGATGGTCCCCTGGACAACAAGTACAACTCATCACAAACAGTGTTGTCACCTCTGAGACGTGTTTCCAACCAACTGCTGAAAGTCCTGATGTGTTCACATGTAATCCAGTCGTCGCATTGCTCCGGGTGTTTGGAGCGCAGACTGTTCTTGTGTTCATCGACATACGGGGTCACCAATGTAGAGTTCTGTAGAACTGTGTAGTGTGCTTGAGACCAAGAATATCCGTCCCTGCATATTATTGAGTCTCTTCCAAGAGTGCCTTTTCCAGCCAGTCTCCCCTCATACCACGATTTAGGGAGACCTATCTTGTTAAGGCCAGGAATGAAGTCAACACAAAACCCGATAACATCCTCTGTTTGATGGCCCATGGAGATGCTTCCTTCTGGCCTAGCGCGGTTACGGACATATTTCTTTAGGACTCCCATGAACCTCTCAAAGGGGAACATATTGTGTAGAAATACGGGCCCCAGGATGACAATCTCGTCGACTAGATGAACTAGGACGTGCGTCATGATATTGAAGAAGGATGGTGGGAACACCAGCTCGAAACTGACAAGACATTGCGCCACATCACTCCTTAGCCTTGGTACGATTTCTGGATCGATCACCTTCTGAGAGATTGCATTGAGGAATGCACATAGCTTCACAATGGCTAATCGGACGTTTTCCGGTAAAAGCCCCCTCAATGCAACCGGAAGCAGTTGCGTCATAATCACGTGGCAGTCATGAGACTTTAGGTTCTGAAACTTTTTCTCTGGCATATTTATTATTCCCTTTATATTCGACGAGAAGCCAGTCGTGACCTTCATACTGAGCAGACATTCAAAGAAGATTTCTTTCTCTTCTTTCGTAAGAGCGTAGCTGGCAGGACCTTTATACTGCTTCGGAGGCATGCCATCTTTTTCGTGCAAAGTTGCAGGTCCTCCCGTGCCTCAAGTGTATCTTTTGTCTTCCCATACACCCCCAAGAAGCCTAGCAGGTTCACGCAAAGGTTCTTCGTCACGTGCATCACGTCGATTGAGGAGCGGACCTCTAGGTCTTTCCAGTAGGGTAGGTCCCAAAATATAGATTTCTTCTTCCACATGGGTGCGTGTCCCTCAGCGTCATTCGGAATAGCTAGTCTACTGGGACCCTTTCCAAAGATTACGTAGTGTAAATCATTGACCATAGCAAGCACGTGATCACCGGTGCGCATGGCGGGCTTCTTCCGGTGATCTGCCTCGCCTTTGAAATGCTTGCCTTTCTTTCGACATTGATGGTTGGTCGGAAGAAATCGACGATGGCCCAGGTACACTTTCTTCCTGCATTTGTCCAGGTATATACTTTTAGTGTCATCTAAACAGTGCGTGCATGCTTGGTATCCTTTGTTTGTCTGTCCTGAAAGGTTACTGAGAGCGGGCCAATCATTGATGGTCACGAACAGCAACGCCTTAAGGTTAAATTCCTCCTGTCTGTGCTCATCCCACATACATACACCGTTTCCATTCCACAACTGTAAAAGTTCTTCAACTAATGGCCTTAGGTACACATCAATTTCGTTGCCGGGTTGCTTAGGGCCTTGGATGAGAACTGGCATCATAATGAACTTCCGCTTCATGCACATCCAAGGAGGAAGGTTATACATACATAGAGTCACGGGCCAGGTGCTGTGATTGCTGCTCTGCTCCCCGAAAGGATTAATGCCATCCGCGCTTAAAGCAAACCATACATTCCTTGGGTCCTTTGCAAACTCATCCCAGTACTTTCTCTCGATTTTTCTCCACTGCGACCCGTCAGCGGGTGCTCTCAACTTCCCATCTTTCTTTCGGTTCTCACTGTGCCATCGCATCAACTTGGCATGCTCTTCGTTTCTGAACAGACGTTTCAACCATGGTATTATAGGAGCATACCACATCACCTTCGCAGGAACCCTCTTCCCGAGGGGCTCGCCGTCAACATCACCAGGGTCATCTCGTCTGATCTTATACCGCAACGCACCGCATACCGGGCATGCGTTCAGATCCTTGTATGCACCGCGGTAGAGGATGCAGTCATTAGGGCACGCATGTATCTTCTCCACCTCCAATCCTAGATGGCATACGACCTTCTTTGCTGCGTATGTACTGTCGGGCAATTCGTTATCCTTTGGAAGCTTCTTCTTCAATATTTTCAGTAGCTTCTCAAATCCTTTGTCAGCCACAGCATTCTCTGCCTTCCACTGCAGCAATTCCAGTACGGTACCGAGTTTTGTGTTGCCATCTTCGCAATTGGGGTATAACCCTTTTTTGTGATCCTCTAACATGCGATCGAACTTCAGCTTCTCCTTTTGACTAATGCATTGCGTCCTTGCATCGACAATGACCCGGCGGAGATCATCATCATCGGGCACATCGTCTGGTTCCTCTTAATCTTCAGCAGCTTCACCCGTGGCAGCATCATTGGGCACATCGTCTGGTTCCTCTTGATCTTCACCAGCTCCCCCCGTTGCAGCATCACCGTATTCAGGGGGCACATAGTTGTCATCGTACTCTTCTTCTTCGCCGTCTTCCATCATAACCCCTATTTCTCCATGTCTCGTCCAAACATTATAGTGTGGCATGAAACCCTTGTAAAGCAGGTGTGAGTGAAGGATTTTCCGGTTAGAGTAAGACCTCGTATTCCCACATTCAGTGCATGGACAACACATAAAACCATTCTGCTTGTTTGCCTCAGCCGCATCGAGAAACTCATGCACGCCCTTAATGTACTCGCGGGTGTGTCTGTCACCGTACATCCATTGCCGGTTCATCTGCGTGGATTATATATAATTAAGTGTCCAAATTAATAGAAGTTCATCATCACATTAAAACCAAAGTGCATACATAGTTCTCATCTAATAACATATAGCTCTACAGAGCATCTAATTAATTAAACCATACATTGAAACTATGTAAAACATTTCAATGCGAAAACAAATGCGATCATAATCGCAACCAAGGTAACAATTGATCCAACAGCATAATGATACCAAGCCTCGGTATGAATGGCATATTTTCTAATCTTTCTAATCTTCAAGCGCATTGCATCCATCTTGATCTTGTGATCATCGACGACATCCGCAACATGCAACTCCAATATCATCTTCTCCTCCTCATTTTTTTTATTTTTTCCTTCAACAAATTGTTTTCTTCTTCAACTAAATTTAACCTCTCGACAATAGGGTCGGTTGGCATTTCCGATTCACATACATCCTAGATAAATAAATCTATGTCACGTTGGTCGGCATAATTTTCATAAACAATAAATGAACCAATAGTTATAAAGATAATATACATACAAAATCCGAATAATAGACAGGACGAGGGCCAACGGGGGCGGATACCAAAACCATCGCACTATATAAGATGCAATAATAAATGTAAGAAAATGATACAAGTATCTATCTAAACATACAAGTAAGAATATTTTTCCTTTCAGAAAGAAGATAAGAACAAGAGGCTCACCACGGTGGTGTCGGTGATGAGATCGGCGCGGGTGATCGACGGCGGTGAAGACGGGGACGGGACGTGACGGACCGCTAAATCTAGACAAATCTCGAGGAAAATGGAGCTTGGAGGTCGAGCTTCGAGAGGAGAAAGCTTAAGTAGTGTGGCTCGGGCATTCCATCGAACACCTCATGTGCATAGGAGGTGAGCTAGAGCACCACAAAGCCCTCTCCCCCTCGGCCAGAAAAAACAGAGCACTGTGCTCTGCTCTTGCGCGAGGGGGTATATATAGGCACCTCATTGGTCCCGGTTGATGACTTGAACCGGAACTAAAGGGAAGCCTTTGGTCCCGGTTCAAGCCACCAACCGGGACCAATGGTGGTGGGCCAGGAGCGAGGCCCATTGGTCCCGGTTCATCGCACCAACCGGGACCAAAAGGTCCAGACGAACCGGGACCAATGGCCCACGTGGCCCGGCCGGCCCCCTGGGCTCACGAACCGGGACCAATGCCCACATTGGTCCCGATTCTAGACTAAACCGGGACTAATGGGCTGAGCCGGCCTGGACCATAGCCCTGTTTTCTACTAGTGAGGAGGACCGACCAGGCCGTGCTCCGCGCGCTCCTGTCCTCCATGACGGAGGAAGTGCTCGCCCAGATGACGTGAGCGACCTCCGCGGCGGCCGTTTGGACTGCCCTCGGCGCTATGTTCGCTGCCCAGAATCGGGCCAGTGTGCGCCAACTCCGTACGCAGCTGTCGCAGATGTTACCTGGTGGGATCTTCGCTACGAGCCTTTCTTTAAGGTGTATGAGCTCGTCGAAGGAGGGGCGATGACGTGTAACAATTATAAATGGGTGGAGGTGACGTGCTTGGCCGACCATGCTTTATTTCTGGGGCAAACATTCTCCAAAGTGGTGCACGTGTCGGCAGACATGTGCGGTGATATAGAGAGAAACCACATTTACTACTCTAAAAACAAAAATGGCCGCCGAAGTCGAAATGCCGAAGTCCATGGTGATGCGGTATTCTTGATGATCTCCAACAAGGACAGTAACCTTAAGTATAAAAAGGAAGACAGGAGGAACGCCGCTGATGATGACGAGAAGATCATGTCGGTAGAGTATTTCGTGAAGGATGGTCGTCACTATAGCATGTGGCTTCTTCCTCCTAATATTTAACTAGCTGATTCAAGGATCAGTCAGTATGCACGTTTAACTCTATTTCAAAGCAAAATTTACTGTATTTAGAAAAAAAGGTTCACGGCCTATCTTCGGAAAATATTCACATGTTTTTACACAAAAAGTACATAAAGTAAACGGAACTAAAATAAAATATGCAAGAATTAAAGGCAATCATAAGAAAAATGAAAGAAATCAAATAAAAAATAATAGTGAAATAGCAATTCCACTGACAAAATACATAGCAAAAATGAGTAAAACAAAAGCAAATGTATTTTTGTTAACACAACACAATACAAACGACGTACTTGGGCGAGAGAAACAAGCGGGATACATGTGACATTGTAATAAGCTGGACCGTTTCTTTCATAAAATAACATTCGACACCATGATCGTATGGTGCACGGCGTGCCGTCCAAAAGTGCTCACAACCAGTTGGTACGATGTTGTGCACGACAATGACCATGCTTCCATCGATTCGATATGCATTTTAATTTATAAGTGCATGCTTCCCTACACATCCCCTCATTCAACGACCCAGTACTTGTTCAAATACCGGTGATGTGTATTTCTCTAGGGTTCTGTAACCAGCTCGACATAGTATCAAGTACCACCCATCCCACAGTGAGCTCGAACGTTTCTCTTTCGTATAAAACACAAGTTATCCGTGGGTGTTCATTTGTCAAATCATCTAGTGGGACAAACTTTGCTTCCTAATTCACCACTTCATCTAGTGGGACGAACGCTATTGATGATGACGAGATGATTACTTCGGTAGAGTATGTCGTGAAGGATGGCCGTCACGATAGCATGTTGCTTCTTCCTCCTAATATTTAACTAGCTGATTGTAAGGATCAATATGCACATTTAACCGTGTTTCAAAACAAAATTAACTATATGTAGAAAAGAAGGTTCATGACTTCCCAATGAAAGGTCGTGTACCTCAAAAAAATATTCACATGTTTTTTAAACAAAGTACATAAAGTAAACTAAAGCCAAAAAAATATGCAACAATTGTGGTGATGTTAAGAAAAATGAAAGCATACAAAGAATAAAACAAAATATTAACAAAAATACAAAAGGAAATTGAAATAAAATAGAGAAAATACAAATAAATAAATAAATAAAACAAGAAAGGAATAAAAATAGAAAACTCAAAAATAGTGAATTACCAATTCCTCCAACAAAACGCATAGCAAAAATGAGCAAAACAAAAGCAAATCTAAGTTTCTTTTAACACAGTACGGACCCATGTGCTCAATACACGCACAAACACTCAACCATACTAACGCAAACACGCACACCCTATTCCTACGAGCACCTCCAAGATACGAGCTCACATAACATCTTGAAATTGACGAACTCGCCACAGACGCCTTTGTAGTTAACGGGAACATCTTCTCCCACTGAACGCACATGGCCGAAAGGCCTGAAATAAATCTAGAAAAATGCGACAACTAGTACTAAGTCTAGGACTTGAATCTTGGTGGGTTGGTTCCACCACAAGGAACCTTAACCACCTACGCTGCGCTCAGTTCGCAAAGCAAATGTAAACTTATGTATGCTCCAGGGCTGGCATATGTTTTTGCCACATAATCTACAACAACACACTAAGGCCTTGTACTATGTAAGGTGCTTAGATGGATGCTTAGTAAACTAAACCAGTTTTTTAAGCACCGGTGCTTATCTCTATGGGAGGGGTGCCTAATTAAGCATCTACCCTTTACAAATAAGCACCAGTTCTTAAAAAAACCGATTTATTTCTCTAAGCATCTTGCATGCACCAGGCCTAATATGCAAGAACACTAGATGAAAAAAGGGGTCTCATACCTAGATTTTCACGAGATATCTTTTCCTTGATGGCCATCTTCACCTAGACACTTGAAACATAGAAAGTACATGACATGGTAGCATTGTATAGCATGACGGAAGATGTGCACTGCGAAGAGGATATGAGGTATGGGATTTAGGGAACTTCAGAGCTTCAATCTTGCCATGTTAGCAAAGTAGCGTTGGCGACTAATCCAGAATCTAGATTCTATTGTGTGCATGTGTCCTTGGCACAAAATATTTTCCAGCTGATGACATTTTTAAGGCTAGACCTAAGAGTGGATCTTCTTACACATGGCAAACACATATTTACAAAAATTCAAACTTTCAAAAGGGGGTGTATTTGGAGAGTGGGTACTGGACATAACATAAATATATAGAATGACCCATGGGTTCTGTCAAGCAATGAATGGAAGATCGTTACACCTAGACATCATAGAATGCTATCCAAAGTAAAAGAGATTAGGGACCCACATAATGGATCATTCGGACGGAGTGTTGATTAATGAAATGTTTATCCAATTAATGTTGACTACATACTGCAGAGCCCACTAAATGTACTTGGTATCAATGGCTTTGTGTCATGGCATTACACTAAGTGTAGGACTTTTTCTTTCCGCTCAGCTTATCACAGGGAATGGAATCATATATTTGGTCATCGTTTGCTTATGGAGAATGTACAAGGACCGGGAAACCCTAACCCTATTTGGCCGGCAATTTGGAAAATGATGGTTCCCGGTAAAATCAAAATTTTCCCGTGGAAGTATTACATGGAATGCTTCCATGCATGTTTATGTTGACGAACAGACATGTGATGACCCAAACTCATTGCCCGGTTTGTAAGGTGGGTGCCGAGAATATTCGACACCACTTATTTAGGTGCAAGTGTGTCAGATATATCCGGAAGCAGCCGCGTCTTCTTGAGTTAATTAACGAAGCGGCGGGCATGGTTTTGTGTCCTGGCAGGAGCTAAACTTCGCCCGCCACTAATGTGAGCCCAACTATCAGACTTTTCCCAGTTGTGAAAATAGGCTCAACACTCGTGCTATACTTCAAAGAAAGACCTTGTGCCTACCCAACTACTCTTGTGTTATGTGTGGCATGCAGAATCTTGAAACCAGGGATCACCTCTTTTTCCACTGCTCGTTTGCTAAGCTCTGTTGTACTTATCTCATTCAAAGTTGGTCTCCGACTTTCACTGGAATTCAGGATGAAACTGCTCACTTAAAGACTTTACTAGGGGTTCCTTTCAGCCTAGAAATTGTAATTCTGGCCTCTTGGGCTATTTGGCTTACCATGAATTGTGTCATCTTCAATGGCATCACCCCTAGTCTTTACAGATGTCGACAACGTTTCAAGGAGGAGATCAAATGGCTTAAATTCAGAGCAGCTACAAGGAAGGACTATTCAACCTTTGAAGCCTAGGCTGAAGCTTTTAGATAGCTCCCCTCATGGGCCTTTGGTCCTTGCTGTTATATTGTATTTTCTTCTTCTTCTCCCTAGGGCATCTTAGCTTTTCTTTTCTTGTGTATATCCCTTTCTTTCTTTGTTTCTCTTGTTTATTTTATTTTATGTTGTATTCTTGTTTGAAAATTAATAAAAATACTCAGCAGAGTCTTGCTGTGTCACCCCTAAAAAAACACTTGTGTACATGAGGATGGTAAAGAATCTGTTACCGTTTCAAAAAACTTTGTGATCTGTTTCACTAGACGGAGACTACGAAGCATAGATTAAAATAGCCCGCGAAATAGCCGCGATAGCTGCGCTATAGCTGCCCGGGAGCATCACCGCTACGCTATGGCTGCTGCCGCGAAATCCTCCACATATCCTTCTAAATGGCTAAAAAATCAGCAAAACCCTCTAGAATCATCTCTCCCACCCAAAAAAATTGGCTATTTTCCGCGATTGCCCGCTATGGCGGCAGCTATAGCTGCTTGGAGAGGCCGCCGCGAAATCGTTTCTCCCGCGGAACCCTCTAGAAGACACGGATCCTACAATGCAAAAGCTCAGTGCATGATGATGATTCTGATGTGGCCAATCAATGGTCACCACCAGTCACCACGGAGTGCAGGAGTATGAAAACTAAATGCAGACGCATCATTCATCAAAGACGCAGGCCATTCAAGTTGTAGTGTCGGAATAGTTGTCAGGAATCACGATGGAATGTTGTGTTGTCAGTCTGCAGGAGTTTGTTGCATTGTCAGGAAGTTGAGGAGGCTGAGGCGCTGGCTGTGCAAATCGGGCTGACAGAATTGAAGCGAGTCTAACAAGGCCCCCTCTGCATTGAGTCTTGACTGCTCCCAAGTGTTAAGGAGCAATAACAAGTTGGCTCACGAATGGGCTGCGTATGCAAGGAAGCATGGGGATCTGGTCATCTGGTGCTGCTTGCTGACGTCCCCACTGAGTTGAGAGCTCTACTATTGAAAGACTGTAGCCACCCTAGTACGGCTACTTTTTCTTTTTTTCATGGTAATACTTGTCTTGTTTATATTATAAAGATAAATATCAAAATATAAGTCACGTAAGTACCGACATGACAAAACAGAAAAGATAACAGAATATCCCCGAGAGCTTCACATCAAAGCCCGTCACCTGCCTCCGGCACCACCATAGCAGCCACCGAAGAAAAGAATAACGGATCACCTCCTCACCCGAGCTCGACGCGGCTCCATCGCTGATATGCAGCTTTGCGGACCTCCAAGGTGGCTCACCAAAAGTGAAGCCATTGTTGTTGAATGAATCAGACTAGGGCAACACCCCGGACACGCCATCGAACTCCAGATCTGGCACCCCACCACGACTAAGACGCCGAAGGAGGAAACCATACCTACCATCCACGAACCACGAACCTAGCACACGTTCCGTCTTTCAGATGTCGTCGATGCAGACCATAATCTGCATCCGCTCCTGGACTACCTCCCAAGCTCCGGTTCGATGTTGGAGCAAATGCCGTCGCAACGGCGGAGCCTGAGGACACAGGTCCACCACGAGGATGTTGTCGCCGCCACGCAATCCTTGTTTGAACAGATTGGTTTCCAAATTCACCCCCAACCATAGGACCGAAGGCCTCATCAGGGATGGATCTGAAGAATCTTTAGTCAGCGCCGTCATCGTCACCGCCGAAGCTAAGACGATGATCAGCCTAAAAACTTAGACTACAAGAGAGTAAAAACGATCCACACACGTGGATTCGGCGACCCCCCTCACCACCGACGACCGAGGTCGCCGGCGGAGGGGAACTGCCGGAGGACGGCGCTAGAAGATTGGACTCCTGGCGGAGGCTAGGGTTCTAGCCGCCAGGACGAAAACGATCTACGCCCGCGAGTTTATCTCGCCTAGTAGGGCTCCTTAACACTTGGCTTTGTGCCTTTGTCTCAATAAAAAAACTACATTCAGTCAATCATGTGTGCTTTCTACTCCCTCTGTTCCTAAATATAAGTTTTTTTTAGAGATTCCACTATGGACTAGATGCGGATCAAAATGAGTGAATCTACATTCTAAAATATGTCCATATACATCCATATGTAATTTGTAGTGAAATCTCTAAAAAGACTTACATTCAGGAACGGAGGGAGTAACATTTATGTGTGAACAGCAATCCAGCAAGCCCGCTATCTCTTGACAAAGCTCCTACCTCACTGATCAATCCTCCAAGATTGCTGCTTTTCTATAACAAGGAAAGAAAATACTACTGCTATAACTCCTTACGATACTTACGAAAAACACTAACAATCTAAGAAAGGACGAAAGGTTAAAAAGCTAATAATGCAGATTATTCCTTCATAGGTTCATTATTTCTGAGCGCGACATTTGTAGACATCCCAATTGAACATATAAATTGAACATATAAAGGATGAGTGAGTTGGTAGTCACAACCACGGCGTCCACGTCGGCGGCATGAACAGGAGCAAAGCGGGCAGCGAGCGAGAGCGAGAGAAAGCGGGCAGCCAGAGGAAAGGGGTCCACGTCCGCTGCGAGAGAAAGCGGGAGAAATATCTCCTCTCTCTCCCTTCTTGATGCGGCCGCTGCCTCCTCCTCTTCCGCCGCCGCCGCCTCATCCTCTCCTTTCCTCGATGTCGATGGCGGCGCGGCGGAGCTCGTGGTCCACCGGAGTCCTCTCCCGCGTCCGTCCCGGCGGGGCCGGCGACCTGCAGCCAAAGGGTGACGGCGGCTAGGGTGCAGCCGAGGCCGCGGCGAGGGCTCCTGCTCCTGCGCCGCGCCGCCTCCTCTCCCTCCTCCCCCATCCGGCATCAACGTGCTCAGGAGGAGCCCTCGATCTGGGTGGTCGCACACGGAGCGGAGGTTGCTACTCCCGCAGCTGCTCGTCCCTCTCTTCCTCGGAGTCGACCGGTTCATGGCGGTGCCGGATCCGGTGTCGGGGCCAAGGGGCGCGTAGGATCCGGGCACGGCGGCTCGTTGGTCGGGCGGTGGCCATGGATGAGCTCGAGGCCGGCGGCTGGCACTCTCTCTTCACCGAAGGAGCAATGGATGCAGGACCGAGGCCTCCTCCTACACTCCCCTCGCGCCGCCGCCCGTCGGCTAGCTCCCTCGATGGAGGGACGCTTCCTCCGTATGATGCCTACTCCATGCATCCTCTCCTCCATGTGCCTCTGCTTGTGCCTCTGCTCGCTCGGGACCTTCTTCAGTGAGCTCTAAAAGGTCCATCTTCTACTCCCCGTCTCTCTCTCTCTCTCTCTAATCCACATCGCTCACATCTGGTCTGCTCTTCTCTTGTGGATGTGCAGGGTGTGCAGGGAAAAGGCCACACGGGACTCCCCATGGGATGATGCATGCTCCAGTACACGCCACTCCACGTCGTCGGATACAAGGCATTGCGGAGTTCTCAGACATTTTGGTGGCTGATTTCAGAGGAATTCTGTACTTGTGCTATGCCAAACTCTGTATGTGTGCTATGTTAAAAGTCTGAACTCTGAAGCAGTTTCATATCACACGACCAACATACAATCTGACTAACTTTTGATGAATTTTTTCATAGAAGGTTTCAGATCACAGATTTATTCACTTCGATGTGTGTGGTTAAGCTGTAAACATCTGTAAATGATAGTGAATCAATTAACACACAGTCAAATCACTTGAAAAATTGTGTTTCTTCTTTAGCTTAAGTCCACTTTTGCATTGAATTGGTCACCCCTCATTTACATGAAGCACCTTTAATTATATTCACCTACTCATTTCGTTAAAAATACGAGTTATGTTAGAGACTAATACATGCCTTTGCGTGCTAATTAGAGTCAGTGTAGTGTCCTCTAGGATTCATATGACAAGAGAGAGGGCCTCGGACTCGGATTGAGATGATTATATGCCACATGCTAGGGGCCCCCACCCAGGGTAGGTTCTGTGTATAGCAGGCTACTAGGTAGGCCCATGTCACAAAAAATAGTCAAAGGCGTGGCCTTTCAGCCCTGCAGCAGCGGCAGGATTAGCGACAGGCACGCCCTGATTAGCGATTGCTTCTTTCATCCTTCACGTAGAAAAAAAGACAACGATCTACTGTCCCTTCACGGCTTGACCTAAAAAAAGTGTGATCGTGATTTCCCAACCTCCCAGCCCTAGGCCGCCGCCGACGGACGCCGGACGCCGACACGCAGTACTGCAGGTCTGCCGCCTGGCTCTTGCTAAATTCCTAATTCCCTTCTCCTAGTCTCTTTCCTAATTCAGTCCACCGCTGATTTCAATTCAGGGGCCTCCATCTTCACGCTTGGTCAATTGTTCTTGGAATCTAAGGCGCTGTAAACAGAACACGGACTGATGCTATCATGGATTCGACCATCAAAATCAGGTATATTATATTTGCGATTTGCGGTTCCTTGATGTGTATGTGGACATGTGGTACCGTTCAATAATTGATGCAAACATTACTTTTTCAGAATTGTGTGCTAGTATGCTGCCGTGAAACAAGACGTATGCATCGTTTAGCAATAAAAGGAAAAGGAAGAAGGCGGCTGATAAATTGGTACAATCACCGAGTGTTGCACAAAATTTGTTGAAACACATTCTCTTGATAGTTCATCTGATGTTGAGGTATATGATCTTATTTCTGAGTTGAATATTAAGAGATCCACTTTTCCAGATGGTGTACTATTTACTATGGAGATGTTTGGGCATGTCAGATAAGTTGATTGTTATCCAAATATCTTCATTGCTTATCGCATCTTATTTACTGTGCCTCTGACGGTCGTATCGGTTGAAAGAAATTTTACAAAGCTGGAATTGTTGAAGAATTATTTGAGGTCAACAATGACTCGAGAGAGGTTAAATGGTTTGGCTACATTATGCATCGAGAAGAAATTATTGGATGAGATTGACATCGAGCCATCATAATTAGCTTTGCATCGAGGAATGTTAGAATTTTTTTTAAGGTAATATGTATAAATTATTTGATAGACATACTGATTTTCAATGCATTGGAGTGTTATTAATAATTTTTCACATATACATATATAGTAGTTTCTATTACTATAATGTGTTTATTAAGGGCCTCAAATTTTAGTTTCGCCCCGGGCCCCCAAAATCTCAGGACCGGCCCTGATGATGAGAAGTCAATCACTTAGTCACTGCAGATGTTAACTTCTGATAGGAAAATACTTGTTGTTAGATAATGCTAGAAATAGGAACTACAGTATGACTAGCATTCTAGCTGACAATACAGCATGATGCCTGCTGAACTTTCCCTGACATGCCATTGGTTCCTACACGCTGTTGCATTTGTCTGACAATGTCATGTCTCTGTGGACACATGTGAATGCAGTTGACTCTTGAAGATCGAGGGCAACAAAGACATATGCCGAGGCCGTCCGTCGACAACCTACCTAAGGTCCGGACTCACCGAAGAATACAACTGCAGACGCTGTCGGCTGCCATGCTCAGTTGGGCTGCAGCTAATTTATCATCGTTTCATCTTATTCTATAATGCAAACATCCTGTTTTTTCATCAAGAGAAAGAACATTAAGAAATTTTGCTTATTCTGTTGTAGCAATAGCGACTGTATGAACAACAGTACTGTGTTTGGTCATTCGTTCTTGTGCCTTCTGGCCATGTGCACTTTACTGCTTTGTTCCAAAAAAGCATGGAATGTTTGTTCTGCTGGTACAACTACTCTTTGGCTAGGAAATTTTGGCTTCAAATAACATAAATGAACCTAAAATTTCTTAAAATTTTGGTTTGTCCTTGTGCACAATCATCTGGATGCTTTGAAATATTTTACCCTGCTTTCTTTTGATTTGAGTTGTGTTTATGTCAAACACTATTTGTTTTGATAGATTCAATATATGAAGTGTCATGATTTTCTTTTGCTGGCATTGCTTGCATGGTATAATACATACTATAAGAGCTCGTTTAGAGTTTAAATATCAGCAAGTTCTACCCCCTTTTTCGTTCGCTTTGTATAGTTTTCAAGTTTGCACATGTGATGTATCCATGTATAAGCTATGCATTTGTAGTTGGATTCTCTATAGAGCTGAAAATTACACTCAAAATTATCTATTTTTATGATACATGGTCGTGTAAATGTGGTTGGAAATCGAGTTAAGGTAAAATGGAAAAGGGATAAGAAATGTAGTTTCTATGAGCGAAAGCATCCTGGAACATATGGTTGTTTATTATTTATGCTTCTATGGCAGTGAGATCGGTTAGTAATGTTACACATAATTATTTTTTCCAGCGGTGTCCCTCACTCTCTTGAGCATGTTTTTGTTGCACTGGTTAGTTGTTAGAGTGCATGTATTTCAGCCCATCATCAAGTCTCCACTATTGTACATTTCTCTTGCTACTTTGTTGTCTAAATTATTTTTAGGAAACTATTTGAACTCTTCTGCAGGCCATTTGTTCTATGTTGTTTCTCTTTAGGAGTTTCTTCACGATGCCACTTCCCACCTCGAAAGGTGTTGATGTCGGCGATCCAGCTTTTATTCTACATGCATCACTTCTTCAAATGAAACCCCAACCTGAGAAAGGGCATGATAGATGATGATGTATTTGTCTTATGTGTGTGTCAGAAGAAGTGATCTATTAGTTGAGCATTATGTAAATTAGACTTAGCATTATGTAAATTAAACTTAGCAATAAAATTAGACTTAGCAATAAAGCTCTGACAAGTGTATTCGTTGTCTTATTGTACAGCCTATTACTATCCAAATTATTCTTTGTAAACCAACTCAAATGATATGAATTAATGATCGCATTTGTTAAGACAATTTTGAAATATCTTATTGGGTCTATGTTTATGTGTACTGAAAGTTGAAGGAATCCCAAAGGTAGAACCAAACCTTTAATCCTATATCGACAATTATTCCTCTTTGCTTCTCAATTAAGATACAAATTATGCATGCTTAAGTACACATTTTTATGAAAGCCTCTTCTTAGTTTTCATTTGAAATTGTTTGAATTGTTATCCTAAGGGGTTGCTACCTAATTTTAGCTAATATAGACAAACCGTTTCAAAACACTTTTGGTTTGAATTGAGGTCATCTAAGATGTGTTATAGAGGTCAAATATCACATATTTTTAAAAGAACCATTCTCCTTATTTTTAAGCATTACAAAGGACAAAGTATTGCATCATTTGAAAGTACATTTTTTTGTAAACAACTCTGGGTCTGACCTGGGACCTTGCGCCATTTGGTGCAATGGGTAGCCATGCCTCGCCGCTACTCTCTCAGCCGCCACCTTTCCTCCCCCCGTCTGTAATATTCTTTTGGCCCTTTTCTAAGCTGGATTGCACCATCCATTGCCTCTGGCATGTGCCATGTTTTTCAAAATTATGCTCCTCTATTGCCTGATGATTTTTATTGCTGACCATTGAACTTTTGCCAACCATGAAGAGTTTCTTAGACAATGAAGTAATTTTCAATTCCAATGGCACATGCAGCGATAAATCTACCTAATGTTCATCAGAATTATAAATAAGCTATAGTAAACTTGTTCGCCTTTTGAGCCATCATCACAATGGTCTACGTATGTAGTTTACTACTCATTTCACGCTTTTCTTAGAACGGTAATGTAACAAGTTCATATCTTTTGTGCCTAAATATTCTAACGTGCATGACATGAAAACTTGGATTGCCCTCGGCCTTTGTGCCATGGGCGCAATGAGCTGCATATACTGTGGCCCAATTTGCTTAAATGGGCTGCATATACTATGGCCCAATTTGCACAAGCTATTTTTTAAAAATATTTGTTTGATGGAAGTAATAAAGTTATGTTCAAATATTTGTGTGTTAAATATATTATAAGTATGAACGATGATTAGTAAATAAAAACATTTAAATATAAACATGTGTATTATATATGAAATATTTGGTAAAATGTCAGTAATAAATACATTTAAGATATTTGTAAAACATAAGTAAGAAAATTATGTTCAAATATTTGCTGTTAAAAATACTATACATACAAACGATGATTACTAAATAAAAACATTTAAATATATACCTGTGTATTATATAAAATATATTTAGTTAATACATACAGTGAAAATGTTTACTAAATAAATATGTTTAATGAATCCAAAAATATATAAAATGCAGCTTATATTTAAATTATACAAAATAATGAATACAATTAGTAAATATTTATGAATATTCACTTGTGTATAGTTTTACTCATGAATTATATTCAAAAAGATAAATAAATTAAATAGGAGCCATGATTGGATGTCCATATTGAATATTCAAATTTAAAAATATGAATATTTTAATTATACAGACTTTGAACTACACAAATGTGCTTAAAATTATTGAAATGTGTTTATAATTAAAATAATATTTTCGAATAATATTTGTGAACATCAAATATGTAATACAAACTTTATATAACACACTGATTTACATAATACTTAGGTTTATAAAATATTTCGTAAATTTTTTTATCTTAAAAAATATGTGCCAATATATGTAATGAATACATTTATATAACACACAGGTTTTACGAATATCTTAATGAAAAATAGCTCATGGAAAATGGGCCCAAATATATGCAGCCAATTTAAGCTCCATAGTTGCCACCTCCCAGTACATAATTATTCGTTAACAGTTTCAAACATACTCACCTAAGGGGTAAGCGGCTAGTGCATTTTCTGATAAAGCAGATTGCCGTGGGTTCGAGATCGAGTTCCAGCCTACCCATTTTGGTGGTAGTACTGCCGTTGGTTTTATTCTTGTAAATAAAAAATGTGAAGGGTTTTTGTGCAAATATGTGTCTTGGTGGTTTATTTTTTTCACAACTAAAAATTATGAGGGTGTTTTTTAAAAAACTATGTCGCGCCCAGGCCCAGTGCCATCACTCATTGGCAGGTGCGGCCATACATAAATATACATCTGCATACGCGTACTGGGACTGTATCTACACGCTTGAGTCAAGTTAGGGAAACGTATTTTTGAAGTTCTAACACCAAACTGAACATGTCACGCAAGTTATATTACTCCTGATGATATTACCTCTTATTACAACCATAAAAAAAAGTCCTCAGTGGTCGAACTTTTTATCAGGCCACCATCCATACGAAAACATCAAAGACTCATAACTCCATAGTGATATTGATAATTCTAGCATAGGTATATATACATTTCATCATGCGCATTCAGTTTTGCTCAGATGATTGAGACTTTCATCTTCCTCCTCCTCTCGAGCAGCTGCCAACGCAAAAACAGTAAGAGACAAACAAGTCCTTCAAAGGCAGGCTGATCTGCATTTGTCAGTTATTTTCTCTTATCCCATTACTACACAAAAGGGACGAGGCAAACAAGCTTACTTAGAGCATTACTAGTAGAGCCCTCAAACCCTCAAACCTCTAAAAATAACCCTTTTTTTTACAGTTTTCGCCGAAAAAACGCCGTAGACTAGAACCTCTAAACCCTCAAACCTGTAAAAAAATTTAGAGGTCCAACCCTCAAACCAATTTGCAATCTGTAGAAGTAGGGGTTGAGGGGAAAATCTCCCCCCAACCCGCACTCCTCCTCGTCACTCGCTCCGAGCTCGCGCGGGAGCCAACCGCTCCTCCTCCCGCCGCCTGCTGCCGCGCCGGCCATGGAAGGCCCCGCCGCCGCCGCGCCCCCGCCCGCCGCAGCCACCGCTCCCGCCCCACCCGTCCCGCCCGCGTCGCCCGCCCCGGTGCCCGCCCCCGCCCCCGCCCCCGCCCCCACCCAACCGACCGTCGCCGACGTGGTGGCGGCGACCCACGTCGGGGCCAAGCGGCGGCGGGCGGGCCTCGCACCACCTCCTGCCGCCCCGACCACCGTCACCGCCCCGCCCGCCTCGCCCGCACCGGCTCCCGCCCTCGCCGCCTCCCCGCCGCCCGCCCCGGCTATCAAGAAGAGCCGGCCGAAGGCGGCCTCTCATGGGCCGCGAGGGGCGGCCTCCAAGGTCGCCGGCTCGTCCCCGGCCGTGACCAAGCCGCGGAAGAAGCCCGCGGCGACCGCCGTCGCCGAACCTCCTCCCGCCGCGCACGAGGTGTTCGAGGAAATGGCAAACCCATCCTCGTTCATGGACCTCCTCCAAAACACGGAGGTGGACCTCGGAACTCCGCCTCTAGACCCCTTTAGGGTTGGTGACGACTTGGAGGAGAAGGAGGAAGATGAGGAGGAGGTGGGGGATGACGAGGAGGAGGTGGCCGAGATAGGGGAGGAGGCATTCGCCGCCGCTTCCCGCCCACACGCGCGGTCGACAAACTACACCGAGGCGGAAGATGATGATTTTGTGATGTAAACTATTAAACCATGCATCAATGATTCTCATTTGGTAGTTTGTTTGGAAGTTGATTGTGTTCTTGTTGTCATAAATTGTGAGATGTCAAATGATAGATTTAAAGGTTGGTGTCGAGGCAAAGACTAGAACCCTCAAATCCAATCCTTAAAGCAGTTTACGGGTTAGGTTTGAGGGTTCTAGTATTTGCCCCTGTTTTTCAACCCTTAAAAGTGTCAAAAAGTGACACAACTCAACCCTTAAAACTGCTTTTAAGATTTGAGGGTTTGAGGGTTCTACTAGTAATGCTCTTACCGGCTTTACTTCTCCAAACGAGCCAGGCCAGGAACGATGTACAACAGAGCAGGCTACGCATCAAAACACAAAAGATTAGTGACGACAGAACTCAGTTCATCACCACTACTACATATCTTCACTATCAGACCCGTGGGCCTGGCGTATCCCAGAAACGCGCTGTTGAAGTAACGGCTAGTGCGAGCACAACGAATATACCTGCAATCAGGATTAGAAACATATACAGCCTTTCGATTAACAGAAATGGCTTCAGATGCAGAAAGACTTCTAAGGATGAGCTTGAGCTGATCCTTCACAGAGCTAACAGGGCTTCTTATGCCAGCTTCAGAACCTGGGAGACTAACTACTTGTACTAGCAGTTGGGGCGCGCCCATGGCGCGTCTCCTGAAAGGAAGTTTGGGCGTTGCCAACTTATCGGCGCCCTTTTCATTGCTTCTGCTGCTCCTTACATGTACATGAACATTAGCATATTTTAGTACGGCTGATTGATTATAGTCAGTGACAGTAATTCAGATATGATACTAAAATGACAATTGGACTGCTAATTATATCAGATTAAGTAATGTTCAGTGCACAACCATGAACAGTTGGTAGCATAGTTTCTATAACACAGAATTGATCTTACAAAAAGAGAACAAATAGTACATCAAAAGTGGATGCCCGGACAACTGGTAGCATAGAACACAAAATTAATCATGTTGGTTACACTTAAATTCTTATCAAAAGAGAGAAAATAGCACATCAAAAGCAGATGCCCGAATGACCTTGTCCATTTCAGGAAGGTCGAAATGCTTGATTAGCATGGAGGTGGGTGTTGTCAGGAAAAAAATTGTATAAGACCGGGTCTCATAGGCGAGGATGTGAGACCCATCCCGATGATTGACATGTGGCACTCACAATCTCGAAGCATCTAATCCCACTGTGCCCACCGATTTGCAATCCTGAGGTTCCTGACTCCTATTCCCGATTCCAATTCCCTAGCTACGCTTCACGTATCGTAAGGATCTGTATGAGATATGTACGTAACTACCGGGAGCTAGGGTTCGCTTCTTCTCCCGCGGAGCTCTTCCATGACGGCGCCCAATGACCCTCGGCGGTGGTGGCTACACAGCACCTCCCAACCAAGACATGTTTTCCATGGCCATGTCGAATGACCTTGTCGCCGGCGGCCGCGTGGCTCCATGCTACCACGACTCTCCGTTCATGGCCGACCGCGCCGAACGATCTTGTCGCCGGTGGCCGTGTGGCACGATACTACGACGACTGCTCGTCTATGGCCGCGCCAAACGACCTCGTGGCCGGCAGACGCGCAATGGCAGCCGTGCGGCAAGATGCATCCAGCTGCTATTTGACGCCGCACTTGTCCACGACGGCGAACTCCCGGCCGTTGGTTCCAGTGTAAGCTAACGCGTCACGTCCGTCCAGGCCTCTTGCACTTCTGGCAGTGAACAATATGATTTCATGAGAAGCAATACATGCCTACAGGGATCGATCTATGGGTACTCATGAACTTGTGATATACAAGCAAGTAAGCTAAGGAGCCCATCTTGATGCATGTCGGCGCTGCTGTCGACAACGAGTTGGTACGATCACTCACGAAGTTTTAGCGCGCAGCAGCATGACCGTGGAGTGCGGCTAGAAAGCAATCATGGCATACGGCTGCCACGGGCGAGCCCGAGCAATCCGTCTCGCCCACGAGCAAGTGCGCCGGCAAGGAGCAGTTAGACGCGTCTCCACGAGGAGTTGGTCCGGCCATCCGCAACGACGCCTTGGCGGCCACGGCCGCCATGAACGTGCTGCGCCGGGCCAACAGCGTAGCGAGCATCGCTATCGTCCGACAGGCCGCTGGCGACGAGCTCCTTCGGCGAGGCCATGGACGAGAGATCGTCATGGCGTCGTCCCGTTTGGCCGCAGCTGTCGAGGCCCTCCAGCGTGTCCGCCATTGACGCAAGCGAGAATAAGAAAACCTACGTGTACGAGTGGCTCGGAATCGGGAATCAACTATTGGAATTGAGAATAAACGGCATGTAGGATTGGATTGCTTTGAGATTGGGTCGGCCACGTGTCACTCATCCAATTGGGTCTCACATCCTTGCCTGTGAGACCTGGTCTCATAGGATTTTTTCCCGTGTTGTCATGGCGGCAGTACTATTGGTTGCATGGCGCCCGTTGGACATCGGCGAGGAGATTTGGGGGAGTACTTCTCATTTTTTTCAGATAAGTAAAAATGTTATACGTAACCACAAGTAATGTATTTAGCTTACGATTGGGTGGCAAGGTTTTTTTTTTCCTTAGCACCTACCCACACATCACCTAGCATTGGTGCTAGGTAATTTCGCCTACCTGCAGTGTTTGGTTAGCATCTAGTACACTAAAGCCAGAGAGTCCAGACCAGAGAGTCCGGTGGCACAATCCACATGCCACCATTTGTACTGGTACTACCCTTCATGAAGTATTGTATCGACCTGATCCTCTTCTGGTCATCACCTTTCTTCATGTCATCTTCCATGTAGTATATCTGGTGCTCGCTGTCATTCCAGGTTGCCAAAGAATAAGGCGTTTCTGGGGACGACACCGTGTTTATCTAAGGAACCATGACGGGTGTAGTATATGCAGTTTCTCTTTATGTTGCAATGTGTGTCCGCTGGCACGTGCACCACCTTAGAGAATGTCTTCCCTAAAAATAAGGCGTAGTCATCCAAACTTGTCACCTCTAGCCACTTGTGCTTGTAATGTGCCTTGGATCCGTCATCATGGATGTCAACAAGCTGGAACACCTTGAAGAAAGGCTCCAAGCTTATAGACCATGTGGTCTTGAAGGCCAGAGCAAGCTTTCCGTTCATATCGAATATGTGGTAATCTTTGACATAGTCTACACTGCTAGGATGGTTGCCCACCAACGGACGGGCAGCAGTGATCATGGGCGCACCGTCCTTGTTCACGCCGATCTCAAACTTGACGAGTTCCCCTTGATAGTGTAGGGCATAGAGATCGCGGTTGCAGAAGGTGATGTCGGCAAGGTTTCCCGATGGAGATCCTTGTATCGTCCATCCACCCTCGGTGCAACCAAGTCTACAGAGGGCAACGCCACAGCTGAGTGTCATGGCGGCGAGGATACAGTCACCCGAGGTTGGCGCCTGGGAGAATACAATTTTCAAAAGATGGACATGGGTTGCACGGACAACCTGCCTCTGCTTCTCGGCCAGCGTCACCTCGACGCCGGAGAAGAGGTTCACGATCCTTAGAGCCAGGAGGTAGTAGACAAGCCAGCCGCCGTCATGGCCGCCGATGATCCAACTCACCACGGGCTTTCTCGGCACCCTTACGACAGTGCCGTCCTCAGGGCAGTAAGCCGACTTCGTTATATTGCCGTCGTACTTTGATAGGAGAAGCCACGGGAGCACTGGCACGGGAGGCGCCGTGCGCGCGATGGCGCGCCAGGACCGGCAGACGGCGGCGAAGCGTGCACGGCCGAGTGGGGAGGCGACCATGCGGTAGACGACGGCCAGGAGGTCGTCAGGGAGCGTGTGCGACCAGCACTGCTGCGGTACCGTCGCCGTCGTCGCCATGGCTGTGCCCGTGTCGTCCACGCGTCTCGTTTTCTGCATGACACTGGCGGCGGCCATCTGCGTACAGGCAGAGGGAGATCGTGATTCTTTTTCTGTTTTTTTTTAACTTATTATTTTTCTGTTTTAACCTTATAAGATCGTACGATATTTGATCTGTTTGCTGGGTAGTTAATTCACGCACGAATCGTATCACGGCAAGTAAGCACATACCATAACGAAGTTCTTTTCCCTGCATTGAATATTACTATAAGCGGTATATATGTACTTTTTTTTTAGAAAGTATACTTGTATTTGAATCACAAAGTAATACAAAATCCTTGACCCATACAAGCACATCCTAACACACCCAAAAGAGCCAGAAAAGAAAAGAGCACCCTAACAACCAGTAAAACACAAAGATCGGGACGACCCTTGTTGATCAAGAATAGAAGCAAAGTTAGTGTCCCGGGAATCAAGTCGCATGAACACATGCAATCATCGAACCAAATCATGGAACACAGATATGCACCAATCATAAGATATAAGATGACTTTTCTGAATATTTTTCTGGACCAACTAAAAACCTCCTCACAATGGCTGAAGCCTCCCCGTTATACAAGGCGACCTGGGTTGCCGACTAAAAGAAAACATATAGTATAAACTTGACTACTACGGATCACAACGATCCCATTATTTATTCCTATCTTCTACAAAAAGGACTCCCACTAAAATAGGATATCTACGTGTTTATTGGCACACGTGGTTTCCTTTACAAAACCTATGTTTCCTTAATTAAGCTCTCCAACAATATGAAACCGTAGACAGATGATAATACTTTCATGCTGCCCTAGATGGCATAAGCCTCGTATTACATGGAGTTCTAAACCAAGGCTCCACTTCATCTTAAGGAATTAGCTCAATGGGCATCTCACCAATACTTGGATCCCCGGATAAAATGTTCGGCTTTTGACTTCCTTGGATATTATGTGAGGAGGGCATGGAGCCTAATATACCTCTTTGATTTGTTGAATGCAACACCTTCCTTTGATGTAAAGGAGGCACAATATATTTTAAAAGTATTTCCTTCAGTATAAGTGTCTCGTTTCGAAGGAATCTTATTTGGCACCAATGGTGGAACAACAATATTACCTAGTGTTGCGGAACGTAGTAATTTCAAAAAATTTCCTACGCACACGCAAGATCATGGTGATGCATAGCAACAAGAGGGGAGAGTGTTGTCCACGTACCCTCGTAGACCGAAAGCGGAAACATTAGCACAACGCGGTTGATGTAGTCGTACGTCTTCACGATCCGACCGATCAAGTACCGAACGCACGGCACCTTCGAGTTCAGCACACGTTCAGCCCGATGACGTCCCTCGAACTCCGATCCAGCCGAGTGTTGAGGGAGAGTTTCGTCAGCACGAAGGCGTGGTGACGATGTTGATGTTCTACCGACACAGGGCTTCGCCTAAGCACCGCTGCAGTATTATCGAGGTGGACTATGGTGGAGGGGGGCACCGCACACGGCTAAAAGATCAACTTGATCAATTGTTGTGTCTATGGGGTGCCCCCCTGCCCCCGTATATAAAGGAGCAAGGGGGGGGGGGGGGTGCGGCCGGCCATAGGAGGAGGCGCGCCGGAGTAGTCCTACTCCCACCGGAAGTATAGGACTCCCCCCCTTTCCTAGTTGGATTAGGACTTGGGAGGGGGAAGGAGTGGAGGAGAAGGAAGGAAGGGGGGCGCCGCCCCCCTCTCCTTATCATATTCGGACTAGGGGGGGGGGAGGGTCGCGCGGCCAGCCCTTGCCTCCTCTCCTCTCTTCCACCTAGGCCCACTAAGGCCCATTAAGTTACCGGGGGGTTCCGGTAACCTCCCGGTACTCCGGTAAAATCCCGATTTCACCTGGAACACTTCCGATATCCAAACATAGGCTTCATGTCTCGACCATTTCGAGACTCCTCGTCATGTCCGTGATCACATCTGGGACTCCGAACAACCTTCGGTACATCAAAACATATAAACTCATAATATAACTGTCATCGAAACGTTAAGCGTGCGGACCCTGCGGGTTCGAGAACTATGTAGACATGACCGAGACATGTCTCCGGTCAATAACCAATAGCGGAACCTGGATGCTCATATTGGCTCCTACATATTCTACGAAGATCTTTATCGGTCAGACCGCATAACAACATTCGTTGTTCCCTTTGTCATCGGTATGTTAGTAGCCCGAGATTCGATCGTCGGTATCTCAATACCTAGTTCAATCTCATTACCGGCAAGTCTCTTTACTCATTCCGTAATACATCATTCCGCAACTAACTCATTAGTTGCAATGCTTGCAAGGCTTAAGTGATGTGCATTACCGAGTGGGCCCAGAGATACCTCTCCGACAATCGGAGTGACAAATCCTAATCTCGAAATACGCCAACCCAACAAGTACCTTCGGAGACACCTGTAGAGCACCTTTATAATTACCCAGTTACGTTGTGACGTTTGGTAGCACACAAAGTGTTCCTCCGGTAAACGGGAGTTGCATAATCTCATAGTCATAGGAACATGTATAAGTCATGAAGAAAGCAATAGCAACATACTAAACGATCGAGTGCTAAGCTAACGGAATGAGTCAAGTCAATCACATCATTCTCCTAATGATGTGATCCCGTTAATCAAATGACAACTCATGTCTATGGCTAGGAAACTTAACCATCTTTGATCAACGAGCTAGTCAAGTAGAGGCATACTAGTGACACTCTGTTTGTCTATGTATTCACACATGTATTATGTTTCCGGTTAATACAATTCTAGCATGAATAATAAACATTTATCATGAAATAAGGAAATAAATAATAACTTTATTATTGCCTCTAGGGCATATTTCCTTCAGTCTCCCACTTGCACTAGAGTCAATAATCTAGTTCACATCGCCATGTGATTTAACACCAATAGTTCACATCACCATGTGATTAACACCCATAGTGCACATCATCATGTGACCAACACCCAAAGGGTTTACTAGAGTCAGTAATCTAGTTCACATCGCTATGTGATTAACACCCAAAGAGTACTAAGGTATGATGATGTTTTGTTTGTGAGATAAGTTTAGTCAACGGGTCTGCCACATTCAGATCCGTATGTATTTTGCAAATATCTATGTCAACAATGCTCTGCACAGAGCTACTTTAGCTAATTGCTCCCACTTTCAATATGTATCCAGATTGAGACTTAGAGTCATCTGGATCAGTGTCAAAACTTGCATCGACGTAACCCTTTACAGCGAACCTTTTTGTCACCTCCATAATCGAGAAACATATCTTTATTCCACTAAGGACAATTTTGACTGCTGTCCAGTGATCTACTCTAGATCACTATTGTACTGCCTTGCCAAAATCAGTGTATGGTATACAATAGATCTGGTACACAGCATGGCATACTTTATAGAACCTATGGCTGAGGCATAGGGAATGACTTTCATTCTCTTTCTATCTTCTGCCGTGGTCGGGCTTTGAGTCTTACTCAATTTCACACCTTGTAACACAGGCAAGAACTCTTTCTTTGACTGTTCCATTTTGAAATACTTCAAAATCTTCTCAAGGTATGTACTCATTGAAAAAACTTATCAAGCGTCTTGATCTATCTCTATAGATCTTGATGCTCAATATGTAAGCAGCTTCACCGAGGTCTTTCTTTGAAAAACCCCTTTCAAACACTCCTTTGTGCTTTGTAGAATCTTTCTACATTATTTCCGATCAACAATATGTCATTCACATATGCTTATCAGAAATGCTGTAGTGCTCCCACTCACTTTCTTGTAAATACAAGCTTCACTGCAAGTCTGTATAAAACTATATGCTTTGATCAACTTATCAAAGCGTATATTCCAACTCTGAGATGTTTGCACCAGTCCATAGATGGATCGCTGGAGCTTGCATATTTTGTTAGCACCTTTAGGATTGACAAAACCTTCTGGTTGCATTATATACAACTCTTCTTTAATAAATCCATTAAGGAATGCAGTTTTGTTTATCCATTTGCCAGATTTCATAAAATGCGGCAATTGCTAACATGATTCAGACAGACTTAAGCATAGATACGAGTGTGAACTCTCATCGTAGTCAACACCTTGAACTTGTCAAAAACCTTTTGCGACAATTCTAGCTTTGTAGATAGTAACACTACTATCAGCGTCCGTCTTCCTCTTGAAGATCCATTTATTTTCTATGGCTTGCCGGTCATCGGGCAAGTCAACCAAAGTCCACACTTTGTTCTCATACATGGATCCCATCTCAGATTTCATGGCCTCAAGCCATCTCGTGGAATCTGGGCTCATCATCGCTTCCTCATAGTTCGTAGGTTCGTCATGGTCAAGTAACATGACCTCCAGAATAGGATTACCGGACCACTCTGGTGCGGATCTTATTCTGGTTGACCTACGAGGTTCGGTAGTAACTTGATCCAAAGTTTCATGATCATCATCATTAACTTCCTCACTAATCGGTGTAGGCATCAATGGAACTGATTTCTGTGATGAACTACTTTCCAATTCGGGAGAAGGTACAATTACCTTATCAAGTTCTACTTTCCTCCCACTCACTTCTTTCGGGAGAAACTCCTTCTCTAGAAAGATTCCGAATTTAGCAACAAAAGTCTTGCCTTCGGATCTGTGATAGAAGGTGTATCCAACAGTCTCCTTTGGGTATCCTATGAAGACGCACTTTTTTGATTTGGGTTTGAGCTTATCAGGATGAAACTTTTTCTCATAAGCATCGCAACCCAAGAAACGACAACTTTGGTTTCTTGACAAACCACAGTTCATATTGTGTCGTCTCAACGGACTTAGATGGTGCCCCTTTTAATGTGAATGCAGCTGTCTCTAATGCATAACCCCAAAACGATAGTGGTAGATCGGTAAGAGACATCATATATCGCACCATATCTAATAAAGTACGGTTACGATGTTCGGACACACCATTACACTGTGGTGTTCCAGGTGGCGTGAGTGGTGAAACTATTTCACATTGTTTTAACTGAAGGCCAAACTCGTAACTCAAATATTCTCTTCCACGATCAGATCGTAGAAACTTTATGTTCTTGTTACGATGATTTTCCACTTCACTCTGAAATTCTTTGAACTTTTCAAATGTTTCAGACTTATGTTTCATCAAGTAGATATACCCATATCTTCTCAAATCATCTGTGAAGTTCTGAAAATAACGATACTTGCCGCGAGCCTTAACACTCATCGGACCGCATACATCAGTATGTATTATTTCCAATAAATCAGTTGCTCGCTTCAGAGAATGGAGTCTTAGTCATCTTGCCCATGAGGCATGGTTCGCAAGCATCAAGTGATTCATAATCAAGTGATTCCAAAATCCCGTCAGCATGGAGTTTCTTCATGCGCTTTACACCAATATGACCTAAACGACAGTGCTACAAATAAGTTGCACTATCATTATTAACTTTGCATCTTTTGGCTTCAATATTATGAATATGTGTATCACTGCAATCGAGATCTAACAAACCATTTTGTTGGGTGTGTAACCATATAAGGTTTTATTCATATAAACAGAACAACAATTATTCTCTATCTTAAATGAATAAACGTATTGCAATAAACATGATCAAATCATATTCATGCTCAATGCAAACACCAAATAACACTTATTTAGGTTCAACACTAATCCCAAAAGTATAGGGAGTGTGCGATGATGATCATATCAATGTTGGAACCACTTCCAACACACATCGTCACTTCACCCTTAACTAGTCTCTGTTCATTATGCAACTCCCGTTTCGAGTTACTAATCTTAGCAATTGAACTAGTATCAAATACTGAGGGGTTGCTATAAACACTAGTAAAGTACACATTAATAACATGTATATCAAATATACCTTTGTTCACTTTGCCATCCTTCTTATCCGCCAAATACTTGGGGCAGTTCCGCTTCCAGTGACCAGTTCCTTTGTAGTAGAAGCACTCAGTCTCAGGCTTAGGTCCAGACTTGGGCTTCTCCACTTGAGCAGCAACTCACTTGCCGTTCTTCTTGAAGTTCCCCTTCTTCCCTTTGCCCTTTTCTTGAAACTAGTGGTCTTGTCAACCATCGACACTTGATGTTTTTCTTGATTTCTACCTTCGTCAATTTCAGCATCACGAAGAGCTTGGGAATCATTTACGTTATTCCTTGCATATTATAGTTCATCACGAAGTTCTAGTAACTTGGTGATAGTGACTAGAGAAATCTGTCAATCACTATCTTATCTGGAAGATTAACTTCCACTTGATTCAAGTGATTGTAGTACCCAGAAAATCTGAGCACATGCTCACTACTTGAGCTATTCTCCTCCATCTTTTTAGCTATAGAACTTGTTGGAGACTTCATATCTCTCAATCGGGTATTTGCTTGAAATATTAACTTCAACTCCTGGAACATCTCATATGGTCCATGACATTCAAAACGTCTTTGAATTCCCGATTCTAAGCCGTTAAGCATGGTGCACTAAACTATCAAGTAGTCATCATTTTGAGCTAGCCAAACGTTCATAGCGTCTGCATCTGCTCCTGCAATAGGTCTGTCACCTAGCGGTGCATCAAGAACATAATTCTTCTGTGCAGCAATGAGGTTTATCCTCAGATCACGGACCAAGTCCGCATCATTGCTACTAACATTTTTCAACTTATTTTTCTCTAGGAACATATCAAAATATAAACGGGGAGCAACAACGCGAGCTATTGATCTACAACATTGATATGCTAATACTACCAGGACTAAGTACATGATAAATTAAAGTTCAATTAATCATATTACTTAAGAACTCCCACTTAGATAGACATCCCTCTAATCCTCTAAGTGATCACGTGATCCATATCAACTAAACCATGTCCGATCATCACGTGAGATGGAATAGTTTCAATGGTGAACATCACTATGTTGATCATATCTACTATATGATTCACGCTCGACCTTTCGGTCTCAGTGTTCCGAGGCCATATCTGTTATATGCTAGGCTCGTCAAGTTTAACCTGAGTATTCCGCGTGTGCAACTGTTTTGCACCCATTGTATTTGAACGTAGAGCCTATCACACCCGATCATCACGCGGTGTCTCAGCACGAAGAACTTTCGCAACGGTGCATACTCAGGGAGAACACTTATACCTTGATAATTTAGTGAGAGATCATCTTATAAAGCTACCGCCGAACTAAGCAAAATAAGATGTACACAAGATAAACATCACATGCAATCATAATATGTGACATGATATGGCCATCATCATCTTGTGCCTTCCATCTCCAAAGCATCGTCATGATCTCCATCGTCACCGGCATGACACCATGATCTCCATCATCTTGATCTATATCAATGTGTCGTCACGCCAACAATTGCTCTTGCAATTATTGCTATCGCATAGCGATAAAGTAAAACAATTATTTGGCGCTTGCATCTTATGCAGTAGAGAGACAACCATAAGGCTTTTGCCAGTTGCCGATAACTTCAACAAAACATGATCATCTCATACAACAACTTATATCTCATCACGTCTTGACCATATCACATCATAGCATGCCCTGCAAAAACAAGTTAGACGTCCTCTACTTTGTTGTTGCAAGTTTTACGTGGCTGGTACGGGCTTAGCAAGAACCATTCTTACCTACGCATCAAAACCACAACGATAGTTTGTCAAGTTGGTGCTGTTTTAACCTTCGCAAGGACCGGGCGTAGCCACACTCGGTTCAACTAAAGTTGGAGAAACTGACACCCGCCAGCCACTTGTGTGCAAAGCACGTCGGTAGAACCAGTCTCGCGTAAGCGTACGCGTAATGTCGGTCCGGGCCGCTTCATCCAACAATACCGCCGAACCAAAGTATGACATGCTGGTAAGCAGTATGACTTATGTGAACCACAACTCACTTGTGTTCTACTCGTGCATATGACATCTATGCATAAAACCTGGCTTTGATACCACTGTTGGGGAACGTAGTAATTTCAAAAAATTTCCTACGCACACGCAAGATCATGGTGATGCATAGCACGACGGCGTGGTGACGATGTTGATGTTCTACCGATGCAGGGCTTCGCCTAAGCACCGCTACAGTATTATCGAGGTGGACTATGGTGGAGGGGGGCACCGCACACGGCTAAAAGATCAACTTGATCAATTGTTGTGTCTGTGGGGTGCCCCCTGCCCCCGTATATAAAGGAGCAAGGGGGGGGGTGCGGCCGGCCATAGGAGGAGGCGCGCCGGAGGAGTCCTACTCCCACCGGAAGTATAGGACTCCCCCCCTTTCCTAGTTGGATTAGGACTTGGGAGGGGGAAGGAGTGGAGGAGAAGGAAGGAAGGGGGGCGCCGCCCCCCTCTCCTTGTCCTATTTGGACTAGGGGGGAGGGTCGCGCGGCCAGCCCTTGCCTCCTCTCCTCTTTTCCACCTAGGCCCACTAAGGCCCATTAAGTTACCGGGGGGTTCCGGTAACCTCCCGGTACTCCGGTAAAATCCCGATTTCACCCGGAACACTTCCGATATCCAAACATAGGCTTCCAATATATCAATCTTCATGTCTCGACCATTTCGAGACTCCTCGTCATATCCGTGGTCACATCTGGGACTCCGAACAACCTTCGGTACATCAAACCATATAAACTCATAATATAACTGTCATCGAAACGTTAAGCGTGCGGACCCTACGGGTTCGAGAACTATGTAGACATGACCGAGACATGTCTCCGGTCAATAACCAATAGCGGAACCTGGATGCTCATATTGGCTCCTACATATTCTACGAAGATCTTTATCGGTCAGACCGCATAACAACATACATTGTTCCCTTTATCATCGGTATGTTACTAGCCCGAGATTCGATCGTCGGTATCTCAATACCTAGTTCAATCTCGTTACCGGCAAGTCTCTTTACTCGTTCCATAATACATCATTCAGCAACTAACTCATTAGTTGCAATGTTTGCAAGGCTTAAGTGATGTGCATTACCGAGTGGGCCCAGAGATACCTCTCCGACAATCGGAGTGACAAATCCTAATCTCGAAATACGCCAACCCAACAAGTACCTTCGGAGACACCTGTAGAGCACCTTTATAATCACCCAGTTACGTTGTGACGTTTGGTAGCACACAAAGTGTTCCTCCGGTAAACGGGAGTTGCATAATCTCATAGTCATAGGAACATGTATAAGTCATGAAGAAAGCAATAGCAACATACGAAACGATCAAGTGCTAAGCTAACAGAATGGGTCAAGTCAATCACATCATTTTCCTAATGATGTGATCCCATTAATCAAATGACAACTCATGTCTATGGCTATGAAACTTAACCATCTTTGATCAACGAGCTAGTCAAGTAGAGGCATACTAGTGACACTCTGTTTGAATATGTATTCACACATGTATTATGTTTCCGGTTAATACAATTCTAGCATGAATAATAAACATTTATCATGAAATAATGAAATAAATAATAACTTTATTATTGCCTCTAGGGCATATTTCCTTCACCTAGGATGACGCATCATCTTGTCCCGCTTCAAGTGAAACCGTCCTCGGTTTCAGGGCAGTCTTCAACGGCTCCTTGTGTACATCAACCACATGATCAATCTTGATAAACATTGTTACGCATAGGTTAAAGCACATGTTTGAAGCCAACATCTCGGAACACATAAGTGTTTGACCTCCCCTCATGTATACGATTGCGATCATATTG
Organism: Triticum urartu; assembly: GCF_056163025.1. Taxonomy (NCBI): domain Eukaryota; kingdom Viridiplantae; phylum Streptophyta; class Magnoliopsida; order Poales; family Poaceae; genus Triticum; species Triticum urartu. The sequence goes on from NC_141875.1 coordinate 732,758,203, forward strand.
CCATGGATGGCCCAGTAGCAACTGACACACATCCATTGACACAATATCGCGAATCACCTCATCGCAATATGTCCCAGTATTGAACTTTACGCGTATCTTGTGAGTCACCTTCAGACATCCAGAATTGTACAACCACTTTTTTTAGAGAAAAGGCCGAGGCTCGACTTTAAATTAATAAAGCTAACAGGCACCAAGAGTCACAACCAAGTTGTACAACCACTCAATGCAATGTGGCTGCAGATGTGGCCATGCCTTCATTCCTAACGCACCCACCAGACGCTTACTTATGATGTTGCTGTAGCTCCCTCCATCAATAATCAACTTGCAACACTTGTTTTTTATCTGGCATTGTAACTGGAATTTTTTCCACCGCTGTCCTGCGCTTGGAATTTGATCCCCTTTAGCTAGCTGTACCATGATGCATGGCAGATCATAATCCATAGGATAGCACTTGATAGTATTTGATTCATTTTCCTCTTGCTTGGGCTCATCGGACTCTGAGTCAGTTTTGTCCTTGGTAACATATCCATCATTAACAAGGAGCACTCTCTTCTTATTTGGAAAATCAGTGCGTTTGTGTTCTCTACCTCTGCATGTCTAACACACAATCTCACTAGTACGCATAGCGGACTGCGCACTAGAATCATCCCTTGAAGCCACTTTGCTCGCGGTCATAGGTTCTTTACATATCTCCTTGTGATCAGTGGCAACTGACCTATGGGGCAAAACAGGCTTGACATTATCATTGTCGTGCGAACAGGAACATCTCCCCATGCTAAAATTGTTGCGGCCTTTGGAACTGCTTTGCCATGACCCACTGCTTGGCACGCTCCACCTGATGAAGAAGCTCCTGCAGATCACGGTACTGCATCAAATCAACGCGATCGCACATATCTTCATTTAGTCCCTCAAATAAACGTGTCATGGTTGCATCATCAGACTCATGCACATTAGTTCTGATCATTAGAACTTGCATCTGTTGGTAATACTCATCCACTGCCATGGCTCCTTGAACAAGACATCGAAGTTTTATGTGTTGCTCCTTCTGAAAATAAGCTGGCACAAAGCGAGCACGCATTGTACGCTTCATCTCGCGCCACGATTCTGTTCGTGTGTCATTGCAGTTGAGTTGATCTCACCAAATTAATGCATAACCTGAAAATTCAAGAGAAGCAAAACGAATCTTCGGCTCCTTAGAGTAATGGTGGTTATCAAATATCTACCCCACACGCATATCCCACTCAAGATACTCCTCAAGAATGGCCTTGCCTAGGAACGAAGGTATACTAATTTTTATTCTAACAATACCTCCGTCCTCGTCCTCATTGTGGCATCGCCTTGGTCCATCATCACGGGGACGAGCATCATGTCATGGTCGGAGAGGCAAGTCGCCGCGAGCATCAGAACCATCCTCGGACTCAGCATCTTTGTCGTCGTTGGCAACGTCCGCGTCACGGACGTGTAGAGGCGCTCGGTGCTGCATGGCATGTTGTGCCCTCGCTGGAGCAGTCGCGCCGAGTACCCTCTCCTCTAGGCGACGGAGGGCTGCCTCCATGGCCCGGAACCCGCACTTGGTCACCACTTCAGTTGAAGACGATCACCTTCAGGCTCTCGTGACTCATGATAGCTTGAATTGTTCCTCCAGCAAACGGGAGTTGCATAATCTCATAGTCATAGGAACATGTATAAGTCATGAAGAAAGCAATAGCAACATACTAAATGATCGGGTGCTAAGCTAATGGAATGGGTCATGTCAATCAGATCATTCAACTAATGATGTGACCTCGTTAATCAAATAACAACTCATTGTTCATGGTCAGGAAACATAACCATCTTTGATTAACGAGCTAGTCAAGTAGAGGCATACTAGTGACACTTTGTTTGTCTATGTATTCACACATGCATTATGTTTCCGGTTAATACAATTCTAGCATGAATAATAAACATTTATCATGATTATAAGGAAATAAATAATAACTTTATTATTGCCTCTAGGGCATATTTCCTTCAGTCTCCCACTTGCACTAGAGTCAATAATCTAGATTACACTGTAATGATTCTAACACCCATGGAGCCTTGGTGCTGATCATGTTTTGCTCGTGGAAGAGGCTTAGTCAACGGGTCTGCAACATTCAGATCCGTATGTATCTTGCAAATCTCTATGTCTCCCACCTGGACTAGATCCCGGATGGAGTTGAAGCGTCTCTTGATGTGTTTGGTCCTTTTGTAAAATCTGGATTCCTTTGCCAAGGCAATTGCACCAGTATTGTCACAAAAGATTTTCATTGGACCCGATGCATTAGGTATAACACCTAGATCGGATATGAACTCCTTCATCCAGAATCCTTCGTTCGCTGCTTCCGAAGCAGCTATGTACTCCACTTCACATGTAGATCCCGCTACGACGCTTTGTTTAGAACTGCACCAACTGACAGCTCCACCGTTTAATGTAAACACGTATCCGGTTTGCGATTTCGAATCGTCCGGATCAGTGTCAAAGCTTGCATCAACATAACCTTTTACGGTGAGCTCTTTGTCACCTCCATATACGAGAAACATATCCTTAGTCCTTTTCAGGTATTTCAGGATGTTCTTGACCGCTGTCCAGTGATCCACTCCTGGATTACTTTGGTACCTCCCTGCTAAACTTATAGCAAGGCACACATCAGGTCTGGTACACAGCATTGCATACATGATAGATCCTATGGCTGATGCATAGGGAACATCTTTCATATTCTCTCTACCTTCTGAAGTGGTCGGGCATTGAGTCTTACTCAACTTCACACCTTGTAACACAGGCAAGAACCCTTTCTTTGCTTGATCCATTTTGAACTTCTTCAAAATTTTGTCAAGGTATGTGCTTTGTGAAAGTCCAATTAAGCGTCTTGATCTATCTCTATAGATCTTAATGCCTAATATGTAAGCAGCTTCACCGAGGTCTTTCATTGAAATTTTTTTATTCAAGTATCCCTTTATGCTATCCAGAAATTCTATATCATTTCCAATCAGCAATATGTCATCCACATATAATATCAGAAATGCTACAGAGCTCCCACTCACTTTCTTGTAAATACAGGCTTCTCCGAAAGTCTGTGTAAAACCAAATGCTTTGATCACACTATCAAAACGTTTATTCCAACTCCGAGAGGCTTGCACCAGTCCATAAATGGATCGCTGGAGCTTGCACACTTTGTTAGCTCCCTTTGGATCGACAAAACCTTCCGGTTGCATCATATACAACTCTTCTTCCAGAAATCCATTCAGGAATGCAGTTTTGACATCCATCTGCCAAATTTCATAATCATAAAATGCGGCAATCGCTAACATGATTCGGACGGACTTAAGCATCGCTACGGGTGAGAAGGTCTCATCGTAGTCAATCCCTTGAACTTGCCGAAAACCTTTTGCGACAAGTCGAGCTTTGTAGACAGTAACATTACCATCAGCGTCAGTATTCTTCTTAAAGATCCATTTATTTTCAATTGCTTGCCGATCATCGGGCAAGTCAACCAAAGTCCATACTTTGTTCTCATACATGGATCCCATCTCAGATTTCATGGCTTCAAGCCACTTTGCGGAATCTGGGCTCACCATCGCTTCTTCATAGTTCGTAGGTTCATCATGATCTAGTAGCATGACTTGCAGAACAGGATTACCGTACCACTCTGGTGCGGATCTTACTCTGGTTGATCTACGAGGTTCAGTAGTATCTTGATCTGAAGTTTCATGATCATTATCATTGGCTTCCTCACTAACTGGTGTAGGTGTCACTAAAACAGCTTTCTGTGATGTACTACTTTCCAGTAAGGGAGCAGGTACAGTTACCTCATCAAGTTCTACTTTCCTCCCACTCACTTCTTTCGAGAGAAACTCCTTCTCTAGAAAGGATCCATTCTTGGCAACGAATGTCTTGCCTTCGGATCTGTGATAGAAGGTGTACCCAACAGTTTCCTTTGGGTATCCTATGAAGACACATTTCTCCGATTTGGGTTCGAGCTTATCAGGTTGAAGCTTTTTCACATAAGCATCGCAGCCCCAAACTTTAAGAAATGACAACTTTGGTTTCTTGCCAAACCACAGTTCATAAGGCGTCGTCTCAACGGATTTTGATGCTGCCCTATTTAACGTGAATGCGGCCGTCTCTAGAGCATAACCCCAAAACGATAGCGGTAAATCAGTAAGAGACATCATAGATCGCACCATATCTAGTAAAGTACGATTACGACGTTCGGACACACCATTACGTTGTGGTGTTCCAGGTGGCGTGAGTTGCGAAACTATTCCACAATTTTTCAAATGTACACCAAACTCGTAACTCAAATATTCTCCTCCACGATCAGATCGTAGAAACTTTATTTTCTTGTTACGATGATTTTCAACTTCACTCTGGAATTCTTTGAACTTTTCAAATGTTTCAGACTTATGTTTCATTAAGTAGATATATCCATATCTGCTTAAATCATCTGTGAAGGTGAGAAAATAACGATATCCGCCACGAGCCTCAATATTCATCGGACCACATACATCGGTATGTATGATTTCCAACAAATCTGTTGCTCTCTCCATAGTACCGGAGAACGGTGTTTTAGTCATCTTGCCTATGAGGCACGGTTCGCAAGTACCAAGTGATTCATAATCAAGTGGTTCCAAAAGTCCATCAGAATGGAGTTTCTTCATGCGCTTTACACCGATATGACCTAAACGACAGTGCCACAAATAAGTTGCACTTTCATTATCAACTCTGCATCTTTTGGCTTCAACATTATGAATATGTGTATTACTACTATCGAGATTCAATAAGAATAGACCACTCTTCAATGGTGCATGACCATAAAAGATATTACTCATATAAATAGAACAACCATTATTCTCTGATTTAAATGAATAACCTTCTCGCATTAAACAAGATCCAGATATAATGTTCATGCTCAACGCTGGCACCAAATAACAATTATTTAGGTCTAATATTAATCCTGAAGGTAGATGTAGAGGTAGCGTGCCGACCGCGATCACATCAACTTTGGAACCGTTTCCCACGCGCATCGTCACCTCATCCTTTCCCAGTGCCCGCTTATTTCGTAGTCCCTGTTTCGAGTTGCAAATATTAGCAACAGAACCAGTATCAAATACCCAGGTGCTACTGCGAGCTCTAGTAAGGTACACATCAATAACATGTATATCACATATACCTTTGTTCACCTTGCCATCCTTCTTATCCGCCAAATACTTGGGGCAGTTCCGCTTCTAGTGACCAGTCTGCTTGCAGTAGAAGCACTCAGTTTCAGGCTTAGGTCCAGACTTGGGTTTCTCCTGAGCAGCAACTTGTTTGCCGTTCTTCTTGAAGTTCCCCTTCTTCTTCCCTTTGCCCTTTTTCTTTAAACTAGTGGTTTTGTTAACCATCAACACTTGATGCTCCTTTTTGATTTCTACCTCCGCAGCTTTCAGCATTGCGAAGAGCTCGGGAATAGTCTTGTTCATCCCTTGCATATTATAGTTCATCACGAAGCTCTTGTAGCTTTGTGGCAGTGATTGGAGAATTCTGTCAATGACGCAATCATCCGGAAGATTAACTCCCAATTGAATCAAGTGATTATTATACCCAGACATTTTGAGTATATCCTCACTAACAGAACTGTTCTCCTCCATCTTGCAGCTATAGAACTTACTGGAGACTTCATATCTCTCAATTCGGGCATTTGCTTGAAATATTAACTTCAACTCCTGGAACATCTCATATGCTCCATGACGTTCAAAACGTCGTTGAAGTCCCGATTCTAAGCCGTAAAGCATGGCACACTGAACTATCGAGTAGTCATCAGCTTTGCTCTGCCAGACGTTCATAACATCTGGTGTTGCTCCAGCAGCAGGCCTGGCACCCAGCGGTGCTTCCAGGACATAATTCTTCTGAGCAGCAATGAGGATAACCCTCAAGTTACGGACCCAGTCCGTGTAATTGCTACCATCATCTTTCAACTTTGCTTTCTCAAGGAACGCATTAAAATTCAACGGAACAACAGCACGAGCCATCTATCCAATCAACATAAACAAGCAAGATACTATCAGGGACTAAGTTCATGATAAATTTAAGTTCAATTAATCATATTACTTAAGAACTCCCACTTAGATAGACATCCCTCTAATCTTCTAAGTGATTACGTGATCCAAATCAACTAAACCATAACCGATCATCACGTGAGATGGAGTAGTTTTCAATGGTGAACATCGTTTATGTTGATCATATCTACTATATGATTCACGCTCGACCTTTCGGTCTCCGTGTTCCGAGGCCATATCTGCATATGCTAGGCTCGTCAAGTTTAACCTGAGTATTCTGCGTGTGCAAAACTGGCTTGCACCCGTTGTAGATGGACGTAGAGCTTATCACACCCGATCATCACATGGTGTCTGGGCACGACGAACTTTGGCAACGGTGCATACTCAGGGAGAACACTTCTTGATAATTTAGTGAGAGATCATCTTATAATGCTACCGTCAATCAAAGCAAGATAAGATGCATAAAAAGATAAACATCACATGCAATCAATATAAGTGATATGATATGGCCATCATCATCTTGTGCTTGTGATCTCCATCTCCGAAGCACCGTCATGATCACCATCGTCACCGGCGCGACACCTTGATCTCCATCGTAGCATCGTTGTCGTCTCGCCAATCTTATGCTTTCACAACTATCACTACCGTTTAGTAATAAAGTAAAGCATTACATCGCGATTGCATTGCATACAATAAAGCGACAACCATATGGCTCCTGCCAGTTGCCGATAACTCGGTTACAAAACATGATCATCTCATACAATAGAATTCAGCATCATGCCTTGACCATATCACATCACGTCCTCTACTTTGTTGTTGCATGTTTTACGTGGCTGCTACGGGCTTAAGTAAGAACCAATCTCACCTACGCATCAAAAACCACAACGATAGTTTGTCAAATAGACTCCGTTTTAACCTTCTCAAGGACCGGGCGTAGCCATACTTGGTTCAACTAAAGTTGGAGAGACAGTCGCCCGCAAGCCATCTATGTGCAAAGCACGTCGAGGGAACCGGTCTCGCGTAAGCGTACGCGTAAGGTTGGTCCGGGTCGTCTCATCCAACAATACCGCCGAACCAAAGTATGACATGCTGGTAGGCAGTATGACTTGTATCGTCCACAACTCACTTGTGTTCTACTCGTGCATATAACATCAACATAAATAACCTGGCTCGGATACCACTGTTGGGTTTCGTAGTAATTTCAAAAAATTTCCTACGCACACACAAGATCATGTGATGTATAGCAACGAGGGGGAGAGTGTTGTCTACGTACCCAACGCAGACCGACTGCGGAAGCGATGACACGACGTAGAGGAAGTAGTCGTACATCTTCACGATCCAACCGATCAAGCACCGAAACTACGGCACCTCCGAGTTCGAGCACACGTTCAGCTCGATGACGATCCCCGGACTCCGATCCAGCAAAGTGTCGGGGAAGAGTTTTGTCAGCACGACGGCGTGGTGACGATCTTGATGAACTACAGCAGCTGGGCTTCGCCTAAACTCCGCTACAGTATTATCGAGGTATATGGTGGCAGGGGGCACCGCACACGGCTAAGGAATAGATCACGTGGATCAACTTGTGTGTCTAGAGGTGCCCCCTGCCTCCGTATATAAAGGAGTAGAGGGGGGAGGCTGGCCGGCCAAGGAGGAGGGCGCAGGAGAGTCCTACTCCCTCTGGGAGTAGGATTCCCCCCCCCAATCCTAGTCGGAATAGGATCCGCGGAGGGGGAAAAGAGGAGGAGGGGGCCGGCCACCTCTCCTAGTCCTAATAGGACTAGGGAAAGGGGGAGGCGCGCAGCCCATCTAGGGCAGCCCCTTCTCTTTTCCACTAAGGCCCACTATGGCCCATATAGCTCCTGGGGGGTTCCGGTAACCCTCTCGGTATTCCGGTAAAATCCCGATTTCACCCGGAACACTTCCGATATCCAAACATAGGCTTCCAATATATCAATCTTTACGTCTCGACCATTTCGAGACTCCTCGTCATGTCCATGATCACATCCGGGACTCCGAAAAACCTTCGGTACATCAAAATGCATAAACTCATAATATAGCTGTCATCGTAACCTTAAGCGTGCGGACCCTACGGGTTTGAGAACAATGTAGACATGACCGAGACACGTCTCCGGTCAATAACCAATAGCGGGACCTGGATGCCCATATTGGCTCCTACATATTCTACGAAGATCTTTATCGGTCAGACCGCATAACAACATACGTTGTTCCCTTTGTCATCGGTATGTTACTTGCCCGAGATTCGATCGTCGGTATCCAATACCTAGTTCAATCTCGTTACCGGCAAGTCTCTTTACTCGTTCCGTAATACATCATCTCACAACTAACATATTAGTTGTAATGCTTGCAAGGCTTATGTGATGTGTATTACCGAGAGGGCCCAGAGATACCTCTCCGACAATCGGAGTGACAAATCCTAATCTCGAAATACGCCAACCCAACATCTACCTTTGGAGACACCTGTAATGCTCCTTTATAATCACCCTCCCCTCCTCCACTCCTTTATATACGGGGGCAGGGGCACCCCATAGACACAACAATTGATCCTTGAGATCTATTAGCCGTGTGCGGTGCCCCTCTCCACCATAATCCTCGATAATATTGTAGCGGTGCTTAGGTGAAGCCCTGCGACGGTAGAACATCAAGATCGTCACCACGCTGTCGTTCTGACGGAACTCTTCCCCGACACTTTGCTGGATCGGAGTCCGGGGATCGTCATCGAGCTGAATGTGTGCTAGAACTCGGAGGTGCCGTAGTTTCGGTGCTTGATCGGTCGAGCCGTGAAGACGTACGACTACATCAACTGCGTTGTTATAACGCTTCCGCTTTCGGTCTACGAGGGTACATGGACAACAGTGTCCCCTCTCGTTGCTATGCATCACCATGATCTTGCGTGTGCGTAGGAATTTTTTTGAAATTACTACATTCATCAACAGTGGCATCTGAGCCTAGGTTTTATGTGTTGATGTTATATGCACGAGTAGAACACAAGTGAGTTGTGGGCGATATAAGTCATACTGCTTACCAGCATGTCATACTTTGGTTCGGCGGTACTGTTGGATGAAGCGGCCCAGACCGACATTACACGTACGCTTACGCGAGACTGGTTCTACCGACGTGCTTTGCACACAGGTGGCTGGCGGGTGTCAGTTTCTCCAACTTTAGTTGAACCGAGTGTGGCTATGCCCGGTCCTTGCGAAGGTTAAAACAGCACCAACTTGACAAACTATCGTTGTGGTTTTGATGCGTAGGTAAGATCGGTTCTTGCTAAGCCCGTAGCAGCCACGTAAAACTTGCAACAACAAAGTAGAGGACGTCTAACTTGTTTTTGCAGGGCATGTTGTGATGTGATATGGTCAAGATATGCTGCTAAATTTTATTGTATGAGATGAACATGTTTTGTAACCGAGTTATCGGCAACTGGCAGGAGCCATATGGTTGTCGCTTTATTGTATGCAATGCAATCGCCCTGTAATGCTTTACTTTATCACTAAGTGGTAGCGATAGTCATAGAAGCATAAGATTGGCGAGACGACAACGATGCTACGATGGGGATCAAGGTGTAGCGCCGGTGACAATGGTGATCATGACGGTGCTTCGAAGATGGAGATCACAAGCACAAGATGATGATGGCCATATCATATCACTTATATTGATTGCATGTGATGTTTATCCTTTATGCATCTTATCTTGCTTTGATTGACGGTAGCATTATAAGATGATCCCTCACTAAATTATGAAAGTATAAGTGTTCTCCATGAGTATGCACCGTTGCGAAAGTTCTTCGTGCTGAGACACCACGTGATGATCGGGTGTGATAGGCTCTACGTTCAAATACAATGGGTGCAAAACAGTTGCACACGCAGAATACTCAGGTTTAACTTGACGAGCCTAGCATATAACAGATATGGCCTCGGAACTCGGAGACCGAAAGGTCGAGCGTGAATCATATAGTAGATATGATCAACATAGTGATGTTCACCATTGAAACTACTCCATCTCACGTGATGATCGGACATGGTTTAGTTGATTTGGATCATGTGATCACTTAGAGGATTAGAGGGATGTCTATCTAAGTGGGAGTTCTTAAGTAATATGATTAAATTGAACTTAAATTTATCATGAACTTAGTCCTGATAGTATTTTGCAAATTATGTTGTAGATCAATAGCTTGCGTTTAGCCCCACTGTTTTATTTTGATATGTTCCTAGAGAAAACTAAGTTGAAAGATGTTAGTAGCAATGATACGGATTGGATCCGTGATCTGAGGTTTATCCTCATTGCTGCACAGAAGAATTATGTCCTTGATGCACCGCTAGGTGATAGACCTATTGCAGGAGCAGATGCAGACGCTATGAACGTTTGGCTAGCTCAATATGATGACTACTTGATAGTTTAGTGCACCATGCTTAACGGCTTAGAATGGGGACTTCAAAGACGTTTTGAACGTCATGGAACATATGAGATGTTCCAGGAGTTGAAGTTAATATTTCAAGCAAATACCCGAGTTGAGAGATATGAAGTGTCCAACAAGTTCTATAGCTAAAAGATGGAGGAGAATAGCTCAAAGCAGTGAGCATGTGCTCAGATTGTCTGGGTACTACAATCGCTTGAATCAAGTGGGAGTTAATCTTCCAGATAAGATAGTGATTGACAGAATTCTCTAGTCACCATCACCAAGTTAGAAGAACTTCGTGATGAACTATAATATGCAAGGGATAACGGAAATGATTCCCAACCTCTTCGTGATACTGAAATCGATGAAGGTAGAAATCAAGAAAAACATCAAGTGTTGATGGTTGACAAGACCACTAGTTTCAAGAAAAAGGGCAAAAGGAAACAAGGGGAACTTCAAGAAGAACGGCAAACAAGTTGCTGCTCAAGTGAAGAAGCCCAAGTCTGGTCCTAAGCCTGAGACTAAGTGCTTCTACTGCAAAGGGACTGGTCACTAGAAGCGGAACCACCCCAAATATTTGGTGGATAAGAAGGATGGCAAAGTGAACAAAGGTATATTTGATATACATGTTATTGATGTGTACTTTACTAGTGTTTATAGTAACCCCTCAGTATTTGATACTGGTTCAGTTGCTAAGAGTAGTAACTCGAAATGGGAGTTGCAGAATAAACATAGACTAGTTAAGGGTGAAGTGACGATGTGTGTTGGAAGTGGTTCCAAGATTGATATGATCATCATCGCACTCTCCCTATACTTTCGGGATTAGTGTTGAAACTAAATAAGTGTTATTTGGTGTTTGCGTTGAGCATGAATATGATTTGATCATGTTTATTGCAATACGGTTGTTCATTTAAGTTAGAGAACAATTGTTGTTCTGTTTACATGAATAAAACCTTCTATGGTCATACACACCAACGAAAATGGTTTGTTGGATCTCGATCGTAGTGATACACATATTCATAATATTGAAGCCAAAAGATGCAAAGTTAATAATGATAGTGCAACTTATTTGTGGCACTGCCGTTTAAGTCATATTGGTGTAAAGCGCATGAAGAAACTCCATGCTGATGGGATTTTGGAATCACTTGATTATGAATCACTTGATGCTTGTGAACCATGTCTCTTGGGCAAGATGACTAAAACGCCGTTCTTCGGAACAATGGAGCAAGCAACAGATTTGTTGGAAATCATACATACTGATGTATGCCGTCCGATGAATATTAAGGCTTGCAGCAGGGTATCATTATTTTCTGACCTTCACAGATGATTTGAGCAGATATGGGTATATCTACTTAATGAAATAGAAGTCTGAAACATTTGAAAAGTTCATATAATTTCAGAGTGAAGTGGAAAATCATCGTAACAAGAAAATAAAGTTTCTACGATCTGATCGTAGGAAGAGTATTTGAGTTACGAGTTTGGTCTTCAGTTAAAACAATGTGAAATAGTTTCACTACTCACGCCACCTGGAACACCACAGCATAATGGTGTGTCCAAACGTCATAACCGTACTTTATTGAATATAGTGCAATCTATGATGTTTCTTACCGATTTACCACTATCGTTTTGGGGTTATGCATTAAAGACAGCTGCATTCACGTTAAAAAGGGCACCATCTAAGTCCGTTGAGATGACACAATCTAAACTGTGGTTTGGCAAGAAACCAAAGTTGTCATTTCGTAAAGTTTGGGTTGCGATGCTTATATGAAAAAGTTTCATCCTGATAAGCTCAAACCCAAATCGGAGAAGTGCGTCTTCATAGGATACCCAAAAGAAAATGTTGGGTACACCTTCTATCACAGATCCGAAGGCAAGATATTCGTTGCTGAGAATGGATCCTTTCCAGAGAAGGAGTTTTCTCGAAAGAAGTGAGTGGGAGGAAAGTAGAACTTGATAAGGCAATTGTACCTTCTCCCTTGTTGGAAAGTAGTTCATCACAGAAATCTGTTCCTGTGACTACTACACCAATTAGTGAGGAAGCTAATGATGATGATCATGTAACTTCAGATCAAGTTACTACCGAATCTCGTAGGTAAACCAAAGTGAGATCCGCACCAGAGTGGTACGGTAATCCTATTCTGGAAGTCATGTTACTAGACCATGATGAACTTGCGAACTATGAGGAAGCAATGATGAGCCCAGATTCCGCGAAATGGTTTGAGGCCATGAAATCTGAGATAGGATCCATGTATGGGAACAAAGTATGGACTTTGGTTGACTTGCCCGATGATCGGGAAGCCATAGAAAATAAATGGATCTTCAAGAGGAAGACGGATGCTGATAGTAGTGTTACTATCTACAAAGCTAGAATTTTCACAAAAGGTTTTCGACAAGTTCAAGGTGTTGACTACGATGAGGGTTTCTCACTCGTATCTATGCTTAAGTCTATCCGAATCATGTTAGCAATTGCCGCATTTTATGAAATCTGGCAAATGGATAAACAAAACTTCATTCCTTAATGGATTTATTAAAGAAGAGTTGTATATGATGCAACCAGAAGGTTTTGTCAATCCTAAAGGTGCTAACAAAATATGCAAGCTCCAGCGATCCATCTATGGACTGGTGCAAGCATCTCGGAGTTGGAATACACGCTTTGATAAGTTGATCAAAGCATATAGTTTTATACAGACTTACGGTGAAGCCTGTATTTACAAGAAAGTGAGTGGGAACACTACAACATTTCCGATAAGTATATGTGAATGACATATCGTTGATCAGAAATAATGTAGAATTATTCTGCAAAGCATAAAGGAGAGTTTGAAAGAAGTTTTTCAGAGAAAGACCTCAGTGAAGCTGCTTACATATTGAGCATCAAGATCTATAGAGATAGATCAAGACGCTTGATAAGTTTTTCAATGACTACATACCTTGACAAGATTTTGAAGTAGTTCAAAATGGAACAGTCAAAGAAAGAGTTCTTGCCTGTGTTACAAGGTGTGAAATTGAGTAAGACTCAAAACCCGACCACAGCAGAAAATAGAAAGAGAATGAAAGGCATTCCCTATGCCTCAACCATAGGTTCTATAAAGTATGCCATGCTGTGTACCAGATCTATTGTATACCCTACCACTGAGTTTGGCAAGGGAGTACAATAGTGATCTAGGAGTAGATCATAGGATAGCGGTCAAAATTATCCTTATTGGAATAAAGGATATGTTTCTCGATTATGGAGGTGACAAAAAGGTTAGTCGTAAAGGGTTACGTCGATGCAAGTTTTTAACACTAATCCAGATGATTCTAAGTCTCAATCTGGATACATATTGAAAGTGGGAGCAATTAGATAGAGTAGCTCCGTGCAGAGCATTGTAGACATAGAATTTTGCAAAATACATACGGATCTGAATTTGGCAGACCCGTTGACTAAATTTCTCTCACAAGCAAAACATGATCACTCTTTGGGTCTTAATCACATAGCAATGTGAACTAGATTATTGAATCTAGTAAACCCTTTGGGTGTTAGTCACATGGAGATGTGAACTAATCACATAAAGATGTGAACTAATCACATAAAGATGTGAACTATTGGTTTTAAATCACATGGTGATGTGAACTAGATTATTGACTCTAGTGCAAGTGGGAGACTGCAGGAAATATGCCCTAGAGGCAATAATAAAGTTATTATTTATTTCCTTATTTCATGATAAATGTTTATTTTTCATGCTAGAATTGTATTAACCGGAAACAAAATACATGTGTGAATACATAGACAAACAGAGTGTCACTAGTATGCCTCTACTTGACTAGCTCGTTAATCAAAGATGGTTATGTTTCCTAACCATGGACAAAGAGTTGTTATTTGATTAACGGGATCACATCATTAGGAGAATGCTGTGATTGACATGACCCATTCCATTAGCTTAGCACCCGATCGTTTAGTATGTTGCTATTGCTTTCTTCATGACTTATACATGTTCCTATGACTATGAGATTATGCAACTCCCGTTTACTGGAGGAACACTTTGTGTGCTACCAAACGTCACAACGTAACTGGGTGATTATAAAGGTGCTCTACAGGTGTCTCCGAAGGTACTTGTTGGGTTGGCGTATTTCGAGATTAGGATTTGTCACTCCGATTGTCGGAGAGGTATCTCTGGGCCCTCTCGGTAATGCACATCACTTATGCCTTGCAAGCAATGCAACTAATGAGTTAGTTGCGAGATGATGTATTACGGAACGAGTAAAGAGACTAGCCGGTAACGAGATTGAACTAGGTATTGGGATACCGACGATCGAATCTCGGGCAAGTAACATACCGATGACAAAGGGAACAACGTATGTTGTTATGCGGTTTGACCGATAAAGATCTTCATAGAATATGTGCGAGCCAATATGAGCATCGAGGTTCCGCTATTGGTTATTGACCGGAGACGTGTCTCGGTCATGTCTACATTGTTCTCGAACGCGTAGGGTCCGCACGCTTAAGGTTTCGAATCCCCGACAAAGGGAATTGAATACGGGATTGATCGAATCCCCGACATCGTGGTTCATCCGATGATATCATCGTGGAACATGTGGGAGCCAGTATGGGTATCCAGATCCCGCTATTGGTTATTGGCCGGAGAGGTGTCTCGGTCATGTCTGCATGGTTCCCGAACCCGTAGGGTCTACACACTTAAGGTTCGGGGACGCTAGAGTTGTTATGGGAAATAGTATGTGGTTCGGACGTCACAAGGTGTTCCAGAATGGTCCGGTGGTGAAGATTGATATATTGGACGAAGGGTATTGGAGTCCGGAAGTGTTCTGGGGGTACAAGGCTATGGCTAGCATGACCGAAAGGTGTTTCAGGAGCCCCGACAAGTGTTGGAGGGCCTCATGGGCCAAAGGGGAAGGGGGCAAACCAGCCCACTAAGGGGTGGTGCACCCCCCACACCCTTTCCCACGTTAACTTGGGGAGGTGGGGTGCCTCCACCTGGCTTGGGAGGCAAGCCTCCACTTGCCTGGCTTGGGGGGCAAGTCTCCCTGGGATTTCCCTAGAAGATCCAATCTGCTTGGCCGCCGCCCCCTAGGGGAAACCCTAGGGCGCCTCTCCCTATCCCCTTGCCCCTATATATAGTGGAGGGGTGGGAGGGCAGCCGCACCCCTTCCCTGGCGCAGCCCCTCCCTCCTCCAACTCTTCCTTCTCCTCCGTAGAGTTTGGCGAAGCCCTGCAGGAATACCACAAGCTCCACCACCACGTCGTCATGCTGCCGGAGTTCTCCCTCAACTTCTCCTCTCCCCTTGCTGGATCAAGAAGGAGGAGACTGTTGGGGAACGTAGTAATTTTCAAAAAATTTCCTACGCACACGCAAGATCATGGTGATGCATAGCAACGAGAGGGGAGAGTGTTGTCTACGTACCCTCGTAGACCGTAAGCGGAAGCGTTATATCAACGCGGTTGATGTAGTCGTACGTCTTCACGATCCGACCGATCCAAGCACCGAAAGCACGACACCTTCGAGTTCTGCACACGTTCGGCTCGGTGACGTCCTCGCCTTCTCGATCCAGCAAGAGGGGCGAAGTAGTAGATGAGTTCCGGCAGCACGACGGCGTGGTGACGGTGTTGGTGAAGAGCAATATTCGTAGGGCTTCGCCTAAGCACTACGAAAACTATGACGGAGGATAAACTAGAGGAGACGGGGTTGCCGGAACACGGCTTGGTGTTTCTTGATGTGTCTTGGGTGCTAGCCCTACCCCTCTATTTATATGTTGAGCCCTGGGGTTGAAACTTGGAGAAAAAACCTCCTCAAAGTCGGTTTCACCCGAAAGGCAAGAGTCCTTCTCGGACTCCAGGGCTAGACGCCAGGGTTCCCGGCGTCTACCCCCTAGACGCCAGGGTTCCTGACGTCTAGCCTCTGGTCTCCGCAAAACTTCCTTTTGCACCTTCCAATGTGGATAAATTGTTCCTGTGCCCAAACATTTCGGGAAACATCCGGAACCCCTTCCGATGGATTCCGGAACCTTTCCGGAGATAAAACACTACTATCCACATATCAATCTTTACTTCCGGACCATTCCGAAGTTCCTCGTCATATCCGTTATCTCATCCAAAACTCCGAACAACATTCGGTCACCAACATACATAACTCATAGTACTATATCGTCAACGAACGCTAAGCGTGCGGACCCTACGGGTTCGAGAACTATGTAGACATGACTGAGACACCTCTCTTGTCAATAACCAATAGCGGGACCTGGATGCCCATATTGGCTCCTACATATTCTACGAAGATCTTTATCGGTCAGACCGCATAATAACATACGTTGTTCCCTTTGTCATCGGTATGTTACTTGCCCGAGATTCGATCGTCGGTATCTCAATACCTAGTTCAATCTCGTTACCGGGAAGTCTCTTTACTCGTTCCGTAATACATCATCTCGCAACTAACTCATTAGTTGCAATGCTTGCAAGGCTTAAGTGATGTGCATTACCAAGAGGGCCCAGAGATACCTCTCCGACAATCGGAGTGACAAATCCTAATCTCGAAATACGCCAACCCAACATGTACCTTTGGAGACACCTGTAGAGCTCCTTTATAATCACCCAGTTACGTTGTGACGTCTGGTAGCACACAAAGTGTTCCTCCGGCAAACGGGAGTTGCATAATCTCATAGTCATAGGAACATGTATAAGTTATGAAGAAAGCAATAGCAACATACTAAACGATCGGGTGCTAAGCTAACGGAATGGGTCATGTCAATCACATCATTCTCCTAATGATGTGATCCTGTTAATCAAATGACAACTCATGTCTATGGCTAGGAAACATAACCATCTTTGATCAACAAGCTAGTCAAGTAGAGGCATACTAGTGACACTCTGTTTGTCTATGTATTCACACATGTATTATGTTTCCGGTTAATACGATTCTAGCACGAATAATAAACATTTATCATGATATAAGGAAATAAATAATAACTTTATTATTGCCTCTAGGGCATATTTCCTTCAGTCTCCCACTTGTACTAGAGTCAATAATCTAGATTACACAGTAATGATTCTAACACCCATGGAGCCTTGGTGCTGATCATGTTTTGCTCGTGGAAGAGGCTTAGTCAACGGGTCTGCAACATTCAGATCCGTATGTATCTTGCAAATTTCTATGTCTCCCACCTGGACTAGATCCCGGATGGAATTGAAGCGTCTCTTGATGTGCTTGGTTCTCTTGTGAAATCTGGATTCCTTCGCTAAGGCAATTGCTCCAGTATTGTCACAAATGATTTTCATTGGACCCGATGCACTAGGTATGACACCTAGATCGGATATGAACTCCTTCATCCAGACTCCTTCATTTGCTGCTTCCGAAGCAGCTATGTACTCCACTTCACACGTAGATCCCGCCATGACGCTTTGTTTAGAACTGCACCAACAGACAGCTCCACCGTTCAATGTAAACACGTATCCGGTTTGCGATTTAGAATCGTCCGGATCAGTATCAAAGCTTGCATCAACGTAACCATTTACGATGAGCTCTTTGTCACCTCCATAAACGAGAAACATATCCTTAGTCCTTTTCAGGTACTTCAGGATGTTCTTGACCGCTGTCCAGTGATCCACTCCTGGATTACTTTGGTACCTCCCTGCTAGACTTATAGCAAGGCACACATCAGGTCTGGTACACAACATTGCATACATGATAGAGCCTATGGCTGAAGCATAGGGGACATCTTTCATTTTCTCTCTATCTTCTGCAGTGGTCGGGCATTGAGTCTTACTCAACTTCACACCGTGTAACACAGGCAAGAACCCTTTCTTTGCTTGATCCATTTTGAACTTCTTCAAAACTTTGTCAAGGTATGTGCTTTGTGAAAGTCCAATTAAGCATTTTGATCTATCTCTATAGATCTTAATGCCCAATATGTAAGCAGCTCCACCGATGTCTTTCATTGAAAAACTCTTATTCAAGTATCCCTTTATGCTATCCAGAAATTCTATATCATTTCCAATCAGTAATATGTCATCCACATATAATGTCAGAAATGCTACAGAGCTCCCACTCACTTTCTTGTAAATACAGGCTTCTCCAAAAGTCTGTATAAAACCAAATGCTTTGATCACACTATCAAAGCGTTTATTCCAACTCCGAGAGGCTTGCACCAGTCCATAAATGGATTGCTGGAGCTTGCACACTTTGTTAGCTCCCTTTGGATCGACAAAACCTTCCGGTTGCATCATATACAACTCTTCTTCCGGAAATCCATTCAGGAATGCAGTTTTGACATCCATCTGCCAAATTTCATAATCATAAAATGCAGCAATTGCTAACATGATTCGGACAGACTTAAGCATCGCTACGGGTGAGAAGGTCTCATCGTAGTCAATCCCTTGAATTTGTCGAAAACCTTTCGCAACAAGTTGAGCTTTGTAGACAGTAATATTACCGTCAGCGTGTGTCTTCTTCTTGAAGATCCATTTATTCTCAATTGCTTGCCGATCATCGGGCAAGTCAACCAAAGTCCATACTTTGTTCTCATACATGGATCCCATCTCAGATTTCATGGCCTCAAGCCATTTTGCGGAATCTGGGCTCACCATCGCTTCTTTATAGTTCGTAGGTTCATCATGATCTAGTAGCATGACTTCTAGAACAGGATTGCCGTACCACTCTAGTGCGGATCTTACTCTGGTTGATCTACGAGGCTCAGTAGTAACTTGATCTGAAGTTTCATGATCATCATCATCAACTTCCTCACTAATTGGTGTAGGTGTCACAGAAACCAGTTTCTGTGATGAACTACTTTCCAATAAGGGAGCAGGTATAGTTACCTCATCAAGTTCTACTTTCCTCCAACTCACTTCTTTCAAGAGAAACTCCTTCTCTAGAAAGTTTCCAAATTTAGCAACAAAAGTCTTGCCTTCGGATCTGTGATAGAAGGTGTACCCAATAGTCTCTTTTGGGTATCCTATGAAGACACATTTCTCCGATTTTGGTTCGAGCTTATCAGGTTGAAGCTTTTTCACATAAGCATCGCAGCCCCAAACTTTTAGAAACGACAACTTTGGTTTCTTGCCAAACCACAGTTCATAAGGCGTCGTCTCAACGGATTTCGATGGTGCCCTATTTAACGTGAATGCGGCCGTCTCTAAAGCATAACCCCAAAACGATGGCGGTAAATCAGTAAGAGACATCATAGATCGCACCATATCTAGTAAAGTACGATTACGACGTTCGGACACACCATTACACAGTGGTGTTCCGGGTGGCGTGAGTTGCGAAACTATTCCGCATTGTTTCAAATGTACACCAAACTCGTAACTCAAATATTCTCCTCCATGATCAGATCGTAGAAACTTTATTTTCTTGTTACGATGATTTTCAACTTCACTCTGAAATTCCTTGAACTTTTCAAATGTTTCAGACTTATGTTTCATTAAGTAGATATACCCATATCTGCTTAAGTCATCTGTGAAGGTGAGAAAATAACGATATCCGCCACGAGCCTCAACATTCATTGGACCACATACATCTGTATGTATGATTTCCAACAAATCTGTTGCTCTCTTCATAGTACCGGAGAATGGCGTTTTAGTCATCTTGCCCATGAGGCACGGTTCGCAAGTACCAAGTGATTCATAATCAAGTGGTTCCAAAAGTCCATCAGTATGGAGTTTCTTCATGCGCTTTACACCGATATGACCTAAACGGCAGTGCCACAAATAAGTTGCACTATCATTATCAACTCTACATCTTTTGGCTTCAACATTATGAATATGTGTGTCACTACTATCGAGATTCAATAAGAATAGACCACTCTTCAAGGGTGCGTGACCATAAAAGATATTAGTCATATAAATAGAACAACCATTATTCTCTGATTTAAATGAATAACCGTCTCGCATCAAACAAGATCCAGATATAATGTTCATGCTCAACGCTGGCACCAAATAACTATTATTTAGGTCTAATACTAATCCCGAAGGTAGATGTAGAGGTAGCGTGCCGACCGCGATCACATCGACTTTGGAACCATTTCCCACGCGCATCGTCACCTCGTCCTTAGCCAATCTTCGCTTAATCCGTAGCCCCTGTTTCGAGTTGCAAATATTAGCAACAGAACCAGTATCAAATACCCAGGTGCTACTGCGAGCATTAGTAAGGTACACATCAATAACATGTATATCACATATACCTTTGTTCACCTTGCCATCCTTCTTATCCGCCAAATACTTGGGGCAGTTCCGCTTCCAGTGACCAGTTTTCTTGCAGTAGAAGCACTCAGTTTCAGGCTTAGGTCCAGACTTGGGTTTCTTCCCTTGAGCAGCAACTTGCTTGCTGTTCTTCTTGAAGTTCCCCTTCTTCTTCCCTTTGCCTTTTTTCTTGAAACTAGTGGTCTTGTTGACCATCAACACTTGATGCTCCTTCTTGATTTCTACCTCGGCAGCCTTTAGCATTGCGAAGAGCTCGGGAATTGTCTTATCCATCCCTTGCATGTTATAGTTCATCACGAAGCTCTTGTAGCTTGGTGGTAGTGATTGGAGAATTCTGTCAATGACGCTATCATCCGGAAGATTAACTCCCAGTTGAATCAAGTGATTATTATACCCAGACATCTTGAGTATATGCTCACTGACAGAACTATTCTCCTCCATCTTGCAGCTATAGAACTTATTGGAGACTTCATATCTCTCAATCCGGGCATTTGCTTGAAATATTAACTTCAACTCGTGGAACATCTCATATGCTCCATGATGTTCAAAACGTCGTTGAAGACCCGGTTCTAAGCCATAAAGCATGGCACACAGAACTATCGAGTAGTCATCAGCTTTGCTTTGCCAGACGTTCATAACATCTGGTGTTGCTCCTGCAGTAGGCCTGGCACCCAGCGGTGCTTCCAGGACGTAATTCTTCTGTGCAGCAATGAGGATAATCCTCAAGTTACGGACCCAGTCCGTGTAATTGCTACCATCATCTTTCAACTTTGCTTTCTCAAGGAACGCATTAAAATTCAACGGAACAACAACACGGGCCATCTATCTACAATCAACATAGACAAGCAAGATGCTATCAGGTACTAAGTCCATGATAAATTTAAGTTCAATTAATCATATTACTAAAGAACTCCCACTTAGATAGACATCCCTCTAATCCTCTAAGTGATCACGTGATCCAAATCAACTAAACCATGTCCGATCATCACGTGAGATGGAGTAGTTTCAATGGTGAACATCACTATGTTGATCATATCGACTATATGATTCACGCTCGACCTTTCGGTCTCCGTGTTCCAAGGCATATCTGTTATATGCTAGGCTCGTCATGTTTAACCTGAGTATTCCGTGTGTGCAACTATTTTGCACCCGTTGTATTTGAACGTAGAGCCTATCACACCCGATCATCACGTGGTGTCTCAGCACGAAGAACTTTCGCAATGGTGCATACTCAGGGAGAACACTTATACTTTGATAATTTAGTGAGGGATCATCTTATAATGCTACTGTCAATCAAAGCAAGATAAGATGCATAAAAGATAAACATCACATGCAATCAATATAAGTGATATGATATGGCCATCATCATCTTGTGCTTGTGATCTCCATCGACAAAGCACCTCCATGATCACCATCGTCATCGGCGCGACACCTTGATCTCCATCATAGCATCGTTGTCGTCTCGCCAATCTTATGCTTCTATGACTATCGCTGCCGCTTAGTGATAAAGTAAAGCATTACAGGGCGATTGCATTGCATACAATAAAGCGACAACCATATGGCTCCTGCCAGTTGCCGATAACTCGGTTACAAAACATGATCATCTCATACAATAAAATTTAGCATCATGTCTTGACCATATCACATCACAACATGCCCTGCAAAAACAAGTTAGACGTCCTCTACTTTGTTGTTGCAAGTTTTACGTGGCTGCTACGGGCTTAGCAAGAACCGTTCTTACCTATGCATCAAAAACCACAACGATAGTTTGTCAAGTTGGTGCTGTTTTAACCTTCGCAAGGACCGGGCGTAGCCATACTCAGTTCAACTAAAGTTGGAGAAACTGACACCCGCCAGCCACCTGTGTGCAAAGCATGTTGGTAGAACCAGTCTCGCGTAAGCGTACGCGTAATGTCGGTCCGGGCCGCTTCATCCAACAATACCGCCGAACCAAAGTATGACATGCTGGTAAGAAGTATGACTTATATCGCCCACAACTCACTTGTGTTCTACTCGTGCAAATAACATCAACGCATAAAACCTGGCTCGGATGCCACTGTTGGGGAACGTAGTAATTTCAAAAAAATTCCTACGCAAACGCAAGATCATGGTGATGCATAGCAACGAGAGGGGGGAGTGTTGTCTACGTACCCTCGTAGACCGTAAGCGGAAGCGTTATATCAACGCGGTTGATGTAGTCGTACGTCTTCACGATCCGACCGATCCAAGCACCGAAAGCACGGCACCTCCGAGTTCTGCACACGTTCGGCTCAGTGACGTCCTCGCCTTCTCGATCCAGCAAGAGGGGCAAAGTAGTAGATGAGTTCCGGCAGCACGACGGCGTGGTGACGGTGTTGGTGAAGAACAATCTTCGCAGGGCTTCGCCTAAGCACTACGAAAACTATGACGGAGGATAAACTAGAGGAGACGGGGTTGCCGGCACACGGCTTGGTGTTTCTTGATGTGTCTTGGGTGCTAGCCCTACCCCTCTATTTATATGTTGAGCCCTGGGGTCGAAACTTGGAGTAAAAACCTCCTCAAAGTCGGTTTCACCCGAAAGGCAAGAGTCCTTCTAGAACTCCAGGGCTAGACGCCAGGGTTCCCGGCGTCTACCCCCTAGACGCCAGGGTTCCTGGCGTTTAGCCTCTGGTCTCCGCAAAACTTCCTCTTGCACCTTCCAAAAGCCTCGTGGGCTTTCCCCTTTGGCCCAGATAAAGTGTTCTCGTGCCCAAACATTTCGGGAAACATCCGGAACCCCTTCCGATGGATCCCAGAACCTTTCCGGAGATCAAACACTACTATCCACATATCAATCTTTACTTCCGGACCATTCTGGAGTTCCTCGTCATATTCGTGATCTCATCCAAAACTCCGAACAACATTCGGTCACCAACATACATAACTCATAGTACTATATCGTCAACGAACGTTAAGCGTGCGGAACCTATTGGTTCGAGAACTATGTAGACATGACTGAGACACCTCTCTTGTCAATAACCAATAGCGGGACCTGGATGCCCATATTGGCTCCTACATATTCTACGAAGATCTTTATCGGTCAGACCGCATAACAACATACGTTGTTCCCTTTGTCATCGGTATGTTACTTGCCCGAGATTCGATCGTCGGTATCTCAATACCTAGTTCAATCTCGTTACCGGCAAGTCTCTTTACTCGTTCCGTAATACATCATCTCGCAACTAACTCATTAGTTGCAATGCTTGCAAGGCCTAAGTGATGTGCATTACCGAGAGGGCCCAGAGATACCTCTCCGACAATCGGAGTGACAAATCCTAATCTCGAAATACGCCAACCCAACATGTACCTTTTGAGACACCTGTAGAGCTCCTTTATAATCACCCAGTTACGTTGTGACGTCTGGTAGCACACAAAGTGTTCCTCCGGCAAACGGGAGTTGCATAATCTCATAGTCATAGGAACATGTATAAGTTATGAAGAAAGCAATAGCAACATACTAAATGATCGGGTGCTAAGCTAACGGAATGGGTCATGTCAATCACATCATTCTCCTAATGATGTGATCCTGTTAATCAAATGACAACTCATGTCTATGGCTAGGAAACATAACCATCTTTGATCAACAAGCTAGTCAAGTAGAGGCATACTAGTGACACTCTGTTTGTCTATGTATTCACACATGTATTATGTTTCTGGTTAATACAATTCTAGCATGAATAATAAACATTTATCATGATATAAGGAAATAAGTAATAACTTTATTATTGCCCCTAGGGCATATTTCCTTCAGTCTCCCACTTGTACTAGAGTCAATAATCTAGATTACACAGTAATGATTCTAACACCCATGGAGCCTTGGTGCTGATCATGTTTTGCTCGTGGAAGAGGCTTAGTCAACGGGTCTGCAACATTCAGATCCGTATGTATCTTGCAAATTTCTATGTCTCCCACCTGAACTAGATCCCGGATGGAATTGAAGCGTCTCTTGATGTGCTTGGTTCTCTCGTGAAATCTAGATTCCTTCGCTAAGGCAATTGCTCCAGTATTGTCACAAAAGATTTTCATTGGACCCGATGCACTAGGTATGACACCTAGATCGGATATGAACTCCTTCATCCAGACTCCTTCATTTGCTGCTTCCGAAGCAGCTATGTACTCCGCTTCACACGTAGATCCCACCACGACGCTTTGTTTAGAACTGCACCAACTGACAGCTCCACCATTCAATGTAAACACGTATCCGGTTTGCGATTTAGAATCGTCCGGATCAGTGTCAAAGCTTGCATCAACGTAACCATTTACGATGAGCTCTTTGTCACCTCCATAAACGAGAAACATATCCTTAGTCCTTTTCAGGTACTTCAGGATGTTCTTGACCGCTGTCCAGTGATCCACTCCTGGATTACTTTGGTACCTCCCTGCTAGACTTATAGCAAGGCACACATCAGGTCTGGTACACAGCATTGCATACATGATAGAGCCTATGGCTGAAGCATAGGGAACATCTTTCATTTTCTCTCTATCTTCTGCAGTGGTCGGGCATTGAGTCTTACTCAACTTCACACCGTGTAACACAGGCAAGAACCCTTTCTTTGCTTGATCCATTTTGAACTTCTTCAAATCTTTGTCAAGGTATGTGCTTTGTGAAAGTCCAATTAAGCATTTTGATCTATCTCTATAGATCTTAATGCCCAATATGTAAGCAGCTTCACCGATGTCTTTCATTGAAAAGCTCTTATTCAAGTATCCCTTTATGCTATCCAGAAATTCTATATCATTTCCAATCAGTAATATGTCATCCACATATAATGTCAGAAATGCTACAGAGCTCCCACTCACTTTCTTGTAAATACAGACTTCTCCAAAAGTCTGTATAAAACCAAATGCTTTGATCACACTATCAAAGCGTTTATTCCAACTCCGAGAGGCTTGCACCAGTCCATAAATGGATCGCTGGAGCTTGCACACTTTGTTAGCTCCCTTTGGATCGACAAAACCTTCCGGTTGCATCATATACAACTCTTCTTACGGAAATCCATTCAGGAATGCAGTTTTGACATCCATCTGCCAAATTTCATAATCATAAAATGCGGCAATTGCTAACATGATTCACTCCCTCTCTCTCGTTGCTAGCATCTCCTAGATTGATCTTGGTGACACGTGGGAAAATTTTGAATTATTGCTACGTTCCCCAACAGTGGCATCTGAGCTAGGTCTATGCGTAGATTCTATGCACGAGTAGAACACAAAGTAGTTGTGGGCGATGATTTGTTCAATTTGCATGCCGTTACTAGTCTTATCTTGATTCGGCAGCATTGTGGGATGAAGCGGCTCGGACTGACCTTATACGTACACTTACGTGAGACATGTTCCACCAACTGACATGCACTTGATGCATAAGGTGGCTAGCGGGTGTCTGTCTCTCCCACTTTAGTCGGATCGGATTCTATGAAGAGGGTCCTTATGAAGGGTAAATAGCAATTGGCATATCACTGTTGTGGCTTTTGCGTAGGTAAGAAATGTTCTTGCTAGAAACCCATAGCAGCCACGTAAAACATGCAACAACAATTAGAGGACGTCTAACTTGTTTTTGCAGGGTATGATATGTGATGTGATATGGCCAAAAGGATGTGATGAATTATATATATGTGATGTATGAGATTGATCATGTTCTTGTAATAGGAATCACGACTTGCATGTCGATGAGTATGACAACTGGCAGGAGCCATAGGAGTTGTCTTAATTTATTGTATGACCTGCGTGTCAATGAAAAACACCATGTAATTACTTTACTTTATTGCTAACTGTTAGCCATAGTAGGAGAAGTAATAGTTGGCAAGACAACTTCATGAAGACACGATGATGGAGATCATGATGATGGAGATCATGGTGTCATGCCGGTGACGAAGGTGATCATGCCGCGCCTTGAAGATGGAGCTCAAAAGGCGCAAGATGATATTGGCCATATCATGTCACTTTATGATTTGCATGTGATGTTTGTTATGTTTACATCTTATTTGCTTAGAACGACGGTAGCATGTACAGACATGGCCTCGGAACATAAGAGACCGAAAGGTCGAACATGAGTCGTATAGTAGATACGATCAACATGAAGATGTTCACCGATGATGACTAGTCCGTCTCACGTGATGATCGGACACGGCCTAGTTGACTCGGATCATGTATCACTTAGATGACTAGAGGGATGTCTATCTAAGTCGGAGTTCATTAAATAATCAGATGAACTTAATTATCATGAACATAGTCAAAAAGTCTTTGCAAATTATGTCGTAGCTTACGCTTTAGTTCTACTGTTTTAGATATGTTCCTAGAGAAAATTTAGTTGAAAGTTGATAGTAGTAATTATGCGGACTGGGTCCGTAAACTGAGGATTGTCCTCATTGCTGCGCAGAAGGATTATGTCCTTAATGCACCGCTCAGTGAGCTAAACCTCGAGCGTCGGTTGTGGATGTTGCGAACATCTGACATACACGTTTTGATGACTACATGATAGTTCAGTGCGTAATGCTAAATGCTTTAGAATTGAGGCATCAAAGACGTTTTTGAAACATCGCAGAACATATGAGATGTTCCAAGGACTGGAATTGGGATTTCAGGCTAGTGCCCACGTCAAGAGGTACGAGACCTCTGACAAGTTTCTTAAGCCCGCAAACTAAGGAGAAAAGCTCAATCGTTGAGCATGTGCTCAGATTATATGAGTACTACAATCGCTTGAATCGAGTGGGAGTTAATCTTCCAGATGAGATAGTGATGGTTCTCCATAGTCACTGCCACCAAGCTAGAGCTTTGTGATGAACTATAACATATCAGGGATAGACATGATGATCCTTGAGCAATTCGCAATGTTTGACACCGCGAAAGTAGAAATCAAGTAGGAGCATCAATTGTTGATGGTTAGTAGAACCACTAGTTTCAAGAAGGGCAAGGGAAAGAAGGGATACTTCATGAAACGGCAAATCAGTTGTTGCTCTTGTGAAGAAACCCAAGGTTGAACCCAAACCCGAGACTAAGTGCTTCTGTATTGAGGGGAACGGTCACTGAAGCAGAACTACCCTAGATACTTGGTAGATGAGAAGGCTGGCAAGGTCGACAGAAGTATGTTGGATATACATGAGTACTTTACTAATACTCCTAGTAGCACCAGGGTATTAGATACCGGTTCGGTTGCTAAGTGTTAGTAACTCGAAATAAAAGGCTACAAAATAAACGGAGACTAGCCAAAGGTGAGACGACGATATGTGTTGGAAGTGTTTCCAAGGTTGATGTGATCAAACATCACACGCTCCGTCTACCATCGGGATTGGTGTTAAACCTAAATAATTGTTATTTGGTGTTTGCGTTGAGCATAGACATGATTGGATTATGTTTATCACAATACGGTTATTCATTTAAGGAGAATAATGGTTGCTCTGTTTATTTGAATAATACCTTCAATGGTCTTGCACCTAAAATGAATGGTTTATTGAATCTCGATCGTAGTGATACACATGTTCATGCCAAAAGATATAAGATAGTAATGATAGTACCACATACTTGTGGCACTGCAATTTGAGTCATATTGGTATAAAACGCATGAAGAAGCTCCATGTTGATGGATCTTTGGACTCACTCGTTTTTGAAAATATTGAGACATGCGAACCATGTCTATTGGTATATATGCATGAAGAAACTCCATACAGATGGATCATCTGGACTCACTTGATTTTGAATCACTTGAGACATGCAAATCATACCACATGGGCAAGATGACTGAAAGGCCTCGTTTTCAGTAAGATGGAACAAGAAAGCAACTTGTTGGAAGTAATACATTTTGATGTGTGGAGTCCAATGAGTGCTGAGGCACGCAGTGGATATCATTATGTTCTTACTTCAGAGATGATTTGAGTAGATGCTAAGTATATTTACTTGATGAAACACAAGTCTGAATTATTGAAAGGTTCAAGTAATTTCAGAGCGAAGTTGAAGATCATCGTGACAAGAGGATAAAATGTCTATGATATGATCATAGAGATGAATATCTGAGTTACGAGTTTGGCACACAATTAAGACATTGTGGAAATTGTTTCACGACTAATACCGCCTGGAACACCATAGTGTGATGGTGTGTCCGAACATCATAGCTGCACCCTATTGGATGTGGTGCATGTTGGGTAACGTAGTAATTTCAAAAAATTTCCTACGCGCACGCAAGATCATGGTGATGCATAGCAATGAGATGGGAGAGTGTTGTCTACGTACCCTCGTAGACCGAAGCGGAAGCGTTGACGCAACGTAGAGGAAGTAGTCGTACGTCTTCCCGGTCCAACCGATCCAAGCACCGTTACTCCGGCACCTCCGAGTTCTTGGCACACGTTCAGCTCGATGACGCTGCCCGGGCTCCGATCCAGCAAAGCTTCGGTGAGGAGTTCCGTCAGCACGACGGCGTGGTGACGATCTTGATGTTCAACTGTCGCAGGGCTTCGCCTAAGCACCACTACAATATGACCGAGGTGTAATATCGTGGAGGGGGGCACCGCACACGGCTAAGGAACGATCACGAAGATCAACTTGTGTGTCCTAGGGTGCCCCCCTGCCCCTGTATATAAAGGAGTGGAGGAGGGGAGGGCCGGCCCTCTCTATGGCGCGCCCTAGGGGAGTCCTACTCCCACCGGGAGTAGGATTCCCCCTTTCCTAGTCCAACTAGGAGTCCTTCCATGTAGTAGGAGTAGGAGACAAGGAAGGGGAAGGGAGAAGGGAAGGAAGGAGGGGGCGCAGCCCCTCCCCCTAGTCCAATTCGGACTAGGCCTTGGGGGGCGCGCGGCCTGCCCTAGGCAGCCCCTCTCTGTTTCCCGTATGGCCCAATAAGGCCCAATACTTCTCCCCCCGTATTCCCGTAACTCCCCGGTACTCCGAAAAATACCCGAATCACTCGGAACCTTTCCGATGTCCGAATATAGTCGTCCAATATATCGATTTTTACGTCTCGACCATTTCGAGACTCCTCGTCATGTCCCCGATCTCATCCGGGACTCCGAACTCCTTCGGTACATCAAAACTCATAAACTCATAATATAACTGTCATCGAAACCTTAAGCGTGCGGACCCTATGGTTCGAGAACAATGTAGACATGACCGAGACACGTCTCCGGTCAATAACCAATAGCGGGACCTGGATGCCCATATTGGCTCCTACATATTCTACGAAGATCTTTATCGGTCAGACCGCATAACAACATACGTTGTTCCCTTTGTCATCGGTATGTTACTTGCCTGAGATTCGATCGTCGGTATCCAATACCTAGTTCAATCTCGTTACCGGCAAGTCTCTTTACTCGTTCCGTAATACATCATCCCGCAACTAACTCATTAGTTGCAATGCTTGCAAGGCTTAAGTGATGTGCATTACCGAGAGGGCCCAGAGATACCTCTCCGACATTCGGAGTGACAAATCCTAATCTCGAAATACGCCAACCCAACATGTACCTTTGGAGACACCTGTAGAGCTCCTTTATAATCACCCAGTTACGTTGTGACGTTTGGTAGCACACAAAGTGTTCCTCCGGCAAACGGGAGTTGCATAATCTCATAGTCATAGGAACATGTATAAGTCATGAAGAAAGCAATAGCAACATACTAAACGATCGGGTGCTAAGCTAATGGAATGGGTCATGTCAATCAGATCATTCAACTAATGATGTGATCCCGTTAATCAAATAACAACTCTTTGTCCATGGTTAAGAAACATAACCATCTTTGATTAACGAGCTAGTCAAGTAGAGGCATACTAGTGACACTCTGTTTGTCTATGTATTCACACATGTATTATGTTTCCGGTTAATACAATTCTAGCATGAATAATAAACATTTATCATGATATAAGGAAATAAATAATAACTTTATTATTGCCTCTAGGGCATATTTCCTTCAGTGCATACCATGATGTCTCTTATCGAATTACCACTACCGTCTATGGGTTAGGCATTAGAGACAACCGCATTCACTTTATATAGGGCACCACGCAAATCCGTTGAGACGACACCGTATGAACTATGGTTTAGAGAAACCTAAGATGTCGTTTCTTAAAAGTTTGGGGCTGCGACGCTTATGTGAAAAAGTTTCAGGCTGATAAGCTCGAACCCAAAGCGGATAAATGCATCTTCATAGAATACCCAAAACAGTTGGCTATACCTCCTATTTCAGATCCGGAAGCGAAAGTGATTGTTTCTAGAAATGGGTCCTTACTCGAGGAAAAGTTTCTCTCGAAAGAATTGAGTGGGAGGATGGTGGAGACTTGATGAGGTTATTGAACCGTCACTTCAACTAGTGTGTAGCAGGGCAAAGGGTGTTGTTCCTGTGGCACCTACACCAATTGAAGTGGAAGCTTATGATAGTGATCATGAAACTTCGGATCAAGTCACTACCAAACCTCGTAGGATGACAATGATGCGTACTACTTCAGAGTGGTACGTAATCCTATCTTGGAAGTCATGTTGCTAGACAATAATGAACCTACGAGCTATGGAGAAGCGATGATGGGCCCAGATTCTGACGAATGGCTCGAGGCCATAAAATCCGAGAGAGGATCCATGTATAAAAACAAAGTATAGACTTTGGAAGAACTACTTGATGGTCGTAAGGCTATTGGGTGCAGATGGATTTTAAAAGGAAGACGGACAATGATGGTAAATGTCACCATTAAGAAAGCTCGACTTGTTGTTAAGATGTTTTCCGACAAGTTCAAGGAGTTGACTACGATGAGACTTTCTCACTCGTAGCGATGCTAAGAGTCTGTTAGAATTATATTAGCAGTTACTGCATTATTTATGAAATCTTGAAGATAGGATGTCAAAACATTGTTTTCTCGACGATTTTCTTGAGGAAAAGTTGTATGTGATACAACCAGAAGGTTTTGTCAATCCTGAAAGATGCTAACAAGTATGCAAAGCTCCAGCAATCCTTCTAAGGACTGGAGTAAGCATCTCGGAGTTGGAATGTACGCTTTGATGAGATGATCAAAGATTTTGGGTTTATACAAAGTTTATGAGAAACTTGTATTTTCAAAGAAGTGAGTGGGAGCACTATAGAATTTTTGATGAGTATATGTTGTCAACATATTGTTGATCAGGAATGATGTAGAATTTCTGGAAAGCATACAGGGTTATTTGAAAAGTGTTTTTCAATGAAAAACCTGGATTAAGCTACTTGAACATTGAGCATCAAGATCTATAAGGATAGATAAAAAAAGCTTAATAGTACTTTCAAATGAATACATACCGTGACAAGATTTTGAAGGAGTTCAAAATAGATCAGCAAAGAAGGAGTTCTTGGCTGTGTTACAAGGTGTGAGTATTGAGTAAGACTCAAGACCTGACCACGGTAGAAGAGAGAGAAAGGACGAAGGTCGTCCCCTATGCTTTAGACGTAGGCTCTACAGTATGCTATGATGTGTACCGCACCTGAAGTGTGCCTTGCCATGAGTCAGTCAAGGGGTACAAGACTGCTCCAGGAATGGATCACATGACAGCGGTCGAACTTATCCTTAGTAACTAGTGGACTAAGGAATTTTCTCAATTATGAAGGTGGTAAAAGAGTTCGTTGTAAAGGGTTACGTCAATGAAAACTTTGACACTAATCCGGATGACTCTAAGTAGTAAACCGGATTCGTATAGTAGAGCAGTTATTTGGAATAGCTCCAAGTAGCGCATGGTAGCTGCATCTACAAGATGACATAGAGATTGTAAAGCACACATGGATCTGAAAGGTTCAGACCCATTGACTAATAACCTCTCTCACAAGCGAGATATGAACAAACCCCATGAGTGTTGGATTCATTACAATCACATAGTGATGTGAACTAGATTATTGACTCTAGTGCAAGTGGGAGACTGTTGGAAATATGCCCTAGAGGCAATAATAAAATGGTTATTATTGTATTTCCTTGTTCATGATAATTGTATATTGTTCATGCTATAATTGTATTAACTGGAAACCGTAATACATGTGTGAATACATAGACCACAACATGTCCCTAGTAAGCCTCTAGTTGACTAGCTCGTTGATCAATAGATGGTTATGGTTTCCTGACCATGAACATTGGATGTCATTGATAACGGGATAACATCATTAGGAGAATGATGTGATGGACAAGACCCAATCCTAAGCATAGCACAAGATCGTGTAGTTCATTTGCTAGAGCTTTTCTAATGTCAAGTATCATTTCCTTAGACCATGAGATTGTGCAACTCCCGGATACCGTAGGAGTGCTTTGGGTGTATCAAACGTCACAATGTAACTGGGTGACTATAAAGGTGCACTACAGGTATCTCCGAAAGTGTCTGTTGGGTTGGCACGAATCGAGACTGGGATTTGTCACTCCGTATGACGGAGAGGTATCTCTGGGCCCACTCGGTAATGCATCATCATAATGAGGTCAATGTGACTAAGCAGTTAGTCACGGGATCATGCGTTACGGAACGAGTAAAGTGACTTGCCGGTAACGAGATTAAACGAGGTATTGGGATACCGACGATCGAATCTCAGGCAAGTAACATACCGATTGACAAAGGGAATTGAATACGGGATTGATCGAATCCCCGACATCGTGGTTCATCCGATGAGATCATCGTGGAACATGTGGGAGCCAATATGGGTATCCAGATCCCGCTATTGGTTATTGGCCGGAGAGGTGTCTCGGTCATGTCTGCATGGTTCCCGAACCCGTAGGGTCTACACACTTAAGGTTCGGTGACGCTAAAGTTGTTATGGGAAATAGTATGTGGTTACCGAAGGTAGTTCGGAGTCCCGGATGAGATCCTGAACGTCACAAGGAGTTTCGGAATGGTCCGGCGGTGAAGATTGATATATTGGACGAAGGGTATTGGAGTCCGGAAGTGTTCTGGGGGGTACCAGGCTATGGCCAGCATGACCGAAAGGTGTTTCAGGAGCCCCGGCAAGTGTTGGAGGGCCTCATGGGCCAAAGGGGAAGGGGGCAAACCAGCCCACTAAGGGGTGGTGCGCCCCCACACCCTTTCCCACGTTAACTTGGGGAGGTGGGGCGCCTCTACCTGGCTTGGGAGGCAAGCCTCCACCTGCTTGGCTTGGGGGGCAAGTCTCCCTAGGATTTTCCCTAGGGAGATCCAATCTGCTTGGTGGCCGCCCCCTAGGGGAAACCCTAGGGCGCCTCTCCCTCTCCCCTTGCCCCTATATATAGTGGAGGGGTGGGAGGGCAGCCGCACCCCTTCCCTGGCGCAGCCCCTCCCTCCTCCAACTCTTCCTTCTCCTCCGTAGAGCTTAGCGAAGCCCTGCAGGAATACCACAAGCTCCACCACCACGCCGTCGTGCTGCCGGAGTTCTCCCTCAACTTCTCCTCTCCCCTTACTGGATCAAGAAGGAGGAGACGTCCCCGGGCTGTACGTGTGTTGAACGCGGAGGCGCCGTCCGTTCAGTGCTAGATCGGATCTTCCGCGATTTGAATCGCCGCGAGTACGACTCCATCAACCGCGTTCTTGTAACGCTTCCGCTTAGCGATCTTCAAGGGTATGAAGATGCACTCCCTCTCTCTCGTTGCTAGCATCTCCTAGATTGATCTTGGTGACACATAGGAAAATTTTGAATTATTGCTGCGTTCCCCAACATGCTAATCACATCTTCTTCTCCTGCTCTACGGCCCAATTCCTGTGGTCTTGCTTTCGCGAGACGGCCGGTGTACATTGGTGTAACACCAACTTCCCGGACTTGTTAGCCGAAATCCAAGCCTCCGCCCCGGCACCGCCACATTAGGTGGTTGTGCATTGGGGTCCTCGCCTGGACGCTTTGGACCATCCGCAACAAGCTTGTCATTCAAAAAGTGCCTCTTCGACGTGCGACTGACGCGATCTTTAAACTGTGTGGTTACATGCAGCTTTGGCGGTCGCTTAGCCGCCCCCAGGACCGGGACGCCATCGACACCCTCCTCGCCGACCTTCACGCGATGGCCTTCCGTGTGGCGCTTCCGCTACCGCCCCCTCCACCGGAGCCCGATCAGGCCTGCTGTTTTTGGCGGCTGTGCGTGTGTGTGAGTGCTCTTTTGCTTTCAGGGCTTGTTGAGCTATGCCCTCATTATTAACCTCATTTGGTACTACGTATGTGTGTGGACCTTGCGTGTGTGTGTTGTGAACCTTGTTGGATGCTTGGCTCGGGTATTTTGCTTTATATATAAAGCGGGGCGAAAGCCTTTTTCGGTTATACCCACCCAAGGTGGAGAGAGGCGTTTTGGAGGCCGAGCTTAATGGAGGCCTTTATTTTTGAAAAATTCAAATTCAAACTTGTATAGTTCAAAAATTTCTAAAAATAAATATGCGTATATGCAAGGATGTAACCCACATGTGTGTAAGAATTCATGTTGAAATACCTGGAGTTGCGACCTATACAAAAAAGACAAATTCATGGCCTCGGAGGATGAATAGTATCATGTGTTAAATAGCCCCAGATTTGTCTTTTTTGCACAACCCTCATTTCAATGTATTTTGAACTGAAAATTTACACACATGTGTGTTATGCCTTCGTGTATATCTATATTTTTTTTTCAGAATTTCATAAAATGTAAAAATATGAATTTTGATAAAATTTCAAATTTGAATTTGGAGGTCTCACTGGAGGCCGAGCTCCAAAAGGGATTTCCGCCCAAGGTGTGTTTCAAAAAAAAGGGATTAGGTAAACTGTTCAGTGCGGAGACGCTGCTCTTGCGATCTTCTCCGTCCTTCGTTACCATGGGACGGGCAAAATATCACTGCCATTGGTCGGGCTGCCCTTGTCAAGTCTGTGCTATTCTCACAAGCCATCTACTTCATCATCCCACTGGTCGTTCCACCGAGCATCCTCCACAATGTCAACAAGCTTGAGAGAGCTTTCCTTTGGGCGGGAACAGATAAGACTACCGGCGCGAAGTGCAAAGTTAATTGGGAATCCGTATGTCGGCCAGTCGAATATGGAGGTCTTGGGGTGCTAAACACGGAGAAAATTGCAAGGGCTCTTCGTTTGCGTTGGCTTTGGTTCGAATGGAAGGAGCCCACCAAGCTATGGGTTGGGACCGGCAACCCGTGCGACGAGATGGACAAAAATCTCTTCTATGCTTCAACGACCATAACTATTGGCAACGGTGCGCGCACGCCCTTCTGGGACTCCCCTTGGGTGCGGGACCAAAAGCCAAGAGACATCGCACCACTTATCTACGACGCTTCCTCTCGGAAGACTTGGAAACTTCGGGAAGCCCTCCAGGATGATGCTTGGGTTCGCAAGATCAAGGTCACTTCCAGCTTCACTTTCGAACATCTTTAACAATTTATTGAGCTTTGGACCACCATCCGCGATTTCCATCTTGAGGCGCACTCCGAAGACAACATCGTGTGGAAACACACAGAGAGCGGGATATACACTGCCAAATCCACCTACTTGGCCCAATTTTAAGTGTTGGGCCCGCCTCACTCTATCAAATCTAAGCCAATCATATCCTAACCACCCGTAAAACCAAGTAAACCCTCCGTGTGTGTGTGTAGCATCTCTCATATATATATACACACCAAAGGGAGTAGGTAAACTGTTCAGTGCCGAGACGCTGCTCTTGCCATCTTCTCCGTCCTCCGTTACTACGGACCTGGCCATCTTCTCCCTCCTCCATTACTGCGCGCAGAGGCTGCTTCATGCCAGCTTCCCCCTCCTCCATTATTACGGACAGATCAGGCTGCTTCTTGCCAG
Organism: Triticum urartu; assembly: GCF_056163025.1. Lineage (NCBI taxonomy): Eukaryota > Viridiplantae > Streptophyta > Magnoliopsida > Poales > Poaceae > Triticum > Triticum urartu. The sequence continues at coordinate 732,794,568 of NC_141875.1, forward strand.
CTTCCCCCTCCTCCATTATTGCGGACAGAGCTGCTTCTTGCCATCTTCTTCCTCCTAGATCTCCTCTTCACCTCTATAGAAAAGGATGTCCCCTATCAGATCTTTTCCCTACATCAGCTCGACAGATGAATAGATGATCCGTCGCCCAAGCTCTGTGTGCAAATTGAAACCAGGGATTCGCCAAGGAACTTCCGCAAGACGGACAGATGAATAGATGATCCGTCCCCTATCCGGTCTTCTCCATACATCAGGCTCAAGCTTGCCAGGTAATTAATTATTTCTTCGAGACGAGCTTCTGCAGATTCTTTTTTTCTAGACCCAGGATCTTCTCCAGATCCAGTTTGTTCTCCAGATTCAGTCAATGCCTGTATGCAGGGAGGCGATCTGTGTGTTTCTTTTGCTAATCGTGAGAGGAAAGGAGCTACTGTGCTGTCAAGCAAACAGTATAGCTGACGCTTATATGTATCTGGAGTTATTTACTACTACTACTAGCTTCCACATCTTCGCTGATTCATGAACTCTGAACTGTAACTGGTAGGCTACAATAAACAGTTATGGACATTTCTCTAATATTCCAAGAGCAAAAACATGTCCATAATGTTTCAGAATGAGAGGAAATTAGCAAACAACAGATTCATGTTGCTCACAACGGTTAGATAGGATTTAAGTTCAAATCATCCTAATGGACTGAATCAGCTTTTAGTACCCAAACAAATAGGAGTCTTGCGTGTTTCTTCTAATTTGTTCCAGATCCAATTTGTTCTCCTGATTCAGTCACCTGCATACAGGGAGGTTATTTGAGTGCTTGTTTTCTACCAATCGAAATTGCAACAGTATCTGTCGAGGAAGCCGAGAACCTGAATGCTGTTGGCTGTATTATTTGCAACAGAGGCCCATCAGTTCATGTTCATTCTTTTTTACTCGAAGAACTTATAAACCTTATAAATTTAAGCAAACAATTGACTAGTGTACACTGACAACTTAATCAAGAAGCTCAGAAACTGTATGCTGCTGGGCTGTAGTAGTACACATCTTATTTGTTCATCACTGTGCTTTCCATAACGAAACATTCATGTTCATTCCAGTTTACTCCTCACAGTGTGCCTGTCATAGTGAGTTGAGCTGCTCACATTCCTCAGAGCAGCTTACAAGGATTTATTTTTTGAAAAAGGTTGGAAATTTTCTTGGACATGCCCTCTTAGTAACAGTAATAATAATGACTGCAAAATAACAGTAACGGTAATGGTTGCAGTGAGTGGGTGATGCATGTGAGAGGCTCTTGGGCTACTAGAGAAATGTCAATAATTGCATATAGTAGTCTAGTATACTTGAGAGTTCCAAGTTTTCTTTCCTATAAAGAGAATGAAAGCAAGATCTCTCTTGCTCTCTCCACAACACGGCTCTGAATTGCTCATCATGCAAGCAATTCTGACAAGCAAACAATTCGTGTCCATGCCTGGATCCAGTTTAATTACTGTGTCTTTGTTAGAGGACATTTGAGTTCAAACCCCCTGCTCATCTGGATGGACCTAATCAGCTTTAGTACCCAAAGTCCAAACAAGATCTGAATCAATAGAACTGTTGCTGCTTTCTGTTGCAAAAAACAGAGGTGTGTGCATTGTGTATTTATGATTCGCATGATTATCCCAAATGATGCACTTGTTCTTTTTTCAGGGTACCCCGGCGTGTAGCTGCAAATGGATCGTCGTTCTAGTGGTATTACACCAAGGGACCTGGAGTGCATGCTATGTGATGAAACGGCAGAGCCCAAGGCTCTGCCACTGTCGCTCCTGGAAGAAATCACAGGTGATTTCTCTGATGAGCAGGAAATTGGTAGAGGTGGATTTGCGGTGGTTTATAAGGTACGGTAACTTTGAGCTGGCCTGGTCTCAATGAAAGTTCATCTGAAAGCTGAAGTTGTTGCTCATAATGCATCTCTGCGCTGCAGGGAAAGCTTGAGAACAGGACTGTGGCCGTGAAGAGGATGTCCAATACGTATATGTACGAGAAGGAGTTCCAGCGAGAAGTTGAATGTCTCATGATGGTCAAGCACAAAAATGTAGTACGGTTTCTGGGATATTGTGCTGACACACAAGGGAGTATGGAGAAGTACGATGGAAAATTCGTCATGGCAGATGTACAACAAAGGTTGCTCTGCTTCGAGTATCTTCCTAAAGGGAGTCTGCATGAGTATATCACTGGTAGGATTATGTACTATGTACTGGTTTTATTTTAACCTTTGTTTCCACTGTTAAAGTTTGTTTGGTTGGGTATCCATATAGTACTCACCATGTCGTACACTCTTTGTACAATTGAACATAAGGACTTGAAGTATTTCACATAATACTGAACTTCCTTTATTCTTTCCCCTTTGTAGATACATCTAGCGGACTTCCGTGGAGAGACAGATATCATATTATTGAAGGAGTTTGTCAGGGATTACACTATCTTCATCAGAAAAATATTGTCCACTTAGATCTAAAGCCGGCAAATATATTGTTGGATGATAATTTGGTGGCAAAAATTGCTGATTTCGGTCTATCGAGGTGCTTTGGTGAAATGCAAAGCCGGGTTATTACCGAGAACATAGCCGGAACATTGTAAGTTTTCTAAGCCCCTTTAAAGTTCAAACTTTATTTCCACTAAGCTTTATACTTAGACTGTAGTATCTTTGTCATTGATCAATCACACGGATATATATTTGATATAGGGGATATTTGGCACCAGAATTTGGTAACGGTGTAATCACGTACCAGTTTGATATCTACAGTCTCGGTGTAATAATCATAGAGATACTGACTGGAAAGAAGGGGTACCACGCTGTTGACAATGTAAGAACAATTTAAGTCTTATTTCGAAAATAAAGGTTGTACTTCAAAACCAATGCATTACTATATTCTCTTTTACATGCAGCATAATATTATTGTCTTTCATTTTTAGCAATAAATCCACATGGACTATACGTTATGAGTGAAAGACATAGAGATTCTACATCATTTTTATACATACGAGATCGTAAAATATATTTTTTATGTATGAGATCTACAACCTTATAAATATGAAAGTTATGGTTTGAACCTCCGCTGGATGGAGGGCACGCACAACTCTGCCACACTTCAAAAAGAGGTGGTTAGTCTTTAAAAAAAGGTGGTTAGAAAGACATGTTGAACTACATCTCATGTATTTTCATGTTACGCCATTATTTAGCACCTCACAATCCCAAAAATTGGCAAGTTAAATCAGAGTGAAATCATAATTTCAGCTGTAAAATTTAGTTTGATGTGGTGTGTTTTCAAAAACATGGTTCAACATGTGACTTGTAACAAATCAATGTTCCATGACCGAATCTACCTTTATACTGCCTAATATAATTCTTGGTAACAAATTGAACGGCGGAAAAAAATGGATGCGTAAGGATCAAACAACATATATTTTTGACTTTACGAGCATCAAGATAAGACCGAGATTTACAAATGGAACAAAAAAATGAAAAGCTTTTTTCTGTTGGAGAATGGTTGTACAATCTCATCATCCGTGTCCAATTTATCTCCAACCTGAATTTGGATGCTTCTTTCTTCTTTATTGAATTGATACGTGGTATGTTCCGATATGTGAAATTTATTGTTAGTTTGAAGTCTTAGTTGATGTGGTTTTGTGTAAGCTGTTAACATCATATATATCACATTTAAAATAATGGTGCTTCTTTTCGTAACTCACAAATTCAATTTGTAGGTTGTTGGAAGTTGGAGTAACGTGATGGGGAAATCACAGAGCAATGTACAGCTGGAACAGGTTCGAGTATGTGCTGAGATAGGAATAGAGTGCACCAACTTCAACCCGGCGAAGAGACCAGATACGCAATATGTAATCAATAGACTTGCTGAAACAGAAACCATTGACGGATATATCAAAACTGGTGTGATTACTTCACATCAGGTACGATCACTCTCACACCAGGTACAATCACTCTCGTGGCATCCCTCCCACAAAACTTATTCTTGAGAGCTTTTGTACACCTTGATCACTTTTGTTGCTCGGAGCCAGTAATAAATAAGATAATATGCCTATTGGTTATTTGTATAGGCCGAACATGCTCCAAATGGACTTCGTCAAGATACGCCTAACACGCCAGGAGCGGCAAGCTCGGAGGTGAGTTCTCATCTAAACGACCTATAACTTACCAAGCTTGCCGCTTGGTTCCTGTAACTATTGATATAGTGATAAATTCCATATATCTCTATTAAATAGAACAGATACGTTAATGGCATACTCATTTGAAATTTTGCTTCTTGCAGGAGAATGTCACTGCAGTTACAGTGGCAGAGACAACCCCATATAACAGTTTTTGGAAAAATACTGCAAAGCTTGACATGTTGAATGCAAAGGTTCACAAATTGAATGAGACGATGCGTTCTATTTGGTCTATATATCAGCGGCTTAATCCAGACATCAGGCGATGCTTAGAATACTGCAGTATTTTCCCCAGAAGATGCAAGTTGAGAAGGAATCAGTTAGTTGCTTTGTGGATGGCGCAAGGGTTTGTAAAGACGAGTTGTGCAACAGAGGACATGGAAGATGTGGCTGAGGGCTACATTCAAGAGTTAGTGTCATGCTCATTTCTACAACCAGAACAAACTTGGGATAAGATTGGTTGTTTCACAATTCATGATGTGGTGCATGGTTTATTAGACAAGGTCGCTCGAAATTGCTTCAGAATCGAAAATGCAGGTAGCCAAGGAGGAGAAGGATGGAACGGAGATGTCCCTCGAGATGTCCAGCATCTCTTTGTTGAGAAATATGATACAAAGTTGATTACCGGGAAGGTCCTTGGATTGGAAAATTTGTGTACTCTCATTGTTTATGGTGTTGAAGAGGATACACTAGTTGAGGAAAGAGTGATTGAGAGTATATGCAAGAGGCTGCTGAAATTGCGGGTGCTTGCGATTGCTTTCAGCCAGGAACATGTTGCAATCAAGATCAAGGTATGCAACAAGTTCTCGGTCCCAGAATCCATTAGTCAGCTAAAGCGCCTACGCTATCTTGCTTTTAGGATAAGCAACTATGGCTATCCGAAGGTAATTTTACCAAGCACAATACGTAAACTTCAGCATATCCAGCTCCTAGATTTTGGCGATGGCTATGTTAAGGAGTTTAACTTTGGTGTTCATGTCCACTTGCGGTACATAACATCTCGGTTCTACGACAAGCAACTTCCTAACATAGGCGGGCTTATATCACTCCACACTCTAAGAGACTTCGAAGTAAGCAACCTACAAGAAGGTTATGATATAAAACAGCTGAGGGACCTAAACAAGCTTCGTGGCTACCTGCACATCAAGGGCCTTGAAAATGTTAGAAGCAAGGAGGAAGCTCTTGAAGCCAATCTAGCTGCCAAGGAACGGCTCACTGAATTGGAACTGCGGTGGAGTCGTAATGCTTCCAATAGGTGCAGTCGAGAAGTTGACGCAGAGGTACTTGAGGGCCTGTGCCCTCCCCTAGGACTTAAAAAACTGGAAATATGGAACTATCAAGGTACGAGGTACCCAGATTGGATGGTGGGTAAGCAGTACGGCTGCCTGCAAGAACTTGTGTTGTGGGATTGGGGACAACTGGGGCCTGCTCCTCAGCTTGTTGAGTCTTTCCCACATGTTCATGTGCTAAAGCTTTGGAACTGCAGCTGGGACGCCTTACCAGGAAACATGGAGCACCTCACATCACTCAGGGAACTGGTGGTTAGTTCATGCCCGAATGTCCGGTCGCTTCCAACACTGCCCCAGTCTCTCGAGGGGCTTCGTCTAGCATACTTGGATGATGAGTTCATGGAGTCCTGCCAAACAGTCGGACATCCAAACTGGCAAAAGATTGAGCACGTTTGTAAAAAAATATTTACCTGAGCCAACAAGTAAGACTTAAATTCCTTCGTTTTTCCATTTTGTACTGGTAATAAGTTTTGCCTGCGTGTTAACCCGTTTTCTGCTAATTAACGTTTCAGGAAGGCAATGAAGGACGTCGGACAGTTATGTGCTGTGCGGTGAAAAATACAGTTTGTTCAAATGCAAGGGAAGCAAACTAGGAGGCGAAACATGGCTACACTGCCATTCAGGCATAACAAATGGGGATCATCATCAGCCAAAATACAATTCAAGTAGTTACTATCCATTACATTCCGGCACAGCAACAAAGAGAATTTTCAATTTTGCATAACTAAAGGACGTTTCAGGCACTAGATTGGTTATGATCTGTGATGATAACATCCGATTTGGTAGCAACGTGGGTTGAATTTGACTAGCACTGCTAGCTGTTTTGTTTATTTGTTCCCTGTGCTGTGTATGCGTAAAGGAACTATTTGGATAATGTGCTGCTCTGTTGCTTATGCTATGTACTATATGGATCTGATGTTTTGTGTGCTACCAACTCCATCGTTTAATATGCAGCTAAACAGTGCCGAAATTTTTCAGATTAATTGTTTTTTACCCACTACATTCTTTGTTCCTGAACCCAGTGTTAATAGCTAGCAAGATACTTTACGATTGTACATTGATGTCTGTCCATGAAACGACTGCATGCGTATATTGATTGTTTGCATGCTATCTTGCATGCGTGGTCTATTGGAGATTATGATCGCGTTGGTTAAGATGGGATAGGCTGCATGTCTCACGTACGGTTCCATGGGTGGAGAACTGATGACATGGCAAGATGATGTGGATAGCCCGCATGTTAAGAGAAATCAGGTAATGGGGTGCTCCTATTTAGATATAGTAGATTATCTTGCATGCGTGGTCTATTGGAGATTATGATCGCGTTGGTTAAGATGGGATAGGCTGCATGTCTCACGTACGATTCCATGGGTGGAGAACTGATGACATGGCAAGATGATGTGGATAGCCTGCATGTTAAGAGAAATCAGGTAGTGGGGTGCTCCTATTTAGATATAGTAGATGAAATGACGAACCATACAAGATGAGAGCAGAAGGACTACACAACCACACCAAAGCATAGAGGAATGACCAAAGAGATGCCAACAAAACCCCACCACCGAAGCTGGCACCCTGCTAAGCCAACACGTTGAGGCCAACCACAAGTCCCTAGTACGGCACCCGCCGTACCACCACGCCAGCATGACCACTACACCCACTGAGCCGTCACCATGGCTGTGCACCTCCCCGCTACACAACCACCATGACCACATGCCTCCATTAATTGTGCCCACCACCTGCCATGCCCAACAACCAAGAGCCGCAGCCGCGGGCCCAGAGTGGGCCTGCCTCATAACCGGCCAACCTTCATGCAACATGCAACACAATGCCACACGGTGAGCTGCAGCACGCAGCCGTGTGGCAGCGCCACTGCCCCACGCCTGAAAAAGGGACACCAACACCGATTACCGCAACATCACTGGAATGAGTAAAATAGGGTAGCCGGATCTGGCCCCAAGCACACATGATCGCCACCACCGGCCGGTTGCATCCATCTAAGCCTACCCAGGCCCTACCACGACCACCCTTGCCGCCGACAGCACCAAGGGGCCAGCATGATCCATGCCATGCCGACCACCGCCTGCCGCAACGAGATCCCTAGCTCGTTCAACCGACCAGTGAATTAGAGCTCTGCGCGGGGTTTGCTTGCTGGAACCCGCTGGCGAAGCGGAGAGGAATGGAACGTGCTGTGATGTGCTTGTTTTGTATATGAAGCCGGCCGGGACTGAACACAAGCACAGCACGTTCATCCAAGATGGCCTCAAACATGACGATCTTCTTGGTAACTGACATGAGGCAGGAAAGTTGACTATTGCAGAAGGCAATATCCAAATAGCTACTCCCTCTGTAAAGAAATATAAGAGCATTTAAATTACTACTTTAGTGATCTAAACACTCTTATATTTGTTTACGGAGGGAGTACTTATTTAGCAAGGGACACCGAAGCTCTAACATTGTTTATAGTAGATTTAAACAAGACAAACATGGACTAACCCTGTTGGTGTTTTCTTTATCTTTCATGATGCACGGCAGGAGCTCTGCCCATTCTATCAAGATAGGAAAAGGCAAAAATATAGTGTCCCGGTTTATGAAGGGAAACTAGGCCGAAAACCACATGGAACAAGAAAAAAAACAGCACAACCCCAACATTGCTCAAAATAGGCCACCACCTCCAAATGTGGCTTCTACCCAGAGCGATTGTGAGTGAGGATTTTGGTAACTCTTTCAAGAAGGGAAACGAGTCCCAATGATGTCGTCATCGCCAGTGTTGACCCCCGTTTGACCATAGAGCTTTTGCCCAAACCAGCACACAACCACCCCACTTATACTCCGATCGTGCATGGCCCAGTGATGAGAGAAGATCTCTTCGGTAATGCCTCCTAAGGATGCAAAGGACACCCACGAGCAAATCCAATCCTCGCGCATAGTCTAATAACTCACCACTTTCGCAGGCCCTGTGAGGAAGCCTAACCGCTATGAACCTGCAAGACGGAGCCGTGACTCTAATCATATTAATCAATGAAATGACGAACCATACAAGATCAGAGCAGAAGGACTACACAACCACACCAAAGCATAGAGGAATGAGCAAAGAGATGCCAACAAAACCCCACCACCGAAGTTGGCACCCTGCTAAGCCAACACGTTGAGGCCAACCACAAGTCTCTACTACGGGGCACCCGCAGCACCACCACGCCAGCATGACCACTACACCCACTGAGCCGTCACCATGGCTGTGCACCTCCCCGCTACACAACCACCATGACCACATGCCTCCATTAATTGTGCCCACCACCTGCCTTGCCCAGCAACCAGGAGTCGTCGCCGCCGGCCAGAGCGGGCCTGCCTCATAACCGCCCAACCTTTATGCAACATGCAACACAATGCCACACTGTGAGCTGCAGCACGCAGCCATGTGGCCGTGTCACTGCCCCACGCCTGAAAAAGGGACACCAACACCGAGTACCGCAACATCACTGGAATGAGTAAAATTGGGGTAGCCGGATCTGGCCCCAAGCACACATGATCACCACCACCGGTTGCATCCATCTGAGCCTACCCAGGCGCTACCACGACCACCCTTGCCGCCGACAGCACCAAGGGGCCAGCATGATCCATGCCATGCCGACCACCGCCTGCCGCAACGAGATCCCTAGCTCGTTCAACCGACCAGTGAATCAGAGCTCTGCACGGGGTTTGCTTGCTGGAACCCGCTGGCGAAGCGGAGAGGAATGGAACGTGCTGTGCTGTGCTTGTTCTGTATATGAAGCCGGCCGGGACTGAACACAAGCACAGCACGTTCATCCAAGATGGCCTCAAACATGACGATCTTCTTGGTAACTGACATGAGGCAGAAAAGTTGACTATTGCAGAAGGCAATATCCAGCTTTCCGTCCGACGAAAGCTTTGGGGCATACATACATGCATTGTTGGCCAAGCGTGCAAATCACAAGTTCATAGTTGTAGGTGATGGCAGCGAGGATATATACAGTGGCGCGACGTGGGTGTCGAGGAGATTATTACCTTAAGCGGGACAAACTGGTTGTCGAAGCTCTCGGCACCGGTGAATAGGTTCACGATCCTCAATCGGTCCCAGCCCCAGGAGGCGACGCCCCAGCCGCCGTCGTGGGTGCCAACAAAGCGTGTGCCGATGGCCTTGCTTGGGATCAGGGAAGCTTTGCAGGACAACGCCAGCTTGGAGGGAACGCTAGTACTTCGCCTTGTCGCGGCCGCTCGGGTCGAGGATCAGTCATGGGAGGACGTGGCATGGAGGGTGCCTTGACGTGACGGCGTGCCACGATGTGCACACGGCCGCAAAGCGGACACGGTCCACCGGACCAGCGACGAAGCCGGGGTAGATTATGTTGAGGAGATCGTTGGGGATGCTGGATCTTTTTTTTTTTTGAGAAAATCCTCCATCCTCGATCTATGGTACGAGTTGCAGGATGAGATAACCTAACGGGCCACGATCGCGCATGAGGACTAGAACGGGCTTTCACAGACTATCAAGGTTTAGCGCAGCCCGTTGCATCCGTTCGTTTTCCTACTTGTTTTTCGAGGGAGTTTCCTACTACTATAATAGTCTGTCCGCATTTCTCAAAAAAAAAAATATTGTCCGCGAAGGATGTTTCTCTAAATCTTCTAAAAAAATGATTCTCCATTACTTCCAAAGTTTCGATGCTTGCAAATTAAATATGAAATATTTCTGTGGCAAAAATTGATACTACTAATGTACCAAGTCATATTTTCTTTGTGTTACAACCACTAGTAAGTTTGCACGTGCAATGCACGTCTCCTATATTTGAAGTCATGTCTTGTATACAATAACGACACCCCTCCACCGCCTCATCCCTTTCAAGTGCACGCTCGCGCCTACGCTTGATGAGATCCTTTGGGGCAACACCTCTTTCCTTGACTTCCCCTTGTACATCATTTTCCTCAACCCACGGCACCACTCACCTCTCCTACTGGTACATGCAGATGGAAATCGGCATGTGCTAGCGCCAGCTGGGTGAGCTTTACCAAAGAAGCAGAGAAGACGGATAATAGAGACAATGCAATGATCAAATGGGCTAGAAGCATTCCAAAGTGAGGAAGGGTTTCAACTTGAAAGGACTAATTTAGGAAAAAGGTAACAGCATCCGGATGTTTCATTGTTTCATACTTTCTATTGGTTTTACGGAGCCTAACAACTATCTCTTTCATAGAAACTCAAGAGAAAAACAAATACATGACAAAATGAGGGATGCGTCCTGCCCTTATGGTTGGACACAGTTAGAATTCATGTTCTGTAGATTACCAGAGAACAAGAATCAAAATTGGTAGCAGGGCGTAATACAAATGAGCATTGCTTCACGTACGACAGAATTTGTACGATTTCTGTACGAAGTAGTATGGCCACCGTTGATCAACGCTGGCTCAAGGTGGATTCACAGTGGATTGCGCTATCGTACCAAATCGGACCAGCTTTGATCGTACGTGAGGCACTGCCAAATACAAATACATAATTCTATCAAAAACCACTATTTACTGCCGGAACAATCCTCTCAGGGAAATGTGCCAAGTCCAGCACCCATCCTTCGAAAATGACCAAGAATATCTGCTCCAGAAAGTTTGAGAAATGAAGCTCCCTCCGAACTGTGATGCTGACTCTCCATATTCAATATTTCCACTAATTACTTGATGAAATATTTTACCTGATGGTTATGTGGATACATATCAGGTTAAATGAACCAGCCGATTGCGAACATGACAAAATATTTAGTTAAAAGCCTGAATTGTTGTCATCCATGGCGCTAGATTTAACTCTTCATCGGAAACAATTACTTCCTGTAAGTCACACGGAAAAAATAGTTTAGTACAATTATTTCCCATACCCTAAGATACAAGTACCATACTAAAATGATACGCCTCACGGTAGTCTTCCAGCAAAAATAATTGATACTACACAAACATGATAGAATCAAGTACTATTCATGACATAAACTTTTCAAGATTAGGAACACAATATTAATCACATACCACAGGTCGAGGTTTTACATCTTGAATACTATGGAAATGACGGTAGCAAAATCAGGAGGACTGAGGACAATACATGCTCCAGAATTGTTGTAACTGTCCTTGGAAGTCTGTAGCAGAATCATATATTGATTATTAGAACTCAGTTAGGATAGAAGTAAAACAACAAATTTAACTATAAAATTAATACATGATTAGTTGGACAATATCCTTCCAGAACATGAATTTGAATTGTGTGGATGCATACTACTACCTGCAAAAGCATGATAGACATCATCCACCATATATGTTTCTCTTCCTGTGTTTTGGTTGCATTATCTGTCAGGTAATTCATGATTTCTCGAACTCCTATCTGAGCAGCAAAATAATGACAGAGATTGTTACAGCCTTTGACTCACCTCTATGAGCAGCAGTGAGTTGGCGATGAACCTGAAAAAAAATAAGGGAACCAAAAGAGCTACATTAATTCCAGTCCGAAGTAGTTGAACAAGTATTGGAGGAAATACTTTTGATCTAAAAACGAAACTATCCATTAGTTGCACAAAATCTCTCGTAGTTTGGTGGCATGGACAGAACAGACTTTCAGAGTTTCAGTACTTCTTTCGTTTGAACCTTAAGACATAACCAAGCACATCAAAGATAAACCATCCAGCACCTTGCTACAAGAGAGCATACAACTGAAGCAGATCTCCATCATTAAAATTGTTGATTTTATCATAATATTCCAAGAAGAGACAGTTTCCTGGTTATTAATTTAATTTACAACTGATTTCCCAGCAAAAGATTGCTTTCTAGTTGGAGATGTAGAATTAAAAGAATATGTTAAGTTGGCTAGACACGTTGTTCCATTCCAGATAAGTATTGCTAGATTTAAGCTGGTTGGACATGTTTTATTGTAAACTAATAGTATAGCAACTGTATATTATTTGCAGAAGTCGATTACAGCCGTGCGCAGGAAGACTCATCCCAGCTTCTCGCTGGAGTACTTCTTGTACACCACTTTCAGCTTGCTCTTATGGCAGTCAGGTGTGAGCCCAGGTTGTTTGAACAACACAGAGATACAAAATTAATTAAAAAAAGCCATAAATGCCATCTCAATATCCTCTCTATCTCTCTCTCGGCTAGGTCGGAAAGACGGGACAAGCTGCAAAGATACAAGGTGGGAGAAGGGCCGGTTCGTACCATCTGGAGAAGAAGCAGGCGCTAAGCCTCTGTCGCCGCTGGTAGCCCACCGGAGTATCCCCTCTTCGCCGCCCCGCAGGCCCTCGCCCGCCGCAGGCCGCCCGCGCTCCGCAGCCGCTCGCCCCCCAATCCCATCTTCTTCCCTTGATGTGCCGCAGTGGAAGAGCCGAGCGCAGATCGAGGGAAGTGAGCCGGCGGCGCAGATCGAGAGAGGGAGACAGGAAGGGTTTCATCACGACTTCACGAGCCAAATAGAGGAATGAGCGTTGTATGGGGAGTTGTGGGCGCAGTGCGTGGAATATTCCTCTATGGACGGAATAATGGTCGGCCATTGGGAATTGCTAACTCCACCCCAAAATGCTATTAGATTAATAATGACTGTTAGATTAAGATTTGTGGGCCTAATTGTACGGTACAGATTGGTTTGTGTAGTGTTGTGGGTCTAATTGCGGGGTACACATAAGAAAATTCTTATTCGATTGTTTAATAGTAGTGTAGAAGATGTAGATTATCTACATATAAATTACATATATGTACAGACGAATGTATTCGACGAGTATTTACATAACTTGCATAAATACGACCTTATGAAGGATCAATCATACCACTCCGCAATGTCAAATCCAACATTGCATGCCTCTGTACGTAACAGTTGTAGCTCGAAATGAATCCCAAATTTCAACAAGACATTACCACTATGGAAGAAAAAGACAAGATATTTGAAGGATCAGTAATCAGCCGAGGTATGTATTCACACACAAAAAAAGTAATCAACCGCTTACGTGCAATAGTACATAGAAGTACACTGAGGAGATACAGAACAAAACACTTATTTCTATGTTTTATCGTGTGCCAACGTAAACCGAACGATCGGGAAATAGCATCATCCAGTCTAAATGCGTGTTTGTCTTGTGTCATGCATGCTTCAAATATGTTGCTAGTGTATGCAATAATTACATGAGCTAAGCTAATCTGTACTGAAGGTAAATCATGTCAAGTAATACCACGAAACATTCCAAAGCATCGTGTCCGCATTGCTAATGTGTACTGAAGGTAAAACATGGTAATTGACTAGAGAATTATTAAACACGTAAGTAGAAAGTGTTGCTTAAAAATACTGCATAGATAGAGTTAATTATATCCAAGGTGAGCGTGGGCTTGTTGGGATTTATGTGGAGCTCTGGATGCTGGCGGACGCGTCGGCGGCCCGTCCACGTCCGCAATTCTAAATCATGCAGTTGCAGCGTCCGCGTCCGCACGTTTTGACTGCCTGCTATGCTGGGCGGCCACATGCGGACGTCCACACCAGTTTACCTAGTTTCACTAGTACCCTTCATAAACAAAAAAAAACTGCTTTCACTAGTGTGTAGAGTCAGTTTTGTGTCCTGGTAAGCACGCTTAGTTTGCAATTTGCAAACTAGCTATATACATACAGATTTCACTGTCCATGTGCACACAATGTACAGATTTGCTCAGTGCTAGCTTTGTATCAGCTTCACATTCAGATTTCAGTCCTGCACAATGTTAAAAGTACATTCAGATTTGCAACAACGAGCAAATCATCCGTTCATTTGATACAATGTTAGATTCAGTTCCTCAAATGCAGCAACGAGCAGTTTTAAAACTAACATAATTTCAGTGAACATACATCAGTGCTAGCTTGAACATCACATTCAGGTTTTGGATTTCACATCCTGATCATGTGGTTGAACATCCGATTCCATAGTCCTGAACATACATTCAGATTCGCCTGAACTTTACGATGAATGACATGTCAATGGCAGCTTCATGCTGAATTTGATTTTCCTGAACATCAAATTTTAGTCCTGAACTTTTCCTGAGTCAGTGGCAGCTACTCTGAAGACTGCTACTGAATATTAGAACAAAGTTGCAGTAATTTATTATGTAGCTTGTATCAAGCTTTTTCATGCCGATCATTTGTTCAAATAACATACATGCAGCTAGCCAACATGCGGACATGCACTTCTTCAGTGTATTTCTTGCTTGGTAGGACACCGGAGGCAAAAAACAATACATGAGAAAGTAATTGTCGCAGTACAGAAAATGGAGACTTGCTTATTTCTAACTTACCAAGCAATCTTCATCGTCAATCTTAGTGGTAGGTATAGGGTCTGAATGATTGAAAGCAGCAGATTTCAGGCAATCTTGGAGGCAAATCAACGCCTCTGCAGTGTCGCTCTTCAGCCTGGTTCTATGATCGTTGATGACTATTCCGTTGGTGCTGAATGCCGACTCAGACGCCACCATTGACGCTTGGATAGCTAGAATGTCACAAGCGATGCAATCCATGACCAGATAGTTGGGTGCATTCTATTTCCACAATTCCAGGATATCGAAATCTTTCTTTGGAGGGTACAACTCTTCATTCAAGTACTGTTCGAGCTCACTTTTTGTATGCTTTTGTTGTATATACTCAAGTGAGCTTCCCAATCAACCATTGGATTATCTGCCCTTTTAACCACATCAACACTGATTTCTTCTTCGGAAAGATCATGCAGAGAACCCTTCATCTCACGAGATTAGAACATACTCTCTATAATCGTGGAGCGGTTTATCTATTTTCTCAATGGAGCGGTTTATCATGCAGAGAACCCTTCATCTTGCAGAGAATCCTTCAGCCATAGTCGAGTGCTTTATCTATTTTCTCATCCCCCAAAGCAAATCCATTCATCAACCAATTGAAAACCCGATCCAATCTTATTTACGTGCACCTGTCATTCCTATATACTCCCTCCGTTCACGAATAAGTGTACTTCTAGCTTTTGTCTTTAAGTCAAAGTTTTAAAATTTTGACCAACTATTTACAAAAGAGTAATAACATATATGACATCAAATTAATATACTATGAAAGTACATTTCAAGATAGATCTAGTGATATTAATTTAGTGTCATAAATGCTAGTACTTTTCCCTATAAAGTTGGTCAAAGTTTTAAAACT
Organism: Triticum urartu; assembly: GCF_056163025.1. Lineage (NCBI taxonomy): Eukaryota > Viridiplantae > Streptophyta > Magnoliopsida > Poales > Poaceae > Triticum > Triticum urartu. The sequence goes on from NC_141875.1 coordinate 732,810,204, forward strand.
TTGACCTAGGACAAAAGTTAGAAGTACACTTATTCACGGACGGAGGGAGTACGCCCATACACATGCGAAACTGAAGGGATTGCCAATCACATTCACCCGCTGTAATCGAAAGCAAGAAATGATCCAACACTAGCTAGCTGCTTATTTCCACAACAGAAAAATAAACTATTGGCTAGCTGCTAATTGTGTTCGCATCACACATGATGCATGCATCCGAGTGACTAGCGTACTCCCTCCGTTTCTTTTTACTCTGAATAAAAAAATTGTTTGAAGTAAAACTACGCAAAGTTTAACCAAATTTACATTGAATAAATATCAACATCTACAATACTAAATTTATATATTATGAATATTGATTCCATGGTGCGTGAGTGATTGATTTTCTATCGTAAATCTATGAAAAATAACTTCAGAATTAAAATTAAGTTAATGAAAAACGGACACTCAAAAAAATTACAAAAGACCAAACATGTACAGGTTGGATAACATAGGAGAGCTAACACCAAAACAAGATAACTTGGCTAAAGATCCCGAGGCAAAAGCCACATGGGAGGATGTCCACTGCCAGATAAATAGTACTCTACCGACGTAATCTTATTCACGCCATTGTCATTCCTTTTTTCTTTCTTGTAATACACACGGCGACCGTAACCATATTTGTTGGAACTCGTAAAGAACTCCTTGGCATCTTTAGGCACCAAACTTCTCTGTGTGTAGTATCGATTGTGAATGTAGTAGATGTGGTTTCTTTGTGGGCAGTCACGCTTACTCATCGACACGTGCATTGCCTTGGCACACGTCGGCCCTAAGAACAAGGCGTGGTTGCCTAAGCTTCTCACCTCTTCCCACTTGTATGAGTGACGCGTCCCCACTCCATCTGTATCAGCATCAACGAGTACTAACACCGAGAAAAAAGGCTCGCATGGCCACGGTTGTTCGCTCCCCATCATTGTCCTTCTCACCACCATCACAATCTTGCCACGCAGCGCAAGAATGTACATGGCATCCGTCTCGGTCGTTAATGATTGGTTGTGCTTGGCCAACCAGTGGACAGCTCCGAACCCCGCCACAGCATATGCAGTCAAGCTGACCTCACACTTGACAAGATATTTGCTAGGTTCCAGGTGGCAATAGAGATGGCCATTGCAAAATGTGATATCCACGACCTTGTCCCCCTTGAATCTTCGCCTTGTCCATCCATACCTTGGCTGGCCAAGCCCGCAAATCGCGACATCATGCTGGTTGGTGATGGCGGCTAGGATGCAACTGCTAAAGGTGGGTGGCTCGGAGAATATCACCTTCACCGGAATTAACTTGTCGTTGGTGTCATCGTGCGCATGAGAGGCTGACCTTCCCACCCTAGATGGCCCTACGTCGGTACCGGTGAACTGGCTCAAGATCCTAATCTCCTTTTGCTGTGTAGAAAGCGTCACCCCTGCATGAGAGAAGAGGTTCATGATCCTAAGCGCCGGGGGATCGGACAGTACGATCCAGCCACCACCGTGGCTGCCAATGATGTGCCTGCCAACGGCCTCGGTCGGGAACGGGATCCGTGGCAGGATGTTGCCACCTCCAAGGCAACACATGTGCTTGGCCTAATCATCACCAGTCGGGTCAAGGATCAGCCACGGAAGGCGTGGCGGGAGCGTCGTCGACCCGATGGCTCGCCACGAGGTGCACACGGCGGCGAAGCGGGCGCAGTCAATCGTGCCGGAGAGCCTGCCCTGGACTAGGCGGAGGAGGTCGTCGGGGAGCCTGGACCACCGCCCCACGGCAGCCCGGGAGGTCCCTTGGATGCCAGCATCGCCTCCGGCGGCTGCCTTCGTCGTCTCCTCCATCTGTGTTCCGGCTAGGCTGCTTCTTGATCCGATTGTAGAAGGATATATTATGCGGGGTTTATGAGGTACTCGCCACCACGAATAGAGGTTGCGAAGCACAGGGAGTAAAGGCCGGAGGTATTTGTTTGATGCAGGCATGAATCGAATCGGACTTAGATATTGTATACTAGTCGGAGACCATATAAATAAAATAACAGTTTTGTTAAAGCACATCTAGATGTGCTATAAGTATTGCACATCTAAGTCTTATATCATTGATCTTATGTTAAAATTCGTGTGGGTATTTTCTTTTGTTTTTTTTTCTTTTCTTCTTTATGCTTAATTCACTCATTTAAATGTGCAATAACTAAAGCACATCTAGATGTGCCTAAACACACCCATAAAATAAAGAAAAACAATTCGTTCCTCCATCTACGTATACAAAAACCTAATCGTATATTTGTTTGATGCCGGAATCCGGACGGGTCTTTTACTTCTTCTTCTTCTTCTTCTTCTTCTTCTTCTTCTTCTTCTTCTTCTTCTTCTTGTTTGTTTTGCGAGCGAGCGAAGTACTCCGCTCGGCAGCATGTTTGTTTCAGCGCATCAATTCCGCTCGGCAGCATGTTCGGACGAGGTTTGTTTCAGGCCGGCTCACTAGTCGAACGAGGTTTTGCTAGTCGTCGCCTGCAATCTTTTTTTTTTCTTTGATGAGGGGTGCAATCTTCTTTTTGGGCTCCCGCTCCTCTCCCCCGCTCCCGCTAGGGTTTCCCCCGCCGCCGGCGGGCCCTAGTCCCTTTCCGCCGCCGCCGGCCGCCCAGCGCGGGCGCCCCTTCCCGCCCTCCCTCTCCCCTCCTCCCCATCCCGCCGCCTCCGCTGTCTCCCCGGGAGGTGGCCGGGGCGGCGCGCGCCCCCATCCACCTCGTCCGCCCCTTCCCCCCGTCCTCCCCCCCCCCCCCGCCGTCGCCGGCGGTCGCCCCTGGATCGGGCCGGGTGGTGTCGGCGGCGGCGGGCCATCCCTTACCCCCGCGCGCTCCTCCTTCCCGGGGTGGGGGGAGGCGGCGGTGGTGCCCGGCCGGTGTCCGGCGTCCTGGTGGCGGAGGCCGGGGGCGCTCGCCGTGGTGGTGCCACCTCTTTGCGGCGGGGCGATCTGATGGTGCTGGGCGGCCGGTGGCGCGTCCCCGGCCCAGATTTGGGCCCGTAGGGCCCCATCTGGGTCCTTGCGGGTCGGCTCCGGTGCGACAACGACGCCCTATGTATGGAGAGGCTGGGGAGCGGCTTGGACTGGGGCAGTGACGCCGACGGCGTGCCAGCTGCTGCGCGGAGGCGGGAGCTGCCGGGCCTGTGGGGCCATGGGCCCGGTAGGCTCCTGCTTTGGCGTCAGGTCGGCTACCGTCGTGGACGGTGAAGGTGGGACCCTCCCGTATGCCGACGGTGCTGATGCCCTAGTCCCGGCTCCTCTTCTTCCTTGTGCAGACCATCTTCGCGGTGCCGTGGTGAGACAACGTGGGAAGCTTCGTGTCCGTGTTAGCGCAGGGTGGTGGTCGGTTTGGCGGCGAGCTCCGGAGTGCCTGAGGTGGAGGATGGGATCGGGAGAAATCCCTTTTGGCTTGGCCAACACCGACGTGGTGGCGCCTGAGGGTGCCGCCGGACCTTCCTGGAGGGCGTCGGGGCTACCCTTCCTCTCTCCTCGCCGCGTACCGGGGGAAACCGTTGGCACCAGCGTCGTCATCGTCACGTCCCTTCTTAGAGGTGTTGATTGGTACCGGCGCTTCGGAGTCTCGGAGCTTGGTGGGCGATCTTCGGTGGACGCAGCGGTCGCGAGGCTTCATCGTTTTTGTCGATCCGCCGTTATCGGCATTTGTTTCTTTTTTTTTCTTTTTCATTTTTTTAGGCGTGATTGTGCTGCTTCAGCCCCAGCTCCTATTGTTGATTGTATTAGAGGGTTGCTTTGTAATACAAAGCGGGGGAAACCCTTTTTCGTTAATCTTCTCTTTGATACGCAGCCGTGATGTTCATAGGTATGCCGTCGCTTGCCTCATTTTCTTCCTTCTTGAATGTTGTATGTTTTTTTTAACATAGTACAGAGGCAAACTATTTTTCTTCTTGACAAAACCTGAGTCTATACTCGGTCAAAATTCCAGTTTTCTGGCTGACCATAATTCAATGTACATGCTGCCAAACCTAGATCATAATCTACCTTGATTTGCTAAGTAATTAATGAGAGTAGTACAACTACTAAAGGCTAGTCATAGTGGGAGTAATTTAGGTAGTAACATAGCGCACTTCGAGAAATTTTTGCTTATGTGGCATGTAGTTAATGAGAAGTAGTAACATAATATGTTACTGTAACATAGCGCTTCCCAAGACAAGACGAGTCTACAAGCTAATAAATGAAGCCACATATGACACTACTAGTATGTTACTTTGCACTATGAAGATAGTAACTTAGTCTAGTGTCATGTGCATGATACTAGTCTAAGTTACTCCCCACTATAACCAGTCTAAAAAAGATAAAGAACGGATTAACAAAGCCTCTTGAAGACAACAACACCAACAAAAAGATATTTTAACGTGATCCCAAGTCGTTGTCACGCACTCTACGGCGTGGATCTCAACTTCTCATCATGCACCAGAAGCAAAACTTTACAAACCACTAGCTGAGTAGCATGACAGTTTTTGAAGAGTTGCGCATAAAGCTATAACCTAATTAAAATAGTTGGATGTTGGATGATGGTTGTCGGGGACATAATAGAATACTAGTACACTACATCGTAACATTATTATTGAGGAATAAAAGCAAGAGCATGATAAAGAAAAGAAAAAGAGAAGCGGGAGCGTAATACACATGGCTAAATATCCTATGGGAAAAGCCACATGGGAGGGTGAGCACCACCCACCACATAGTACCCTACCGATGTTTGCCAGTTACCAAAGCTTTCGTCTTCCTTGTAGTATACACGACAATCATTCTTGTTGGAGCTCATGAAGAATTCCTTTGCGTCACAGGGTACAAGTTCTTTTTGTGTGTAACATCTATGGTGGAAATAGTAGATGTGCTTTCTTCGTGGACCGCCGTGCTGGTCCGTCGGCACGTGCATCGCCTTGGAGCATGTCGGTCCTAGGTACAAGGCGTGGTCGCCCATGTTCAACACCATTTTCCACTTGTACAGGCATTGCGTCCCTGTTATGTGCTCATTAGAATCAACTAGCTCGAATACCAAGAAAAAGTGGCCGAAGTAGTTCCTCTCCATAGCCTGTGGGCCCCAGATCCTCCTCACTGCCATGGCAAGTTTGCCACGTAGCTCAACAATGTACATGGCACGCACATCCGGATCGTCCACGCTACAAAAGAAGCGGTTTTTCATGTAATGATGATTTTGTATGGCCAGCCACTGAATATGTCCGAACATCGGCACACCATATTTGTCCAAGCCGACCTCGAACTTGGCGACCTCGTTGCTATTTCGCATGAGGCAATAGAGATGGCCGTTGCAGAAGGCGATATCTAGGACCGGCTCCCCACAAAACCTTGGTGCCATCCACCCACCCTCTGGCTTGCCAAGCCCGCAGATCACAACTTCATGCTTGTCGGTGAGGGCGGCGAGGATAGGCCCGCTCAAGGTGGGCGGCCCAGAGAATGTTACCTTGAGCGTAACAATGCTCCTTCTCGGATCCACGGACAGCGCCACCTCATCCCCGGTAAAGACATTCTTCACCCTGAGCGGCGCCTCATAGCCGACCCACCCGCCGGCGTGACAACCGACGAAACGGCAGACGTTCGCCTCCCGGAGGAGCATGGTGAGTGGTAGGATCGTGCCGTCTCCAGGATTGTACACACGCGTGGTCTCAACCTCGTCATGTGGGTCGAGGACCAGCCATGGGTGCGCGCGCCGCGGCGGGTAGGACGACACGACAGCGCACCACTGCATGCACACCGCAGCAAAGCGGACGCAGTCGAGCGGAGAGCCGAGCCTCGCTTAGACCATGCTGAGGAGATCGTCAGGGAGGCGTAACCACAGATCTTCACCGGACGAGATCCCTTGGATCCTGGTTCCATCGTCGCGGGCGGCTACCGCATGAGGCGGCGCCATCTTGGATTCTTGGTGCGTTAGGCTGATCGTAATGTGTGGAGGGATCGATGCTAGCTGACGACATAAATAAGAGGTTGTGCGTGCACCTGTACGTGGCAAACCGAACTGGCCACGATGAGCAGGCTTTGAAGGTCACGTAATCTAAGGGAGGCGTATATAAATGGAAACCTTAATTCATGTATAAAATAAGTAGAGACATTATGTTTCGATCCGAACACAACTCATACTCTTATTAGGAGTTAGCACTTGTTGGGTTGGAGCATACGTGGAAGCCTCAAATCATGCACAAACAACAAGGATCCGAGCACAACTCGTGAGGCGCTGGTTCTTCTTCTTCCCCTTTTCTTTTCTTTTCCTTTTCAACACGACCAACAACAAAAAAGTTAAGCTCGGTTGCTTTATCGCCTTTTCTTTCTTCTCTTCTTCACAAGAGAAAATGTAGGTTGTACTGTAATAATTTGTAGATGTAGTGGAAAAATATGTATTGCATGTGTTTTTTTTTATTGAAAAGGGAGATTACACCCGGCCTCTACATTAGGACGATGCATACAACCATATATTATGAATAATGCAAAAGCTAGCAGCCGAACAACATCGACACAAAAAATAAAGCAAAAATAAACCTGAGGTTGCATGCCTCGCGACAGTAACTCCACCAGATAGCCATTAACCCTATGTTACAAGACGACATGAGAAACGAAAAGTACACAACTCCTAGGCTGCGCCATCAAGAAGGAATCGCCGCACGTGCGCCGATGATGGCAAGTTCAACACAAGGTTGAACTCCAGATTATCATCCCGGAAGCCAAGCTTCAATCCACCACCTTCAGCAAGATCACGATGCAGGCGCGTGTCGACATAGCCTGATCAGAGATCTTATGTTTCCACCGGAGTGCACAAACTCGTCATTGAATCTGTCTTGTACCATCATCACTTTTCCAGCTACCGACGCCTCGATAGCCGGATATCACTGAAGAAGACAACGCAAGAAAAGACGTCTCATACCGCCTGCCTCTGGCTACTATTGCACCAGTTTCAATCCACTAGCAACAGGCTAAACATGACAACTCCGCCAGAGCAACCGAGCAACACCAGCCGGTAGCAGGCATGACTTGACACCTCCACATAAGACGTCGTGCGTAGCATCCGCTGGTGGCATCATCTATCGGCGACACGCATTGCTCGACCTCTCCAGAAGAGGTGCATGTGTCACCTACCGAGCCGCATTGAACCCGATTTTTTTATGGAGGGGGCGTCCCATACCGCCACCAGCCTTAGATAGGCCGTCACCACCTTGAGATCCAGTCTCCGAGTCGCCCACACGACCACGGAGTCATCCACCATCGAAAGAAGAGGGGCCACCGCCCCAATTCTGGGCGCTACCGGGAGCACCCACTGCCACGACAACCGTTGACATCATCCATACAACGGCAACCGCCGGCGCGACCGCCAAATCCAGGCACTAGGCCCCGAATCCCTTGTACACCGTCCCATTGTCAGTCGTGCTTGACCTTCCATCATGCTAACAAGCAGGCCACCACCAAATCCACCGCATGGGGCCGCCGCGCCGCAACCAGACCAGAGACCACATGTATTGCGTGTGTTACAAATTTATTGTTGTGTTGTAATTACTTAGTGATTAATATCCACATTGCAATGGATGGTGAATTGAGGGTGGGGCAGGGGCGGGGATATAGCTGTGCGGTGATGGCCTGCCTAGCCTTTTTCTTTTTCTTCCAGATTTTAACTGCCACTTAGGGCTAAATCTTGAAAATGCAAATCAAATTCAAAAATCACCAAATTTGGCACAAAAAATAGTAGGGAATATATATTGTATAGGAAAAGTATTTCCTGCCCTAATGCATGTTTGAAAATCTGTTTTACACAAATAGGAGTTTACTATGGTTATTTAAATAATTCCCTAATTAAATTAGGGTTTACTAAAATTTCCAAATTACCAAAAGCTAAAATGCAATGAAATATGATATGCATATAATTTATAATATACATTTTGGTCACTATCAAATTTGAAAATTTTGGGATGTGACATTAGGCAAACACGAGGCAAGCTTAGGCCGAGCCTGGCTCAGTTTGGCTGGCATCAAGCGTTAACCGAGGAGTCTTATGTGATCATAATTTATCAACTTACTATTACATGGTACACCCTTATAATCGTGTCATGTTAATGTATGCATGTAGGTTGCTGCTGCTTCTCCGGCAAATCAAAATATACTCTGTTTCATGTTTTTTTTTTCTTTCCCTTTTTCCCCCTGCCTTATCTTCTCCCTTCTCCCTTCGTTTCTTATCCATACCGCTGTTCTCGTTCCCAGGGAACCTGCCAGGGATGAACTGTGGCACCGCTGCTACTGCAGGCCAACCACCGCCGCCTGCTGTAGGACGAGCCGCCATGGACGGATAAATGACCAAAATGAGCGCATCCTCCTCCTTTCCCTTTCTCAAGGAAATCACACCTACGGCGCACACGAGCAGCATCGGCACCGAGATTCAATGCTCCAACAGCGAATGGCCGTGGCTTGGAAACGGAGGCTCGACATGCTGGGACGCAAGCTCCTTTTTGTGAAGCAACCACCGGCGAGCGTTGGCACGCGACCGGCGAGGCAATGTTAGAACCGCTGCATAGAATGGTTGCAACCATTAACGAAAAAGCTTCAAGCCTAGATCAAAAAAGCTTCAACCGTCAACACGGAAAGCTTCAACCAAACAATGCCAAACTCAAAAAAGTTGCAACTGTTACGAGTATAGCTTCAACCTTAGACAGAAAAAGCTTTAATTGGCATTTTTTTTTGCTACAACGCACCACCGGCATCGGTAGTTCGCGGCGCTGCTCCGACCAGCACTGCCCTGCTAGAACCACCGTGCGTGATGCTACAACTGGTGTACTAACCTGCTACAACCAGGGTCTCGTTATGCTACGACGCATCGCCGGCATTGATCTTTTGCTACAACCACGCCGGTTATTGCTACAACCGGCATTTCGTTATGCTACCACATACCACCGACGTCGGTTTTTCTGCTACAACCGCGTTGCTTTTTTGCTACAACCAGCATTGCCATTTGCTACCATGAACCAACGGCAGCGGAGAAAAAGCTGTGACCGGCAAATTTTGCTTTTTACTGGGACCGGCGGTGTTTTTTACTGCGACCGGGATAGTTTTCGCTGGGACGGTGCCAGCTGCTCGTTCTTTTGCCGGGATGGCGAGGCTGCACCAGAGACGGCGAGGGGGCTGCGACGGCGAGTACAAGATGTTGCGACCGACGATGAGGAGGGACCATGAACGGGCATGGGTGATGCGTAGATCATGACGGATGGCGGCGAGACAATTAGCGGGGTCAACGACGACGAGGGCCGCGAAGGCGCCGTTGATTCGTCGAAGGCCATGGCGAGGGCCGCGAAGACAGTCATCTATAGCCGGTCAACGCAGTGTTCCTCTCTAATCTGAGACGAAGCGGTGCGGAGGGATGGAGAAGAGAAAGGATGACGTGGTTTTTTTTTAATCCGATGGCACAGATGGATTAATCCAACGACTGTTATAGGACCGGCGTAGCGCTTGGGCCGGTGCGCCGGCGCAGATCACTGCCCATTTGGATAACATTTTTTTTCAAAGAGTTGAACAGAGTGATAACCTAAACTCGTTTCGTGTCTGTTATTGGTGACATACTTTTCATCGTGATATGATTGTGGTGAAAGAAAACAAAGAGCCACATGGGAGGATGACCATCACCTGATACATAGTACCCAGTGGACAAGATACCTTCCACGCCGCCACCAACGCTTTCATCTTTCTTGTAGTACAAACGACTACCATCGTTGTTGGAGCTTTTAAAGAAAACCTTCGCTTCGTTAGGTACCCGTTTTTTGCGTGTGTTAAAACATTGATGGTGGGAGTAGTAGATGTGGTTTCTTTGTGGACCAGGACGCTCACTCATCGTTGACAGGTGCATCGTCTTGGCGCACGTTGGCCCCAAGAATAAGGCGTAGTCACCAAGGCTTGTCATCTCTTCCCACTTGTACAAGTGATGTGTCGTTGTTCCATCCGTATCAGCCTCAACAAGCTCAAAAACCAAGAAAAGAGTCCCATGGATGTGGCGTGACCACGACTGCAGGACCTTGTCTCTCCTCACCGCCATCACAAGTTAGCCACATAGCTCAAGAATGTACATGGCATGTGCCTCCGTATTGTCCTCTGTCAATAAGTAGTGGTTTGGCATGGGCACATTGTTTTGCATGGCCAGCAAGTGGTCAGCTACGAATGCCGCCACGCCATATTCGGTTAATCCGACCACGCACTTGACAAGTTTCTTGCTTAATTCTAGGAGGCAATAGAGATCGCCATTGCAGAAGGTGATATCCTGGACATTGTCACCATAGAATCTTCGCCTCGTCCATCCACGCTCCGGGTAGCCAAGCCCACAGATCGCAACGTCATGTTCGTCTGTAATGGCGGCGAGAATACAACAGCTCGAGGTAGGGGGCCGGGAGAAGATCATCTTCAACGGAACTAATTGGTCGTCGGTGCCCTGGCGTGCATGGTGGATCCAGCTTCGCGTTCTAGTGGCTGCCATCTCGGGGCCGTCGAAGAGCTTCACGGTCCTGATCTTCCTTTGTTGTGCAGAGAGTTCCACCGCGGCACGGGAAAACAGGTTCATGATCCTAAGCGGGGCATCGTCTAAGGAGACGACCCAGCCACCATCGTAGCTGCCAACGAAGTGCTTGCCGACGACGTCACTCCGAAACAGGATGGGAGATCAGCGGAGGGCCTGGTAAGCCTGGCGTGGATCGGCGGAGATCGGCGAAGCGCTTGTCAACCAGGCTGGTAAGCCTGGCGTGGACCAAGCGGAGGAGATCGGCGGGGAGTAGTGACCATCGCTCCTCCGTCGCCGCCGCCGAGGCACCGTGGAGGCCGGCATCCTCGCGGGCGGCCGTCTGCGTCGGCTCCATCGTCCGTTCCAACTAGTCTTTCTTGCACGTGAAATCCCTCGTGATTGTAGACTTTGGATGGGTGATGATGGTACGAGTTTGATGAGATAAATAAGAGTTTGATTCGCTGGCAGTAAAGTATGTCGTACGTTACGTAGCGGAAGCTTTTTTCTTTCTGATTTCTGAAGTAGCGGAAGTATTTCTTTCACGGAATATATAAACCGAATCGAATTCAGATACTACAATAATATTACAGCACACCTACGGTGGCCGGGCTACACAGGTTTTACGGAACCTTCCACTCGTTAGGGATTAAATTAATATAGGATATGATGCCTCTAACGAGGAGTATTCAGCTGTGATATTTTTGCATTTTACAAACACATCTATGTCGAATCATAAGTATGTGATGTGCCATCAGGTAGCTAAGCAAGCAAATCATGGTTTATAGGACGTCCATTACTGCCTTTACACTTTGCCATCGACAATCAGATAGAGGATCGTGTAGTAATGTAACAAATCCATGTACCTGATCCAAACAATTAATTATACTTATACTCATACTATGATAAATTTGTTACTGGGGTGATCCACGGGACCCTTCGTTTTGTAGAAGTTCAGGGTATTAACATGCGTCATCAGCTAGTAGGGAACAGAATGCTCGATTATGACCTGGCGTTTCATACGGTCAGAATCAAATACCGTACATGAGTTAACAACATATTATGGAGTCCAACTTCTCGGTCCCTTCAACCGAGAAAGGTTTTCTCCCCGCTTTATATATAAAGCAAACTTCCACAAGCAAAACCAGTTTGAACAAGGGTAGCAACCAAACGCACACACTGAGAGTACACACATTGAAGTCATACAACAGCAGGGGGGGGGGGGGGGGGGGTCTGTTGAGGGCACTGTTAAACATTGTAACATGGCGGCTGCTACAAATCATCTGCCTGATTTTCTGAGGAAATCAGTCGGCTCCCGAGCCATTGCATCCGTTGACTCAGAGCCGTTGGATTTGTCAACGCAGCGTCGTTCATTTCCTCCGTAGAGGATCAATGACGCACGTCGTCATGGGAGAACGGCGTCGTTCGGTTCGAAGCAGCAGACACCCCTCCTCCGCTCACCGGCAGAGCTCGTCTTCCACAGCACCCGCCACAACGCCGTCTCCTCTTGCATCAGTCTATCGCGTGACGCCGGCGAGTGCTGGATCGCAGCACCGGCGCGCTGTATCCAACGTACAGCAACATCAGTGCGGCGATTCCTCCATTGCAGCGCCAAACCCGGCACGACGGTGCTCCATCGCAGCCCGTCGCAGCTCCATCACATCATCGACGGAAGTTGGCGATGCTTCATTGCAGCACCAACACCTGCGCAGCTGTTATCCATCGCAACACTGGAGGCCCGCAGCAGTTTCATCGTAGCACCGACGGAAGGCCGCGATGCTTCATTGCAACGCCGGCACCGAGGAGGTGGTGCTCTATCGCAGCGCGCGGCGATGGAGGTTAGTGATATGAAGCGCGAGGCGGCAACGGCGGTTGTTGCTATGCAGCACGCAGCGACGGCGGCGGTTGCTGCGATACAAGACGTGCGGCGACGGTCGGTGGCCAGGACAGCGGTGGCTGCTATGCAGCGCATGACGCGACACTGTGATGAAGCGCGTTGTGGCGCCGGCGGACGCTGTGATGAAGCACGCGGAGGTAGCGGCGCTTGCTGCGATGAAGCCCCTGCTTCGTCCCTTCGTAGCGCCGGTAGCCGGTGGTGGCCATTGTGGCTCGCTAGTCGCTGCTGCTTCATTGGAGAAGAGAATGGGGGTACGGGAGAGAGAGGCGGGGTGCAGGAGGAAGAAGATTGTGTGGCGGGCTATTGGAGAAGATAAGATGCACAGAAAAAAAGCGATGGGTAATTAATGCTATCACTTCGCAGATGGCTCATTTCTTCTGAGGGAACATGGGGGATGACCATAAATACCATCTTGCTAACTGGGGCCTAATTTCATAGAAAAAAGACTTTGGTGGTTTGGGGGTGCCCAATTTAAGAGAATTTAACATGGCTTTGCTGGCTTCCTGGGCTAAAAGACATTTTATGGATAGTGATAAAAATTGCGTTAGATTGGTAGATCATAAGTATCGAACCAACAAGCCTAATTTGTTGTGGTCCAAACAGAGAGTGGGGTCACCTTTTTGGAAGGGTGTTACTTGGGCTTTCGAAGGGATAAGACCTTTTTTTAAATGGAACTTAGGCAATGGTGACAAAATTAGCTTCTGGGATGACACTCGGGTGGGGGATTCTTCCCTGAAAACACAATTTTGGGAGGTTTATGAAATCTGCCAACAACAACAGTGTTCAGTTTCAGAGGTATGGGATGGCCTCAATCTAAAACTTACTTTCAGTAGATGTGTGGGGACTGAATTCATGGAGAGATGGCGTGACCTAATCCGAGTCATCTCTACCAAAACCCTATCTAACGAGGAGGACCAACCTGTTTGGCTTTTAGAAGCGTCAGGGACTTACTCGGTTAAATCCTTTTATTCCATGATTAACTGGGGTGGGGTTTCTCCTGTCTGGAAAAACTTTTGGAAGATTGTTGTACCTCACAGGTATCTAGCCTTTTTGTGGCTAGCTTTTAATAATAAAATTCTCACCAGGGATAATTTGAGCAAAAGAAGGGTGGTGGATAACTTAAAATGCTTATTCTGTGATGAGGAGGAATCAGTTTGCCACCTGTTCTTTGAATGTGTAGTTGCTAGACAGGTTTGGAGTGATGTGGCTAACTCTTTTGAGTTCAGTATCCCTAATAACATGGCTGAATTGTCTTCTTTTTGGAATGTGAATAATAAGAAATCTGTTGTCAATATTGCCTGTGTTGCTATTATTTGGAGCATTTGGACTATGCATAATGATATGTGTTTTCAGGGGATACCATGGACAAGCACCCGTACAATACTGGCAAGGATCAGCACATCGCTGCATCAATAGAAGATTCTCTGTGGAGGCGATCAATCGGTCCTGCTGAGAAGATGCCTCCAACTTCTGGATCGGCGAAGAGGAGAGCTGCTCAAGATTGCCTAGGCCTGGGCCTGAGCGCGTGCGCGAAGAAGAACCGAGGTGGGACGCTGAAGGCTCACTCAGAGTGATGTTGGAGAAAAAATGCAGAGATCTCCCCCCTTCGTCCTGCTCTTGCCGCGTCTCAGATGGTGACTTATGTCTAGCCTTGCATGGCTTCAAAAAAGACGTTAGGTTTCCTTTTGGTAACTTTGATTCAGTCTGGTTTGCATTCAAACTTCTACGGATGTAGATCGTTTCTGTTTTCTGGTCTGTTACTTCTGGCAGACCCGGTTGCTTGTAACAATCTCGATGATTTGCGTTGCTCCGTTTTTATAAAAAATGGGGCGGGGGGAAACCCCTTTCGAAAAAAAAGCGATGGGTGGGTCATAGAGGACAGGTGGCAGAAGAGAGAGGCGACTTACGCATCGCTGTTATCAGCCCGGTTGAAAATAAACGATTTCCTTGTAACATGGCGTGACAGGTTGTGTCACGCATGTAGTTATCTCTCCCTCTATTTCCTCTTGTAGTCTAAGTTATATCTGTAGACTATATAGATTGGTTAGGAGTTCTCCGTTTAAACTTCTATATCAAGTCTTTTGTTTCTATTCTACCGACTATGTAAAACCTACGGGAGGGTTTCTCTCGTACGAATAATTACAAGGAAAAGCGGGGCTCTCCTCGGACGGTTGAGAGACGCTTCATTATTCTCTACATATCTATGAGGCTACCTACGCCTCCCATCTCCAGAACCCATCCCTCCCCTCTGCCGCCCCCATGCGGGCGGTCGAGGGGCCCCAACCTTAGCCGCCGGGCTATCTCCATCCCATTCTTCCCCTCTGCCGCCGCTGGAGGAAGCCGCCGGACTAAGCCCAGGCGGCTAACGGCGGTGGCGGAGGAGTCTCTCCTTCTCGAGCGCGAGGGTGGCGCGGGGCACCTGGGCAAGAGGAAGTGCGCCCCCCAGATCCGAGCCTCCGCAGCGATGGCTCGCTCCCGGTGGCGAGCGACGGCGGTTAACTAGTGGTGGAGCTGTTGCATCTGGCCGCGGCGCTACGACACCTCAGACCGGCGGTGGCACGTAAGGCTTTGGTGGGCTGGTCTGCTGCGGGCGTGGTTGACCCTCCGGTCAGTTTTGATCTGGCCAGAGTGGCTTGCTCGCTCCTGGGCGGCAGAGATCGGTGATGGTCTATGCACACGATGTGAGATGGAGGTTCATCGAGCGGATCCGGGTGAAAACCTCGTTCTCGGCTTGTTGCCGAGACCGACGATGGCGGCACTTTTTTGTCTCGTTACCTTCTTCAAGGCATTGCCGTGGAGAAGCTCCAAGCCTGTATCCGCTACCTCCGGGGGAAACCCTAAATCAGTAGATCGGATGACGGTGGCGCTCTGGTGTTGTTTTCCCTTGGGGTGTCATTCTTGGAAGTGTACACGGGCTCGTGGGACCAGTGGACGGTATTTTGGTGGAGCGGTGCTTCATCTTACTCACTGACGGAGGCGGATCTCGGCGACGTGGCGGAGTGGAGACCCGGTGTCCGATGCGCGGAGATGGACTCACGCAGGAGGAGGGCGCTGTCTGGCGCCATGGTGGCGTCGATGGCGGAGAGGCCTGGCAAGGTCGGTGTGTTAGTTTCTGCTCTGAAGATGGATTGATGGAAGACGGCGGCGACGACACATGAGAGTGCGTCGGACCAGTTTGTACCCCAAACCCAGTATGTGGCTCGGTTGGGCCCTCCGGCTTTAGATGTTATGCTTTGGTGTGATGCATGTTTGGTATTAGGCTTGGACTATCGACACCCCTTCATCAAGTGGTTAGGAATAGCAACAGTTGATTTGCTAAGATGGTGGCTTCGGACAAACTAATACACTAGTTTATATAAGCTCTTTGTGAATAATTAATAAAATGGTTGCATGCATCGTCCAGATGCAGAGGCCGGAGCTAATGCTTCTTTTCCAAAAAAGAGTGGTATACATAGCCCCTCTCTTCCTTCACATCTATTAAACTTCCTCCCATGGCGTCATCCTCCTCCGCAACCTCTTTAAGCCTCAACTCCTAAGTATCCGAAAAACTTACCAGAACCAACTACGTCCGAAAAACTACATCCTATGTACGGCTACCTAGATAAAACCAATGTAGTAATGTAACAAATCAGTGTGTCGTGATAAATTGTGTACTGGGGTGATCCCCGAGAGCCTTCATTTTGTAAAAGTTCAGGGTATTAACATGCGTCATCGGCTAGTAGGAGACATACTGCTCGATTATGAGCTGGCGTCTGCGTTCTTCATACGTCAGAATCAAATTCCGCACATGAGTTAACGACACAATATTGACTACTCGGTCCCTTCGAAAAATTATTGTTTTTTTCATTCACTTTTGATCTGTACTCATTTCTACTTGCTTATCCCACAGACGCTGGCACTAGCTGACATCCAAATCTCCAATTTGAAGAAATACAATTCATTAGCTAGGAAATTCAGTATTCAGTACATCCTTCGTAGACTACACTGACGGAAAACAGCTTTGAAGTAGGCCATCGCCCAGTTAGCTGTACACTCTGTATCCATGCATACCTGTCGATCGGCATCCCATCTTTTCTCAACGCCGTATAAGCCCATAAATTCACTCCGCCTCACATCTAGAGCGGAACTCCCTCTGTAGAAATATAAGACCTTTTAGGTCACTAATGTGTAGTACATGGATATAGAGAGGACACCAGAGAGCCAAAACGTATTCAACAATTTAATTGTGTTTTCAACGTAAATTGGCCGGCTTTTTATTGGTATGCAATGAGCAGTAGAACGTGGAAAATCGAAAAAAAACAACGATCAGCCGAGGCTGTTGAGTCTTTACATGTACGAAATAAAAAAAAAGGGAAAATATTGAGCATCCACAAAAGACCGAACATGTACGATCTGGATAACACTTAATTTTTCTGTAAGAGTTGCATGAAGGTGATAGCCAAAAGACATAATACCTCATGGTGGGCAGGGTCATACATCTCATCATAATTAACATGATTGTTGTGATTAGTAGCACGAAATGACAAAATAGAAGTAGGACCGAAACAAACTCGACTAAAGATCTGGAGGTAACATCCACATGGGAGGATCACGATCACCACTGAACGAAACATACACATAGTACCCTACAGACGTGATTCCCTCCACGCCATTGTTGTCAACGCTTTCGTCTTCCTTGTAGTACACACAACAACCCTTGTTGTTGGAGCTCGTCCAGAACTCCTTAGCCTTGTGAGGCACTGATTCTTTATATATGTTTGTAGGATGTATGATGGGAGTAGTAGATGTGGTTTCTCCGCAGGCCATCACGCTCACCGGTCGACACGTGAATCGCCTTGGCACACATGGGACTCAAAAACAAAGCATAGTCACCCAGGCTTGTCAACTCTTCCCACTTGTACATACGATGTGGCATTGTTCCTTGAGTATCATCAACAACGAGCTCAAAAACTGAGAAATAAGGGCCGCTGATGTTGCACGACCACGGCGATGGGCCCCAGGTCCTCATAGTCGCCACCACAAGCTTGCCACGTAGCTCAAGAATGTACACGGCATGGGCATTTGGATCTTCGTGACCCGGCCAGTAGTGGTTCTCTATGACCATCTTGCTTTGCATATACAACCAGTGGGGAGTGAACACGAGGACACCGCAGTCGTCCAAGCTGGCCTCCAACTTGACGATCCCATTGGTAAACATCATACAGTAAAGATGGCCATTGCAAAAGGCAATATCCCTGACGCTGTCCCCATGAAAGCTTTGTGGCGTCCATGCGCACCTTTGGCGGCCAAGAGCGAAAATCACGAGTTGAGAAGAGTTTGTGATGGCGGCGAGGATACAGCGGCTAGACGTGGGTGGCGAGGAGATTATTACCTTCCGCGGCACAAACCGGTTATGATAGCACTGGCGTGCCATGATCTTGTGTTGCTTTGCTGTGAGCGTCCTCTCGTAACCGGAGACAAGGTTCACGATCCTCAACCGGTCCCTTTCCCAGGAGGCGACCCAGCCGCCTTGGTGGCTACCAACGAAGCGCCCGCCGGTGGCCTTGGCTGGGAGGAGCATGAAGCGTGGAAGGACCGCGCCGGCTTGGAGGCAACACAAGTGGTTCGCCTTGTCGCGGCTGCTTGGGTCGATGATGAGCCAAGGAAGGACGTGTCGTGGCTGGTGCGTTGACGCGACGGCGTGCCACGACGTGCACACTGCTGCGAAGGAGGCGCGGTCCGCTGGATCACCAGCGATGAGCCTGAGGTAGATTATGTTGAGGAGGTCATCGGGGAGGCTGGGCCACCGCTCTTCCAGTGCCGCGGATGACGACCCTCGGATGCTGCTATCGCCGCCGGCGGCCGTACTGTCGGTCGGCTCATCCATCTTCGTTTTGCTGCCAGGGCTTCTTGGAACGTGCAGTCCTGTCTCCTCTGGTACTTGTTCTTGTGGTTGTGGGTCAATCGACGGTACCAGTCCTAACGGGCGACGACGCGGAGGCAGTAAAGGATCCGAACACAACTCATACTCTTAGGAACGTTGGAAACCTGAAGTCATGCACAAACGTGCGCTCGTTTCCTCGCCAAGCCGAGCCGTCGCCGCCGCGTGCGCCTACGTGCACGATTTCCTCGCTCGCGAATTCGGCGCCTTGCTAGCTACTCCCTCCGTTCCAAAATAGACGACTCAACTTTATAGTATAAAGTTGAGTCATCTATTTTGGAACGGAGGAAGTAGCTAGCTTGTGAGGGCATCTACACGCATGCGTGCACGTCTTTTTCTTACAAGTACGCTTGCATCCAAATTATAAAAAATAATACAAAGTGCTTGATCTGTATAAGCACACACTAACACACGCACTAATAACCAGAATAACAAAGAGCATCCTAAAACAACCAGTAAATCACAAAGATTTTTGGAGCGCTGTGTCTGCATCCCTAGACCTTGCGAGAAGACCCCTGCAACACAAGCATTGGCAACCAAACCTAAGCAGGTCATCATCTGTACACCACATACCACTTCATCTACAAAGAAAGAGAAAAAAATTCCAAAGAAAAACAAGTTAAAATAACACATCATATATAATCCACGTAAACTTTCATCACTCATATACCCAAAAGCATTCTTCACTTCCATGATGCAATATGCTCCACCTAAGTATAGTTGCTCCAGAAACGGCTTTCAGTTTTACCAAAGGAAGCCCCATCACATTATGATGTCTTCGACCTGATCAGTTACATGGTAAATATCAGTAACCTGGCGTTACAGTGTAAGTATGGCAGGTTGAAAGGAAAGGAAGAAAACAGTACGCTTACCAAAGATAGGTATGCACACTACGTGATATGGCCCTTTAGTGTCTTGAGCTCTTCAACTTTCTAGGGTTCATATGTTCTAGGCCAACAAAGATAGGTAGCCTCCCTCCTCTACTTCTCCTCTTCTTCATTTTAACTTCAAGGGTTCATATGTTCTAGGGCAGCAACGATTTTTCTTTACTATTTTCTTCAGTATTTTCTGCCAATATATTGGATGATAATGGGTAGACATGGCATTGTATAGTCCAATTCTTATTTAGTTTTATTTAGGCCAATTTTTTGTTTAGTATTTTTTTCTATAGTTAATTTTATTATATTTAAGATTATTTGGTTATTTTGCAATATTTAGGGTTATTACGACTATATTTAGGTTTTTAAGGCTAGATTGTCTTATATATTGAAAATATAATGATTCACAAAAGAAGAATTGCTGCTATTGATCCAGGAAACACATTACTAAGAAACCATATTTGTTTAAGGCTAAACAATAAGTGCTAATATATAGTTAATTGAGAACATCATCACCTTTCAACTTTCGGGATCAATACCAATCACCTAGGGTAGACACGGCAGCAAAGTATATGCACACTAGAAGTAGAAATAAAAATGATCAACATTTATATACAAAGATTGTATGAACTTGAGTTGCTGTGTAAGTGGTGCCAAAGCTGGCCACATATGTCTCTTTCTATTACAAGGAAACTCCGAGTGGCCTATGTTGCCGGAATGTTGACTCATTTCCAGAAGCTCAATATGTCATGTTTTTAGCAATGGTCATGCTGAAATTTTTTCCGTGAATTTTGGCATGACTTCTGCAAGAAAGTAGGACATATCGAGTGCCCGTGATTTGCCGGAACGGGGATTAAACGACATTCCAGCAAAACATATGCCATTTTTTTGTGTCCTTACTCCATGTATGTAACGGGTTGACTTTCAGTCTCTTGGGGCTCCTAGTGTGACTTTCAGAGAGGAAGAATCCCAACTGTTGTCATGAGGGTCGCCTCTTCTTCTTTTGCAGGTGCTAGACATTTTGGTGTAATGCACTTTCGAAAGAAAAGGAGGAGCGACCATCAGCGACGGTCAAAATATCTGTGAGGGGGTGTCCACAATATACTACCGAAATATCAGAGAGGAAGAATCCCAACTGTTATCGCGGGGGTCGCTTCTCTTTCGTTTCCACGTGCTAGCCATTTTTGTGTAATGCACTCGAGAACGAAGGGAGGAGCGACCATCATCAATGGTCGAATATGCCAGAGAGGGAGTGCCCAACATATACACCACGCGAGAAGTGACTTTTCAAGGAAGACTCGACAGATCAAAAGTCAACCCGTGCTGAATAGTGATATGTGTGTTGAGTTCCTGGTAATTGTCGTGGATTAATAATCTTTGAATTATAAACACATAAAATGTCTAACGATGATAGGATCCCTAAATCTGATTACTACGGCGACGACCAAGGTATGTGTGATAGGCATCACCTAGAAAACGGTAGACATTTCACCAACAAGATGGACGAGACCTTCGATGTTTTTACGGTATGTAACGACGACAAGTATTGACTTGTGCTTCTTTGCATAAACGTGTAATTAAGCATATATGACTTGTGCTTCTTTGCTTCAACGTGTAATTTCTGTTTTTTCAATTCAACTAGAACATCCCCTGCCATGCAAGACTGTTTTTCTTGGAGAAGCTGGATTTCCAAGAGAGTGACAATATGGAGACGAAGATAGCTCACCATAGGACTCACAATTTTTGGGTTAAGCTCTACAATGCAGTTGATCACTCACATTTTTGTTGCTCAAATTGGAGAGCTCTATGCAAAGCCTATGGATTTAAGGAGTATATGCAAATAACCTTCAATATTCGTCCCGAAGATGATATTGAAGATAATATCGACATTTTGGTGGATGTGGATATGCTTCCAGTACCTCTATGTGAGTTTGTTAAATAAATTTGTTAAGTAATTTATATTGTATATTTAAAAATATTCAAGAAATGTACGGAAGGTAGTAGACAAAACATACTACAGTTACGGCTCTGGACTAACTTGCGAGGAGAAAAATCATCTTGTCAAATTTATTAATGATGTTGAGACTTTCAAGAACAATTATGAAATTAACCCAAATTATGTTCACGCGCCACTAGTCCACGTGTTCAACTATGGTAACATCCGTGAAAATAGCATGGTAAGATTTTTTACTATTATGTCACCAGTGCATCTTTTGCATACATTGTTCTTACGCTAAACTATATTGCTAAGCGTTATTATGATGTTCTTCAATAGAAAATCAGGAAGGATTGTGTACCTCATCTGATGCTTATGAAAGGTGCCATGTATATTATTAGCTTACAGTCAACTCTGCCTACAGTTCACCGCAGTGCATACTCAATTTCTCAAAGAGATGAAGACCTCACAATCAAAGGATGGAGAAAAAATATAAATGATCGCAGGGAACTACTTGGAGGCAACGTGATGCGCAGACCAAAAATTGGAGAAAGGTGGATCGCTATTCTCCATAATGGAGATTCAGGGGTTAGCCTATTTTATGCTATTTTACCTTAGAGAGAGTAGCAGGTCCTATCTAGTACTCATCATGTGCTCAGAACAATTAGCTAGTAGGTTATGACTATGATGATGAGGAGGAGTTGTAATTATGATAATGGTGAGTTATGTGCTAGAATGATGAGTTGTTATATGACTAAGGTGATGAGGAGGAGGACTTATTATTATGATGGTGGTGATGGTGATGATGATGATGATGATGATGATGAGTTGTTGTTATTATTATGATGTTGAATTGTTATTATGATCATGATGAATTATTATATCAGTGGGTGAATGAAGCGCGGATTAGATTCTAAACCAAACTTGGTCAATTTGGATCCATCCACTTGAATCCTACTAATCCAAACTTGGTCACTTTGGATCCATCCACTTGAATCTAATCCATATTTCTTTCAGCCACTGATATAATAACTCATCATGATCATAATGATATAACGATCTCTTAATTGGTACTGTATCAAAACTTCTATAACGATGTATAAATATAGTATAAAACAAAAGAAATGAAATACGGACGAATAGTAGTAGCACGGGGCAGGGGAACACGCTACTAGTACTTAGCAGTGGCGCGGGGTAAGGGCACATGCTACTAGTGCATAACAATATATAGCGCAGGTATAAACCTAGTTATTTCTGCTAAAAGTTATATGTAGCACCCTAGGGTTTTCTCTAGTAGTGTTGTCCTCTGTCAATAACAAAGAAAACCTAGATGCTAACCAATCGATCGAGTCCGCCGCTGCGCCTCTGCTTGCCGTCATGGCAGCCGGGAGCAGACCAGGATACTGCCGCAGTGCTGTCGAGCCTCTCCTGTTTCAATCTTGCCGATGTGTTGTGCATTGGAGTCCGCCGGTGATCATATTTAATCAAGCATTCTAAACCGCTTTTGGTCCTTGAGCATGCCAATCTAAAGGTAACTGCTATACATACGAGTCTAATTTCATCTCGATAACAATCTAATAGCCTTGATTAATGGGAAAGTAGTGGCTGTACCCACCTTTGGTGCACCCATGGAATGAACAGTAAATTCGAAAGAAATAGTAAAAAAATAAAAAAAAATCTGAAACTTGGTGGATGTGATTATGAGCTAATGTTTTGGGTGCTTGCAAAGTTTGGTCACCAAAAAACATCAAATGATTTCCATACAAAACGAAATACAAATGATGTTGTGCACCCATGTTACTGTTCACATGTTTTCAGCACAAACTTTGTTTTTTTTGTACAGATTTCCTCGGATGTTATTTCGCCACCAAATTTTGCAAGCGCCTAAAACATTTGCACATAATCACATCCACCAAGTTTCAGAATTTTTTGAAATGTTTTGCTAAGTTTTTTATCGTGGGTGCACCGGGGGTGCAATGTGCGTGGGTATAGAACAACCACACTCTTGATTAATTGGAGCATTACATACAAGGTCTAATTAATTAGTATACCATGATGTATAATTTTCAAACTATTTGATATATTTTTCTCATAGTTCTGTTTCATCTAGTTCGCAATTATCTTTCCCTATAATAATAATAATAATAATAATAATAATAATATATATAATCTATCCCTAATCTATCCCTAATAATAAAGTATGGATTGACTCCATGGGTTCACCGTCACAATACGCTTTTTCCCGTAAGTTTACACTTTCACTTTGAATTTAAAACATATACGTGAGGTGGTACTAATTCACGGAACCACGTACCACGTCGTGTGCATCGAACGATGCCCGCCCGTGCGCTTCGGCCCAGTAAATCAGGCCCACATATCCCGTTTGAGCGCAGCCAGCAGCAAAGAATCGCGAGTAGATGGCGACGGCGACGACGACGGTGCAGGCGCAGCCAGGACTCGACGCGCGCGAGTGGGACGAGGGGGCGTACCGGCAGGGCATCCTGCGGGAGCGCGACCTCTCCTGCCGCACCCTCTTCCGCACCGTCTTCTACGACCACCGCGACGAACCCGACCCACACGTCCTCCTCGCCGCCGCCTCCAGCAACGGTCCTTCTCGCTGTCTTCCTGCATCTCCTCCTCCGCCTCCGCCCACGGCGCCCCCCAGTTTTCGCCTCACCCCTCCCCCTCCTCCCCCACTCCCTAGTCTATTCTGTGTGTACAAACACCCCGTTCCCCTTGATTTGATTCAGCCGGCTGCCACCGCGCTGGTCGACCCGTCTGCATCATCCAAGCACATAGTGGCGCCGTCTATGACGCCAAGTTCTACAACGATCTGATTCAGCCGCTACTCTTCAGGTAAAAGCCTCTTGTTTCTGCCAAGGGTGTTCTCAATCAAGAAGGAAAATTTACAACGTGGTCTATGATTTGTGACAGCTGCGGGGATGACGGCCACATTTGGGGTTGAAGATGGCATGAGATGTAGAGCTGCTTTCTGCCACTCTCTCTACAAATTAATGTACCAGAGCTCTCATTCGTGGCCCGGTTTGCTAGATTAGCTGGGATTGTGCTTAACCACCTGTTCTTACATAGATGTACTTTCAGTAAGAAGAAAAAGCTATTTTTTTTACCATTGCATCCCCCCAGGAGATCATGTTGAACCAATACTTGACTTGGTTAACCCTCAGCATGAGCAAGATTCTATACTAAACAATAATGTAGTATGTTCCTGAGGAATACACCAGTTCTGACAGTTCTTTGTTCCTGAGGAATACACCAGTTCTCTCGACCTCCATACTTTGATATATGTTTCTGTCAATTTCTAGAGGCCATTGGGGTGCACGGTCTCCAGTATCAGAAAATAATGCCATTGCAATTAGCAAACAAGTCAATACTTCATATTTGCATACTTTCACACTGTTTGAAGAAAGCAAGTAGCACACCAGCCTCTTATGTGCATTATGTCCTCATTCTTCTTGTAGAATGCCTGATTCCTTATGCTTCTGTTGGGTATGATTTTCTCCACTATGCTTCTTTCAAACATGATGGATCTCTTTTCGCGGCAGCCGGTGATACACCAGTTCTCTCGTCCTAAAAATAAAGAAGGAAAGAAGGGTTTTCCGGGATTGACAGCAAAGAAAAATAGGAAAGTGGGAACCCTTCCGGTAATAAGAAGGAAAGGAGGGAATTTGGGGATTGAAAGCAAAAAAAAGGGAAAGTGGGAAGCTGTCCCGTAATAACAAGGAAAGAGGGATTCCGGGAAAAAAAACTGGGAAGCCAGACGTCCCGTAATAAGAAGAAAGTGTCCTAATAAGGAAGAATGGAGAGAACAAAGAAGGAAAGGAGGGATTCCAGAATTGATAATAAAGAAGGAAAGGGAGGGATTTCTGGGATTGACAGACAAACATAGCCTGGTTATTTTTTGTCATTTGTTTTGTCCCGTCATGAGTTGATTGATCTCTAAAAAGATTGTGGGAACAACGTAAACCACCTAGAAATCAATCAAAAGTCTTCCCCCCTCAAAAAAATTTCATCCTCTGCCACTAGCTATAATCCCATGAACGAAGTTTTACCCCGTCCATAACTCGAGAGAAAATTATGCTAGAATTATTTATTTATTTTTTATAATCACCGGGAAAAATTATGTTAGAAAATACTATGTCTAAGTCATAATAAAGAAATTGTTTATTTATTGTTCATGTACAATAAATTTTTGAGAATTATAATGAAAAAGATAGTACCGGTTAAAAATAGGTGCTTGATTGTTGGGCACGAATAGTGCTATGCTACAGTCCCTAAACCTAGCCAACATTGGTTCATGAAAATTCGTGTTACCTCCGTAGTGAAGCAAAAAATATTGTACTAAAATTGACTTTACTATTTACGGTATAATGCGATATGTTTTGGGCATCACTAAGCAACTCCAACAAAGGCATGAAGAGATACTCACAACCAGATAGATATTTCTATGATTTAAATTCCACACACCTTTAGTACACTTCTGAAATACGTTCATATTTTTTCTGCAGTACATATTTTCATGGCAGGATGGAGGATTTCAAAGAGTTTGTTCATGTCATCATGCCTGGCGGTGTGTCCTGGAATGAGAGGGGGTCTTGAGCAATTGGGTTAGGAAAGTGTGGTTTTTTTTCACCCGTTGCAACGCTTGGGCATTTGTGCTAGTAATAATAATAATAATAATAATAATAATAATAATATATATATATATATATTATTTATTATAAAATAAAGCACGGATTGACTCCGTGGGTTCACCGTTACAATACGCTTCCTCCCGTGATTTTACGCTTTCAGTTTGAATTTGAAACATATTCAAGGTGGTACTAAAACTGTACAAAAACGTTCAGCTGAAGAAACGCTTCCAGACTCCCGCTTGGGGCTCCCGCTTGGGCTACGTTCACAGCGCCCACCTAGGCCTGCTCCCGGTGCGCTGACAACTGGCTGGGCTTCAACCTGATCTATTTGGCCTCTCATAAAAGATTCGAACCGGGGAAGGCCAGGCTTCAATCCAGCCTTCGTACGATTGAAAGACGAAGCAAATAATCAATCTGAGATTAAGTTAGAGTTAATCACGCGTCCCGTATATGTATCAAAGCCTACTACCTAACCAAATATCACCACTTTTTACATCGAACCATATCTCCTCTCTCAAGTTTCCCTGCTTCCGGGATTTAGGGCTTCTCGCCCCCGTATATGTGCAGGAGGCCTGTATCGAGCGCATCGTTGGTGCTAAGGAGGGGCTGATGCGGACGGCGCGTGTGGCCGTAGGGAGGCGTTCTCCACTGCCAGATGCAACCACGTTTGCCGGGCTTGAAACCGTGGGTTGGGGCGCTGGGTGGCCCCGTCCCCCGCCGTTAGTCGTAGGCTACCTCTTCCGGCCCCGGATGCCTCTTCGCCTGCTCCTAACCTCCTGTTAGCTCACTCTAAGCAAGGCCCGTCTTCGAAGATCACCGTCGACTGGATTGAGTGGAGCGTCTCTGGTGGCTTCATGGCAACAAGATGTGCACACCGTCGCTCTTCTCCATGGTTTGCTCACCCTCGCAGTTCATGGTTTTCATCCTGATGTCCTTGCACGTACAGCCGTCGCGCGTGGCCTGGAGCCTGTCCGGTTAGCCGTAGGACCCTGCGCTTCCACCGCTCCTCTTCTAGTGAGCGCCTCCATCTCGCCTGCTGATGCTGTAGTCGGTGGTCGTCTTGTTCCTCCCTCCACGAGCCTACAGGCTGGCATGCTGCCGATCCCTGCATGAGCACGCTGTCGAGTACTACTTGGGCCAGGAGGTCCAAAGACAGCGCCCTCCATGGCTTCAGCAATGGTAGAATTAGTTCAGTGTGTTCATTATCATATCATACCACCAGCAGAGTCATTTGTATTATGAGATTAGTAATTTGAGATTTTGCTTTAACTGTTGCAATTTAAAGGAGGTAAAGAAACTTGGACATTTAATTTTCTTTGAATTGAGCTCGCTCTTGACATAAAAAAAATAAGTTCTGTATATTATTGTTGTTGTATACAATAATTTATTAACATTACACGTAGTAAATGATACCATGCTATACCACATTGCCGCACGCTTGATCTAACGAGGTCGCCTTGGAGTTCACCAAAAGGCAGCGCGGCCACCTCACCAACTTCATCCTACCCATATTTACCACCTCCCCCGCTTTCTAGATTCACCGTATTTTGGGATCCCCTTCATCGTACAAAAAGAAATACTTAGTGGAATCCTATTTATAACGTTTGCAAAAAATGCAATAAAGCACAATGGGATGTGGAATAGGTTATATTTCATTTTTCGCCCGGTGCAATGCACGGGCATTTGTACTAGTAAGGTAAAAATAATATAATAAATTTAGTTCCTCCATTCCATAGTAAATGTCACAATTAATATGAATCAAAGGGAGTAGTTTTTTATCCGCGAATGATTCAATTCCGGCAGTATTTTAATTTTTTTTGACTATGCTATGACTAGACGGGCTGAATGCACGACGCGTGCTGGATGTGAGCCAAAGCGGCAACATGTTGTCTTCAGCATGCGCACCCTCAACAGCGGGGCCGATTGCATGGGGAAATTGCGTCGCACCATAAGGTTTAGTGCCGCACGACTACACGTTATGATTCGCGGGGTTTTTTACAATATAACCACTGTATTCTTCGCCCCTCCTCATGCTCAAATCCTGGCTCCGTCCCTACGCTCTGGGCAGCCAAGCCCGCAGACCGCAACGTCATGTTCGTCTGTAATGGCGGCAAGAATACAACTACTCGGTAGGCGGCCCAGAGAATATCATCTTCAATGGAATTAATTGGTCGCCAGTGCCCTGGTGCGCTCTAGTGGCTATTATCTCGGGACTGTCTAAGAGGTTCACGGTCCTGATCTTCCTTTGTTGTGTAGAGAGTTCCATCGGGGCACAGAAAAACAGATTCCTGATCCTAAGAGGGGCATCAGACGAGACGACCCAGCCACTCCGAAATGTCGACGGCCCCACTCCGAAACAGGATGGGAGGCAGGATGCCGTCGTCTCCGAGGCAGTACACATGACTTGCATTGTCATTACCGCTTGGGTCGAGGACCAACCATGGGAGATGTGGCGGAAGCGTCGGCACAATGGTGCGCCAGGATGTGCACCCGGCGGCGAAGCGGGTGCTGTCAACCAGGCTAGTAAGCCTAGCATGGACCAGGCCGAGGGGATCCGCGAGGAGTGCTGACCATCACTCCCCTGTCGCCGCCGTCGAGGTCCCTTGGATGCTGGCATCATCACCAGTGGCCCTCTACGTCGGTTCCATCGTCGTGTTGCAGCTCGTTTTCCTGGCACGTGCAGTATGGTCATGATTGTTGATCGTTCGATGGTACGAGTTTGATGAGATAAATAATACTAGTAGTAGTTTGATTTGCTGGCTGTAAAGTAAGGCGTATTGATACATAGGCACATAGCGGAAGTATTTGTTTCACGGCATAAATTGAATCTGAATTCAGATACATACAATAATCCTATATGGTACACCTAAGGTCGGGCTACACATGTTTTACGGAACCTTCCAACTTGTTAGGGATTAAATCAGTTGAGATGGAAACTTTCCCCTGCTACAGTACCCTCATGGCGATGGTTGGGCGATTTGCCGGCGATTGGCGACATGCCGTCTCTTCTTCCCCTGATTCCTTCTATTTCTCCCGATCCATTCCCCTGCCGTTCTAAATTCCCTTGTTTCTATCTCTCCAATTCCATCTTCGCTCTCTTCGATCTGTTCCTCCCATAGCTTTTCCTTCCCTTTCTTCATCCTCCCATATCCTCCCTTCTCCCTACCTCGGATCAGTCTTTATCCCCTGATTCTTTTCTTTTCTTGGCTATTGTCCCAGTTTCTCTGCTCCTGTTCGTGCTCTCTTGCCTCTCAGATCTTGTTTCTTCCCTCTCCCTTGTAGTCGTTTTCCCCTTCTCTAGTTCTTAGTCCGGATTTCTCTTTTGCTGAGATGTTTATGGGAGTTATGGATGAGGATCCATTTGGGTTTCAAGAGATCAAGAGGAGAGCTCGCGAAATTATCCAAAATTCGAAGAATCCCCGTATGTGCCTCCTGAGAATGAAGGAGAGAGTTGGCTCAAGTTTTCAGGACTGTAATTCTAGATGGAGAGTTGGAACTGGCGTCCAGTCTCCTCTTCATGGTTCTGTCCATTTTCAGGTTTGCTCTCCAATTCAGTCTTCACAGATTTGCGATGAAGAGAAGATTTTATAGGGAACGGCTCCCTTGCCGACAGTTACTATGGTGAATGATACGGCGGATAAGGAATCCTTGGCGGCGTCAGTGATGGTCATATTAACTATCGAGACGATGGTGACACGGGTTGTGGAGCAGGCGACTTCGCTTGCAAACGCACAATCTGGTGGCTGCGTTGGAGAGTAGGTGCTCAAACGACCTTTTCAGTCTCAATTTCAAAATCATGTTTAACTTAAGGAAGTGGGTAAAAAGTCTGCACAGAATTATGAAGGTCTAGCATACTATCGGAGATAATTGCTACTTGCTTGGTTTGAGAGGAGAACCACCATGGACGACCTGTGTAAACACCTTCTTCCTGGCTGATTTGGATGATCACGACTACTCAGCTAATGGCCACCCTGATCTTGTGCTCATGTGGATGCAAATCAGGGATCCTCCTGATTTCTTGTTAATGAAGAAGGGAGGAACATATAGACAAACAATCAGAAAGGGTGACCCTAATGCTGGTTGATACTATTACTCTTTTATTATAAATAGCCAAATTTTCCTTGTGTTGGTGCAGAGGACTGGGTGGCCAAAAGTACATGTCAGCTGCAGTCACAGAGCTCCGTAGAAAGTGTAGTGAAGAAGGATCAGATGAATGCAACATGGTGTTTTAATAATTTCCCAAAGTATCTTAATAAAAAAAGGGAGCTCCTCAGTTTGTTGTGGGCAGAAAACTAATAATAAAGCCGTGGAAAAGCCTATTTGTGACTTAGGTGGCAATACTCGGGGAGACGGAAATACTGCAGAGATAAGACAGATTGCGAATTCGGTGTTTGGTATGTTTTTTCAGCCAAATGACTTATCGGCGGACCCTGCGGTGCGGGGCCGCCGGGAGCAATGAATATCCTTGCCTGGAACTATAGAGGATTGGGGTTGAACTCGACGGTGGGCGAGCTCAGAGACCTGGCACGGTCCTACAACCCAGCGGTGGTATTTCTTTGCGAAACAAGAAAGAGGAAGTGTGCGATGGATAGGCTTAGGTGGAGTTTGGGTTTCAAGAACGGTGTTGTGGTTGATTGTAATGGGAAGAGTGGAGGTTTGGCATTATGGTGGAGGGATGGGGTCTATGTTTCGGTTCGACCGTGGTGTCAATACTACTTAGATGCTAAAATTACAACAGAAAATGCTAGTTGGAGATTCACCCGAATTTATGGTGAGCCACGGACTGAACTTAGATAGAGGAGTCACGGACTGAACTTAGAGGGTGGACATGGGATGTTCTCTGGTACCTCAAGGCCCAGGATGATCTTCCATGGTTGTGTGCTGGTGATTTTAACGAAATTTTAAGGCAGGAGGAGCAGTGCGGGAGGATCAAGCGAAATGAGTGGCAAATGGAAGCCTTTCGACAGTGTCTTTCTGCCTGCCAGTTGATTGATTTGGGCTATGAGGGATATGATTTTACATGGGATAACAGAAGGGACGGGGAAGCCAATTTTCAGGTGCGGCTGGACCGTGTAACATGTACAACGGACTTCAGTATGCTTTTCCCAGAAACAAAAGTCCAGCATATCATCACGGAGGAGTCGGACCACTTGGCACTGCTAATTGCGGTGGTTGCTGAGCCGGCTAGACCCAAGCATCAAGGTTCTAGAAGTTTAAATGATAGTTATGACGAGATGGTGAATAAGGCATGGGTATTATCCTCGCTGGGAGACAGCAGTTTGAGGGGTTTGTGGAGCAGACTACATGGCGTTTCGAAGTACATGCGCCAATGGAGTTTTGATGTCTTCTGCTCGATTAAAAAGGAGATCAGAGGGCTGAAAAGCTCCACTCCAGGACGGTAGAACGTGTTGGCCCAGACCCGTACGCCAAGTACTTTCCGACGTACTTTGTACGACGCAATTCCGACGACCTGTGCTTTCGGCCGTTGAGATACACGCGTACGTATACAAGGCGCAAGCAGGCAGACAAGGTGGTCAATGGATTCTTGACGTGAACTAGTACATGCACATGCACGTACGAAACAATCATTCCGGCTCCTTGATCGCTGAAGCAACTCGCCGGGAACTCACGCACACACGCGAAACAATACGAGGCGCCGATGGATAGCAATAGGTGCGTGTCGCACCTAATACTTTATTTCTTTAATCTGAGTTAATCTTACAAGGGTATACCTCCGTATATATAGTATCTAGGACCAACTCAATCTAACCTAGCCGGTTACCAAGTCCTAGTCCTAGTAGTACTATTAGGTGATTGTACCATGTCCGAGCCGGACAAGGCCACACATCGTGGTTATTTCCAACAGAACGGCTGCATTGACGTCGGGTT